>NC_090329.1:95227863-96427863 GCF_035084215.1 Heptranchias perlo | reverse complement strand
GGTGGTGGAAATTAAACAACTAACAGGAGGAGGAGGCTCTGCAAACATCCCCATCCTCAATGATGGCAGAGTCCAACGCGTGAGTGCAAAAGACAAGGCTGAAGCATTTGCAACCATCTTCAGCCAGAATTGCTGAGTGGATGATCCATCTCGGCCTCCTCCTGATATCCCCACTATCACAGAAGCCAGTCTTCAGCCAATTCGATTCACTCCACGTGATATCAAGAAACAGCTGAGTGCATTGGATACAATAAAGGCTATGGGCCCTGACAAAATCCCAGCTGTAGTGCTGAAGACTTGTGCTCCAGAACTAGCCGCGCCTCTAGCCAAACTGTTCCAGTACAGCTACAACACTGGCATCTACCCGACAATGTGGAAAATTGCCCAGGTATGTCCTGTCCATAAAAAGCAGGACAAATCCAATCCGGCCAATTACCGCTCCATCAGTCTACTCTCAATCATCAGGACGTGGAGATGCCGGTGATGGACTGGTGTTGACAAATGTAAGGAATCTTACAACACCAGGTTATAGTCCAACTGTTTTATTTGAAAATCACAAGCTTTCGGAGGCTTTCTCCTTCGTCAGGTGAGCGAAGGAGAAAGCCTCCGAAAGCTTGTGATTTTCAAATAAAACAGTTGGACTATAACCTGGTGGTGTAAGATTCCTTACATTTCTCAATCATCAGCAAAGTGATGGAAGGTATCATCGACAGTGCTATCAAGCGGCACTTACTCACCAATAACCTGTTCACCGATGCTCAGTTTGGGTTCCGCCAGGACCGCTCGGCTCCAGACCTCATTACAGCCTTGGTCCAAACATGGACAAAAGAGCTGAATTCCAGAGGTGAGGTGAGAGTGACTGCCCTTGACATCAAGGCAGCATTTCACCGAGTGTGGCACCAAGAAGCTCGACACCATCCAGGACAAAGCAGCCCACTTGATTGACACCCCATCCACCACCCTAATCATTCACTCCCTTCACCACCGGCGCACCGTGGCTGCAGTGTGTACCATCTACAGGATGCACTGCAGCAACTCGCCAAGGCTTCTTCGACAGCATCTCCCAAACCTGCGACCTCTACCACCTAGAAGGACGAGGGCAGCAGGCACATGGGAACAACACCACCTGCACGTTCCCCTCCAAGTCACACACCAGCCCGACTTGGAAATATATCGCCGTTCCTTCATTGTCGCTGGGTCAAAATCCTGGAACTCCCTACCTAACAGCACTGTGGGAGAACCGTCACCACACGGACTGCAGCGGTTCAAGAAGGCGGCTCACCACCACCTTCTCAAGGGCAATTAGGGATGGGCAATAAATGCTGGCCTCGCCAACGACGCCCACATCCCGTGAACGAATAAAAAAAAAAGAGGACTTCTGATAAAGGTGTTCAAAATTTTGAACGGTGTTGATACGTTAAATAGGTAACAAACTATTTCCACTAGTTGTTAACTAAAGGGCATACATTTAAGATCATCAACAAAAGAATGAAGGGAGAGTTTTTAGAACATTTAAAAGGAAAGTGGACAAATATTTGGAAAAGAGAAAAAGAAAAGGCAATGAGAAAAAGGCAGGAGAATGGGACCAATTGAATCGTTCTTTCAGTGAGCTGGCACAGGCGCAATGGACCAAGTTGCCTTCCTGTAAAATTCTATGGGTGTTAATTGGGCCATGTAACACCCGTTGTTTTGGCGCTACACAGCCTATCCGACATCTACGATGGTGTCTTGTCTGCGCAAGCACGTTTCCAGCGTGACGTGCGCCGGATGCCATCTTGGTATAGGAGTTAGCGCATGCGCAAATCCCAAACGCTGGAAGCATGTAAAGTAAGGAGAAAATGCGTGCAATCAGTGAACAACGCTGATTTAAAGTGATAGGCACCATTTTGGACCTTAACACTTAACTCAACGCACAGTCTTAATCACACACACCTGAATGTGACATGTCTTGGAGTGCATGGAGGACCCCCCCAGTAGCGTTATTTAAAGGGACCATACAGATGTTGCAGGTTAGTTGCTGGATTATTGCTTCTGGCTGCTGGTGGAATAGTAAGTGTTTTTTGAAGCTCCCTATTCTTACTGAGAGTTCCTAGATTACATTTGAGAGTGGGTTGGCAGGTACTGCCTTATGGTTTGGAAAGTTACAACTGTGGTTGAAGAACATTCCTGGCAACCGTGGGCTCCCACTGGGCATTTAGCATAACTGGGAGCATGCAAAGAGGCCATGTATAGCAAGTCAAGCTGCGAGGAGAGGGAGGACGAGGAGGCGCAGGGCACTGAGCAGGAGGCCCTATCCAATGAGGGCCTACAGTGACCAATTCTCTTACCTCAACATGACCGAGGAAGATTGCATCCGACACCTGAGGTTCACCAAGGAAGACTGAGATCTGTCAACTGGTGCAGTCTCAGAGCAGGGCAAGGACAGCATTGCCTGTGGCTGTGAAGGTCACTGTGGCACTGAATTTCTACGGCTTAGTATCATTTCAGGCCTCAGCTGGCAACATGTGCAACATCTCGCAGTATGCAGTGCACTGCTGCATAAGGGAGGTCACAGACGCACTGTACCAGATGAGGAACAGATACATCTCCTTCCCCCTTGACAGAGACAAGCAGAATGAGTGAGCATGGGGATTTGCTCGCATTGCTGGCTTTCCCATGGCGCAAGATGCCATTGACTGCACACACATTGCTCTGCGTGCCCCGCATATCAACTCGGCCGTCTTCGTCAACCAAAAGGGCTTCCACTCCCTCACCGTGCAGCTGGTGTGCGACCACATGCATCAAATCTTGGAGGTCGATGTCCGCTACCCTGGGAACAGATACGACGCCTTCATCATGCGGCAGTCCAACGTGCCAGCTATCTTTCACCCGACTTGGCAAGTCAAAGGCTGGCTAAAGGCGACAAGGGCTATCCCTTCATGGCGTGGCTTATGACTCCGGTCAGGAACCCACACACACGTGCACAGCAGGCCTATAATGAGAGGCATGCTGCCACACGCAACATCGTGGAGCACATCATAGGCCTCCTCAAACAACGCTTCCGCTGCCTGGACCGGTCTGGAGGAGCCCTGCAGTACTCCCCTGAGTGGGTGGGCAGAATCATGATATGCTGCATGCTGCACAACCTCACCATCATGAGGGACCAGCCTTTGCCACCAATGATCGGAGAAGACACTGAGCCAGAGGTGGAGGAGGAGGAGGAGGCTGAGGAGGAAGAGGCTGAGGTAGAGGAAGAGTAGGGGAAGGAGCCGGAAGAGGAAGTGGAGGAAGACGCAAGGGTGCAACAGGAACCACACACCGTGCTCACCTGATCCGTGCCCGCTATCAATAATGTCAACTACATCCCCCAACTCATCAACAGTCCTACACTCCCCACCTTACTGCTCCCACAGGACAATCAAATTGCTCTCCATCTGATTTGACCCTCTGGTTTTCCCCTCAGCTCATCGCATAAATAAAAACCACCACCAAATGAAAATTCAAAGTCACATTTATCAATGAATAAATGAAATTATGCAAACAGAACAGAACTATTCACCTTTGTGTATTCCCTTAGTGCCTGTTGTCCGTGTGCCTTCTATCCTAGTTGTCCTATGAGGTGCATCCCCAGTGGCTGGAGCATGGGTGGTGGAAGGCTGCTGGCCTCAATGGAGGAGCTTGCAGATGGCCTTGGAGGATGACCTCGAGCAGCTCTGGGCCGGGAGGGCCCAGCTTCAGACTGCACCATCTGAGCAAGGGCTGCAGCAGTCTGGCCAACAGGCAACAGCAGGGGCACTGGCGGAGTGGCAGGGGTGGGAGCAGGAATGCTGTCGTCCTGAGAGAGGACAGCAGGTCCGACTGCCGTGGCGCCACTGCCACTCTCCCGCAATCCTGGTGATCAGCTGGAGTGCTGTGATACCCTGGAAGCCGCGTTCCACAGTGGTACCGAGAGCCACGATAGCAGCAGTCTGAGCTTCCATTGCAGCAGTCTGAGCAGCAACCATAGCTTGTAGACCTTTGATGACATTGGTTTGTGCTGCAATGGAGGCTGTGACATCGATCATCAGACGCTGCATCATGGTGGGTTCCACATGTATGCTGATGGAGGTGACCACCCGTTCCATGTTGGAAAGGATGGGCTTCAAGCTCCACGCAAAGCCCTGTGCCAAGTTGGAGCTAGACTCCTCCATGCCCCTTTTCAATGTGGGCAGGCTTTCTGGCAGGCTTTCCAGTGCCCCAAGCATTTGGTGGTGTACGCCCATCAGCCGTCTTCTGTAGCCTGGCCCATCGACGTCCTCATCCGACTCCTCTGCAGCAGAACTAGTGAATGACCTCACCCTCCAGCGAGCTGGCACCTGTGGTATCCGTTCCCCCTGCCCCAGCTCCTGCGCACTTGTGCCTGGTGACTCACCATGTGCAGATCCCTCCTCTAAACTAGCCTCTAAAGGACGCGCAGTGTCAGTCTCTGAGCTGGTGGAAGCAAGTGTAAGATTGAGTGATGGTGTGTCTTCAGTGTCCCCCTCCTCCTCCTCCTCCCCGGATGGTGCCGCTACGTATTCTTGGGTATCTGCAATGACAAAGGGAAACAGGTTGTGTTGTGGAGTGGGGAAAGGAGCAAGTAAGACGTGTGTGCTGACAGCTTCTGCAGCACATGAGTCAGAAAAGATTATGGGAGGAGGGAGATGTGGGAAATGAGAAGGAACATTAGATTTGTAGGGACCCCCTTCATCGGGACCTCCAGCGCGGCATGTTGTCACGGCTGCAGCGATGGCCCACCCAATGACCTGAAGCACCCCCCCCTCTAGCGGGGTGAGGATGTGTAAGCGTGTCCGTCCACCCTCAGGTCTCTCCTGCTGATGGCTGTTATACGCCACCATCTCCTGCAAGACAGAGGACAGTGTGTCACTTAGTACCCTGCAAGGTGTGTGGGTGATGTGCCTATTGTGGTTGAATAGCTGCCTGTGAGTGGTGGTTATGTGGCCTGCAAGTGTGGTACTGTGTGCGAGTGAGATGCAGCAGGCCGAGTGCAGCATTGTGTATGGATAGGCAGTGTCTGTTAGTGGGTGGGTGATGGGGATTGTGATGCGTGGAGCAGTGGTGCAGTTGGTAGGATTGTGCCACTTGACAATTGCATTCACTCACCTTGACCACTCGAGTCAAATCATTGGACTTCTTTCGGCACTGCACCCACGTGCATGGTGCCATGCTCCTGGCATTCACTTCCTGCGTCATAGCCTGCCGATGCCTGTGGAGCTGCAGTCTGGAGAGTCTCCTGCCACCCTGCAGGTACATGTTGGCCCTCCTTTCGTCCACCCCTTCCACCAGGACCTCCAGTGCATCCTTGGAGAACTGTCTCGCGCCAGTCCTGCCATCCTCGTGGCCATCCTAATAAACTGTGTACCTGCCATTTAAAATGTGCACCGGTACCTTTAAGAGGTGCAGGCTGCTGATGTCGTGCACTGAGCACGTCCCATTTCCACCTTTCTCATTCTCCAGTTCATGTGCTGTCTGCGTCAGGGCCATCGGGCGCGGGGTACTAGCGTATCACGCTACCTGCACCTGAAAACATAAGAACATAAGAAATAGGAGCAGGAGTAGGCCAATCGGCCCCTCGAGCCTGCTCCGCCATTCAATAAGATCATGGCTGATCTGATCCTAACCTCAAATCTAAATTCATGTCCAATTTCCTGCACGCTCCCCGTAACCCCTAATTCCCTTTACTTCTAGGAAACTGTCTATTTCTGTTTTAAATTTATTTAATGATGTAGCTTCCACAGCTTCCTGGGGCAGCAAATTCCACAGACCTACTACCCTCTGAGTGAAGAAGTTTCTCCTCATCTCAGTTTTGAAAGAGCAGCCCCTTATTCTAAGATTATGCCCCCTAGTTCTAGTTTCACCCATCCTTGGGAATATCCTTACCACATCCAACCGATCAAGCCCCTTCACAATCTTATATGTTTCAATAAGATCGCCTCTCATTCTTCTGAACTCCAATGAGTAGAGTCTCAATCTACTCAACCTCTCCTCATATGTCCGCCCCCTCATCCCCGGGATTAACCGAGTGAACCTTCTTTGTACTGCCTTGAGAGCAAGTATGTCTTTTCTTAAGTATGGACACCAAAACTGTATGCAGTATTCCAGGTGCGGTCTCACCAATACCTTGTATAACTGCAGCAATACCTCCCTGTTTTTATATTCTATCCCCCTAGCAATAAAAGCAAACATTCCGTTGGTCTTCTTGATCACCTGCTGCACCTGCATACTAACTTTTTGATTTTCTTGCACGAGGACCCCCAGATCCCTTTGTACTGCAGTACTTTCCAGTTTCTCGCCATTAAGATAATAACTTGCTCTCTGATTTTTCCTGCCAAAGTGCATAACCTCACATTTTCCAATATTGTATTGCATCTGCCAAATCTCTGCCCACTCACCCAGCCTGTCTATATCCCCTTGTAGGTTTTTTATGTCCTCCTTACTCTCTACTTTCCCTCCCTATCATCTGCAAACTTTGATATGTTACACTCGGTCCCCTCCTCCAAATCGTTAATATAGATTGTAAAGAGTTGGGGACCCAGCACCGACCCCTGCGGAACACCACTGGCTACTGGTTGCCAGTCTGAGAATGAACCATTTATCCCAACTCTCTGCTTCCTGTTAGATAACCAATCCTCCACCCATGCCAGAATATTACCCCCAATCCAGTGATTCTTTATCTTGAGCAATAATCTTTTATGTGGCATCTTGTCGAATGCCTTCTGGAAGTCTAAATACACTACGTCCACTGGTTCCCCTTTATCCACCCTGTACGTTATGTCCTCAAAGAACTCAAGCAAATTTGTCAGACATGACTTCCCCTTCATAAAGCCATGCTGACTTTGTCCTATTAAATTATGTTTAAGCAAATGTACCGCTACTGTCTCCTTCATAATAGACTCCAAAATTTTACCCACCACAGATGGTGTATAATTTCCAGCCTTCTGCCTTCTACCCTTTTTAAATAAGGGTGTTACATTAGCAGTTTTCCAATCTGCCGGGACCTTTGCCGAGTCCAGAGAATTTTGGAAAATTATTACCAAAGCATCCACAATCCCTACTGCCACTTCCCTCAAGACCCTAGGATGTAAGCCATCAGGTCCAGGGGATTTATCCGCCTTGAGTCCCATTAATTTACTGAGTACCAATTCCTTAGTGATTTTAATCGTATTTAGCTCCTCCCCCCCAGAGCCCCCTGTTTGTCCAATGTTGGGATATTCTTAGTGTCCTCTATCGTAAAGACTGAAACAAAATATTTGTTCAGCATTTTTGCCATCTCCATGTTTCCCACCATTAATTTCCCGGTCTCATCCTCTAAGGGACCTATGTTTGCCTTAGCCACCCTTTTTCTTTTTATATAACGATAGAAACTCTTGCTATCTGTTTTTATATTTTTTGCAAATTTATTTTCATAATCTATCTTCCCTTTCTTAATCAATCCTTTAGTTACTTTTTGCTGTCTTTTGAAGACTTCCCAATCTTCTATCCTCCCACGAAGTTTGGCTACCTTATATGTCCTTGTTTTTAGTCGGATACTATCCTTAATTTCTTTACTTAGCCACGGATGGCTGTCATTTCTTTTACACCCTTTTTTCCTCAGTGGAATATATATTTTTTGAAAGTTGTAAAATAACTCCTTAAATGAACACCATTGCTCATGTACCATCTTACCCTTTAATCTATTTTCCCAGTCCACTTTCATCAATTCCGCTCTCATACCATCACAGTCTCCTTTATTCAAGCTCAGTACGCTTGCTTGAGAACCAACCTTCTCACCCTCTAATTGGATATGGAATGTAACCATGTTATGGTCACTCATTCCAAGGGGATCCTTAACTAGGTCATTATTAATTAATCCTGGCTCATTACACAGGACCAGGTCCAAGGTTGCTTGCCCCCTTGCAGGATCAGTTACATACTGCTCAAGAAATCCATCCCTAATACACTCAATAAACTCTTCCTCAAGGCTGCCCTGCCCAATTTGATTTGTCCAGTTAATATGATAGTTAAAATCCCCCATAATTATAGCTGTTCCCTTATTACATGCCCCGACTATTTCCTGATTAATACTTCTTCCAGCAGAGTTGCAACTATTAGGAGGCCTATATACTACGCCCATGAGTGTTTTTTTCCCCTTATTATTCCTTATCTCTACCCAAACTGTTTCATTGTCCTGATCCTTTGTCCCAATATCATTTCTCTGTATTACAGTGATTCCTTCCTTTATTAACATAGCCACCCCACCTCCCCTTCCTTCCTGCCTGTTCTTCCTGATTGTTAAATACCCTGGCATATTTAATTCCCAGTCGTTGTCACCCTGCAGCCATGTTTCTGTAATGGCCACAAGATCATACCCATATGTAGTTATTTGTGCCGTTAACTCGTCCATTTTGTTACGAATGCTAGGTGCATTCAGATAAAGAACTTTCAAATATGTTTTGTGACACTTAGTTCCTGCTTTTTCCTTTTTTAACACTTTACTTTTTACTCCATACCTTCTGTCCCTTCCTGATACGCTTTCCTCTGTCTCCCTGCTCAGGTTCCCAACCCCCTGCCACAGCTTTGATGCTGGGTTAATCGCCTTATGCCGTCTAGTTTTTATTTTATCTGTCGTGCCTAAAGTACACTTTCTTTCCACTGCTCTACGCTTTTCCCTTTCCCTTGTTCTTGAACAACTGTTTGTACTATTTGTATTGTAGATTTCCCCTGGGTCTTCCCCTCTCTTGCTGCTCACAACTTTATTCTCTTCTGACTCCCCGCTCAGGTTCCCATCCCCCTGCCACTCTCGTTTAAACCTTCCCCAACAGCACTAGCAAACACCCCCGCGAGGACATTGGTCCTGGTCCTGCTCGGGTGTAACCCGTCCCGCTGGGGTCCCCTGCGGTCATCTCCCTCCAAAACAGGTATACCGTTTTGGATACTGTTGGGGGAGATGGCTCACCAGGGGAAGGTGGCAGTGGCCAGGTTCATGGCACCGTGGCTGGCTCTGCTGCACAGGAGGGCAGGAAAAAGAGTGGCAGAGCTATAGTGATAGGGGACTCGATTGTAAGGGGAATAGACAGGCGTTTCTGCGGACGCAACCGAGACTCCAGGATGGTATGTTGCCTCCCTGGTGCAAAGGTCAAGGATGTCTCGGAGCGGCTGCAGGACATTCTGGAGGGGGAGGGTGAACAGCCAGTTGTCGTGGTGCATATAGGCACCAACGATATAGGTAAAAAACAGGATGAGGTCCTACAAGCTGAATCTAGGGAGTTAGGAGTTAAACTAAAGAGTAGGACCTCAAGGGTAGTAATCTCAGGATTGCTACCAGTGCCACGGGCTAGTCAGAGTAGGAATGACAGGATAGCTAGGATGAATTTGTGGCTTGAGAGATGGTGCAAGAGGGAGGGATTCAAATTCCTGGGCCATTGGAACCGGTTCTGGGGGAGGTGGGACCAGTACAAATTGGACGGTCTGCATCTGGGCAGGACTGGAACCAATGTCCTAGGGGGAGTGTTTGCTAGTGCTGTTGGGGAGGGTTTAAACTAATATGGCAGGGGGATGGGAACCGATGCAGGAAGTCAGTGGGAAATAAAGTGGTGACAGAAACAAAAGGCAGTAAGGGAGAGTGTACAGAACATGACCGGACAGATGGTCTGAGAAAGCAGGGCAAAGACCAAGGGAAGTCTAGATTAAACTGCATTTATTTCAATGCAAGAAGTCTGATGGGCAAGGCAGATGAACTCAGGGCATGGATGGGTACATGGGACTGGGATGTTATAGCTATTACTGAAACATGGCTAAGGGAGGGGCAGGACTGGCAGCTCAATGTTCCAGGGTACAGATGCTATAGGAAAGATAGAGCAGGAGGTAAGAGAGGAGGGGGAGTTGCGTTCTTGATTAGGGAGAACATCACGGCAGTAGTGAGAGGGGATATATCCGAGGGTTCGCCCACTGAGTCTATATGGGTAGAACTGAAAAATAAGAAGGGAGAGATCACTTTGATAGGATTGTACTACAGACCCCCAAATAGTCAACGGGAAATTGAGGAGCAAATATGTAAGGAGATTACAGACAGCTGCAAGAAAAATAGGGTGGTAATAGTAGGGGACTTTAACTTTCCCAACATTGACTGGGACAGCCATAGCATTAGGGGCTTGGATGGAGAGAAATTTGTTGAGTGTATTCAGGAGGAATTTCTCATTCAGTATGTGGATGGCCCGACTAGAGAGGGGGCAAAACTTGACCTCCTCTTGGGAAATAAGGAAGGGCAGGTGACAGAAGTGTTAGTGAGGGATCACTTTGGGACAAGTGATCATAATTCCATTAGTTTTAAGATAGCTATGGAGAAGGATAGGTCTGGCCCAAAAGTTAAAATTCTAAATTGGGGAAAGGCCAATTTTGATGGTATTAGACAGGAACTTTCAGAAGTTGATTGGGAGAGTCTGTTGGCAGGCAAAGGGACGTCTGGTAAGTGGGAGGCTTTCAAAAGTGTGTTAACCAGGGTTCAGGGTAAGCACATTCCTTATAAAGTGAAGGGCAAGGCTGGTGGAAGTAGGGAACCTTGGATGACTCGGGAGATTGAGGCCCTAGTCAAAAAGAAGAAGGAGGCATACGACATGCATAGGCAGCTGGGATCAAGTGGATCCCTTGAAGAGTATAGAGATTGCCAGAGTAGAGTTAAGAGAGAAATCAGGAGGGCAAAAAGGGGACATGAGATTGCTTTGGCAGATAAGGCAAAGAGCTTCTACAAATACAGAAAGGGCAAAAGAGTAACTAGGGAGAGAGTAGGGCCTCTTAAGGATCAACAAGGTCATCTATGTGCGGAACCACAAGAGATGGGTGAGATCCTGAATGAATATTTCACATCGGTATTTACGGTTGAGAAAGGCATGGATGTTAGGGAACTTGGGGAAATAAATAGTGATGTCTTGAGGAGTGTACATATTACAGAGAGGGAGGTGCTGGAAGTCTTAACGCGCATCAAGGTAGATAAATCTCCGGGACCTGATGAAATGTATCCCAGGACGTTATGGGAGGTTAGGGAGGAAATTGCGGGTCCCCTAGCAGAGATATTTGAATCATCCACCGCTACAGGTGAGGTGCCTGAAGATTGGAGGGTAGCAAATGTTGTGCCTTTGTTTAAGAAGGGTGGCAGGGAAAAGCCTGCGAACTACAGACCGGTGAGCCTGACATCTGTAGTGGGTAAGTTATTAGAGGGTATTCTGAGGGACAGGATCTACAGGCATTTGGAGAGGCAGGGACTAATTAGGAACAGTCAGCATGGTTTTGTGAGAGGAAAATCATGTCTCACGAATTTGATTGAGTTTTTTGAAGGGGTAACCAAGAAGATAGATGAGGGCTGTGCAGTAGACATGGTCTACATGGACTTCAGCAAAGCCTTTGACAAGGTACCGCATGGTAGGTTGTTACATAAGGTTAAATCTCATGGGATCCAAGGTGAGGTAGCCAATTGGATACAAAATTGGCTTGACGACAGAAGACAGAGGGTGGTTGTAGAGGGTTGTTTTTCAAACTGGAGGCCTGTGTCCAGCGGTGTGCCTCAGGGATCGGTGCTGGGTCGGCTGTTATTTGTTATTTATATTAATGATTTGGATGAGAATTTAGGAGGCACGGTTAGTAAGTTTGCAGATGACACCAAGATTGGTGGCATTGTGGACAGTGAAGAAGGTTATCTAGGATTGCAACGGGATCTTGATAAATTGGGCCAATGGGCCGATGAATGGCAGATGGAGTTTAATTTAGATAAATGTGAGGTGATGCATTTTGGTAGATCGAATCGGGCCAGGACCTACTCCGTTAATGGTAGGGCGTTGGGGAGAGTTATAGAACAAAGAGATCTAGGAGTACAGGTTCATAGCTCCTTGAAAGTGGAGTCACAGGTGGATAGGGTGGTGAAGAAGGCATTCGGCTTGCTTGGTTTCATTGGTCAGAACATTGAATGCAGGAGTTGGGATGTCTTGTTGAAGTTGTACAGGGCATTGGTGAGGCCACACTTGGAGTACTGTGTACAGTTCTGGTCACCCTATTACAGAAAGGATATTATTAAACTAGAAAGAGTGCAGAAAAGATTTACTAGGATGCTACCGGGACTTGATGGTTTGAATTATAGGGAGAGGTTAGACAGACTGGGACTTTTTTCCCTGGAGAGTAGGAGGTTAAGCGGTGATCTTATAGAAGTCTATAAAATAATGAGGGGCATAGATAAGGTCGATAGTCAAAATCTTTTCCCAAAGGTAGGGGAGTCTATAACGAGGGGGCATAGATTTAAGGTGAGAGGGGAGAGATACAAAAGGGTCCAGAGGGGCAATTTTTTCACTCAAAGGGTGGTGAGTGTCTGGAACGAGCTGCCAGAGGTAGTAGTAGAGGCGGGTACAATTTTGTCTTTTAAAAATCATTTGGACAGTTACATGGGTAAGATGGGTATAGAGGGATACGGGCCAAGTGCAGGAAATTGGGACTAGCTTAGTGGTATAAACTGGGCGACATGGACATGTTGGGCCGAAGGGCCTGTTTCCATGTTGTAACTTCTATGATTCTATGATTCTATGCTGGAGTTGTCCAGATTATATTATATAATTACTTAACAACTCAGTTATATGCATTAATTGTTCCTAGCACCCACTTGGGTGCGGTCAGTGACTGGCTTGCCAGATACATATGTCTGTTAGTAATGAACAATATTGACTTTACTGACTTTTTTCTGATTCACTCCATGCAGAGTCAAAAGAACAGAAGACAATTTCCCAGCATGAAATTGCTGAAGCCATTTTGAGGATGGCATTTATTTTAAAATAACCTTTTTTTTCAAGTTACTGCAGACAGAAAGGAAACTCACAAGCTATGGAACAAAATGCTAGGGGGTTAATTTTAACCCTAACCATCCAGTGGAAACTGGGCAGTTAAAACACCCAAGGTACTTAACTACTGGAAAGCTACCAGGAAACTCACCGTTCTGTATTTTCACCTGCTGTACTGTGCAGGTGGCAAATACACCAGCCCAAAGCCGGCAGGATCCTTTTTTACAAATGCATGTCAGGTCTCGATGATGTCATCAGAACCGACTGCAATTTTAACTGGTTGGCTGAGCCGGGAAGCCACTGTAGCGTTCCCAACGGTGAAGACGGCAGGAAGAGGAGCCGGGGTCAGAAGAGGCCCAAACAGGCCCAAATGCGAGACCCCCCCCCCACCCCCTGTGAGAAGGCCCATCAAGCTGATCCCACCACCTACCTGTTGTTGGCGGGCAGTCTCCAGGTAGCACCTTTTTCACGCCTCTTCCCATCATCCCACCATCCTAGGAAGTCAGCTGGCAGGATTTAAGTGAGGCCCGGGAGTTAAAATAGCCCGGACCTTATTTCTTGGGCAGCGGGTGAGTTTCAAACTCACCTTAGAATCATAGAATCAT
Organism: Heptranchias perlo; assembly: GCF_035084215.1. Taxonomy (NCBI): domain Eukaryota; kingdom Metazoa; phylum Chordata; class Chondrichthyes; order Hexanchiformes; family Hexanchidae; genus Heptranchias; species Heptranchias perlo. The sequence continues at coordinate 96,414,446 of NC_090329.1, read as the reverse complement.
AGAAGTTACAACATGGAAACAGGCCCTTTGGCCCAACATGTCCATGTCGCCCAGTTTATACCACTAATCTAGTCCCAATTGCCTGCACTTGGCCCATATCCCTCTATACCCATCTTACCCATGTAACTGTCCAAATGCTTTTTAAAAGACAAAATTGTACCCGCCTCTACTACTGCCTCTGGCAGCTCGTTCCAGACACTCACCACCCTTTGAGTGAAAAAATTGCCCCTCTGCACCCTTTTTTATCTCTCCCCTCTCACCTTAAATCCATGCCCCCTCGTTATAGACTCCCCTACCTTTGGGAAAAGATTTTGACTATCGACCTTATCTATGCCCCTCATTATTTTATAGACTTCTATAAGATCACCCCTTAACCTCCTACTCTCCAGGGAAAAAAGTCCCAGTCTGTCTAACCTCTCCCTGTAAGTCAAACCATCAAGTCCCGGTAGCAACCTGGTAAATCTTTTCTGCACTCTTTCTAGTTTAATAATATCCTTTCTATAATAGGGTGACCAGAACTGTACACAGTACTCCAAGTGTGGCCTCACCAATGCCCTGTACAACTTCAACAAGACATCCCAACTCCTGCATTCAATGTTCTGACCAATGAAACCAAGCATGCCGAATGCCTTCTTCACCACCCTATCCACCTGTGACTCCACTTTCAAGGAGCTATGAATCTGTACTCCTAGATCTCTTTGTTCTATAACTCTCCCCAACGCCCTACCATTAACGGAGTAGGTCCTGGCCCGATTCGATCTACCAAAATGCATCACCTCACATTTATCTAAATTAAACTCCATCTGCCATTCATTGGCCCGCTGGCCCAATTGATCAAGATCCCGTTGCAATCCTAGATAACCTTCTTCACTGTCCACAATGCCACCAATCTTGGTGTCATCTGCAAACTTACTAACCATGCCTCCTAAATTCTAATCCAAATCATTAATATAAATAACAAATAACAGCGGACCCAGCACCGATCCCTGAGGCACACCGCTGGACACAGGCATCCAGTTTGAAAAACAACCCTCTACAACCACCCTCTGTCTTCTGTCGTCAAGCCAATTTTGTATCCAATTGGCTACCTCACCTTGGATCCCATGAGATTTAACCTTATGTAACAACCTACCATGCGGTACCTTGTCAAATGCTTTGCTGAAGTCCATGTAGACCACGTCTACTGCACAGCCCTCATCTATCTTCTTGGTTACCCCTTCAAAAAACTCAATCAAATTCGTGAGACATGATTTTTCTCTCACAAAACCATGCTGACTGTTCCTAATTAGTCCCTGCCTCTCCAAATGCCTGTAGATCCTGTCCCTCAGAATACCCTCTAACAACTTACCCACTACAGATGTCAGGCTCACCGGTCTGTAGTTCCCAGGCTTTTCCCTGCCGCCCTTCTTAAACAAAGGCACAACATTTGCTACCCTCCAATCTTCAGGCACCTCACCTGTAGCGGTGGATGATTCAAATATCTCTGCTAGGGGACCCGCAATTTCCTCCCTAACCTCCCATAACGTCCTGGGATACATTTCATCAGGTCCCGGAGATTTATCTACCTTGATGCGCGTTAAGACTTCCAGCACCTCCCTCTCTGTAATATGTACACTCCTCAAGACATCACTATTTATTTCCCCAAGTTCCCTAACATCCATGCCTTTCTCAACCGTAAATACCGATGTGAAATATTCATTCAGGATCTCACCCATTTCTTGTGGTTCCGCACATAGATGACCTTGTTGATCCTTCAGAGGCCCTACTCTCTCCCTAGTTACCCTTTTGCCTTTTATGTATTTGTAGAAGCTCTTTGGATTCACCTTTGCCTGATCTGCCAAAGCAATCTCATATCCCCTTTTTGCCCTCCTGATTTCTCTCTTAACTCTACTCCGGCAATCTCTATACTCTTCAAGGGATCCACTTGATCCCAGCTGCCTATGCATGTCATATGCCTCCTTCTTCTTTTTGACTAGTGCCTCAATCTCCCGAGTCATCCAAGGTTCCCTACTTCTACCAGCCTTGCCCTTCACTTTATAAGGAATGTGCTTACCCTGAACCCTAGTTAACACACTTTTGAAAGCCTCCCACTTACCAGACGTCCCTTTGCCTGCCAACAGACTCTCCCAATCAACTTCTGAAAGTTCCTGTCTAATACCATCAAAATTGGCCTTTCCCCAATTTAGAATTTTAACTTTTGGGCCAGACCTATCCTTCTCCATAGCTATCTTAAAACTAATGGAATTATGATCACTTGTCCCAAAGTGATCCCTCACTAACACTTCTGTCACCTGCCCTTCCTTATTTCCCAAGAGGAGGTCAAGTTTTGCCCCCTCTCTAGTCGGGCCATCCACATACTGAATGAGAAATTCCTCCTGAATACACTCAACAAATTTCTCTCCATCCAAGCCCCTAATGCTATGGCTGTCCCAGTCAATGTTGGGAAAGTTAAAGTCCCCTACTATTACCACCTTGATACTCACTCACCCAAAACCTGCCCAGAATTAAAATCGAGGCCTATATTTTTGTCAGGAAGAGGATATTGATGCATTGGAGAGAGTTCAGAGAAAAGTGACAAGGATGTAGGGGCTACAAATTACAAGAAGGACTCACAGAAATAAATTTGTTTTCATTCGAGAAAAGAAAATTGAAGGGGGGCATAAACCAAGTTTTTTAATTATTTAGAGGAGTGACTTTTGTAGTTGCTAGCAAGTATTTACCTTGGACAATGAACCCAGGCTAGAGACCGCATGAGTACAAGATTTCCAAACCTCAAACAAGACATGGGATTAAAGGGAATTTTTTTGTGATTATATGAAATACATTTGGAGGTAAAACATTTATTGCTAAGTCAATTAACACTTTAAAAAAGAGCAGGATGAATGTCTAATTAGAGATTAGATTAACTGCTTTACAGATATGTACAGCTAGAGATAATCAAATATTGGTTTGAATACAATGGTTGCTGGGATCATGGAAATGTCATGCCAATGCAGGCAGTTTATCTGAGATGCATAATGTTACATGTAAGATTCGATAGATATTTTGCAGTTTTGCTGAATTTATCCTCGGGGATCATAAAGTGTTTATGCAAAACTTTTTCATGGAAGATTAGATGGGTTGGGTAGACTCTATGATAGAACGATTTACTGTGGAAGGAACAAGCTGATGAATTGCATTGGTTTTCTTCATTCTAGAGGCAATATTAATGTGGTGCCAGAAGTGGGAGCAATGTTATTCCATTTTTCATAGCGCCATGTTGGTCTTAGTCCTAAGTTGCACATACTGCTACCTCAGAAGCAGCGTAGATGGATTTGCTGATGGGTTAGACGAAGTAGAGTGGGTGGAGGTTTGTGTGGAGTAGAAACACCGGCATTGACCAGTTTGGCCGAATGGCCTGTTTCTGTGCTGTAAATTCTATGTAGTAGCAAAGTCCACTCTGTTACTAGACTGCAAGGAGAGAAGGACCATAGAAACTGTCTGTAAACTTCCTTCCTTGTCTTATGTCAGTGAAAAAGGAAGCAGCACAAGAAGGAGCCCGAAATTAACATCAGACAAGGGACAAAACCCCCCAAAATAAGGTTTGGAATTTACTGATTCATTCCACTGCTGTATTTGATCACAATGGAGGAGCCAGCATCAGTCAAGACAGGCTGCAAAGCTCATGTAGATACTAGTATTAAAATGCCCTCACATGCCAAGGAAAGCTTAACGGACTATTTCATCTACATTTATACAGCATCAAGAAATGGTGACAGATGATACAAAGTCCCTCGACCATTGGGTTTTATATTTATTTTTCAAACAATTTTTGTTAATGATGTCACCTACTGCAGCAGTCAACAACCAATTGCATTTATACAGCACATTTAGCATAAAACAGTTCTTAAGTACTTCACAGACAGGTGTATGGAAGCTAAATGCCAAGCCAGGAAAGGATTGCTAAGGAGGGGTTAATGAAAGCTTGCTTGAAGAGAAGGGTTTTGAGGAGGTTTTTTAAGATGGAGAGATGGAGAGGCAGAGATGTTTTTGGAGGAAATCCGTAAGAGTAATACAAATGATAATGATTACAATGAAATGAGAATGAAATCAGAAATGAATGGAGCTCTGACAACTCTAGGGCAGTAACAGAAACGGATGGATACTGGCACTCCCAACATAAACTAAAAGAAAACAGCACCAATGCTGGGCCAAGATAAACTAAAACTTCCTTTTCTCTAACTATATTGTTCCTGCCTCTTTGCTTTTGTACAGTGTGTCCATCACCAATCACAAAAGCGCTTAATTCAAAAAGGGAAAGCAATCCCAATTGAACAATTGATAAATTAAAATAATACTCAGAAATGAACCACTTGAGCCTTATAAACTAGTGCAGTTGTGTTTCTATTGGCAGAAAGCAGTGGAGGGTGGAGTAAAATAAAACACTTCTGAGAAGCTGAGGGTTGTTACTGGGGGAAGAAATTTTAAAATGGCATGAAGTTATTTTTGGCTCCAATATCAGTGCCTCAACTCCACGTGGACACGGTGCTGCCTGGGAGGAAATCAACACTGCTATAAATTGCAGAATCAAAAAACAAACATGATCAGGATGACTGCTGGGAAACATTTAACGTAAAAAGGTCTGCCAAAAGACAAAATTGTCTTTAATAAACCGTAAACCATGAAGCTACAGGAGGGCATTACAGGTCCTAAGAATGTTGGTCATTGTCGAGGTGATTCAGCATGGAGGCATTGACAGGGTGGGAGGAATCCTGATTTTGGTAAGTCTGTTCATTTAAAGGCATATGCATTAGAAAAAATACTGGCCCATGCCCTAGAAAGAACGATGTTGAACAAAGGAGATAGTGTGTAATTTTAACTTTTAGACTGACAGCGACTTTGAGGAATTCTGCACTCCATGGACCGACCATTTTTCTTTTACATTTTTGTGCACATATTGTGAGACTGAAAATTCCTTCTACTATTACAGCAATAATGCTGCTCAGATCAGGAGTAGTTTTATTATTGTGCCATTAATAATGTTCTATGACTAAGATGTCCCTATTAAAAAAAATGCTGAATTTAAAATAAGGCCCTTGAAATTATGCTGGAGGATATTAGTGTGTGAACAGTTATGGGTCGACTTTAACCTGTTCCAACGGGTGCAAATGGGACAGTTAGGGTGTTAAAATGTTGGTGCAACATTTACCACTCTGTTTGCATATGTATGGTGTCCGCCACTATTTTGCCTCTGGTGAGGACCCAGACAGTCCAGGTGCTTGCCTGTATCTCTATACAAGGCTACGGACCAAATGCTGGAATATGGGATTAGAGTAGACAGGGCTTGATGGCCGGCGCGGACACGATGGGCCGAAGGGCCTCTATCCGTGCCGTATAACTCTATGACTCTATAACTCTATGACTCTAGGAGCAACAGCAAAGAGACCATTAATCTGCACAGGAGGCTGCAGGAAGACTGCCAAGGAGTGGGGAGAGGCAACAAAAGCAGAGTCTACAGAGACCACTTACCTCAATTTCATCAAGGAACAATATCTTGGGAGGCTCTGCTTCAGCCACACGACTGCCACTGTTGTGGGTCACCTGCTGCAGCCTAACCTGGAGCCTACAATCAGAGGCGGCCATGAGTTGCCTGTGGCCATCAAAGTCACGATTGCGCTGAATTTTTTCACCTCTGTGTCGTTTCAGTCTGCAGCAGGTGACATGGTTCACGTCAGCCAGTCGCCCATGCATTCCTGTATCAAGCAGGTAACAGATGCCATCTTCCAATGGACCAATACGTACATTAAGTTCCCCATGGACAGCAGATTAATGCATTTCGATCAATCTGACTTGGTGACTAGATGACCTGGTTGCCCCTGTGTAGATTAGGATCTGACGAGGGCCAGACGTACTACCCTCCTGAGAAAGAGCAGCATGTTCAGCTCCCATAGCACCACTTCCACTCCCATGGGGTTGTGCATCTGCTCTCCCAATGATTAGCATGAGAGCAGACTGCAGGAGGTCTGTATCTTGATCAAAGCATCTATCCATTCGATTCCCATCCTGTCCACATTGCTGGACAGCCTTTCCAGGCTGGAGGAGATGGTGGAGGCCAGAGCCCCAGTGGCAGCAGTTTGTCCTTCGATCAAAGATGTCATCGCTGGTGACAAGGGCTCTTGCATTTCAGGCCTCGCTACAGCTTCCATGGAAGAGACCACTCGCTCCATGGTAGACTATAGAAAAGTCATGCCTTGCAACGCCCAACGTACCAGAGGTGGAGTCTTTAAAAAGCCCCATTCTCACTCAATAGATTTGAATAATTGCAACACTAACTTTGGTTTTGTTACCAACAGCTGTATGACAAGCACCCGTTGGCTAGAACTCGTGTAGTAAGTGAGGACATTTACTGCATCAGTTTCAATGGCGTACTGTTGGGTTCATGCCCAGAGTCGGGTGCAGATAAATTTCTAGGCCTGCATCTCTGGGCACTCAGATACACTTTTAAATGGGGCTGTGCAACATGGAAAAAGTTTATACTTTGAATTTGCTCTGTTATTACAGTGAGAGAAATCAAGCACTCATGCTGTGCAGCCAGAATTTAAGCCTTTGTGTAGAAAATGCCTTTTACAAATTCATCAAACATAATAATATCATTAAAGAAACACAGTGCAGTGAAGGATTGATTTAACATATGAAAATCATTCTTTCTCTCATGTTGAAATGGCATTTGATAAAGCTGGTTCCAAGGGCCTGGTAAAACAGGTGGAGGAAGATAGAGAGAAGCAGACCGTTTCCATGGTTATTGGGTTCTGGGTTGAGTCATGTCTCCAAGTACAGAAGGGAATGTTTTTTGCAGATTTTGATGGTGGAATTTACCAGAACATAGACATCCTGCATCCTGAGAAGTGGAATGTGTCAAAAATATAAATTCCTTGTTTTGGCTGAAAGATTTCCCAAGATCATTTTTTTTTGAATGGCATAATTTTCTGGAGGAGGAAGTTGTGGAATATGAACTGATGACAATTCCTGAAGAAACAAATGAAATACCTGTCAACCGATACTGAGACTATATTAAAATGATGAAAAATCCCAGAAAGCCAAGCCACTTAAAGTTTCAAATACTGACTTGTTCTACTGCACGGAAATACCGATCTGGATGGATCACATCAAGTGCTTTCGGGCCTAACTGTCCTCGACCAAAATCGCCCATTGCTCCAATTTGGAGAGCGAAGATGTCTCCCTACCTTCTTTTCTCCACTTCCCTTCTGTACTTGGAGACATGACTCAACCCAGAACCCAATAATCATGGAGATGGTCTGCTCCTCTCGATCTTCCTCCATCTGTTTTACCAGGCCCTTAAACCTCTCTCCCCTGTCCCTTCCATCTTCACTTCCAACACCCTCAGCTCCACCTATTCAGTTGCCTTTGCTGCTTCCCCCCTTGCCCTTGCCTAACAAGCCAAACCTTCCCCCAGTCAATCCCTTGCCATAGTCCTGAATCTGTGACTTTCTCCGGTTTCTCTCCTATCTCCGCAGATGCCCTTTCTGAGGTCATCTTGTCCTTGAGTCCCACCTCCTGCTCTCTTGACCCCATTCCCATTAAAGTGCTGATCATTCAACTTCCCATCCTGGCTCCCATGCTAACTGACATTGTAAATATCTCTCTCCTCAGGCACTGTCTCTCTTGCTTTCAAAACTGCCATCATCACCCCCCAAAAAGCCCACCCTCGACTCCTCAGTCATTACAAACTACTGACTCGTTTGCAAGTTCCCTTTGCTCTCCAAAACCGTTTGCAGCCTTGGCATCCTATTTGAACCTAAGCTGAGCTACCGACCCCAGATCCTCTCCAAAGACCACTTACTTTCACCTCCGTAATATCACCCATCTTCTCCCCTGCTTCAACCCACCTGCTGCTGAAACCCTCATCAATGCTTTTGTCATCGCCAGACTCAACTATTTCAATGCTCTTCTGGTCGGGCCTTCCATTCTCCACCATCTGTAAACGTTAGCTCATCCAAATCTCTGCTGCCTGTATCCTATTCTGCACCAAGTCTCACTCACCTATCACCCCTGTCCTTGGCTGACCTGCATTGGCTCCTAATCCCCCAAAACCTGGAATTTAAAATTTTCATCTTCCATTGCCCCGCCTCTCCCTTTCCCTGTAAACTACATCAGCCCTACAACCCTGCCAACTCTCTGTTCCTCCAACTCTGGTCTTTTATGCATGCCCCCTCCATTTGCCCCAATTGATGGCTGTGCCTTCAGCCATCTAGGCCCCATGCTTTGGAATTCCCTGCCAAAGCCCTTCCGTGTCTTCATCTCTCTCTTCTCCTTTAAGATTCTCCTTAAAGTCCGCCACTGACCAAGTTTTTGGTCACTTCTCCTAATATCTTTCTTTGGCTCCTTTATTTGGAGTCTAGTTGTTTCTGATTACACCTCTGTGAAGCGCCTTGGGATGTTTTCTATGTAAAAGACACTATATAAATGCAAACTATTGGTGTTTTATCCTTTATTTTAAATTTAAAAGGCTTGTGTGTGCCAGTCCATAATACCAGAATAATGACCAGAAGTACAGTTTAAAATAAGTTTATCACAACTGATTCATAAACTCTTTTTACTTTTTTTTAATCATTGTATTTCTTTAGAAGTAAGCCTTCTTTTCTATTCTCCAGAGAGCAGAACTGTTAAAATGTGACCACCCTGTAGAAAGATTGAAAAAAACAGACTCAAACTATTTCCAGAAGGGTTATATTACAAGAATATGCCATTTTTTATTAAATAAATGTGTATGTTCTCCTTTCAGTATGTCACTATACAAAAGCCTTTTCAAGATACAGTATATTAATTGAAATATAGAAAATAGAGAACTCTTGGAAAGATTTTAAAGAGGGGCAATAGGATCAGATTCATCAGCCCTCTTTAAGGGGCACTTCTGGGAAGTAGAAAAACTATAAAATATGGATTATGAGCTAACAATTTATCTGATAAATCACATTCACAGTGGGCATGTGTGTCTCCGTTTTCTAAAGTCAATGGCACTTGCAGAAAATGAGTCCAGAGCTAAGGAAAGAAAGAAAACATCAAGCTTTATTTTGCATTACATTACAATTGCTTTAAAGTCAGAGATAAAGTTCGATTTCCTGAATTGGCCTGCATTACCTGGTAAACACAGCAGTAATGTTACATCATATGTTACCCCATTAGGGGGCCACGTGGCCAAGTTAGTCAGAACTGGGTTTTTTCAGAGATGATATCCACTTTCAACAAAGAAATGGCCTGATGTCCATTTGGATCATTACATTAGACAAAAAGTTTTGTTACAATGGCCTGGAATTTGCTCTTAAAATAACGGTGATGCTAACAGCGCTCACCGTTATTTCAGGGCAAATGGAAGAGCAACTTCTGGTGAGCACACATGTGCAATCAAACACGGAAATACGGAAGTTGCTCTATAAGATGCCCTGCTCCTCCGAAAGCTGCACGAGAAGGGCAGCTCACCGACTGACTCACCGTTGGGATGAATGGACCAGTGCAAAGTTCCTCTCCTGCCCAGCTGGAAACAAACTAATCTCTCCAAAAAATGATATGCTCAGTTTTTTAGATCTAAGCTAACTTTTAATGGCGTGGTAAGTCTTAATGAGTGCCAAACAACCTCTCTGGCATTGAAAATTAACTTTTAAAAATGTGTAGTCCCATTCCTTCTGATTTTAATTGTTGTTGGACATTTAAAAAAAAAATTTTTTTTAAACTTTTTCTTTCTGTCTCTTTTATCCATCTTTTAATTCAATATTTCTTACCTTCTCTTTATTTTGCTTTCTCTAACTGATTTTACAATGAATTTACTGTTCTATTTTGCACTTATAGAATCATAGAATGGTTACAGCATGGAAGGAGACCATTCGGCCCTCTGCAAGAGCAATCCAGCTAGTCCCACACCCCCGCCCTATCCCCGTAACCCTGCAAATTTTTTCCCTACAAGTACTTATCCAATTCCCTTTTGAAAGCCATGATTGAATCTGCCTCCACCACCCTCTCTGGCAGTGCATTCCAGATCCTAACCACTCACTGCGTAAAAAAGCTTTTCTCATGTCACCTTTGGTTTTTTTGCCAATCACCTTAAATCTATGTCCTTTGGTTCTTGACCCTTCCGTCAATGGGAACAGTTTCTCTCTATCTACACTGTTTAGACCCTTCATGATTTTGACTACCTCTATCAAATCTCCTCTCAACCTTCTCTGCTCTAAGGAGAACAACCCCAGCTTCTCCAGTCTATCCACGTAACTGAAGTCCCTCATCCCTGGAATCATTCTAGTAAATCTCTTCTGCACCCTCTCTAAGGCCTTCACATCCTTCCTAAAGTGCAGTGCCCAGAACTGGACACAATACTCCAGCTGTGGCTAAACCAGTGTTTTATAAAGGTTGATCATAACCTCCTTGCTTTTGTACTCTATGCTTCCATTTATAAAGCCCAGGATCCTGTATGCTTTCTTAACCACTTTCTCAACTTGCCCTGCCACCTTAAACGATTTGTGCACATATACCCCCAGATCTCTTTGTTCCTGTACTCCCTTTTAGAATTGTACCCGTTAGTTTTTATTGCCTCACCTCGTTCTTCCTACCAAAATGTATCACTTCACACTTTTCTGCGTTCAAGTTTATCTGCTAATTGTCCACCCATTCCACCAGCTTGTCGATATCCTCTTGAAGTCTATTACTACCCTCCTCGCTGTTCACTACCTTTCCAAGTTTTGTATCATCTGCAAATTTTGAAATTGTGCCCTGTGCACCCAAGTCCAAGGCATTGATATATATTAAGTGATTAATATATATCAAGAAAAGCAATGGTCCTAATACTGATCCCTAAGCAACATCACTGCATACCTTCCTCCAGTCCGAAAAACAACCGTTCGCTGCTTCCTGGTTCTCACTCTGTGTGGCTTGTTAAGGATGCTTCAATCTGTTTGGTTGAGGGGACAGACAGTTCCCTGCCCACTCACACAGCTCACCGATGCCCGGGAGGGGACGTGGCACTTTTCTCAGCTCCCCATTGCAGGAAGTTGACGCCCCGGAGGCCATGAATAGTTTGTGGGTAAGTTTAAATCTAACGAGCAGTGGGAGCGTTTGTTCGCCTCTCAGCGCAAAATCAGGGCCATTACTTTAGATGTTAAAGTGTGCACATGTTAATCTTCACACTTCTAGGCCTCGATTAATTTAACAGTTTACCTCTGCAGCTGTTCTAAGCCAATCAGAAGCCAACTGAGTTAATCTGAATATATTTCCTTGTAAAGTAAATTAAACTTAAAGATGCTACATACCACAAGTGTGACCTAACTAAGGCTTTTTCAAACTGAAGGAATGAACAGCAATGGACCTGTTTTTTTCCCAAGAAATTTCTGAATCATGACGTTTTATCCCGTAGAGTACGGATAGATCTGGGAAATTCCAGGATCCTGGATAGGCCAAATAGAAAGAAAAAACTACAAATGCTGGAAATTTGAAATAAAAAAAAGAAATTGATTGGAAATTCACAGCTGGTCCATCAGCGTCTGAAAAAAAGACAGGTTAATGTTTTGTACAGAGATCTGTACAGAGATAAACATTAACATCTTTTCAGGTGCTGATGGGACTTGTATTTCCAGCACTTTCCGTTTTTATTCCTGGCAGTTAGGTTTCAACTCACACAGGATGATGCTGGAAAAACCCCTAATATTGCATTAATATAACTACTCAAATGTTAAGGGCGGCTTTACTACTGTAATATTATCCATACACAACAAAAATAAATATTTAAAAACAATTTTAAGTAACAATGTAAACATTTTAATATCACACATCTTATCTTCCCTTCTTCCACATTCTCTCTTCCCCATTCTCTCTATTCTATTTTTATTATTTTAAGTTTACTTTCACTTTATGTTTAATTATTATATTCAAACTATTTTTAACCTATTTTCTTTAAAAATGACCTGAGACACCTTTTCCTTTGTTTCTCCTCTGTCTCCTGAGCTCCACTGTCCATTTTGGAGCTGGGAACAACATTGATAAAGTTGGCTTCTGATTGGCTTAGAACAGCTTTAAAGGTAGTTTTTTAATTTAATTGAGGCCCAGAAGTGGGAAGATTAACATGGCCATGTCTTAGGTGCAACCAGGTTAACGTTTGATGCAATTTATCAGCATCAAATAAAGGAATGCTTTTGCTACATGATTATCCTGTCCAGAGCACCATTCATAACCAGACAGAACAATTTGATCACAGTGCTCTAATGGTTACAATAGGTTCAACAGAATGGGATAACTTAGCTGGTCGGAAACCTCACTCCAAGGGAACGATTTTAACTCAGCAGGAACCGGGTGGGTGGGCAGTTAAAATTGGCATGATTACCGATCAACCCTGGAGATGCCGGCCCTGACAACTGAGCAGGTGGCAAGGACATCTGTGCAAGGCTGGCGGAGTTCTTGTTTTACAAATGCATGTCGGGTCCTGATGATGTAATCGGGACCCGACTGTAATTTTAATTGGATGGCCTGAAGTGTCTTTCCCGCTAGATGAAGACAGCGGGGAACAGGACTAGGGCTAGAAGAGGCCCAAAAAGGTTTAAAACTTTTTTTAACTTTCCTCATGGGAACAGGAGGATCAGGAGTGCTTAGGCCTCCCCTGCCATGGATTCACCCCCCTTCTCGCTTGCGAGACCCCCATGCGTACAGCCTCGGAAGCCGACTGCACCACCTACCTCGTCTTAGCAGGTGGCCTCTGGGCCACGCAAATTTCCCCCGCTTCACACCGACCTTCTTGCCAAAAACTGGCCCGGAGTTAAAATTGAGGTCTGAATGATAGTTCTGGCTATGTTAGGGAGAGGTCAGGCCAATTAAGTATATGTATAATATTTGCGTGTGTGTATATGTGTATATATATTTGTATACTGTAAATGTGTAAATGTTTTCCAGATAGATTGTTTAAGCTGACTCTGGGCATCAAGAGATGATAATTCGAATTGCAGCAGTTCAAGACCTTTAGATATCTTGTGCTTTATTGTTACTGCTCAAGTGGAAAGGGAGCGAATCAGCATCCACTTAGCACTGGTGGAACATTAAAGCACTCGATCTGAATTTAGTTGCCATTATTCAAGTCTATTGCCCAAACAACATAAACAAAAAGCAAAATACTGCAGATGTTAGAAATTTGAAAATGCAAATAGGAAAAGCTGAAAATGCTCAGCAGGTCAGACAGCCTCTGTGGGGAAACAGAAGTCAGTCAGTCGAAGTTTCAGGTCTTAAGACACCGCCTCAAGAGTCCTGCAGTGCTGCCAGTGGGAGGAGAATGTAATTACAATAGGGACTTAATTATATCTGTGTGCTCGGATTCAGTTATCAACTCCCTTCTAATTCTGCTTCACCTGAAGACCACATTTGGTCTTAACTCTCCTTGTGCAACGCCATGGGAGATAAACTAGTAACAGTTAGGGCTGTCAATGAATTGCAGTTAACTTCAGCGATTAGCATGTTAATTTTTTTGGCGATTAATTTTTTTTAAAGAGTGTTAATCGCACAAGTTACACATACAGGATTTTTTTCTGCAAAGGTAGAAGCTCTGCTTTTTGAAGTTATTTTAATATTCCTTTCCTCCTTTCAATTGGGCCATGCACTAACATCAACCAAGTGGGCAGGCAGGTGATCTGCTGTCAGGACTCAGCCAATATCGTTCTGAGCCGGTCACTGTGAGACGTGCAAGAGCAGTCTATTGGTGACTTTCTTTCACATTTTCCCTCACTTTCTGTGGGCCTTGACTTGGCACTTTCATAACTTCATAATTGAGACCGGAAACACGGTAGTTTAATGGGGGGGGGGGGGGGGAAATCACATCTCTGAATCCACTCCTCAGCACTCCACGGCAGTGTGCAATGGTACACCATGCCACCTGATGTGGCACCTTGCCATCTGGCAACGAAGACTTTTTAAAAACTCAGCTCATATTGATGCACTAAACATTTGCACAGTAATATTTGCACAGTGTAGTTTCAAGGCCTCAGTGAAATTAACTTTTAATTCGTGGTGGGGGAACTAATCCTTTTCACCGGCGAGTGGGAGGATGTGGATTACATGCCCCTAATACCAAAAGTGGCGAATTTGCTGCCTCCACTGTGCTGTCAGAGGGAGGTCTCAATTGGTACAAAACAACCATCAGTGTTTCATGCTGTCAGCATTCTTCAGCTGGTGTCCGCCTGTCAGTGTTTGCTGACAAAACTCAGGGCAGGATCTAAACTTCCTGTGCTGTCCTGAGGCCCCCCAACCCTTGCGCCCCCTCCCCCCAGAGAACGCTGTAGAGCAGAGCTCTTCTGTGCATATGCTGATGCTCGGTGCAATCACAGCCACTATGTTAGAAGTACAGAAGATTTGTATGAATCCAGAACTAGGAAAACAGGTTTTTTTTTGGATGATAATAGTAGCATCAGTAATAAAACAAACTTGAATAAGATGGCTGCAGTAATTGTATCAATTAAATATGCGATTAAAACTAAGAATAACAGATTAAAATTTTTAATCCTCAGATTAATTGTGATTAATTTTTTTTAATCGCTTGACAACCCAATAAAAATGAAAGATTATTGTATCGCGGCTGCATGTGTTGGCATGAAGGGATCAAAGTCAGGAAGGAAGATGTACAGCAAAGTATAAAGTGCATCACAAGCATTGAATGAGAGAGGAATTGGTGACAAGTGGAGGTAAGGAGTATCAGAAGTAAAGGAATAAGGAAGGCAGGAATAGAGGTATAGAGTGGATGGAAGGGGAAACAGTAATGAATGTATGTCGTTATCTAATCATTTCTCAATTAACTAAATTCCAGGGTTGAAATTCAGCCTCCTGTTTCTATAAATTTATTGTAGTAACTACCAGATGACGGTACAACAAAGGGTTACCTATGAATCTTGGAATATAATTAATTGGGAAAAACCAAAATTAGTCAATGATGGCCACTCATTTGGGCAATTACAATTTACTGAACACCTCCCCAAAGGACATGAGCCTAGTAAAGTTAATATTGAACCATCACTGACATTACCACGAAAAGTGATATACTTGACAACCGCTGTGGTTCATGATTGACTTGTCACATGGCACAATGAACACAATGCCATTTTCAAAAGACTGTCATGGCAGATAATGAACACAAGGTTGAGCTGGAGTAATTTATACATGGTCTGTGGAGAGATTAAAGTTTACAAGCGCAAACGAAGTTTCTGCCACATTTCCAGCGAAGTAACGCCGAGCGGAGCAGGAGCAGCTCTGGGAAATTTCTTGGCCCAAGTCTCGTTCTTAGAAACATAGGAACATAGAAATATTTACGGCACAGAAGGAGGCCATTCGGCCCATTGTGTCTGTGCCGGCCGAAAAGGAGCTACCCAGCCTAATCCCACTTTCCAGCACTTGATCCATAGCCTTGTAGATTATGGCACTTCAAGTGCATATCCAAGTATTTTTTAAATGAGTTGAGGGTTTCTGCCTCTACCATCCTTTCAGGCAGTGCGTTCCAGACCCCCACCACCCTCTGGGTTAAAAATTTTTTCCTCAGCCCTCCTCTAATCCTTCTACCAATTACTTTAAATCTATGCCCCCTGGTTATTGACCTCTCTGCTAAGGGAAATAGGTCCTTCCTGTCCACTCTATCTAGGCCCCTCATAATTTTATACACCTCAATTAAATCACCTCTCAGCCTTCTCTGATCCAAAGAAAACAACTCCAGCCTATCCAATCTTTCCTCATAGCTAAAATTCTCCAGGCAAAATCCTCATAAATCTCCTCTGTACCTTTTTCTAGTGCAATCACATCTTTCCTGTAATGTGGTGACCAGAACTGTAGGCAGTTCTCAAGCTATGGCCTAACTAGTGTTTTATACAATTCCAGCACATGTGAAGTTTCTATATCATGTGGAAAGTCACACTGGCAAAGCACATTCTACTTCTCCAACAAAAGAGGGGGTACAGCAATCTACTGCACCACTTGCCCACCCACCTGCTGAATTGCCCACAATAACAGGACAGATTAGGATTTTTTTTAGTGACATTTCTGAGGAGCCATGTAAAACAGGCCCAATGAGGATTGGCTGGCCCATTGTGCTACATAGAATGTACAGCACAGAAACAGGCCATTTGGCTCAACAGGTCCATGCTGGTGTTTATGCCCCACATGAGCCTCCTCCCTCCCTTTTTCATCTAACCTCATCAACATATCCTTCTATTCCTTTCTCCCTCATGGGTTAGCGCACTATCCTTTCATTCTGTGAATTGGACTTGAATACAGCTGGAAGAGCTTGTGTAGTGCTGCTTCTGATCTGCAAAGCTCTTTCCTGGAATGTGGATTTTAACCATGCGTTAAAATATATTCTCTGAGACCGAATCCATAAAGACAATCTGTTACAAAGGGTTGGATTCGGAGATGCTTAGTTAGAATAAGGAAGCCATACTCTATTTTTTCATCCTTTTTGCAACCTGTCAGCATTAAGCACTCCCAGGTCAGGTACAGCATCTAGTCAGCTTAAATGCACAGCCCCTGAACTCCAGAAGAGAGTCCATACTACGCCCATGTAACGCCCATGCCAGTTTGACAGGATAAAATTCTCTCGGCTTTATGGATCTAAAGTGAAATGGATTTGGGAAGTCTGAACCATGTTTCTTCTGGTTAAGGGTCCATAGCACCAAACAGCTCATAAATTGGCATTAAGTTGTCAGTCTTGCACAGAGATGCAACAGGAGTGAGAAATGAAAACGTTACATGGGCATAGTAGGGACTCTCTTCTGGAGTTCAGGGGCTTTGCATTTAAGCTGGCTTGATGCTGCTTAATGCCGACAGGTTGCAAAAAGGATGAAAAAATATTGTATGGCTTCCTTATTCTAACTCAGCATCTCCGAATTCAACCCTTAGTAACAGATTGTCTTAATGGATTCGATCTCAGAGAATATAAACGCATGGTTAAAATCCACATTCCAGGAAAGAGTTTTGCAGATCAAAAGCAGCACTACACAAGCTCTTAATCATCATTATTGACTTGCACTTGCTGTTGTCCTACCTAATAATGGTTATAATGAATTTTTGGTTTGTTTATGCTAATGTGCGGAGTAAAGCATTCAGCTATAACTTGTCCTTTAATCAGTTCTCTGTTCCCTATTCTAGTATAAAACGCACTGGAACATTCATCATGACCATATGAATGGGATTAATGATGTTATGATGTGTAAAAGATTAGAAATTTAAAAAAAGAAGAAAATATGCGTTTCAAATCTCCATGCATCATTTAAATTGCCAGTTTATGATGAAGACAGCTCTGCTGCCAGTGCTAATGTAAATGAAGCCGCACTACTGCCATGTATACCACCAAAAGAGAAGGATTTGTTTGGTGCCTGTGGCAGTAGTGCCACCTCGAGCACAACGCAAACACGAAGGAGTTTCTGTCAGAGGTGGAAACTGCCATGGTTTTTGGCCACTGATGGGCTGATTGGCTCAAGGCCTCTCCACACAACTCCTCACTCTATAAATGCCAGTCTAATAGTTTTGCAATCTCCGGTCCTGTTGGGCCTTCTCCAGTCATTGGAGAATATAATGCTTTCAGTCAAATAATGCCGAACAATGATTTGTAAGCTGCTTTATACCATGTGGGATTCGTGCTAGCGCTGAATATTTCCAACACACGGGTCTAGCAAATATGGCAGCAATCTGAAGTTACAAAAATGTATGAGTCAGCTGTTGCTCAGTGGTAGCATTCTCGCCTCTGAGTCAGAGGTGATGTGTTCAATCCCCACTCCAGAGGCTTGAGTATATAATCTAGGCTGACACCTCAGTGCAGTTACTGAGGGAGTGCGGCACTGTCGGAAGTGCTGTCTTTCAGATGAGATGTTAAACCGAGGCCCCATCTGCCCTCTCAGGTGGACGTAAAGATCCCATGGCACTTTTCGAAGCAGAGCAGCAGAGTTCCCGAGGTGTCCTGACCAACATTTATCCCTCAACCAATATCATTACAACAGGTTATCTGGTCATTTATCTCATTGCTGTTTGTGGGACCTTGCTGTGCTCAAATTGGCTGCCACGTTTCTTACATTACATCAGTGACTACACTTCAAAAAGTACTTCATTGGCTGTAAAGCATTTTGGGACAGCCATAATTCATGAAAGGCGCTATATATTGGACTTAAATGTAGGGGGCATGATTAAGAAGTTTGCAGATGATACAAAAATTGGCCGTGTGGTTGATAGTGAGGAGGAAAGCTGTAGACTGCAAGAAGATATCAATGGACTGGTCAGGTGGGCAGAAAAGTGGCAAATGGAATTCAATCCAGAGAAATGTGAGGTAATGCATTTGGGGAGGGCAAACAAGGCAAGGGAATACACAATAAATGGGAGGATACTGAAAGGTGTAGAGGAAGTGAGGGACCTTGGAGTGTATGTTCACAGATCCCTGAAGGTAGCAGTATGGGTAGATAAGGTAGTTAAGAAGGCATATGGAATACTTTCCTTTATTAGTTGAGACACAGAATATAAGAGCAGGGAGGTTATGCTGGAACTGTATAAAACACTGGTTAGGCCACAGCTTGAGTACTGTGTACAGTTCTGGTCACCACATTACAGGAAGGATGTAATTGCACTAGGGAGGATACGGAGGATACAAGGATGTTGTCAGGACTGGAGAATTTTAGCTATGAGGAAAGATTGGATAGGCTGGGGCTGTTCTCGTTGGAACAGAGGAGACTGAGGGGTGATTTAATTGAGGTGTACAAAATGATGTGGGGCCTAGATAGAGTGGATAGGATGGACCTATTTTCCTTAGCAGAGAGGTCAATAACCAGGGGGCATAGATTTAAAGTGATTGGTAGAAGGATTAAAGGAGAGTTGAGGAAAACTTTTTTTAAATAAAGGGTGATAGGGGTCTGGAACTCACTGCCTCAAAGGGAGGTAGAGGCAGAAACCCTTAACTCATTTAAAAAGTACCTGGATGTGCACCTGAAGTGCCATGACCTACAAGGCTACGGACTAAGTGCTGGAAAGTGGGATTAGGCTGGGTGGCTCATTTTCGGCTGGCGCAGGCATGATGGGCCAAATGGCCTCTTTCTGTGCTGTAAATTTTTTATGATTCTATGATTCTATGATATAAATACAATTTTTTTTCTATTTGCTAAGGCCGGGAAGACCCAAAGGGGGTAATTTTGACTTTGTGCGATAGTGTAAAACGAGTGATAGCAAATTGGCAGCCCGTTTTACATCTCTCCCGATTCGCTATCACCCACTTTACACTATCGCACAAAGTCAAAATGACCCCAATTTCTTTTCCTGGAGGTCAGCCTTAGCAAACCCAACAGCCTTGTCTTTGGGTTGCATCCAGCCCGTGTGTTAGAAACCCAACGTTAATAACACAAACAGGTTAAAAGAACTACCCGAGCACAAGCTTGAACATTCAGTTGATTTGCAATGGAATCAACTTCTGTAAATAGCAAACCATAATATAAATGGAGGGTTTCTACAGCAGGACAGGAAGAAGAAAAACAACAATTAGCAGATCTTACGGAAAGAAAGTCACAAATCTGATGGAAGTTTAGAGACTTCTGTAGTGAAATGGTTAAACAAAAGCAAATCTACCGTGTCTCATTAATTCTACTAATAAATAACAAAAGTTTGCATAATGTTACAGTTGACATGAGCAGCCTCAGTGGCTTTCTAATTGCTACACCAGGCTACCAGGGGAGGAACAAAGGAAAAATTTAGCACATCGTAAATTCTTCTGCAGTCCTGCTGAGTTAGTTAAGAGCTGCTTGAGTTCATATTACACTTTTATTACTATCATCTTGCACAAATTTCTACTTCAGTACTGGAGGTAGGCAAATTATTTGTTTAACCATTTCTGGAACCGGTAAGCTGCAAGATGGTAATTCAGCTTTTCTTTAAAATACTTTTGAGTTCAATGAATGAAGCTCCGAATTATTTAGGACTTTACTTTTCAACAACAACTTGCAATTATACAACGTCTTGAACAGAGAAAAAACGTATCAAGACAAAGAGCTGACATGCTGAGATATAATTCTATACGCCTGTAGCTCTCTCATACCTTTACCTAGTGTCTACTCTTCATGTGTGAGCCTAGACAGTGAGTTTTGGCCAGCTATTTCACCCTAGGGGGAATCATTGCTGAGACTGAGCCTGTCCTCATCTGACATCCTCGCAATTGCATTTACCAGCAGGTTTCACTGGAAAGGAGGAAGAGGAGGGGAAGAGCATTGGCAGAAAAGAAGGAAGAAAAACAAACAAACCAATATAATGCTTTGGGAAAAAGAACAGAGAATGTAAATATACCCTAAAAGGTAAAATTCTCAACGGAATAGAGCAATAGAGATCCTGGAGTACAAATACAAAGATTTTTAAAAGCAGGATTGCAAATGAGAATCTGGGTTTTATATATTGGGGTGATGAATGCGAATGCAAGGCAGCTATGATGAATTGGTACAAGATATTTCTTAGGCCGCAATTAGAGCACCCCATTATAGAAAGAATATTGGAGAAAGGGACTATAGATTAACTAGGTAATATACCAATGATGGGAGGACATATTTATGATGAGAGTTTTGAAAAACTAGGGTTGCATTTACTGAAGCAGAGGAGATCAAAGTTTTCAAAAGTTTGGGAGATTTAAAAACGTGAAAGGTTATTTCCAATGGTCAATGAATTGGTAACAAGGAGACATAAACTCAGGATTAATAAAGAAAAGCATTAAATGCAGATTATAATTTTTCACAAATACTATTAGGGTATAGAATAACTCAAGTGGCTATTGATGCCAGATCAGTCATAATGTGTAATAAGAAGTCAGATAAACATTTAAAGAAAAATATCAAAAGGTGCAGGAACAGAGCAGAGAAATGGGATTAGAGTGGACAGGATTGATTTTCAGTTCTGGTGCCTGACAGGTGCAGCATGCAGGAGGTATACTGTAGCAGCAGGAGAGGATTCTGTGATTCTCCTACAGGACAGGAGCAGCCACAAGGCTTTGAAGCCCAAAGATTGTCAGGTAAGGGGGAAAGGAAATTACCTGGAAAATATTTCCTGATGGCTCCTCTTTGATCTTCGGGCTCTCCCTGGGACTTCTGCAGGCCCTCCAATTAACAGGGGCCCTGCGCAAGACCTAGCAACAGGCTTCTTCAAGTATCAACCTGCTGGGGCGCCTGACTGCCTCATGAAAAGTGAGGCAGGAGGCCGGGATTGTCACTTCTCATCTCATTAGGACTGGATCTGTGCCGACTCCAGGAGCAGGCCTGTGACATCAATTGAGGAAGCCCCAGAAAGTCTTGGGGCAGTGCAATTGAGACTTAGACCTGACATATTGGGCATAATTTTAACACAGCGGCGGGAACTAACCCGGAAAAATTTTCCGTGCGCTGGCTCAAGCAATCGCGACTCAATTGAAGGCCCTTAATGTAACTTCTGGGTTTTGCGTCTCCAAGCTGTGCAGTGGGTGTGCTGCGCACCTGAATGAAGTGCTGGGAACTGGAGTATTTAAAGGGCCACTGTAACTGTGGATTTTGAGGGAGAAAGGAGATGGAGCACCAATGGAGTAAGGCAGCACTCCGCTTTAACAACTCTTCTCTTGATGCTACTGGCCGGTGTGAGGAGCAGGAGGGACATACTGTACCCGGCTGATCAGAGGAAGCATTCTGCCTCTGCCACCAAAGAGGCCTGGTTTGAGGTGGCAGAGGAGCTGAGCAGCAAGAGCACCATGGCAAGGTCGTGGATGCAATGCAAGAAATGCTTTAATGACCTAATCAGATCAGGAAAAGTGAGTATATTTACTGATTCTCCTGCATCCTGTAGGATGTATTCACCTACATCCCACACCCACTTAAGTCTTATTATCAACTTACCTTCACTTTCTGTGCACTTCCTCACTTCCCCATTTGTGAACCCACCACTCACTCACACGTCTGTTCGTTCTCCTCTTGTAGGAGAAAAGAGCTCAAAATGCAGGGGAGAGGAGTAGGACTGGAGGGAGCCCACCACAAATAGCTGACAGAGGTGGAGAAGGAGGCCTTGGAGCTCAGCCTGCAGTTGAATGCCTGACCATCGGAGATGGCGAGACTGGCAACCTGCAAATGGCTGGTAACAGAACATTCTTCACACACATCATGAATTGACATTATCAATGATTGACCTATTGCACACCTCAGTGTGCTCATTGCAAACTAACTTCTGTGATGATTCTTAATATTGCTTTACGTTCTTTTCCAGAGCCTTCAAGGATTGATGAGGAGGCACACGACGTGCAAGAGGGTGATTCCTTAGAGGAGCTCCATTCCTCTGAAGGTACACAGTCATATCATATCCAGCCATGCACCAGTGCAGATAATGGCACTTCGATGGGTCATGTTAGGCAGATAGTTGGGTTGTCACCTGGTGATTCACCCCTCACAAGTGTGCACGAGCACTCCTCTCCAAGCTCTGCTCAGCTGGACGCAGATGCTGAACCCGGGGAGGCCATCGTTGAGAATGAGAATGATGGAGATACAGCTGCACCTGTGCGAGGTACTGGAAGACATGCCATGCACACTCTCCACAATAGTAGAGAGGATGGAGGAGTCCACCTCCAACATTGGTGGAATGGTGGCGCAGGTAAGTGTGGGAATGTCTACGATGGAGAGAATGGCAGCCTCCATTGAGCTTCAAGCAGGGCTCACAAATGAGTCCATTCAGGCCTTGACAATGGCCATGCAGACTCTGGATGTCAGCATGTCTGCCGTTGTAAACAGGCTGACAGATACTTTTGCTGTGGTCTAGAACGCGGCTCAGACCTGCTCCAAGCTGTTGTCCCGCCAGAGTGGCAGGAGTGTTGTGGCCGTGGCCCAGGAGAGGGATGATGACGAAGGGGATGTGGAAGTGGGGGCTCCACTCAAAGCATTCCCACGTCTCACCTGTTGCCCCCCCTCAACCAGTACCCGCAATGCTGCCTCCTCACTCGATGGCCAAGTCTGGCCCCACACAGGTTCAGGTGAAGCGGTCTTTGGTGGGGCCCTCACGGACTCCAAAACCCAGAGGTGGTAGACCAAGAGCACCTCAGCAGTCAGGGCAGGGACCTGAGCAACCTGCTACTACCTCTGCTGAAGCCACAGGGGATGTACCACTTAGAAGCGGTAGGAATTGAAAGCCTAAGGTTTTGTAATCACCAAGGGTATGCACAAGAGTGTCTGACTAAATGTCATGTTTTTTATTTATATTTGTTTTCTCTTACATGCACATTAACCGTTATAATTGTCACCACCACTGCCACGTGTTGTCCATTCTTGAGTCCCTTTTGTGAAAGTGCTCTCTTATGTCCTTCATCATAATGGATCTGATGGTGATGTGACTGTTGTTGTACTGATGCTGTGCCTCACTGGTGAAGTTTTTCAGAGGTGTCATGAGCCACGTCTGCAGGGGATATCCCTTGTCTCCAAGGGGCCAGCCCTTAAGTCTGTCTTGTGTGTGGAAGAGGGCTTGGATGTTGGACTTGTGCAAAATGAAGGAATCATGGCAGTTGCAGGGAATTTGGCACATACCTAAAGAAATCTCTTCCGGTGGTCACAAACCAGCTGCGCATTGATGGAATGATATTCCTTACAGTTGATGAACAGCCCTGGCTCATGTACAGGTCCTCGGACTGCTATGTGTGCGTTCCATCAATTGTACCCTGCACTTGTGGGACGTCAGGCAGAGAGTGGAAAACCACTGCCCTCTCAGTCTGGCTGATATTGTCACAGGGAAAGTTGACATAGTCGGATGCCCTGGCAAACAAGCCATCCGTGACCTGTCGTATACATATATGTGCAGATGACTAAGAGACCCTGGAGATATCACCGGTGGGGCCCTGGAAGGATCTGGAAGTGAAGAAATTGAGTGCAGTCATTACTTTGAGTAGGATGGGGCAATGCATGGCCACCAGGCCCAGCCGGGAGCAGCTCTGCATGAATGAGCATGCAGGTGTCTGCGATCACCTGCCGACTCAATCTGAGCCTACGTATGCACTGTTCCTCAGAGAGGTCCAGGAAGCTCAGCCTCTGCCTGTCCACCCTCTCACATAGGTAGTGCCTCCTGCGATGTCGGCCCCTCAGTTGGTCCCCTCTCTGTTCTTCTGCATGTCCTTGTGGCGCACCTCTGTCTTGTGGACCTGCAACTTCCAGAACTGCACGCTGTGCCTGCTGCAGATGGTGATCTGCCTCCTTCTCAGATGTACTGCTGAATAAATCCATTGTGCCCCCCACCCCATCCTGATGGTGTCAGTTTGAGGGGGTCCAAAATGTAGGTAACTATGTCTGAACACAAGAATTCTGAGTGTGAACAAAGAAATCTCAGTCTAAATACAAAGAACTCCCAGCCAAAGTTTTGTCTGAGAGAACTGATTGCCCTGCTGCAAAAACTCAGCTTTTCTTCACATGTGTCAATCACTGGATAAAAGGTCCAAATGAGGGATGGCTGCAACTCGCCTCCGTTTCCATGGCGTCTTTCAGATGCCACGGGAGACATTAAAATGGTTTGTGTAACTCAATACACAAAAAGTTAATAGCGTTAAGTACTTCAAATACATAAATTGGCCCTTTAAAATATCGGCCCACTGGCGGGATTTCCGTGTGTCAGACATGTGCGCGCATCCAAACGCGTCTGGGTCAAACCTGGAAGTTGGCGTGTTGGAGTTGGCATGCAGTCACGCACCAAAAACGGTTAATTGCCCACCCGCCCCCAACCCACCCATTCTTGGGGGTTAAAATTTAACCCATTGAGTCTCTGCTCTTTTTCTCTTGTTTTGTGACTAGAAAATTGATATTCCTCAGGTACAACGAAGAGGAAAATCCACTCTGACAGCTCCAGTGGGAGAGCCAACATTGACAAAAGCACAATGGGCCAACTGGCCTCTTGCTGGGCTAGAAGTTCTCTAATTCTGTAATTTCATAAAGTTGGGTATGTAAACCCAGTGGAATAAAGATACTGATTGGTATAATAATGTAACTCCTCAGCGCTAGTCTTCATCCTACTTTTATATCATTTATATCTTAATTTGTCGAATGTAAACACTCAATTCCTTGTTTAGTGTACACACAAGACTCTGAGATGCCCTGTTCCATTAAATAAGATATATAATTGGTCCAATGTCACAAACTCTGATTTGCCTTAAAACCCACTTAAGCTATTATGATGAAATTTGGGCCAGTTCAGAGGCACAGGAGTTTACAAGCACCCCTGCAGATTTTAATGCTGAATCCTGCAGACTTCAAAGCATGGGCAATACTCCTGTGCAGCAGTTTTTACATGTTTTTCTGGCCCACATTTTGTGGATCAGCAGATGAAGTTTAAAGTGAAATAATGGGGAAATAATTCTTAATAAACATTTTCCTTTTGAATTTTCTCTATTCACTTTTAGTTTAAACTTTATGGGGCTGATTTTGACTTTGTGAGTCAATGGAAATAAAAATCGGGAGAGAAGTAAAACGTGATAACCCGTTTTACACTATTGCACAAAGTTAAAATCGACTCCCCTGTGTCTGCCGATTTCCAGGGCGTTATGTAGAAGAAAATGTTGTGGAGACCCATTGTGCCCGATTTCTGTTCCATTTACGCTTGATGCACATTTCTGGTCATGGGTCAGGCAGGGGAGAAAAAAGATTGTGTCTGAATCACTCACAAATGAAATTTTAAAAAGCTGGAATTGATGCGATACAGGCAGTAACAGGACAGAGCCCTCGATTTCTTTTTTGAATGACAGAATTCCCAAACGTTCAGGGTGTCATTGATGGCAGCCAGATAAGTCGATGTGCCCCATAAGTGAACTGTGAGGACGTTTATTTGGACTTCTTGGTTAAAGAAACAATTACATCTGTGAGGAGGGATGATATGTTAGAAGGAGCATCAAATGGGGCCTTATAAGTTGAGCTAAGGAACAAAAAAGGGGCAGTCACACTACTGGGAGTGTACTATAGACCCCCAAACAGTCAGCAGGAGATAGAAGAGCAAATATGTAGGCAAATTAGGTGAATGGGCAAAATTGTGGCAAATGGAATTCAATGTAGACAAATGTGAGGTCATCCACTTTGGATCAAAAAAGGATAGAACAGGATACTTTCTAAATGGTAAAAAGTTAAAAACTGTGGATGTCCAAAGGGACTTAGGGGTTCAGGTACATAGATCATTGAAGTGTCATGAACAGGTGCAGAAACTAATCAAGAAGGCTAATGGAATCCTGGCCTTTATATCCAGAGGACCAGAGTATAAGGGGGCAGAAGTTATGCTGCAGCTATACAAAACCCTGGTTAGACCGCACCTGGAGTACTGTGAGCAGTTCTGGGCACCGCACCTTCGGAAGGACATATTGGCCTTGGAGGGAGTGCAGCGTAGTTTTACTAGAATGATACCCGGACTTCAAGGGTTAAGTTACGAGGAGAGATTACACAAATTGGGGTTGTATTCTCTGGAGTTTCGAAGGTTAAGGGGTGATCTGATCGAAGTTTATAAGGTGGTAAGGGGAACAGATAGGATGGATAGAGAGAAAGGGATATGGGCCAAAGGCAGGTATATGGAGTTAGATCACAGATCAGCCATGAACTTATCAAATGGCGGAGCAGGCACCAGGGGCTGAATGGCCTACTCCTGTTCCTATATTCCTATGTTCCTATGTAAATTTCTGAGAAGTGCAAAAACAGTAGGGCAGTTTTTTTTTATTCGTTCATGGGATGTGGGCGTCGCTGGCGAGGCCAGCATTTATTGCCCTTGAGAAGGTTGTGGTGGGCGCCTTCTTGAACCGCTGCAGTCCGTGTGGTGACGGTTCTCCCACAGTGCTGTTAGGAAGGGAGTTCCAGGATTTTGATTCAGCGACGATGAAGGAACGGCGATATATTTCCAAGTCGGGATGGTGTGTAACTTGGAGGGGAACGTGCAGGTGGTGGTGTTCCCATGTGCCTGCTGCCCTTGTCCTTCGAGGTGGTAGAGGTTGCGAGTTTGGGAGGTGCTGTCGAAGAAGCCTTGGCAAATTGCTGCAGTGCATCCTGTGGATGGTACACACTGCAGCCACAGTGTGCCAGTGATGAAGGCATCGAAAGTCTCATATCTAAGTTTGCCAATGACACAAAGATTGGTGGCATTGTAAGCAGTGTAGATGAAAACATAAAATTACAAAGCGATATTGATCGATTAGGTGAATGGGCAAAACTGTGACAAATGGAATTCAATGTAAACAAATGTGAGGTCATCCACTTTGGATCAAAAAAGGATAGAACAGGGTACTTTCTAAATGGTAAAAAGTTAAAAACAGTGGATGTCCAAAGGGACTTAGGGGTTCAGGTACATAGATCATTGAAGTGTCATGAACAGGTGCAGAAAATAATCAATAAGGCTAATGGAATGCTGGCCTTTATATCTAGAGGACTAGAGTACAAGGGGGCAGAAGTTTTGCTGCAGCTATACAAAACCCCGGTTAGACCGCACCTGGAGTACTGTGAGCAGTTCTGGACACCGCACCTTCGGAAGGACATATTGGCCTTGGAGGGAGTGCAGCGTAGGTTTACTAGAATGATACCCGGACTTCAAGGGTTAAGTTACGAGGAGAGATTACACAAATTGGGGTTGTATTCTCTTGAGTTTCGAAGGTTAAGGGGTGATCTGATTGAAGTTTATAAGATATTAAGGGGAACAGATAGGGTGGATAGAGAGAAACTATTTCTGCTGGTTGGGGATTCTAGGAGTAGGGGGCACAGTCTAAAAATTAGAGCCAGACCTTTCAGGAGTGAGATTAGAAAACATTTCCACACACAAAGGGTTGTAGAAGTTTGAAACTCTTTTTCGCAAACGGCAATTGACGCTAGCTCAATTGCTAAATTTAAATGTGAGATAGATAGCTTTTTGGCAACCAAAGGTATTAAGGGATATGGGCCAAAGGCAGGTATATAGAGTTAGATCACAGATCAGCCAAGATCTTATCAAATGGCGGAGCAGGCTCGAGGGGCTGAATGGCCTACTCCTGTTCCTATATTCCTATGTTCCTATGAAGGGAGTGAATGTTTAGGGTGGTGGATGGGGTGCCAATCAAGCGGGCTGCTTTGTCCTGGATGGTGTCGAGCTTCTTGAGTGTTATTGGAGCTGTGTTCATCCAGGCAAGTGGACAGTATTCCATCACACTCCTGACTTATGCCTTGTAGATGGTGGAAAGGCTTTGGGGAGCCAGGAGGTGAGTCACTCGCCGCAGAATACCCAGCCTCTGACCTGCTCTTGTAGCCACAGTAGTTATATGGCTGGTCCAGTTCAGTTTCTGGTCAATGGTGACCCCCAGGATGTTGATGGTGGGAGATTCGGCGATGGTAATGCTGTTGATTGTTAAGGGGAGGTGGTTAGACTCTATCTTGTTGGAGATGGTCATTGCCTGGCACTTGTCTGGCGCGAATGTTACATGCCACTTATCAGCCCAAGCCTGGATGTTGTCCAGGTCTTGCTGCATGCGGGCACGGACTGCTTCATTATCTGAGGGGTTGCGAATGGAACTGAACACTGTGCAATCATCAACGATCATCCCCATTTCTGACCTTAAGATGGAGGGAAGTTCATTGATGAAGCAGCTGAAGGGCCTAGGACACTGCCCTGAGGAACTCCTGCAGCAATGTCCTGGGGCTGAGATGATTGGCCTCCAACAACCACTACCATCTTCCTTTGTGCTAGGTATGACTCCAGCCACTGGAGAGTTTTCCGCCTGATTCCCGTTGACTTCAATTTTACTCGGGCTCCTGGGTGCCACACTCGGTCAAATGCTGTCTTGGTGTCAAGGGCAGTCAATCTCACGTCACCTCTGGAATTCAGCTCTTTTGTCCATGTTTGGACCAAGGCTGTAATGAGGTCTGGAGCCGAGTGGTCCTGGCGGACCCCAAACTGAGCATCGGTGAGCAGGTTATTGGTGAGTAAGTGCCGCTTGATAGCATTGTCGACGACACCTTCCATCACTTTGCTGATGATTGAGAGTAGAATGATGGGGCGGTAATTGGCCGGATTGGATTTGTCCTGCTTTTTGTGGACAGGACATACCTGGGCAATTTTCCATATTGTCGGGTTGTAGCTGTACTGGAACAGTTTGGCTAGAGGCGCAGCTAGTTCTGGAGCACAAATCTTCAGCACTGCAGCTGTGATGTGTTCGGGGCCCATAGCCTTTGTTGTATCCAGTGCGCACTCAGCCGTTTCTTGATATCACGTGGAGTGAATCGAATTGGCTGAAGACTGGCTTCTGTGATGGTGGGGATATCGGGAGGAGGCCGAGATGGATCATCCACTCTGCACTTCTGGCTGAAGATAGTTGCAAACGCTTCAGCCTTGTCTTTTGCACTCACGTGCTGGACTCCGCCATCATTGAGGATGGGGATGTTTACAGAGTCTCCTCCTCCCGTTAGTTGTTTAATTGTCCACCACCATTCACAACTGGATGTGGCAGGACTGTAGAGCTTTGATCTGATCCGTTGGTTGTGGAATCGCTTAGCTCTGTCTATAGCATGTTGCTTCCACTGTAATAGTAGGGGATTACAACTACCCTAATATTAACTGGGACACAAACGGTGTGAAGGGTATAGAAGGTGCAAAATTCTTAAATTGCATTCAGGAGAACTTTTTTAGCCAGTACATAGTAAGCCCAACAAGAGATGGGGCAGTTCCGGATTTAGTTTTAGAAAATGAGGCTGGGCAGGTAGAAGGAGTAGCATTGGGACAGCATTTTGGTGGTAGTGATCAAAATTCAGTTAGTTTTAGCATAGTTATGGAAAAGGACAAAGGCAGAACTGGAGTTAAAGTTCTCAATTGGAAAAAGGCCAATTTTACGAAGCTGATTTAAAATCAATGTCAGAGCAGTGGGAGGCATTGAAGGGGAAGGGGAAGGGGAAGATTCAAGGGGTGCAGAGTGAACATGTTCCCACAAAGAAAAAGGGTAGGGCTGCCAAATCTCGAACCCCCTGGATGCCAATGACCATACAGGGTAAGATGAGGCAGAAAAGGAAAGCTTATGTCAGACACCGAGAACTAAAGAAATCCTAGAGGAATATAAAAAGTACAGGGGTGAAATTATTAAGGAAATTAGGAAAGCAAAGAGTGGGCATGAAAAAATAATGGCAAGTAAAATCAAGGAAAACGCAATGATGTTTTATAAATACATTAAGAGCAAGAGGATATCTATGGAAAGAGGAGGGCCTATTAGAGACCAAAAAATTAACCTATGTGTGGAGGTGGAAGATTTTGGTATGGTTCTTAATGAATACTTTGCGTCTGTCTTCACAAAAGAGAGGGACATGCAGAGATTGTAGTTAAGGTGGAGGAATGTGAAATATTGGATGGGATAAACTTAGTGAGAGAGGAAGTATTCAGGGAATTAGCATCTTTGAAAGTAGATAAATCACCAGGGCCAGATGAAATGTATCCCAGACTGTTAAAAGAAGCAAGGGAGGAAATAACGGAGGCTCTGACCATCATTTTCCAATCCTCACTGGATACAGATGGGGTGGCAGAGGATTGGAGGACTGCTAACGTTGTACCATTATTTAAAAAGGGAGCGAGGGATAGACCGTGCAATTACAGGCCAGTCAGTCTAACCTCAGTGGTGGGCAAATTATTGGAATCAATTCTGAGGGACAGGATAAACTGTCACTTAGAAAGGCACAGAGTAATCAAGGACAGTCAGCATGGATTTATTAAGGGAAGGTCGTGTCTGACTAACTTGATTGCATTTTTTGAGGCGGTAACAAAGGAGGGTCGATAAGAGTAGTGCATTTGATGTAGTCTACATGAATTTTAGCAAGGCTTTTGACAAGGTCCCACATGGCAGGCTGGTCAAAAAAGTACAAGCCCATGGGATCAAAGGGAGAGTGGCAAGTTGGATCCAAAATTGTCTCAGTGGCAGGAAGCAAGGGGTAATGGTCGACGGGTGTTTTTGTGACTGGAAGGCTGTTTCCAGTGAGGGTTCTGCAGGGCTCAGTACTAGGTCCCTTGCTTTTTCTGATATGTATTAATGATTTGGACTTAAATGTAGGAGGCATGATTAAGAAGTTTGCAGATGATACAAAAATTGGCCCTGTGGTTGATAGTGAGGAGGAAAGCTGTAGACTGCAGGAAGATATCATTGGACTGGTCAGGTGGGCAGAAACGTGGCAAATGAAATTCAATCCGCGAAGTGTGAGGTAATGCATTTGGGGAGGGCAAACAAGGCAAGGGAATACACAATAAATGGGAAGATACTGAGAGGTGTAGAGGAAGACCTTGGAGTACATGTCCACAGATCCCTGAAGGTAGCAGGACAGGTAGATAAGATGGTTAAGAAGGCATATGGAATACTTTCAGTTATTAGCCGGGGCATAGAATATAAGAGCAGGGAGGTTATGCTAGAACTGTATAAAACACTGGTTAGGCCACAGCTTGAGTACTGTGTACAGTTCTGGTCACCACATTACAGGAAGGATGTAATTGCACTGGAGAGGGTACAGAGGAGATTTACAAGGTTGTTGCCAGGACTGGAGGATTTTAGCTATGAGGAAAATTGGATAGGCTGGGGTTATTCTCTTTGGAACAGAGGAGGCTGAGGGGTGATTTAATTGAGGTATATAAAATTATGAGGGACCTATATAAAATGGATAGGAAGGACCTATTTCCCTTAGCAGAGAGGTCAATAACCAGGGGGCATAGATTTAAAGTGATTGATAGAAGGATTAGAGGGGAGCTGCTAAAAACATTTTTCACCCAGAGGGTGGTGGGGGTCTGGAACTCGCTGACTGAAAGGGTGGTAGAGGCAGAAACCCTCAACTCATTTAAAAAGTACCTGGATGTGCCCCTGAAGTGCCGTAACCTACAAGGCTATGGACCAAGTGCTGGAAAATGGGATTAGGCTGAGTGGCTCATTTTCGGCCGGCGCGGACACGATGGGCTGAATGGCCTCCTTCTGTGCCGTAAATTTTCTATGATTCTATGATTGTACATCAACGTTGAGCTTGACTGTGACCAATTGCACTGGATACTGCAGGCGAATGTCAGATTCCCTGGCAGCAGTCATGATGCATTCATTTTACGACAGCCCACTGCGTCACTGTTACTTGCAGATACCCAGCAAGTCAAGGTTTAGATGCCGGTAGATCCCGCTGTCTGAGCTTATGACCCCTTTGCAGCATCCCCGCACCGGTGTAGCACGGATATAATTGGCACGATTTTAACATTGAAGAACGGGTGGGTTGGGGCGAGGGGGCATTCAAAATCACAACCATTTCAGACCCGCCCCCAACCCTCCTCCAACCCGCCCATTTTCGGTTTTCACCGGGGCGGATGAGGGGCAGGCGACCAGGAGGCGGGTTGGTCAGTAAAACCTTTCAAGGAGGCTGCGGGCCTCCATTTTTGCAGATTTTGCAATTTCAATTTCTGGGGGCTGGGATTCCCAGGCCTTCTCCTTCATGCCTCGTGAAAGGAGGCGAGAAGGCCCGAAACTGCAGGTAGGTGCCTTTCTGGCACAGCTTGTGGGCCCAGAGGAGCAGGAATGCTTCCCCTAGGCCCAGCAAGCCTACCTGCAACGATCCCCCAACGATCGCGGACCACCCCACCCCGATCTCTGACACCCCCACAACGATCACTGACCCACTGATCTCCGACCTCCCTAATCGATCGTGGACCCCCGATCCCAACACCACCCCCCCCCCATGACATAACCCCCGAACCCCCATTTCCACCAGTACCCCCATGCTCACCGGTACCTTCATGCCCACCCATACCCATCAGTTCCCCATTCCCATGCCCACCCATGCCCCCCATGCCCCCCTCCCATTCCATACAATCAAAGACTTACCTGAAGACTTACCTGAACACATCCTCTCCCTGGCTGCTCTCTCATCTGACTGAGACCAGCCTGTCAATCAGACCGGCCTGTCGGACGGCAAGCCGACAAAAAAAAAGACGTTCTTACGTCAAAATCGTAAGGACGTCCTGGATACCCGTACTTCTGGGGTTTCCTTTTCGCAATTTGTCCCCCCCCCCTACAGCCCCCTTCCCAGCTCGGGGTCAAAATCATGCCCAATGAGGTGCATGCCTCCAACAGATACATTTTCAAGCACTCCAAAGGCATGCTCAAGCACTGCATCCAATGCCTTGAAAGGTCTGGGAATGTCCTTCATTATAAACCAGCCAAAGCTTCCAGGAACATCAGTCTGCTGCATTCTCCATAACCTCACAATCCAAAGAGGCAGCCACACGGAAGAGCTGGAGCAAAGCCCTCTGAAGAGCAGTTGCAGGACATTGCTGAGAAGCTGGGGAACCAGAGAAGGCACCAACACGGATACCCTTGGCAGCTGCAAGGGTCATTTGGCAGACCAATGTACAGGACACTTTCTCCTAACGTCCCGATAGACCCTTCCCATTACTGTCCTCCCTTCCCCTGTAATAAATTACAAGGCACAATACTTTGACTGCTACTCTATTTATCTGCAACAGTGGCTACACCTCTTTTTGTACATGTCTTTCCCCAATCACACAAATGAAGCTGTGCACATGGTCCACCTCCTGTGTCAAATTCTTTTATTTCTCAAAATGTGAAGAGTTTCTGAATCGAGTGCCTGTCTCCACGATTCTTCAACTTCCGAACAGTTGGTGTGTGTTGTGTTCAGCAACCTAATCTGGTGCTTCTTCTTACCGTGACTGGAGCCTGTGAGGTGGCTCCTGAGGTCTAGGGTCTTAACTTCTGTGAGTATGGCCCTGAGACCTGATCTATTGGCTCACATGGAGGGTAAACGCTGACATAGACTAGTTGGGCTGAATGGCCTGTTGTCATGTTGTAACTTCTATGTGTTTTGATTTATGACATGGATGACAATCCCACATGTGCAGATTGTGGAATCCTCCTCATTAGCCGTCATGTGTTGAAAACTCCTAGACATGGCCCCTAATGACTCCGACAATCTCTCATGGTGCACAAGCATTCTTCTTTTAAAGACTGGGTCCCAGAGATCAGGATCCTTGCCCTCATCAGCTAAGGATGAAGGTGACCTCACCCTTTGGCACCTCCTGTACTATCTCTTGGTCACTTGTGTTCCGTGATTCCCTCATTGCGCTGCTCTCAAACTGACTTTCTAAATCCGTTTGTGTGATTGGACTTTTGCAGCTGGGTTTCAGAGTGCGATTGAGTGCTGTGGTGTCAGGAGAAGTGCTTGAAGACTGCAGTTCTGAGGGTTCCAGGACAGCTTCTTCTGCCATACCTGAAGACACAGAAACATGACAAGTGTCAGCAACACATCCTTAAAACTACTTGTTGCCTAGCAGTGTTCATCAAAGAGCTGACATGGAGCTGTTGGTCGATGCAAGCTTTCATGAAGGTGATTGTATAGCTGAATGGGATGGAGTGTAAAGGAAGAAAAACTGGAACCATGGCTCCTGCTTCTCCGTTTCCCTCATCTAAATCTCGGCTCTGTCGGTGAGGCAAGAGGCCTGACATTCATTTCTTCAAATCTGCGAGCTACCTGTGCAGGCATGACAGATGCTGGCAGCTGATCCAATTAATATCAACATGGACCTAATGGGCTGAATGGTGCCCATTTGTGCTGGAAACTGCAATGGTTCTGCAAAATGAATATTTAGAAGGGTGAGGACTGATCAGCGGTAGTCAATAGGGATTTGTGAAGGATAGGCCATGTTTAGCTAACCTGACAGCTGGCAGTCTACATTCCACCTGTGCTCCCATCGTGTCATAGGCGACATGCTCGGACTGGCAGAAAAATCTGCAAATAGCTGACCTCATGGTATCTGACGAGTTTATGGTCTAGGTTTATGTGCCTGGACAGTAATGGTGGTGCGTGGAGGTCATATGATTGGTCCTGTAATGTTTATTAGTATGTGGAAAATATATTGATAAGGATTAAGCATAACACAGCATGTTTAATCCTCATTCATACCTTAGACTCCAAAAATGAAAAGTGCACTCGGTACAATCTCTGCTGCCATGTAAAAAGTGGGCATACTCCGGCTTTCAAAAATAAAAAAAACATGGATATATTCTCTACTACACTCCTTTATCTTTCTCAAAGTCAACAAAGTCCTCTCTTTTGCTCCAGGATGCAGTGTTCTATTTGAAGAATGGTTCAGAGGAATGAAGTAGTGCTTTGAGTAAAATTGCAGCTATGCAGTTTCCAGCAGAGAGTGCCTCTTACAGTGTTGTGGTTCACTTGAGGAATCCAGATGAAGGAAAATGACCATAAAACAGCATGTCAATTTTGTTCACATAAAAGTGATGATGTGTAGCATTTCAGCAATAGAGCAGAGTATGTGCAGTGTCCTATTTGACTCATAGTTAACATCACAGGCGGGGGTAAAGTTGGTGCAGAGGAATTTATTGCACGGTTACTGAATTTTGTAAATCTACTAGTCAGTACTAGTGATGCAAATAGATCAATGTGTTGGGAATGATGAATCATTCATCCAGTAATATGCTGAGCCCCTTCAGAGTTGGGGAAACAAGAATTCCCAGTGCAGGGAGTCCCAGCCCCTTGCCATGATTGACCTCGTAAGGGGCAGGTGGTGGTGGTGTTGGTGGGGACCCTGCATAACTGGGTTCCTGCTTTTTTCCTGTGGGTTCCACTGGACTCTCGCTGGAGTTATGACAAGATTTCGATGGAATTCTCGAGTAAATTCAGGGCCATATTGTCCATGCAATTGATCAAGGACTTAAATATCACAACAGGAACCTTGTCCCAACCATACATCTGAAAGGAATGGCTGATTTAAAGAGGAAATAGATGTTATATGCTATTGCCCCATAATCTGTAACTGGTGAAAAGGAAGATACTTGTACATTAGGCCCCCAAGTTCCAATGCTTTTATAGGGGATAAATTTGGGGAACCTATCTGGGCGTCAGAATATGGGACTTAAAGAGATTATACTGCTTCTACATAATTTTAAGTTCTGCCCTTTTGGAAGTGAGGGAGGGTATAAGCGGTGCCTGCCCCAGATAAGTATCAGCCATGCAAATGATAGGTTTAGGCCAGGATGACATCATGGGCTGGATTTTCCTCAGCAAGTCCGCCCAAAACAGCGGTGGAAAACATGGCAAATTCAGGCAGCGAGGCCTACCGCTGTCTTCCTGTTCCAGACTTCATTTCCCTCCCCCCCACACCTTTGCCAGGACTTCTACCAGCTGCCCCTTCCCCACCTAGCACACGTAAATGCAGGCAAAGGGGCAGAGCCCGGCTTCCAGGCCAACTTTCGTCCCATCCATGTTTCCTACCACCACTCCCTAAGACCACCTGCTGAAAGGTGGTGGTAGGCCAAGCATAGCGGCATTAAGACCCCAAATTCTGTCAACAGAGGGAGGGGACCTTGTATAGGCCTCCAAGTGGGCCCCAGCACTTAACTTTGTAGGCTGCAGTCTCAGCTGTCGTCTGCAAAAACTGCTGCCATTCTCATCTTTGGGGCTTTTTGTGCCCCTTTAAGAGTTGTGACAGATATCTTTCGTGTTGCGGCGTTGGGCTCCCACTTGGTGGTGGGAATCCCGCCAGGAGCCTACATCTGCTTGTCTAATCAATCTTGAGAAAATATGTAGAGATAACAGTGGGGATGAAAGGTAGGCAGAAATCCCACCCTATCGCTAACCGCACCCCCCACCGCCCCGGCCAAAAGAGGGAAAATCCAGCCCCATAAGTCCTAAATTCCAACACTTGCACCCTAGTATATGTCCATCTAACATGCCACTATCAAACAGCGGTAACTTAGATCAGCAGCTGATGCTGGGATCTTAAAGGTGAATTGTTATACTTCATTGTGCTATTACATAGAGGCTCATAATTTTACTTTGGATTAGTCTTTTGTCATGGTTTTTTTTACTGCTCTTTAGTTTAGAGGCTCATGGCTTCATTTGGAAGTTTCCCTCGAGACTGTTTTTGTTTGCAGAATTGGCCTAAAATGAAGGAAATGGCTGCAAAATGGTTTCCCCCAAACCACACGATTTATTTATTGGAGGAGGAAAAGGACGAGGAACAGCAGACAACCCAGGAAGCCAAAAGGCAGCACCACAGGAGCTCCAGACCCTGGTAAGATACCCAATCACCAGGGTGTATAGCCCCAGGAAATGAATCCCCAATATATCCATGGAGTTATGAGTCAGGAGACCTCTTTGCTCCTAGCAGAAGTTCCTGGAGCTGCCATTCACTTCAGGCTGCTCTGCATTGTGGAGAAGCCCTCTCTGACAGTGCCGCGAAGGATGGCATTGGACTGTGCTGCCTTTCCTGCCATATGCTGCACATCTTCGAAGACTCTTTGCAGGGCTTTCATATAGTTCTGAGGCTTAAAATAGATTTTAAATATTTGCCAAGGCTTAGGATGGGGTTACATAGGAACATAGGTATATGAGTAGGCCATTCAGCCCCTCGAGCCTGTAGCACCATTCAATTAGATCATGGCTGATCTGTATCTCAACTCCATCTACCCGCCTTAGTTCTGAATCCCTTAATACCTTTGCCTAACAAAAATCTATCCATCTCAGTTTTGAAATTTTCAATTGACCTAACCTCAACAGCTTTTTGCGGGAGAGAGTTCCAGATTTCCACTACCCTTTGTGTGAAGAAGTGCTTCCTGACATCACTCCTAAACAGCCTAGATTGGGAAGAAATGCCAGGCAAAAATGAACTGAAAGGAAATCCAATATAGAGGCACAAAATGGTTGGGCACATGTCAGCCACTGTGTATGTATCCTTGAAATAACATCTCAAGATTACTTTTCTGCCTGCATAACAAGATGCCATGAAATACAAAGGAACAGACCCAAACTGGAGAAGAACTCACAAAAAGGAAAAAATTGTAGGGCTGCGGGGAAAGAGCAGGGGAGTGGGAGTAATTGGATAGCTCTTTCAAAGAGCAGGCACAGGCACGATAGGCTGAATGGCCTCCTTCTGTGCTGTATGATTCTATGAAATCACAGGCCTTCAACTCCCCTTTGGGGGGAGGCCACTTTGGATATCCTGGCATATCAGAGCGTAGAGAGAATGGGAAAAGGTGAAGAGGCAAACCTCCCCCACAGCCAGGCCTAGTACCATGCTACCCTTATGCCTCGTCTTCCTTCTCATTCGCTGCCACACAGACATACGCATATACAATTACACAAACATCATATACAGTATCTTGCAGTGCAACTCAGTTTGAAGCCCTCACCCCCACTTCCTGGGGAACAGGTCCACACACACCAGCCCCTTACCCCCCACCATCACCCTCTGGGACTTGGGGTTAAATCCCCCACCCCTCCCCCACCCCAGACAGAGGGGATGAAGGACTCCTGCCTTTGATGGAGACTGTGACGCTGATGGGTCAGTGGGACAGGCACTAGGAGGGTTTTAGAAATCAGATAGAGAGAAACTGTTCCCATTGGCAGAAGGGTCAAGAACCAGAGGACATAGATTTAAGGTGATTGTCAAAAGAACCAAAGGCGACATGAGGAAAAACTTTTTCACACAGCGAGTGGTTAGGATCTGGAATGTGCTGCCTGAGGGGGTGATGGAGCCAGATTCAATCATGGCCTTCAAAAGGGAATTGGATAAATACTTGGGTGGAAAAAATTGGTAGGGATACGGGGTTATGGGGGGGGGAATGGGACTAGATGGATTGCTCTTGCAGAGAGCTGGCATAGACTTGATGGGCTGCATGGCCTCCTTCTGTGCTGTAACCTTTCTAAGATTTCTGTGATTTTATCAGGGAACCAGTATTATCACATTTCTCCCTTTTCTGTCATTGTAGGGCTGGAAGAGAAGCCTGTCAGCACTGCCAGTGACCCAGGAGTTTGCAGTAAAAACTTGCATTTATAGAAGTGCCATTAACATTGAAAGATGCCTCAAAGCGCTTCATAGAAGCATAAAAAAATGATGTGTCAAAGAAGATATTAAGAGGTAACCCAAAGCTTGGTAAAAGAGATGAGTTTTAAGGAAGGTCTTAAAGGAGGAAAAGGAGGTGGAGAGGCAGAGGGGTTCAGGTGGGATTTCCTGGGCATAGGGCCTGGATGGCTGAAAGCTTAGCTACCAATATTGGGGCAAAGGAAGGGGGTATGTACAAGAGGCCAGAGTGAGGGGAACAGAGGCCCCTATATTTACGGCGAGGCGGGGAGGGAACGGGGGCGCGTGTTAGTGGCTGGGAAACCCAGTAATACTGGAAAGGCAAAGGTCCTGCTGAATTTAATGGCAGGACCTCATTCAAAATCATGAAGGGCTTAGAGAGAGTAGATGGAGAGAAGCTATTTCCATTGGCAGAAGAGTCAACAACTAGAGGACACAGATTTTAAGGTGATTGGCAAAAGAACCAAAGACGACATGAGGAAAAACTTTTTTACGCAGTGAGTGGTTATGATCTGGAATGCACTGCATTTTTTTTATATTCGTTCATGGGATGTGGGCGTCGCTGGCGAGGCCAGCATTTATTGCCCATCCCTAATTGCCCTTGAGAAGGTGGTGGTGAGCCGCCTTCTTGAACCGCTGCAGTCCGTGCGGTGAAGGTTCTCCCACGGTGCTGTTAGGAAGGAAGATCCAGGATTTTGACTCAGCGACGATGAAGGAACGGCGATATATTTCCAAGTCGGGATGGTGTGTGACTTGGAGGGGAACGTGCAGTGGTGTTGTTCCCATGGTGTCGAGCTTCTTGAATGTTGTTGGAGCTGCACTCATCCAGGCAAGTGGAGAGTATTCCATCACACTCCTGACTTGTGCCATGTAGATGGTGGAAAGGCTTTGGGGAGTCAGGAGGTGAGTCACTCGCTGCAGAATACCCAGCCTCTGACCTGCTCTTGTAGCCACAGTATTTATATGGCTGGTCCAGTTAAGTTTCTGGTCAATGGTAACACCCAGGATGCTGATGGTGGGGAATTCGGCGATGGTAATGCCGTTGGATGTCAAGGGGAGGTGGTTAGACTCTCTCTTGTTGGAGATGGTCATTGCCTGGCACTTGTCTGGCGCGAATGTTACTTGCCATATATCAGCCCAAGCCTGGATGTTGTCCAGGTCGTGCTGCATATGGGCTCGGACTGCTTCATTATTTGAGGGGTTGCGAATGGAATTGAACACTGTGCAATCATCAGCGAACATCCCCATTTCTGGCCTTATGATGGAGGGAAGGTCATTGATGAAGCAGCTAAAGATGGTTGGGCCTAGGACACTGCCCTGAGGAATTCCTGCAGCATTGTCCTGGGGCTGAGATGATTGGCCTCCAACAACCACCACCATCTTCCTTTGTGCTAGGTATGACTCCAGCCACTGGAGAGTTTTCCCCCTGATTCCCATTGACTTCAATTTTACTAGGTCTCCTTGGTGCCATACTCGGTCAAATGCTGCCTTGATGTCAAGGGCAGTCACTCTCACCTCACCTCTGGAATTCAGCTCTTTTGTCCATGTTTGGACCAAGGCTGTAATGAGGTCTGGAGCCGAGTGGTCCTGGCGGAACCCAAACTGAGCATCGGTGAGCAGGTTATTGGTGAGTAAGTGTTGCTTGATAGCACTGTCGACGACACCTTCCATCACTTTGCTGATGATTGAGAGTAGACTGATGGGGTGGTAATTGGCCGGATTGGATTTGTCCTGCTTTTTGTGGACAGGACATACCTGGGCAATTTTCCACATTGTCGGGTAGATGCCAGTGTTGTAGCTGTACTGGAACAGCTTGGCTAGAGGCGCAGCTAGTTCTGGAGCGCAAGTCTTCAGCACTACAGCCGGGATGTTGTCGGGGCCCATAACCTTTGCTGTATCCAGTGCACTCAGCCGTTTCTTGATATCACGTGGAGTGAATCGAATTGACTGAAGACTGGCTTCTGTGATGGTGGGGATATCAGGAGGAGGCCGAGATGGATCATCCACTCGGCACTTCTGGCTGAAGATGGTTGCAAACGCTTCAGCCTTGTCTTTTGCACTCACGTGCTGGGCTCCGCCATCATTGAGGATGGGGATGTTTAAAGAGCCTCCTCCTCCCGTTAGTTGTTTAATTGTCCACCACCATTCATGACTGGATATGGCAGGACTGCAGAGCTTTGATCTGATCCGTTGGTTATGAAATCGCATAGCTCTGTCGATAGCATGTTG
This sequence comes from Heptranchias perlo, assembly GCF_035084215.1. Taxonomy (NCBI): domain Eukaryota; kingdom Metazoa; phylum Chordata; class Chondrichthyes; order Hexanchiformes; family Hexanchidae; genus Heptranchias; species Heptranchias perlo. The sequence continues at coordinate 96,373,391 of NC_090329.1, read as the reverse complement.
CTTCCGCTGTTCAGCATGCATGTAGTCCTGAGTTGTAGCTTCAACAGGTTGGCACCTCATTTTTAGGTACGCCTCGTGCTGCTCCTGGCATGCTCTTCTACAGTCCTCATTGAACCAGGGTTGATCCCCTGGCTTGTTGGTAATGATAGTGTGAGGAATATGCCGGGCCGTGAGGTTACAGATTGTGCTGGAATACAATTCTGCTGCTGCTGATGGCCCACAGCACCTCATGGATGCCCAATTTTGAGCTGCTAGATCTGTTCTGAATCTATCCCATTTAGCACAGTGGTAGTGCCACACAACACGTTGGAAGGTGTCCTCAGTGCGAAGACGAGACTTCGTCTCCACGAGGACTGTGCGGTGGTCACTGCTACCAATACTGTCATGGACAGATGCATTTGCGACAGGTAGATTGGTGAAGACGAGGTCAAGTAAGTTTTTCCCTTGTGTTGGTTCACTCACCACCTGCCGCAGGCCCAGTCTGGCAGTTATGTCCTTCAGGACTCGGCCAGCTCAGTCAGTAGTGGTGCTACCGAGCCACTCTTGGTGATGAACATTGAAGTCCCCCACCCAGAGTACATTCTGTGCCCTTGCTACCCTCAGTGCTTCTTCCAAGTGGTGCTCAACATGGAGGAGGACTGATTCATCAGCTGAGGGAGGGCGGTAGGTGGTAATCAGCAGGAGGTTTCCTTGCCCATGAAATCTTATGCCACCTAATGCCATAAGATTTCATGGGGTCCGGAGTCAATGTTGAGGACTTCCAGGGCCACTCCCTCCTGACTGTATATCACTGTACCGGCACCTCTGGTGGGTCTGTCCTGCCGGTGGGACAGGACATACCCAGGGATGGTGATGGAAGAGTCTGGGACATTGGCTGAAAGGTATGATTCTGTGAGTATGGCTATGTCAGGCTGTTGCTTGACCAGTCTGTGGGACAGCTCTCCCAATTTTGGCACAAGTCCCCAGATGTAGGTGAGGAGGACTTTGCAGGGTCGACTGGGCTTGGTTTGCCGTTGTCATGTCCGGTGCCTAGTCGTCTGATGCCGGGTGGTCCGTCTAGTTTTATTCTTATTATGACTATTTTTGGCGAGATTTTACAACTGAGTGGCTTGCTCGGCCATTTCAGAGGGCAATTAAGAATCAACCACATTGTTGTGGGTCTGGAGTCACATATAGGCCAGACCAGGTAAGGATGGCAGGTTTTCTTCCCTTAAGGACATTAGTGAACCAGATGGGTTTTTACGACAATCCAGTAGCTTCATGGCCACAATTACTGATACTAGTATTTTATGCCTGAAAGCGTAGTGGATGTGGATTCAATCGTGGCTTTCAAAAGGGAATTGGATAAATACTTGAGGGAACAAAATTTGCAGGGCTACGGGGAAAGGGCGGGGGAGTGGGACTAGCTGGATTGCTCTTGCAGAGAGCCGGCACGGGCTCGACAGGCTAAATGGCCTCCTTCTGTGCTGTAACCTTTCTATGATTCTATGATTCTATAATTTTTTTACTCTGTTTATTGCCTGGCCGCTGGCTAGAATGAGGGCTGGCCAGATGCCGGGTGGGAAAGTCTGCTGTAGAAGGTAGCAGCCAGGGACCGCTGGGGATGGCTCCCAGCAATCAAGAAGATCGGGAGTCAGTGGGTGGGGCGGGGCGGGGCGGGGTTGGGGCTTGGAGCGCGGCAGCAATGAGGGAGGGATGGGCGGGAGAGATCGCAGGGGAGAGTTCTTGGGGGCAGGGATCGTGGGGAAGGGTCAGCAGATCGTGAGGGGGTTGGAAGATCACGGCAGGTTTGCTTGGGGGGCCGGGGGAAGCACTCCTGCTCCTCCTGGCCCACAAGCAGTGCTGGAAAAGCACTTACCTGCCAGATCTGGCAGCTCCCACCTCCTTTCAGCTGCTGGGTTTCCTGAGCCCTGGGAAACTCGGCCTGCAGCCGTTCAATTTAAATGACTGCCAAAATCTGAGGAACGCATCCTCATTAACATATTACAATGATGGACCCGCCTCTTGAGAGTAGGTTACTTGACTGTCCCCCAACCCCCAGTGGTAAAACCGGAAGTAGGAGCTTTCGTGGCGGGTTGGGGTCAAGATTCACATTTTTAGCAATTTAACCTTCCCCCCCCAACCCTCTCCCACCCGTTGTAGGGGGTTAAAGCTCCCTCCTCCTTTTAGGGCTGGAGGAAGTTACAGATAAAGGGAGGGCAAGGACATGGGGATGAGAATTTTAAATTTAAGGTTTTAGGGAATAAGAGTCACTGCAGGTCAGCGAAGGCAGAGGTGATAGATGAGAGAGATTTAGGGCTCAATTGCCACCATTTCAGACCTGCCCCCAACCCGTCTCCAACCCGCCCATTTCCGCTTTTCACCGGGACGGGACAAGGGGCGGGCGACCAACCCACTCCCAGGAGGCGGGTCGGGCCTTAAAACCTTTCAATGAGGCTTCAGGCCTCCATTTTTCACCAATTCCTGATTTCAACCCCGGGGGGCCGGGATTCCCGGGCCTTCTGTTTTACACCTTGTGAAAGGAGGCGAGAAGGCGCTAGACTAACAGGTAAGTGCCTAGAAAGGCACGGCTTGTGGGCCTGGAGGAGCAGGAGTGCATTCCCCAGGCCCAACAAGCCTACCTGCAGCGACCCCCACAACGATCACGGACACCTGACCCCTGATCGCAGACCCTCGACCCCTGATCGCAGACCCCCCCGACCCTCGACCCTGATCCTCACTTCTGATTCCCCGACCCCCGATCCCCCAACCCTTGACCCCGATCCTCCCCCTCCGCCCCCGCCCCAATCCTCCCACCCTGATCCTCAACGATCGTGGACCCCCGCGATGACCCCCGATCCTGACAGCCCCCCCCGTGACTGACCCCCAATCCCATCCCCCATGACTTGTGACCCCGTGCCAACCTATGCCCACATGTGCCCTCCTTCGCCAACCTATGCCCACCTGTGCCCACCGTGGTTTCCCCCCCTCCCCCATCCGTACAAATAAAGACTTACCTACAGACTTACCTGAAGATGTCCTCTCCCTGGCTGGTCTCCCATCCGACTGAGACTAGCCTGTCAATCAGCCGGTCAGTCGGACGAAAAACCAACAAAAAAACCCCACATCCTTACGTCAAAATCGTAAGGATGTCCGGGAAGCCCGTACTAATAGGTCTCCTGACCTCAATTTGACCCCACCCCCTTCCTGGCTCCGTTTTAAAATCACCCCCTTAGTGTGGGATAGATTATGGGCAGCAGAATTTTGATTGAGTTGAAGTTTACAGAGGGTGGAGGATGCGAGGCTGGCCAGGAGAGTATTGAAATAGTTGTACCTGGATGTGACAAATGCATGGATGAAGGTTTCAGTGGAAGATGGACTGAGGCAGGGTGGAGTGAACATATTATGGAGGTAGAAATAGGCATCTTTGTAATAAGAGGCTAATGGGGTCAGAAGCACAGCTTGGGGTCAAATAGGACGACAAGGTTGCGAACAGCCTCATGATGCCTAAGTCAGTGGCCGGGGAGGGGGATGGAGCCATTGGCAAGGTTACAGAGTTCGTGAAGAGGGCTGAAGATGATGGCTTCAGTCTTCCCAATGTTTAGCTGCAGGAACTCATCCAAGATTAGCAGTCTGACAGCATAGAGGCAATGGAAGGGTCTGGAGACTTGGTGAAGAGGTAGAACTGGGTGTCTTCAGTATACATGTAGCTGGTTTGCAAGAACCAACACGGCTACAAACAGTTTGGTGGATGCAATTAGTGCACTTGAAGAGACAGTTGAGGCAGAATGCAAAGGTGAGGAAAGAAAAACTTACATTTATATAGAGCCTTTCACAACCTCAGGACGTCACAAAACGCTTTACACCCAATGTAGTACTTTTGAAATGTAGTCACTGTTGTAATTTAGGAAACTCGGAGGCCAATTTGTGCACAGCGAGTTCCCTCAAACAGCAGTGTGACAATGTCCTGATAAACTGTTTTGTAGTGATTTTGATCGAGGAATACAATCTGGCCAGGACACTGGGGCTATCTTCCCTGCTCTTCTTCAAAATAGTGGAGGAAGAGGAAATGGTGGTGGCAGAGGAGGAGCAAGGACCTGCTGACCAGATGGTCACATGATTACTATCTATGATGCTTTGCACTGTTGCGAGTTCTGTCCCCCTGGAAAAGCCTTGTACTCTGCCAAGTTGATGCCTTCATTCCACAGGGAAAACGATGAATGTATTGTCTCTAGCAAAGAAGGCCTCTGTCACTTGCTTAATGCACATGTGGACAGTGAACTGACTGATTTGGCATCTATCGCTGGTGGAGGCTCTGAAAGATTTGATAGTGTAAAAGTTTACTGACCTTCACACCCACAAGAAGAGCTATCCCTGTGGTAGAAGTTGTCTGCAAGTCAGTTTCCAGGAGATGGTATAATTATGTGACAGTCTCTTTTGTGAAATAGAGGTGGTGATTACAAGTGTCCTCTGACATGTCCAGGATGGACTATCTGGGTCACTAAATGCAGTTCATGGGTTAGAATGTCCCTTCAAGAGCTTCTCTTACTCTTGCTCTTCCAAATCCAGGAGCAGCATTGGAACCCCCAAAAGAATTCCCACCGTGTACAGTTTGGTTGCTGCAAGTGAAGTAGCAGTTGGAAGCAAGAATGTTATAGAAAAAGGAATTGTAAATAAAAGTCTTGCAATGCAAAAAAGTCAGATCTAAACAGGCACCGAAAGCAATACAACAATGATAATGAAGATAAAACAATATAATGGGCCAAACAAAATTGCAAACCAATTTGAAAAGTGCTATACATTTTTCAAAAAGTCAACTCTTCAATATTTTATATGGGGAAAGCAGCACTGTGGGAAAGCGACCTCTTTAAAATCATAAGATTTGGCTTTTGTATGATATTTAAATAGGTAATGAGCCTCACACTGGATTAGCAATATGGCCTTCATAAACATTTTTTAAAAATTTTAGCGTGAAAACTGGAGCACAGCTAATCGGGTGCAAAGGCCTGAGTACCCAATTCTGTGATCTGTGCTCTCATGCAGATAACGTGGTGTGTTTGTGTGCAGGGAAATTGCATGGGTTTTGTTGTTTTTTTCTTGAAGGGACAGGCCCAAGTGTTTGAACAATATACTTAATGAGTTAATACAATCATAATCAAATTCAGTACACTTTGGGTTCTGAATCTATTTCAGTGGCATTCAGTGAGGCTTCACACTAGGAACAGAGCCATGCAAAATTAACTCCTATGTGTTTAATCGCTGATATTCTAGAGTTGAGTTGAAAGGCTATAGGAAAAGTACTTTTAAAACAAATTACCTTCTTCTTTTAAAAATCTTATAAATCTATTATAACTGTAAAATGATATCACATCTCAGATCAGGTCAGATAGAGGCCCTTGTTTGTTCTCAACTGATGGTCTCATGGAGCGGTGGTAAAAGAATGGAGATTGGGATATTTTTCTTTTTGGATGCTAAATCTGAAGTGAACATTAATTCCCTAAACACAGTAGCAGCCCCGGTATCCACAAAGCCACCGTAGTGTGCTACTCTCACAGCACATAATCTGACATTGCTATCGGAAATTAGAAGCCTTCTGAAAGACTACCAGGAATTGAATGACCCCCTGCACGCTTAGACACACACAACAAAACTGCCAATAATTGAACAACTAAATTGGATCAATAGGAATAAAGATGACGTGCTGCGAAAATAAAGTTCAGTCACACACTGAGCACATGAACTGGATAATCCCTCCTCCATATGGTAAGACACCTATGCAAGTTAAGAAGGAAACAAGAAAACTTACCTTTGTTGCTTTGGCTCTCCTTGTGAAACTATGGAAATTTACAACAGGAAACAGAAAATGATGGGGGCTGGTGTCTTTTTTTCTTAAAAGGACTGTTTGAACAGTATATTTGATCGGCTAATACAGTCAAGTCAAATTCCATGTACTCGGGTTCTCAATTTGTTTCAGCATTATCCAATGTAAGCTACCTTGATTAAAACTCACCACTGATAGCTATTGTTTCAGTAGTCTGTCTTTGATTCATACTGGTTCTGCAAATTCATATTAGTTCTCAATTCACAGTAGACACACTGTGACTGGCCAAGTATAAAGAGTAAGGAATCATTTACAGCAATTGGATTTTTGGAGTGCTGCAGAGCAGCAGATTGCCATCAGGCTACTATAAATGGCTGATGTGAATCTCCTGCTGATTTCAACTGTCAAGAGTCAGTGCATCCATTAGGCAGGTCATTTAATACCTCCCAGTAAATGAGCTGACTTGGTTCAGGCCTCAGTCTAAACCTTGGGGATTGTATTGAGTTCAGGACACCCTGACCTGAACCAACAATGATGAAAGTACAACCGAGGCTTGAGAGACCACAGTGACAGACAGTTGGGGAAATGGAAATGGAAAATATCACACTGGTGCAGTAATGGGTGCTCTTCTGAGGTTAAGGCTAAATTTCATTGTTCAAACAATGTAGGGGAGCCCTGTACTACATCTGCTTTTTATTTTGGCTATGTAATAAATGATCTAGGATGCTTGATGACGTCACTGGGTAAAAGGAGAAATATATCCCACTCCCCAGCACTGATTCTGACAATCAAACACAAAAGATTGAAATATTGTCAACCATATGAAAATTACATTCTTTGTGAGTAATTCTTATAGACCCACAATGTTTTCGGTTTGTTTTCTGTTTTTGCATTCTCTAACCAGGTCAATACCACTTCTTAGGAGAATGGGTCAATTCTTGCTTCAAATTTATCTCCATCACTACAGAAAATACCCCTTTTAGTGTTGGCAACTTTACCATGACAACTTGCCCAACATTTGGAACAGAGCATGTGCAGAAGTGTGGCCATGAACCTACATCCCATCAGCTTATAGTTCAGCAAATAGATGTATTAATGCACTATTCCAATGGACAATTTTATAGAGATGTTGAAGTTAAGAATCAACTTTCACCCCTAATTTGTAAATTAATAGTTGTCATCTCCTTCAGTGCTTCTGCACCATCCGTCAGTCTCTGACTGAAAGGGGATGATCAACTGTAAATATATTGTCCTTATGTCATCTGCTAAAAGGTGTGCTGCAGTATAATGTTTGACATCCTTTTCCTGTCTTCCAGGGAAGTGTACTCATCATTCTTTCTGGGACCAGAAACTAAGTATGTGGAATGAATCAGAGGGGAAAATCCATGCTCTATTACTATTGATGCAGTGCTTCAGTGTATTAATGTGCTGCCCATCAAATTGAAGGCTTCATGGTCTTTTATCAAGTTTTGAAAATAAAAAATTTAAAACATAATGGGGGTTTAATTGGATAACCCCCGAAAACGGGTGCTGGGATTGCGGTATGTAATTAACTCGCGCCCATTCGTTGCGATGCAGGCAGCACATAACATTTGTTCTGCCTGCTGTTTTAAATGATTGCTGCGTGCAGCCAGCACTACCTAGAATCATAGAATCATAGAAGTTTACAACATGGAAACAGGCCCTTCGGCCCAACATGTCCATGTCGCCCAGTTTATACCACTAAGCTAGTCCCAATTGCCTGCACTTGGCCCATATCCCTCTATACCCATCTTACCCATGTAACTGTCCAAATGCTTTTTAAAAGACAAAATTGTACCGGCCTCAACTACTGACTCTGGCAGCTCGTTCCAGACACTCACCACCCTTTGAGTGAAAAAATTGCCCCTCTGCACCCTTTTGTATCTCTCCCCTCTCACCTTACATCTATGCCCCCTCGTTATAGACTCCCCTACCTTTGGGAAAATATTTTGACTATCTACCTTATCTATGCCTCTCATTATTTTATAGACTTCTATAAGATCACCCCTAAATCTCCTACTCTCCAGGGAAAAAAGTCTCAGTCTATCCAACCTCTCCCTATAAGTCAAACCACCAAGTCCCGGTAGCATCCTAGTAAATCTTTTCTGCACTCTTTCTAGTTTAATAATATCCTTTCTATAATAGGGTGACCAGAACTGTACACAGTATTCCAAGTGTGGCCTTACTAATGTCTTGTACAACTTCAACAAGACATCCCAACTCCTGTATTCAATGTTCTGACCAATGAAACCAAGCATGCTGAATGCCTTCTTCACCACCCTATCCACCTGTGACTCCACTTTCAAGGAGCTATGAACCTGTACTCCTAGATCTCTTTGTTCTATAACTCTCCCCAACGCCCTACCATTAACGGAGTAGGTCCTGGTCCGATTCGATCTACCAAAATGCATCACCTCACATTTATCTAAATTAAACTCCATCTGCCATTCATCGGCCCACTGGCCCAATTTATCAAGATCCCGTTGCAATCCGAGATAACCTTCTTCACTGTCCACAATGCCACCAATCTTGGTATCATCTGCAAACTTACTAACCATGCCTCCTAAATTCTCATCCAAATCATTAATATAAATAACAAATAACAGCGGACCCAGCACCGATCCCTGAGGCACACCGCTGGTCACAGGCCTCCAGTTTGAAAAACAACCCTCTACAACCACCCTCTGTCTTCTGTCGTCAATCCAATTTTGTATCCAATTGGCTACCTCACCTTGGATCCCGTGAGATTTAACCTTATGTAACAACCTACCATGCGGTACCTTGTCAAAGGCTTTGCTAAAGTCCATGTAGACCACGTCTACTGCACAGCCCTCATCTATCTTCTTGGTTACCCCTTCAAAAAACTCAATCAAATTCGTGAGACATGATTTTCCTCTCACAAAACCATGCTGACTGTTCCTAATCAGTCCCTGCCTCTTCAAATGCCTGTAGATCCTGTCTCTCAGAATACCCTCTAACAACTTACCCACTACAGATGTCAGGCTCACCGGTCTGTAGTTCCCAGGCTTTTCCCTGCCGCCCTTCTTAAACAAAGGCACAACATTTGCTACCCTCCAATCTTCAGGCACCTCACCTGTAGCTGTCGATGATTCAAATATCTCTGCTAGGGGACCCACAATTTCCTCCCTAACCTCCCATAACGTCCTGGGATACATTTCATCAGGTCCTGGAGATTTATCTACCTTGATGCGCCTTAAGACTTCCAGCACCTCCCTCTCTGTAATATGTACACTCCTCAAGACATCACTATTTATTTCCCCAAGTTCCCTAACATCCATGCCTTTCTCAACTGTAAATACCGATGTGAAATATTCATTCAGGATCTCACCCATCTCTTGTGGTTCCGCAAATAGATGACCTTGTTGATCCTTAAGAGGCCCTACGCTCTCCCTAGTTACTCTTTTGCCCTTTATGTATTTGTAGAAGCTCTTTGGATTCTCCTTTGCCTTATCTGCCAAAGCAATCTCATGTCCCCTTTTTGCCCTCCTGATTTCTCTCTTAACTCTACTCCGGCAATCTCTATACTCTTCAAGGGATCCACTTGATCCCAGCTGTCTATGCATGTCATATGCCTCCTTCTTCTTTTTGACCTGCGCTATTGAGTGGCTCGCGTTTCTTAAAGGCAGCCTGCATCTCTTAAAGGGGAGATGCACTGTGGCTGCAACAAGTGGTGGAAGTCAATTGTGAAGTGAATCTGTGCTGCAATATATTGAAGAATGGCTGCGCTGTGAGAGAGCGTGCACCAAGATTCACTAATGATGCACTAGAGACCTTGGTGGAAGAGGTGGATAGAAGGAGGGGCATCCTGTATCCGCAGGGGGGCAAGAGGCCCTCCAGACATTTGCTCAAGAGGCAGTGGGAGGAAGTAGCGGACGAGGTCATTGCCAGGAGCATATGAACATAAGAACATAAGAGATAGGAGCAGGATTGGGAATTTGGCCCTTCGAACTTGCTCTGCCATTCAATGAGATCATAGCTGATCTGATTCTGGCCTCAACTCCACTTTCCCCATATCCTTTGACTCCCTCGTTGATCAAAAATTTGTCTAACTCAGCCTTGAATATATTCAATGACTCAGCCTCCACTGCTTTTTGGGGCAAAGAATTCCAAACTTTCACAGCCCTCTGAGAGAAGAAATTTCTTCTCATCTCCATTTTAAACAGGCGACCCCTTATTCTGAGACTATGCCCCCTAGTTCTAGATTCCCCTATAAGGGGAAATGTCCTCTCAGCATTTACCCTATCGAGTCCCCTCAGAACCTTATATGTTTCAATAAGATCTCCTCTCATTCTTCTAAACTTCAGTGAGTATAGGCCCAACCTGCTCAATCTTTCCTCATAAGACAACCCTTCCATACCTGGAATCAACCCAGTGAACCTTCTCTGAACCGCCTCCAATGCAAGTATATCCTTCCTTAAATAAGGGGACCAAAACTTTACGCAGTACTCTAGGTGTGGTCTCACCAGCACTCTGTATAGTTGTAGCAAGACTTCCCTGCTTTTATACTCCATCCCCCTTGAAATAAATGCCAATATTCCATTTGCTTTCCCAATTACCTGCTGTACCTGTATGCTAACTTTTTGTGTTTCACGTATGAGGACACTCAGATCCCTCTGTACCGCAGCATTTTGTAGTTTTTCTCCATTCAAATAATATTTTGCTTTTTTATTCTTCCCTCCAAAGTGGATGAATTCACATTTTCCCACATTATACTCCATCTGCCAAATTTTTGCCCATTCGCTTAACCTACCTATATCCCTTTGCAGACACTTTGTGTCCTCCTCACAACTTACTTTTCCACCTATCTTTGTATCATCAGCAAATTTGGCCACAGTACACTCACTTCCTTCATAGGAACATAGGAATATAGGAACAGGAGTAGGCCATTCAGCCCCTCGAGCCTGCTCCGCCATTTGATAAGATCTTGGCTGATCTGTGATCTAACTCCATATACCTGCCTTTGGCCCATATCCCTTAATACCTTTGGTTGCCAAAAAGCTATCTATCTCACATTTAAATTTAGCAATTGAGCTAGCGTCAATTGCCGTTTGCGAAAAAGAGTTTCAAACTTCTACAACCCTTTGTGTGTGGAAATGTTTTCTAATCTCACTCCTGAAAGGTCTGGCTCTAATTTTTAGACTGTGCCCCCTACTCCTAGAATCCCCAACCAGCAGAAATCGTTTCTCTCTATCCACCCTATCTGTTCCCCTTAATATCTTTTAAACTTCAATCAGATCACCCCTTAACCTTCGAAACTCAAGAGAATACAACCCCAATTTGTGTAATCTCTCCTCGTAACTTAACCCTTGAAGTCCGGGTATCATTCTAGTAAACCTACGCTGCACTCCCTCCAAGGCCAAAATGTCCTTCCGAAGGTGCGGTGTCCAGAACTGCTCACAATACTCCAGGTGCGGTCTAACCGGGGTTTTGTATAGCTGCAGCATAACTTCTGCCCCCTTGTACTCTAGTCCTCTAGATATAAAGGCCAGCATTCCATTAGCCTTATTGGTTATTTTCTGCACCTGTTCATGACACTTCAGTGATCTATGTACCTGAACCCCTAAGTCCCTTTGGACATCCACAGTTTTTAACTTATTACCATTTAGAAAGTACCCTGTTCTATCCTTTTTTGATCCAAAGTGGATGACCTCACATTTGCCTACATTGAATTCCATTTGCCACAGTTTTGCCCATTCACCTAATCTATCAATATCGCTTTGTAATTTTATGTTTTCATCTCCACTGCTTACAAGCCACCAATCATCCAAGTCATTGATATAGATTGTAAATAGTTAAGGCCCCAACACTGATCCCTGTGGCACCCCACTAGTTACAGATTGCCATCCTGAAAATGACCCCTTTATCCCGACTCTCTTTTCTGATAGTTAGCCAATCCTCTATCCGCGCTAATATATTACCCCCAACAAGCTTTTACCTTTGCAGTAACCTTTTATGTGGCACTTTGTTGAATGCCTTTTGGAAATCCAAATACACTACATCGACTGGTTCCCCTTTATCCACCCTGCTCGTTACTTCCTCAAGGAACTCTAAGAAATTTGTCGAACACGATTTCCCCTTCATAAAAACATGTTGACTCTCCTTGACTTTATTTTGATTCTCTAAATGTCCTGCTGCTACCTCTTTAATAATGGATTCTATCATTTTACCAATGACAGATATTAGGCTAATTGGCCTATAGTTACCTGCTTTCTGTCTCCCTCCTTTCTTGAATAGGGATGTTACATTTGCGGATTTTCGATCCGCTGGGACCTTTCCAGAATCTAGTGAGTTTTGGAAGATTACAACCAATGCATCCACTATCTCTGTAGCCACTTCTTTTGAGACCCTCGGATGCAAGCCATCAGGTCCAGGGGACTTGTCAGCCTGCAGTCCCATTAGTTTGCCTAGTACTTTTTCTGTAGTGATAGTGATTGTTTTTAGTTCCTCCCTCCCCTTTGCCCCTTGATTTTCTACTATTATTGGTATATTATTAGTGTCTTCTACTGTAAAAACAGATACAAAATATCTGTTCAATGCCTCTGCCATTTCCTTGTTTTCCATTATTATTTCCCCAGTCTCATCCTCTAAGGGACCTATACTTACTTTAGCTAATCTCTTCCTTTTTATATATTTGAAAAAGCTCTTCCTGTCAGTTTTTATATTTCTTGCTATTTTACTCTCATAAACTATTTTCTCCCTCTTTATTATTTTTTTACTCCTACTTTGCTGGTTTCTAAAATTTCCCCACTCTTCGGGCTTACCACTAATCTTTGCCACGTTGTATGCCTTATCATTTAACTTGATACCATCCTTAACTTCCTTAGTTAGCCATGGTTGGTACACTCTTCTCGTGGAGTCTTTCCTCCTTTCTTGGATATATTTTTGTTGAGAGTCATAAAATATCTTTTTAAATGTCTGCCACTGCTTATTAGAAGGTAGCTACACTGTAGGGCAAAATATAAATCAAGATATAATAGGGGCTTGTAAAAAAGGTAATGCAATAATCAATACCTTCTAATCTGTTTTCCCAGTCCACTTTAGTCAACTCTGTCCTCATGCCATTGTAATTGCCCTTATTTAGGTTTAATACAGTAGTTTCAGATCCAAGATCCTTACTCTCAAACTAGATGTGAAATTCTATCATATTATGATCATTGTTTCCTAAGGGATCCTTTACTTTGAGGTCATTAATTAATCTTGTCTCATTACCAGGTTTAAAATGGCCTGTTTCCTGGTTGGTTCCACAACGTATTGTTCTAAGAAACAGTTCCAAATACACTCAGGGCTACTTTTGCCAATTTGATTTGTCCAATCTATATGAAAGTTAAAATCACCCTTGATTATTGCATTACCTTTTTTACAAGCCCCTATTATATCTTGATTTATATTTTGCCCTACAGTGTAGCTACTGTTAGGGTGCCTATATACTACTCCCACCAATGATTTCTTACCCTTGCTATTTCTTACCTCCACCCAAATTGATTCAACATCTTGATCTTCTGAGCCAAGATCATTTCTCACTATTGTGCTAATTTCATCCTTTATTAACACAGCTACCCCAACACCTTTTCCTTTCTTCCTATCCTTCCGAAATGTCAGATACCCCTGAATATTCAGTTTCCAACACCTTGGTCATCTTGCAACCACATCTCTGTCGTGGCAACGAGATCATATCCATTTGTTTCTATTTGTGCCATCAATTCATCTATCTTATTACGAATGCTGCGCGTATTCAGATAAAGAACCTTTAATTTTGTCTTTTTGCCATTTTTTCCCACTCTGACCCCATTTGCTGGTGCACTCTTATGTTTGTTCGCTCTGTCCCTTCCTGTTACATTCTGGTTATCATTACCCCTATCTCTTCCCTGTACTACTTCCTTGTTCTTTCTCTTCAACATTCTAACTTTTCCCCCATCTGAACCCTCCCCCCCAACTATTTAGTTTAAAGCCCTATCTACAGCCTTAGTTATTCGATTCGCCAGAACACTGGTCCCAGCATGGTTCAGGTGAAGCCTGACTTGACGGAACAGCTCTCTCTTTCCCCAGTACTGGTGCCAGTGCCTCATGAATCGAAACCCACTTCTCCCACATCAATCTTTGAGCCACGCATTCATCTCTCTGATCTGATTTACTCTGTGCCAATTTGCTCATGGCTCAGGTAACAACCCAGAGATTATTACCTTTGTGGTTCTGCTTTTTAATTTAGTCCCTAGCTGCTTATACTGTCTCAGCAGAACCTCTTTCTTCGTCTTACCTATGTTGTTGGTACCTACATGGACCACGACAACTGGATCCTCCCCCTCCCACTCCAAGTTCCTCTTCAGCCCAGAGGAGGTGTCCTCAACCCTGGCACCGGGTAGGCAACACAGCCTTCGGGACTCACGGTCTTGGCTGTAGAGAACAGTGTCTATCCCTCTAACTATACTGTCACCTACTACAACCACCTTCCTTTTTACTCCCCCAACTTGAATGGCCTCCTGTTGCATGGTGCCATCGTCAGTTTGGTCATCATCCCTGCAGCCCTTGCTCTCGTCCACACAGCTTGCAAAAACCTTGTAACTGTTAGACAAGTGCAAGGGCAGAAGCTCCTGCAATGCTACCTCCTGGACCCCCGTACCTGCCTCACTCGCAGTCACACTCTCCTGTCCCTGACCACGGGCCAATTCTAAACCATTCAGTCTAAGGGGTGTGACTGCCTCCTGGAAAGTGTCCAGGTAACTTTCTCCCTCCCTGAAGTATCGCAAAGTCTGCAGCTCGGACTCCAGTTCCTCAACTCTAAGCCGAAGTTCCTGAAGCTGCAGACACTTATTGCAGATGTGGTCGCCGCAGACAAGACTGTCCAGTAGCTCCCACATGTTGCAACTGCAACACATCTCCTGCCCTGCCATATCTATAATATTTATTTCATTAATTACATCACTGTCAATCAAATTAGTTGATCTGAGTACTAACCTCGTTTAATTTATTTAATTAAGTTTAGTTAATTAGTTAATTATAAATTTAGTTATATGCTATATGATTTTACTGTAACTTAGCCCACAGTTCTAAGAAAAATAAATACTCACCACCAATCACCCACCTGCTTAACCTGTGACGTCAATCTTTAATTTTTATCAGAACGCAGTCGGTCCGTTCTCACTCTGCACTGTTTTTATCCCCGCTCCGCTCTCAATGTTTCCCGCCGCTCTGGTGAACTCTCGCTCTCGCTCTGCTCTGTTTTTATCCCCGCTCCGCTCTCACTGTTTCCCGCCGTTCTGGTGGGAAAGCACCAAGAACATGGATGCAGTGCAGGAAGAAGTTCAATGATTTAACACGAGTTGTCAAGGTGAGTCAGTTCAAGTTTCAAGTGGCATCTCCTACCAACTACACCACTGGCATCATCCATTGCTCCACGTACTACAGCACCCACCTACCAACAATCTCTTTCAATAATTACGCTACTGTTCAAATCATATGCTTCATCTCCTCCTCACACATTACCGCTGTTACAAGCTGCATTCCCACAACTTACAGGTTACACACACCGACAGCTATTCAACCATGACAGCTACATCACCCAAACATCTTGCAGAACACTCACTGACACATTTCCCTCTTTCTTGCAGGAGAAGGTGGGGCATAACAGGAGGCAGCAAGAAGGAACTGGAGGACGGGCACGTCTACATGCCTTAGCTCCCATGGAGGAAACAGTGCTGTCCATCATTGGAAGGGCCATTGCAGAGGCCGTGGCCATTGGCGGCTTTGGAGGGATCGATGATGAGGGTCTCTGCATACCGAATTCTCCTTCTCACTTCCCACTTCTCCCTTATCCCACAATCTTTTCTGACTCACGTGCTGCAGATGGTGAGAGCACGCACTTCTTACTTTCTCCTCTCCCCTTACCACAACTCATCCCATGTTCCTTTGTCATTTCAGATACTCAAGAACTGGAACCTGCACAGTCAGAGGAGGCAGAGGAAGAAGTCAGTGATGATGAAGAGACACTGTCACTCGATCTTACGCTCGCAGTCACCAGCTCAGAGACTGACACTGTGCATACTTTAGAGGGAAGGATAGAGGAGGGATCTGCACATGGTGAAATACCGGGCACAAGTGCACAGGAGCCAGGGCGGGGGTGGGAAAGGATTCCGCAGGTGTCAGCTTGCTGGAGGGCAAGGACACACACTAGTTCTGCTGCAGAGGATTCAGATGATGACTTCGATGGGCCAGGCTACAGAAGAAGGCTAGTGTACACAACCAAATGTTTAGTGCACTGGAAAGCCTTCCAGGAAGCCTGTGCACAATGTCAAGGAGCGTGGAGGAGTCTAGCTCCAACCTGGCACAGGTTTTTGCACAGACCTTGGAGCCCATTCTTTCCAACATGGAACGGGTGGTCACCTCCATCAGCGCACATGTGGAACCCACCATGATGCAGCGTCTGATGATCGATGTCACAGCTTCCATTGCAGCACAAATATCTTCCATCAAAGGTCTGACTACTGCATTGGGAAATCAGACTGCTGCTATCGTGGTTCTGAGTACCAATTTTTAAAGGGGCTTCCAGGGCATCACAGCAGTTCAGCAATCTGTTCTCCAGCAGATCACCAGGATTGCTGAGGCGCCACCACGGGAGAGCGGCAGTGGGGCCATGGAAGACGAATCTGCTGTCCTCTCTCATGATGACAGCATTCCTGCTCCCACCCCTGCCACTCCGACAGTGCCATTGCTGTTCCCTGTCAGCCAGCCAGGCCAGACTGTTGCAACCCAGACCGAGATGGTACAGTCTGAAGCCGGGCCCTCTCGGCCCAGAGTTGCTCGAGGTCGTCCTCCAAGGCCATCTGCACTCTCCTCAGTTGAAGGTCAGCAGCCTTCCACCACCCATGCTCCAGCCGCTGGGGATGCACCTCATAGGGACACTAGGAAAGGTAAAGGCACACGAACAACAGACACTAAGGCAATGCACAAGGGTGAATAGTCTCATTTTGTTTGCATAATTTCATGTGTTAATTTATACAAGTGGATTTGAATTTGCATTTTGTGGTGGTTTTCATTTCTGCAATGAGCTGAGGGAGGAACCGATGTGTAATCATAAGGAGGACAATATGATGGTCGTGTGAGAGAGGAAAGGTAAGGAGTGTGGGACTGTTGGTGAATGGGGAGGTGTCGTTGAGATTACTGGTATCGCTCATTAATAATCTGATCACGCAGAATCCTGGCAGACAGGGCCTGTCCACGTTGTAGCCTCCCTTCCTCTTCCTCCACTTCCTGTTGCACTTCCTCCTCCTCCTCCACTTCCTCCTCTGCCTCTTCCTCCTCTGCCTCTTCCTCCTACGCTTCTTTCTTTTGCTCAGGTTCTCACCTGATAGGTGGTGGCAAGAGCTGTTCCCTCATAATGGTCAGGTTGTGCCTCGAGCAGCATACAATGACAAATCTTGATACCCGCTCAGCTGAGTACTGCAGGCTCCTCCAGAGCGGTCCAGGCAGCAGCAGTGTTATGTGAGGACGCCTATGGTGTGCTCCATGATGTTCTGTGTGGCAGCATGGCTCTCGTTGTAGGCCTGCTGTGCACGTGTGCATGGATTCCTGACTGGAGTCATGAGCCATGTCATGAGGGGATAACCCTTGTCGCCCAGTAGCCAGCCGTTAACTGCTGGTTGAAATACAGGTGGAACAGAGGACTGCCACAGCATGAAGGAATCATGACTGCTGCCAGAATAGTGGGCACTGACCTGTGTGATGTGCTGCATGTGGTCACACACCAGCTGCACATTGAGGAAGTGGAATCCCTTTCTATTCATGAGTATGACCGAGTTCAGATGAGGAGCATACATGGCAAAATGTGTGCAGTCAATGGCACCCTGCACCACGGGGAAACCTGCAACGTGAGCAAACCCTCATGCTCGCTCCTCCTACTTGTCTCTGACAAGAGGGAATGAGATGAATTTGTTTGTCATTGCGTTCAGAGCCTCAGTGACCTCCCTTATACCGCAGTGCACTGCAAACTGTGAGATGTTGCTTATATCTCTAGCTGCAGCCTGAAAGCAGCCAATGGCATAAAAATTAAGAGCCACGGTCACCTTGACAGCCACAGGCAATGCTGTCCTTGCCCTGATTTGAGGCTGCAGTTATGGCTGCAGCAGTTGCCAAATTTCAGTCACAACCTCTTTAGTGAACCGCAGATATCTAATGCACTGGTCGTCGCTGAAGTTGAGGTAAGAAAATTGGTCCCTGAAGACCCTCCACGTGTATGGCCTCCTGCAGAGTGCCCTGCTCCTCCTCCTCCCTCTTCTAGCAGCTTGTCCTGCTCTGCGTGGCCACTCTTCATTCTCCCAGTCGTGTTCAATTCCCAGAGGAAGCCCTACACACCATGTCTGGAAGCAACTTTTTCAGCACAATATTTTAAATGCAACTTAAAGTACAGCAAGACCAGCCGGATCACTCTCTGAAGGATACTGAAACTTTAGCCAAGTAGAGGAAACTTCCAAAAACACGTACAATTGCACCAGCAGCCAGAAGAAATAATCCAGCAATTAACCTGTAAGTACTTCATGATCCCTTTAAATAGCATTGGCGGGGGTGGGTCCTTCATGCTGTTTAATGTCGTGTTTAGCTGTACGAGGTTAAGACAGGACTCTGGCTGGAGTGTTCCAAAATTTCACCGGTTGCTTCAAATCAGCATTACACACTGATTCGGGTCATATTCTCCCATCTCTACATGCTGCCGGCGGTCGTTTGGTGTGTGCACGCAAACCCCCTTACCAAGATGGTGTCCTGTGCATTTTCTGTCGGAAGTGTGCGCACACATCTCGGACGCCATTTTTGGGACTTAGATGTCCACATAGCGCCTACAAAACGGATGCTAATTGGCCCAATTTCACCCCTAATACTTTTCAAAAGATGCTGTAGTGTGATGCCGCGAAGCATAAGACCACATAAGCGCCGAAATAATTTAGTTTCAGACCCAAGGACACAGTAACCTTTCCCTTGGAATGAACATTTGCAAAGTTAGACTGTAAATATGTCCAAATTGCATTCATATTATGCAAATATGCTAACGACACACCCACATTGTTTATTTTATTGTTGCACATCAAAGGAAAGTGTCGGTGGTCATTCCAAACACTTTTATCAAAGACTTTCTAACACTTTCCTGACTTTTGAGCTGATGGAGACTTAATACCTTTGGTTTAAAAAGAAGAAAGAAGTTGTTTTGGGATGGTGTATGTAATTATTTAAATCTCCAATCTGCATATATTGTGCAGCTGAGAATACCAGTGGAAGGGAATATGGTATGGTAACTTGTATTGATTCTGTCTCCCATCACCCCTCACCAAAACACAACCCTAGATTTCCAGTATTGGACAGAAATTCCCAAAATGGATGGGAAGTCATATTTTCCCTGTGCTAGATGAAAAGTTATTTAGCTCCATATAATTGCATTTGCACACAAGAACAGAGGGCAATTGCATCCTAAAGGAGCACTGTTATGTTAAACTATTTTGTATGTGTATACAAAGCTTAGAATCATATTTTATTCAATGACATCACCCCATAACAATCACAATGATCAAGCTTTAAATTTATGATAAATTTGGAAATAATAGTTCTTCAGCCAAAATTGCAAAGGAAAAAAAATTGTACTTTGATCATGCATCTCCGTAATATCAGACTGCTGCTCTACAATCAATGAATGTAGAGGTTGGCTGCTGCAGACAGCTTTTTCCCATTGAACCCTGCGACTAGACAGTACTGCCCCTTTAAGCAAAATTGCTTAATGCAGGAATAAAACCTTCTCTGCGCTGCTTGATTCTTTACTCTGATAACTTGGCCCTTTTCTCTGCTTACTTTAACTCCAATCGGTAGTTTGTTCTGATTTAATGTCACCTAACGCTCTCATTTTCAGTATGTTGAAAATATTGGGAAATAACTGGCAGTTAAAACGCAATTTCCTTGACTCCCCATCCTTATTAACTCCATGTGTACTTAAAAAGAAAGAGTCTTGAAACCAGAGGCCTCCATATTAACTACTGCAGAGGCCCCTCAAACCGAGCTGTCCAGATGCTGCCTGTTCGTGCCAATAGTGACCTGTAGCACTTAGAGTCTAAAAGAAAAAAAAGAGGTAAAAGAAAGCCCATGATATGTATCCTTACTTATGTCCCTCAAGAGTTTATATGCTGAAACATAACTGATGAGTGATTGCATAGGTTGCCTCTGAAATACAGGAAGCACATCCCTAGTGTGTCACATCCTGTTACCAGAATGTCAATGTCAATACAAATCAATAATTTGTAGGAGTACGATGCTGAGCAGGGAATAACACTGTTTGTAGTTTTCGTCCTATTTTGTGCGACAACCTTGTTTTAAGTCTTTCATCGATATTCATGTTTTTAGGACATGCAAAAATAGTGAGAAGTGAGATTTTTTAAAAGCATACCACAATTTCAATATTATACAGAAAAATCAAAATCTTTGTTTGTCCATGAATCAGTAATGACGACATGATTCATGGAATTGTCATCCTAATTGTAAAACATTCTCAGACCTTCCAAACTAAGGAAAATTCTGTGAGATTGAAGATCAGTGAATGTGAAAAGCGCAGTGTACTCAAACTGGTTGGAGTTTCAGGGTTTACTCTAGGCCATAGATTTTCAAACTGGAATCCCAGGGGTCCAGAAGGTCATCAGGTTTCTGTCTTTCTGGCGGTAGGCATGTGATACATTGATTACAGTGTCTCAAGAAATCTTCATTCTATATTTTTTCTACATTTGTTCACTTACTAGTGAGTTATTTATTTTGCAATTATAGCACCATTTTATTTTGGTTAGCTGATATTGTCATTCAGAAGTTAGGACAGGGGATCTCTGGGATTGTGCAAATATTTGCAGTCGGTCCCTTGTACAGAAAAGTTTGAGAGCCACTGCTTAAGGCCCCAGGAGCTTTGGGTTACTACAGACCCTTTGTTTATTCTGTTTGATATAAAATATTCAAGTGATTATATAATGAGGTACATCTATTTATATTTAAAAAAATGAGAGATCATTCAGAAATGAGGGTGTCATCCTCAATATAAGGGTATATTGGCAGGTGAGCATTTTACTTCAGTAATCTGTTATCACTTACAGATGTGGGCCTAGAAATTTGTTTGCAGGTGTACTTAAAAAGAAGGAACCTTGAAACCAGAGGCCTCCATACTAACTACTGCAGAGGCACCTCACCCCGAGCTGTCTGGATGCTACCTGTTCATGCCAACGGTGGGTGACTTGTAGCACTTAGAGTTGAAGGGTCCAATATGGTATGCAGCATGCACACATCAATCCGCGCCAGAAATGCACCACATGCCATACTGTTTAGGGTGTCCTGTAGTCGTCCAGAGTGCCCGTCTAAAACTGGCATTAGGCCCATTGCCTATACAAATCAGGGGCCTAACGCCTATTTCAGGCTCCTTTTCGAAATTGGTTCACAACTGATCACATTCACTGTGCTTGCTGCAGTCAGTTTTCTCAGGCACACAGAAGCCAAACCAGCAATCTTTAAAGGGACCACTGGAGGCTGCCACTAACAAGGTACGTAAAATATTTTTTTACTTATCTGAACGTGGAGCTAGGAGGAGCAGGACTGGCATCCGCAGCTCGCTGGTACTATACCAATTTTCTGTCTGCCACCAGCTACTTTAGGCACGTACTGTGTGTGGGCCCGATCCATTTTCTAGGCCTTGATGCATTGGAATTGCCTTTTACATCCAGACATTTTTAAGTCAGCTGTCAGGTAATGCGGCTGCTAACAAAAGCACAGGTTTTTTTTAAACTTTCAGAATTGGTGTAAAATGGATGGTAGCGGATCGGCCGCCCGTAATGTACACCGCCTGATTAAAAATTAGGTGAGGCATACAACATACAACTAGTTCTGATGAAAGATCATCGACCTGAAACATTAACTCTGCTGCCTGACCTGCTGAGTGTTTTCCAGCATTTTCTGTTTTTACTCCCCATAGTCATTATCAGGTAGGTTTGCAGAAATGATTGGTGGCATCTTGGCAGGTGTGGTCAATCAGGGTACGCTGGCTGTTGCGATTATCTTGACATGCCTTCTCTAGCGCAGTGCCACTCAGAGCATGGCATATTATGACTTGGTTGCTTCTGAGAAGCATTCACAAATATTAGTGGTGTCATCAAGTTTTCTGTCACAGCTTCCTTTGGGAAAAGGAGGCTCTACCTGCACTAATCATCTGCCAAAGCAAAGTATGTTCACCTCTGTCTACAGATGTGGCCACCAACAGTTGAGCACAGAACACCACTGGTGCAGCCTGAACTACCAGTCATCTCTTCTGTGGTCTTCTTCTTCTTCCAGATAGGTGGATTTCTATTGGGAAGCCCATCAGTGCAAGTAATGTTGTGGGGGAGGAGGAGGGGGATGCAAAAAACAATTTACAACAATTCGCACAAAAGCTCATAAGAAGTTAAGTGCAGGCAGGAACTAAAAACAAAGTGGTTAAGGAGCAGTTGAAATACCCATTACCTTAGCGTTACTATGCCCTTTCCATGACCTGTATTGTTACAGTCACCCACTTCACCCTAGAACAATGGGAAACAGCTCACAGGACAGATCTGCCCAAAAAATTAATATTTTAAATGAAGTGTTCGCCTGTTTGAAATTGGCACTTCCATCACTGCCGATCCCACCCCCGGAAACTGCATCGGGGCAGAACTCCTGACCATTTTCCATTATTGATTAGCCAATTTATGCCATGACAGTGGGCAGTGGAAAATTTAGGCCATTGTGCTTCAAGTAATCTAAAAATAGATACAGGGTAGAGAATGTGTAGTTCTTGAAGTCAAGTGTGCAGTTTGAAAAATTCTGAAAGATTTGCGTTGCCAAATCCTACGCCCCTTGATAATAAAATAGCTGGTGATTCTTGAAATATTTAAGCCAAAGTTAATTTAATTTTCTGAAAATGGGATTTGTAAATCACAGTTAATTATAACCAATACAATTATTAGTTAAAAGGTGCAGGGCCTTGTGCTATTCTACTGGCTCTACTTTACAGACATTGAGGGCTTCTCACTAACTTGGTTGACAAATATAACAGATGTTCTTCTTATACTGTGTGCTGTTACTGATGCCATTCTCAGCTCAGGCAATCTAAAGCTACTTTTCATTCATGCTGAGATTTATAATGCACACGGGCAAATGTTATTTGCAAAACTATTTTAAACATAAAAAGGAAGGCCAGTAGGTATTTTGAAAGTATGCATGTGTGCTTCTGTGTGTGTGCATGGGGTATAATTCCTCAAGCTACCTCCAAGTACATGGAGAGAAGTATCTGAGAGAATATCTGAGGACAAGGGAAATAATTTTCACAGGAGATAATGTAGAATGTATTTAACCATAGGGATGGGGTGACATAGTAATTTAGCATAGTGTCCTTTCACTTCTAGACCTATCCTGGCTGTGAGGCTCCGATGTAAAATGAGATTAGGCATTCTCAACCCAGTGCCTAATGAGTATGGACCCACAAATCATCCATAATTTACCATTAATTGGAACTAAGTTGACAATTTCACTGAAAGGTACCACAAAGATATCTGTTGTGGGAAGTGGTGCTGCCACACTGGTGCAGGATGGAATCCATTGCTCAGGTTGGGGTTAAGGTTTATTAGTGAGGCAGGAAACAGGGAGTAGATGTTAATGGATGTGTTTGGATTGAAGGGATGTAAACAGTGCTGTCCCTCAGGAGTCTGTGTTAGTACCATTGCTTTTCTCAATATATATATAAATATAAATATAAATGTTCTGGACAAAGGTATAGGGAACACAATAACAACATTTGTGAATGACACAAAAATAGGGAACATAGTTAACAGTGATAAGGACTGTAATCAACTTCAAATGGATACAAACAAGTTGGTAGATTGGGTAGAAAGATATCAGATGAAATTTTGCGATGAAATGTGAAGTGATGCATTTTGGGAAGAATAAAGCCAGGAAATATACACAAAGTCATAAAACCTTAAAAGGAGTAAAAGAACAGAGAAACTTGGGGGTTCGGATACACAAACCTTTAAAAGTGAAAAAGTTGAAAAATCTGTAAAAAGATATAGGGAGGGATTTTCGCCATCATCACCTGTGTGGTAATCTGGTGGAGTGGATCGCCCACCTGTTGTAGAAACCATCTGATTTTTGGGTGGGTTTTATAAAGGGTGGACGATCTGCTCTGCTAGATTATCACCCAGATGGCGAAGATGAAAATCTACCCCAAGGGATCCTATAAATTGATGCAAAGGGTATAAAAGCAAAGAGCTAATTTTAAAACTGTACAAATCATTGCTAGGCTGCAGTTAGAATATTATGGGGTGGATTTTCAACTGCCAGCTGCCCCTGAAAAACAGGCGACTGGCAGAGGAAAAGCTGGTGGGCACTTTGGTCATCCATTTACTAGCCTGATTCAATTTTCAGGTAGTCCTTTAAATGGGCGTCCAACGATCCTGCACAAAACAAGGAGGAGCCTGTGTTAATATGTAAACCGGGGTTCTACGCTAGCTATAGGACCTCGTTTGCAATGTTAAAAGCTAGGTTGCTGCAACTGACAACAAGTCAGCATTTAAAGGGGAATTGCCATCAATTTGTGGAAGCTTCAGAAAAAGAATACTGTTGCTGGGTTTTTTTGTTTGCCTATGTATTTAGAATCATAGAATCTTACAGCACAAAGGGAGGCCATTCAGCCCATTATGCCTGTGCCTGTTTGAATGAGCTGTTCAATTAATCCCTCTCCCCCGCTCTTTCCCCATAGCCCTGAACATTTTTTCCTTTAAGTATATATCCAATTCCCTTTTGAAATTACGTATTGAATCTGCTTCCACCATCCTTTCAGACAGTGCATTCCAGATTGTAACAACTCGCTGTTTAAAAAAAATGACTCCTCATTTCCTCTCTTTCAGGTCACTTTTTTCTTCAGGCTATTTTGGGATAAAAAATTTTTATGATCTATTTTTGGGTGCATAACTGACAATGTGCTTCCAACAGGCACCTGAAGCAGGAGACCCAATATTAACATTTATAGGAACATAGGAACAGGAGTAGGCCATTCAGCCCCTCGTGCCTGCTCTGCCATTTGATAAGATCATGGCTGATCTGTGATCTAACTCCATATACCTGCCTTTGGCCCATATCCCTTAATACCTTTGGTTGCCAAAAAGCTATCTATCTCAGATTTAAATTTAGCAATTGAGCTAGTATCAATTGCCGTTTGCGGAAGAGAGTTCCAAACTTCTACCACCCTTTGTGTGTAGAAATGTTTTCTAATCTCGCTCCTGAAAGGTCTGGCTCTAATTTTTAGACTGTGCCCCCACTCCTAAAATTCCCAACCAGCGGAAATAGTTTCTCTCTATCCATCCTATCTGTTCCCCTTAATATTTTATAAACTTTGATCAGATCACCCCTTAACCTTCTAAACTCCAGAGAATACAACCCCAATTTGTGTCATCTCTCCTCGTAACATAACCCTTGAAGTCCGGGTATCATTCTAGTAAACCTACGCTGCACTCCCTCCAAGGCCAATATGTCCTTCCGAAGGTGCGGTTCCCAGAACTGCTCACAGGACTCCAGGTGCGGTCTAACCAGGGTTTTGTACAGCTGCAGACTAACTTCTGCCCCCTTGTACTCTAGTCCTTTAGATATAAAGGCCAGCATTCCGTTAGCCTTATTGATTATTTTCTGCTGTTCATGACACTTCAATGATCTATGTACCTGAACCCCTAAGTCCCTTTGGACATCCACTGTTTTTAACTTTTTACCATTTAGAAAGTATCCTGTTCTATCCTTTTTTGATCCAAAGTGGATGATCTCACATTTGTCTACATTGAATTCCATTTGCCACAGTTTTGCCCATTCACCTAATCTATCAATATCACTTTGTAATTTTATGTTTTCATCTACACTGCTTACAATGCCACCAATCTTTGTGTCATTGGCCTTCATCTAAGTCGTTAATAAATATTGTGAATAATTGAGGCCCCAAGGTTTGCACCTTATAGTAATAGTATGACGTGGCGCTCCTTGGAATGTATCTGGAATAAGTGTCTGTCGGACAAGTCTTCCTTGCTGCTTTACTGGTATTTGTTCCTCATTGGTATTTTCATCCTTTTACTCTGCCATGCCATTTGAAATACATGCAGAGACATCTTTCAGGGTAAGGTTATGGAACATGCAGCTGATTACAATTATAGCGTGAACCCAGGGAAAGCAGTTGTGCCACTAGTCTGCCACGATATGGTCCAGACATGTGAAGCGCTCCTTCAAGATACCAGTGGTACGTTTGATAATTCCTGTTGTAGCACAAGCTTCACTGCTCCTGCATTCTGCTTCAGTCCATGGTTAGTGCATGTGTGTTATGAGCTGTTGCTGCATGGAGTAGCCTTGATCTTCTTGGTATCACCCTTCCAACCTTCCTAAACACTTAAATTTGGTGGTAGTGATCATAATTCAGTTAGATTTAAAGTGATTGGTAGACGGATTAGAGGGGAGTGAGGAGAAATATGTTCACCCAGAGGGTGGGAGGAGCCTGGAATTCACTGCCTGAAAGGGTGGTAGAGGCAGAAACCCTCAACTCATTTAATAAGTACCTGGATGTGTACCTGAAGTGCTATGACCTACAAGGCTATGGATCATAGTTATGGAAAAGGACAAAGATAGAACAGGAGTTAAAGTTCTAAACTGGGAAAAGGCCAATTTTACTAAGCTAAGAAGTGTTTTCGCAAAAGTGGACTGGAAACAACTACTTGGAGGTAAATCAATGTCAGAGCAATGGGAGCCATTCATGGGGAAGATTCAAGGGGTGCAGAGTAATCATGTTCCCACAAAGAAAAAAGGTGGGGCTGCCAAATCTAGAGCCCCCTGGATGTCAAGGAGCACACAGGGTAAGATAAGGCAGAAAAGGAAAGCTTATGTCAAACATCGAGAACTCAATACTACAGAAAGCCAAGATGAATATAAAAAGTACAGGGGTGAAATTAAAAAGGAAATTAGGAAAGCAAAGACAGGGCATGAAAAAATATTGGCAAGTAAAATCAAGGAAAACCCAAACATGTTTTATTTTTTTATTATTCGTTCATGGGATGTGGGCATCGCTGGCGAGGCCAGCATTTATTGCCCATCCCTAATTGCCCTTGAGAAGGTGGTGGTGAGCCGCTTTCTTGAACCGCTGCAGTCCGTGTGGTGAAGGTTCTCCCACAGTGCTGTTAGGAAGGGAGTTCCAGGATTTTGACCCAGCGACGATGAAGGAACGGCGATATATTTCCAAGTCGGGATGGTGTGTGACTTGGAGGGGAACGCGCAGGTGGTGTTGTTCCCATGTACCTGCTGCTCTTGTCCTTCTAGGTGGTAGAGGTCGTGGGTTTGGGAGGTGGTATCGAAGAAGCCTTGGCAAGTTGCTGCAGTGCATCCTGGATACATTAAGAGCAAGAGGATAACTAAGGAAATAGAAGGGCCTATTAGAGACCAAAAAGGTAACCAATGTGTGGATGTGGAAGATGTTGGTATGGTTCTCAATGAATACTTTGCGACTGTTTTCACAAAAGAGAGGGACGATGCAGACATTGTAGTTAAGGAGGAGGAGTGTGAAATATTGGATGGGATAAACTTAGTGAGAGAGGAAGTATTAAGGGAATTAGCATCTTTGAAAGTAGATAAATCACCAGGGCCAGATGAAATGTATCCCAGACTGTTAAAAGAAGCAGAGGGGGCTGAGGGCTGATTTAATTGAGGTGTACAAAATTATGAGGGGCCTAGTTGAGTGGATAGGAATGACCTATTTCTCTTAGCAGAGAGGTCAATAACTAGGGGGCATAGATTTAAAGTGATTGGTAGAAGGATTAGAGGGGAGTGAGGAGAAATATGTTCACCCAGAGGGTGGGAGGAGCCTGGAATTCACTGCCTGAAAGGGTGGTAGAGGCAGAAACCCTCAACTCATTTAATAAGTACCTGGATGTGTACTTGAAGTGCCATGACCTACAAGGCTATGGATCAAGTGCTGTAAAGTGGGATTACGCTGGGTGGCTCATTTTAGGCCGGCGTGGACTCAATGGGCCGAATGGCCTCCTTTTGTGCCGTAAATTTTCTATAATTCTATGAAATAGCAATTACACAGATGATTACCTTTAAAGGAAAGCACTGTGGCAACTTCCAGGGAAGCAGGCATTACCTAGCATAATTCTGTGCTGGTGATTGCATACCATGGACAGAGTATTGAATGGCAGCATGGATGCTTATGGACTCTGGAAAATCCAGCAATTCAGCAGAATTGTGTTGCTCATTTAAGTTGCTCCTGTTTGTCAGTGACAAAGGTGATCAAGACATTGGCTCCCCGTGAATAATTTATCTGTGACCTCCTTGATACATCTGCAGGCAGCAAACTGGCTGATACTGCCCTTGTCTGTGATGTTAGTCTGGAAGGAACCATAATTACATCGAATTTACAGCACAGAAAGAGGGCATTCAGCCCAACTGGTTTGTGCCGGTGTTTCTGCTCCACATGAGTCTCCTCCCACCCGGCTTCATTTCACTCTATCAGCCTATCCTTCTATTCCTTTCTCCCTCATGTACTTATCTTGCTTCCCCTTCAATGCATCAATTATAACAATTGAGGGCCATGACGACATTGAGGGCCCTTAGCAGTGCTGTACAGATGTTATGTATTGTACAGAGGTCTCCCTGAATGCTTCCTGCTAAACCCAAGCCTCCATAGTCACATCTCTGCTGTCATTACCAAGTAGCTGTGCCAGGTATGGGAGAGCTGCTGTACTTGATAGTCTGCCACATGTGCTGCGCAACATTCCAGGCAGCCCTCTCATGCTCTTGCTGGCCCTCCTCTACCAATTCTACTCAATGCAATCTCCATGGTGGGCAAAATTTATAACGTGGAAAAAAAATAAATCTATTTACCTTTAAATGAATGTTCCAACTTTCTCTTCTTTAATGCCTGTTCTATATTACTGCAGCAATGTGCAAGTCCCCCTTAAGCATTTAACCTGGCCCCTTAATTGATGTTATGCACAATTTAAATGCTCAAACTTCATGTTTGACTCTCAGCGATTTTATTCGTGTCAAGAAATGTGCGGTGAGTACTGTACTGCATTACCAAAATTGCTGCCCCCATCGTTCAATCGCCATTGGTGTAATGCTTTACACTGAAAGCAAATTCTAGGTGATAGTCTTCAATTCTAGGGATTGCCGAGAAATTTACATCATTCTCAAAGAACGTTGCCTTGTTAAGGTCTATGAAAGACTTTCGTACAAGAATCTTCTCGCTTTTCAAACTGGGGAGCAAATATGTTCCAAAACGGTGTTTCAACCCGTTATTGACTGATTTTAGTTTTATTGGTCTTATGCTGATTTAGTATCTTGCTGTATCATTTGGCTCCTGTGCATTAATTAATCAATCTGCAAATAAATCTGACCAAGTAGTTTTAACCTTTGTGCATTGGTCTGCCAGTGTGGTAATTCTTGTCTTTCTGGAGAGACGGGAGGATGTGGTTCATATCCCACGTGATCTCTGATGTACCACAAACTGTAATTAAGGAGTAATTGTTAATCTTGTGTTTGTACCCCAGGAGACTATGGCCTAGAAATTGGATGACATCGCAGCCATTTTACAGGGTGCCTAAGCGTCCAATATGGCGAGTGGTGTGCACACGCGCATTCCGTGCCAGAAGTGCGGCACTTGTCATATTGGTGAAGGTAGAAAAAGAGATGTCCAGAGCCCATGCCTAAAACCGGCATTATGCAAATAAAGGGCCTAACGCCTGTTTCAGGTCCCCTTCCAGAAATTGGCCTGCCCTGAACGCTGCCGGCAACAGGCCAGCTGCGTTCGGGAAAAGTCGGTCTAAATGCAGCCTAACCAGTGGTTCTTAAAGGCACTGCTGCAGGCCGCCGTCAAAAAGGTAGGTTTTAAAAAAATACCTGAATGTGGAGCGAGGAGCAGTAGGATTATTGGAACCTGCTTAGTCCCCTCCTGATGGCCTCACTCCCCCTCCTCCTCCCCCTTCCTCTCCTAGGATCTAGCAGAGGGTTGCTGCCGGCAACGCAGTGGCCCGAAATTCAAATCCGATTCACCGGCTAGCTGCCTGGGGACAGCCAGCAGGCCCAATATTGTGTGCGCCTGGGGTCTACCTGTTTCGCCCAGGGATCATTTTAATCTCTAGGCCAAGGTTTCTTAATTTGTAGCACCTGTGTTGAAATTGCAGACGTCCTTTTCCACTCATTTTGGGGAGTATTTCTCGGCATATATCTGCTTTTGGAAACTGCCCTGTTGCTGCGTTGGGGGAAAGCCCAAAAGCTGTCCGGGTTGGGGCCTCGAGCCACACCACAGGGTGAAAGTAATTTGTTTTTCGGGTGGTCTCTTCTGAGCTGCCAGCACATACCTCAAAACAGCCTTGCAGGGCAGAGAGATCTGGTAACAGGATGCTTGCCTGCCTTCTTGGTGCAGGGAAACTATTAAAAAGAAGCAAACAAAATCCCTGAAAATTTACAAAAAGAAGCATCAAGTTATATGTTGCATAATCCACAAGAGACATGACATCATTAGTAGTAGACTCGTACCAAGGCTTTTTTTCTCCATGTAATGTACTGCAAGGGACACTTATTGCAACAGATATGGCGATGTAAGCCAGACTGAAGTGAAATACCTGTACCCTTAAGGTGGAGCAATCTGTGCTTTCTACGTTGATAAATAATTATATAACTCTTCTTTCAATTGATAGTAATGAAAGATTCATATATCAGGCACAGTGCTGCAGGCTAAATGTGACAATCTGAAACTGCTATCAGTATGGCCCACTCCGTAATATATTTATTTTATAGCCATTTGGGTAAATTAAAAAGAAATTTTAGCTATTGAATTGTGGGTGGTCAATAGTGTTAAGTAGTAATGGAATAGTCAAAGTGAATTGAGTTCAGTGTTATGGATGCTACAGGCTGACATCATCATGGTAAACAGATCTACATTGAATGAGGAAAAGATCTGGTTGACATTGAATCCATGAAGGATGTGATATATTATGAAGGATGTATTATGGATGCAGTTTAACTTGGTTCTCATCTGAAACTCAAGTCCTGTTCAGGTAATGAATAATATTTTATTTAACTATTTTTATGCAAATTCAGTAATTAATAAGATATTGATTTTCATATTTGCATGATCCTGTCTGTAGCAAGTGTCATCAGGTAATTCAATGATTTGGCAATGATTTAACCAGTTTTTGGGGTGAATTTACATTACTGAGACACAAACATACTGGCCTAGATATTGGATTGAGCTGCACCACAGGTATAAAATGGGTGCCTAAGGATCCAATGTGGTGGAAGACATGCAAACACTCATTCTGCACCGGAAGTGCGCTGCCCGCCATATTGGTAAAGGCTCCTCTATAGACGTCCAGGGGGCACACCTCAAACAGGCCCTTTGCATATGTAAATTGGGAGCATGATGCCTGTTTGAGGCCCTCTTTGTAAATTGGATTGCGCATGACCGCAGCATGCTCCAAGCATGTCAAGGTCAGTTTCTTCAATTTCTTCAGGTGTTTGGCAGCCACACCAACGGTCCTTAAAAGGGCTGCTGGAGGCTGCCGCTGGAAAGGTAAGTTTGAATTATTTTACTTACCTTGCTCCACAATATATCTGCGGGCTGTTGCCGGCCACCGCTAGGCCCATTACTGATTACCCTCCCCCCGGACTCTCCTTACGACCTCGGCCGACGTCTGAGCCGACTGTTCGTGGTGCCTCCCGGGTCCTGCCACCAGCCTCTTTAGGCATGTGTTGCACCTATATCACACCCCAATTCGGGTGTGATCTAATTTCTGGGCCACCTCTTTTTCTAAAAAGTGAATTATTGCTTTTGTTTAAGTATCTCCAATGACATGTTGGGCTGGAAATTGCTCATAAAATACCGCTGAGCCTAACAGCGCTCACCGTTATTAATGGGTAAATCGAAGAGCAAGTCCCGGCGACCACACATGAGCAGTCAAAGACAGAAATCCGGAACTTGCTCTTCCTGATTCCGTGCTGATCTGACAGCTTTGCGCTAAAAAGATATCAGAGGCTGGAATCAATGGACCAGCGCAAACTTGCTCTCCTACCCAGCTGGAAACTAACTCATCTCGCCAGAAAAAAGGAACACAGAGTTGTCAAGTCAAAACTAACTTTCAACGGCGTAGTAAATATTAATGACAGCCAAACAATCTCCCTGTCACTGAAAATTAACTTTTAAAAATGTGGAGTTTCATTACTCCTGATTTTAATAGTTTTTGGACATTTAAAAAAAAATTAAAATTTTAATTTTTTTACTTTTTTTCCCTCTCTTTTATCTTAGTCTTTTAATCTTACCCCCTCTTTATTTCGCTTTCTCCATCTGATTTTATAGCACATTTACTAATCTTATCTGACACTTCCAGGTTCTTACTCTGCGCTGTTTGTGAATGAGTTTCACTTCCTGGTTCTCACAGCATGGCTTGATTCAAGCTGATGGGTGGAGAGGACAGAGAGATCCTTTCCCCACTCACACAGCTCAGGAATGTGTGCTGCAGTTTTTTGACTCGCATTTGAATTAAATTGCCACCAAAAAGACTGTGGTAACTTAGTGGGTGAGTTCAAATCTAAGGAGCAGCAGGCACTGTTGGTTTACCGCTCAGAGCAATTTCTGGGCCTAAATATCTGGGATAGATCTTGACTTTGTGCGATAGTGCAAAATGGGTGATAGGGAGTTAGGAACATAGGAACAGGAGTAGGCCATTCAGCCCCTCGTGCCTGCTCGGCCTTTTGATAAGATCATGGCTGATCTGTGATCTAACTCCACATACCTGCCTTTGACCCATATCCCTTAATACCTTTGATTGCCAAAAAGCTATCTATCTCAGATTTAAATTTAGCAATTGAGCTAGTATCAATTGCCGTTTGCGGAAAAGAGTTCCAAACTTCTACCACCCTTTGTGTGTAGAAATGTTTTCTAATCTCGCTCCTGAAAGGTCTGGCTCTAATTTTTAGACTGTGCCCCCTACTCCGAGAATCCCCAACCAGCGGAAATAGTTTCTCTCTATCCACCCTATCCATTCCCCTTAATATTTTGTGAACTTCGATCAGATCACGCCTTAACCTTCGAAACTCCAGAGAATACAACCCCAATTTGTGTAATCTCGCCTCGTAACTTAACCCTTGAAGTCCGGGTATCATTCTAGTAAACCTACGCTGCACTCCCTCCAAAGCCAATATGTCCTTCCGAAGGTGCAGTGCCCAGTACTGCTCACAGTACTCCAGGTGCAGTCTAACCAGGGTTTTGTGTAGCTGCAGCATAACTTCTGCCCCCTTGTACTCTAGTCCTCTACATATAAAGGCCAGCATTCCATTAGCCTTATTGATTATTTTCTGCACCTGTTCATGACACTTCAGTGATCTATGTACCTGAACCCCTAAGTCCCTTTGGACATCCACTGTTCTTAACTTTTTACCATTTAGAAAGTACCCTGTTCTATCCTTTTTTGATCCAAAGTGGATGACCTCACATTTGTCTACATTGAATTCCATTTGCCACAGTTTTGCCCATTCACCTAATCTATCAATATCGCTTTGTAATTTTATGTTTCCATCTACACTGCTTACAATGCCACCAATCTTTGTGTCATCAGCAAACTTAGATATGAGACTTTCTATGCCTTCATCTAAGTCGTTAATAAATATTGTGAATAATTAAGTGCCCAACACAGATCCCTGCGGGACTCCACTAGCCACATCCTGCTAATGTGAGTACCTACCCATTATCCCTACTCTCTGTCACCTTTCGCTCAGCCAATTTCCTAACCAAGTCCGCACTTTTCCCTCGATTCCATGGGCTTCTTAGCAAACAGTCTCTTATGTGGGACCTTATCAAATGCCTTCTGGAAGTCCATATAAATAACATCCATTGACATTCCCCTGGCCACTACTTTAGTCACCTCTTTAAAAAATTCAATCATGTTTGTCAGGCACGAACGACCTTTCACAAATCCATGCTGGCTCTCTCTGATTAACTGAAAATTCTCAAGGTGTTCAGTTACCCTATCCTTAATTATAGACTCCAGCATTTTCCCCACAACAGATGTCAGGCTAACTGGTCTATAATTCCCTGGTTTCCCTCTCTCTCCTTTCTTAAAAACAGATGGACAGATGGTCTGAGAAAGCAGGGCAAAGACCAAGGGAAGTCTAGATTAAACTGCATTTATTTCAATTCAAGAAGTCTGATGGGCAAGGCAGATGAATTCAGGGCATGGATGGGTACATGGGACTGGGATGTTATAGCTATTACTGAAACATGGCTAAGGGAGGGGCAGGACTGGCAGCTCAATGTTCCAGGGTACAGATGCTATAGGAAAGATAGAGCAGGAGGTAAGAGAGGAGGGGGAGTTGCGTTCTTGATTAGGGAGAACATCACGGCAGTAGTGAGAGGGGATATATCCGAGGGTTCGCCCACTGAGTCTATATGGGTAGAACTGAAAAATAAGAAGGGAGAGATCACTTTGATAGGATTGTACGACAGACCCCCAAATAGTCAACGGGAAATTGAGGAGCAAATATGTAAAGAGATTACAGACAGCTGCAAGAAAAATAGGGTGGTAATAGTAGGGGACTTTAACTTTCCCAACATTGACTGGGACAGCCATAGCATTAGGGGCTTGGATGGAGAGAAATTTGTTGAGTGTATTCAGGAGGAATTTCTCATTCAGTATGTGGATGGCCCGACTAGAGAGGGGGCAAAACTTGACCTCCTCTTGGGAAATAAGGAAGGGCAGGTGACAGAAGTGTTAGTGAGGGATCACTTTGGGACCAGTGATCATAATTCCATTAGTTTTAAGATAGCTATGGAGAAGGATAGGTCTGGCCCAAAAGTTAAAATTCTAAATTGGGGAAAGGCCAATTTTGATGGTATTAGACAGGAACTTTCAGAAGTTGATTGGGAGAGTTTGTTGGCAGGCAAAGGGACGTCTGGTAAGTGGGAGGCTTTCAAAAGTGTGTTAACCAGGGTTCAGGGTAAGCACATTCCTTATAAAGTGAAGGGCAAGGCTGGTGGAAGTAGGGAACCTTGGATGACTCGGGAGATTGAGGCCCTAGTCAAAAAGAAGAAGGAGGCATATGACATGCATAGACAGCTGGGATCAAGTGGATCCCTTGAAGAGTATAGAGATTGCCGGAGTAGAGTTAAGAGAGAAATCAGGAGGGCAAAAAGGGGACATAAGATTGCTTTGGCAGATAAGGCAAAGGAGAATCCAAAGAGCTTCTACAAATACATAAAGGGCAAAAGAGTAACTAGGGAGAAAGTAGGGCATCTTAAGGATCAACAAGGTCATCTATGTGCAGAACCACAAGAGATGGGTGAGATCCTGAATGAATATTTCACATCGGTATTTACGGTTGAGAAAGGCATGGATGTTAGGGAACTTGGGGAAATAAATAGTGATGTCTTGAGGAGTGCACATATTATAGAGAGGGAGGTGCTGGAAGTCTTAACGCGCATCAAGGTAGATAAATCTCCGGGACCTGATGAAATGTATCCCAGGAAGTTATGGGAGGCTAGGGAGGAAATTGCGGGTCCCCTAGCAGAGATATTTGAATCATCGACAGCTACAGGTGAGGTGCCTGAAGATTGGAGGGTAGCAAATGTTGTGCCTTTGTTTAAGAAGGGCGGCAGGGAAAAGCTTGGGAACTACAGACCGGTGAGCCTGACATCTGTAGTGGGTAAGTTGTTAGAGGGTATTCTGAGAGACAGGATCTACAGGCATTTGGAGAGGCAGGGACTGATTAGGAACTGTCAGCATGGTTTTGTGAGAGGAAAATCATGTCTCACGAATTTGATTGAGTTTTTTGAAGGGGTAACCAAGAAGATAGATGAGGGCTGTGCAGTAGACGTGGTCTGCATGGACTTTAGCAAAGCCTTTGACAAGGTACCGCATGGTAGGTTGTTACATAAGGTTAAATCTCACGGGATCCAAGGTGAGGTAGCCAATTGGATACAAAATTGGATTGACGACAGAAGACAGAGGGTGGTTGTAGAGGGTTGTTTTTCAAACTGGAGGCCTGTGACCAGCGGTGTGCCTCAGGGATCGGTGCTGGGTCCGCTGTTATTTGTTATTTATATTAATGATTTGGATGAGAATTTAGGAGGCATGGTTAGTAAGTTTGCAGATGACACCAAGATTGGTGGCACTGTGGACAGTGAAGAAGGTTATCTAGGATTGCAACGGGATCTTGATAAATTGGGCCAGTGGGCCGATGAATGGCAGATGGAGTTTAATTTAGATAAATGTGAGGTGATGCATTTTGGTAGATCGAATGTGCCAGGACCTACTCCGTTAATGGTAGGGCGTTGGGGAGAGTTATAGAACAAAGAGATCTAGGAGTACAGGTTCATAGCTCCTTGAAAGTGGAGTCACAGGTGGATAGGGTGGTGAAGAAGGCATTCAGCATGCTTGGTTTCATTGGTCAGAACATTGAATACAGGAGTTGGGATGTCTTATTGAAGTTGTACAAGACATTAGTTAGGCCACACTTGGAATACTGTGTACAGTTCTGGTCACCCTATTATAGAAAGGATATTATTAAACTAGAAAGAGTGCAGAAAAGATTTACTAGGATGCTACCGGGACTTGATGGTTTGACTTATAGGGAAAGGTTGGATAGACTGAGACATTTTTCCCTGGAGAGTAGGAGGTTTAGGGGTGATCTTATAGAAGTCTATAAAATAATGAGGGGCATAGATAAGGTAGATAGTCAAAATCTTTTCCCAAAGGTAGGGGAGTCTATAACGAGGGGGCATAGATTTAAGGTGAGAGGGGAGAGATACAAAAGGGTCCAGAGGGGCAATTTTTTCACTCAAAGGGTGGTGAGTGTCTGGAACGAGCTGCCAGAGGCAGTAGTAGAGGCGGGTACAATTTTGTCTTTTAAAAACATTTGGACAGTTACATGGGTAAGATGGGTATAGAGGGATATGGGCCAAGTGCAGGCAATTGGGACTAGCTTAGTGGTATAAACTGGGCGACATGGACATGTTGGGCCGAAGGGCCTGTTTCCATGTTGTAAACTTCTATGATTCTATGATTCTATGAAAAAGCAGAGTGACATGTGCAATTTTCCAATCCAGAGGGACAGTTCCTGAATCTTGAGAACTTTGAAAGATTATAGTTAGGGCATCTGCATTGTGCTCACCTACTTCCTTTAAAACCCTGGGATGGAAACCATCTGGTCATAGAGTTATACAGCACGGATAGAGGCCCTTCGGCCCATCCTGGGGATGTCATTCTTTAGTGCTATTATTTTCTTCATTACTGTTGCTTTACTTATGTTAATTTTATTGAGTCCCTGTCCCCGATTCAATATTAGTTGGCACCCCTTTTTACATCTCTCCTGATTTTTATTTCCATTAAAGTCAACATAGAATAATACTGCACAGAAGGAGGCCATTCAGCCCATCATGCCTGTGCTGACTCTTTGAAAGAGCTATTCAATTAATCCCACGCCCCTGCTCTTTTCCCTTAGCCCTCGAAACTTTTCCTCTTCAAGTATTAATCCAATTCCCTTTTGAAAGTTACGATTGAATCTGCTTCCACCACCCTTTCAGACAGTGTATTCCAGATCATTACAACTCACTGTATAGAAAAATTTCTCCTCACCTCCGCTCTGGTTCTTTTGCCAAATATCTTAAATGTGTGCCCTTTGGTTACCAACCCTCCTGCCAGAGGAAACAGTTTCTCCTCATTTACTCTATCAAAACCGTTCATGATTTTGAACACCTCTATCAAATCTCTCCTTAACCTTCTCTGTTCTAAGGATAACAACCCCAGCTTCTCCAGTCTCTCCACATTACCGAAGTCCCTCGTCCCTGGCAACATTCTAGTAAACCTCTTCTGTACCCTCTCTAAGGCCTTGGCATCCTTCCTAAAGTGTGGTGCCCAGACTTGAACACAATACTCCAGCTGGTACCATTCTAGCAATAGAAATAAAAATCAGGAAAGATGTAAAACAGGCTGCCAACTGGTTAGCACTCATTTTACACTATTGCACAAAGTCAAGCTCTACCCCATTGTGCTTTGTTAATCTGTAATACTGTATCTGTTCAGATACGTTAACCAAGTGGGTTTTCACTTAGTGAATAGAAATAAAATCTGTCATCTTAAGTAGGTTGAGAGAAAGAAAACAAATGAGAGATTTAAGGTATGAGTTATCAGACACAATTTAATGTGACAAAACTACAAGATGTATTTTGCTGCTGTACATTCACCCCGTACAACAGTAAATAGCTTCAGCTTCCCCACCTGCGGGCAATTCATTGATCATCCGACATAAACAAGCACCATTTCCTGTACCCTAGCCCATATACCATTGAACTGTTCTAAACAGACACAAACAAACTTGACCTAATGCTTGCAAAAAACTAATTTGCTGGTATCTGATTACTTGAATTCCAGCCTAATTGTGTCATGGCCTTAGATGAAACAGATAATAATGTGGTGAGAGGTGAAAAGAGTAGGAATGAGAGGAAAGGGCAGCGATCCATATATCATTCGTGCCACACACTATCATCTTAGCTCCCCACAGCCCTGAATTGTATTTGACTTCTAAATATATTTCAGGGATTTTTTTTGGTAAGGGACTGAAATCTGCAGCTGCTGTGTATGTGTGTGTGTGTATGTGTATGTGTGTTGAAGGGGGTGCAGTCAGTCTCTGGCACACAACATTTGGAGGTCTCTTAAACAGCAGAGGGTCACCATGTAGGGCTCAACTGACAGCAGCCACACAGTGTGAGAAAC
Organism: Heptranchias perlo; assembly: GCF_035084215.1. NCBI lineage: Eukaryota > Metazoa > Chordata > Chondrichthyes > Hexanchiformes > Hexanchidae > Heptranchias > Heptranchias perlo. The sequence goes on along the minus strand of NC_090329.1, from coordinate 96,334,751 downwards.
AGCCAACATGAAGCACCCTGACAGATGTTATGAAGGGATCAGTGTTAAGTGCCTTTTCAGGATATTAAACCACCTTCATAACAAGTGAAAAAGTGAATTGTCACTGACATCATGCTGGCCTCCATGGAGTATCACCCTCCCCCTCCCTCATTCTTAGCTCCCCCCACCCCCCCTCGCCCCCCTCCAGACCCCCAACCACCGTCCACCATCAGCAGTCTGGGAACTATTACAGGCCAGAGATCAATATTCTTAGCTGTGCTGGAATTTGAATAACGATTTCCAATAAACCACATTTCAGGCTGTTCTGGCTGGAGGACAGAGACAAGCCACGAACATAATACAGTTAAGGCTTTTATTCAGAGACTGGAATAATGGAAGAAAGATTTTAGTGATAAGGCACAAAACAGGCATTCGGAGCAGCCAATCTGCTTTGTTACCAGCTGTAAACTGACACCCCTAATGAAATAAAAATGTCTCGGTGGAAGCACATAACTGCACAATTGTTACTAACACTGAATTCTGTTTGTAATCTCAGTGATGGGTGCTCGGTAATATGTTGACGTTTCACAAGCATTTTTCCATTAGAAATAAAACAATTATGTTCACAATAAAATTAAATACCTTTCCTGTTTCCACTGAGAAAGAAATTACGGATGATATTTTGTCTAAAAGGCCATCTGTGGGTGAAATGTTTGACTAATACTGGGGCAAATAGCCAGAGCCTGTGTAGTGCATATGCCCAATGAATAATCTGTCCATTGTATTTATTATTTTCAGTCACTTTAGCACAATTCCAAACGGAATTTGGAATTTTAATAGATAAAGAATTTGGCAGTCATTTTTAAACTATTGTTTTGCCATCGCATGAAGGATTGTAGTGCTGAGATACTTGACCTGTGTCGCAGACTGCAGACAGAGAAAGGCCCTTCCAAGTGCATTGGGAGCGAACAACTGTGGTTATAATGGTTTCCCCTGTATCCCCCTCACAGCTTGCAGTTGTCTGATTCCAATTTGGTCCACATGTCCAGCCATCAATCTTTTTCTGCATTCGGGTAAGTGTATAGCAGTATGGTGCATGCTACAGTCATTACAATATTTTCTTTTTTCGACAGTCATATCATAAGCAATGATTGTGTATATTTTTCCTCCCAAGCTTCTGCTATTCATATGAAAGGAAACACTTTGTGCTCATTAGGGCTATTGTCACTAGTAGTAATCAATGCTTTGATTGTTCTAGTGCTGCTCCTGAAGTTTCCTGTACTTGCTAGTACAGTTGGCCCATTTACAGTGGCCATAGATGAAAGCACTGGCAAGTTAAAGTTCTTGTTTTTCCTGTTCCTTCTCCCCACGTTCCCCCCCCCCCCATACCTCATAGATCTGCTATGTAAGCTCTGTAGAATGGATCACAATTTCCAGACTAGTTGAGAGAGCAAGAGAGCCAATAAAGTGCTTCCAGTGCTTCATAGCTAAGTATTGATGCTGGATAATTATTTTCAAGGTATTTTTTTGAAAGCTTGCAGACACAATGGAAAAAATGTCACTTGTTACCCTTCCCTTTCTAATCCTTCCCATCACTACATTAGTATCCCAATTATATCCACAACCTGAACGTAAAAAAAAAATATAGTGCTCTGGGCTAAAATACAGTTTTAGTTTCAATGCATTTGACCTAGACCTTTGAAAGCTTAAGCTCTGTTGTGGCTGTGGATTCGTGTCCATTGGGGACTGAATAGAGATTTCAGATCATGTATTTTATCCTGCCATTCAACACCATGAGCAAAAATCAAACAACTCTTCATAGTCTACAATGTCATGTAAAATTATACCAACAGCCTAATATGCAAATTGAGAGTTATTTTGATTTAGTAACTTCACTATCTATTACTTATTACCAGAACCACTGATTTACGGTGACTGAATAAGTCAAATTCTGTTCTTATTACATGGGAGTCTGCTATCACAAAAATTTACTTTCATGCAATTGTCTCAGGCAAAAAAAACAGACACCAACAACAACTTACAATTATATGTAATTGTAAGTTGTTGTTGAAGATCTTGAAACATTTGCCTGAGGAAGGAGAAAATCTCCGAAAGCTTGTGAATTTAAAATAAAATTGCTGGACTATAACTTGGTGTTGTAAAATTGTTTACAATTGTCAACCCCAGTCCATCACCGGCATCTCCACATCATTACAATTATATGGGCCTTTAACATAGTAAAATGGCCCAAGGCACTACACAGGAGTCTAATCAGACAAAAATTGACACCAAGCCAAATGAGGAGATATCAGGATGGGTGACTACAAACTTGGACAAAGAGGTAGGTTTTAAGGATCATCAAAGGAGGAGAGAGAGGTGGAGAGGGGGAAAGGTTTAGAGAGGGAACTCCAGAGTTTAGTGCTTCGACTGATGAAGGCAGGCCACCAATGATGGGGCAAAGGAAATCGGAGATGCACAAGAGGTCAGAGTTGTGGAATACAGAGTTCTCGGAGGGTTGTTGGGCTGGAGGAGGTTACAGAGATCGGGAGTGGCGAGGCTATGGAGGGACTTGAACACGAGGGTGAGAATTTTAAAATTGAGGCGTTTCTGGACAGGAAGTCAACGTAGGTCAGTGAGCACGTGGGTGATGGGAGAACGGGACTTGGTGCAAGTTAGAATATGGGCAGCAGAGTTTTGCATGAGCTCAAGTTTATGGAGGATGGAAGATGGGAGGCCGGCCAGGAGAGCATTGGAATAGTCAAGTCTGGAGGTAACAAAGGCATGGATAAGGTTTTCAGCAGCAGATGGGTTGAAGCAGGGATGTAGATGGGCGATGTTACGGAGGTGGAAGTAGGCAGTCGTGGTAATGGAGAGGATATGGGTCAGAAGCTCAGCTCAGGGTCAAATAGGACGCGGAGGTTGTGAACAGTCTGGTTCAGCCTGAGACAGTGGCCAGAGAGGGGGATGGAGTCCATGGCGAAGGAACGGAGTTTGTGGCGGGGACCGAAGACAATGGCTTTGATCTTCCTGATGTTTATTTGGAGGAAATTTTGGTTCATCCAGAACAGGATGTTGGACAAGCAGTCTGACAACACAGAAGCAGTGGAGGGGTCGAGAGAGGTGGGGCGAGGTAGAGCTGGTTGCTAACCATCTAATATTACCTTCTCTCACAAACCTGGATACCACACCAATAGGTTTTAGACATAATTGGCGCAATACCTAAATTAAATCAAAGCCCGGGATGTCCGAAAATTTTCCGAGGCTAATATGGTGTTGAACGTTTCTCAAGTATTCTTGGGGCCCTGGAATTTGGTCATTTTTGCCCCCATTTTCTATCTGGATAATGGGTGCAATGATGACTAATTTCTTCATACAATCATAAATTATCTGTTTACTGTGACATTTCAGTTTCTCTGTCAAATTAATTGTTGGCGCCTCACACATGGCTATTTCTCATTAATTCTGCTACAAGTTTCCATGTTGTCATTTATCAACAAGACTCAATAAAACACATTTCATATATGCTGAAATAATTTTGCCAAAGATTGTATTTAAAGAGCTAAGTGTATAATATAAATGAGATATAGAATCACTATCACTATGAACCAACATTATTAAAAAAACAAATTATCTGGTCATCATCTCATTGCTCTTTGTGGGACTGTATGCGGAAATACAAATACCAAAGAAATATTTGAAAAATTGGGGCTGTTTTTGTTAGAAGAGGCGATTAAGGGGTGATTTGATAGATGTGTTTCAAAATATGAAAGGAAGGGACAGAATAGATAGAATCAGGCTGTTTCTAGTGCATAACAGATCTATGAGGGGACATGGATATAAGATTAAATGAAAGAGATTTAGGAGAGATAGCTGTGCACAAATTGGCTGCTGCGTTTCCTACATTACAACTGTGACTACACTTCAAAAGTACTTTGTTAGCTGTAAAGCGATTTGGGATCTCCTGAGGTTGTGAAAGGCGCTATATAAAATATACACTTATGTTCTTATGTTCTTATGTTCTTAAGTCTTTCTTTCTTTTTAGAATAGTCATTTTTTTGTTGTTACCTAGTCACATTTTTTGTTTTTTTCTGTGCTAATGTTTTTTTCTATCCCAATCAAATAGTTCTTTCATATTTATGAGATACAGTAAAGGTTCATCTCTAGATGTTATTGGTGTACATACCAAGCGCCTACCTAGAATCAACCTTGATGCTATAACGGATTTCAGAAAGGAAGATCGTGCTTGCCATTTCACATGATTGAGTTATTTGAACAGATGACAGATATGGTGGATGGGGGAAATGCAATGGATGTGGTGTCCATGGACTTTCAGAAAGCTTTTGACAAGGTATCACACAGGAACTAATGGAGAAGATTAAGGGGTGTTTCATTAAGTGTAGGGTAGCAAATTGGATTCAATATTGAATAGAAGGGAGGGAACAGAGAATAGGATTTAAGGGCAGTTTCTCATTATGGTTGGAAGTGGGTAGCGGTGTCCCACAAGGTTCTCTTCTGGGACTGCTTCTGTTCGCTGTGTACATCAATGATTTGGATATAGTGATAAAGGGAGTGATGTCCAAATTTGCAGACATTACTAAAATAGGAGGCATAGTAAATAATCCCGAGGACCAATGGAAGGGGATATTGATAAGAAGGTGAAATGGATAAAAAGTGACAGATGGAATTCAATGTCCTTAATTGTGAGGTGATACATTTTGGTAAAAAATATCTATTTTGAATGGGTGAAAGCTGGGTGTTACATATGAATTAAGAGCAGGAGTAGGCCACTCGGCCCCTCGAGCCTGCTCTACCTCGTTTGCTTCTGAGTTAGAACCATAGAACCGTAGAAAAGATACAGCACAGAAGGGGGCCATTTGGCCCATCGTGTCCACGCCGGCTCGAAGGACAACCAGGTGCCCATTCTAATCCCACCTTCCAGCACCTGGTCCGTAGCCCTGCAGCTTATAGCACTTTTTGCTGGTCCAGGTACTTTTAAAAAGAGTTGAGGGTCCCTGCCTCTACCACCAATTTGGGCAGCGAATTCCATACACCCACCACCCTCTGGGTAAAAAAGTTTTTCCTCATGTCCCCTCTAATCCTTCCGCCAATCAACGTAAATCTATGTCCTCTAGTTCTTGAACTCTCCGCTAGGGGAAACAGGTACTTCCTGTCTACTCTATCTGAGCCCCTCATAATTTTGTACACCTCAATCAAATCACCCCTCAGCCTCCTCTGCTCCAAGGAAAGCAACCCCAGCCTGTCCAATCTCTCCTCGTAGCTGCAATTTTCAAGCCCTGGCAACATTCTTGTAAGTCTTCTCTGCACTCTCTCCAGAGCAATTACGTCCTTCCTGTAATGTGGTGACCAGAACTGCGCACAATACTCCAGCTGTGGCCTTACCAGCGTTTTATACAGTTTCATCATTACATCCCTGCTTTTGTATTCTATACCTCAGCTAATAACGGAGAACATTCCGTATGCCTTCGTCACAATCTTATCTACCTGTACTGCCACCCTCAGGAACCTGTGCACATGCACTCCAAGGTGTTTCACTTCCTCTACCCCTCTCAATATTTTCCCATTTACTGCGTATTCCCTTTTACTGTTTGCCCTCCCTGAGTGCATTACCTCACACTTCTCCGGGTTGAACTCCATTTGCCACTTTTCCGCCCACTCCACCAACCCATTGATATCTTCTCGGAGTCTACAGCTATCCTAGAGAAGGGGTTCAGATTCACAAGGCATTTAAAGCAGCACTTCAAGTGGCTAAGGCCATATAAAACCTGATAGAATACTGGGTTTTATAGTGAGAGGTATAGAATATAAAAGTCATCATGTAATGATGAGTCAATAGGAAACTTTATAAAGACCTCAGTTGGACTACTGTGTGCAGTTTTGGGCTCAACACTATAGGAAGGAGGTTGAGGCAACAGAGAGTGTGCAGCGCAAATGCTGCCTGGAATGAGGAAATGCAAATACAAAGAAATATTTGAAAGATTGGGACCGTTTTTGTTGGAACAGAGGAAATTACAGGGTGATTTGATAAACGTGTTTCAAATTATGATGGGAAGGGACAAGTTGTAAACTTGCACTGGTGTAAGTAGGGTACACTTGTCTGATGTTGGGGTTCAGGCAGAATAGAGGAATCTATCTTTACCACCTAATTGGCCCCTGTCATACTTGACCTGGGCACTTGATGCACAAAATAAGGTATCCCCAGCACTCACATCCTTCACATTAACAAGCACAAAAATCATCTGATATTGACTTGAATAAAGCGACTAAAAATAACTAGAACTGATGCTGGACCACCAACAATGGGATTCAAGTTTGAATCTCAATTGTGAATGACTGAGACCTCCCTTAGATTGTGAGGGTCTCCATTCTTAAGCAAGTCATCCCTGGAATAAAGGAAAAACCTGAGAATTTTAGAAGCTGAGGTTGAGATCCTCTAACATGCATTTTATTTACACATATAGCACTAATCTCCAATTTGTGCTTCATCCTAATCACAGAGCTAGAAACAAGCAATGAGGTGTTCGCACTGAACCCTGACACATGCAAAAAATCTTCAGAAGTGATTATGCCCGAAATATCTTTTTCAGCGAGTAAAATAAATTGGTACTTTAAAATACGATTATAAATTCAAGCGGCATAATTATAATAGAAACTAATATAGCAATGGCGGCTTCATGCTTATCTGGCAATGTTATGTTATGTGCACCCAGTACCAGGAAAGGCCATCAGACCTAAATGTGCTTGTCTCATTTTTTGTTGGATCTGATCCCCAGGCACTGTATTCTTTCTTTTGTCTGCCTCCTGGGAGAGCCAATTCACTGGAATTGTCTGTCAAAAATTCTTCTATGACCCCTCAAAGGCGATCAGGTAAGCCCCAGGGGGCTCTAAACCTGTTTGTTACTTTGCAGAATAATTGGTCTTACCTTCTATATACCATGATGGCTTCATTTGTCAATAATGCATCCAACACCTTCTTTAAGGACTGCAAACAGTCTTTCCTCACTACTACCTCGGGAATCCTGTTTCATAAGTTGATCACCCGCTGAGAAAAGTAAAACTTCTGAATATCCGACCTCACTCTCTGCTTTCTTTAGTTTATTTGGGTGGTCCATAGTTCTACCCAACCTTATCACCTCACCGCTCTATCTAGTTGCTTAATAAATTTACATACCTGAATCAAATCCCTTCTAAGTCTATTCCTCTCCAGCAAATCCAAACTTAGATCTTCATAGCTCAACGATCTTAGGCTGGGGATTATCCGTGTAAGCAAACAATCCTCCGAATAGGCCAAACCAATATAAAGCGTGATATGGGTTCTTACAATGGCCAAACACCCAGTCCCAAGACTGTTGCAAGAGATAACATTTGAGCAAATCCAAATGTAAATTACAATTGGTGATTGTATAGCTACTTATAGAGAATATTTATTTTCTAGTAGCAAATTTTTGGAACATGTGCAGATGCTGGAAAATACACATTCCTCATCTGTGCCCCCATCATTACATTATCACACTATTCTGTCAGAACTTCATGCATACATAACGTTTGATGTTTGGGACCTGTACATGCTGGTCTCATATTTACATAAGTTCTGTTTGGATATATGTTTGCTCAGACCTGTCCTGCAATCCTTTTCTTTTGCCTCGGTTGTGCCATTTCTCAACGCAGATTGCTTTGAAATGTACAGAGCATATTTCAATGCTGGGGTCCAGAAAAAGGCAAATTCAAAAAGAACTGATGTCACATTCAGTTAGTCGGTTTCCTCACTCTTGATGTACTTTCTGGCTGGGCTTTTAAAGGAATGGAATTGTTTTCATTGGGAAGTGAAATGGAGGGATTCCTGCTGTGGTGCTGCACATACACAGCACTCAGTGGGAAAATTAAACTGGTTGAAAGATTTGATTTTAAATGTAGCGCAGTGTTAAAAGCAAAAGTACGCATCTGCACTGGATAAATATACAGTGGATTTCTTTTATAATGAAATGTTATTCGCCATATTCATATTGCATAAAAGCATTTTTTTTACTATATCAGGAGTTACCTGACTAATTTAGTTATACCGGGACTTAAAAACAAAACACATTGTTCACAAGGAAAGTTCCATCCAAAAAGAAGAAAAATATTCTAATTAACAAAACAAAATGTATTTAAATCTTTTTCTCCCCCATTTTCCAAAAATATGCGATAACGGATGCAGTTCATGCTGCACGCGCTGAATGAGGCCCGGGGGGGCAGGACGATGGCAAATTGGACCACTGGCCTCATTAGTATAGTACCGACCCCAGAGGCAGCTTGCTGGTTGCAGGAGTAGCAAGATTGGCCAGCTACGATATCAGCCGAGGGCCTAAAGTGAGTCCGGGAGGAGGGGATTACTCCTGCTCCTCCTGGCTCCACATTAAGGTAAGTATTTTTTTTTAAATGATGGCGGCCTCCAACAGTCCCTTTAAGTAACCCTGGTTAGGCCGCATGTAGATCAGGTAATCCTGAACACAGCTGGTTTGATGCCTGCTGCATCCAGGGCAAACCAATTTCTGGTTTGGGTCCTACAACAGGGGCCAAATACATGTTTTAGGCAGTTGCCGTGGATGCCTCTACAGCACCTGAACCGATATTGCATCGAATGTGTTTCTGATGCTCTTTGAGCACAGGAGGTTGGCCTCCTATATTGGACCTCTTTGGACCCATTTACCACCCAAAAAATGGGCGCAACAAGGTCCAATTTCACCCCCCCCCCAATGCTTTGAATTCAGAAGCATTGGCTTTTGTTGTTCCATGATTGTAAACAATTTTACAACACCAAGTTATAGTCCAGCAATTTTATTTTAAATTCACAAGCTTTCGGAGGCTTCCTCCTTCCTCAGGTAAATGTTCAGGAGCTCCTCGAAGCCTACGCATTTATACATATAGAACAATACATGGTGTTTACAGAATGCCCCTGCAACTGCCCGTTGCCAAGGCAATCACCGTGTTCAGACAGAGAGGTGTCACCTGCAGAACCCCCGAATACACATTCAACAAAAAAACAAACAGGAAAAAAAAACAGAGAGAGGCAGAAACATCCGGAAGGCAGAGAAAGCCAGCAAATGACCCATTATATTAAAAACAGATAACATTTGTTCGCTGGTGGGGTAACGTGTAGCGTGACATGAACCCAAGATCCCGGTTGAGGCCGTCCTCATGGGTGCGGAACTTGGCTATCAATTTCTGCTCGACGATTTTGCGTTGTCGTGTGTCTCGAAGGCCGCCTTGGAGTACGCTTACCCGAAGGTCGGTGGATGAATGTCCATGACTGCTGAAGTGTTCCCCGACTGGGAGGGAACCCTCCTGTTTAGCGATTGTTGCGCGGTGTCCGTTCATCCGTTGTCACAGTGTCTGCATGGTCTCGCCAATGTACCATGCTCTGGGGCATCCTTTCCTGCAACGTATGAGGTAGACAACGTTGGCCGAGTCACAGGAGTATGAACCATGCACCTGGTGGGTGGTGTCCTCTCGTGTGATGGTGGTATCTGTGTCGATGATCTGGCATGTCTTGCAGAGGTTACCGTGGCAGGGTTGTGTGGTGTCGTGGACGCTGTTCTCTTGAAAGCTAGGTAATTTGCTGCGAACGATGGTCTGTTTGAGGTTGGGTGGCTGTTTAAAGGCGAGTAGTGGAGGTGTGGGGATGGCCATAGCGAGGTGTTTGTCCTCATTGATGACATGTTGAAGGCTGCGGAGAACATGGCGTAGTTTCTCCGCTCCGGGGAAGTACTGGACGACAAAGGGTACTCTGTTGGTTGCGTCCCGTGTTAGTCTCCTGAGGAGGTCTATGCGATTTTTTGCTGTGGCCCGTCGGAACTGTCGATCGATGAGTCGAGCGTCATATCCCGTTCTTACTAGGTACTAGTTCCATGAGGCACAGTTCACTGCTCTTTATGGGCTAAATGTCAGAGCACTCCTCAGTTCTTTCATATATTATTGGGTCGCAACGTCAGGATAATAGCAGTATCATTTCAATCAGTCCCTGTTAAGTTAAACTGAGACATTGGATTTTTTTCAGCATCAACAGAGGTTCACTGATTCCAACTTAACGATAAAAAATTCTGCTGTATTTGTTTAATTCAAGTCGACTTCCAACTAATGGTGTATTTTTGGATTATATTTACCACTAATTGAATTGGATCATTATGGTGGAAATGTTATTTTGACTTTGTGCAACCTTAAAATAGTACTTTATAGATTTTAGCTTCTAATACGTAAGAAATTCCAGTAATCAGTGCAGTAGTAATGCCACTTATCTAAATTAACAGCACATTGAATAGTCAGTATGTTTACACTACGACCCCTGGAGACAATAGCTTTCTAATTGAACCTTTACGTAAAGTGACCCATGTAATCAAATAATTATTAGCAAAAGATTACAGTCTATCTCATTAGCTGAAGTAATTACATTGGTTTTCCATTCTGTGTTTCAATGCTTTTGATATTTTTTTCCTTTCACAATTAGCAAAAATAATAGGGTTCTAGTTGTTCTAGAATTAAAGTTGCACTAGTTATTATGTTTTAACTTTTCATTCCAATAAAATTCAGGAAATTCCAATTTATTAATGTTTCGGGGCATTGGAAAGGGTTTGGACTGGTTTTGGCCTGATTTGCAGGGAGATGGTAACTATAATATCCTTTCCTAGTCATCTGGTATCACTGTAAATTAATACAAATAAATAGCAAATGGTCTGTTTACATAAAAGTACTTTAAAGAAACATTAAGGAACAAAAATGGAATTGCCACTTGATATTCCCTGTATCTTCCATACTGTCTCAGCAGAGGGTTCAATAGTGTAGTGGTTATGTTAATGGACTAGTAAGAGCACTGGCCTAATAATCATGAGTTCATAATCCCACCATGGTAGTGTGAGAATTTAGATTCAGTTTGAAATATCAGTAAAGTAATCATGAAGCTATCAGATTATTGTTTTAAAAAAAACCCAAACTGGTTTGCTATTACCCTTCAGGGAAAGAAACCTACTGACCTTTCCCAGTCTGGTCCATATGTAATTCCAGTCCCACATCAATGTGATTTATTCTTAATTGCCCTCTGAAGTGGCCTAGCAAACTAGTTATATCAAACTACTACTAGTGGTTCAAGGAGAAGGCCTACCATCACCTTATCAGGGCAACTAGGAATGGGTAAAAGACACCCACATCCTGAGAATAAATTGATGAAAAATACATATAAAAATAATTATAATTCACAGGACAAATTCAAGTGTACTATACATTCTGGAGAAAATTGTGCCACAAACTGTATTGGTAAAGCTTGGTTTAGTCTTGTGTGATAACAGTTTTGGGTGTACTAAACCTCATAATAAACGTATACCTTCTTGTTGATTACGATCAGCCAACAGCACTTTTCCCTCACTTTATCTGAATTTTATTTTCCCCACTGTTCTTTCAGTTGGAGAGTGAGTCAGTCTGGAATATTACTGGACTATTCCAAGGCTGTCATTGATGCCACCCTCCTGGGCAGGACTGGTGATGAAAGTTTTTCTTTCACACTTTGAAATGGAATTCTTCACTGCCAGCAATCTGTTCAGTTAAGCTAGGCTCAGATTCAAATTCCATGGAGTCCAGTTCTCTCCTACTAGGTTTACTGGACTATGTGCAACATGTAACGTGATGTTTAATCACAATTCTAAGACTACGGAATCTTTGGTTTTTCAGTTTTTGAACCTGCCTGGCAACTCAACAAAAACTCACCCTAGATTGAACAATACGTCGTGCAACCAACCAGGGAACACGCTAGTTTAGATCTTGTCTTGTGTAATGAGACAGGGTTAATTAGCAATCTCATAGTAAGGGACCCTCTAGGGAAGAGTGATCATAATATGAAAGAATTTCACATTGAGTTCGAGAGAGACGTACTTATGACCGAAACTAGAATCTTGAACTTAAATAAAGACAAATACATAGATATGAGGGGCGAATTGGCTAAGGTTGATTGGAAAATTAGATTAAAAGATATGACGATAGATAAGCAGTGGCGAACATTTAAAGAAATATTTCATAATTCTCAACAAGTATACATTCCATTGAAGAATAAAAACTCCACTCGAAAAGTGATCCATCCGTGGCTAACTAAAGAAGTTAAGGATAGTATTAAATTAAAAGAAAAGGCTTGTAATGTTGTCAAGAAGAGTAGTAAGCCTGAGGATTGGGAAAGTTTTAGAAACCAACAAAGGATGACCAAAAAATTGATAAAGAGGGAGAAAATAGAATATGAGAGTAAACTAGCAAGAAATATAAAAACAGATTGTAAGAGCTTCTACAAGTATGTAAAAAGGAAGACAGTAGCAAAAGTAAACATGGGTCCCTTAGAGGCTGAGACAGGAGAAATTATAATGGGGAATAAGGAAATGGCAGATACATTAAACAAATATTTTGTATCTGTCTTCACAGTAGAAGACACAAAAGGTATACCAGAAATAGTGGGGAACCAAGGGTCTAATGAGAGAGAGGAACTTAAAATAATTAATAACAGTAAAGAAAACGCACAGGAAAAATTAATGGGGCTAAAAGCTGAAAAAAACCCTGGGCCTGATGGCCTACATCCTAGGATTCTAAAAGAGGTGGTTGCAGAGATAGTGGATGCATTGGTTTTGATCTTCCAGAATTCCCTAGATTCTAGAATGCTCCCAGTGGATTGGAAGGTAGCAAATGTAACGCTGCTATTCAAGAAAGGAGGGAAAGAGAAAACAGGGAACGATAGGCCAGTTAACCTGGCATCAGTCATCAGAAAAATGCTAGAATGTATTACTAAGAACATGATAATGGGGCACTTAGAAAATCATAAAATGATTGGGCAGAGTCAACATGGTTTTATGAAAGGGAAACCGTGTTTGACAAATCTATTAGAGTTCTTTGAGGATGTAACTAGCAGGGTAGATAAGGGGGAACCAGTAGATGTAGTATATTTGGATTTTCAAGAGGCATTTGATAAGGTGCCACACAAGAGGTTGTTACACAAGATTAGGACTCATGGGTTTGGAGGTAATATTTTAGTATGGATTGAGGATTAGTTAATGGACAAAAAACAGAGAGTAGGAATAAATTGGTCATTTTCGGGTTGGCAGGTTGTAACTAATGGGGGGCCGCAAGGATCAGTGCTTAGGCCTCAGCTATTTACAATCTATAACAATGACTTAGATGAAGGGACCGAGTGTAATGTATCCAAGTTGGCTGAAAATACAAAGCTAGGTGGGGAAGTAAGGAGGACGCAAAGAGGCTGCAAAGGGATATAGGCAGGTTAAGTGAGTGGGTGAGAAGGTGGCTGATGGAGTATAATGTGGGGAAATGTGAAATTATCCACTTTGGTAGGAAGAATAGAAAAGCAGAATATTTTTTAAAAGGTGAAAGACTAAGAAAGGTTGGTAGTCAGAGGGATTTGGGTGTCCTGGTACATGAATCACAGAAAGTTAACATGCAGGTAGAACAAGCAGTTCGGAAGCAAATGGTATATTAGCCTTTACTGCAAGGGGATTGGAGTATCAGAGTAAAGAGGTCTTGCTGCAATTATATAGGGCTCTGGTGTGACCACATCTGGAGTACTGTGTACAGTTTTGGTCTCCTTACCTAAGGAAGGATATACTTGCCTTAGAGGCGGTGCAACGAAGGTTCACTAGATTGATTCCTGGGATGAGAGGGTTGTCCTGTGAGGAGAGAGTGAGTAAAATGGGCCTATATTCTCTGGAGTTTAGAAGAATGAGAGGTGATCTCATTGAAACATATAAGATTATGAGGGGGCTTGACAGGGTAGATGCTGAGAGGCTGTTTCCCCCGGCTGGAGAGTCTAGAACTCGGGGTTATAATCTGAAGATAAGAGGTCGGCCACTTAGGACCGAAATGAGGAAAACTTTCTTCACTCAAATCTTTGGAATTCTATACCCCAGACAACAGTGGCTGCTCAGTCATTCAGTATATTCAAAATTGAGATCAATAGATTTTTGGACACGAAGGGAATCAAGGGATATGGGGATAGGCAGGAAAGTGGATTTGATGTAGAAGATCAGCAATGATCTTATTGAATGGTGGAACTGGCTCGAGGGGCTGTATGGCCTAATCCTGCTCCTATTTCTTATGTTCTTATGTTCTTAAAAGGAATGACTGTGCCAAGATAAATTGTCTCCAGAAGTTGAAATGGAATGAAGGCTTTTAGAAAGTTCAAATGAAAAAAATACTTGGGGCAAAGATAGAAATTCGGTGCGGTGTCTTCAGAGTAAATAGCTTCTAGTGCTCCTTGAGACAATTTCCAATGATCATCCAGATAAAAAGTCGAAAATGGAGCACATCGGTCGGAGAACAATACAGATTTCGTCACTCTCCCAGCTGAAAGAACAGTGGTCAAAAATGTTGAAAATGGAATGTAATCAAGAAGAGGTTTTACAGCCGATTTTAACCACTGGTGGAGAACTGAGGGTGGGCTGTGGGCAGAGCGTGCCTGCCGCCCGCCTGATCTTGCCCAGTGGAGGCCCGAGTCATTTCGAGACCCAGGCCTCAGTTCAATTGCGCCAGCATGCTGCAGGTGCCGAATGGGCAACCTGCTGCAGCTCGCCGGTTGTGGGACGGTGTGAAATCAGCCAGCTCCCATGCTGAGCCAGCCGACAGTCAGAGACGAACCCGAGGTGGTTTGGAGGGGCCCCGGAGACCCTGATTTATTCTGCGCTCCAAAAAATTGATATTTCATGGACTGTTTTTTTGGGGGTTTCCAGAAGCCCCTTCAAGAACTGTAGTCTCAGACTCTTCCATCACCATCCCTGGGTATGTCCTGTCCCACCGGCAGGACAGACCGACCACAGGTGGCGGTACAGTGATATACAGTCAGGAGGGAGTGGCCCTGGGAGTCCCCAACTTTGACTCTAGACCCCATTAAATCTCATGGCACAGGTCAAACATGGGCAAGGAAACCTCCTGCTGATTATCACCTACCGTCCTCCCTCAGCTGATGAATCAGTCCTCCTCCATGTTGAGCACCACTTGGAGGAAGCACTGAGGGTAGCAAGGGCACAGAGTGTACTCTGGGTGGGGGACTTCAATGTCCATGTGGCTCGGTAGCACCACTACTGACTGAGCTGGCCGAGTCCTGAAGGACATAACTGCCAGACTGGGCATGCGGCAGTGGTGAGCAAACCAACATGAGGGAAAAACCTACTTGACCTCATCCTCACCAATCTACCTGTCGCAGATGCATTTGTCCATGACAGTATTGGTAGGAGTGACCACCGCACAGTCCTCGTTGAGACGAAATCCCGTCCAATGTGTTGTGTGGCACTACCACTGTGCTAAATGGGATAGATCCAGATCAGATCTAGCAGCTCAAAACTGGGCATCCATGAGGTGCTGTGGGCCATCAGCAGCAGCAGAATTGTATTCCAGCACAATCTGTAACCTCATGGCCCAGTATATTCCTCACTCCACCATTACCAACAAGCCAGGGGAACAACCCTGGTTCAATGAGGAGTGTAGAAGAGCATGCCAGGAGCAGCACCAGGTGTACCTAAAAATGAGGTGCCAACCTGGTGAAGCTACAACTCAGGACTACATGCGTGCTAAACAGTGGAAGCAACATGCTATAGACAGAGCTAAGCGATTTCACAACCAATGGATCAGATCAAAGCTCTGCAGTCCTGCCACATCCAGTCGTGAATGGTGGTGGACAATTAAAACAACTAACGGGAGGAGGAGGCTCTGTGAACATCCCCATCCTCAATGATGGCGGAGTTCACCACATGAGTGCAAAAGACAAGGCTGAAGCGTTTGCAACCATCTTCAACCAGAAGTGCCGAGTGGATGATCCATCTCGGCCTCCTCCCGATATCCCCACCATCACAGAAGCCAGTCTTCAGCCAATTCGATTCACTCCATGTGATGTCAAGAAACAGCTGACTGCACTGGATACAGCAAAGGCTATGGGCCCCAACAACATCCTGGCTATAGTGCTGAAGACTTGTGCTCCAGAACTAGCCACACCTCTAGCCAAATTGTTCCAGTACAGCTACAACACTGGCATCTACCCGACAATGTGGAAAATTGCCCAGGTATGTCCTTCCACAAAAAGCAGCACAAATCCAATCTGGCCAATTACCGCCCCATCAGTCTACTCTCAATCATCAGCAAAGTGATGGAAGGTGTCGTCGACAGTGCTACCAAGCGGCACTTACTCACCAATAACCTGCTCACCGATGCTCAGTTTGGTTTCCGTCAGGACCACTCGGCTCCAGACCTCATTACAGCCTTGGTCCAAACATGGACAAAAGAGCTGAATTCCAGAGGTGAGGTGAGAGTAACTGCCCTTGACATCAAGGCAGCATTTGACCGAGTGTGGCACCAAGGAGACCTAGTAAAATTGAAATCAATGTGAATCAGGGGGAAAACTCTCCAGTGGCTGGAGTCATACCTAGCAGAAAGGAAGATGGTAGTGGTTGTTGGAGGCCAATCATCTCAGCCCCAGGACATTGCTGCAGGAGTTCCTCAGGGCAGTGTCCTAAGCCCAACCATCTTCAACTGCTTCATCAATGACCTTCCCTCCAACATAAGGTCAGAAATGGAGATGTTCGATGATGATTGCACAGTGTTCAGTTTTTTTTTTATTCGTTCATGGTATGTGGGCGTCGCTGGTGAGGCCGGCATTTATTGCCCATCCCTAATTGCCCTTGAGAATGTGGTGGTGAGCCGCCTTCTTGAACCGCTGCATTCCATTCGCAACCCCTCTGATAATGAAGCAGTCCGTGCCCGCATGCAGCAAGATCTGGACAACATCCAGGCTTGGGCTGATAAGTGGCAAGTAACATTCACGCCAGACAAGTACCAGGCAATGACCATCTCCAACAAGAGAGAGTCTAACCACCTCCCCTTGACATTCAGCGCTGAATCCCCCACCTTCAACATCCTGGGGGTCACCATTGACCAGAAACCTAACTGGACCAGCCATATAAATACTGTGGCTGCAAGAGCAGGTCAGAGGCTGGGTATTTTGCGGCGAGTGACTCACCTCCTGACTCTCCAAAGCCTTTCTACATCTACAAAGCACAAGTCAGGAGTGTGGTGGAATACTCTCCATTTGCCTGGATGAGTGCAGCTCCAACAACACTCAAAAAGCTCAACACCATCCAGGACAAAGCAGCCCGCTTGATTGGCACCCCATCCACCAGCCAAAACATACACTCCCTTCACCATCGGCGCACTGTGGCTGCAGTATGGACCATCTACAGGATGCACTGCAGCAACTTGCCAAGGCTTCTTCGACAGCACCTCCCAAACCCGCGACCTCTACCACCTAGAAGGACAAGGGCAGCAGGCACATGGGAACAACACCACCTGCACGTTCCCCTCCAAGTCACACGCCATCCCGACTTGGAAATAAAACGCCGTTCCTTCATCGTCACTTGGTCAAAATCCTGGAACTCCCTTCCTAACAGCACTGTGGGAGAACCTTCACCACACGGACTGCAGCGGTTCAAGAAGGCGGCTCACCACCACCTTCTCAAGGGCAATTAGGGATGGGCAATAAAAGCTGGCCTTGCCAGAGTTGCCCACATCCCATGAACGAATGAAGAAAAAGATTGGGCCACACACTGCCTTGTACAAATAAGCAGAGCGTGCACAGCGCACGCTCCATCCATATTTACCTCAAAATTGCGATCGGGTCCTCTGTATGTCATAGGATTCTGATTTGCATAATTTAATGAGCCTCCCACCTGATTCAGGCGGGCACTCGGGCCGCCCTTGTAAAGACCCTGGGCAAAATGATGGCCGGTGGGCTGACAGCAGGAACATGTTAATAAGTGCAGTAACCTAATTTTAGTGCTGCTACCTAGTGCCACTAGTTCCTGCTCATTGGACGGAGTTAAAATTGGCCCTTATATGTTTATTGGTTGGACTAGAGAGTTTCTAGAATCTACAGTTGTAACTTTTAACTTCGATGGGGATGTAAAACGGGAAAGGAAAATTGGGCAGCGGATGAAATACCTCCCCCTTTGATGCTTTCACCTTAGTTGAAAGTTCCAGCAAGTGATTTTAGCTTTTGAATCAATGCTGAGAACAAATGTCTTTTTCAAGGGTGAGACCTCTCTTTCTTAGCCCTTTCTTTCTTTACCTTTTTTTTGTGCCTCTCATGCCATATATTATCATCGATTGAGAGAGCCGATTGAAAATTTGCTCCTAGACCCCAGCCAATGCTTCTGTGAAACTGGTCTCTAGAAAATACTTGAGTGGTCTCGGGAGGCTATTCTTTTAACTTCTCCTTTCTCCCTGTCAAGAGCTAACGAGTCTCCTCACAGCAGCATAGGTACTGTCAGAAACCTGGTACATGTGAGTTCATGAAGATGAATGCAGATCCTCACACATTATGATATAATATGTTGGGACTCCAACATGTTGTGCTACTGCACCACCTACTTTGCATCTTTTTATTGAAATATCAGTGGAATTGGGGATAGGTTGTTTCTCTATGATTACAGAACATGTGTTGTCTTCCAACAATTGAGTTGTTAATTGAGATCTATCCTTGGCCCCCTCCTAGTTCTCATCTACATGCTGCCCCTTGGTGAAATCATCCGAAAACACAACATCAGGTTCCACATGTACGCTGACAACACCCAGCTCTACCTCACCACCACCTCCCTCGACCCCTCCACTGTCTCTGATTTGTCACGCTGCTTGTCTGACATCCAGTACTGGATGAGCAAACTTGGCGCCCTTTTTGACCCTGAGATGAGCTTCCAACCACATATCCGCTCCATCACCAACACTGCCTAATTCCACCTCCATAACATCGCCCATCTCCGCCCCGCCTCAGCTCATCTGCTGCTAAAACCCTCTTCCATACCTTTGTTACGTCTAGACTCAACTATTCCAATGCTCTCCTGGCCAGCCTCCAACGTTCTATCCCCCATAACTTGAGCTCATCCAAAACTCTGCTGCCCGTATCCTAACTGGCACCAAGTCCCGTTCACCCATCACCCTGTGCTCGCTGACCAACATTGGCTCCTGGTTCGGGAACGCCACGATTTGGAAATTCTCATCCTTGTTTTCATATCCCTCCATGGCCTCGCCCTTCCCTATCTCTGTAACCTCCTCCAGCCCTACAACCCTCCGAGATCTCTGCGCTCCTCCAATTCTTGCCCGTTGCACATCCCCGATTTTAATCACCCCGCCATTTGCAGCTGTGCCTTCAGCTGCCTAGGCCCTATGCTCTGGAATTCCCCCCCTAAACCTCTCCGCCTCTCTACCTCTCTCTCCTCCTTTAAGACGCTCCTTAAAACCTACCACTTTGGTCAACTGTCCTATATCTCCTTATGTGGCTTGGTGTCAAATTTTGTTTGATAACGTTCCTGTGAAGCGCCTTGAGACGTTTAACTACATTAAAGGCGCTATATAAATGCAAGTTGTTGTTGTTGCTGGCATGGCATCTCTTTTAAGAAATTAATTGGCCAATACCGCACTCAGAGCAGGCAACTGCGCTTGAAGGTAGTACAGGTCAGAGAA
This sequence comes from Heptranchias perlo, assembly GCF_035084215.1. Taxonomy (NCBI): domain Eukaryota; kingdom Metazoa; phylum Chordata; class Chondrichthyes; order Hexanchiformes; family Hexanchidae; genus Heptranchias; species Heptranchias perlo. The sequence continues at coordinate 96,315,239 of NC_090329.1, read as the reverse complement.
TCCATGCTACATTTTGTAACCTTTTCTCTGACCCTCATTTCTTTTGGGTATGGCTCCCTTCTGGGAGTGTGGGATCAGTGAATCTACTCTTAAATTTTATAAAAAGGACACAGTGCGCCAGTGTGAAGAGGGAAATATCGACAATGCTGCAGCGGGAATGTGGTTGCAGCACCGGAAGAACTGGCAAGGGACCTTAAACGGGGAGAAGTGCCCTGATGATTGAAGCAGTTGTCCCACCGACGGCCTCGGCCGAGATCCCCATGGCAGCCCCGGGAAGTGACGAGAAGTGGGGTAGATGGGGCGGACATCCTCCAGGGTCTGGGATTCTCCCCTCCCCCCATTTACATGCAGTGGGCAGGGAAAGAGAGGCCAGCGGTGCTCCCGGGAGAGGCAGTGGAAGGAAATATAGGTAGGGTAGTGAAGTGGTGTTTGGCCCGACCACCCGCATCTTCCTCCATTTTCCGCTGCCCAATTTTGCGGAGTAGACTCCAGGCCTTCACGTCATCAAAAGTTTTTGCCTTCCAAGCAAAAATTGTAGGGTACCTCTGATTGTAGCCACATATGATTGTTGATGATTGATGCTGTTTCTCATGTACCAGAGCTGCGGACTCAGTGTCCTGCATTTCAGGGCTGCAGGTGACATTACCCAGGTGCTGTTGTTACAATAAAATAGCCTCAGCTCTTTAATAAAACAGACTCAAGCTCTTCCAAAACATTGTTCTAATCACACAAACGTCTACTGGGGTGTCTCTGAGTTTTTAGGTAGTGGTTGTACTCCAGCTACTGATCTTAGATTCACAGGTGGCAGCAGCTTATTTATATTGCCTGGCTGTGAATGAGACTCACGGACCCAGAAGAGCGCCCTGTGCATGTGTGTTTACATACGTTTGTGGAGCTTTGCTCCCAGACAGTAATTTTACACGTATTGAGAGTGTGAGTGGGAGTGCTGGCTTTCTCAAAACATTCAAATAAGCTCTGCTTCAATGGATCCCCTGAACACTTTTAAACTGCATTTAATACTGTGCTGGAGTCCCATTCCATAAAGTATCGAACGCAAGCAGTGTAAGATAGACGTCCCTCAGGAGTATCATGTAGATTTGCTCTGGAGTCAGGTTGGTAACCAACTCTGGAGTTATTGGCCTAAATGTTGTTGCTGGTGTAAAGCTTTCTGCCTTGCGGCAAGTGATTGAAGAGGGCAGCAATGTTGGGAGTGACCTCCCTGGGCTGTGCATGGCGAGGGCTTTACATCGGAGTCGGCCATGTCCACGTATTGCTGATTAATGTTGCTTATTTTAGGCTTCTTCCTCTGGCACCTATTGACCCCGGCACTTTGAGGGGGTCGTCTGTAGACCCTTAAATTGTGTGCCCCTTCTCGCTGGGTCCTTGGAGAATGTCTTGCATCTCCAGGCCTGTAAAACTAGCTTTCCTAACTTGGTCACATCAATTACAGTAGCATTTTTGCAGTGTAAACAGTTAGTTTTGCCTTCCCAGTGCTAATTCATTGATTAATTGTCTATTTGCAGTTTACATCTGATTTAGAGAGTTAATGTTGCTCTTCTTTCATTCATTGACCCATGTGAGATTCGTGCTGCCTGGTCATTTACCTGATATCTGCGAGCAGCTAGGCCTAGCTGCACTGTTGAGTGGCTACTCATCAGCAGGGGGGGCCCCAATATCGCACGAGTGGCTAGCATCACGTAAAGGCAGTCTGCACCTCTTAAAGGCAGCCTGCATCTCTTAAAGGCAGCCTGCACCTCTTATTTGCAAAATATAACATACGGGTCCACAAGGAGTCTGAACGGAGATCGGACAACGCACATGTAAAACACGGATGCAAGTTCCATCCCCACGTTTACAAACTGTTGAGTTATGTTAAAACATTGGATAAATGTCGTGCACTACTAAATCCCGCATCCTCCAATCTGCATGCCAGACCTCACCAATCTGCCGATCTGAGTTTGTACCAGGACTGCGAGAGTGCATGCGCCAAGGTTCTCTGCTGATGCACTAGAGGCCTCGGTGCAAGAGGTGGACAAAAGGAGGGGCATCCTATATCCGCAGGGGGGGGGAGCGCGCAAGAGGCCCTCCAGACATATGCTCAAGAGGCAGTGGGAAGCAGTAGAGGACGAAGTCAATGCCAGGCGCATAGCACCACGAACATGGATGCAGTGCAGGAAAAAGTTCAATGCTTTGACATGAGCAGTCAAGGTGAGTGAGGTCATCTCCTACCAACTGCACCACTAGCCACATCCACTGCTCCAAGCACTACACCCCCATCACCCACATACCAACAAACTCTTTCAATCAGTACTCAACTCTTCCAATCAGATGATTCCTCACACCCTCACACATTACCACTGTTGCAAGCAGTACACCCACAACTCACAGGTCACACACGCTGGCAGCTATTCAATCATGATGGGCACATCACCCAAACATCCTACAGGACACTCACAGACACATGTCCCACTTTCTTGCAGGAGAAGGTGGTGCATAACAGAAGGCAGAAAGTGGCAGTGGCTCCATGGAATATGAACCTGCTGTCCTCTCTCAGGATGACAGCATTCCTGTTCTACCCCTTCTACTCTGTCAGTGCCCTTGCTGTTGCCTGTCAGCTAGCCAGCCCACTCTCTGTGGAGTATTGAAACTTTATTATAGGAACATAGGAAGATAGGAACAGGAGTAGGCCATTAGGCACCTTGAGCCTATTCCGCCATTCAATGAGATCATGGTTGATCTGTGACCTAACTCCATGTACTCACCTTAGTCCCATATCCCTTAATACCTTTGGTTAACAAAAATCTATCAATCTCAGATTTAAAATGAACAATTGAGCTAGCATCAATTGCCATTTGCAGAAGAGCATTCCAAACTTCTACTACCCTTTGCGTGTAGAAGCGTTTCCTAACTTCACTCCTGCAAGTCCTGGCTCTAAATGTTAGGCTATGTCCCCTAGTCCTAGTATTCAAGAATAGGAGACCTCCAAAAACAGGTACAAATGCATCAGCAGCCAGAAGCAATAATCCAGCAACGAACCTGTAAATCCTGCATGATCCCTTTAAATAGCACTGGTGGGGGGTCCTCCATGCTGTTTACGACCTGTTCAGCTGTGCGAGATTAAAACAGTGCGTTGGTTGGAGCATTGAGTTCCAAAATCGTATCTGTCCCTTTAAATCAGCGTTGCATGCTGATCTAACGCATATTCTCCTTACTTTACATGGTGCCAGCGTTCGTTATCTGTGCATGCGCAAACACGTTTACCAAGATGGCGTCTGGCGCACGTCACGCTAGAAACGTGCACGCGCATCCCGGATGCCATTCTGGGTCCTTCGGATGCCGCGTAGCACCTACAAAATGGGCACTACGCGACCCAATTTATAGCCCACAATGTGTAGAGTGGGCCCGCATTTTAGCCCACAGAATGAAAATAACAAATTTACGCGTAACTCAGCAGGAGTAAACTGTCCTGAAACTTTTAGTAACCCACAGCTTAACTCCTGAGTAATGCACTAACGTTCATTTCTAGGCTACCTTGCATTACTATGCAGTGAGGGGTCTAGTTTATGAGTGTGGGCTACCATTGGGAAGCCTCACTTGCTGACCGTGCATGTTGAGAAATTGTGGTTCGCGTTGCCTGTAACTTCTGGCTATGTGCAGGCAGTGGGAAAGGCTCACTGCCGACTGCATGCTTTTGTAAAATCAGCCCTTGTAACCGCGCCCTTAGAATTGGGTTCTACCAAAAAGATGCAGACCTTTGCTTCAGGAGCCGTGCCAATAAGTACTTCAAAACTACATCACAGAAAATATCTACTCCCAGAAGTGTTATAATTAGTCAATGCTTCCTCCTCTCCGAGGACTCTATTGAACTGCTACTATGTGAATGATGTTTGTTTAATATGTGATCAGATCCGTGATCTCAACTGGTACAGATATTGGAGTGGGCTGTGGTGGTACTGCTGAAATGAACTACTGACTCGCATCTAACTATGGATAAATAAATTATTTAAAATAAGGTAAAGCAGCAACAAAAAACACCTGGGGTTTCTTAAATGGTTTAACATCATTAACTTAATTCATTTCCTATATTGCAACAGTGACTACACTTAAAAAAAAGTACTTCATCGGCTGTAAAGCACTTTGGGTCGTCCTGAGATCACGAAAGGTGCTATATAAATGCAGGTTCTTTCTTTCTTCCTATTACCAGAGCTATATGCAAACATACATCGATTGAATCCATTTCCTCATCTCTTTGCTTCTTTTAGAGTCAATGCTTTTGATTGCCATTTGCTTCCAATTTACGATTTCAGTCGATCAACACTTGTGATTTCAAGACCTTCCTCTATAGGTAAGTGCTTTTTTTTTAAAGGGGGGGAGGGTAGGGAAAGATATTAAAAAAGCTTAAAGGCAGATTTGTTATATTATATTTGTAAGGAAAGGTATGTGGAGAAATCCATCCCCAGCAGTTAAAGTTAGTATTCTATGTGATGCCTTTCTTGTCAGCTGTTTCCGAAAGCTTAGGCGTGACAACTTGAAGTGCCGTTGTCTGTCACTAGATGATGTACTCAGCACCATGTCTACCAGGCAAGTGTTTCAAATGATAGCAGGTCAGCTATTCACACTTCAGAGGATTTCTGTGTATTAAGCCTATATTGAGTTAGCAATTTTTTAAGTGATTTATTACATGCTTATGATTTCTGTTTTTAGTTCAACACCTGTGGAAGTGATTTTCATGTCAAAGAATGGATAAAGTTGCAGCTGATGATCATGTCCTCCAGTCAGGAGGTAAACTCCAGGAGATGGTAAGATCAAACAGTGATAGGAAACATGGGTGTAATATTAATAAACACCTGTCGGGACTTATAGTACCTGTTGGCAAGTAAATGCCCCAGGAATATAATTAATCATCTGAAATCTGACAAACCCTTAACCCAAACCCTGCGTAGTGTGAACTACAAGGTCATTCCTCACCCATAAAACTGCTCAGTGATAAAGACACTTGAGACAGATGTTTACATTCAAAACTTTATATCGTCAATTACTTGAAGCAAACTTTTATCTGTAATTTTGTTAGAATTTTAAAATTCTTTTTCGTCTACTGGATACTTATATTAATATAACTATTTGCTACTTACCTGTGTCACTTTTGCAGCTCTTTGTGGTGATAAAAGTTTCGTTTGTTATCTACAACTTTTAAAAATCTACTAATTGCTTAAATCAGATTTTAATCATCTTATGCATCATGGGGGCGATTTTAACCCTACCCGCCCGGCGGAAAGCAGGCAGGTCAGCAGTTAAAATCGGCCAGGTCACTTACCCGCCCTGGAGCCGACTGATTGTGATTTTCACCTGCTCTCCTGAGCAGGCGGCAAGTACACCCACCCAAAGCCGGCAGGGTCCTTTTTAATTTATGCATGTCAGGTCGTGATGACTTAATTGGGACCCAACTAGAATTTTAACTCGGTGGCCTGATTGAGAAGCGGCAGTGGACCGGGATGAAAAGAAGTCCAAAAGAAGTAAGTTTTAATATTTTCTTTTACTTTCCTTGTGGGGGCAGGAGGAGTTTTCCACAAGGAAAGCTTAAGCCTCCTCAGCTGCGAGCCTGCCAACCCCCCTCCGCCCGATCACCGGACCCCCGCGTGTGGCCCTGGCAACTGATCCCGCCACTTAACTGGAATTTTCCAGGCCTCCCAAGTGCAGGGCGCCAATTGCTGATGAGTTTCATTCCTTTGTCCCGCCCAGCATCACTAAAATTAACTGATCTTGTGATTTCTGGCAGGATCAATGTCAGGGTTATTGGGTGGGTGGAAGTCCGACCCTGTCAAGTTTCTGGAAACAGATCGCAGGGATTTAGGGCTGATAACTTTAGAGTTGTCCAAAATGAAGCTAGGTGCTAGGCTGGGTGAGTTTGGACACTGGAGGGGTAAGCTTCAATGGGCCGAATGGTCTTTTCTCATTCTTGACTTTTCTTGTGGTATGTATGTATCCGTGCCTGTGTGTTTTTAGTAGTCTGTGATGGTGGGTGGGTGGTTGGGTGGGCAGACTCTGTTGATTGATGAATATGCATGCATTTTCATTAGCAAAATAGCATGAGAGTACTCAGTGTTCACTGGTGGTCTAGTCGGGCTCAAGTGTCTGTTTACAGGATTGGTATAATTTTGAGGAGTTCTTGTTTCTTGAATGCCCAAGTTTTATAGCCTCTTAAGCTGAATCCAAAACCTGAAAAGCCTAACCATAAACCAAGAACATATGTTGTATGAAAAATATGAAGTAACTGTATTACTGGAGCTGTCCCTGCCATGTGATCCATTGTTACGTGTTCATTTTTGTCTGCCGTTATAACATAATTTTTGTATTGAAGCAAAGAAATTTTGTTTGTGCATTGACATTAGAGTGGTAGTGTAACTCAGGAGTTAGGTCAGTAATCTGACTTCCAAGCACACTGAAACTAGGAAGTGTTAGTGCAACAGCACTAGTAGGTACTCCCACATAGAAATTATAAAGAATTACAACAGGCCATTCGGCCCAACAATTATGTGTTGGTGTTTATTCTCCACACAAGTGAAAGTCCTAATTCCATGTGCCCTAACTCTTCCCATATCTCTTTATTCCCCCTTCCTTCAACCACCGATCTAACCTATTCTTAAATGTTGACATGTCTTTGCTTCAATCACTAACTCTGGAAGTGCCTACTGCAGCTTCGCAACTCTGTGTAAAAAACTTTCTCCTCCTCTCTGTCTTAAACCTCTTGTATTTAATCTTACATTTATGTCCCCTCATTCTAGACCTCTCAAACACTGCAAACAGTTTGTTTCTATCTACTGTGTCCCATTGCTTTATAATTTTGTTGTGGGGAAACTACTAGAAGCTGTCATTAGGGATAGAGTGACTTGAACAAGTATGAGCTGATCAGACAGAGCCAACATTGTTTTGTTAAGGGTAAGTCATGTCTGATTAATCTAGTTGAATTTTTTGAGGAGGTCACTAATAAGGTAATAAGGATGTTATCTACATGGACTTCCAAAAGGCATTCGATAAGGTTCCAAACAAGAAATTATTAGCAAAAATGAGAATGCATGGAATTGGAAGTTGCCTTTTGACTTGGTTTGGAAATGAAAGGTAGGAGACAGAGAGTGGGGATAAAGGGTAGGTACTCTGATTGGTGGGATGTGACAAATGGTGTTTCCCAGGGATCTGTTCTGGAGCCTCAGTGTTTCACCATATATATTAATGACTTGGCTGAAGGAATAGAGAGTTGTATATCAAAATTTGCAGGTAACACTAAGTTAGGAGGGACAGTAAGTAATGCAGAACGAGGCTGGTGGTGGGCAATTGCTAGGAGAGTTTGATTATAAACCTGCTTCTAAACTCTTAGTTGCATTTTGGGCACAGCTGAATAAGTAGATAAATAAATAACTGTGAAAACATTTGCAGCTCTAGTAAAATACTCCGTTTTCCATTAAAATCAATGGGACTGTATACAATTAGCAGAAGTACAGAGGTAATGATGCATGGGTAGGTAAAGAGTAAAGTGCCTGACCTGTTGAGGCGATTTGAATGTATGACTGTTAACTGATATAAGGATATAGTACTATTAGCAGGGTGTGGTGTGCAACAGTTACTCAACACTTGTCTGATTCCAGTTACTGAAAATGTTGCCATAAATGACACATATGGGGCTGAATTTCCAACTCCCGACTCTGTCCCAGTTTCCTGGATTGGGGGTCATTAAGCATTCGTGGTGGGCTCCAGACAGGAATCCCACCAACAAGTGGGAGACCCCCCCCCACCCCCATTACCATAAGGGAAATAAAGCGGGGCTGCCGAGGGCTTGATGCTGCAGCACTCTAAGGGGCTAAAGCCTCATTAAAGGGCCAGAATAGTCCCGAAGCCTTCTGCAATTCTCCTCCTGATGGGCTCGGACAACAGTGTCTTCGGCAGGTAAGTGGTGTGGGCGAAATTATGGGAGAAGAGGCAGCTGTAAGGCCTCCATTGGGGATCTTCAGGGTCTCAGTGCTGCTATCCCAGAGGATACCGCCAGACTTCACCTGTTGGTCTCAGGGAGCAGCAGGAACAGTGGCGGACGGGAAGGAAACGGGCTGGGAATCCAGCTCCCCCTTCCCGTCAGCATTTGCATGTGGTCGGGTGGAGAAGGCATTGCCACTGGAGGGGAGAGAAAGTTGGGTCAGGGTGGTGAGGTGGCAGAAGGCCTCGCTGTACAATTTTGCCACTTTTTCTGTCGTTATCCTGGATGGAATGGCGGAGGAAAATCCAGTATTAATATTTCTCTGATTACAGTTTTTTTATTTGATTCCTGCTTTGCTGCTGTTTATGGAGTGGAGCTGTCCGATTGTTTTGTTGCCTTGATAAACAAACAGCTTTTGTCCTACTCAAAAAAAATTGGAAAGAAAATTTATTACAGTGAGCTGGCAGTGTGATAATATCGCCAATGCAATATGTTCTAACTTCTCTGTTGCAGCAGCAGGACCAGCCTTACGTATATTCTGCTTTGATAACTTTGCTGAAGGTTTATACTTCGACCTGTTTTCACCACGTTTGATGATCCTGGCAGATTCGAAGCCTCTTTGCTCACAGGGTCCAAGTGAAGGGAATTCATTTGCCTCATACTGCATCTGTAAATGGGTAATGATGTGTGTCATTTAAAGGAGCGGCATCTTCATGAGAAAGTGGGTCCTCTGCTCCATTTTAACTGCTCTCCACCTCACCATCCCCCGAGGCTTCGAATCTGCCAGGATCATCCTTCACCCCCGCCTGGTTTCTGCCAGACCCCGGGGGGAGGTTGTTAGTTAAAATCGAGCTCCTTCTTTTGTTGGAGAGGAGCCACTCATTTTCATCTCTTCATGTGAAAGTTAACATCATGATTTATTTTAACATGATTCATTAACTGCATCTTGTTTTTACAAGCAAATTAAAACAAAAGCTGGCACAACACTTTTGCATGAAGCCTGCCCCTTTATTCAGAATTATTGACATCAGAACTGTGGAGCAGTTTGCAGTTTCATTCATCTGGTCTGGCTAAAGCGACCAGTTAAGAAAATAATTGGGATGATGAGATAATGGGGACGAAAATGTCTTCCTGCTGATTCTTCCCAGATTTCAGGAGTAGTATTTTGAAAAAGGTCCCATCAATGTATACATTTCCATATGGATTGTGTTCTACTGTGATAGGTAAACGATTACAGCAATTTTTGTTAGATAGGCACTGAATAGTTTTGTCTGCAATAAGCTGTAAGAATGAAATATGCAGGGCCCATGTGGAACCCACCAGTCAATCACTGTAGATTATTTGAAAATTAACCCCTTTCTTTACTTGTGCTGAATCATAAGAACTTAAGAACATAAGAAACAGGAGCAGGAGTAGGCCATGCGGCCCCTCGAGCCTGCTCCGCCATTCAATAAGATCATGGCTAATCTGCGACCTCAACTCCACTTTCCTCCCCGGTCCCAATATCCCTTGATTCCCACAAATCTATCTATTTCAGCTTTGAACATATTCAACTACTCAGCATCCACAGCCCTCTGGGGTAGAGAATTCCAAAGATTCACAACCCTCTGAGTGAAGAAATTCCTCCTCATCTCAGTCCTAAATGGCCGACTCCTTATCCTGAGATTCTGCCCCCTAGTTCTAGACTCTCCGGACAGGGAAAACAGCCTCTCAGCATCTACCCTGTCAAGTCCCCTTAGAATGTTGTATGTTTCAATGAGATCACCTCTCATTCTTCTAAACACCAGAGAGTATAGGCCCATTCTACTCAATCTCTCCTGATAGGACAACCCTCTCATCTCAGGAATCCATCTAGTGAACCTTTGTTGCACCGACTTTAAGGCAAGTATATCCTTCCTTAGATAAGGAGACCAAAACTGTACACGGTGTCAGTATCGAGATGAAAGGTGCCTTTGCCACTGGGGCACTATTAGGGCATTGGAAACTTGCCTTTTTAAGAGGGCTTCGACCCCCAGGTGATCCCAGTATCCGCCCTTTAGTAAGTACGTTGGGTCTGGCTGAGTACCTCCACTGACCACACACTGGATCCCGCTGGGGGACTGAGGGTGTAGGAATTCCCAAAGGAGGGAGTCCCTGCCCTCAGCTCCACTCCCCACCTACACCGATGCCCTTGTAAGGGACAGGTGGAGGCTCTGCCCCCACAAGGCCATCTGGAAAATTCAACAAAAAGCCAGGATCCGATGTATCCAGGTCCCAGCCTAGCTTCTAGTTCTGGTCCTTCTGGCGGACTCCTGCTTGGATTGTCACTTCCTCAATGGAGTTGAGGAGATTGATCAGACAGGTTCTTCCCCTTCTTAATGCATGCTGACTGCTGATAATTGGATTATTATTATACGGATAATTTTCAAGTTTACTCCTGATAATTGACTCGAATATTAATAACAGATTGGAAGTAAGGCTAATGGGTTCTGTAAAACAAAAGTAAAATACTGCGGATGCTAGAAATCTGAAATAAAAACAGAAAATGCTGGAAACACTCAGCAGGTCAGGCAGCATCTTTGGGGGCCTGTAGTTGCCTGTGGCTATTTTTTCACCCTTTTTGAATATGGGTACTACATTAGCATGTTTCCAATCTACTAATACCTCCTCAGTGTCCAGTGGCTCCTTCATAATGACTGACATTGCCTCACAAATCTCCTCCCCAGGCTGTCAGCATTCGGGGACAAAAATCATCTATTCCTGGGTACTTAATTGTTTAGAGCCCTTTTAGCCTTTCTAGGACTTCCATCTCTTTTATATTGAAGTCATTAATTTTACTTGGGATATCTCTGTTAGGGGAGCATGTTGTTCATGTCTTCCATTGTAAATACTGGGAGGAAACAATCGTCTAGAATATTAAGAATTTTGTATGAATCCTTAGTTTTGAGCTTATTTGCATCTTTTATTGTTGTGTTATTGAAATGATATTTAACTGTTATATTTCCCCTCCGCTGCTGTGCTTTTTTCTAGTTTTCTCTGCCCCTCTGAACACCCCTTTATTGTGTTCCTGTGATTCCTTGTATTCCTCCCAGTGAAAACCTTCAGGATTTTAGATAATAAAAACAGAAAATGCTGGAGAAGCTCAGCAAGTCAGGTGACATCTGCAGAGAAAGAAACAGAGTTAACGTCTCAGGTCGAAGACTTTTCGTCAGACCTTCGTCAGGTCTTCGACCTGAAACGTTAACTCTTTTTCTTTCTCCACAGATGCTGTCTGACTTGCTGAATTTTTCCAGCATTTTCTGTTTTTATTTCAGATTTCCAGCATCCGCAGTATTTTGCTTTTGATTCAGGATTTGAGAGGTAATTTTTCCTCTTTATCTCACTTTTACAGTCAAGTTTGTTTAGACTGAGCTTGTTTTATAGCAAAGAAAATAGTTTTTGAAAATTAATCCAAAGAATAGGCCACTACTGCCCGCCCATTTGGTGTTATTTAAAATCTTTCCGAAAAAAACATTTTTGTGATAGCGTTCCCAATAGTTGGGAGAGCTTTGTACAGGTGGAACTCTGTACAGGTGAAGCTCTGTACAGGTGGAGCTCTGTAAAGGTGAAGCTCTGTACAGGTGGAGCTCTGTACAGATAGAACTCTGTACAGGTGGAGCTCTGTACAGATAGAACTCTGTACAGGTGGAGCTCTGTAAAGGTGAAGCTCTGTACAGGTGGAGCTATGCACATATAGAGCTCTATACAGCTGTATACATGGCAATCTGTAACTAATGGGGTGCCGCAGGGATCAGTGCTGGGGCCTCAACTATTTACAATATATACCAATGACTTGGATGAAGGAACAGAGTGTCTAGTGGCCAAATTTGCTGATGATACAAAGATAGGTGGAAAAGCAAGTTGCGATGAGGACACAAAGTGTCTGCAAAGGGATATTGACAGGTTAAGCGAATGGGCAAAAATTTGGTAGATGGAATATAATGTGGGAAAATGTGAAGTCATCCACTTTGGGAGGAAAAACAAAAAAGCAAAATATTATTTGAATGGAGAAATACTACAAAATGCTGCAGTACAGAGGGATCTGGGTGTCCTCGTACATGAAACACAAAAAGTCAACATACAGGTGCAGCAGGTAATCTAGAAGGCAAACGGAATATTGGCCTTTATTTCTAGGGGGATGGAATATAAAAGCAGGGAAGTCATGCTACAACTGTAGAGGGTGCTGGTGAGACCACACCTGGAGTATTGCGTACAGTTCTGGTGCCCTTATTTAAGGAAGGACATACTTGCATTGGAGGTAGTTCAGAGAAGGTTCACTGGGTTGATTCCGGGTATGGAAGGGTTGTCTTATGAGGAAAGATTGAACAAGTTGGGTCTATACTGATTGGAGTTTAGAAGAATGAGAGGAGATCTTATTGAAACATTTGGGATTCTGAGGGAACTCGATAGGGTAGATGCTGAGAGGATGTTACCCCTCATGGGGGAATCTAAAACTGGGGGGGCATAGTCTCAGAATAAGGGGTTGCCTGTTTAAGACGGAAATGAGGAGGAATTCCTTCTCCCAGAGGGTCATGAATCTTTGGAATTCCTTACCCCAAAAAGCTGTGGAGGCTGAGTCATTGAATACATTCACGGCTGAGTTAGACAAATTTTTGATCAGCAAGGGAGTCAAAGGATATGGGGAAAGGGCGGGAAAGTGGAGTTGAAGTAAAAATCAGATCAGCCATGATCTCATTAAATGGCGGAGCAGGCTCGAGGGGCCGAATGGCCTACTCCTGCTCCTATCTCTTATGGTCTTATGGTGAAGCTCTGTACAAGTGGAATACTGTACAGGTGGAGCTCTGTACAGGTGAAGCTCTGTACAGGTGGAGCTCTGTACAGGTGAAGCTCTGTATAGGTGGAGCTCTGTACAAGTGAAGCTCTGTACAGATGGTGCTCTGTACAGGTGAATAATACTGAAACTGCTTCACTACCTGCACAGAGGGACACGGGAGGGTTTCTGCTGCTTATCCTAGTAGACACAGGTTTATTTGCCACAGTATCTGCTCTGGCTGCTGTTAAAAACAGGATCAGTGCTGGAAACTGGATCAACAGACCTGCTTCCTGAAGTGATTATGCAACATAAATGGGCAACAGAGAGGTTATAGAATGGTGGGCATGAGAAATTCAGTTAAGTGTAGCAGGGTGGGCTTGTCTAAGATTGATGCCAAGGTTCACTGTTAGAGGCAGAGTACAGGATTCTCTGGAATATGTCACTTTACTACACCTGATCTTGGGGCGCTTGATGTTGACACCAATGTGTTTAAAACGAAAATATTCTGAGTCCCACCACTGACATTCCTTGTCTTGATAAACAAAAATGTTACCAAAAAAGAAAATGCACAAAATTGTTTGTGCAAATATATGGTTTATAACATATATCTAAAATGATATATAAATTTGGGTGTCATCTGAGTGCCACAAGGCTTATTCAGTACTCAGAAGGTTAAACAAAGGCTACAGTGACATATAAAGAAAATGATTCATGGATAATTATAACATCAAAAGGCAGGCAGAGGTGCAAGTTAAAGATCACCAATGAATCTGAAAGCAGATATTTTGTATACAGCTGTGTTTATTCATGTTTGTTCTACGAATTTAGCAGGACTTTACCTCATGTTAACTTTGACCATAGTTCAAATAGCCTACTGTTTAGCACAAGATAAACATGGATGAGGAAGGCTACGTGGCTCATTTTAGCTCATCCATCTGGGAAATCCTATCGTGACTCCCCTCACAACATCCAACTGTCTCTTAAGACACTTTTACATTGGCACCTGCTTAGTTTGGATCATGGGAGAGCAGCGTCCATCTGCTAAAACTGGCTTCTTTATTCTGATGGCAAAATTGCAGACCCAATTTATGTGAAGAACTTGCTGACATGGGTACCAATGTTTTCCCCCCACCAGTTTGAACCTATGCACACTTGTCCTTCTGTCAAGGTTAACATTAAAGCAATACCCTCTATAAGGTCTTCCCTCAGTTCCTCCTTTCAAGGAAATGGCAGGTTTTAAATATAGAGGGGCCGATACAGCAGTTGAGGGAGGCCAAAACGCTACCACTCTGTGGATGCTGTGTGATTGGGCATGGGAGCCTGAAATCTACTCTGCACCTAATGCGCACTCTGCATGTCTGTATGATCAGGAAGTGCTTTGCAAGCTAGGAGGCTGCGCACAGACTATATCAAGGCTTATCAAGATCCCAATTTTTGAATAAATGAGGGTTCCTCAACATAACGTGGTTGGAGTGCCTGAGCAGCAGTCCTTATGTGCAGTGCACATTTGAAATGTGTGTTCTATGGGAAAGAAAGTGAAAAATGTAAGGACTGGTTTGCTACTTGTCCTTCTCCTGCACAGAGGGCCATTCTTTGTTGCAGGACCCCCTGAACCATGACCCCCAACACCTGATCAGCAAATCTCGCCAGCTTCCCCAACCAGATTTCATTTACAAAAAGCAGGCACCGCTTTAAGAGCAGCCATGGCCCTTTAATGACTGTGATGCCCGATGACCCGACCCCGAGATCCTGGCACTCTCCCAGTGTATTGTGCACTATATTGCTAGAAACCTCATATAATGTGGTAATGAGCCAACCATGTCATATCAGAAGAGTTCAGCTTGTAGCCCTCAATGCTACAGAAGCACGAGGACTGCATTATCCTTCCCCTGTAGTAGCAGAGAGTAGTAGGAGCATGAAAAATACTTTCTGCACACAGGAATTAGAACACAATTAGCACTTTATAAAGAGATGATTCTACGATCTGGTGCTCTTTCTAAAGTCTAGATCATCGTGACATATCCAGTAAGTTAAGTTCAGTAATGTCTGACCTCTGCGCTCACCACATTACCAGATATTGGGCATATAAAGGTACCCACCAGTTTGTAGGGAGCAGGAGTGATATCTGGCACAAAATATGAGGACATTTTTTTTTGATATTCGTTCATGGGATGTGGGCGTTGCTGGCGAGGCCAGCATTTATTGCCCATCCCTAATTGCCCTTGAGAAGGTGGTGGTGAGCTGCCTTCTTGAACCGCTGCAGTCCGTCTGGTGAAGGTTCTCCCACAGTGCTGTTAGGAAGGGAGTTCCAGGATTTTGACCCAACGACGATGAAGGAATGGTGATATATTTCCAAGTCGGGATGATGTGTGACTTGGAGTGGAACGCAGGTGGTGTTGTTCCCGTGTACCTGCTGCCCTTGTCTTTCTAGGTGGTAGAGGTCGCGGGTTTGGGAGGTGCTGTCGAAGAAGCCTTGGTGAGTTGCTGCAGTGCATCCTGTGGATGGTACACACTGCAGCCACTGTGCGCCGGTGGTGAAGGGAGTGAATGTTTAGGGTGGTGGATGGGGTACCAGTCAAGGGTCTGCTTTGTCCTGGATGGTGTCGAGCTTCTTGAGTGTTGTTGGAGCTGCACTCATCCGGGCAAGTGGAGAGTATTCCATCACACTCCTGACTTGTGCCTTGTAGATGGTGGAAAGGCTTTGGGGAGTCAGGAGGTGAGTCACTCGCCACAGAATACCCAGCCTCTGACCTGCTCTTGTAGCCACAGTATTTATATGACTGGTCCAGTTAAGTTTCTGGTCAATGGTGACCCCCAGGATGTTGATGGTGGGGGATTCGGCGGTGGTAATGCCGTTGAATGTCAAGGGGAGGTGGTTAGACTCTCTCTTGTTGGAGATGGTCATTGCCTGGCCTTTGTCTGGCGCGAATGTTACATGCCACTTATCAGCCCAAGCCTGGATGTTGTCCAGGTCTTGCTGCAAGCGGACTCGGGCTGCTTCATTATTTGAGGGGTTGTGAATGGAACTGAACACTGTGCAATCATCAGCGAACATCCCCATTTCTGACCTTATGATGGAGGGAAGGTCATTGATGAAGCAGCTGAAGATGGTTGGGCCTAGGACACTGCCCTGAGGAACTCCTGCAGCAATGTCTTGGTGCTGAGATGCTTGGCCTCCAACAACCACTACCATCTTCCTTTGTGCTAGGTATGACTCCAGCCACTGGAGAGTTTTCCCCCTGATTCCCATTGACTTCAATTTTACTAGAGCTCCTTGGTGCCACACTCGGTCAAATGCTGCCTTGATGTCAAGGGCAGTCACTCTCACCTCACTTCTGGAATTCAGCTCTTTTGTCCATGTTTGGACCAAGACTGTAATGAGGTCTGGAGCCGAGTGGTCCTGGCGGAACCCAAACTGAGCATCGGTGAGCAGGTTATTAGTGAGTAAGTGCTGCTTGATAGCACTGTCGATGACACCTTCCATCACTTTGCTGATGATTGAGAGTAGACTGATGGGGCGGTAATTGGCCGGATTGGATTTGTCTAAGGTAAAGCTCTCAAATTGTAGCAACACCAAATGGAAAAATGTAATTTCATTATGCCGTCAATCTAGAATCCTGGATGTGATTGGCTGAGATCGAATCACATTCAACTGATACGGAG
Organism: Heptranchias perlo; assembly: GCF_035084215.1. Lineage (NCBI taxonomy): Eukaryota > Metazoa > Chordata > Chondrichthyes > Hexanchiformes > Hexanchidae > Heptranchias > Heptranchias perlo. Next base: position 96,298,821 of record NC_090329.1, on the reverse strand, counting down.
CAAAAATCATTTGATCCTGGAAATTCTCCTTTGTGTTCAGTCACGCAGCAACCAATGTGTGAAGATCAGGTTAAAAACATGGATAGTTAACTAGAAAATGAGGGAACTCTCTTGGCAGGAACAGAGGATTTCCCATCCCATCTGTGTCTCAGTGCACAGTTCACATTGGATCATCATATTCTTTCCTTGGCTATTCCTCTGTGGCTAATATATTGTCACATGTACTCGTACATATAATTCCAGCTGTGACCTTAGTAGTTTCCCCAATGTGCCACGGTGGGATAACTGCAACGGAAGACTGAAGACCATCTGTTTAACTTTAAAGACTAGATAGAGACATCATATCTGCAGGAGGTCTTTCCTTGGAAAGACCTATTCAAGATGCTTAATTTCTTTGGTGGAAAAATAACAAATAGGTAGTCGTTGGCTATGACTCGAGCAGGAAAGGGGTCATTAGTTACTGCAGAGAGGGAGTGCATGAGCATATGGAAGGTATTTGAGGGCTGTAATGTGGTGTCAGAGAAAATTTCTGTATTAAAAGTTAGGCACACCCTTTTTTTATTGAAACACTTACTTTCTCTCTCACCAGTTTTCACTTCGCCTCTCTTAAAGGCTTTGACTCTCTGCTTGTGTATAGTTCCATGGGCACCATCTTGTAGCTTTCACAATTAGACATTTTGCGCGCGTGATCTGTGACGGTGAATGTTAGCAGACTATTTGGCTGTGGGGTTATCATAGATAAACCCAATCTTACCCTTAATCAATGTCCTTGTGCATGGACTTCCAGTAGGAATTGTTGGATGGTATTCAGGACTGAGTATCCTGGCTGATTTCACCCTCCCCCCACCCATGCCATAACTCAATTGTAATGCCCCAACTACTGTCCTGGCTGAGATCAGATAACGTACTGCAAAGTTGGACCCTGTCAATCTGTATGGCTTAACCCCTCACTGAATAAACTCACAGTATCATTGGGGGAGCTACATAAATTATTAAACAGTTGAAAATCAAAAACCCAGACCTTCTTTGACAATTTTTGCCGGATAAGTTGGCTTAAGGGATGTAGGGGATAATTTTCAGCTTGGGCGCGGTCGGAATACTGGTCACTGTGGATTGGCCGCCCGTTATACACCCTGCCCTCTCCACAATGGTAAGGAAAATCAGGCAGGGTGTTTAACGGGCGGCAGATCCCCAACCGCTGGTTTTTCACTCAGGCCCAAACTGAATACTCCCCCCCAGCACCCCCACCCCCACCGCCCGTAGGCTCAGGATCCCTACATCAGGATAAAGAAACAAAGTGGTTGCACTTCCTTTTCTACAGTGTTGAAAGGATATAAGTAAAAGGTAGCATTCCACAAACCTCTACAAATACCTGTAGGACCGAACCTCTTTGTATAACTTTACTTCTGGTACCTAAAGCTCCCCCAGAGGTCTGAGTTGGAGGTTTTCCTCTGTTATCCTGTTTACACAGCCGGTAGGGATTCATTTTGCATCCTAGTAATGTGAATGAAATCCTTCTGCTGCGAATTACAGTGCATTTCCATGAAGCAAATCTGTTAAGATTCATAGCAGAGAACATCAATGCCGATTCTGGTCTGTAAAGCACAATTAAGTAGATTTGCTGTTTTGTAAATTGTAGATCCCTTGTTTAAAATGAGATGATCAAGGCTGCGGTAAGTATCATGGTATCAAGTAACCTGCCACTAATCTTTGCAATAAGAACATTTCTCCAATATGAAATTGCAGGCACATTCTCTTAGAGCTGAGGCTAAGACCTGGATTGAAGCAAGAAAATAAATGATCTTTTCTTTGGTCAAAGGTTAGATCAGGAGCCTTGAGCAGGACTCGGGGACACTGCTGATCACTAGATGAAGAGGAATGAATAAAATGTGGAAACATGTGGATCTTCAACAGGAAGGGACATCTCTTCCAAGATAATTTCATCAGCAGTTTATAAGAGGCACACTTTTTACTGAAAATGAATGACCCTTTAGCTTTCTTGGATTCTTCCACAGAAAGAATTAGTCTCATGAAGACAAGAAAGCAACGACCAGCCTGCCCTATCTCAACGCATTCTGGACCTGCAATTCAACTCAGTGGCACCAGGCTGTTTACACAAGCAGAAATCAAAATACTTTGCTGTGGAGCAAAATTAAATCCACACGGGTGGGAGATTGCGCTCAGCAACAAAGTCGAATTGGATAACTCGGCAGTGTTTACATGGCCCCAACTAATTTGGAACAGCTGCAAATACTGCACAAAACGGAATTAGCTACTGCCATGTAAACAGGGTATTAGAGATGAGTGAAGTGAGTCCAATCTGAACAGAACAATACGACAACAAAACCCGCAGAGGAGGAGGAGGAGGAGGGGTTGGAGATGGTGGGTTAATTTTGTAAAAATAAAAAAAATATACAAAAGAAAACCTACCTTTACTTAAAAAATTTCTAGAGCTATCAAAACAAGAATTCCAAAACAGACCATAGGCACACACCGCCTGTCTCAGTGTGCCTGCTGCAATACATCTTGCATGTATAGAATGGGAAATATGAAACAACATATGGAGGGCTATTTGTGAACCTAAATCAATTTGAATCAGAAAATTTGGAATTTTTACCAAATTGATCTGAATTGGCTAATTTTGCTGAGATTCTGAGTTTCTAATTAAGTTTGGCATCAAATCAGGGCCTCTGATAACATCTGAAGACTGCATTACATTTATATGAGCTATGTTTCCCCTAATATATACGGTGATCTCCATGTATCTAGAATTCAGAAACTGTCTGTAAAAAACTTAGGAGGAAATGTCAGTCTGCTCATGCAGGAGCAATGTGGCCCAATACTCATGTTACAGCCAAAAAGGTGAAGATGCAACCTACTTAAATCAAACTATGGCATATGGCGGTGGATCATTGGCCTGTTAGATCACATGAAATAGAAATGAGGGCTGCGAACTAAAAGGTGCCAGAGGGATAAAGGGATTCTCCTTCATGTTATGTTCTTAGAGTGATAAGGAGATTTTGGCTTTATTCCCATTGTCTAAAATTCTGGATATCCAAGCTGGTTGTCTATCACGCATTGTGTATCCAGAAATCTAATCCATCTATTGACTTCACATTACATGCAAAGTTTGATATTGATCACATTCCTGTACAGTAATCAAACTGAACAATCTTAAGTACAAAGAAAAGTTCTCAGTTTGGAACGATAAAGTAAATGAATTAAAATGTCTGGAGTAATTGCCAATAGAAATCTTGACAAGAACCAGTTCTATCAGAAGATATCGGGTCGCTCTGAGTCATACCTGAAATTGTTATAAGATTGTCAAGAATTGTAAAACTGCTTTGATCCCAAAAACCATCACTGAGGTTGGCACAGATTTAGAAGGACTCACAATAAGGACTTTGAATAAAGGGAAAGAATCATTAACGTTTTTCTTAAATTTTGGATGAATCTTGTTTTGTCTTCATTAAAGACTGTCAGTGTTCGATCCTCCCTATGTTGACACATGTGTCAGTATTAAACACTTTCAGACCATCTATCTGATCAATTAAAGATGGGACAAAGCTGCCTTAACATTGCTCATGATGTGGAGATGCCGGTGATGGACTGGGGTTGACAATTGTAAACAATTTTACAACACCAAGTTATAGTCCAGCAATTTTATTTTAAATTCACAAGCTTTCGGAGGCTTCCTCCTTCCTCCTTCACATCGTTCACCTGACGAAGGAGGAAGCCTCCGAAAGCTTGTGAATTTAAAATAAAATTGCTGGACTATAACTTGGTGTTGTAAAATTGTTTACAATTAACATTGCTCAACAATGTGCTCTAACCTCATGAGCACCCCTGACATTGCCAGTGTAACATTTCCATTTCCTACATCAATCCTTCTTGCATCAAATCTACATCTAAGGGAAAGTATAATTGCAAAGGAAAAGTATTGGCAGTTTTGTGCTTTAACCCATATCTACCAGGATCTGATTTGAGATTGCACAAACTAATTTTATTTAGGATCCTTGTAGCCATCAGAGTGAAGAGGCTTTTATCCCACTATTGGAATGGAGGCCAGATCCTAGACATGAAAATGTAGAGTTGTAACTCACCGTGACAACAGACAAAGAGCCTGTGTTATTAAAAAGGAGTGTCACGTTGTACTAATCTGTGTAACTATACAAGTGCTAGCTGAAACAGCACCATTGTTATTTTCAGCTCCCACTTACCAGTGGTTGCTTTGGTGATCACTGGTTTACTCTTCACTTTTCCCTGTTCCCCCACCAAAGAAATGGTGTACTCAGTGTCAACTTCCAGCCTCTGCCAGACGTCTGCAGCTCTCAGTGCTTGCTCGTAACGGAGCTGTAGATGATGCGGTAACGGCCAACCTGGGCTACAGATTTCTCCCATTCCAACTCGATGGCGGGGTCCATCACCATGACAACACACAGGTTCCTGGGACTGTCGATCACTGCAGAAAGTAAATAGAAAAATAGTCGCAGTCACAAGATGCAAAGTCCAATTTCTTGGTTCTTGCTGGCCTACATTGGCTCCTGGTCCACCAACGCCTCGATTTTAAAATTCTCATCCTCGTGTTCAAATCCCTCCACTGCCTCACCCCTTCCTTTCTCTGTAACCTCCTCCAGCCCTACAACCCTCCAAGAATTCTGCGTTCCTCTGGCTGCTTGTGCATCCCCAACTTCCTTTGCCATGTCATTGGCAGCTGTTTATGCCCCAAGCTCTGGAATTCCCTCTGCCTCTCCCACTCTCTCCCTCTTCCTCTAAGATGTTGTTTAAATCCTACCTCTTTTACTAAGCGTTTGGTCACCTGTCCTAATGTCTCCTTCTTTGGCTCGATGTCAATTTTTGTCTAATGATGCTCCTGTGAAATGCAAGTTGTTGTTGTTGTTGTGACAACCACTGCCCTTTAAAAACCCATTTTACTAGAAATTATTCAGCAGATGTTAGCTCTAAGGTATGATGATGGTTTGTATGCTTACAATTCATTCACTGAAACCTTAGTAACAAAATTTAGGTTGAATTCATGCATTGTATTTAAAGCATCCCATGTACTAATCCATAGAGAAGGGAAACCCATTCCCCATGAAAAAAGCCTTACTGTTGGTAAGCTCACTGAAATGTGTTTTTAGTCATCAGCATGTGAAATCAAATAAAATGATGGATTATAATTGTGAAGACAAATACCTGGACACCCCCAGAAGCACAGAATGTATAATGTAGATGTTGTAACACAAGAGAAACGGAAACATCTGGCAACGTACATATAGAAATGTTGGTGTAAATAATGCATCTTCTGCACTTTTTAATATTGAAATATATACAATCATATAAAGTAAACTGATTGTAAAATATGATAGAATTATAAAATATTGAGCCTGGAACAGAAGCAGAGGAGAGTCTTGGGACCATCATTCCTTGAAATTGCATGCTTTACATGAATGCTGATTTAATTAAACTACACCCATCTTTACTGAATACTTGCAGTTGCTGTGCTCTGTTTTATATTTATCAAAGTTTGCAAAAAGTGTACAGTTTTAGTTATTAAATAGCCACACCCTTCACCACAAATTTTGAATTGATTATTATTTTATAGATAAAGTAACAGTTTAATTTCTATTATTATTTATGATTAAAAACACAGAAAGTATAGCAAGCTGCAAAAAAAATCTAAAGACTAAAGACATTTGATGGATTAAAAGCAACAAAAGTGTTCACTTTTAGTGATGGTTGAATTGCAGTGCTCAGTGTGGATTGAGGCATTGTAGGCCAGGCATGCAAGTTAGAGACACTCCGACACACAGCTCAGCAGGGTAAGGGGAACCAAGGGGAGGTAGAGAAGGAGGTCCCGCAGACACTGGTCCTATCCAATAGGTACAATGTACTTTCTACTTGTGAGGATAAGGATGTAGGCTGTGGGGAGGACAGCCAGAATGCTAACCATGGCCAAGGAGGGGGGGAGCAGAATAGAAAGGTTGTAATCAAAGGGGATTTTATAATTAGGGGGACATATAGCATTCTCTGCAGTTGCGACTGAGAGTCCAGGAGGGTGTGTTGCCTACCTGGTGCAAGGGTAAAGGATATCTCGGAGCAACTGGAGGGGACCTTGGAAAGGGAGGGGGAAGATCCAGTTGTTGTGGTCCATGTTGGGACCAATGACATAGGGAAGAAAAGGGAGGACGTCCTGCTAAGAGAATATCAGAAGTTAGGAGCTAAATTAAAAAGTAGGACCTCATGGGTGGTAATCTCGGGATTACTACCTGAGCAACATGCTAATTGGCATAGGGATAAACAGATCAGGAAGGTGAATGTGTGGCTGAAAGACTGGTGCAGGAAGGAGGGGTTCCATTTCATGGGACAGTAGCACCAGTACTGGGACAGGAAGGAACTGTACTGCTGGGACAGGCTCCACCTGAACCGGAATGGGACCAGTGTCCCAGCAGAAAGGATAAGTAGGGCTGTCGATGGGACTTTAAACAAGTAAGATGGGGAAGGGATCTGGGGAAGATAACAGAAGTCTGGAGAAAAAAGAAATAGGAAATGAGAGTAAAGGTCAGACCAAGATAAGGAATAAGGGTAACATAAACAGTCAGGGAACAAATACAGTTATAGAACATAAACACAAATAATAATAAAAATAAAGGGAGGGGAACAATTACTAAAAACAAATTAAATTGCCTGTACAGCAATGTGCATCCAAAACAAAACTGGGGAACTGGAGGCAATAATTCATAGCGAGGAGCCAGGAGTGGTAGGGATAACTGAAACATGGCTACATAAGGAACAGGACTGGCAGTTAAATATTGCAGGATATAATGTATATAGAGAGGTTAGGAAAGGAAGAAGGGGGTGGGGTAGCTGTACTAATTAGAGAAACATAATGGCAATAGAAAAAAGGGGCATAAGTAACATTAAGATAGAAACAGAGTCCATATGGATTGAGACAAAGGATAAGAAGGGATCGATCACTTTAATAGATATATTCTATAGACCACCTAATAGTGGAAGGGAAGTGGAGGATGAAATATGTAGACAAATCTATGAAATGAGTAAAAAAATTAAATAATAATCATGGGATATTTCAATTACCCCCCAAATAAACTGGGAAGAAGAGGTAGGAAAATAAGAAAAGGGAATAGAGTTTTTACAGTGTTTACGGGATTCCTTTCTTACCCAATATGTGAGAAGCCCAACAACAAAGGAATCATTGCTGGATCTGGTAATGGGAAATGAACCAGAACAGATAAGAGAAGTAAGACTTGGGGAATATCTAGGCAATAGCGATCATAACATAATATGTCTTTCTCAATCATTATTTTTAAACTTAAGTAAGACAAAGACCAAAGTAATAGATTGGAAGAAAGCTAATTTTGAAGGGATGAGAATGGAACTAGCGTAGGTAAACTGGAAAAAAAAATTGACAAAGAAATAGAACAGCAGTGAGTAATATTTAAAATGGTGATCAATAGAGTTCAGGAGAAATATATTCCTCTAAACAGCAAGAACAAACCAGTCAATAATGAAACACATGGATGAATAAAGAAGTAAGGGTAAAATTGAAACTAAAGAAAAAGGCATACTCTAAGTACATAGACAATAAACAAGAGGATGACAAAAGGGAATGTGAAGAGGTTAGGAAAGAAGTCAAAAAAACAATTAGGAAAACAAAGAGGAACTTGAGATTAAATTAAAAAGGAATATAAAAAGAAATAGTAAAGTATTCTATAGATATATAAATAACAAAAGAAAATTCAACATAGGAATAGGGCCAAGATAAACTCACAGGTAACGACAGCGAAATGGCAGAAATATTGAATAGTTACTTTGCCTCAGTATTTACCAGGAGACTAACAAGCTGGATAGGACATTTGGAGAAGAGATTGAAAAAGATATTAAAACATTTAAGATAGAAAGGAGGGAGATAATTGATAAACTAATCAAACTTAGGGAGGATAAGACGCCTGGTCTGGATGGATTGCATCCGCGAATATTAAAAGAAGTTAGAGAGGAGATAGCAGAGCCACTATTACGTATATATAAAAATTCATTAGGAAAGAGAATAGTGCCAGAAGACTAGCAGACAGCTAATGTGATTTCTATATTTAAAAAGGGAGCTAGAACAAGTCCAGGGAATTATAAACCAATTAGCTTAACATCGGTGATAAGAAAGATAATGGAATCTTTACTCAAAGATGTAATAGAAAAACATCTAGAGAACAAAAATATAATAAAAAATAGTCAGCACGGATTTCAAAAGGGAAAGTCATGCTTGACCAACTTTATTGAATTCTTTGAAGAAGTAACAGAAAGAGTAGTCAGGGGTAATGCAGTAGATGTAATAGATTTGGATTTTCAAAAGGCCTTCAATAAGGTACCACACAGTAGACTCATGGCTAAGATCAGAGCATGTGGAGCCAGGGGACAGGTAGCAGAATGGATAGTAACCTGGCTACAAAACAGAAAATAGAGAGTAGGGGTTAAGGGTAGCTACTCAAACCGGCAAAAGGTGGGAAGTGGCGTTCCACAGGGATTAGTGTTGGGACTACTGTTGTTCACAATTTACATTAACAATTTGGATTTGGGAGTTGGAAGTACAATTTCAAAATTTGGGGACAGCACCAAATTGGGGGGCATAGTTAATACAAAGGAAGAATGTGTAAAAATGCAAGAGGACATTAATAAACTTGCAGAATGAGTGTGTAATTGGCAAATGAATTTCAATATAGATAAGTGTGAGGTGGTGCATTTTGACAGGAAGAATAAGGAAGCCACATACTGCTTGGATAATAAGAGTCTAAATGAGATAGAGGAGCAAAGGGACCTAGAGGTATAGATACACAAATCACTAAAAGTAGCATCGCAGGTTAAAAAGGCCATACAAAAGGCAAATCAAGCATGAGGGTTCATTTCTAGGATAGAATTGAAAAGCAAAGAAGTTATGTTAAACTTGTATAGAACCTTGGCTAGATCGCACTTGGAGTACTGTGCAGAGTTCTGGCCTCCATTTTATCGAAAGAATATAGAGGCATTGGAGAGGGTGCAAAAAAGATTCACAAGGATGATACCAGAACAGAGAGGATATACTTATCAGGAAAGGCTGAACAGGCTGGAGCCCTTTTCTCTAGAAAAGAGAAGGCTGAGGGGTGACCTGATTGAGGTCTTTAAGATAATGGTAAAAGGGTTTGATGGGGTAGACATTGAGAAAATGTTTCCACTTGTGGGGGAGTCCAAAACTAGAGTCATAAATATAAAATAGTCGCTAATATATCCAATAGGGAATTCAGCAAGAACTTCCTTACGGAAAGAGTGGTAAGAATGTGGAACACACTACCAGAATGAGAAGTTGAGGTAAATAGAATAGATGTATTTAAGGGGAAGCTAGATAAGCACATGAGGGAGAAAGGAATAGAAATGTATCCTGATAGGGTTAGATGAAGTAGGGAGAGAGGAGGCTCATGTGAAGCATAAATGCCGGCATAGAGTAGTTGGGCTGAATGGCCTGTTTCTGTGCTGTAATTTTGATGTAACTCAATGTCAGGTCTCAGGTAAAATTCTCAGTCTCGGCTGAATTTGCTGATCTCTGTTGTTGTTTTTGTATCTTCACAATCTTCCTGCGAAGAATAGTGTGAAATAGTGGAAAGATTCACAGGCCGATTAACAGTCTGATAGGCCCGGATGGGAACGCTCTTTCCATAGCTGTAGCCATTCTTATACCATCTTATAGGGTGGTCAGTCCTATACAGCGGGAGGGTTTAATGGGCTCCCACAACTCTTACCATGAGGGAGGTGGGCATGCACCACCCATCGGATTCAAGTATCCCGCTGGATGTCAACCCAGAATTCAGAGCGGGAATGCCCTGGTCAGTACAGTCTGCAGTGGGATTCGAACCATGCACATTCTGACTTAGAGGCAGGAATGCTGCTACTACTAAGCCAAAGGTTCGCTCCGCTGATCTTTGTTGGAGCACTACAATTGGCCTCGGTATCCCTGGGCTAAGGAGGGGTAAAAATCAGTCAGGGTTCACACTCCTGAATCCTATTCAATGACTCTGCTTGAAGTTAAGGGTGTGTGGTCATAGAATTCAAGAATCATAGAAAGGTTTCAGTGTGGAAAGAGGCCATTCAGCCCATTGAGTCCGCGCTGGCTCTATGCAAGAGCAATCCAGCTAGTCCCATTCCCCTGCCTTATCCCTGTAGCCCTGCAAATGTTTTCCTTTCAAGTACTTATCCAGTTCCCTTTTGAAAGCCATGATTGAATCTGCCTCCACCATCCCCTCAGGCAGTGCATTCCAGATCCTAACCACTCGCTGTGTAAAAAGCTTTTCCTCATGTCACCTTTGATTCTTTTGCCAATCACCTTAAATCTATGACCTCTGGTTCTTGACCCTTCCGCCAATAGGAACAGTTTCTCTCTATCTACTCTGTCTAGACCCTTCATGATTTTGAACACCTCTATCAAATCTCTTCACAAATGTCTCTGTTCCAAGGAGAACAACCCCAGCTTCTCCAGTCCATCCACGTAACTAAAGTCCCTCATTCCTGGAATTATTCTAGTAAATCTCTTCTGCAACCTTTTTAAGGCCTTCACATCTTTCCTGAAGTGCAGTGCCCAGAACTGGACACAATACTCCAGTTGTGGCTGAACCAGTGTCTTATAAAGGTTCATCATGACTTCCTTGCGTTTGTGCTCTATGCCTCTATTTATAAAGCCCAGGACCCCATAAGCTTTTTTAACCGCTTTCTCAACCTGCCCTGCCACCTTCAACGATTTGTGCACATATACCCCCAGATCTATCTGTTCCTGTACCCCTTTTAGAGTTGTGCCCTCTAGTTTATTTTGCCTCTCCTCGTTCTTCCTACCGAAATGTATCACTTCGTATTTTTCTGTGTTAAATTTCATCTGCCATGTGTCTGCCCATGCCACCAGCCTGTCTATACCCTCTTGAAGTCTATCACTATCCTCCTCACTGTTTACTACCCTTTCAAGTTTTGTGCCATCTGCAAATTTTGAAATTGTGCCCTGTACACCCAAGTCCAAGGACTCGATTTTCGGGTGAAGGAGCGGGTGCGTTGGGGGTGGGGGGGGCTCCGAAAATTGCTGAAATCCCGAGCGGTTTCGGAGTCCCACTCCAACCCGCCGACTTCTTCCAGTGACGCATCCGCCTCCCGAATGTGAAAGTCCCACCAGCGTGATGATACTTTATATAGTTTGTCTGCTAGTTGAGGTACTTGAAGTACTTAATTGTCTCGACATTTTGGCAGGAGTGCGATTTTAACAGATCCTCAGCATGTTTCCCGTCCTGTGGAAACACTCAAGTTGCAACAGACGTGTTTCAGCCAGCAGCCAATGGGAGATGCAAGTGCTTATTTGACAGGTGGGGAGAAAACCTCATTTATTGCAGCAGGGCACACTGTCACTTCAGACAATGTTTTGGCTGCAAGACCTTTGTGTTTTCACTCAAAATTCTTACTTTCCGCCCAAAACTCTGCTGTTCAAACATATTTAACTACTTTGCAGGCCCCCTCAAACTCACACCATCAGGATGGGGGGCACATGGCTGGATTCACCACTACATCTGAGGATGAGCAACATCACCAGCCTTGCCAAGCTCGGTGTCCACCTCCGCCTCGTGGAGCTCCACAACACAGTGCTGCGCCACAGGCACCTGCACAAGAGCACGGAGGGCAACAACAGAGAGAGCGACGTCGCAGGAGGCACTACCCTCGCAACAGGGTCTACATACCGAGGCTCAGCTTCCTGGACCTCTCTGAGGAGCAGTGCATACAGAGGCTCAGAGTCAGTTGCCATGTAGTCGCAGACATCTGCAGCCTCCTTCATGCCGAGCTGCTCCCGGCTGGCCCGAACAGCATCTCCTTACCTGTCGCTGTCAAAGTCACCACTGCCCTCAACTTCTTCACCTCCAGATCGTTCCAGGGTGCCACCGGGGACATCGCCGGGGTCTCTCAGTCGTCTCCACACAAGCACACAAGGCAGGTCACCGACGGCTTGCTTCACAGGGCCTCGCACTATGTCAACTTCCCCATGGATGACCTCAGCCAGACGGAGAGGGCAGTGGGATTCCACACTCTGGCTGGCTTCCCTCAGGTGCAGGGTGTAATCGATTGCACCCATATAGCAATACGAGCACCTCCACACGAGCCAGGACTGTTCATTAACAGGAAGGGCTATCACTCCATCAACACTCAGCTTGTTTGTGACCACCGCAAGAGATACCTTCACGTGTGCACCAGATTCCCTGGCAGCTGCCACGATTCGTTCATCCCCCGGTAATCCCAGCCCTCTTCGATGCACCGGATGCCCTTAAGGGCTGGGTCCTCGGGGACAAGGGATACCCCCTGCACTTGTGGCTCATGACACCTCTGAGGAACCCCATCATCGAGCAACAGCATCGATATAACGACAGCCACATTGCCACCAAGTCTACAATTGAGCATGCTATAGGGCTGCTCAAGATGCACTTCAGATGCATTGATCGTTCTGGGGGAGCGCTCCAAACGCACCATACAGAGTGGGATGCATTACAGGGCACAACAGAGAGGGGTGCCGCTTGAAGAGGCCCCATTCACGTTTGCCACCCACATTGAGGAGGAGGAGATGGAGAAGGAGGAGTTGGAGGAGGAGGAGGAGGAGCAGGAGCAGGAGCAACCCATGGGCAGAGCAGTGGCTCACCTGGCTGCTCGTGAGGCCAGGGAGTCACTAATATGTGAACGGTTCTCCTAACATCAGACAGTGTGAAGAGTCCAGTCCTCACACCACCCGGATAGAACAGCGCCCACACCAGCACCCCCCACCCCTCCATGCACAAAACAGTCCAGCAACTACAAATACACCCACTGTAGAGTGACCCAATGGGTGGCATCAAGTGTCGGCCTTCCTGGTGAACCTCATGAAAGGGCCTTATTACAGAAGCCAGTAAAGAATGGCCAAGGCGCGGCAGTAGTGGTGACATTAATAATATTTAATGTGAGTGTAACAAAAAGCAACCATAAATAAAAAACATGACCAACCGTAAAACACCCTTGTACATCCCCTTCGTGCTAACAAAAACTTTGCCTTTCGCTTCTGACTACTTCTACGTGGTGCATCCCCTGTTGCTGCAGCAGAGGTAGTGACAGGGTGCTCTTGTTCATGCCCTGATCGATTAGGTGCTTTCGGCCTACGCCCTCTGGGTTTTGGAGCCCGTGAGGGCCCCTCCAAAGACTGCTCCACCTGCACCTGTGCAGGGGCAGACTCGGCCACCTGGAGAGGAGGCAGCATTGCGGGTACAGGTTGAGAGGGGGGCAACGGGTGAGACATAGGAGCGCTTTGAGTGGCGTCCCCACTTCCATGTCCAATTTTGCCATCATCCCTCCCCTGGGCCAGGCTCACATCACTACTACCACTCTGCTGGACGACAGTTTGGAGGACATGTGTGAAGCCTTGTAAGGCCAGTGCTAGTGTATCTGCCTGCCTGTTGACAGGGTCTGAATGGGCTCATTTGTGAGCCATGCTTGAAGCTCAATGGAGGCTAGTCTTCCCTCCATCGCAGACAGACCCGCACTTACCCGCGACACTATCTCAGAGATGCACTCATGTCCCTGTGACAGTATTTCAGAGATTCCCTCCAGTACCTGTGCCACCATTCCACTCATGCACGAGTTGGACTCCTCCATCCTCTGCGCGATTGTGGAGAGTGCGCGTGGCACCTGTTCCAGCACCTCGCAAATGTGCTGCTGTCCCTCGATCATTCTCCTTTTAAAGGATGGCCCCCGGGTTCAGCATCTGTGTCCACTTGAGCAGAGCATGGAGAAGAATGCTCCCACCAAGGTGGAATCTCCACAGCTGCCTCTGCCACCAGTGTCTGCTCGTGCTCACGTGTGTGGTAACTCACCATGTGCGACCCCAACTAACTGAGGACAAGGACCCCCCGAGGTGTGAGCATCTGCGCTGGTGGATGGCTCGCTCAGATGTGACAGTGCCCCCTCAGAGGCCGGCAGGTCCTCTGAGGAATCGCCCTCTGCCGTCACAGCGGTCACTGAAGGCCCTGTAAGAGAACAGAAGGCAATATTAAGCATGATCACAGATGTGTCATGTTGCGATGAGCATACTGAGGTGCTGAAGATGGCGGGGCATGTTAACATCAATTCACATTGTGTGTGCTGAATGTTAAAGTTTTTTCACCAGATGTTTGTCAGGTGGCAGTCTCGGTGTCCCCGATGGACAGGCAGTCAAGGGTGCGGCTCAGATCCAGCGCCTCCTGCTCCGCGTCTGTGAGGATAACGATTTGTTGCAGCCCCCCTCCAGTCCTCACCCTCTCCCGTGCATTCTAGGCTCTCTTCTCCTATAAGGGGAGAAAGTACAGACGGGCGAGTGAGTGATGGTGACATGGCCAACCGATGAATGCATTGGCTTGGGTGCTGCTGACCGTGAAAGAGATGCATCAGAGTGTGAGTATGAGACAGAGCCGTGACATTGTATGAGGATTGGGTTGAGTGGTAGTGGTGGGGTGAGTAATGGGGAGATGAGGAAGTGCTGAGGAAGTGCAGGTAAGTTGAAGATGAGCCTTAAGTGGGTGTGGGGAGTGATGTGATAGAGTAGTGTTGGCAGTGCAGAATGAGTTGTGGGGATGGGGCGGTGATGTGGAAGACGGGAATGTAGGGGAATGAGTAAGTGTACTCACTTTGGCTGACCTAATAGGTAATTGAAGTGCTTCCTACAATGGATCCAGGTGCGGGAGATGTTGCTGCTGCTGGTGACCTCCTCTGCCACCTCGAGCCAGGCCTTCTTGGTGGCAGAGGCAGGCCACTTCCTCCCATCTGCCGGGTAGAAGACTTCCCTCCTCCTCCTCACCCCATCCAGTAGCAGCTGGAGCAAGGCATCGCTAAATTTTGGAGCAGCCTTGCGCCTGTGGATGTTTGCTCCAGGAGCAGCCATTGGAGGACTGTCCCTTTAAATAGAGCTCCTCCAGCTGACAGCCTGTGATGCGGGTGCGCAGTCCACCCACTGCGCAGCTTTCGGAAGGCAAACCTGGAAGCCACACTAAGTGGCTCCAATTGACCCGCGATCGCTGGGCAACAGACAGATTTTATTGGGCGGGTTACCCACGCGTCCAATCGCCCACCCCCCCACCCCCCCCCCCTCCAACTGCCATCCCGCCTCCCTGCTAATATCGGGGCCTAAGTCATTACTATATATCAAGAAAAGGAGTGGTTCCAGCACTGACCCCTGGGGAACACCACTGTACACCTCCCACCAGTCGGAAAAACAACCGTTCACCACTACTCTCTGCTTCCTGTCTTGTTGGTGGCCTATAGAATACACCCAGTAGTGAAATGGCACCTCTTTTATTTCTTAACCCTAACCAAATAGATTCTGTCCTTGACCTCTCCAGGACATCCTCTCTCTCCAGTACTGCAATATTCTCCTTAATCAATGGTCAATGTGTAAGGATAATATCAGGCTCAGCACTGTTGTTTCACAGTTGAATTGCCTGGCAAAACTGACTAGTTAGAGTCATATCTGAAAAATAGTCACTTGGGTGAAGTACCAGAGATTGGTTGGTGCCCATAGAAGCATGTAACATGAATCAGGAGAACAGGGGAGAAAAATTGGCAATAAAACTAAATTCTAAATGATAAATGAAATAAGCAACACATTTACTACTTTCTTGTTACATATGTCTGTGTCTACGAATTGTTGTAATATTGTGTTGCTTGTATGATAATAAGGTATGATGCAGGCATGGTTTTGTATTATTGCGCTTTCTTGAAAACATCAATAAACACAAGAAATATGTTGTTTTGTTAGTAGAAATCCATCAAATTGTTCTATCCAACCTTTTGTCGACTATATTAAAGATAAATTCTCTCCTCAGAACTCTTTTTAAAAATCAAACTGTTGCAAAGAACCATTGGGTTTTTTGTGTGAGTTTATGGAGCACTGAATACATCATGGGGGTGGGAGGAGGGGGGATAGGAAATTAGGTTGGAAAAGTTAAACCTAATAGTTCAAGGAGGCTAACTTATTACATGCAGGCAGTGCTGAAGCACCTTCAAGTAATGACTACCCAGACTGGAACAAAAACAGAATATACTGGAAAGACTTAGCAGATCAGCAGACGTGTGGAGAGAACAGACAGGTTAATGTTTCTGGTTTTGATTTGGCTCCTCAACACCATGGGGGTGAATTTCCGCTGGGATTCTCCCACTCTTCTGTGGTAACTTTAGTGGACGAGCTGCGGAAACCCCTGGAAAAGTGGCGTGAACGCTGTTTGTGGCGTTTTTCCAGGGTTTCTATGGCTCGTCTGGTGAAGTTACTGCGGATAAATGGGAAAAGCCCTGTGGACGTTCACTCCCTCATCTGCTTTTACATTGTGCAAAAATATGGTTCTCCCAGCAGTTTTGTATTTGTCTACAAGCCAAATGCAAAACTGCTGGGACTGCAGAATTTCCACTAAAAGCATGTCTTCCCAGGCAATAGTTTTAGCAAGCCATTTGGCGTTCTTTGACCGTTTATTTTTTGACGGTTTTCCATTTGGTTTGCAATCAGCTGCGCCAGAGCTACACTTTGAGAGCCAACGGCTCTGGTGTGGGTCTTATACATTGTAAAGGCAGCCACTATCAGCCTCATTAATTTTATTCAGACTAGTTTCTTCTCCCTCCCCCAACCTGAAGGTGTCAGCAGGTGTTATTGTTCAAAAAGAATATTCAACAGAAATGGAAGGAACAAAAAGGTTAATCAGGAGTCTATAACGCTTTGATTTTTTCAAAGGATTTTGGCGAGGAAATTCTTTTTTTTAATGAATGGGATATAAGAAACCTAAGGTTGGCAAGGAGGAGCTGGGGTGGATCAGAAACCTAAAGTTGGGGAGGAGGAGCTGGGGTGGATCATAAACCTAAAATTGAGGAACTCAGGTAGCTGAACGCTGGAGGCAGCGCCCAAGGAGTTGGTTGAACTTTCATTATGATGGGATATACTTGTACTTGTCCACAAAAAGCAGGACAAATCCAATCCAGCCAATTACTGCCCCATCAGTCTACAGACAAGTGCCAGGCAATGACCATCTCCAACAAGAGAGGGTATAACCACCTCCCCTTGACATTCAACGGCATTACCATCGCCGAATCCCCCACCATCAACATCCTGGGGGTCACCATTGACCAAAAACTTAACTGGACCAGCCATATAAATACGGTGGCTACAAGAGCAGGTCAGGGGCTGGGTATTGTGCCACGAGTGACTCACCTCCTGACTCCCCAAAGCCTTTCCACCATCTACAAGGCACAAATCAGGAGTGTGGTGGAATAGTCTTCACTTGCCTGGATGAGTGCAGCTCCAACAACACTCAAGAAGCTCGACACCATCCAGGACAAAGCAGCCCGCTTGATTGGCACCCCATCCACCACCCTAAACATTCACTCCCTTCACCACCAGCGTACTGTGGCTACAGTGTGTATCATCCACCGCAGCAACTCGCCAAGGCTTCTTCGACAGCACCTCCCAAACCTGCGACCTCTACCACCTAGAAGGACAAGAGCAGCAGGCACATGGGAACAACACCACCTGCACGTTCCCCTCCAAGTCACACACCATCCTGAATATATCGCCGTTCCTTCATCGTCGCTGGGTCAAAATCCTGGAACTCCCTTCCTAACAGCACTGTGGGAGAACCGTCACCACACGGACTGCAGCGGTTCAAGAAGGCGGTTCACCACCACCTTCTCAAGGGCAATTAGGGATGGGCAATAAATGCCGGCCTCGCCAGAGATGCCCACATCCCATGAACGAATAATAAAAAATATGACGCCTGATTATTACCTAATAATTGGATGGACCAATCAGATCAGTGGTCAAATATTTACTAAGTAACAGTCAGATTCCAGAAAGTAAGGCTTGAGCAGACTTAATTTTTTTAATGTTAATTAAAGAATTGGCATTTTCTTTCCTGCTGATAAACCACTGTTCGCACAATAGACTAAATAAAAAAAAAGAGGGACTCTTCTCGCACGTATTTACTATTATAGCTGAAGCTGTAGTAACTTCATTGTTGGGGAAATGCAGCTAATGTTGGAATCAACCTGAGCCACCCATCATGCTGACAGACATTCCAAAACATTTAGTGCTCACAAACTGAGGGCAAGCACTTATAGACATCTGCTAACTTTTAATCATCCCTTTCCCAATTATTTTATATCGTTGAGATCTGGAGTTTCTCAAAGGGACTAATTTAAGACTCTTGCACACACTGCATGCAGCATTTTTCAAAGATTACATTTCATAATTTATCTTGATAAGAGTGATTACAAAACTTGAGTGTGTTGGCAATCAACAAATTGCATTGTTTCCTATTACGGAGAGGTTTCTTACAAAGTGAAATGGTTAAAGTAGTCCCATAAAAATGCCCTTCAGGCTATGCGTTCACATTGATAACCCTAGACGTTATGTGGAAATGGCTGTTTGACCTTTAGCCCTGTTAAGGTCTCAGACGACTGCTGTATGACCTGGAAGTCTCGATGCTGTTAGAGCAGCCCTAAGTTCATGTTGCTGTATATTAAGTCACATTTAGACAGTCCTGAGTGCTAACTGCAAACAAAGGACATCTCTGGATTGTATCAGAAATATCATAATATTTCTTCTCAAGCCAAGTGCTATTTCTTACAGCAAGCTCAAGGGACTCCAAATCCACAATACTGGTTGTTTTTATTATCATTTGAGCAACTTGCGTTCATGGGCCAAAGCAATGCATCAATAAATCATTTGTGTTTCAGGACTCTTGAATATACAAGTTTGTTTCACAAGCTACAAGTTATAGAGCTGCTGTTTGAGTCCAAGTTTATTTATGCCATGACAAACACTTTGTTGAAAGATAAAGTCTTCAGGATGAGTGGCCTAACTATAAAGTTCTGTTTGTCAGGTCATTCTCCAGGCATTTGAGTCAGTAGGTTTCTGATTTCTAATCCCCCACCTGTCACAGGTCATTCACTCACCAGCATCGTCATAACATACATCAAAGTATTTAAGCAGTGTTAACTCAAGCAAACAAACTGCCATTAAAAACACAGTGGAAGTCTTTAAAGTGCAGGAACTTGAATGATGCCTCAGCTCCAAGGGGGAGGATTCAGTTCTGGAGGGGGGAGGAGAGGGAGCAGGTAATAATACAAAGACACTGATCTGTTTCCACTTTGTTTGGGATCTTAACAACAATGATGTATTATTTCTAATTATTAGGATGCAATGTTTCTATTAGCATCTATGGGTTAAAGCTTGGATATTAAGAGTGTCACATCTCCTTAAGATTCATCGTACATACAACAGTTGCACTTTCTTTTAGTTATTTATTGCACAAATAACTTTTTCAAATGGAGAATAAAATGTTCTAAACAGTTTGAAGTCTTCTGAAAGTATATTAAACATTTCATCTGGCTGCTGCTTTGTTTGAAGGCCAATCTGATACAGAGGATGCCATGTCCAATTATGTGGAACAGTGGAATGATTGGCTGAGATGCTGCACTGGCATAAATCTATTTCACACTCCCATTTGTAGGAGATCCCTATCTTTCATGATCTCAGTGGAGCACCAAGGATGGAATGGTAGCATTTTGTTTAGTCTGTACTTGTGCGGTAATTGGCTGCAGCTGGAGTTCCGATTTTGTTCCCCCTTCTTCTGCACGGTCATCCCTTAAAAAGCTTCCACACAAAGGAAGCCATATCTTGATTAGCTCTCCCTCTTACCCTTGCCTGCAGAGTGTAAAACACTACACATCCGAATTAAATTTGTCATCCACCGGTCTCATGGGAATGTAGATGCATCAAAACATTGGGAAGCCAGCCTTGTAGTTTTACATTTTTCCATGATTTTAATCACAGCAAAAGCTAAATTTAAAACTCAGGAAATGTCCCTTATTTAAGGCAATCAAGATTTTTCTGAATACCGAGTCTGTGGGACTTGCAGACATTTTTTGACTTTATTTTGCAGTCTTTTTTGGCATTATGTAAATATTGACTTTGTACAGTCAAATTGGAAAATGGTAATGTGATAGTAATATATTTCAGTTCAAATATTTTGTAATGCACCCTCCTTTCATGTACTCATGCTCCACTTTGAAAGATAAATGTTTCACTGTGACTAGTTGGCTCGATAATTTTATATTAGAAGAACCGTTTCAGATATTACAGTTTTCAACACATTTATTACTATAATTTAAACTAAAGTAAGATCCATTACTAAAAGGACCACACTCCTTTCATGGTTGAAGTTCATTTTCAAGAATACCTGTAGTTGAGGTATGGTTCACTTTTACCTTCCTGTTTCGCCATTCTTGTTAATGCATTCTTTTTCAGACAGTTTTTCTTATAGCTGTGCTATCATACAGCCATGTTATTAGCAAGCTCTCTGTATCTTCATACAGCCAAGTTATTAGCAAGCTCTGTATCTTCATATAGCCATGTTATGAGCAAGCTCTCTGTATCTTCATACAAGTTATTAGCAAGCTCTGTATCTTCATATAGCCATGTTATTAGCAAGTTCTGTATCTTCATACAGCCAAGTTATTAGCAAGCTCTGTAGCTTCATATAGCCATGTTTTAGCAAGCTCTCTGTATCTTCATACAGCCAAGTTATTAGCAAGCTCTGTATCTTCATATAGCCATGTTATTAGCAAGTTCTGTATCTTCAGCTAGGCAAGTTATTAGCAAGCTTTATATCTTCAGCTAGCTAAGTTATTAGCAAGCTCTCAGTATCTTCATCTAGCCAAATTATTAGCAAGCTCTATATCTTCAACTAGCAAAGTTATTAGAAACATAGAAACATAGAAAATAGGAGCAGGAGTAGGCCATTCGGCCCTTCGAGCCTGCTCCACCATTCAATATGATCATGGCTGATCATCTATCTCAATACCATATTCCCGCTCTCTCCCCATACCCCTTGATGCCTTTTGTATCTAGAAATCGATCCAGCTCCTTCTTAAATATATTCAGTGACTTGGCCTCCACAGCCTTCTGTGGTAGAGAATTCCACAGGTTCACCACCCTCTGAGTGAAGAAATTTCTCCTCATCTCAGTCCTAAATGCCCTACCCCATATCCTGAGACTGTGACCCCTCATTCTGGACCCCCCAGCCAGGGAAACATCCTCCCTGCATCTAGTCTGTCTAGCCCTGTCAGAATTTTATATGTTTCAATGAGATTCCCTCTCATTCTTCTAAATTCGAGTGAATACAGGCCGAGTTGACCCAATCTCTCCTCATATAACAGTCCTGCCATCCCAGGAATCAGTCTGGTGAACCTTCGCTGCACTTTTTAAAAATTCGTTCACGGGATGTGGGTGTCGCTGGCAAGGCCAGCATTTATTGCCCATCCCTAATTGCCCTCGAGAAGGTGGTGGTGAGCCGCCTTCTTGAACCGCTGCAGTCCGTGTGGTGACGGTTCTCCCACAGTGCTGTTAGGAAGGGAGTTCTATGGCAAGTATATCCTTTCTTAGGTAAAGAGAACAAAACTGCACACAATACTCCAGGTGTAGTCTAACCAAGGCCCTGTATAACTGCGGTAAGACATCCTTGCTCCTGTACTCAAATCCTCTTGCAATGAAGGCCAACATACCATTTGCCTTCCTAACTGCTTGCTGCACCTGCATGTTTGCTTTCAGTGACTGGTGTACAAGGACACCCAGGTCCCTTTGTACATCAACATTCCCCAATCTATCACCATTTAAATAATACTCTGCCTTTCTGTTCTTCCTTCCGAAGTGGATAACTTCATATTTATTCACATTACACTGCATCTGCCATGTATTTGCCCATTCACTCAACTTGTCTAAATCACCTTAAAGCCTCTCAGCATCCTCCTCACAACTCACGATCCCACCTAGTTTTGTTTCGTCAGCAAACTTGGAAATATTACATTTGGTTCCCTCATCCAAATCATTGATATATATTGTGAATAACTGGGGCCCAAGCACTGATCCCTGCGGTACCCCACTAGTCACTGCCTGCCACCCCGAAAAAGACCCATTTATTCCTACTCTCTGTTTCCTGTCTGAACCAATTTTCAATCCATGCCAGTATATTACCCCCAATCCCATGTGCTTTAATTTTGCACACTAACCTCTTATGTGGGACTTTATCAAAGGCCTTCTGAAAATCCAAATAAACCACATCCACTGGTTCTCCCTTATCTATTCTACCAGTTACATCCTCAAAAAACTCCAGTGGGTTTGTCAAACATGATTTCCCTTTCATAAATCCATCTTGACTTTGTCTAATCCCATTGATATTTTCTAAGTGTCCTGTTATCACATCCTTTATAATAGATTCTAGTATTTTCCCTACTACTGATGTTAGGCTAACTGGTCTGTAGTTCCCTGTTTTCTCTCTCCCTCCTTTTTTAAATAGTGAGGTTACATTTGCCACCCTCCAATCTGCAGGAACTGTTCCACAATCTATAGAATTTTGGAAGATGACAACTAATGCATCCACTATTCCCATGGCTACCTCTTTTAGTATTCTGGGATGCAGATTATCAGCTCCTGGGGATTTATCGGCTTTCTGTCCCATTAATTTCTCCTGCACTTTTTTTTAATAATACTAATTTCCTTTAATTCCTCTTTCTCACTAGTCCCTTGGTTCCCTAGCATTTCTGGGAAGTTATTTGTGTCCTTTTCCGTGAAGACAGAACCAAAGTATTTGTTTAATTGCTCTGCCATTTCCCTGTTCCCCATTATAAATTCTCCCGTTTCTGACTGTAAGTGGCCTACATTTGTCTTCACTAATCTTTTTCTTTTTACATACATGTAGAAGCTTTTACAGTCCACTTTTATGTTCCTTGCAAGTTTACTCTCATGCTCTATTTTTCCCCTCTTAATCAATCTCTTAGTCCTTTTTTGCTGAATTCTGAACTGTTCCCAATCCTCAGGCTTGCTACTTTTTCTGGCAACTTTATATGACTCCTCTTTGGATCTAATACTATCCTTCATTTCTTTTTTTAGCCATGATTGGGCCACATTTCCTTTTGTGTTTTTGTGCCAGAAAGGAATGTATAATTGTTGCAATTCATGCATTTGTTCCTTAAATGTTAGTCATTGCCTATCCACCATGATGCCTTTTAATGAAGTTTCCCAATCTATCATAACCAACTCACTCCTCACACCTTTGTAGTTTCCTTAGTTTAGATTTAGGACCCTAGTTTCGGATTGGAGTATATCACTTTCCATCTTAATGAAGAATTCTATCATGTTGTGGTCACTCGTCCCTAAAGGACCCCGCATAGCAAGATTATTAATTAACCCCTTCTCATTGCAAAATACCCAATCTAGGATAGACTGTTCCCTGGTTGGCTCCTCAACATACTGGTCTAAAAAATTAGCAAGCTCTCTGTATCTTCATACAGCCTAGTTATTAGCAAGCTCTGTATCTTCAGCTGGCAAAGTTATTATCAATCTCTCTGTATCTTTGTGTTGCCAAGTTATTAGCAAATTCTGTATCTTCAACTAGCCAAGTTATTAGCAAGCTCGGTATCTTCATATAGCCAAGTTATTAGCAAGCTCAGTATCTTCATCCAGTCAAGTTATTAGCAAGCTCATTGCATCTTCATATCGGCCTGTCATTAGCAAGCTCTGTTTCTTCATATAGCCAAGTTATCAGCAAGGTCTGTATCTTCATATTGCCAAGTTATTAACAAGGCCTCTGTATCTTCATAAAGCCTAATTACTAGCAAGTGCACTATATCTTCATATAGCCAAGTTTTTAGCAAGTTCTGTATATTCATATAGCCAAGTTATTAGCAAGCTCTGTAACTTCAGCTAGCTAAGTTATTAGCAAGCTCTGTATCTTCAGCTAGCTAAGTTATTAGCAAGCTCTCTGTATCTTCATATTGCCAAGTTATTAGCAGGTTCTGTATCTTCATCTAGCCAAGTTATTAGCAAGCTCTGTACCATCATATTGACAAAATATTAGCAAGCTCTGTATCTTCAACTAGCCAAGTTATTAGCAAGCTCAGTATCTTCATATGGCCAAGTTATTAGCAAGCTCTCTGTATCTTCATATAGTCAAGTTATTAGCAAGCTCTCTGTATCTTCATATAGCCATGTTATTAGCAAGCTCGGTATCTTCATATGGCCAAGTTATTAGCAAGCTCTCTGTATCTTCATATAGCCATGTTATTAGCAAGCTCGGTATCTTCATATGGCCAAGTTATTAGCAAGCTCTCTGTATCTTCATATAGCCATGTTATTAGCAACCTCTCTGTGTCTTCATACAGTCAAGTTATTAACAGGCTCTGTATCTTCATATTGCCAAGTTATTAGCAAGACCTTTGTATCTTCATAGAGCCATATTATTAGCAAGTGCTCTATATATTCATACAGCCAATTTATTAGCAAGCTCTATATCTTCATATAGCCATGTTATTAACAAAATCTCTGTATCTTCATACAGCCACTTTATTAGTAAGCTCTCTGTATCTTTATATAGCCAAGTTTTTATCAATCGATCTGCATCGTCATCTAGCCAAGTTATTAGCAAGCTCTGTATCTTTGTATTGCCAAGTTATTAGCAAGCTTTGTATCTTCATCTAGCCAAGATACTAGCAAGCTCTCAGTATCTTCATTTAGCCAAGTTATTAGCAAGCTCCTTGTATCTTTCTTATTGCTAAGTTATTATCAATCTCTCTGTATCTTTGTGTTACCAAGTTATTAGCAAATTCTGTATCTTCATATAGCCAAGTTATTAGCAAGCTCAGTATCTTCATCCAGCCAAGTTATTAGCAAGCTCATTGCAACTTCATATAGGCCTGTCATTAGCAAGCTCTGTTTCTTCATATAGCCAAGTTATCAGCAAAGTCTGTATCTTCATATTGCCAAGTTATTAACAAGACCTCTGTATCTTCATAAAGCCATATTACTAGAAAGTGCACTATATCTTCATATAGCCAAGTTATTAGCAAGTTCTGTATCTTCATATAGCCAAGTTTTTAGCAAGTTCTGTATATTCATATAGCCAAGTTATTAGCAAGCTCTGTATCTTCAGCTAGCTAAGTTATTAGCAAGCTCTGTAACTTCAGCTAGCTAAGTTATTAGCAAGCTCTGTAACTTCAGCTAGCTAAGTTATTAGCAAGCTCTCTGTATCTTCATATTGCCAAGTTATTAGCAGGTTCTGTATCTTCATCTAGCCAAGTTATTAGCAAGCTCTGTATCATCATATTGACAAAATATTAGCAAGCTCTGTATCTTCAACTAGCCAAGTTATTAGCAAGCTCAGGATCTTCATATAGCCAAGTTATTAGCAAGCTCAGTATCTTCATATGGCCAACTTATTAGCAAGCTCTCTGTATCTTTATATAGTCAAGTTATTAGCAAGCCCTCTGTATCTTCATATAGCCATGTTATTAGCAAGCTCGGTATCTTCATATGGCCAAGATACTAGCAAGCTCTCAGTATCTTCATTTAGCCAAGTTATTAGCAAGGTCCTTGTATCTTTCTTATTGCTAAGTTATTAGCAAGCTCTGTGTATCATTGTATTTCCAAGTTATTAGCAAGTTCTATATGTTCAGCTAGCTGAGTTATTAACATGCTCTCTGTATCTTCATGTAGCTAAATGATTAGCAAGCTCCGGATTTTCATCTAGCCAAGTTATTAGCAAGCTCTGTATCTTCATACAGCCAGGTTATTAACAAGTTATCTGTATCTTTACATAGCTAAGTTCTTAGCAAGCCCCCTGTATCTTCATATTGCTAAGTTATTAACAAGCTCCGTACCTTCATATAGCCAAGTTATTAGAAAGCTCTCTGTACCTTCATATAGTCATTTTATTAGCAAGATCACTGTATCTTCATAAAGCCATGTTATTAGCAAGCTCTCTGTATCTTCATATAGCCAAGTTATTAGCAAGCCCTCTGTATCTTCATATTGCCAAATTATTAGCTAGCTCTGTTTTTTTCATATAGCCAAGTTATTAGCAAGCTCTGTATCTTTAGCCAGCAATTTATTAGCAAGCTTTCTGTATCTTCATATAGCGATGTTATTAGCAGGCTCTCTGTATCATCATATAGTCATGTTGTTAGCAATATCTCTGTATCTTCATCCAGTCAAGTTATTAGCAAGCTCTCTGTGTCTTCATCTTGCCAAGTTATTAACAAGTTCTCTGTATCTACATTCTGGGGTTCAAAACCCCTTTAACAAAAGATATTTGAAGGAAAATGTTAACTGTACCCCTTTTAAACTAAGACATTTGAAAACCTGCAAACACAGTAATGTGGTAAACTGTGTTCTCGCAAATCCTGTTTTTCTCTCACTGAAGCTGATGGCATTGGAGAAGTATTAGTTTCGGGAGCGAAGACATTGTACTGCGGATAGATATCTAGATTATTAAATACACAAGCTAGATGGATAATATCGAGCTTAAACCGTTATCATGTTTTCAAAGCACTTAGGTGCTTGGAAGCACAAGCTTTTCAACACAGCAAGGGTAATGTAAGGAAAGGCAACAAGGACATACATCAAAGGCTTTGGATCAGGAAGGCAATGATAGGTGTGAAAAAAGCAGGGGCCTCTCATTCCTATCTGGTAATCTGTACAAAAGAGCTGGGATTTGTAAAACATCAAGCAGTGTTGCACCCAACGTATGTTCAAATGGTATACGGAACGGATTTGACGCCACTGAAGCAATCAAAATTGGAGACGTAAGAACCATTAAGAATGTTTGGGCATAGAAATGTAAGGAACCTTTTACAACCCATTGTTCGAACACATGGGGGGTGATTTTAAACCCCAAGAAAGGGTGGCTGGGGACGTGTGGGAGTTGAAACTAGTTGTTTTTTTTGAGTCACTACCACTAAATTTCCCAGTGGGAAGCCTGTACTTTTCCACACCGACGTTAAACCCAGAAATAAAGTCGGGTTGCAGCCCTGACCCAAGAAACAACTATTTTCAACTCCCACCCGCCCACAACCTACCCATTCTTGGGGTTTAAAATCACCCCCGTGGTCTTTTCTACATCAAAGGGTCTCCAGTCACATGATCAAAGCCTAAACTGTCAATCATTGAAGCATGTTAATGATTGAGGCACAGCAACAGGGAGCGATTGGACAAAAAGAATGACCCTCCCCAATCTTATGTCCTATTGGTAGAATACAATATAAAAAGAAGACTCTTCACCACCTGGCAGTCATAAGGAATGCATACTGCAGTTGAACATCACACAAGATGAAGAGGATATTGAGTTCTGAAAAGCTGATCAACCTTCAGGCCTGATGAGCAAAAGCCTTGGCTTTGAGGTTGTATATGTATTAATGATTTGCCTGATGTGTGTATGGATTGTTAAGTCATTACACAATAATGTTATGAATTATTAAGTGTATAATGGGATTTTATAGAGGAAAGTCATATGTATGGTTTGATCTTGCTTCATGAATGCTCATATGAATGATAACATCATTCAATAATTACTTTTGATTAATGAAACTACTGTGAGTGAGGTGATTTTCTTTGCTTGACTATTTGTCCAATGTCCAAGAATCACAGGAAATAAGGAATTCCCTACATCATCTAGCCAAGTTATTAGCAAGCTCTGTGTATCTTTGTATTACCAAATTGTTAGCAAGTTCTATATCTTCAGCTAGCTAAGTTATTAGCAAGCTCTCTGTACCTTCATACTGCCAAGTGATTAGCCAGCTCTGTACCTTCATATAGCCAAGTTAGTAGCAAGCTTGGTATCTTCATAGGGTCCAGTTATTAGCAACCTCTGTATCTTCATATAGCCATGTTATTAGCAAGCTCTATCTTTATACAGACAAGTTACTAGCAATCTCTATCTTCATATAGCCAAGTTATTAGCCAGTTCTGTATCTTGATATAGCTATGTTATTGGCAAGGTCACTATCTTCATATAGCTAAGTTATTAGCAAGCTCAGTATCTTCATAGGGTCAAGTTATTAGCAACTTCTGTATCTTATAGCCAGGTTAATTGCACATTCTGTATCTTCATATTGCCAGGTTATTAGCAAATTCTCTATCTTCTAGTCAAGTAATTAACAAGCTCTGTATCTTCACATAGCCATGTTATTAGCAAGCTCTCAAGGCATACCTAAAAATGAGGTGCCAACCTGGTGAAGCTACAACACAGGACAACATGCATGCCAAACAGCAGAAGCAACATGCTATAGACAGAGCCAAGCAGTTCCACAACCAACGGATCAGATCAAAGCTCTGCAGTCCTGCCACATCCAGTCGTGAATGGTGGTGGACAATTAAATAACTAATGGGAGGAGGAGGCTCTATAAACATCCCCATCCTCAATGATAGCAGAGTCCAGCACGTGAGTGCAAAAGACAAGACTGAAGCATCTTCAGCCAGGAGCGCCGTGTAGATGATCCATCTGGGCCTCCTCCCGATATCCCCACCATCACAGAAACCAGTCTTCAGTCAATTCGATTCACTTCACGTGATATCAAGAAACGGCTGAGTGCACTGGATACAACAAATGCTATGGGCCCTGGCAACATCCCAGCTGTAGTGCTGAAGACTGTGCTCCTGAACTAGCCGTGCCTCTAGCCAAACTGTTCCAGTACAGCTACAACACTGGCATCTACCTGACAATGTGGAAAATTGCCCAGGTATGTCCTGTCCACAAAAAGCAGCACAAATCCAATCTGGCCAATTACCGCCCCATCAGTCTACTATCAATAATCAGCAAAGTGATGGAAGGTGTCATCGGCAGTGCTATCAAGCGGCACTTACTCACCAATAACCTGCTCACCGATGCTCAGTTTGGGTTCTGCCAGGACCACTCGGCTCCAGACCTCATTACAGCCTTGGTCCAAAACATGGACAAAAAAGCTGAATTCCAGAGGTGAGGTGAGAGTGACTGCTCTTGACATCAAGGCAGCATTTGAACGAGTGTGGCACCAAGGAGTCCTAGTAAAATTGAAGTCAATGGGAATCAGAGGAAAACTCTCCAGTGGCTGGAGTCATACCTAGCACAAAGAAAGATGGTAGTGGTTGTTGGAGGCCAATCATCTCAGCCCCAGGACATTGCTGCAGGAGTTCCTCAGGGCAGTGTCCTAGGCCCAACCATCTTCAGCTGCTTCATCAATGGCCTTCCCTCCATCATAAGGTCAGAAATGGGGATGTTCACCGATGATTGCAGTGTTCAGTTCCATTCGCAACCCCTCAGGTAATGAAGCAGTCCGAGCCCGCATGCAGCAAGACCTGGACAACATGCAGGCTTGGGCTGATAAGTGGCAAATAACATTCATGCCAGACAAGTGCCAGGCAATGACCATCTCCAACAAAGAGTCTAACCACCTCCCCTTGACATTCAACGGCATTACCATCGCCGAATCCCCCACCATCAACATCCTGGGGGTCACCATTGACCAGAAACTTAACTGGACCAGCCACATAAATACTGTGGCTACAAGAGCAGGTCAGAGGCTGGGTATTCTGTGGCGAGTGACTCGCCTCCTGACTCCCCAAAGCCTTTCCACCATCTACAAGGCACAAGTCAGGAGTGTGATGGAATACTCTCCACTTGCCTGGATGAGTGCAGCTCCAACAACACTCAAGAAGCTTGATACCATCCAGGACAAAGCAGCCTGCTTGATTGGCACTCCATCCACCACCCCAAATATTCACTCCCTTCACCACTGGCGCACTGTGGCTGCAGTGTGTACCATCCACAGGATGCACTGCAGCAACTCGACAAGGCTTCTTTGACTGCACCTCCCAAACCCACGACCTCTGACAAGGACAAGGATCACACACCATCCCGACTTGGAAATATATCGCCGTTCCTTCATCGCTGCTGGGTCAAAATCCTGGAACTCCGTACCTAACAGCACTGTGGGAGAACCTTCACCGCACGGACTGCAGCGGTTCAAGAAGGCAGCTCACCACTACCTCAAGGGCAATTAGGGATGGGCAATAAATGCTGGCCTTGCCAGTGATGCCCACATCCCATGAATGAATAAAAAAAGTCATCGTATAGCCAAGTTATTAACAAGCTCTGTATCTTCATATGGCTGTTATTAGCATGCTCTCTGTATCTTAATAGCCAAGTTATTAGCAAGCTCAGTATCTTCATAGAGTCAAGGTATTAGCAAGTGCTCCCAAATCTTCATATAGCCGAGTTATTAATAAGCTCTCTATCTTCATATAACCAGGTTATTCGCAAGCACTCTATCTTCAATAAAAACAGACAAAGCTGGAGAAACTCAGCATGTCAGGCATAATCTGTGGAGAAAGAAACAGTTAATGTTTCAGTTTGAAGACCTTTTGTCAATTCTGAAACGTTAACCCTGTTTCTTTTGCCACAGATGCTGCCTGACTTGCTGAGCTTCTGCAGCATTTTCTGTTTTTATTGAAGATTTCCAGCATCTGCAGTATTTTGCTTTTGGTCTATGCCTTCATTTTGGCAAGCCATTAGCAAGCCCTGTATCTTCATATAGCAAAGCTTTAGCAATCTCTGTATTTTCATACAGCCAAGTTATTGGCAAGCTCTATCTTTTTATTGCCCAGTTATTTGCAAGGTCTCTGTATCTTCATATAGCTGGTCATTATCAAGTGCTCTATATCTTCATATAGCCAAGATTTATCAAGCTCTGTAACTTCATATTGCCAAGTTGTTAGCAAGCTCTCTGGGGGGGAAAAGTCCGATAAGGATCCTTTTTGGGCGGTGGTAACACAATGTGCTACCACCCCGTGCCCGATGGACCCTGTGCAGGTAGGACGCAAGTTTGGACCCAAGGGAGCACTTACCTGCAATCGGTGTTCCTTTCTGGGCCTTGCGTGTGGAATCAATGCAATTCACACTTTCCATCACCAGAGGGAGCTCTATCTTAAAGGGAGGATGTTTCTTAGAAATCTCTTAAAGGTAGCTGGTACCTGTTATTTGCTGAAAATAAGTCTACTGTCTGCATGGAGTCTGAACAGAGATGCAGATCCCATCCCTATATTTACACACTGATGAGTTATGTTAAAACATTGAATAAAGGTTGCACACTACTAAATCCCACATCCTCCAATCTGCACACCGGACCTCACTAATCTGCCAATCTGAGTTGGTACTAGGCCTGTGAGTGCATGCATCAAGGTTCTCTGCTGATGCACTAGAGACCTTGGGTTCAAGAGCTGGACAGAAGGAGGGATATCCTATATTCGCAGGGGGGAGGGGGTGGCAAGAAGCCCTCCAGACATATACTCAAAAGGCAGTGGGAGACAGCGGGGGACGAAGTCAATGCCAGGCACACAGCATCATGAACATGGATGCAGTGCAGGAAGAAGTTCAATGCTTTGACATAAGTGGTCAAGGTGAGTGAGGTCAAGTGGCGCCTCCTACCAACTGCACCATGCAATACAGCCCCCATCCCCCACACACCAACAAACTCTTTCCATCAGTACTCAACTCTTCCAATCAGATGCTTCCTCTCTCCCTTACACAACCACTGTTTCAAGCCGCCCACTCTCAGGCCACACACACTGGCAACTATTCAACCATGACAGGCACATGTCCCACTTTCTTGGAGGAGGTGATGCATATCAAGAGGCAGCATATGGCATAGCATTTAGCCCCTCAAGCCTGTTGTACCATTCAATGAGATCATGGTGGACCTGTGACCTAACTCCATATACCCGTCTTAGCCCCATATCCCTTAATAGCCTTGGTTCACAGAAATCTATCAATCTCAGATTTAACATTCACAAGTGAGCTAGCATCAACTGCCGTCTGAAGAAGAGCATTCCAAACGTCTCCCACCCTTTGCGTGTAGAAGCATTTCCTAACTTCACTCCTGCATGTCCTGGCTCTAAATGTTAGGCTATGTCCCTCCCGCCCTAGTATTGAAGTCTAGGAGACTGCCAAAAACAGTAACAAATGTCTCGGCAGCCAGTAACCTGTAAATCCTGCATGGTCCCTTTAAATAGAGCTGGTGGGGAGGTCCTCCAGGCACTCTAAGACACCTACAGATGGGTGGGGTTAAGACTGTGTTGAGTTGACCGTTAGACACCATTTTGGGACTTATCACTTTAAATCCGCTTTGCACACTGATTGAAGCCATTTTCTCCCTACTTTACATGATACCAGCGTTCGTTATCTGAGCCTGCGCAAACTCCTATACCAAGGTGGCGTCTGGCGCACATCACGCAGGAAACGTGCGTGTGCATCCAAGACGCCATCTTGGATGTTGGAGAGGCCATGTAGCGCCAAAACAACGGGCGCTACACGGCCCAATTTAGCGCCCTCTGTATCTTCATACAGCCGTATTATTAGCATGCTTTGTATCTTCACCAAACCAAGTTGTTAGCAGGCTCTGTATCTTCATATAGCCAAGTTATTAGCAAGCTCTCTGTATCTTTGTATAGCCAGGTTATTAGAAAATGGTCTGTATATTCACATAGCCAAGTTATTATCAAGCTTTTTATCTTCATATAGCCAAGTTATTAGCAAACTCAGTTTCTTCATTTAGCCTGGTTATTGGCAAACTCGCTGTATCTTCATGTAGCCAAGTTATTTGTAAGCTCTCTATCTTCATTTGGCTGTATTCTTAGCAAGCTCTGTATCTTTACTTAGCCAAGTTACTAGCAAGCCTTGTATCTTCATATAGCTTGGTTATTAGCAAGCATTCTATATGTACCTTGATATAGCCAAGCTTTAGCAAGCTCTGTATGTTCATATAGCCAAATTATTAGCAAACTCTATCTTCATATTTCCAATTTATTAGCATGCTTTGTATCTTCACCTAGCCAAGTTATTAGCAAGTAGTGTATCCTCATATTGCCAAGTTCTTAGCGAGCTTTGTAGCTTTATATAGTCATGTTATTAGCAAGCTTTCTGTATCTTATAGCCAAGTTATTAGCAAGCTCTGGATCTTCATATATCCATGTTATTAGCAACTGTTCGATATCTTCATATAGCCAAGTAATAAGCAAGTTCTAGACCTTGATATAGCCAAGCTTTAGGAAGATCTGTATCTTCATATAGCCAAGTTATTAACAAGCTCTCTGTATCTTTATCTTGCCAATTTATTAGCAAGCTTTGATTCTTTACCTATCCAAATTATTAGCAAGCTCTTTATCTTCATGTGGCCATGTTATTAGTGAGCTCGGTATCTTCATTTAGCCAAGTTATTAGCAAGCTCTCTGTATCTTCATATAGCCAAGTTATTAGCAAGCTCTCTGTGCCTTCGTATTGCTAACTTATTAGCAAGCTCTATCATAGGACTATAGGAACAGGAGTAGGCCATTTTGTTCCTGTTCTGCCTTTCAATGAGATCATGGCTGATCTGCGACCTAATTCCATGTACCTGCCTTAGCCACATATCTCGTAATACCTTTGGTTAACGTAAATCTATCAATCTCAGATTAAAATGAACAATTCAGCTAGCATCAACAGCTGTTTGCGGAAGAGAGTTCCAAATTTCTACCATCCTTTGCGTGAAGTGTTTCCTAATTTCACTCCTGAAATGTTTAGGCTATGCCCCCTAGTCCTAGTCTCCCCAACCAGCAGAAATAGTCTCTATCTACCCTATCAGTTCCTCTTAATATCATGAAAACTTCGATGAAATCACCTCTTAATCTTCTAAATTCGAGGAAATACAACCCTAGTTTGTGTAATCTCTTCTCTTAATTTAACCCTTGGAGTCCAGGCATCATTCTAGTAAATTTACGCTGCACTCCCTCCAAGGCCCATATATCCTTCCTAAGGTGCTGTGCCCAGAACTGAACACAGTACTCCAGCTGTGGTCTAACCAGGGCTTTGTATAGCTGTAGCATAACTACTACCCCCTTGTATTCTCGTCCTTTTTAGATATAAAGGCCAGCATTCCATTAGCCTTTTTGATTATTTTCTGTACCTGTCCATGACATTTTAATGATCTATGTACATGGACCCTTAGGTCTCTTTGTACCTCCACTGTTCTGAAGTTTTCTGCATTTAGAAAATACTCTGATCTATCCTTTTTATGTCCAAAATGGATGACCTCACACCTGCATACGTTGAAATCCATTTGCCACAGTTTTGCCCACTCACTTAATCTATTAATATCTCTGTAATTTTATGCTTCCATCTACACTGCTTACGATGTTGCCTATCTTTGTATCATCAGCAAACTTGGAAATGTGGCTCTCTATCCTGTCATCTAAGTCATTAATAAATACAGTGAATAGTTGAGGCCCCAACACAGATCCCTGTGGGACACCACTAGTCATATCCTGCCAATTAGGTTACCTGCCCATTATCCCTACTCTCTGTCTCCTGCCGCTCAGCCAATTTCCTAACCAGGTCAATAATTTGCACTCAATTCCATGAGCTTCAATTTTAGCTAACAGTCTCTTATGAGGGATTTTATTGAATGCCTTCTGGAAGTCCATACAAACAACATCTTCATTTGCCAAGTTATTAGCCACCTCCTGTATCTTCATATAGATAAATTATTAGCAAGCTCTCTATCTTATAGACAGATTATTAGCAAGTTCTGAATCTTCATATAGCCATGTTATTAGCAAGCTCTCTGTACGTTCATAGATCCGTGTTATTAGTAAGTTCTGTGTATCTCCATATAGCCAGGTTATTAGCAAGCTCTTTTCCTTCATACAGCCAGTTTATTAGAACGTGCTCTGCCTCTTCATGTAGCCATGATATTGGTATGTTCTCTGTATCTTCATATAGCCAGGTTATTTGCAAGCACTGTCTTCATATAGCCATGTTATTAGCACGCTCTGTATCTTCACATAGCCAAGCTTAGCAAACTCTATTTCCTTAAAGCAAAGTTATTAGCAAGCTTTGAATCTTCAAGCAGCCATGTTATTAGCAATTCTCTATCTTCACATAGCGATGTTATTAGCATGATCTATGTATTTTCATGATGTGGAGATGCCGGTGATGGACTGGGGTTGACAATTGTAAACAATTTTACAACACCAAGTTATAGTCCAGTAATTTTATTTTAAATTCACAAGCTTTCGGAGGCTTCCTCCTTCCTCAGGTGAACGATGTGGCCTTCACATTTTGTCCACATCGTTCACCTGAGGAAGGAGGAAGCCTCCGAAAGCTTGTGAATTTAAAATAAAATTGCTGGACTATAACTATGTATTTTCATACAGTGGTGTTATTAGCAAGCTCTCGGTATCTTCTTATAGCCAAGTTATTAGCTAGCGCTCTGTATCTTCGTACAGCCATGTTATCAGCAAGGTCAATGTATCTTCATACGGCGAAATTATTAGCAAGCTCTCTATCATCATAAAGACAGGTTATTAGCAAGCACTCTATCTTCATATAGCCAAATTATTAGCGCACTTTCTATCTTCATATAGCCAAGCTTAGCAAACTCTGTATCTTTAGATAGCCATGTTATTAGCAAGTTCTCTATCATATAGCTAGGTTATTAGCAAGCTCTCTGTATGTTTTTAGGTCCCTGTTATTAGCAACTTCCGTGCATCTCCATATAGCCAAGTTATTAGCCAGATCACTCTATCTTCATACTGCCGCATTATTAGCAAGCTCTGTAGCCTCATATTGGCAAATTATTAGCAATCTCTGTGTTTCTTCTTATATCCAAGTTATTAGCAGAGAATCATAGAAACATAGAATGGTTACAGCACGGAAGGAGGCCATTCGATCCATCGAGTCTGCGCCGGCTCCATGCAACAGCAATTCAGCTAGTCCTAATCCCCCGCCCTATCACAGTACCCCTGCAAATTTTTTACTTTCAAGTTCTTATCCAGTTCACTTTTGAAGGCCATGATTGAATCTGCCTCCACCATCCCCTCGGGCAGTGCATTCCAGATCCTAACTACATACTGTGTTTAAAAAAAAGTTTTTCCTCATGTCAGCTTTGGTTCTTTTGCCAATCACCTTAAAACTATGTCCACTGGTTCTTTACCCTTCTGCTAATGGGAACAGTTTCTCTCCATCTACTTTGTCTAGACCCTTCATGATTCTGAATAACTCTATCAAATCTCCTCGCAACCGTCTCAGTTCCAAGGAGAACAACCCCAGCTTCTACAGTCTATCCGTGTAACTAAAGTCCTTCATCCCTGGAATCATTCAATAAATCTCTTCTGCTCCCTCTCTAAGGCCTTCACATTTTTCCTAAAGTGCAGTGCCCAGAACTGGACACAATACTCCAGTTGTGGCCGAACCAGTATTTTATAAAGGTTCATCATGACTTCCTTACTTTTGTACTCTATGCCTCTATTTATAAATTGTAAACAATTTTACAACACCAAGTTATAGTCCAACAATTTTATTTGAAATTCACAAGCTTTCGGAGGCTTCCTCCTTCCTCGGGTGAATGTGGAAATGAAATCCTCGAACCCTTCGCATTTATAAATCACAGAACAATACCTGGTGATTACAGACAGTCTTTCCAACTACCCGTTGCCAAGGCAATCAGTGTGCAGACGAGAGGTGTTACCTACAAGGCCACCGAATATACAAACAACCAAAAAGAAAAACAGAGAGAGAGGCAGAAACATAGAAACATCCGGAAGGAAGAGAAAGACAGCAAATGACCCGTTATATTAAAAACAGATAACATTTGTTCGCTGGTGGGGTTACGTGTAGCGTGACATGAACCCAAGATCCCGGTTGAGGCCGTCCTCATGGGTGCGGAACTTGGCTATCAATTTCTGCTCGACGATTTTGCGTTGTCGTGTGTCTCGAAGGCCGCCTTGGAGTATGCTTACCCGAAGGTCCTTTCTATGGACCCACGGTGAGGAATCACTGAAGAGACTACACGATAACATCAAGTTCCATCCCACCATCAAGCTCACCATGGACTACTCCTCAGAATCAGTTTCTTTCTTGGACACACGAATCTCCATCAAAGACGGGCACCTCAGCACCTCACTCTACCGCAAGCCCACGGACAACCTCACGATGCTCCACTTTTCCAGCTTCCACCCTAACCACGTCAAAGAGGCCATCCCCTATGGACAGGCCCTGCGAATACACAGGGTCTGCTCAGACGAGGAGGAACGCGATGGACACCTACAGACGCTGAAAGACGCCCTAGTAACAACGGGATATGACGCTCGACTCATCGATTGACCGTTCCGACGGGCCACAGCGAAAAATCGCATCGACCTCCTCAGAAGACAAACACGGGACGCAACCAACAGAGTACCCTTCGTCGTCCAGTACTTCCCCGGAGCGGAGAAACTACGCCATGTTCTCCGCAGCCTTCAACATGTCATCAATGACGACGAACACCTCGCTATGGCCATCCCCACACCTCCACTACTCTCCTTTAAACAGCCACCCAACCTCAAACAGACCATAGTTCGCAGCAAATTATCCAGCTTTCAGTAGAACAGCGTCCACGACACCACACAACCCTGCCACGGTAACCTCTGCAGGACATGCCAGATCATCGACACAGATACCACCATCACACGAGAGGACACCACCCACCAGGTGCATGGTTCATACTCCTGTGACTCGGCCAACGTTGTCTACCTCATACGTTGCAGGAAAGGATGCCCCAGAGCATGGTACATTGGCGAGACCATGCGGACGCTGCGACAACGGATGAACGGACACCGCGCAACAATCGCCAGACAGGAGGGTTCCCTCCCAGTCGGGGAACACTTCAGCAGTCAAGGGCATTCAGCCACTGACCTTCGGGTAAGCATACTCCAAGGCGGCCTTCGAGACACACGACAACGCAAAATCGTCGAGCAGAAATTGATAGCCAAGTTCCGCACCCATGAGGACGGCCTCAACCGGGATCTTGGGTTCATGTCACGCTACACATAACCCCACCAGCGAACAAAAGCTATCTGTTTTTAATATAACGGGTCATTTGCTGTCTTTCTCTTCCTTCCGGATGTTTCTATGTTTCTGCCTCTCTCTCTGTTTTTCTTTTTGGTTGTTTGTATATTCGGTGGCCTTGTAGGTAACACCTCTCTGTCTGCACACTGTGATTGCTTTGGCAACGGGCAGTTGGAAAGACTATCTGTAATCACCACATATTGTTCTGTGATTTATAAATGCGAAGGGTTCGAGGATTTCATTTCCACATTTACGTGAGGAAGGAGGAAGCCTCCGAAAGCTTGTGAATTTCAAATAAAATTGTTGGACTATAACTTGGTGTTGTAAAATTGTTTACAATTGTCAACCCCAGTCCATCACCGGCATCTCCACATCATGGCTACCATCTATTTATAAAGCCCAGGATCCCGTATGCTTTTTTAACCGCTTTCTCAACCTGCCCTGCCACCTTCTGCAATTTGTGCACATATACCCCTGGATCTCTCTGTTCCTGTACCTCTTTTAGACTTGTGCCTTTAGTTTGTATTGACCCTCCTCGTTCTTCCTACCGAAATGTATCACTTCGCATTTTTCTGCATTAAATTTTATCTGCCACGTGTTCGCCCATGCCACCAGCCTGTCTATCATCTTGAAGTATATGCTCTCTGTATCTTCATATAGCCAAGTTATTAGCAATCTCTACATCTTCATATAGCTAAGTATTAGCAGGCTCAGTATTTTCATATAGCTAAGAATTAGTAGGCTCTCTATCTACATATAGCCAAGGTTAGCAAACCCTGTATCTTCATCGAGCCAAGTTATTAGCAAACTCGGTATCTGCATGCTGCCCAGGTTATTAGCAAGATCACTATCTTCATTTAGCCAGGTTATTAGAAAGTGCTTTCTATCTTCATAGAGCCATGTTATTGGCAAGTTCTCTGTATACTCGTACAGCAAAATTATTAGCAAAGTCATGGCTCTAATTTTTAGGCTATGTCCCCTAGTCCTAGACTCCCCAACCAGCGGAAATAGTTTCTCTCTATCTACCCTATCAGCTCCCCTTAATAGCTTGAAAATTTCGATCAAATCACTCCTTAATCTTCTAAATTCCAGAAATACAACCCTAGTTTGTGTAATCTCTGTAATTTAACCCTTGGCGTCCAGGCATCATTCTAGTAAATCTACGCTGCAGTCCCTCTCTGTAATTTCATACTTCCATCTACACTACTTACAATGCTGTCTATCGTTGTGTCATCGGCAAACTTGGATACGTGGCTCACAATCCCGTCATCCAGGTCATTAATAAATACAGTGAATAGTTGAGGCCCTCACACAGATCCCTGTGGTACACCACTAGTCACATCCTGCCAATTAGGTTACCTGCCCAATATCCCTACTCTCTGTCTCCTGCCGTTCAGCCAATTTCCTAACCAGGTCAATAATTTGCACTCAATTCCATGAGCTTCAACTTTAGCTAAGTCTCTTATGAAGGACTTTATCGAATGCCTTCTGGAAGTCCACATAAACAACATATGGCCAAGCTATCTGCATCTTCATATAGCCAAGTTATTAGCAAGCTCAGTATCTTCATGTAACCTTGTTATTAGCAAGCTCTGTAGCTTCATATAGCCAAGTTATTAGTAAGCTCTCTGTACCTTCAAACATATATCTTCATTTTATAATAGTAAAATTATAAAATTTTATTTTATAATAAAATATTAATAAAATTTATTCTGAAATTCCTTTTACACCAGAAAATATATCTGTATAATAGCTCTCTGCTTTTTATTAGCAGTGTAAATTTTCAAATTCTTTGGAAAGATATCCATTTCTTTATATACTCCTGGGGTCACCAAACTTGCTACTTTTTCTTACAACCATGTTAATTGCAACATCTCTACTACTTCTATAGCACTGATACCAGTAATTGCTTTATTCCTACAATTTTGTGATTAGCAAGGTAATCTTGGTCGCGGCCAAGGCTTTCAGTAAAAAAATTTGCTCACCTGCCCCTTTGAGTGACCTCCTGCATCTCCTGGTGCTGAACTGGTGGTTCCACTGCAGCACTACCAGATTTCCCTTGGTGCCAGCGACAGGCTCCTTCTTGGTGGTGGGGATCATACCAGGAACCCACCCTGTATACTAAACCAACCCTAACACAGGAAAACAAGTCAGGGTCATGGCGGGGTCAGGGCAGTCATTCAGAAAATCCATCTTTTCCTCTTCAGCATTCTGATCTCCAAGCTCTTTCTTCCCTCATTAGGGATAGTCTTATGAATTTGTGCTTCTGGCATGGAGCTCCGCTTTCCAGGAATGCATATTCCAAACTTCAGCATGGAGGTCAGCAGGCCCCAGTCTGGTGGGGCCAGTTGACCTCTGACCTGAACTGAAAACAAAGTGCTGGAAACACTCAGCAGGTCAGGCAGCATCTGTGGAGAGAGAAACAGAGCTAACGTTTCAGGTCGATGACCTTTCATCAGAACTGGAGGATGTTAGGGAACTCCTGATATGCACTCTTGGTGGGTGAAGCTCTGTGCCTGAAGTGCAAATCCATGAAAATGTATCCTACGTTGCAATCATGCAGGATAGCAATGTTGGCCCAACATTTTCAGTACTTTTGAGCAACGTATGCTGTATAAAAGCTACCTCCTACAATACACTTAATTGGAACATTTTCTTAAAGTAACAGCACCAAATATGATATTAATAAAACTTGTATGGAACAAATATTGTTTATATAGTACTGGCACAAGGCGAGTCACTTTCTGTAGGTATTTAATAAACAGACGAGTACTCAAAGGATAAAAAAAATCACGTTCCATGCCAGCGCTCTCCAGAAACTCAAATTTGGGCACATTGCCATCTCACAGCATGATTTTTCTATTTAAAAAAATATGAAAAAATCAGTTAATGGCATCAAAGAAAAAAAATTGAATGCAGAAGTGATGGGAAAAATGTGTCATGCATAAGGTTCCATAAAAATTAAATAAATTTTGTTGAAACTGTGCATATTTAAATAATACAGAGTATTCATTTATAACTTGATGAGTGACATTTACTTGAAGCAGGAGAGCCAGCCGCAAATTTAGATTTATCCACTCTGCTTTCAAATACTGCCCTTGCTGTGCTCATTGACATGCTCATATCTAGGCGATCCGTAGACTGGAACATGTTGAATTTATACGTACCATTTTAATGGGTAAGTTAATTATAAAATGACTTTTTACTTAACAAAATTGATAAATTTTTAACCTAAATATAAGTAAACCAGTGAGATTTGTGTTTATCTGCATTCATTGGACCAACCAGACATCACTTTCCCAAAACTTACCTGAAGAATTTGTCTCCCATTCTTAAGGACATTAAACAGGCAATTTTGAGAATCTCTATTATGGGCTGTAGAACCTTGCATGTGGTGAGCATGGGTTGGAGGATCAGGACTGTAGTTTTCACAGACACTATTCCCCTCAAACCCACCCTCAGTTCACAACAATCATTGCCCGTCTGCTCAAATTACAGAGGCACACTTCACGTTCCTCTGCTCACAGTGGCACTTTCCCCATCTAACCCCCACCCCACAGAAGCACTCTTCCCATTTAACCCCATACTCTTCAGTTCATAGAGAAGCACTCTCCCTCCCTGATGCTATTCTCACTGATGATTCCACCTCCAATTCTTACCCAACCCTGCTGCTTTGTCCTGGGAGCAGACTCTGTGCTGTATGCTGCAGGCAGGAATTTCTGATCCATCAGAAACTGTTTTGAGATCAGCAATTCCCACATGCAGCAAGAGTCAATTCCTGGGATGAATCAATATTGTCAGTTATGAATTTCAGTTGCATTCAGGAGAACTTTTTTCGCCAGTACGTAAGAAGGGGGCATTTCTAGATTTAGTTTTAGGAAATGAGGCTGGGCAGGTGGAAGGAGTTTCAGTGGGAGAGCATTTTGGTGGTAGTGATCATAATTCAGTTAGTTTAAGCAGTTATAGAAAAGGACAAAGATAGAACAGGAGTTAAAGTTCTTAATTGGGGAAAGGCCAATTTTACTACGGTAAGTGATTTAGCAAAAGTGGACTGGAAACAACTACTTGGAGGTAAATCAATGTCAGAGCAATGGGAGCCATTCATGGGGAAGATTCAAGGGGTGCAGAGTAAACATGTTCCCACAAAGAAAAAAGGTGGGGCTGCCAAATCTAGAGCCCCCTGGATGTCAAGGAGCATACAGGGTAAGATAAGGCAGAAAAGGAAAGCTTATGTCAGACACCGAGAACTAAAGAAAGCTTAGAGGAGTATAAAGTACAGGGGTGAAATTATGAAGGAAATTAGGAAAGCAAAGAATAGGCATGAAAAAATATTGACAAGTAAAATCAAGGAAAACCCAAAGATGTTTTGTAAATACATTAAGAGCAAGAGGATAACTAAGGAAAGAGTAGGGCCTATTAGAGACCAAAAAGGTAACCTATGTGTGGAGGCGGAAGATGTTGGTATGGTTCTTAATGAATACTTTGCATCTGTCTTCACAAAAGAGAGGGACGATGCAGACATTGTAGTTAAGGAGGAGGAGTGTGAAATATTGAATGGGATAAACTTAGAGAGAGAGGAAGTATTAAGGAGATTAGCATCTTTGAAAGTAGATAAATCACCAGGGCCAGATGAAATGTATCCCAGACTGTTAAAAGAAGCAAGAGAGGAAATAACGGAGGCTCTGACCATCATTTTCCAATCCTCACTGGATACAGGCGTGGTGCCGGATGATTGAAGGACTGCGAACGTTGTACCATTGTTTAAAAAGGGAGCGAAGGATAGACCAAGTAATTACAGACCAGTCAGTCTAACCTCGGTGGGGGGCAAATTATTGGAATCAATTCTGAGGGACAGGATAAACCATCATTTAGAAAGGCACGGAGTAATCAAGGACAGTCATCATGGGTTTGTTAAGGGAAGGTCATGTCTGACTAACTTGATTGAATTTTTTGAGGAGGTAACAAGGAGGGTCGATGAGGGTAGTGCATTTGATGTAGTCTACATGGATTTTAGCAAGGCTTTTGACAAGGTCCCACATGGCAGACTGGTCAAAAGAGTACAAGCCCATGGGATCCAAGGGAGAGTGGCAAGTTGGATCCAAAATTGGTTCAGTGTCAGGAAGCAAAGGGTAATGGTCGACTGGTGTTTTTGTGACTAGAAGGCTGTTTCCAGTAAGGGTTCCGCAGGGCTCAGTACTAGGTTCCTTGCTTTTTCTGATATATTTTAATAATTTGGACTTAAATGTAGGGGGCATGATTAAGAAGTTTGCAGATGATACAAAAATTGGTTGTGTGGTTGATAGTGAGGAGGAAAGCTGCAGACGGCAGGAAGATATCAATGAACTGGTTAGGTGGGCAGAAATGTGGCAAATGGAATTCAATCCGGAGAAGTGTGAGGTAATGCATTTGGGGAAGGCAAACAAGGCAAGGGAATACACAATAAATGGGAGGATACTGAAAAGTGTAGAGGAAGTGAGGGACCTTGGAGGGCATGTCCACAGGTCCCTGAAGGTAGCAGGACAGGTAGATAAGGTGGTTAAGAAGGCATATGGAATACTTTCAGTTATTAGCCGGGGCATAGAATATAAGAGCAGGGAGGTTATGCTAGAACTGTATAAAACATTGGTTAGGCCACAGCTTGAGTACTGTGTACAGTTCTGGTGACCACATTACAGGAAGGTTGTAATTGCACTAGAGAGGGTACAGGGAGATTTACGAGGATGTTGCCAGGACTGGAGAATTTTATCTGAGGAAAGATTGGATAGGCTGGGGTTGTTCTCTTTGGAACAGAGGAGGCTGAGGGGTGATTTAATTGAAGTGTACAAAATTATGAGGGGAATGGATAGGGGGGGACCTATGTCCCTTAGCAGTGAGGTCAATAACCAGGAGGCATAGATTTAAAGTGATTGGTAGAAGGATTAGAGGGGAGCTGAGGGAACATTTTCTCACCAGAGGGTGGTAGGGGTCTGGAACTCACTGTCTGAAAGGGTGGTCGAGGCAGAAACCCTCAACTCATTTAAAAAGTACCTGGATGTGCCCCTGAAGTGCCGTAACCTACAAGGCTACGGACCAAGTGCTAGAAAGTGGGATTAGGCTGGGTGGCTCATTTACGGCAGGCGCGGACAGGATGGGCCGAAAGGCCGCCTTCTATGCTGTAAATTTTCTATGATTCTATCAACAGTAAAAAGGTTGGGCAGTGAAGTGACTATTTGCCAATCAGATTCCATGGGGTGGGAAATTAAGTGCTGTAGCACAAACTTCCACTTCAAAGGCTGAGTTTTCACTCAAAGGGGACACACTGCACATGCCTACTTATGTTCCTGACTGGAAGAACCCATCGGGTCAATTGTTGAAAGAAGCAGCACATTTGCCACAGTGGCAGTCAAAACTTTCTCCATAATTCTGCCAGTATGGCCTTCAGCAAAGGACTTCAAAGAACTCTGACGAGCAGCATCATTGAGCTGGTTGGGGTTGATCATCCAAATGACTATAGAGGCATCTCTGCTTGTCCAACAGTACCCAGTCTACATACAAAATGATATAATTTTGCAGATGACATGGGGCAGACTTTACAATGTTAGTATATCCCGTGCTTTGAATTCTTGGCCATCCCTTGTCTTCGTTTGGCCATGGGTGTGAAGTGGGTGTGGAGATTGTCAGAAGAACTCCTCATTCCTATGACTGATCTTTTTTTATTTGCTTTAGGTGGCTACATATACTCCCTCAGA
Organism: Heptranchias perlo; assembly: GCF_035084215.1. Lineage (NCBI taxonomy): Eukaryota > Metazoa > Chordata > Chondrichthyes > Hexanchiformes > Hexanchidae > Heptranchias > Heptranchias perlo. The sequence goes on along the minus strand of NC_090329.1, from coordinate 96,254,327 downwards.
AATTTGAGAATAAGGTGTGCCCATGAAGGATCATGGAATGGTGATGTTCTCTTTGCACTTTGTCCTGGCTGTATTTGAGCTCTCAGGTGTTGAATCTTTAATACTTTCAGATTCGGCCCCTGTACGTCCTCTAAAACTTATGAAATGTTGCCTTCTTCCTCCTCAGTCCTGAGGACAAGGCTTTCAACTCAAGTTGTTTGGTGTAGATGAGCAGTATATAAAAATATGACTAGGAAATATGACTTTGCACTGTGCCTCATCTTTCTTAGAGCTTACTTTATAAGACTTTGAACTCTATTTGTTTTAAAATATTTTGGGATTGTAGAAGCAAAAGGACAATGAACATTACATATGTTACAAAATGCTATATAAATATTAGCATCCATATCACATCTGTCTACATTACACATGGTTAATATTTATATGTTGTGACTAATGTGACAGTTTTCAGATTCTGTGAAATTATATCACTGTTTTGCAGCAATCATTGTCCTTTTTTCTATTGCATATCTGGGCCTTTTACTTTCATTTACAGACCTTTATTTTCATTTTTTAAATATTGATTTAGACATTCTTTGTTTACATTAGCATCCCCGATAACATTGGCACTTTACCTATTTTTGGTTTGACTTATCTTACCTCAGACATTTCCAAGGATCTGAACAATTGAAGTTGACTGGTTAAGGAACTGCAGCTGGATTATAGTGTGGATAAACATAAGAGAATATACATTAGAACAGGAAACATGAAACATGTATACAATGAATGGATGTTCATTGGCAAGACTGTTAAAGGAGGAGCATTTTGGTGTGATTATTGATCATTGTTCACTGAAAGTATCTAGTCAGTGAGAAACTGTCAACAAACAAAGTTAATCAAGTACTGGAATGTAGCTCAAGTGCATTTGATTACAATGTCAAAATACGTTAATGTAACCTTCTATCATTTGTTAATAAGGTCACATAATGTATGCAGTTCTGGATATCCTGGGGTAAATTTCTCTCTCCGCCACATGGGCGGTAACCTGGCAGAGGGATTGCCCGCCTGTTATAGAACCCATCCGATTTTCATTCCATTTATTTCCACGAGGTTACCATCCATATGGTGAAGACCAGAATTTACCCCCTTATCTTCAAAAAGGGCATTGAAAAATTCAAGATGATTCAGAGAAGATAGAATATATTGAGAAAGGCTAACCGTATCGAACTTGTTTTCATTGGTTAAAAGATGCCTGTGAGTGCAGTTTGGCAGTTGATTTATCATACAGAGGAACCTTGATTTTCTGCAACATGGAGGATATGCAAGTTGACAAACATTTGGGAATCTTCCTATTTGTAGCCAGACCCAGCAGGGATGAATTTCCTTGGGGATTTCCCGCTCTGCCATCGTAACTTTGGTGTAAATCGCATTTCAACGCCTAAACGGAGTCTCTGCCAAAGTTGTGATGATGGAGCAGGAAACGTGGGCCTTTTCCTCTGACCTTCCAGTTCTGAAGCCATGACTCCAATGTTTAATTATCACAACTGCATGGACAATAAATTCTGCCAAGTGCTGGACATCCAGATAACAACTATATGCTGCTGGATCAAGAACCTAGGAGTTAAAAAATTAAAAAAGCTCAATTGCATTTTAGCTGATTTTATACAAAACTAAATCCCTTAATCTCACAAAGTGTGGATAATGGAAAGGCAGATTATAAAGTTTCCACAGATTGAGATTAAACAAATAAATGATTGGGGAATATTTTAAGCATGGTTCAGGATTTTATACCTGAATGTTAAGCTTGGAACAGAAATTCTCAAGAATGAGTGAAATAATTTTAGTGCTTGCATGGATCAGGTATTGTACATGTTTACCTGGAGCTGACTGTACATCAAATTTGATAGCTTTAAGACAAACATTAGCATGCTCAGATAAGTTTAAAGCCATTCATTCATGCTTCTGTCTTGCATGAGATACCACTCAATAGACAGCAAGGCAAAAACTAGACATCATGGACCCTAGTAGTATGACAATGTCAGTTGGATAATTGCAAAGGTTGAATAAACTCCATTAAGGTTACTTTCGTAACTGAGCCTTTCTTTGTTGAAACGTAAAGTTCCATTAACTGTTTGTCCATGTGTGGCATTTAAAAGGTTCATCACAGCAGCAATTTAAAAAAAGTTTTTAAACTGTATTAATAATACCTGCTTTAAATAAATATGATTAAAACATTTGCTATGTATGATTTAAAAATCCAGCCATAGTACCATATCATGGACGCTGCAGGTAATAGTGACTGCACATATCAGCAGTGAATGATTCAGCTATCTCAATTTCATGAAAGGTTCAGCTACGTCAATTATAGTACATTTAAAGAGATACTTCAAATTGTACTATGAAATGTAAATAAAGAGGACTTACCAGCAACATATAAAGGCGTCTGCCAAGTGCACTGTACCATTAGGTTTCTGTCACTCTTGAATTAGCTTCCTCAGGTACAGTTGTGTGCCAGGATCTTGCAATTACTTGCCATGCCATTGATTGACTGATAAGCACATTACCTCATGGACACTTTCAGCAAGATATGTTGGACATATGTTGTGTTTTAGGATGAGACGTTAACTCGAGACCCCATCTGCCCTCAGGTGGATGTAAAAGATTCCATGGTGCTTTTCGAAGAAGAGCAGAGAGTTCTCCTCATGACCCTTAACCAACACCACCAAAAACTGATTAGCTGGTCACTTAACTCATCGCTGTTTGTGGGACCTTGCTGAGCGTAAATTGGCTGCCACGTATTCCCACATTATACACTTCAAAAGTACTTTATTGGCTGTGAAGCGTTTTGGGATATACTGAGGTCATGAAAAGCGATATGTAAATGCGACTTCTTTCTTTCTTTTATATCTGTAAACAAGATTAACGTTCGGCAGATTTTCAAAGAAGTTTCAGCAAGAAAACAGGAGCTATCCAGTTTATGTAAATTTGAGGGTAAAGCCAGAATAAACGTCAATCCTTTTGGCCCATTGTGTACCTTGTTTCAGCTAGTAGCACCCTTATCTCTGAATCAGAAAGTTGTGGATTTAAGCCCTACTCCAGAACATGCATATATAATAGACTGAGCTTTAAGCACAGAGCTTGGTGAGAGTTGGGTGAATCTACTAAATGGAGTGACTTGCTAAACAGAGTGGCGACGGGAATTTGGTGAGAGTGGGAATTAGGTGCAGAGGGGGAAGGAGGTGTTAAGCGATTTAAAACAAGGGGAAGCAGTAAATAGGTAAATATATAAATAAATAATCAGTGGAATTAATTAGATCTAAGGGGATGAAATTAAAATTAACTAAATAGAGGATACCAACATTAAAGGGATCCGAATTGCATTAAATAAAAATCTGATATACATAAATAATAGGAGCTAACGGGATACTAAAATAAAGGTTAATAAACGAAAAAGATGACTAATTAGTTACAAATGAATCTGAAATCAAGCTAAATCCATCTACTAAATATTATCTGGATCTGAAGTAATTCTATTATATCTAGAATTAAATCACTACTAATAAATAAATAATTTTTTTAAAACTAGAAATGACAGTGCAGGCTATGTGTCGGGACTGTGATATGTGGGAGTGAGGTTGTCCTGGATCATCTGCAGGAAATGTCTCTAGCTTGAGACACTGCCGTTTGGAGTGGGAGTTTGGAGAAACTCAGACACATCAGGAGGGGGAGGAATTTCTGGATAGTTTTCTCCAGAACACAGTCACACCTCCAGAGGACAGGGGAACAGTTAGGCACTAGCGATCATAACATAATAAAGTTTAAAATAATGATTGAGAAAGACATACATAAGACCAAGACCAAAGTAATAGATTGGAAAAAACTCATTTTGAGGGGATGAGAATGGAACTAGGATAGGTAAACTGGTATAAAATTTTGACAGACGGATAGAACAGCAGTGAGTAATATTTAAAATGGTGATCAATAGAGTTCAGGAGAAATATATTCCTCTAAAAACAAGAACAAACTAGCCAATAATGAAACACCATGAATGAATAAAGAGATAAGGATAAAATTGAAACTAAAGACAAAGGCATACTCCATGTACAGAGACAAAAAAGGAAAGGATGTCAAAAGGGAATACAAAAAAGGTTAGGAAAGAAGTAAAAAAAAAATAGGAAAGCAAAGAGGAACTTCAAAATTAAATTATCAAGTAATACAAAGAAATAGTGAAGTATTCTACAGTCACGTAAATAACAAAAGAAAAATCAGGATTGGGATATGGCCACTAAGGGACGCATAAGATAAACCCACAGGTAATGACAGCAAAATGGGAGAAATATTGAATAGTTACTTTGCCTCAGTATTTACCAGGGAGACTAATAAGGTGGGCATGACATTAGAAGAAGAGATCAAAAAAGATATAAAGACATTTAAGATAGGAAGGCGGGAGATAATTGATAAACTAATCAAACTTAGAGAGGATAAGACCCCTGGATGGATTAAATCTGTGAATATTAATAGAAGTTAGGGAAGAGATAGCAGGAGCACTATTACATATGTATAAAAATTAATTAGAAAAGGGAATAGTGCCAGAGGACTGGGGGGCAGCTAATATGATTCCTATATTTAAAAAGGGAGATGGAACAAGTCCAGGGAACTATAGGCCAATTAGCTTAATGACAGTGGTAGGAAAGATAATGAAATCTTTACTGAAAGATGTAATCGAAAAACATTTAGAAACCAAAAATATAATGAATAGTCAGCATGGATTTCAGAAGGGAAAGTCATGCTTGACCAAACTTACTAAATTCTTTGATGAAGTAACAGAAAGAGTAGACAAGGGTAACGTAGTATTTGTAATATATTTGGATTTTAAAAAGGCCTTCGATAAGGTACTGCATTGTAGACTCATGACTAAGGTCCGAGCACGTGGAGTCAGGGGACAGGTAGCAAGTTGGTTATAAAACAGAAAGCAGAGAGTGGGGTTTAAGGGTAGCTAGTCAGACTGGCAAAAAGTAAGAAGTGGTGTTCCACAGGGATCGGTGCTGGGACCACAGTTGTTCACAATTTACATTAACGATTTGGATTTGGGAATCAGAAGTACAATTTCAAATTGGGGGGAGTAGTTAATACAAAGGAAGAATGCATCAAAATGCAAAAAGACATTAATAAACTCGCACGATGGACAATTGGTATAATTGGAAAATGAATTTCAATATAGATAAGTGTGAGGTGGTGCATTTGTTCGGAAGAATAGATAAGTGTTAATTATTCGCTGATGATTGCACAGTGTTCAGTTCCATTCGCAACCCCTCAAATAATGAAGCAGTCCGGGCCCGCATGCAGCAAGACCTGGACAACGTCCAGGCCTGGGCTGATAACTGGCAAGTAACATTTGTGCCAGGCAATGACCATCTCCAACAAAAGAGAGTCTAACCACTTCCCCTTGACATTCAATGGCATTACTATTGCCGAATCACCTACCATCAACATCCTGGGGGTCACCATTGACCAGAAACTTAACTGGACCAGCCATATAAATACTGTGCCTACAAGAGCAGGTCAGAGGCTGGGTATTCTGCGGCGAGTGACTCACCTCCTGACTCCCCAAAGCCTTTCCACCAACTACAAGGCATAAGTCAGGAGTGTGATGGAATAATCTCCACTTGCCTGGATGAGTGCAGCTCCAACAACACTCAAGAAGCTCAACACCATCCAGGGCAAAGCAGCTTGCTTGATTGGCACCCCATCCACCACCCTAAACATTCACTCCCTTCACCACTGGCGCACAGTGGCTGCAGTGTGAACCATCCACAGGATGCACTGCAGCAACTTGCCAAGGCTTCTTCGACATTACCTCCCAAACCCGCGACCTCTACCACCTAGAAGGACAAGTGTAAACAATTTTACAACACCAAGTTATAGTCCAACAATTTTATTTGAAATTCACAAGTTTTCGGAGGCTTCCTCCTTCCTCAGGTGAATGTTGTGGAAATGAAATCCTCGGATCCTTCGCATTTATAAATCACAGAACAATGCCTGGTGATTACAGATAGTCTTTCCAACTGCCCGTTGCCACGGCAATCACATTATGCAGACACAGATGTGTTACCTAAAAGGCCACCGAATATACAAACGACCAAAAAAAAGAGGCAGAAACAAACATAGAAAAGACAGCAAATGACCCGTTATATTAAAAACAGATAACATTTGTACGCTGGTGGGGTTACGTGTAGCGTGACATGAACCCAAGATCCCGGTTGAGGCCGTCCTCATGGGTGCGGAACTTGGCTATCAATTTCTGCTCGACGATTTTGCGTTGTAGTGTGTCTCGAAGGCCGCCTTGGAGTATGCTTACCCGAAGGTCGGTGGCTGAATGTCCTTGACTGCTGAAGTGTTCCCCGACTGGGAGGGAACTCTGTCTGCATAATGTGATTGCCATGGCAACGGGCAGTTGGAAAGACTATCTGTAATCACCAGGCATTGTTCTGTGATTTATAAATGTGAAGGATTCGAGGATTTCATTTCCACAACATTCACCTGAGGAAGGAGGAAGCTTCCGAAAGCTTGTGAATTTCAAATAAAATTGTTGGACTATAACTTGTTGTAAAATTGTTTACAGTTGTCAACCCCAGTCCATCACTGGCATCTCCACATCATAGAAGGACAAGAGAAGCAGGCATATGGGAACAACACCACCTGCAAGTTCCCCTCCAAGTCACACACCATCCCGACTTGGAAATATATCGCCGTTCCTTCATCGTCGCTGGGTCAAAATCCTAGAACTCCCTTCCTAACAGTACTGTGGGAGAACCTTCACCACACGGACTGCAGCGGTTCAAGAAGGCGGCTCACCACCACCTTCTCCAGGGCAGTTAGGGATGGGCAATTAATGCTGGCCTCACCAGCGACGCCCACATCCCATGAACGAATTTTTAAAAAAAATTACATTTTGTTAGGAAAAATAAGGTGATGTTATCAGGCCAGCCCACATATCATCTATCTCAACTTCAATGCTGCTCCTGTGTAGCAACAGCAACTTACATTTATATAGCACCTTCAACGTAGAAAACGTCCCAAGCTGCTATACAGATGGGAGAGAAGAAAGATAATAGGAATGAAAGAGTATGCACAAAGCCATAGGGGGTAATTTTAACCCCCAAGAATGGGTGGGCTGGGGGCAGGTGGGTAGTCAAAATTGTAGATTTTATCAGCGGGACCCTAACCCAGCTCCAATGCACCTATTACTGGGTTTAACCCAAGTGCGTTTGGATGCGCGGGCAGATCCAAAACCTGGAAGTCATGTCCCCTATTAATGACGGAGGGCGGATCATTAACGGGGCAATTTACCTACTTGAAATACTTAAGGTAGGTAATTTTTTGTGGATTCTGAACCTGGTACTGATTTTACCTTACCTGCACGGGTTTCCCATGGTTTCTCAATCTCGCTTGTGAAACGGAGGTGATATTCATGCTGAAGTTGATTTGGCCCTTTAAACCTGTGATTGACACATCTCAAGAAAAGCTCAGGGATTTCAGCTGGTCCCTCAGTTCTCTCAGGCAAACGTTTGGCGGAGAGTTCTTTGTGTTGAGTCCCTATTCACTCTTTCAACCATTACTCAATTAAATTAAAGAATCAGAAAATAATAAATTGTTAACATCCTGAATTAATCCTGAGCATGTGCACAAGCTTATATTTTTAAGAATGATAAAATCTGAAATATTGGAATATTCTGCAGTCAAGTTACTTGAAAGAATCATAAAATTTTTATAAAAACTTGGCTCTTTTGCTAATATAAATTATAGCAATCCAAATATGTTTCCAATTCTCATCCATTCTTTACCTTTGTGTGGTCCATTACTTCCCTTTTTCTGGCTTTCTCTCTCTCTCCATTTTTGGCATTATGCTTTCCATGGATATTTATTACAAGCTTGGACTCCCACAACTATTTGGATTGTGTTTCGGCCCACCCCACTTCCAGTAAATACTTCATCCCTTTCTCTAATTTTGTCCTTCTCTGATCATATCTGTTCTAATAAATCTACTTTCCACACCAGAGTTCCTAAAGGTCCTTCTTTTACCTCAGCTGAATCTTCCCTCTGCAGTGGTTGACAGGCCCTTTGATTGAATCCACCACATGTCCAACATGCAGCAGAAAATAACTACCAGGGACATCCATTATGCTTTTCATCTTTTAGTGCTGGTGCTGTTAGGAAGTACTAAAAATGAATGTTACCTATATTGCACTAATCATCAAATCATTTCTCGCCTGCTCACCCTGATATACATTCCTTATTCCTGGCCTTAATCTGGAGCCAGCTCCTCATGCCCTCCTCCCCATTACAGCCTCAATGCAGCCCGGCATGGATAATAGAAATCGGTGGGTAATTGAATCACCACAAATTTGGGGAGGGATGAAAACAATACAAAGTAAGAAAAAAAAATACTATATTTTATTTAGCAAAAAAGGACATCTCATGATTGTCCATGAGAATTCTGGTCGATAATTGAACAAACAGATAACTGGAGTGCAGATAACGGAAGATCCACTGTAGTGTCTTTTTCAACACTTTGCATATCTGAGCAAAGCAGAATTCTGAATCCATACTAAATTTTATGGACACCTAGCATTTTTTTGGTCAGAAATCTACACCAAATTGCACGGCACTATATTTTCATTTTGCTTCCTTGTAATTTTTTCCCAACTGAAACCTAGAGGTAAGGCAGCTCTTTTTCCTCCAAATCCAGATCAAATGCACAGTTAAACAGCAGGTTTTCTGTTCGAGGTTGTGCACAAATTAGTATCAACCAAATGAGTAACATAGTCTACTGCCAGACACAGACTGTGAACTCAATAAAAGCAACGTTATTCAGTAACTGTCCAGCACCTCATTTTATTACACTTCCTGTCACTCTCTCGATTTTTCTATAAGAGTATGGCAGAGTAGGGGGTTGTGGTCCTGGACTAGCAATCTGTTGGTCATGAGTTCAAGTGCCAACTTGAATTCTGGAAAAAATAACTACCAAAAATGTGAAAAACACCCCAAGAATCCAGCATTCGCCCTGAGAACCGCCCCCCCACAATGGCCGACCTCCCCCCCCACCCCATGGGCATGACCTCCCCCCCCCCCCCCCCCCCCACTTGGTGATGTCTCCAACCTCCCCCTCCCATCTCAGACTTACCTGGCATCCGCTCCCCGGCTGCTTTCTCTCCCGACAGGCAGGTCAGTCTGGCTGGCTGTTGCGTGGGATACTGGGAAGTAAAATCAAATTGCCTTCAATTGAGTTGCGATCGCAGATTCCAGTGCACTCACTTGACTTGCGGGTTTCCCACGCGATAATCTACCCACCCGCTCAGTTCCCGGCAACATGCTAAAACCATGCCCATAGTGCGAGAGTTAGAAGTGATGGAAAGATTGGTTTTGAGAAGGTTGTTGGAAGTGTAGGGGTTTAGGGCAGGAATTCCTCAAGGTGGGGCTGAGATGGTTGATAGCTCTGCCACTGCTGGTGAGGTGAAGAAGAGGGTGGGGCAACTTAAGGACTGAAGGTTGTGAGAGGGGATCAAAGACTGCAATAGGTTGCAGAGATAGGGTTTGGTGAGGCCATGGATGGATTTCAAGATGAGGATAAAGATTTTAAATTGAATGCATTAGGGAACAGGGAACCAATGTAGGCCAGCAAGGATGGAAGTAATGGGTGAGCAGCATTGATTGTGGGATAGAATATGAGCAACTGAGTTGCAGCTTATGGAGAGTGTAGGATGAAGGATAGGAGACTGGTAACAAAGGGAATAGAAAATTCGAGTTCAGAGGTGACAAAAACATGGATCGGAGTAAAAGTGAAATCACTGTCTAAGTCAGAGGATTGTAAACAATTTGACAACACCAAGTTATAGTCCAACAATTTTATTTGAAAATCACAAGCTTTCGGAGGCTTCCTCCTTCCTCAGGTGAATGTCAAGAAATCCTCGAACCTTTCGCATTTATAAATCACAGAACAATACCTGGTGATTAGAGATAGTCTTTCCAACTGCCCGTTGCCAAGGCAATCAAAGTGTTCAGACAGAGAGGTGTTACCTACAGGGCCACCGAATATACAAACAACCAAAAAAAAACAGAGAGGCAGAAACATCCGGAAGGAAGAGAAAGACAGCAAATGACCCGTTATATTAAAAACAGAACTTTTGTTCGCTGGTGGGGTTACGTGTTGTGTGACATGAACCCAAGATCCCGGTTGAGGCCGTCCTCATGGGTGCGGAACTTGGCTATCAATTTCTGCTCGACGATTTTGCGTTGTCGTGTGTCTCGAAGGCCGCCTTGGAGTACGCTTACCCGAACGTCAGTGGCTGAATGTCCTTGACTGCTGAAGTGTTCCCCGACTGGGAGGGAACCCTCCTGTCTGGCGATTGTTGCGCGGTGTCCGTTCATCCGTTGTCGCAGCGTCTGCATGGTCTCGCCAATGTACCATGCTCTGGGGCATCCTTTCCTGCAACATATGAGGTAGACAACGTTGGCCGAGTCACAGGAGTATGAACCATGCACCTGGTGGGTGGTCCTCTCGTGTGATGGTGGTATCTGTGTCGATGATCTGGCATGTCTTGCAGAGGTTACTGTGGCAGGGTTGTGTGGTGTCGTGGACGCTGTTCTCTTGAAAGCTGGGTAATTTGCTGCGAACTATGGTCTGTTTGAGGTTGGGTGGCTGTTTGAAGGCGAGTAGTGGAGGTGTGGGGATGGCCATAGCGAGGTGTTCGTCGTCATTGATGACATGTTGAAGGCTGCGGAGAACATGGCGTAGTTTCTCCGCTCCGGGGAAGTACTGGACGACGAAGGGTACTCTGTTGGTTGCGTCCCGTTTTAGTCTTCTGAGGAGGTCAATGCGATTTTTCACTGTGGCCCGTCGGAACTGTCGATCGATGAGTTGAGCGTCATATCCCGTTCTTACTAGGGCGTCTTTCAGCGTCTGTAGGTGTCCATCGCGTTCCTCCTCGTCTGAGCGGACCCTATGTATTCGTAGGGCATGTCCATAGGGGATGGCCTCTTTGACGTGGTTAGGGTGGAAGCTGGAAAAGTGGAGCATCGTGAGGTTGTCCATGGGCTGCGCACTCTCCCTGATGGCTGCAACACTCATGGTTTATGTTGCAGGTTTCTCACCTATACCATCAACACCATCAGCAGCAAATCAGTGACGCTTATTAAAGCCTGGTGTGATGCTGTTTTTATTCCCTACCTTCCTTTTGTTCTTAAATAGTTTGTGCTTTATTAATTGATCACCATCCATGGGGGAGCATGACTCTGGTTCGTTTGTTCCTGCATAGAGAGTTCCTGTGCTGCTGTTTTCCCCACATTGCCAAACACAATGAGGAACCTGGGTATTCCTTGGTCATCGACTCTGCATTGTCAGCTCCACAGCCTGCTGGATAGTATTCCTTGGTTTGTACTACTGTGCATGCTAATAATGGTATTGCCACTACTCTCGGTCTCCTGAAAATTAGCCATCAGCCATCACTGCTATTTAGAATTCAACTATCATGGGAACCATGAGAACCTGTTGCCTCTTATGCAGATTTATTCTTAATCAGCACATGAAAAAAAGTGAAGAAGCTCGTTTATACAAAAAGGCTGTGCTGTTTCACTGTAGAAATGAATTGACCGTATACTTTTTACAATAGTTTTACTTGGAAGTCAAACAATTTAAACAAAATATTGTCACTTTTTGCTCTTAATGACGACTCATGTACCTTGACACCTGTATATTGCTTCAAAGCTTGTAAAGGCAATTTTAGGTTACTTGGGTCTCACTGTATGTGCTCTTCAATGCTACAATATCTCAAAATTACTTCTTTGCTTGCAGGACAAAAAGGTATATAACAGCATGGAGCTTAAACCTACACAGAGAAGGACCATGGAACTTTTTTGCTTTAAGTATATTTGAGAAGGTCACTTTGGAAATCCTGGGGCTTGACATTGAACAGAGTGATACAGTGTGAAGCCAGAAACTTGCCTCATTGTTTTCCTATTCTTTTTTCCCTCCCATATATATTTGCGCACAACATCAAAGGGGAAATAAAAAGGGAAAACTGAAAATGTGGAATAAAACTAGAAAATTATGGATACACTCAGCAGATCAATCAACATTTATAAAGAGAAAGACAGATTACGACATTTAGAATGTGTACCCTTGACCGGAGGTCTGAAGGGGAGTTTTGCAGTCAGATTTCCAACATACGTTCCTCTTCTGTTTTTACAGCAGTCCCTCAAGAAGCAGGTCGAACTTCAAGTGGCCCAGAAGAAACCAACACTTCACAGCACCTAACATCACAGTCCACCTGACGCAAGCAACCGTACACGTGTATCCATCTTGGGGGATTTAGAGGAGGAAACATTGGGTGAGGCTCAGAGCATGAGTGAGCAGGAGCATATACTGGTGACAGTGGAGGGGCAAGAACATGCCACATAGCTCAGGGATTTAGACACTGTGGAGCCTGCATATACTGGTGACAGTGGAGGGGCAAGAACATGCCACATAGCTCAGGGATTTAGACACTGTGGAGCCTGCATATACTGGTGACAGTGGAGGGGCAAGAACATGCAACATAGCTCAGGGATTTAGACACTGTGGAGCCTGCATATAAAAGAAGGCTGCTATCTGAGCATAAGTGTTATCTGCAGTCATTTGGGTTTATTCAAAGCATCTTAAAAAGTCAAATGTCACCTGCGAAAGAGGCTACTGCATGCATCTGTGCATTCCTGCAAGATTGCTTCTCAGAACTGTAGTCCACCCCGGAGCATGTAGCAATTCCAGGCACTTCTACAGCAATGTTGCCATGGCAAAGTGAGAGTATTTCGTACGAATGCTCATACTGCTGTCAATTTACAGCAAGCTGCCTTGTCCAGCTTCAACATGCTGGGGAATTGAATTGAGAGACCGAATTCACAAACCTCATTGCTGTCCGGGAGTCGGCTCCCATGTAGCTCAGTGGACATGGTAAAAGAGTGCAGCCACCACATCATCGGACATGGTGGAATGAGTTGAAAGGCCATCTCATGACTCAGCACAAAGATTCACAGAACCACCTCAATCCCAAGAAACTCCCACCACCACTGGGGAAATACTTAGAATGAACACTCAGTTAGGTTATGGAAGACGCATATCATACACTATCACCAAGATCAAACCATATTAGCCACATACTAATTACTTGTTTGTACTTTATCTCAGCTTTGTTCAAAGAGTTTACTTCTGATGATGCAGTATAAGCCAGCAGTATGTCAAGGGGTGGGTATTCATAACAGTTGAGGTACTGCAGAGGACAATGTTAATGTTGGTGGATTTGGACACTGAATAATATACATGTGCTTATGATTGAGTGCATTGGGTGGCTCAGGCATTTAGATGAAAGTCTCATCTATAAAAGCCTGATTATGACTCTTGTTGTCTGCAAAGTAGTTTCAGTGAGGGTCATTATCAGTGTCCTGCTCAGTCCTTGGCATCCTGTTGCACCTGTTCCATGGTTAGGCCTTTCAAAATTCTGTAATATGCAGCAGACAATGTTGATCTTGGAGACCTTGACAGGTATATATTATAATATGCCCTCTGGCTTATTCAGGCATTGGAAGCATTACTTCAAGGTGCCTATACTATGCCCAATAATGATTCTTGTGGTTGCATGGGTCTCAATGTATACTCATTGAACTGGTGTTCCTGGCTGTTGTAGAGATATCATCAGCCAGGGCTGAAGAGGTCAGCCTTTGTTTCCAATCTGTCTACTCCTTGAAGTAAACCAAACATACGTGATTGCCTTAAAATGAAAGACTCATGACAACAAGGGTGCCTTGGACTCTGAAGAATCCTCTGAGGTGAAAACATTTCAGTGCCTCTCATTGATGATGAAAGGGGTTTAAGGAGGTGGTTGGTGGTGGAGAAAAGAAGCAGGGGTTATCTCTGCTCTCTAGAACGATCCTGGGACAGTGGACGGTTTTGGCGGAGGACAGTGAGGCCCAATAGAACTTGATGTGGTCCAACCAGATCTGATGATGGATGGCTGAACTAGTTGTGCACCTGATATGCTAAAGTCTGTACCCCTTGAAGATGGGGCCTTCACCATGGGGATTGACCAGGATGGTGTAGAGCTTTGCTGGGACAAAGGTAGACATGAGGAACTATGATGGTTCTGGGTATCAGGAATTCAAATAATGAGGAAAGGCTAAAAAGGTTGAGCCCCTTTGCTTTGGGAAAATTGAGATTTTGAGGCAACCTTATTGAGGTAATTGGTAAAAAGTTAAAAACAGTGGATGTCCAAAGGGACTTAGGGGTTCAGGTACATAGATCACTGAAGTGTCATGAACAGGTGCAGAAAATAATCAATAAGGCTAATGGAATGCTGGCCTTTATATCTAGAGGACTAGAGTACAAGGGCGCAGAAGTTATGCTGCAGCTATACAAAACCCTGGTTAGACCGCACCTGGAGTACTGTGAGCAGTTCTGGGCACCGCACCTTCAGAAGGACATATTGGCCTTGGAGGGAGTGCAGCGTAGGTATACTAGAATGATACCCGGACTTCAAGGGTTAAGTTACGAGGAGAGATTACACAAATTGGGGTTGTATTCTCTTGAGTTTCGAAGGTTAAGGGGTGATCTGATCGAAGTTTATAAAATATTAAGGGGAACAGATAGGGTGGATAGAGAGAAACCATTTCTGCTGGTTGGGGATTCTAGGAGTAGGGGGCACAATCTAAAAATTAGAGCCAGACCTTTCAGGAGTGAGATGAGAAAACATTTCTACACACAAAGGGTGGTAGAATTTGGAACTCTCTTCTGCAAACGGCAATTGATACTAGCTCAATTGCTAAATTTAAATGTGAGATAGATAGCTTTTTGGCAATCAAAGGTATTAAGGGATAGGGACTAAAGGTGGGTATATGGAGTTAGATCACAGATCAGCCATGATCTTATCAAATGGTGGAGCGGGCTCGAGGGGCTGAATGGCCTATTCCTGTTCCTATGTTCCTAGGTTTTCAAGATTATTGAAACAAATATAAAAAATTGGTCAAGGAAAATTATTCACTCTGGTAAAGGTTTCAAATAGCAGGAAGTTAGGTGTAAGGGATATCAGGTGGGACCTTTTAACCCAAAGAATAATAGACCTGTGGAATAAATTGCCAATTGATACCATGAATGGGTTTAAGAAACAATTGCGATGTTTCTACAGAAAGAAGGGGTTGAAAGTAATGGTGTGAAGCACATAGGTGGGGTTGACCTATGAAAAAGCAATGGTGTTTTTGGGCCTAGTGATCTTCTCTTACTAAAAATTCTTACACTCTAAATGGTCCATTGTAAACACCAACATATGGGATAGAAGGTTTTATGGCCAAAAATTCCTGTGAGCAGCCGATCCTGGTATGAACTTCAATAATTGGCACAGAGGCTCATGCCAGGATTGGGATAGCAAGTAAAGAAATCAAAAGAAAAGAAAACCGTTAGAAAATGGCTAAAATACACTTCCAGTTACAATACTGTGTCCTACCTATGACCTCCAGGACATCTACTGCTGCTTAGAAACCCTGGATGTTTCAAAGGAGTGTTCTTTATGTCGGGCTCCCGCACTCCAGAATTGATCAAAATGGCGTGGACGATGATCCCAAATGAAAATTAAATTGAAGCTCCTGACCAGACTAAAGAGTGTTAAATATATGGGATGGGAAAATCCTGGAATCATGTAAGAAACAATTGGATGGGGCCATGGGGGAACTGTTGGCTCCTCCTGGACGGATGGGCCAACTGATTTTCTTCATCTGCATTTACCTTGTGATTTTATGATAAAGACCAGCTTTGTAAACATTGCATATTGAATTGGGAAAAGACTTTTCTGTTATATTGGCTTTTAAGATCTTGGGCAATGGCGTCACCAAAGGCCAGTTTTCCTGACCCAGATCTTGTTTGTTCAGGCCTGTATTCCTAAAATATGTATGTGAGAGTGTGACTTCGAATTTTTCTCTTGTCCTGAATATTGTCTGAACATAATTACTTGTCATTTCAAAATGCATTTGTGGAACCTTTATCAGCTGTAGCAGTATTTCACTGCGGCTGATTAAAAATCTCAGAACAGCAGAAGTAAACATGCTGAATTACATAGAATTTACAGCACAGAAACAGGCTATTTGGCCCAAATAAAGTAATGAAACTTGAACAGTAATAGAAAATGTTGAATATTTTGGCAATTTCACAGTATGCAAGACAATGGGGTAGATTTTAACCCCCAAGAACGGGTGGGTTGGGGGCGGGTAGGGAGTAAAAATCCTTGGTTTTCAGAGTGGGACCCGCATCCAACACACCCACTTCTTGGCTTAATCCAGGCAGGTTTGTCTGTGTGTGGAGAGCAGACACCAGGAAGTCCCACCCCCACTTAAAGCCAGCGGGCCGATACTTAAAAGGGCAATGTACCTCATCGAGATACTTGTGTATTGGAATAATAAAATGAATTTAACCTTCCCTGTTTGGGTTTCCCATTGCATTCCATTCATATCAGGTGAAAGCAGGCAGGAAGGGCCAGATCCATGAGGTAAGTGCCTTTATTGCACCGCTTGTGGGCCCGGAGGAGCAGGAGTGCTTGATCCAGGCCCAACAAACTCACCTGGCTTACAGGAACTCTGCTATCGGCCAAAACCTCCCCCCCCCCCCCACCCCCCCACTCCCCGATGATGCCCCCCTACCCCGATGGTGGACACCCACCAGGGTGGACCCCACCTAGCTCCGGCTCTTTACCCGGCCGCCAGCAATCTCCAATTTTCTTCTCAGCCCCCCCCCCCCGATCTTCTTCTCAGCCCCCAATCTCTTCCTCAGCCCCCAATCTCTTCCCCAGCCCCCTGATCTCTTCCTTAGTCCTCCCCCGATCTTCTTTCCACCCCCGCCCCCAATCTTCTTCCTGGCCTATGATTTCTCCCTCCTTCCCTCTGATACCCGGCTGCGGCCTGCTGCAGCAGGCCTTCCTGGTCAACAGCCAGCTAGCCTGTCAATCAGGCTGGCTGCCGGGTGTGAAACCCGGAAGTGCAATTGATGAGCCTCAATAAGGTCACGACCTGCCCACTTACCTTCCGGGTTTTGCACTCAGAAATCTTCCCCCACCCACCCCGCTCCCTTCCGGGCTGGAAGTTAAAATTTACCCCAATATCTTTCTATTGTCATTCACATTTCTAAGCCCAGAAATAACTGTTGCCAATGTTATCGTCTGAACGCCCAAAAGAGGAATATTAAATTCCTCTCTCCACATCATACTATTTTAAAGGAGGCATTAAAACAAACAGGTTAACATCTTCATTAAAATAGCAGAGAGGGGAATTTGAAAAAGGTGGATTAAACATTTGTATGATAACACTACTGACAGTAATTACTACCCTATAGCCATTTGGGAATGTTTCTCCATTGATATATGTATACTTGGGGTAATTTTATGAGTCCCCGCTGCCTGTGGGTAAGGTAGCCCCTTCCACTCCGGCAGTGCACACTCAATGAAATTATCCTAACTAACTGAAAAAAGTTTGTTGAACATGGGAAAAAGTGACATAGGCAACAAAATAAGGAACAGAAGGTAATAAAAAAGAAAGGATTTTGTTCTTCCAGGAAAATGATTTAAAAGCTTAAGCTAATCTTCACTGTAAGACATTGGTACTAATAGCCCTTGGAGGAGTAATGGAAAAAACTGTTGCGACATTGAAGTCAGGCTGGAACCAATAAAATTGCATTTAAGACGTGTTTAGTGTTATCAGTTTTCAGCAACATTATATCAGGGGCCACCTGAAATCTGAGAATCCAAATACACTTCTTTAAGTTGTTCTTGATTGAAGCTTTTAATTATATAAATGCAGTTATTGGAAAGCAACATACTGTTCCAGTATTTGGTCCCACTGTACCAAGCAGAAGCCAGTATTGATTTGTCTGATGTGCCACCAATGAAAGGATATAGCTTACTGGCTTTGCAATAACTGATTTGTTCCATATGTTTAATTTTGGAACTATTTAGATATTTTATGACATGAACAGCAGATGTCCATAAAATCACCTCAACTCCTCTGAACTAAATAAAGATAGATAGGCAATAAATAAATAAACAAATACTCCATTCCAGTGCTAGCTTGATCGATCAACTATTTGAAAGTTATTGGTCTTGGTGACCCCTTATGAAACATGCATGTTTGTGGGGATCAGGTGCAGAAAGATTTGGGCCTGGGAATGATGGCTGACCGTCGGGCCTGGGTGCGATGGCTGACCGTCGGGCCTGGGTGCGATGGCTGACCGTCGGGCCTGGGTGCGATGGCTGACCGTCGGGCCTGGGTGCGATGGCTGACCGTCGGGCCTGGGTGCGATGGCTGACCGTCGGGCCTGGGTGCGATGGCTGACCGTCGGGCCTGGGTGCGATGGCTGACCGTCGGGCCTGGGTGCGATGGCTGACCGTCGGGCCTGGGTGCGATGGCTGACCGTCGGGCCTGGGTGCGATGGCTGACCGTCGGGCCTGGGTGCGATGGCTGACCGTCGGGCCTGGGTGCGATGGCTGACCGTCGGGCCTGGGTGCGATGGCTGATTCTCAGGCCCTAGTGTGCTGACACTCATTTTGTGTGGGCTCGAACATGAGGAATACCCATCTGCTGGATTCCATGGGACTAAGCCCAGCATGAGTCAGTGCCTTCTGGAGAAATGGTAGAAAGTTGGAGGGATATAGTAGGAATATAGTATAATATAGGAGGACATACAAAGATGATTTAACAATCAATAGTAGAAGATAATTAAGTATGGTGAATCAATGTAAGAAACTAAAAATAAAACAGAGTCTGTCTACAAACCTATTGGTTGGTGTGGCTATAGTTTCAGTAGTGTTTCCTCACCACAAACAATTATGACTGTAATGGCTGCTCTGGACCAGGTCTGCTCTTTGTATGTCAGGATCAATAACATGGATTGTTGGTAAAGGAAGTGACATCACCTGGTGATAAGTAGAAAGAAAATGGCCTCTAATCTTCTATTTCAACCAGTTTCGTAAAAACCAGAAGGCTTAGCTGATCCATGGCAAGTTTACACACCTGTGCAAGTTGTCATAACATAATTTTGTAGCGTTCTTTAGCCTAGACGGAGGGACGCTGCTATAATCTCTTCACCAAAACATGTCCAGTGCAAGAATGCTGGAAAACAACAGTAGAATTGTGCCCCACATTAAAGAGACAAGCTTATGTGCCACACACTTGTTAGCTACAATGCACTAATACTGACTGTTATTGAAGGACTATCAGTGCAAATCCAGTGTTTACTTAGCAACCTCTCTGTTCTATCTATTCAACAGTACCACACATGGTCTGTGAATGCAGCAGACCGCTCCTTTAGGCATTTGGGGCTACCTTCCATGTGGGAGACTAACTACAGGGAAGCCGAGCAGGTGATCCACCTAATTCCCTTCTGATTGAAAGTTGTGTTGTTCGTTCCCTTGACCTAATGAATCCTTAATAGGAGCTGAATCACAAACCGATAGTCTGAACTGAGAGAGACAAGAAGCTAAAGCCTGGTGACAAAAGGACTGATCCCTTAGATGTTGGCCTGGTCATTTGGGGATAAGAAAGCTGCTGGTGGCTTTGACAAAAAAAATGCTTCTGACTGACTAGTAAAAACCAGAAAAGCTTCTAGTATTCGTGGGGAGGCTTCAGTAATTATGAGATACTCCTACCCCCACTAATGAGCTATAAAAACAATTTCTTCACAATGTATCACATCTTAGCTAAGCCTCTTTCACATAAGCCATAACATAAAATGTTACATTATTCATTCTTTAGGAAACTCAAGACATAGTTACAAATTGATATTCTCTTCACTGAATGTGTTTCCTCTTTGAACGAAGAAATTAAGTTTTGTTTCCCTTTATTTCCCCAAGTTTCTCGCATCCTTCATATTAGGATATATTTCCACGAATCCCAGCATCCTGCTGGTAACATAATAGTTTTCAATTGTGAGTCTAGAAAGTGAACGATATGGGGTCAACCATAAGGGCATCACAGCTCGAGCCCAATCTTCACCTTGCAGGGTGGCCAGACTTTCCATTTTCCTGCAGACTCACTGGATAACAGTCAGGAGTGGAAATCTTAGCTGATTGCCCCTCCCTAACCCATGAGCATTGAGATCAATTGCCTTCCCTTTGGACAATCAGTATAACATGTGTCATTTATCTTTCTTTAAAACTTGCCAATCAAACCAAAACTCCAGATCTGTTTCTGTTTGTGACTGTACTGTTCAGCAACTTGACAAGTACTTGTTGGGATTCTTGAGCCACGTGAATGAAATATCCCACAAGCAGTTCTAAGAGACGGTTTCCCTTGTTCAAAGTGAAACGTCCTAAGCCGGGTCAAAATCCCGGAACTCCCTACCTAACAGCATTGTGGCAGCAGTTCAAGAAGAAGACCCACCACCATCTTCTCAAGGGCAACTAGGGATGGGGAACAAATGCCAGCCTCGTCAGTGATGCCCACATCCTGAGAATTAATTAAAAAAAATAATAATAAAAAATAACACTTTTATTTTAAATTTTGTTCTTTGGATGTGCAGTGTGACATAAATAGTCATCTGATGTGAAGAGGTTTCCAGTTACTGTATTCGATTTAAAATGTCATCAACAGGTTTCCAACACTATTAGGCAAACAGCAATGGTGGACGGGGCCCAATTAAATGTAGCCATGTTGCAGTTTCTGCATATTTAAATGGCCTGCACACATGTGACTCGAACTGAAGCTCCAAGCCATTGCTAATAAACAGATATATGGCAAACCCAGCAAAAGTATTGTCAAAATGGAATTTTGTCTTTTTATAGCTAATATCACCTTTTCTAAAGAAGAATGAGAATGCAGAAGATTAAAACCATGTATTACAGTTAAGGTAATCGCCCATGTTGAAGTGAGAAACATCATTTGCCCTTCAGCAGTTGTTATTAAGTTTAGTTGGTAACAAATTAGAAAAGACTTCAGTTTCAAAATAAGTGAGGACAGGTTTTCCTCTACTCTGTGCCAAGGGAATTGGCATCACTCAGGTGAAGTGATGATGAAAAATGGGCAGAGGCCTGTTATGTCAGGTCTCGACATCCTATGCACTGCTCTGGGATTTCCTGGAGCTTCTCCCAGTGAATGTAAACGGGTCTATGCCTCTCAGGCCTGCAACTGTGCTCTAGTTTACTTCCCGATTTTTAAGCGCATAGTCCAGCCAGTCCAGCATCTGGAGTTCCTCTAGGCTACATATGGGTAGCTACTTCCTATGTTGTTTACTGATCAGCTATCTCAACTAAGTTGTATTAAACTGTCAATCCAACAAATGCTTTCAGGTCAGAGCGAACGGTCAAGGAACTTCTTTTACTTGACTATGGATACAAAGTTACACCAATATTACTCCACACCTATTTGAAAGATACTGTATTATATATCTGGATGCATTATGCAAACCCAAACAAAAGATTGCACAAATATATGGGGCTCAATTTTGAAATGATGGCGGATTGGCAGCAGAAGGGTGAAAGGTGCGTGTGGCAAACCCAAATAAACAAAAGTTACCATTTCCGACGTGATCGCATCATAATTGATGGTGATTATCGTGCTCTGCTGGTTTCGCGCCCGAAAGGCTGGCTGCCGTTAAGAACTGCAATGTGAGGGGGGGGGAGAGAGAGAGGGTGAGATGTTATCCTGCGCTGGAACGGAAGATCGGGGGTGGAGGGGAGAGTGGAAGATCGGGGTGGGGGGGAAGATCGGGGTGAAGGGGGGAGATCGGGGGGAAATCGGGGGGGGGGGTGAAATCGGGGAGGTAAAGAGGGGGAGATTGGGAGGACATCGGGGAGGTGAAGAGGGGAGATCGGGGGGGTGGAGAGGGGGAGATCGGGGGACATTGGGGGATGATGAAGGCAAGATCAGGGGACATCGGGGGGGGTGAAGAGGGGGAGATCGGGGGGAAATCGGGGGGGGGTGAAATCGGGGAGGTGAAGAGGGGGAGATTGGGAGGATGTCGGGGAGGTGAAGAGGGGAGATCGGGGGACATTGGGGGATGATGAAGGCAAGATCGGGGACACCGGAGGGGGGATGGGTGGGTGAAGAGGGGGAGATCGGAAAGGGAGACATCGGATATCGGAGCAGGGTGGAAAGGTATATTGATTTTGTGTTTTAACTTAATGCAATGGTTTTTTTATGTAATTTATTTTGTTTCTTTTTGCTTGATCCGGCTCTTCATGCCTGGTTTCACCAGGCGTGAATCAGAAGCCGTGGCAAAGCCGCCCAGGTAAGTTAAAAATCATCCTAATATGTCACAAGTAAAGTGCCTTAAGTACCTCAATGAGGTATATTTGGCTCTTTAACTATCATCCCGCCGGTTTTAATTGCCGGCGGGATTTCTGGATTCGGGACACCCGCCGCACTCAGGTGGGGAACTCGGAAGTCGGCGGGTTGGAGCCGGGCTCTGAACCCGAACAGGATTTCCCCAATTTTCAGAGCCCCCCCACCCCCAACGCACCAGCAATTTCCTGGGAAAACCGAGCCCATGTATACTGATTGCAAGATAAAATAAATTATCTGTCGTAAATCAGCTTAGCCTAGATTTTCCTCCTGGGATGAACCTTCAGCGAGGTGAAACTTCCATTGGTTCCTTGCCTGAGCTCCTGATCCTAGTCCATTTCCCAAGGTCAGGATAGTCAACATATGGAGGGCAGTTGCCGGGGTGACAGTAGAGTGCCTGCCTCAGTTGGAAGGTAGGGAAATTGCTGTGGCTCCTTGTTGCACCATAGGTTTGCCAGCGGTGTTGGCTGAAGTATTAAAAAAGCTGAAAGTTTTAAAAATTAGCACTTTGCATAATGTAATCAATCTCACATGTGTCCCTCGCACCCAGCATTGCTAGGGCACAAATAAAGGGAAATTTGTCGTATGACATCATCCTGTCATTTGCATACTATTATGATAGACCTGCCCATATTTGGCCAGATATATTGTGTGCCTGATGTCACTTCTGGCGGAAAATCCAGGAAGCGGTGTTGGGTGGCGGGAAGCCAGCGGAATGATTCCTCACCCGATTTTCCTCCCCTGCCCGTCTGCCAACCCAGATGATGGGTGTAACCGCAGAGGAAATTCTTTGTCCTACTCTTACACCGGCATTCGTTTCCATTAACAGAAGTTACTGTTACTTCTATGCCGAGTCAAAAGTGTATATAACAAGAGAGGACAAAGATACAGATGGCGACATAAAACAATTTAGTGACTTCCTCAAATATGTTTTAACTGTGCCTACTATGTGTTCTTCCCCTGTGAAATTAATGTCATTTTCCTCCTGTATCTGGGAAGGTCCCCTCGGTGCCCCTCATTCCATTGTCTTTTCAGCTGCTGAGAGGATATGTGGAAGTGACTGAGATAGGTGGGACTATCTGGAAAAAAAGGCGAGAGAAATATATATTATATCAACACAATTGAGACTTGTCTAAATAAAATAAAGAGACACCTTTTGACATTCAACAGGTAACATTTTTACACAAAAGCTTTTAAAACTATGTAGTTCTTCAGCTATAATTTCAGGCTGTACAATTTTTCCTTGCACATTTTTTTGTTGGAAAAGCTCATTAATAATGTTCTGGGCAAACACAGAAGCAAACTTTTACAGCACTGAAAGTGGTTGTACTATTTATTACAAGATTTTGTAGAAATAATCCTCCACGTTAAAGGGATGATGGAAATATAATAATTTGGCACAGAGCCTGCAAACAGGACAGTAAAAATGCATTGAAAGCAGTAAATGCTGGAAATACATAACGGGCACACAAGCATTTGAAAAAAATAGGTGAATGTTTCTGGTAAAGACTCTGGGCAGATTTTCCTTTGCTAAATCAGCAATTGGAAGAACTAGGTTGGATGTTAGGTGGTTCTTCTTTTCCCAGAGTATAGTGGACCTGTGAAACCAGCTGCCTGCTCGTGCGGTGAACGCTGGTTTGTTGTATACCTTCCACAGAGAGCTGGACCTGTTTCTGGCTGGGTCATAGTTCATATATAAAAGGTTGGTATCCTGTAATACAAGTCAGGGTCAATGTCATCTCCTGGACTAGTTTTGATTGCCTAAAGGGGTTGGAAAGGAATTTTCCTGATTTTCTTTTTCCCTAATTGGCTTGGATTTCTAATCTGTTTTTTCACCTCCCCCAGGAGATTACATGGCTCCGGGTGGGTAGGGAGTGTCTGTATTGTGATACACGAGGCACCACAAAACAGGTTGGATGAACCAATGGATCCTTTGCTGTCCGACATTTTCATATGTTCGTAATGTCTCTGCCAGTTTTCCTCTCCCAAGTCTGACTTAACATCAGAACGATCTTCTTGGCTGAACTTTACTCTGTGAAGTAATTCCTCTCCATATTACTAGAATTTATGTCTGTCCTGATATTATCTATTTGGGAGATTGCTCCTTAATGTTTGTGTGCTGGGCCTTATCACCAGCTGCCATTCATATACTCACTGCCTCCTAAAATAGGGCATTAATTAAGCTTAAAAGCAGTGATTACATTTCAGAAGTAACTTATTGGCTGTGAAATGTTCTGGGATAGCCTGAGGAGAAGAAAGATGCTATATAAATGTAAACTCTTTAAATCTGAAGAAGGAAATTTGATTAGTTAAGAAAAGATCATCGGAGATGGGAAATCCCTTTCGACTTCAGATTTATTAATAGTTCTAAATTGCTACTGTCCAACATGATAAATAAACTAACAATGAATACTAATAAAAGTAAATAATAGGGTAAATTTGTTCATTCCAGCTCTGAAGCGGTAGGACCAGAGCACACTTGCTAAAGTCATGCGGAGCTGACTTTGCATGGTTGCCCAAGGTTCATAGTGAGCTTCCAGATCAGATTGAGCCTGTTAAAGGGAGTTCATTGTCAGTGGTCAGGAAATTGTGTGCAGCTGTAGTTCTTGAAGGGCTGCAGCTGGTATTTAAATAGAGGTCGTTGCTATTTAAAGGGATTATATTGCTTGCTTGCCAGTGAGGAAATAGTGAATACCTGCCTCTCTAGTTGGAGATGCTTCTGCAGGAGGTGCACGAGAGGAGGATTGCCTAGTTTTGGTGTCTAGAAAATGACACCCACAGAATAAGTGTGTAGGAGGCGACTCAATTAGTTCATGCTGTGTCCAGCACCCAAAAGTTTATTAAATATGTTTACTAGCTTCAGATGGTCTATCAGGGTAAAGCTGGTCAATCTTTTTCTACACCAAGTAGATATGTATATCACAAAATGTTTCTTTACCCTGACTCTTTCATAACTTCCTATGCATGCCCCGATGAAAGATTAAACCACAAACAAGAATAACAAGTTACGTTCATGTAATTCCTTTTAATATAGAATAGACATTCATTGAAGTGCAATTAAACAATGGATGCTGAGCCAAAGAAGGAGATATTAGGATGGGTGATCCAAGGAGGAGAAGGGCAGGAGAAGGTTACAGAGATAGGGAGGGGCGAGGCCATGATGGGATTTAAACATGAGGATAAAATCAGCAAGGATGATGGATTAGTGGGACTGGACACTGTTACTGGATAGGAAATGGGCAGCAGGGTTTGGAATGAATTGAATTTACTGCATTGGAATAGTCGAATCTGTAGATGACAAAACCTGAATAAGGGTTTCAGCGGTAGATGGGCTGAGGTAGGGGTGAGGATGGGTGATGTTACGAAGGTGAAAAAGGCGGTCGTTGTGATGGAGTGGATATTGGGTCAGAAGCTAAGTTTGGGGTCGAACAGTGGTGTCCCCCAGCGCTCAATGATGGGAATATTGCTCTTCTATTTATATATATATATATATACTTGGATATGGGGCACAATATCAGACAGCACAAAAAATAGAGAGCATGCTTAACTGTGGGGAGGACTGTAAGCACCTTCAGGAAGACATGGACAAATTAGTAGATTGAGCAGATAGGTGGCATATGAAATTTAATGCAGAGAATTGTGAGGTAATACATTTAGGGAATAAGAATGAGAAGAGGACATATACACTAAATGTTAAAACTCTGAAAGGAGTAGAGGAACGGAGAGACTTTGGGATTAGATACATAAATCTTCAAAATGGGAGGACAAGTTAATAGAGCTGTAAAAAAAAGCATATGGGAGCCTTGATTTTATAAATAGGGGAATAGACTATAAAAGCTAAGAGGTAATGATAAACAGATACAAATCACTGCTTCAGCCTTGGCTCAGCGGTAACCCTCATGCTTCTGAGTCAGAAGGTCATTGGTTCAAGTCCCACTCCAGAGATATCAGCACATAATTGTAGACTGATACAACAATGCAGTACTGTGGGTGGTATTGTGGTCTGGATGAGACATTAAACCAAGGCCCCATCTACCTTTTGAATTTTAACCCCCCGGGCAGAAAACTGGAGGGTCGTGTGTGCTGCTCGTCGCGGAGCTGCAGTGGGAAGCCTGGTCCACTTTAACACCCGGGTCTTATTAACATTCTGTTGACCAGCTGCCCACGTGAAACAGACATACCGAGGCAACTCGCTGGCTTTGGGCCTGTGAAGATTGGGGACCCGGAGCCCGCTAGGCCAGCAGTCGGCGGCGGGCGGGGGGGGGCGTTGAGAGGGTTTTGCAGGTTGGAACGGGAGAGACTGGGGCAGCAGCGGCCTGAACACTTTTTGTGAGGTACATAAAGCTGTTTTAATCTTACCTGACAAGACCTCTGGGTGTCTGTCAGGTTTTACTGAGCGAAGTGTCCAATGCAGACGCCCTGCTCAGTAGACAGTAGCGTATACTGGCCTATAAATTTGGGCAGGCAGTGCCCATTTTTTGGGCTCTAACCGGCCCACTAAGCCCCCACTATGGCGGGCAGGAAGCCAGCACACATTTCTGGCCTGAAGTGCACTGCCCGCCATATTGGGAAAGGAGAAAAATATCATTGTCTAGTGCCCATGCTTGAGACAGGCGTTATTCTATTTGCATAGGCAAATAAGACCTTGGACCACCTATTACCAACATGTGTTGGTTGGCAAAGCTATGGGGCTTCATTTTAGCACCCGCTATCGGGTGCGTTCCTGGCGGAGGGGGGGTCCGAAAATTGGGGAATCCCAGAGCGGGTCCGGAGCCCGGCTCCAACCCGCCCACTTCCGGGTTCCCCACAGACGCGCCGACGTGCGCGTGCAGCCCCCGCATGTGGGACTCCCGCAGGCAATTAAAGCCAGCGGGGTGCCACTTATCAGTATTGACTGAACTATTTCAGGTCATTAACTGACCTGATTAAAGGAATATGTGAGGAGGGGTGGGATTTTAGAGACAACTGGGACTGTTTCCCGTACTGAGGGAAACACTCCCAGTTGAAATGGACGTGTTGCAGCTGTCAGCCTGTGGCAGCTGCAAAGGTCCATTTGACAGGTGTAGTGGGGAGACCCTCACTCATTGCAGGAGGCCACTCTGTCACTTGGGACAAAGTTTGGCCTCCACCACCCTCCTCCTGACAAGAAAATTCACCAACTTGCACGCTTACCCCGGGGTCCAGAGACATGTACCTACCTTGCGGACCCCCTCAGGTGTACATCTTCCGGATGGGGGCCGCCGTAGCTGCAGTCATGACCCCCTCGGAGGGCGAAGAGCATCACCAGCCTCGCCGGCCACGCCGTCCACCTCTGACACGTGGAGCTCCACAACAGAGTGCTGTGACACATCCACCTGCACAGCAGGAGGGAGGGCAACCGCAGAGAGAGATGCGTCGCAGAGGGCACTACCCTCGCCACAGGGTCCACAGAGCGAGGCTCAGCTTCCTGGACCTCTCTGAGCAGCAGTGCACACGGAGGCTCAGAGTCACTCGACATGTAGTCGTGGACATCTGCAGACTCATTCAAGCCGAGCTGCTCCCGGCTGGCCCGAGCACCATCTTCTTACCTGTCGCTGTCAAAGTCACCACTGCCCTCAACAACTTCTCCTCCGCATCCTTCCAGGGTGCTACCGGGGACATCGCCGACGTCTCTCAGTTGTCTTGCATAAAAGAGCCCTGCAAATACACCTACACCGCTCTGCAGTGACACAATGGGTGGCATCAGTTGTGGGTCTTCATTGTGATCCTCAGGAAAGGGCATTATTGCACAAACCAGACAAGATTCGCAAAGACGTGGCAGTAGTGGTGCCAATATAATACGTAATGTGAGTTGGTCAGAAATTCAATATAAGTAAAAACCATGACAAACCCTCAAACACCCTTGTGCATCCCCTTCATGCTCACGACACCTTTGCCTTACGCTGCCGACTGCGCATATGTGGTGCATGCCCTGTGGCTGCAGAACAGGTGGTGGCAGGTTGAGTGAGGCTGACTGTGAAAGAGATGCACGAGAGGGTGAGTATGAGATGGAGCCATGAGATTGTATGAGAATTGGGTTAAGTGGTAGTGACGGGATGAGTACTGGCGAGGTGAGTAAGTGCAGGTAAGATGAGGATGAGCTTTGAGTGGGTATGAGGGGTGATGTGATAGAGTAGTGTTGACAGTGCAGAAGGAGATGTGGGGTGGGGGCGGTGATGTTGCAGATGGAGTGTAGGGGAAAGACTACGTGTACTCACTTTGGCTGACCTACTTAGGTCATTGGAGCGCCTCCTGCACTGTATGCAGGTGGGCGATATGTTGGTGGTGCTGGTGACCTCCTCTGCCACCTCGAGCCAGGCCTTCCTGGTGGCAGAGGCAGGCCACTTCCTCCCGCCCGCCGGGGGGAAGATCTCTGTCCTCCCCCTCCTCCTCACCCCATCTAATGATACCTGGAGTGAGGCATCATTAAACTGGAAGCAGCCTTCCCCCTGGGCTGCTCCATGCTGTAATTTTTGCTATTTCTTGCAGGATCTGTCAGTGGAGGACTGCCCCTTTAAATAGAGCTCCTCCAGCTGACAGATCTTACTGCGCATGCGCAGCCCGCCCGACGCACAGATCAGCAGTGGGAAACCCGGAAGACCAGGTAAGTGGATCCAATTGGGCTGCGATCGCGCGGGGGGCTGACTGATTTCGCCGGGCGCATTACCCACGCGCCCAATTGCCCCCCCCGCCGTGAACCCGCAGCCCTGGTAACATCGAGCCCAAGGTGTCTGCAGCAGACAGGGATGATCTAGGAGACTCTTGTTGTTGTACTGTAAGATACCCCCGATCTGACCAAGCACCTGAAGCACTGCACCCAGGATGCAGGCCCATCTATTCTCTTCTCACCTCACTTGCTAGTAAATCTGCTGTGAGTTTCCAGCATTTTCTGCTTTTTACTTCAGCTTTCCTTCTTATTATTTCCCCCATTTTCTTGCTTTTTTTTTAATGTGCATCTTTCAGCTGTTGTTTCACCACTTTACATAGCTATTTCCATGGCCTTTTTTCTTTTACTACCTTTTTATATATGGTAGGTATGCACACTGCGAGAGTTTGTCCCCAGAAAAAAGAGGATTTTGAGCCTGACTTCATTTATATGTAATTTAAGTAAGATTGCCTATTAAAACATCAGGCAGAAATTTATGTGCTGTGCGAGTCTAGCAGAGATCTGGCAAATAGGATCCCTGCCTGATTTCTCAGCATGTCTATGCCCTGCTAATATTTGTGCCAACTGGAATTGCTACATACTCAAGTTCTCGAGTTGGATTTGAATCTACAGACTCGAGACTACTACCAACTCAACCAAACTGACTCCATCGCTCCATTTTAACGTATCTTTCTATTTCAGGTGCTAATCAATTTATTCTGCCTTTCCAATATTTTTTATGTGATGATAGCTTTAAATCTGTTTAGAAAATAGCCTATAGGTCTTGTGATAAAGTGCAGGATTCCTTATTAGAAGGCTGTGAGTTTGAATTCCAGCCTTTTCACTCACCTACCCTCATTGAATAAAGGTCTGCTCATTTTCAGTTAGTGCACAAGATGGATTACCTCATATTACCAGAGGTCCTCCATCACAGGGGGAAATAAAACCAGTGGGATTAGTCCTGTCCTGACGAAGCACACCTCCTGCTGGTTGGTCACAGGGCAACACAGCCGACTGCCTTGGAGAAATCCATGGTTGAGGCTATCGTGGCTTCTGGCAGCAAGACAATAGGCAGCAGCAGTTGTGGAGCTAAAAGGGAAAAAAGGCTGGAACAAAAACATAATTAACAAAAAGTGATGTAAATGCCTGTTTACTTTGCACCTCAGTGTAAATATTGAAGGTAGCCCATTCTGCATCGCATTTCCTTTATACCTTACTCAAACATTATATTGGATTGTGACTGCAGGAATGATAACTAACTATGTTACCAGACTGTCTATTATAAGGTTACCTCAGCCTTATTATGTTACATTTGATGTCATACTATTCATTGCAGCAGGCAATCCAGCGTAAAACACAACGAGCTTAGCTCCAGAGGCTTTGTTATAATGTGGGTGGGGTATCTCTTGGCATCTCCTTATTTAAAAAAAAACATAATTACACTGAATATAAAGTATGTTCAAATCATCCAGATTGTTTTCAAACTCATCAAAAGGCTTTCAAAGAAATACGCACCTAAAATGTTAAAGTAAAAACAGAAACAGGAATTCTGGAAACACACAGCAGGTCAGCCAGCATCTGTAGAGAGATAAAGATGCTGAACTGTGCATGTTCCCAGCATTAGCCATTTTTTTTTCTGTTTATTTGTACTGTTAAAATAAAACTTGTTTTGATTTGATGGCAATGATGTTTGAGGAAAGTGAATGTAACAGCAAGTAAAAATCAGTCATACAATTAATCTCTGGGACATAACAAACTCAAAGTTTTGATGTAGCAGGACCTAATATTACTCAAAACAACTGGCCAGCAAAAATACCTGGTTTCAATTTCTGTTTGTAGGTAGGATTCTTTATGGAATAGGCCCAGAGGCAATTCTAGATTCCTCTTGTGACCAAAGGTTTTTTGCTAAGATTTTATAAATGACTTTTTTTACACAATGCACCCAAGGCCACTTTCCATGAAGACTTCAGTATTTGCTATGTTTTCTTTCATCTTCTATTGATGTTGCTTAGTAATGGCTATACTCAGTGTGGCAGACTAAAAAGTATTACGTTGATGGTAGTAACTCAAAGGTCTGATCTTTCTCTGTCTTTGAGAAGAAAGTCATTGAAATAAATATCCCCTTAATACTGTACACCAGTAATAAATCATAAAGTCATGGTAATTAAAATCATCTGGTAGAATGCTTAAGAAAAGTCCTGTGTCAGCCACAGTGCCCATATGAATTTTACTATTTGTTTTGAAAGTGACCCAGGCAAATAATTTTATGGCTAATTATCTGTATCATTAGTAAAATGTGGCTTGTGAACCTTTTGTCCAATGAATTTTCATTTGATTTTAAAAAACAAATTTGTCCTGTTTCGTGAAAGAATTTTAAAACTAAAAAAAGAAAACCGAACCAAACAAAATGACATCTTTTCTATTAGCAAGTGGTTACAAATTTCCACAACATTCAATTCAGACAACAAAACAAGGGGTGCCATGGCTGGTGAGCTAGCATGTCTTTCTGTGGAGCTTTGGGACAGAACAGGTATGCGTCTGTGATTTGTTACGCTGCGGTTTTCTGATCTTAACCGTGCTGGTGAGGTCCCGTGTCTCCCACGGGCAGACCTGGAACAGGTTGCCTGCCTATTTTCTGCCAGACTGATTCCTGGGGTGGCAAGACTGTTGTACGAGGAGAGATTGGGTCGACTAGGCCTGTATTCACTAGAGTTTAGAAGAATGAGAGGGGATCTCATTGAAACATTTAAAATTCTGACAGGGCTAGACAGACTGGATGCAGGGAGGATGTTTCCCCAGGCTGTGGGGTCCAAAACATGTGGGTCACAGTCTCAGGATACGGGGTAGAACATTTAGGACTGAGATGAGGAGCAATTTCTTTACTCAGAGGGTGGTGAACCTGTGGAATTCTCTACCACAGAAGGCTGTGGAGGCCAAGTCACTGAATATATTTAAGAAGGAGCTAGATAGATTTCTAGACATAAAAGGTATCAAGGGGTATGGGGAGAGAGCGGGAATATGGTATTGAGATAGAGCATCAGCCATGATCATATTGAATGGTGCAGCAGACTCGAAGGGCCGAATGGCCTACTCTTGCTCCTATTTTCTATGTTTCTATGTTTCTTGTCTAGTGTGGTACATAGTCTCAGGATAAGTTGTCAGCTATTTAGGACTGAGATAAGTAGGAATTTCTTCACTCAGAGGGTCTTGAATCTTTGGAATTCTCTACCCCCTGATGGCTGTGGATGCCCAATTGTTGAGTTTATTCAAGGCTGAGCATTAGATTTTTGGACTCTAGGGGAATCCAAGGGATATGGGGATCGGGCGGGAAAGTGGAGTTGAGGTCAAAGATCAGCCATGATCTTATTGAATGGCAGAGCAGGCTTGAGGGGCCGTATGGCCTACTCCTGCTCCTATTTCTTAAGTAGGAGCAAATATAAAACTTTAAAAAAAACTGTGTATAACTTTGTCTTTACAACTATTCATTATCTAGCAGTGGCACAAGTACGATGGGCCTTCTTTTGGATTGAAATTTCTACAATTTAATCATTCAGAGGTATTATTTTAATTATGTTTTAAAAAAGTAATCCTTGTTAATTTTAGCACAGTAAGGCATGGTCTCATACTTGCATTGATAATACATGCATATTTTCATTTCTTATGACTTAAATGAGCAATATCAAACCTAACTAATATTTCCTGGGAGGTGGCACTTAAAGAGATGAGTAGAAACAGCTGACTGGAAATGAGTCCAAGAGCTGCTCAGTGTTTTCTCATTCACTGCAGGACCACAGGCCGCAAATTGTTCCTGTCAGCCATGAGAGTGAGAAACTGTTAAAAATGATCTTGAACTGTCTCCAACCGGTTTTATCAGCAGGAACAGTGAGGAACTATTCTGAATTTTCAACATTTTACAGCTAACTCTTTGGATATCCTGTTATTTTTGGTCACCATTGCGATGCATCCGGGGCAGAGGAGATGGATCTGTTTCCCTATCCACGGGTAGTTTGATCTTAACTAGTTCATCTTCAGGATTCTGGAAGATTTAGTCTGTTTGCTATTTGTTGTGAAATTTTTATAACAGGCGTTTATGATTTTACCATAAATAGCAAACAGACAAAAGGTTAGGCCTACGTGTCTCTTTTCAACTTCATCCATCATGGGGAAATAAATAGCCGATAGATAAAAGCTAAAGTTAATACAAATTGAACTATGGGTTACTATCCTGGATTGCATCAAAATGCCAGTCTAGATTACATGCTCAAGACCTGGAATTGGCCTTGAAACCATAACCTTCTGACTCAACGGTGCTACCAACTGAGCTTAGCTGACACTTAAGCTAATGTGCCGACTTAGGTTGCAAGTGTTATAGAACTCAGGAGCATACTCAGTACATTATACTCCAGTTTGAGAACAGATTTCAGCAAATTCAGATTTGTGCTGGTCAGTGACAGCATGTGCTATGTTTGTGTGTCCAAATTCACCATTTATTCGTTTTAAAATGAGCATTCATGGGATTAAATGCTGACTTCAATAATATCATGAAATGTGTGACCAGATGTATCAGTAAAAAGAAATGAGAAAGAAAGAATGTGCACTTATATGAGGTTGTGGAGTTTAGACAAATTATCTCACATTCTATTTTAGCTTAAGGGATCCTGGCAAAATCTAAAATGCATCCCTGATGTAAATGAAACCACTTTATTAATCAGTAGTGAGTTAGAAATAGTGGATGTTCTTACCCATGTGCTTTTGTGTACATGGAACTGTTCTGTTGAAGGGTTTTCACCTACAGTAAGAAGCTTGTGACCTGCAAGTCTACATGGCATGGCCTTCATATACAATAAGGAAAATAGGTAAAGACTATTATCCTTTGATCATTTCTACTGAGTGTCTGGATGTTTCACTGTTCCTTCCCAAACAGTTCTAAAAATTGGTCTTTGGATTTGAATTTGGTTGGGAGGACGTGAATTTTTTAAAGTTTTATTCTCGGGATGTGGGCATCAGTGGCAATGCCGCCATTTATTGCCTATCCCCGAATGGCTTGCGAGGCCACTTCAGAGGCCAGTTAAGAGTCAACCACGTTAGTGTGGGACTAGAGTCATATATAGACAAGACTGGGTAAGAATAGCAGGTTTTTATGGCAATCCGACAGCTTCATGGTCACTTTTACTGACACAATCTTTTTATTCCCAGATTTTTTAAAAATTGAATTCAAAATTCTCAAACTGCTGCGGTGGGATTTGAACTCCCATTCTCTGGATAATTAGTCTAGCCTCTGGATTGTTTAATCCAGTAACATAATCATTACACGACTGTACCTGGAACATTTGGGACATTCTGAAGCCAAAAGCTTATAAGACGTACAGCCTTATGGCTGGAATTTGTCGATTGTTTTTAATAAAGGAAGTTTTGGCCAAACATTAAATCCAATAGGCTGTTACAGGATTTTTGAGTAAGGCTTACTCAAGAATTTTGTATGATCCTACAGATATTTTATTAATAGATCTAAAGGTGCCACCAGATGACCACATGATCTGTAATGATACAGAGGTAGAGTTAGCCTTACCTAACGTTAGATTCCAGAATATGTCTTTGATCATTTTGAAATATAATTTACATTCACTCAGTCATGGCTTTAAACTGTTAACTTTTGACCTAATAACCACTGATAAAAGATAGACAAAGAGCTCAAAAAGTAACCTCACGGATTATGTTAAAAAAATCAGTTGAAAAGGCAGTTAAAACATGGTAAAAATTACCTCAAACTAACCAGAAAGAATTTAGTGACAATTTTAAGCAGGTTTTATTTAAAATCTTAGCTACAAGGGAGTGCCTAGAAGCTGTAGGTTAGAAAGAGATACTTTGAGTAACAAAGAGATAAGGGGAATGAAGCTCCGGGCAGAAGGAAGGCCAGGGCATTTATAATGGAGGAATGAGGAGGTCAGACAGGGTAAAACAGGAACAACTTGGATACAGCAGTGTGGCTGTAGGCAAAGCAAGGGCAACAGAGGTATCAGGTTTACATCGTACATTCTACATTTTGCATGGTCTGATGAAGCTTCACTGTCAGTCTGAATGTTTGAAAGGTCATTCACTGCTAGACTGAAACTACTTCTGCATCGCTAATTTACCATTTGTGTTACTGAATTCAACACGTATGCAACCATGCTATTTTATCTAAGTATGTGTACACGTGTGTATTTATACAGCAAGCCAATGTTAGAGTACTTAAAATTAACAGGAAATTTTATATTCTATGAACACAAGTGGTATTTTCAGAGCTTGAACAAAACCTTATTTTACAGTGAAGGTAAAATCAATACTGCTGTTTGAAATAGGGATCAGTGCTAAACCAAATTGAAAATCCTAATTGATAAGGATACACAATAGGGTAAAACACTATCCTTCATTTGTGGCATTGAGAACACGAGCATGTACGGGCGCACACACCTGCTGGAGACAGGTTCCTTCCCAATTTCCAGCTACTCCATTCCTGGATTGCCTGAGCCCAAATCCAAAAGAAGAGCAAAGGTTTTTGACTCCGGTATTTTACAGTACAACAACAACTTGCCGTTAACGTAGTAAAATATCCCAAAGCGCTTCACAGGAGCGTTATCAGACAAAATTTGACACCGAGCCACATAAAGAGATATTAGGACAGGTGACCAAAAGCTTGGTCAAAGAGGTAGGTTTTAAGGGGCGACTTAAAGGAGGAGAGAGACGTAGAGAGGCAGAGATTTAGGAAGGGAATTCCAGAGCTTAGGGC
Organism: Heptranchias perlo; assembly: GCF_035084215.1. NCBI lineage: Eukaryota > Metazoa > Chordata > Chondrichthyes > Hexanchiformes > Hexanchidae > Heptranchias > Heptranchias perlo. Next base: position 96,218,577 of record NC_090329.1, on the reverse strand, counting down.
CTAGGCAGCTGAAGGTATGGCCACCAATTGATGGAGCAAAAGAAATCGGGGATGCGCAAGAGAACATAACATAAGAACATAAGAAATAGGAGCAGGAGCAAGCCATACGGCCCCTCAAGCCTGCTCTGCCATTCAATAAGATCATGGTGAATCTTCTACCTCAACTTCACTTTCCCGCTCTATCCCCATATCCCTTGATTCCCTTAGTGTCCAAAAATCTATTGATCTTAGTATTGAATATACTCAACGACTCAGCATCCACAGACTTCTGGGGTAGAGAATTCCAAAGATTCACAACCCTCTGAGTGAAGAAATTTTTCCTCATCTCGGTCCTAAATTGCCAAACCCTTATCTTGAGACTATGACCCCTAGTCCTAGACTCTCCAGCTAGATGAAACAACCTTTCAGCATCTATCATGTCAAGCTCTCTAAGAATTTTCTACGTTTCAGAGGCCAGAATTGGAGAAGCGCAGCGATCTCGGAGGGTTATAAGGCTGGTGGAGGTTATAGAGATAGGGAGGGGTGAGGTCACTGAGGGTTTGGACACAAGGATGAGAATTTTAAAATCGAGGCATTTCAGGACTGGGAGCCAATGTAGGTCAGCAACACAGGGGTGATGGGTGAGCGGGACTTGTTGCGAGTTAGGATACAGACAACAGAGTTTTGGATGAACTCAATTTAATGGTGGGTGGTAGGTGGAAAGCATTGGAATAGTTGAGTCTGGAGGTAACAAAGGCATTGATGAGGGTTTCAGCAGCAGTCGGGCTGAGGTAGGGATGGAAACGGGTGATATTACAGAGGTGGAAGTAGGCGGTCTTGGTGATGGAGAGGATATGGGGTTGGTACTGGGTAGGAGTGTGGATTGCCTGCATTGAGGTGGTCCTATGTTTTGGATAATGGTGGTGGATGATCCTGGGGTTTTGTAGCATTGTGGGGCAGTCCTGGGCTTTAGCAGAACTGGGGTTGGGAACCTAGAGTTTGACAGAAATACAGCATGGGAGGAATCCCTAGGAGAATGGCTTTATTTTTATTTTATGAAGAGGAGAAGAAGCTTTTAGAGTTTGGCATCACAGAAGAGATTTCTTCCCTACACATGGACACACAGTCATCAGATCTACAGATGAAGAAGGTCTTACTTAGACTTCTCTGTGCTTCATAAGGCTGCTCTTTCGCTTGGAGACCATTGGGGAAATATGTCAACGGCTGGGTGAAGCCCATTTTTCCCGGGACAACAGCATTATCTGTATCAGTCCAGGTCATCACTGCCTTAAACTTCTTTGTATCTGGATCCTTCCAGCAACATGAGGTGATCTGTGCCACATTAGCTAGGCTGCAGCTCACCACTGCCTCAAGAAGGTCACTGATACTCTCTTATGGGAGACTGCACAATTCATTTTCTTCCCAATGGATTCAGAGAAGCAAAGAGAGAGCAAGGGAGTGCTATCCATTTCTAATTGACAGAACATGTGAGCCACTCAATGGCCCTGTTAAAAACCTTCTCTATTTTATGAGTAGAAAGGGCTTCCATTCTATCAATGTGCAGCTAGTTTGCTTTGCTAATCATGTCAATGTCTCATATCCAAGTAGCAGTCATGATGCTTTTCATCATATGAAGATGCACCTTTCCAGCTCTCATGACTCAAGGACATGTATCAGGATAGTTAATTGGTGACCAGGGCTATCTTCTCCACTTATGGCTAATGGCTCCAGTGCGTATTCCAAACATAACAGATAGGGAGAACAGGTATAATGAGGCTCATGCAACCACAAGAAGTGTCATAGAGCAGACTAAAGGCACTCCTAAGTTTCATTTTCGGTGCCTGGATAAATCCAGCCAAGCCCTGCAGAGGAGTCCAGCCAGAGTCTCCAGAATCATTGCAGCATGTTACATGCTTCATAAAGTTGTCATAAATAAAAGCTTGCTGCTTCTAGAGCCTGAAGGTGATGATGATGATGATGAAAAGGAGAAGGAAGCCCCTGCAGCCCCACAGCACAAGGTGCATGTGCAGGAAGGAGAGGAAGTCAAATAGGAAAACCAGCAGGCTGCTACCAGAGCAAGGAGAGCACAACCGATAATCCAGTGCTTTCAAAAGTTAAATGTTGATGTACTAAAATAAAGTCACTTCACACCTGCCTGTTGACCCTCTTCCCCACCACCCCCAACATACCCTCACAAAGTCCATTATTGCCCAAAACTTCTGCCAAGTTCCTTCATAAGACAGAAATCTCCATTTCCCCTGCCATCATCCAACACCCAAAAGTTGAAAGTGTAAACAGAAAAGAACTCACAACTCGAATCAAGTCACGTTTACTTTAAACGGCATTCATCAGGAAATGCCACAAAAATCTATTCTGCCTATCCACATCCACTTCATAAACACCGCGACTACCCTTTCTCCCAGTTCACTCAAATGCTCTAGCTCCTAATTTACTACTCCTACAAGGTGCTCCCACAGTGAGATGAGGTTGAACAGCCCTCAGTGCCCATGAGGTGGTCCATCTTTGCCCTGAATGCAGCCTCCGCAGATGCTTCTGAAAGTCACAGTGCCCTTGTTGCTGTTGCCACTCTGGAGACTGCTGTTCTCTCAGCCATCTTTCAGTGCCTGGAGCTGTAAATGCAAGGTTCCCCTTTAACTGGCTGCAGCTTTTTAAAGGCTGCATGAGAACTGTATGTCTCTCCCTCGCAGAGGCAGTAAGTGAATGAAAGGTGTTTTTTCTGGCCTTCAAACAGCCATCCATGGTTAATGAGAGGTACAGGAGGAAACAGCATCAACATTATAAGGGTCACAGACTTAGGGCCCAGAAGATTATAAACATTTTACAAGTATTTGTTCTGGCCACATAATGATTTTTTTCTGAGCCATGTGAGTATGTTTCTTAACAGATAACTTTTTTGTACTAATTTAAATCTAGCCACACACTTTAAATCATTAATATATTTTCTAGCCATCTGCATTTCCAAAAGCCTTAGAAATGTTGTTGACTTTTTTTACTATATAATTGCTAGGCTTTCAACAGTCTTCTGTTCCAGCCAATAATATATTGCTTCCACCAAATGTACTGTGCCTTTTCTTCAAGTGAAATCTTCTGTTCTTTACCATTGAAATGGTACAAGACCTAATTTATTTGCATAGATATTTGTGTATATGGAGTTTCAAAAGGCATTTGATAAAGTACCACATAATAGACTTGTTAACAAAATTAAAGCCCATGGGATTAAAGGAACAGTGACAGCGTGGATACAAAATTGGCTAGGGGACAGAAAGCAGAGAGTAGTTTCAAACTGGAGGGAAGTATACAGTGGTGTTCCCCAGGAGTCAGTATTAGGACCACTGCTCTTTTTGATATATATTAATGGCCAGGACTTGAGTATAAAGGGTATAATTTCAACGTTTGCAGATGACACAAAACTCGGAAATGTAGTAAACAGCAAAGAGGATAGTAACAGACTTCAGGAGGACATAGACAGACTGGTGAAATGGGCAGACACATGGCAGATGAAATTGAATGCGGAAAAGTGTGAAGTGATGCATTTTGGTAGGAAGAATGAGCAGAGGCAATATATAAACTAAATGGTATAAATTTAAAGGGGGTGCAGGAACAGAGTGACGTGGGGGTGCACATACACAAATCTTTGAAGGTGGCAGGACAAGTTGAGAAGGCTGTTAAAAAAGCATATGGAATCCTGGGCTTTATAAATAGAGACATAGAGTACAAAAGCAAGGAAGTTATGCTAAACCTTTATAAAACACTGGTTAAGCCTCAGCTGGAGTATTGTGTTCAATTCTGGGCACCACACTTTAGGAAGGATGCAAAGGCCTTAGAGAGGGTGCAGAAGAGATTTACTAGATTGGTACCAGGGATGAGGGACTTCAGTAATGTGGAGAGACTGGAGAAGCTGGGGTTGTTCTCCTTAGAACAGAGAAGGTTAAAGGGAAATTTGATAGAAGTGTTCAAAATCATGAACGGTTTTGACAGAGTAAACAAGGAGAAACTGTTTCCAGTGGCAGAAGGATCGGTAGCCAGAGGACACAGGATTAAGGTGATCGACAAAAGAGCCAGAGGCGACTTGAGGAAACATTTTTTTACTCAACGAGTTGTAATGGTATGGAGTGCATGGCCTGAAAGGGTGGTGGAAGCAGATTCAATAGTAACTTTCAAAAGGGAATTGGATTAATATTTAAAGGGAAAAAATTTACAGAGCTATGGGGAAAGAGCAGGGGAATGGGACTAATTGGATAGCTCTTTCAAAGAGCCAGCACAGGCACAGTGGGCTGAATGGCCTCCTCCAGTGCTGCACCTACTATTATACAATGATACTGTGATAATGAGGCTCCCTTCTGCTTGTTAGAGTAACAATAATAACAACTTACTTCCCATTGGATGAGTGTGACTTCCTGACTGATAAAAGTTAATAGTCAGCAGATTAAAATACTAGAATTAGCTTCTCAAAGATATATCCATGCATAGAATATCTTATGGATAAATTTTAATTTTAAATATAGGGTCCCTAAAATCTTAATCAATGAAAAATTAGATAGTTCAAGTGAACTCGGAAAATCTGAAGTTATGGACCAGTGTTGCACTAAACTAGGTGCTAATGAGGCCCTAATCAGATAGCAAAGCGTCTGATGGCAGCATGTTAACAGTGTTAGACTCACAGTTGGGAGAACAGAGATCAATTCCCTTTCTTAACTAACAATCACACTCAGGCTTCTAGTATATGATGAATTTACTCGACCTGGGTACATGATTTTGGCAGAAGGTAGGGAACCTTGCTGAGGATGAGGACATCCTTCCCTTTGAGGTGGAGGTGAGACCATCTCTCCCTATGTAGGTGAGATTGGGGCAGCCTCTTCTCAATGAAGTCAATGAGTCAAGGGATTCGTTCTGAATAATAATGGTTGGTGGGGGTGTCTCTTCCCAAAGGGAGTAGGGATAGGGCATTAATTTCCAGTGACGGCAATGGGTTACAGCATTTCTGGTGAAGGTGGGTAGATACAATCCTTTTCTGGTAGGGCTATGATTTCTCAATGAAGGTCAAAGGAGGGGGATAGGGTAGGAGATTCCATCCCAATGGGCATAGGTTGGTGGCAACCTTGAGGATTTTTCAAGCTACTCTAACTTATTTCCTAGTAAATCAACAAAGGAATGGCATGGAACTCTTCATCTTTTGAACCAAGGGAGCTGCATGGTTATGGGGCAGATAGAGGAAGAATATGCATTTATCACATCCTATTAATGTTCCAAAGCACTTCACATTCAAAGAATTACTTTTGAATGTAGTTTCTGTTTTGTAGGCAAATGCTGCTGTCAATTTGCACACAGCAAGATCCCACAAACAGCATTGAGATGGATGACCAGTTAATCTGTTTTGGTGGTGTTATTTGAGGGAGCCAAGGAGAGCTTCTTGCTCTTCAAATAGATCTTTAACATTCACCTGAGCAGGTGGATGGGGCCCTAGTTGAATGTCTCATCTAAAAGACAACACTTCTGACCACTCCCTCAGTGCTGCACTGAAGTGTCAGCCTAGATTCCATGTTTAAATCCTGGAGCAAGGATTGAATTCACAACCTACTAATTCAGAGGCAAGAATGCTACCAACTGAGCCAAATAGAGGAAAGAACCCTTCCCACCAGATAACACTGAGAAAACAGGGAAGAAATTAATAGAACAATCTAAATACAAGTAAAATTTAAAAAAATAAAAATTAACATCAGCATCTGGATTTAGATGCTGTGAATTTTGGGATCTTTCAAATCATAATCCTTGATAATAATCCTTGTCGTGAAATAAAATTTTCTGTTGCACATATACCACCCACTGTCACTAAATGCCAGTCAAATGTGAAATAAGCCCAGAAGAACTTCCTGAAGATTCAACATGAAGCTCTTTTAATTGTTGGAAGGTGTTTGTACTCAAGCAAGTAGGCATTAGGAATCTTTCACCTCGAGCTAAACCACTATGTTACCAATCCTCTGAGTTATGTAGAGTCTACATGAAACACATTGTACTATTTATATCATAGTGTCTATCCTTTACAGTATACCACAGATTATTGATATGCTATATTTAATATAGTTTATACAATGTATATTACACATTCTGGGCACCAAATAAGTCTTTCACACTGCTGAATAAAATTGAAAGAGCTTGTGTGTATCCTTGGAGGCAGCAGTCATTTGTAATATTTATTGAGTCAGGCTTAGATATAACACTGAAGACCAAGTTGATATTGACCCTGAAATAATATATTTTTATGCTGTCGTACAGATTGAAAGAGACTAGCCAAAAAAATATGATGCAATGCATTCCTGTTTAGTCTATAACTGATTTCCCATCATTTCATGTACTTCTCTGAGATGTACATTTAAGAAAAGTTTGTATTAGAGTCTGACACAATACAGAAAGTCATTTACTCAGAAATCTGCTGATTTATGTTTACAATGATAGTAAAGTTTATGACAGCTACAAGAGCTAAACTCCAGCAATTTGTGAATAATAAATTGTTGAATTGATCTTTTAGATCAGCAATTAAGAGATTAGCATTTGAAAATGGGAAACACAAGGCAATTAATCTGTTAATTAATTAAATTGTTTTCAGATGAATTGTGCAAAGCAAGCGCCAAAATGAAAAAAAAGTTGCAAGCAAAAGAGAATGGAAATAAACACATGGTTCAGTGGAAATTCACACATATCTATCTATAAGTAAAAGTTTTGCATCTAGTATCTATTTGTAGAGCAAAGAATATCCATAGGAAACAAAAACTAAATGCTGTAAACGCTTAGGTCAGGCAGCAATTGTGGAGAGAACAGGCAAGATGACCTTTCAGGTTTCTGATGAAAGGTCATCGACCTGAAACTTTAACTCTGTTTCTCTCTCCACAGGTGCTGCCTGACCTGCTGAGTGTTTCCAGCATTTTGTGTTTTTCTATTTAAGAAGATCTTTCAGTTGTGGATCATTCATTAGAACTGGAGGATGCACAGGGGAGGGCAAAAGGCCACAGGGCAAAAATTCATGATTGGCTTAAATGTCCCATTGAGAGTAAAAAAACAATTCACAAAGCATTATCAGACCATAAATCATGCTGATTCGCTCAAATATGCCATTCATTAAAAAAGAAACAATCAAAAACTGCAATCCTTAAAAGCAAATCACTAAATCTCTTGAACAATCTCCATTCATTAAAAAAGGGAATCAAAATGCATCAACAACCAGCAACCGGTCAGTTTGCTGGATTTTTTTTCCAGACTCCTTTGAACAACCATATTGGTTTTGCACTCAATATAATAAAGATAATAAACACATAGGGGCCGATTTTCGGATGGCCGAGCAGGTGCCTTGAAGGTGGGGGGGGGGCTCCTAAAATGGTGGAATCCCGGAGCAGGTTCGGAGCCCGGCTCCAACCCGCTGACTTCTGGGTTCCCCAGTGACGCGTTCGGGTACGCACGCAGCTCCCGAATGCGGGACCCCCACCGGCAATTAAAGCCGGCGGGATGCTGCTTTACATAGTTATTTAGATACTTGAGGTACTTGACAGATCTCATTGAGTGGAGATTTTGGCAGGGGTGCAATTTTGAAGGATCCTCAGCGTGTTTCCCGTGCTGTGGGAAACACTCCCTGTTGGAGCAGACGTGTTTCAGCCAGCAGCCAGTGGGAGATGCAAAGGATTATTTGACAGGTGGGGGAAAAGCTCATGTATTGCAGAGGGCACTCTGTCATTTCAGACAAAGTTTTGACTGCAACACCTTTGTCTTTCCACTCAAAATGCTTAATTTATACCCTAAACTCTGCTGTGCAAACATATTTACCTACTTTGCGGACCCCCTCAATCTCACACCGCCAAGATGGGGGGGCGCCATAGCTGCACACATCACTTCATCCGAGGACGAGCAACATCACCAGCCTCGCCAGGCACGCCGTCCACCTCCGCCACGTGGAGCTCCACAACACAGTACTGTGCCACAGGCACCTGCACAAAATAGTTGTGCAACTACACATAGACCCGCTGTAGGGTGACCCAATGGGTGGCATCAAGTGTGGGTGTTCATGGTGAACCTCATGAAAGGGACTTATTACACAAGCCAGTCAAGAATGGCCAAGACGTGGCAGTAGTAGTGACAATAATAATATTTAATGTGCCATTAACAAAAATCAAATATAAATAAAAACATGACAAACCGTCAAACACCCTTGTGCATCCCCTTTGTGTTTACAAAACCTTTGCCTTACGCTTACTAGTACTCCTACATGGTGCTTCCCCTGTGGCTGCAGCAGAGGTAGTGGCAGGTTGCTCTTGTTCATGCCCTGACCGAATAACTGCTTTGGGCCTATTCCCTCTGGATTTCGGTGACCGTGAGGGCGCCTCCAAAGACTGCTTCACCTGCCCCTATGCAGGGGCAGACTCGGCCACCTTGAGAGGAAGCAGCATTGCGGGTATTGGTTGAGAGGGAGGCAACGGGTGAGGCGTGGGAGCACTTTGAGTGACGTCCCCACTTCCATGTCCCCTTTCGCCATTATCTCTCTCCTGGGCTAGGCCCACATCACTCCTACCACCCTGCTGGACCACAGTTTGGAGGACATATGTGAAGCCTTATAAGGCCAGTGCCAGAGTATCTGCCTGATTGTTTAAGGCGGCAGAAAGTTGCTCACCCTGAGTCCAAAGGGCCATTGTCAGGGCCTCAATGGACTCATTGGTGAGCTGTGATTGAAGCTCCATGGAGGCTAGCCTTCCCTCAATCGCAGACATTCCCGCACCGACCCACGACACTATCTCAGAGATGCCTTCATGTCCCTGTGACAGTATCTCAGAGATTCCCTCCTGTATCTGTGCCACCATTCCACTCATGCAAGAGTTGGACTCCTCCATCCTCTGCGCGATTGTGGAGAGTGCACGTGGCACCTGTTCCAGCACCTCGCAAATGCGCTGCTGCCCCTCGATCATTCTCCTTGTCATGGATGGCCCCCAGGGTTCAGCATCTGTGTCCAGCTGAGCAGAGCCTGGAGAAGAGTGCTCCCACTGACGCGGACTCTCCACGGCTGCCCCGCCACCAGTGTCTGCTCGTGCTCACGTGTGTGGTGACTCACCATGTGCGACCCCAACTAACTGAGGACGGGGACCCACCGAGGTGTGTGTATCTGCGCTGGTGGTTGGCTCACTCAGATGTGACGGTGCACCCTCAGAGGCCGGCAGGTCCTCTGAGGAATCACCCTCCGCCATCACAGCAGTTGCTGAAGGCCCTGTAAGAGAACAAACGGCAATATTAAGCATGATGACAGATGTTGAGGTGCTGAAGATGGCAAGGCATGTTAACATCATTTGCTATCGTGAGTGCCGAATGTTAAAGTTTTGTCACCAGACGTTTGTCGGGTGCCAGTCTCGGCGTCCCCGACGGACAGGCACTCGAGGGTGCGGCTTAGTTCGAGAGCCTCCTGCTCCGTGTCTGTGAGGACGACCAGATGTTGCTGCCCCCCCCCTCCGGTCTTCGCCCTCTCCTGTGCATTCTGGGCTCTCTTCTCCTATAATGGGAGAAAGTAGAGAGGCGTGAGTGAGGGGTGGTGACATGGCCAACCGCTGAATGCATTGGTATAGGTGAGGCTGACCATGAAAGAGATGCACCAGAGGGTGAGCATGAGACAGAACCATGACATTGTATGAGGATTGAGTTGAGTGGTAGTGGTGGGATGAATACTGGGGAGGCAAGTAGGTGCAGGTAAGTTGAGGATGAGGTTTGAGTGGGTGTGAGGAGTGATGCGATAGAGTAGTGTTGGCAGTGCAGAATGAGTTGTGGGGTGGGGACGGTGATGTGGAAGACGGAGTGTAGGAGAATGAGTAAGTGTACTTACTTTGACTGACCTAGTTAGGTCATTGAAGCGCTTCCTGCATTGTATCCATGTGCGGGAGATGTTGCTGCTGCTGGTGACCTCCTCTGCCACCTCAAGCCGGACCTTCTTGGTGGCAGAGACAGGCATCTTCCTCCCGTCCGCCGGGTAGAAAATATCCCTGCTCCTCCTCATCCCATCCGGTAGCACCTGGAATGAGGCATTGTTAAATCTGGGAGCAGCCTTTCCGTTGGGCTGCTCCAATCTATACTTTTGGTTGTTTGCTGCAGGAGCAGCATTGGAGGACTGTCCCTTTAAATAGGGCTCCTCCAGCTGACAGCCTGTGATGCGGGTGCGCAGTCCGCCCGCTGCACAGGTTGACGACGGGAAACCCGGAAGCCACGGTAAGTGGCTTCAATTTACCCGCAATCGCGTGGGGAACGGATGGATTTTACTGGGTGGGTTACCGACGCGCCCAGTCGCTCCCCCGCTGCCATCCCACCTCCCTGTTAATATTGGGGTCATAAAAAAATGTAACAATCCTGAAAAAGGTTTACAAGATTATCAATCTCCCATTGTCTACTATCTAAAACAACATTTGCCTGCGCTGGCCTCTTTTCTCTCAGAGGCCTTTGGGCTTTGCCTCCGCTCTTTTTGTAGACTTTGGATCCTTAGATGTGTAATCTTAATACCCCGCACTGATCTCAGTCCTTCCCTCTCAGTGCCTCCCATGTATTACATCATGCAAGGAACTGAATACCAGTTTGTTGAGGAGGTTCTAAATTATCGATCTGAAGTGTTATTCTGAAAGTGTTGATGAAAGTTCAGAGACTAAATATTCATTCTTTGGTTACAAAACATTGAAAAATTGGAAGTTTGTAGTTGGAATAAGATCAGTCAAGTGATTGAATTGGTGTGAGTTGTGCTGAGTAAAAGAGGTAGAGTATCTAACTCCCTTTACCGGCCCTGTCTGAAGTATCCATGTATTAGTTTGAATCTTTGGAGACAGCGGTCATTTGTAATATTCATTGACTCAGACTTGGTAAAACACTGAAGACAAACTTGGCATTGACCCTGAAATAATACATTTTTACACTGTCGTACAGATAGAAAGAGACTAGCTGTAAAAATATGATGCAATGCATGGTTTGTTTCCATTTAGCCCATGGGAATGTTTTATTTCATGTAGGGGAGGTGCAGCCACTGATTAATTTTCCAACCACTGCCCCTAACGTGCTTCTAGCTCTGGATCCCAGCCCTTGTGAATGTTTCCAGATCCCTCAAGATTTCCCCTCTGATTTCTCCCACAGTAAAGGCCACCCAAGTGTTCCCAGCCCCCACACCCCCCCCCCAAAAGGGGTGCTCATGCACCCTAGGTCTCAGGGCCTAACTCCCCAGTGGTTCCATACCTAAGTCTGCCTAAATTCTTCCAGCTCTACTCATGCTAGGTTTTTCCAGACACCAGCCTATGAGTGCTTCCAGACGCAGAGCCGTCTCCCAAGTAGTCATTAACACCACATCCTACACTTTTCCCCAAGGGAATCTAGGCTCCATCTCTTCCATAATTCTCCTACAGCTAAGCCCCAGAGAGTACCTAAGCTCCAGACTCTGGGCCACTGGCTCCCATATGCCAATCCTAGGCTACACACATCATGCTTCTTCCTGGCCCAGATCGCCACTTCTTTTCAGTCTGAGCCCTTAGCTCAGCCCCTCAGCCCCCATCCCCCCTCACCCCACGCACACTTTCTTTCATATGTTGAGCAGCGTTGACACAACATCTCCCCATCTGACCCTGGTATTCATCTCAGACCTGTTGCATGCTGACTATCAAATTACATAGGTTTTAAAATAGATGATAGATAGAATGTGGGTGAGAGCTATATAAAAAATAATTGGAGACATAAAGAAAGAGTGGAGTGAGAGGGAAAGAGAGGCTGGCTAAAAGAGTGAGAAAAAGAATGGGAGACAAATGGGAGAAAGATGGACACCACAATGAAAAATTGTGTGAAAGGCATAAGAGTGAAAGAGAGAGAAAGTAAACAGAAAATGAACAGAAAATTTCATAGATAAACAAAAAGAATTAGAGTAGGAAAGAACAAAAGACATAGTTGCTGAAAGAAATGACAGTTGTTTTTCTCTGTGAGTAATACCTCAAGATCAACTATTATACATATTATGTAAGAATATACACTATCAAATATACACTATCAAACACCGTAATTCAGAATTTTATTTAACAGAGAAAAAGACTTGGATCAGTTATGTGCACTACTGAATTCATTATTTGTTCACACTCATGAATTAGAAACAGGGCTACATTTAATTAGCTGTCTTGATCAACTAGTGACTTTCCTCCCTGGAGCAAGGTGAACGGGTTTGAGTTGATTCCAAGATGGCCTGCCTGGAGTTGGGAGATTGGAGCTGGCTTGATCCTCTGGGATTGATTCAGTAATCCAGTACTCCGGGGCACTGTTTCATTAGTGGTCACATCATTGTTCATTAATAAAATTTAAAGGTTGAACTTTCAGTGAAGGCTGAGATTCTTCATATTTAACTCCAGATTATCCTGCAAACCAATGTGGCACTAACTGGACATGCAACAGGTAGGTCACCAGTGCTCTGTGTTAGTAGCCTGGATGCTTTTAGCTGGTTAACCTCCAGCAGTATCCCTGCGTAAACTAAACCTTATTCTTTGTAATGTTCACCTAAATTCTCTGTGCTTCAGTAAGTGGAGTGTGACCCCATGGGAAGAGAATGTGCAATCCATATCAGGCAAACAGAAAGCCTGCTTTTGTGGATTTCCCAATCATTTGGTTTGGAGACAGTTAAGCATAGTTAATCCTTGTTTTCAAATCCCTCCATGGCCTCCCCACTCCCTATCTCGGTAACCTCCTACAGCCCTACAACTCTCCGAGATCTCTGCATTCCCCCAATTTTAACCTCTTGTGCATCCTTGATTTTAATCGCTCCACCGTTGGCGTTCGGGCCTTCAGCTGCCTAGGCTCTAAATTCTGGAATTCCCTCCCTAAACCTCTCCGCTTCTCTACCTCTCTCGCCTACTTTAAGATGCTCCTTAAAACCAACCTCTTTGACCAAGCTTTTGGTCACCTGTCCTAATATCTCCATATGTGGCTCGATGTCAAATTTCGTTTGATAATCACTCTTGTGAAGCGCCTTGGGATGTTTTGCCACATTAAAGGTAATATATAAATACAAGTTGTTGTAATAATGGGGGCGTCAGGTACTTGACAGACCAAAAAACAGAACGTGTTTGACAGTGGGCCCCACTTAGTGCTGTATTTATATTGCAGAGCTGCTGGTGGTACAAGGCAATGCTGTAAAGTAAATTATGTAGTGCCACTGTCACTGTTGGTGTGCAGCACCACCTCCAGAGCTGGTTCATCCCCTCGCCACTGTTGTACCAGCAGCAAATGTAAACATCTGCTGCCAATTGTGTCACATTTGTTTTTATTCATTCATGGGATGTGGGCATTGCTGGCGAGGCCAGCATTTATTGCCCATCCCTAATTGCCCTCGAGAAGGTGGTGGTGAGCCACCTTCTTGAACCGCTGCAGTCCGTGCGGTGAAGGTTCTCCCACAATGCTGTTAGGAAGGGAGTTCCAGGATTTTGACCCAGCGACGATGAAGGAACGGCGATATATTTCCAAGTCGGGATGGTGTGTGACCTGGAGGGGAAAGTGCAGGTGGTGTTGTTCCCATGTGCCTGCTGCTCTTGTCCTTCTAGGTGGTAGAGGTCACGGGTTTGGGAGGTGCTGTGGAAGAAGCCTTGGTGAGTTGCTGCAGTGCATCCTGTGGATGGTACACACTGCAGCCACAGTGCGCCGGTGGTGAAGGGCGAGAATGTTTAGGGTGGTGGATGGGGTGCCAATCAAGCGGGCTGCTTTGTCTTGGATGGTGTCGAGCTTCTTGAGTGTTGTTGGAGCTGCACTCATCCAGGCAAGTGGAGATTATTCCATCACACTCCTGACTTGTGCCTTGTAGATGGTGGAAAGGCTTTGGGGAGTCAGGAGGTGAGTCACTCACCGCAGAATACCCAGCCTCTGACCTGCGCTTATAGCCATGTTATTTATATGGCTGGTCCAGTTAAGTTTCTGGTCAATGGTGACCCCCAGGATGTTGATGGTGGGGGATTCGGCGATGGTAATTCAAGTCATCACACCCCTCTGGCTGCGTAAGGGTTTTTGTGTCGCTTTCCTGTACAGAACTAACCCCCCTCCCCCCCACTAACCTCCGACTTCAGGAATGCTCTGTGGCCAACTACGATTGACTTTTAAACAATTGTCCCTTCCAAAGCACTGGCAGCCAAGACAAACAAGTATTGCTTCTACTTGAAGCATTCTGTTTAGTATGAATAGTGGATGAAATGAACTCTGACAGCATTAAATCCACTTTATGAAAAATGTTTCACATTCAAAACCATTATACAGTAATATATAAGAAAGTAATATGTATAATAATTCATCACTGCACTCCTAACTGATTGGGAGCTCCTCATTATTTTCTGAACTCTAGAAGACGCTCTCAATGATCAGAGATGCCTGGAATGAACATTTTCAACCAGAGAGCCAATTCCATGGCAACTATTAGTCTCCAGCCTTCAATGTTGGATTATAGTAATCAAGATTTATTTTTATTTATTATTTTTGCCAAGTTTTTTTTAATTCCTGCACTGAATTCACAGGGTATCTTGTTCTATTTTAAAAACTCTGTAAAAAATGACCTTTCAAAAATCTTTTTAAAAAGACATTTCAAATAGCACTCCAAAATTATGGATTGATTCATAACCATTGTATTATGGTACGTGAAAGTAGTCTCGAATCCTTCCCAGCGTTGATCATCTTGTGCCCCAGTTTTAGAGCATGGGAGGAATACTTGAGAACCACTCAACAGAGACATAAGTGGCTATGTGCTCCTATAATATTGCATTAAGCGCTTCATTAGCTTGCAGTTTTGCTTTAGACCTAAAAATAATTTCCTTACTATTCCCTCATGTCAAAAATCTGATTATTATTCTTCAGTAGCCTATTGCAGTTTATAAGCAAAACAGTATACATGCCTTGAAAGTTGTATATTTTTCTCTGCCTCTGCAGACAGACTGCTTCTGGTGGCAACACTTGCTGCTGGAGATGCTATTTTGTTCTGGCCACGGGAATCATAGAATCTTACAGCACAGAAGGAGGCCATTCAGCCCATCGTGCTTTTGCCGGCTCTTTGAAAGAGCTATCAAATTAGTTCCACTCCTCTGCTCTTTCCACTTAGCCCTGCAAATTTTTCCTTTTCAAGTATATGTACAATTCCCTTTTGAAAGTTGCTGTTAGGATGGACTGTTAGTCTGTACAGACCAGAAATGTGATTTGAAAATTACAGGCCTGTGCTAATCTTCTTCTGCCATCAGGGAAGGTTTGTGGCCAGAGTGGGAAAATCACAAATGGAACCTCAGAGGAACAAATCTAAAGATTTACATATGTAAAGTTATTTCAGTGTTGCTGCCAGTTTCAGATTTTGCCCCAAAGATAAACTGGGCGAATTCAGATCACTGGCATTTGGATCAAATTGCAGAATTAGTTCCACTGGAAGATGGGACGTCTGTTTACTTCAGCTCTTTCAACTTTTATTAGCATTGTTTCATTTTTAAAAGACTGCAGAGTATAGATGGTAAAACATTATAGGTGATAGAAAGTAGATATAAAAGATTATGATTTTTTTTATTCGTTCATGGGATGTGGGCGTCGCTGGCGAGGCCGGCATTTATTGCCCATCCCTAATTGCCCTTGAGAAGGTGGTGGTGAGCCGCCTTCTTGAACCGCTGCAGTCCGTGTGGTGAAGGTTCTCCCACAGTGCTGTTAGGAAGGGAGTTCCAGGATTTTGACCCAGTGACGATGAAGGAACGGCGATATATTTCCAAGTCGGGATGGTGTGTGACTTGGAGGGGAACATGCAGGTGGTGTTGTTCCCATGTGCCTGCTGCCCTTGTCCTTTTAGGTGGTAGAGGTCGCGGGTTTGGGAGGTGCTATCGAAGAAGCCTTGGCGAGTTGCTGCAGTGCATCCTGTGGATGGTACACACTGCAGCCACAGTGCGCTGGTGGTGAACGGAGTGAATGTTTAGGGTGGTGGATGGGGTGCCAATCAAGTGGGCTGCTTTGTTCTGGATGGTGTCAAGCTTCTTGAGTGTTGTTCGAGCTGCACTCATCCAGGCAAGTGGAGAGTATTCGATCACACTCCTGCCTTTGCCTCGTAGAAGTGGAAAGGCTTTGGGGAGTCAGGAGGTGAGCCACTCGTCACAGAATACCCAGCCTCTGACCTGCACTTGTAGCCACAGTATTTATGTGGTTGGTCCACTTAAGTTTCTGGTCAATGGTGACCCCCAGGATGTCGATGGTGGGGGATTCGGCGATGGTAATGCCGTTGAATGTCATGGGGAGGAGATGGTCATTGCCTGGTACTTGTCTGGCGCGAATGTTACTTGCCACTTATCGGTCCAAGCCTGGATATTGTCCAGGTCTTGCTGCATGCGGGCACGGACTGCTTCATTATCTGAGGGGTTGCGAATGGAACTGAACACTGTGCAATCATCAGCGAACAGCCCCATTTCTGACCTTATGATGGAGAGAAGGTCATTGATGAAGCAGCTGATGATAGGACACTTTTTACAATGTTTTGGTCCTGGTGCAGAGCTTCCCTGCTGGGAGTATATATCAAGAATTCAGGTGTAGAGGTCGTAGGATTTATTTTAGATGGAAGCTCCTGCGAGGCTTGATGACCTCTATGCCTGAATTTTCGATATTCACTGGGTGAAGATCCACGCAAGGAGGATGAATTCATACAATTTTCCTTTATACATACAGGAGTGTTATGCCTCTGTGGAACACATTTATTATTTTGCAGTGAAACAAACTTATCCTTTAAACTGGACCGTATTATGAGTTTGGTTCATATTACAATATGGAACCGCGCCTCCTCTTTCAAAGAGATCATCATGCATTGTACGGGAAACACATGGTGGTGCTGGTCAGCAGCAATAGAGGAAGAAGATTCTGATGGTGCAATACCAACTAGAAAGCTCTCATTAGGTAAATAATTCAAGGCCATGTATTTGTTATATTGAAAAAAAGTTAAGTTATTACAAACTTTCTGGGTTTGGATGATATTTGCAAATTGAGATTTGCTCTGACTACTAATGATATAATCCAAACTCAAGTATATTACTGCCTTGTTACAGAGTCCCAAGCATCCTTCAGTCCCTGTAACATAATCTCCACCTGGGAGTGCTCGTTACTTATACTGGTGCCAAAAGTGGAAGGGTGCTCCATTTTCCATGTTGACATCCCATATTGAGCACACAAAAAATATAGCATTAAAAGTATATGTAATCCTACATTGCAATGTATTGTGATTTCACAACAGAAACAAACAAATCTCCTTCACAGATAAGGTAACTAATAGGGATTGTGCATTGCTATGTTGCTAAACATTTGCAACAGACTATTCACATCTTCATTGCCCCATAAAGTGTCATTGCTGATTTTTATTCTGCACCGAGTGACCATGGGATAGGTTTTCCTGTTCCTGCACCTGGGTGTATTGAATCACACGTGGCCAGTGCATAGAGGGATATTGGGTGGGCTCCCTTAAGGCATGTGATCCTTCCCACCTGATTTACCTCAGCACATAGATGATTCAGTAAGTCCAGGCACAGGAACAGGAAATTCTACACCATTTGTTAATGGTGCAACTACAGGAGCAAGCATTCGTGAAATTATATTTGAATCAAACCAGTAAGACTGTTTAGATTTATTTGACGCTTTACATATCAAAATGTCTCAAAACATACAGATGCCTTTGTGGCTGTGAATGACCTGTTAATCTAGTTCTATTAGGTGGTTGATTTATTGTCCAGTCTGAAGAGCACTACTTCCATTAATAAGCACTTCTTCAACATTGCATTGGAGTGTCACTCTAGATTATGTATTCAAGGTCAATTGAACATGTGTCATAAATACCTACAGAGCACAGGATAATTTCTGTCATGAAGTTGAACAGAATTACATAATTCTGGATTGTTATAAAGACCCAACTGGTGCATTAACATCCTTCAGGGAAGGGAACACCTACCACCCACCCCTACCTGGTTTGGCATGCCCATGATCCTGAACCCATACTATGTGGTTGACTCTACATGTCCTCTGAAATAGCCTAACAATCTCTACTTTCGAGACAAAGGCCCACCACCAGCTCCTCGGGGCAATTAGGGATGGGCAAAAATGCAACGTTAACAGCACCACCCTTATCTCGAAAACAAATTTAAAAAGAGCACTGCTCTGTGATCAGGGTGCCTGTGCAAGACACAAGTCAAAAACAATAAATATATTTTTTCCTTCCAACTTTTCTGCCCTTTTCTCCCTGCTTAAGAAGGTGACTCATACTATAGTATTCTTTCACTAGTTTCACAGCAGCTAACTGATACCTCAGTCCAACTTCAACCAGTCTTCATGTGTGCACCTCGACATAGCAGGCTATTCAACTGTGGGGGGTATAGCAATCAGGCCTCATGTTGCCCTCACTTGACATCTACACATGTGCTCCCTCTGGCATGGATCACTGGATAACAATCAGGAATATGAACTTTAACTGGCGTTTTCCTCTCATACTGGTGGCAGGGAGGGCAATTGCAGTGCCCCATGTGCCGCAAAAATACTTTAAGAAGAAAAAACATAGTTATTATACATACTGTATTTCCCAAAAGCATCCATGTCATTGTTTATTTTGGTCTATTCAGGTTGGCCCAGTTTTATTCAGGTGTCATTAATTCAACAGATATTCCAAATGCACATTTGTCCTCTGTGAGTATTCATACCATGTTTGACACCATTTCAGTTTAGTTTTGATATAAACTTACCTTACTGAAAAGTACAAACCTTTTTTGTTCTTCAGTGTTTTTAGAATCACATTTTATGTTCTTACTTTTGGTTTAATACCGAATGGTAATGGTGAGGTTTGGTCTCACACACCTACAAAAAGAGGTAAGTAGCTTGCTGAACTATAGCATTTCCCCAGGATTGATGGGAGTTGTTATAAAACAGACCTTTGTAGCTTTGCATACCTCTGTGGATAATGACTGGACCAATTTCAAGTTTTGCTGCACCACATTAACATAAGTATAGCAGAGTGCTTTTAAAAAAAGTTTGTAAACAGCCAAGCTATTATGTTCCTCATTAGCAAGAAGAATACAGAGATAAGTGGTAGCTGCCTCTGTACAATAGGCCCCCCTGTTGCATGTATATTAATCCGAGCGTTCAAAAGGCTAATCACTACAGACTGATCTACAAAGCATCTTATTTCCTTATCAAATTTCTCCATTGGACTCAGCCATGCTTGACTGATCTCCAGGCTTTTTCAATAACTGTTTTATTCTTACCATTTCTCCAGCCAGCATTCCAAAGAAGGAGTTAGTGGAAGAATGAAATGCTAATTTCTTTATCCTTATCAAGGGGGAAAAAAGGTCTTTGCAAGTACCCATGGGAAAGGTCACAGGTAATTTCTGCAGGTGCACACCTTATAATAGCAACTCTGTGCATTAGCTGGAAAAAAAAGGGGCAGTGCAGAGTGTAGTCTCTGCTTGAGATAGAAATTGGCAATGACTGACCACCAAGAAGGAAAAGGAGAAAAGAACTGACCCCTTTCATTCTTGCCAAGGTCAGACGATTGCCAACAGCAAGATTTGCTTTGAGAAAAACGGTGAGACAGATTACATGGCTGTTGAGAAGTATTTTTTATACAGTCAGACACATATGGAAGTAGGTTTTGTTTTTCTATCCCTACAATTTAGCAAGTTTCACTGAAAATAAGTGACATGCCTGCCGCATTTTGTTTTTATATGTCACATATTTGAGGGTTTATCATAAATCAGGATAAATGTTGCAGACTTCAACTTTCACAAATATGAAAGATTGTTTTTCAATTATTTTATGTATTGGGCAATTTTCCCCAGTTTTATTAGTGCGTGTTATTCTGTTTTTTTTGACTGTTCCCACAGGGAGTGTTACTTACATATGTATCTGGAAGTAGAATTGGGAATCACTTGCACTCTGATTAACAGCATACTTGTCAGACCTCTTTACTGTAATATTTACCAATTTACCATTAAAGGGACATCACCTTCATGAAAAGTGTTAGATTAACTTTTTTGGGTTGCTTACAAACACATGATGTGATAACATAAATCACATCAGAACGCATCATAGTGTCCCTTCTGTGAGATTGGGCTGATAATAATATGTAGCTCATCTAGATTTTCTCCCTCCTAACCAAGGAAAAGTCACTTTTTTCACGAAAATATACCTCTTTTTGAGCAAAAATCACATACACAAATTAATTCTGTCACAATCTCTAATACAATTATTATTGACTGCAGTTTGGGTCATTAGCAGTGAACTAATAATGAAGGCTTTCAGAAGTGACTGGATGGTGTTATAATGTGTACAAATCAGAGCCATGATTGCTCACTCAAGGTCATTTCTGTAACCTGGCAGCCAGTGATTTACTTTATTACCTGAACATTTTTAGTGCTCTTTGTTTTTCTCAGAGTGCATTTATCTGCGGAGTTACTGAAGCTCGATGCAATTGGGTGGGGGAAGGATCCAGTAAACTGGATAGAAATCTTCTAAAATGGGGATTTTATTTTAGATGTAAAACACTTCCATCCAATTCGTCACCTCTTCCGATTTCATGGAGCTTCAGGTACTCTGCAGGTAAAAAATGAACTTCGTGAATGTCACACTGCCCTAGATTATCTGTTAAGAATTTATTTTTAATGGACTGCAGTATTAGGACTGATAAAGGCAGAAACTAAAAAGAATGCAGATTGTGCATACACTGATTATTCAGAAGCAATTAACTATGGGAATTTGCTCCAAAAGTAAAGTTGTTGAGGAATCCAAAAAGCTTTCTGACAATCTTGCAAGTGAAATAAAAGTCCAGTAACTTTTTTCCATCCTGTTTTTCCTCAGATTCTCTCCCCTTATCCGCCCTCTTCTGATTCATGTTAGGGTGTGATTTCATGAATGTTGACAGTCCGCCAGTACCTCATACAAGTGACTATTCTTCATGTGTAAAGCTGGACAGTGATTGCTGCAGGCTATTTGCCTATGAGGTTAGCTTTTTGAAGACTGAGACTAAGGAAGATTGCTGAGGCAATGTAAAGGGAGATTTGCTGTATGGCTAGCTATGACATACCTGACTTGAGACTGCTATTGTACTGATACTGGAAATTAAAATTGGGAATATATTCCAATCCCCAGCACAAACACCCCTCACCAAAAATTCACGATGAAAAAAATCAAGATACTCTGAATTAAACACTATCACTATATTAAGCAAACCTATGTGAAATCCAATTATATTTATGGATACTTTAATAGAACTCATCCAGAAAATAGAACATTGTCCCATGGCATTATTCTGATTTATGAATTGCTATTTGTTGGCAGGTCAAGTTATCATCTGAATTTTCAATGTAGCAAAATCACATAGGGCAAAATATCATTCTTTCTTATATTAGTGAGTTCATAGCCAGACATGTAAAGAAAAATCAGGAAATAAAAGAAAGAGCTTGCATTTATAGAGCACCTTTCATTTCCTCAGGATATCACAAAGTGCTTCACAGCAAATGAAGTACATTTGAAGTGTAGTCGCTGTTGTAATGTAGGGAAAGGAAGCATCCAATTTATGCACAGCTAGGTCCCACGAACAGAATCATAGAATCATAGAAATTTACGGCACAGGAGGAGGCCATTCAGCCCATTGTGTCTGTGCCGGTCGAAAAAGAGCTTTCCAGCCTAATCCCACTTTCTAGCTCTTGGTCCATAGCCTTGTAGGTTACGGCACTTCAAGTGCATATCCAGGTACTTTTTAAATGCGATGAGGGTTTCTGCCTCTACCACCCTTTCAGGCAGTGAGTTCCAGACCTCCACCACCCTCTGGGTGAAGAAATTAGATAAATGACCAGATAATCTGTTTTAGTGATAAATATTGGCCAGGACGCCAGGAGAGCTTGAGCGCAGAGGTTGGGAGAGACAGAGAGTGAACCTCTAACGGAGTGAAACACTAACAGAGTGAGGACATTCAACTGGGAATTTGGTGAGTGTGGGAATTCAATGCAGAGAGGGAAGGAGGTGCTAAGTGATTTAAACCAAAGAACTATAGACTAAGACTGAGCAGAACATAAAGGGAGCTGCATGAGAAATCAAAACAAGGCAAGGAGGAGCGTCGAGGGTAAGCCAGTAAGTATTTAGTTCATTGGTTAGTGTTTTTAGTGGTTACCGGGGATAAAAGGAGCAGGAACGGAGGCCTGAGAGCAGAAGGAGAGGGACCAGCGACCGAGAGCAGAGCGAGGAGTCAGGAGGTGAGTCACTCGCCGCAGAATACCCAGCCTCTGACCTGCTCTTGGAGCCACAGTATTTATGTGGTTGGTCCACTTACGTTTCTGGTCAATGGTGACCCCCAGGATTTTGATGGTGGGGGATTCGGCGATGGTAATGCCATTGAATGTCAAGGGGAGGTGGTTAGACTCTCTCTTGTTGGAGATGGTCATTTCCTGGCACTTGTCTGGCGCGAATGGGAATGTTTACAGAGCCTCCTCCTCCCGTTAATTGTTTAATTGTCCACCACCATTCACGACTGGATGTGGCAGGTCTGCAGAGCTTTGATCTGATCCGTTGGTTGTGGAATCGCTTAGCTCTGTCTATAGCATGTTGCTTCCGCTGTTTAGCATGCATGTACTCCTGAGTTGTAGCTTCACCAGGTTGGCACCTCATTTTTAGGTACACCTGGTGCTGCTCCTGGCATGCTCTTCTACACTCCTCATTGAACTAGGGCTGATCCCCTGGCTTGTTGGTAATGGTAGAGTGAGGAATATGCTGGGCCATGAGTTTACAGATTGTGCTGGAATACAATTCTGCTGCTGCTGATGGCCCACAGTGCCTCATGGATGCCCAGTTTTGAGCTGCTAGATCTGTTCTGAATCTATCCCATTTAGCACGGTGGTAGTGCCACACAACACGTTGGATGGTATCCTCAGTGCGAGGATGGGACTTCATCTCCACGAGGACTGTGCGAGGGTCACTCCTACCAATACTGTCGTGGATGCATCTGCGACAGGTAGATTGGTGAGGATGAGGTCAAGTAGATTTTTCCCTCGTGTTGGTTCGCTCACCACCTGCCGCAGGCCCAGTCTGGCAGTTATGTCCTTCAGGACTCGGTCAGCTCGGTCAGTAGTGGTGCTACCAAGCCACTCTTGGTGTTGGACATTGAAGTCCCCCACCCAGAGTACATTCTGAGTACATTCAGCGATGGTAATGCCGTTGAATGTAAAGGGGAGGTCGTTAGACTCTCTCTTGTTGGAGATGGTAATTGCCCGATACTTGTCCGGCTGAGTACAGAGCGGGGATATAAACGAGTGGGTCCAGTTACGGGGAGCAGAGCAGGGATATAAAGGAGTGGGACCAGTGACCGAGAGCAGAGCGGGGATATAAGGGAGAGGGACCAGTGACCGAGAGCAGAGCGGGGATATAAGGGAGAGGGACCAGTGACCGAGAGCAGAGTGGGGATATAAGGGAGAGGGACCAGAGACCGAGAGCAGAGCGGGGATATAAGGGAGAGGGAGCAGTGACCGAGAGCAGAGAGGGGATATAAAGGAGTGGGATCAGTGACCCAGAACAGAGCGGGAATATAAGGGAGAGGGAGCAGTGACCGAGAGCAGAGCGGGGACATAAAGGAGTGGGAGAGTGACCGAAACTTTGAGCCAGCGGGCAGGCAGGCACACCCAATCAAAAGCAAAACACTGCGGATGCTGGAAATCTGAAATAAAAACAGAAAATGCTGGAGAAGCTCAGTAAGTTAGGCCCCTTCTGACGAAAGGTCTTCCACCTGAAACGTTAACTCTGTTTCTTTCTCCACAAATGCTGCCTGACTTGCTGAGCTTCTCCAGCATTTTCTGTTTTTATTTATAGGCAGTCACACCCCTTAGGTTACCTCTACCACCTAGAAGGTCAAGAGCAGCAGGTACATGGGAACAACACCACCTGCACATTCCCCTCCAAGTGAAACACCATCCCGACTTGGAAATATATCGCCGTTCCTTCATCATCGCTGGGTCAAAATCCTGGAACTCCCTTCCTAACAGCACTGTGGGAGAACCTTCACCTCACGGACTGCAGAGGTTCAAGAGGGCAGCTCATCACCACCTTCTCAAGGGCAATTAGGAATGAGCAATAAATGCCAGCCTCGCCAGCGACGCCCACATCCCATGAACGAATAATAAAAAAGGTAATAGATTTGGCTAGTGGTCAGGTTCAGGAGGATGTGCCTGCGAGTCAGGCAGTGGTGGAGGAGCCTCAGCCTTTGCCTTTGTCCAGCAGGTACGAGGTACTTGCTACCTAAATAGATGAGAGCAAAGGCTGCAGGGAGGATGGGCAAATTGACCACGGCACCATGGTACAGGAGGCCATTCAAGTGGGGGGAGTGAAAAGGAATGTGGTAGTGGTAGGAGTTAGTATAGTCAGCGGGATAGATAGCATTCTCTCAAGCCGCGACCTGGAGTCCCGAAGGCTGTGTTGTCTGCCTGGTGCCAGGTTTGAGGACATCTTCTCACGGCTGGAAAAGAACTTGAAGCAGGAGGGTGAATACAGTTGTCGTGGTCCATGTAGGAACCAACGACATAGGTAGAACTAGGAATGAGGTTCTGCTGAGGGAGTTTGAAGAGCTAGGATCCAAATTAAAAAGCAGAACCACAAAGGTAATAATCTCTGGATTACTACCTGAGCCATGCACAAATTGGCATAGGGTCAAACAGATTAGATGGTTAAATGCATGGCTGAAAGAGTGGTGTGGGAAATAGGGGTTTCAATTCATGGGGCACTGGCACCAGTACTGGGGAAAGAGGGAGCTGTTCCGTTGGGACGGGCTCCACTTAAACCAGGTTGGGACCAGTGTCCTGGCGAATCAAATAACTAGGGCGGTAGATAGGACTTTAAACTAATAGGGGTGGCGGGGGCGTGGGGTGTTCAGGTAAGGGTAAGTTTATAAGTCTAAAGAGAAAAGTCAAGGCTGTAGAGCAGAGTAGCGATTTGGGTAAAAACAAGCAGAGTGTGTCAGGAAGGGACAAAGAGTTTAAAAAAGGTAATAGAGCATTAGTGACTAAGGTCACACCAGGGGAAAATAGTAAAAAGTTAAAAATGAAAGGCGCTACATCTGAATGCATGAAGCATTCGTAACAAGATAGATGAATTAATGGCACAAATAGAGATAAATGGGTTTGATCTAGTAGTCATCACTGAGATGTGGTTGCAGTGTGACCAAGGTTGGGAACTAAATATTCCAAGGTATTTGACTTTTAGAAAAGATAGGCAAAATGGAAAAGGAAGGGGGGTAGCCCTGATAATAAAGGATGAGACAAAGGCAGCAGTAAAAAAGGTTCTTAGTGCAGAAAATCAGGATGTAGAATCAGTATGGGTGGAGCTAAGAAATAACAAGGAGCAGATAACACTGGTGAGATTAGTTTATAGGCCCCCTAACAGTAGTTATAATGTTGGACAAAATATAAATCAGGAAAACAGAGGAGCATGTAACAAGGGCAATACAATACAGGGCAATACAGATTTCAATCTTCATATAGACTGGGCAAATCAAATTGGCAAAAGTAATTTGGAGGCGAGTTCATGGAATGCATTCGAGGCAGTTTTCTAGAAGAATATATCGAGGAACCAACTGGGGAACAGGTTATTTTAGATCTGGTATTGTGTAATGAGACAGGGTTAATTAGTAATCTTATAGTAAAGGATCCTCTGGGGCAGAGTGATCATAATATGATAGAATTTCATATTGAGTTTGAGAGTGATGTAGTTAAGTTGGAATCTAGGGTCTTAAATTTAAACAAAGCCAATTACGTAGATATGAGGGGTCAGTTGGCTAAGTTAGATTAGGAAATTAGGTTAAAAGGTATAACAGTAGATGAGCAATGTTGAACATTTAAAGAAATAATTCATAATTCTAAATGAATATACATTCCCTTGTGGAATAAAAACTCCATGGGAAAAGATGATCCAACCGTGGCTAACTAGAGAAGTTCAGGATAGTATTAGATTAAAAGAAGAGGCTTACAATGTTGCCAAAAAGAGTAGTAAGCCTAAGGATTGGGAGGGATTTAGAAATCAGCAAAGGATGGCCAAGAAATTGATAAAGAGGGAGAAAATAGAATATGAGAGTAAACTAGCTAGAAATATAGAAACAGATTGTAAGAGCTTCTACAAGTATGTAAAAAGGAAGTGATTAGCGAAAGTAAAGGTGGGTCCCTTAGAGGCAGAGACAGAAGAAGTTATGATGGGGAATTAGAAAATGGCAGAGACGTTAAACAAATATTTTGTATCTGTCTTCACAGAAGAAGACACAAAAAAATACCAGAAATAATGGGGAACCAAGGGTCAAACAAGAGTGAGGAACTTAAAGCAATTAAGATTAGTAAAGAAGAAGTACTGGAGAAATTAATGGGACTAAAAGCCAACAAATCCCCTGGACCTGATGGCCTACATCCTAGGGTTTTAAAACAGTTGGCTGCAGAGATAGTGGATGCATTGGTTTTGATCTTCCAAAATTCCCTAGATTCTAGAACGGTCCCAGTGGATTGGAAGGTAGCAAATGTAACCCTGCTATTCAAGAAAGAAGGGGGAGAGAAAACAAAGAACTATATGTCAGTTAACCTGACATCAATAGTAGGGAAAATGCTAGAATCAATTATTAAGGATATAGTAACAGGGCACTTAGAAAATTATAATATGATTAGATAGAGTCAACACGGTTTTATGAAAGGGAAATCGTGTTTGACAAATCTATTAGAGTTTTTTGAGGGTGTAACTAATAGGGTAGGTAAAGGGGAACCAGTGGATGTAGTATATTTGGATTTTCAAAAGGCATTCGATAAGGTGCCACATAAAAGGTTGTTACACAAGATAAGGGCTCATGGGGTTGGGGTAATGTATTAGCATCGATAGAGGATTGAAATTTGCAGGGCTACGGGGAAAGGGCGAGGGAGTGGGACTAACTGAATTGCTCTTGCATAGAGCCGGCCCAGACTCGATGGGCTGAATGGCCTCCTTCCGTGCTGTAACCTTTCTATGATTCTATGATTCTATGGTTAACAGACAGAAAACAGAGGGTAGGACTAAACGGATTATTTTCGGGTTGGCAGGTTGTGACTAGTTGGGTGCTGCAACGATCAGTGCTTGGACCTCAGCTATTTAAAATCTATATCAATGACTTAGATGAGGGGACCAAGTGTAGTGAATCTAAGTTTGCTGATGATACAAAGATAGGTGGGAAAGTAAGCTGTGAGGAGGACGCAAAGAGTCTGCACAGGGATATAGACAGTCTAAGTGAGTGGGCGAGAAGATGGCAGATGGAGTATAATGTGGGGAAATGTGAAATTATCCACTTTGGTAGGAAGAATAGAAAAGCAGAATATTTTTAAAAGGTGAGGGACTAATAAATGTTGGTAGTCAGAGGGATTTGGGTGTCCTTGTACATGAATCACAGAAAGTTAACATACAGGTACAGCAAACAATTAGGAAGGCAAATGGTATGTTAGCCTTTATTGCAAGGGGGTAGGAGTATAAGAGTAAGGAGATCTTGCTGCAATTATATAGGACTCTGGTGATACCACACCTGGAGTACTGTGTACAGTTTTGGTCTCCTTATCTAAGGAAGGATATACTTGCCTTAGAGAAGGTGCAACGAAGGTTGTTCAGTTGTTGAGTATATTCAAGACTGAGATTGATAGATATTTGGACAATAAGGGAACCAAGGGATATGGGGGCAGGGGGCAGGGCGGGAAAGTGGTGTTGCGGTGGAAGATCAGCCATCTTCTTATTAAATGGCGGAGCAGACACGAGGAGTCGTATGGCCTATTCTTGCTCCTATTTCTTATGTTCTTATGTTCTTAGAACTCCTCTGCCCTTCTTTAAAATGTGCCAGGGAATCTTTTACATTCACCTAAAAGGGCAGACAGAGCCTAAGTTTAACATCTCCTTTTGAAGACAGCGCCTCCGACAGTGCAGCACTCTCTCAGTACTACACTCGGCCTCAATTTTAACTCGGGGTGGGTTTTTTGCAGGTAGGCGGTGGGGTGAGTTGGAAAATCACCCCCTGCTGCAGAAAACATGCCTGGGCTATTTTAACTCCCGCGTCTCATTAGTATGCTGCCAATCCACTTCCCACCCGGAATGGGCAGGAAGTGGCTGCCAAATTGGGTGGTCCTTGGTCGCAGATGTGGGGGAAGGGATTCAGGAGGGTCTCACGAGGAAAGTAAAAAACTTACCTGTTTGGGCCTCTTTATCTTTCAAGGAGATCCCGACTCTCTTCAGCCTGCCGGGAAAGCCTTGGTGTGTCCCTTGCTTAGGCCTGAGTCAAAATGTCTTGCAGAGGTTGCCATCGACACAGATACCACCATCACACGAGAGGACACCACCCACCAGGTACATGGTTCATACTCCTGTGACTCGGCCAACGTTGTCTACCTCACACGTTGCAGGAAAGGATGCCCTGGAGCATGGTACATTGGCGAGACCATGCAGACACTGCGACAACGGATGAACGGACACCGCGCAACAATCGCCAGACAGGAGGGCTCCCTCCCAGTCGGGTAACACTTTAGCAGTCAAGGACATTCAGCCACCGATCTTCAGGTAAGCATTCTTCAAGGCGGCCTTCGAGACACACGACAACGCAAAATCGTCGAGCAAAAATTGATAGCCAAGTTCCGCACCCATGGGGACAGCCTCAACCGGGATCTTGGGTTCATGTCACGCTACACGTAACCCCACCAGCAGGGAAAAAAAAGTTATCTGTTTTTAATACAACTGGACATTCTCTCTCTCTCTCTGCCTTTCGGGTCTCTTTCTCTCCTTGTCTGTGTAATTTGACCCATTGTGTATTCAGTATACTGGGACATACTGTTTTCCGTGGCTAACCTGTCTGAACACCAAAGACACCTTTGATTCCCAGCCTAATATAAGATATGCGATTTGAGAACCTCTCATTCACTCACTCACCTGACGAAGGAGATAATCTCCGAAAGCTTGTGATTTTCAAATAAAACTGTTGGACTATAACCTGGTGTTGTAAGATTCCTTACATTTGTCCACCCCAGTCCATCACCGGCATCTCCACATCAAAATCAGAGTCTGATGAAGCATATTTAAAGATCAATCCCATTGGCTTTGGCCTGGCTGCTTAGCCAGCCTTCCAGAAGCCTGAGTAAAAATCATGGTGGGTTTTCCAGTGGGTTTGTTACCTGGGGCATTTTAACTTCCCACCTGTCCGGTTTCTACTGGGCGGGTAGAGTTAAAATCACCCCTGAAGTATCCATCTAGATTATGTGCCCACATCTATGGATGGAGTGAGGCTTCAACCTACAACCTGCTGACTCAGAGATAAGAGTACTCCCACTAAGTCAAGGTTAACACCTTACTAAAAATCTGCAATAAAAACAGAAAATGCTGGATAGGCAAGACCAGCACTTTAAGAGGAAAGGCAAGTGATGATTTTCTTTTTCAGTTGCTGAGTGACCTGCTATACATTTTCAGCAATTTCTGATATTTGTTCATGGGTGGATTTGGTTGTTCAGTTTCATTATTTACACTGTGGCGTATTCACACTTTGTGTTCAGTGATATTCTATGAAGTTGTGAATGCTTACACGGAATGTTTGGATTGCGATTAGAATTCTAACAACTAGTTAAGAGATGCTGACAGCCAGTCATCCTTGCCATTGTTCCTATTATATTTTCTCTGTTGGTCTTGAACAGAACAGGTAATACGTGCTATTTCAAAAAGTAAACATTCATCTACAGCAACAAAGCAGGAAATGAATACAGAGTCAGTGCATTTCATTTTTACACTGGTCTGATGCTCAGTGGCATTATAGGTTTGGTTTAGTCAGAAAGCACTTCTCAATCTGTGTAAGATTCAAGCGCCATGGTCCAACAAATAATGCACCCCTGGCTTCAATAAGGATGATGTAGCACTTATTATCTGAGAGCTAGTTCTCAGACATTGCTCCTTAGACTACAAAAATGACCTACAGTGTAATAACATTCCCTCAGGTTACTGCTGCTTTGACCAAGAAATCAAATTGTTGCATCAGCTGTCCATCAACACCCAATACCCCAGCAATAAATGAGTTGAGGCAGGATGAAATGTATTCCAGACTGTTAAAAGAAGCAAGGGAGGAAATAACTGAGGCTCTGACCATCATTTTCCAATCCTCCCTTAATACAGGCGTGGTGCCGGAGGATTGGAGGACTGTTAACGTTGTACCATTGTTTAAAAAGGGAGTGAGGGATAGAGCCAGTAATTAAAGTCAGTCTAACCTCGATGGTGGGCAAATTATTGGAATCAGTTTTGAGGGACAGGATAAACCATCACTTAGAAAGGCACGGAGTAATCAAGGACAATCAGCATAGATTTGTTAAAGAAGGGTCGTGTCTGACTAACTTGATTGAATTTTTTGAGGAGGTAACAAGGAGGGTCGATGAGGGAAGTGCATTTAATGTAGTCTGTATGGATTTTAGCAACGCTTTTGACAAGGTCCCACATGGCAGACTGGTCAAAAAAGTACATGCCCATGGGATCCAAGGAAGAGTGGCAACTTGGATCCAAAATTGGCTCAGTGGCAGGAAGCAAAGGGTAATGGTCGACGGGTGTTTTTGTGACTGGTAGCCTGTTTCCAGTGCGGTTCCACAGGGCTCAGTATAGGTCCCTTGCTTTTTCTGATGTATATTAATGATTTGGACTTAAATGTCGGGGGCATGATTAAGAAGTTTGCAGATGATACAAAAGTTGGCCGTGTGGTTGATAGTGAGGAGGAAAGTTGTAGACTGCAGGAAGATATTAACGGATTGGTCAGGTGGGCAGAAAAGTGGCAAATGAAATTCAATCCGGAGAAATGTGAGGTAATGCATTTGGGGAGGGCAAACAAGGCAAGGGAATACACAATAAATGGGAGGGTACTGAAAGGTGTAGAGGAAGTGAGGGACCTTGGAGTGCATGTCCATAGATCCCTGAAGGTAGCAGGACAGGTAGATAAGGTGATTAAGAAGGCATATGGAATACTTTCCTTTATTAGCTGAGGCATCGAATATAAGAGCAGGGAGATTATGCTGGAACTGTATAAAACACTGGTTAGGCCACAGCTTGAGTACTGTGTACAGTTCTGGTCACCACATTACAGGAAGGATGTAATTGCACTAGAGAGGGTACAGAAGAAATTTACGAGGATGTTGCCAGGACTGGAGAATTTTAGCTATGAGGAAAGATTGGATAGGCTGGGGTTGTTCTCTTTGCAACAGAGGAAGCTGAGGGATGATTTAATTGAGGTGTATAAAATTATGAGGGGCCTAGATGGCAGAGAGGTCAATAACCGGGACATAGATTTAAAGTGATTGGTAGACGGATTAGAGGGGAGCTGAGGAAAAATGTTTTGACCCAGAGGGTGGTGAGAGTCTGGAACTCACTGCCTGAAAGGGTGGTAGAGGCAGAAACCCTTAACTCATTTAAAAAGTACCTGGATGTGCACCTGAAGTGCTGTGACCTACAAAGCTACGGACCAAGTGCTGGAAAGTGGGATTAAGCTGGGTGGCTCATTTTTGGCCGGTGAGGACACGATGGACCGAATGGCCTCCTTTTGTGCTGTAAATTTTCTATGATTCTATGAGCTCAGCTACATAACAGTTTCTGCAAGTCGAAAGTATTTTGTTGTGTGAAATGCTTTGAGACATTTTGACATGATAAGGGGATGTATAAATGCAAATATAATTACAAGCATTAATAATTATGAGAACAAAACAGGACTTTTTTGCCATAACTGGCTTTTGTAATGCTCTGGATGCTACTGATTAACCAGGTACTCGTCTATACATTTGAACTGAATTGGAACATTCTTATAAAACAGAAAGGCTTTCACAGATTGAATATTTAGGTGGTTTGTTGTACATAGGATGTTTATCAAAGGTGAATGAACCAACACCATCGTTCACAGCCAGGATTTCTCCGTTCTTGGATTATCCAGACTCATTGGAATTTTGAAGTGGATAACAATTGGATAGTTAGCTGTTTAGTAAACTTTACTCATTCCAGCAAGCCTAATTTGTGCCAGTTTTGTGGTTCCTATTAATTGTTCTCCTCCATCATTGGAACTCTTGATTCCTGTCGCTAACAGCAGGCCCAGGTAATGAGTACGCCAACTACTTGAATAGTCACAACTCATTAAAATGTTAGACTTAGCTTGTTAAAAATGAAATTACATTGTCTAAATTTCATAAGGTAATAGTATAGCTTGAAAAGGTCTATGATGTCTTTCTACTCTGATATATCATATGCAAGATGCAATTTTGTGTATGAAAGAGAAAGGTACATAGAAACATAGAAAATAGGAGCAAGAGTAGGCCATTCGGCCCTTGGGGCCTGCTCCGCCATTCAAAATGATCATGGCTGATCGTCTAACTCAGTACCCTGTTCCCGCTTTTTCCCCATATCCCTTGATTCCTTTAGCATTAAGAAATATATCTATCTCCTTCTTGAATACATCTAATGACTTGGCCTCCACTGCCTTCTGTGGTAGAGAATTCCACAGGTTCACCACCCTCTGAGTGAAGAAATTTCTCCTCATCTCGGTTCTAAATGGCATACCCGGTATCCTGAGACCGTGACCCCTGGTTCTGGACTCCCCAGCCATCGGGAATATCCTCCCTGCATCTAGTCTGTCTAGTCCTGTTAGAATTTTATATGTTTCGAACAGATGGCAATGATGGGAAACATTAGGCAGAAGCAGATGACCAAAGAGTAAAGATGAAGTCTGGTACTGATGATGCATGGACTATTGTGAGGCATTCAAATATAAGACATGACATATGGTAAGTGTGGTCTGCTTGGGAGGAACAGGTGACTTTGGACCTATGGTTCCCAAAGCTCTCCACCACTGGAGGGTTTCTTCACTTTATGTCTGGGTCTGTTGTTCAATAATTGACAGAGATTTATTGCCATGATTTGTCGACCACTCCATTATCGTTGTATCATGTGACTACCAAGATGATAGAAGGCGAAGTAGATGGACCTTGGCTTCTTTTTGTCAAGCAATTCCGATGTTCCTTTGTCGCTTTCAATAAAGGGACTTGGACCATGGTCACACATGATCTGATGTAAGTAATATGATGAAGGACACATGCACCCACTCTGCTTGGTTTGTCAGTTTGTAGACTAGTAGGAGGTATTAGCCTTCTCTGGTTTCTTTGGCACCCTAAGAAATGATACACAGGGAGGATTAACAATACTGACCTACTTGGTTGCTCAGCCTTACAAAATTAAATACAGTTGCCATAGTCACCTAAGGAAAGGGAGGCACAGATTGGGATAAACCTCTTGTAGGATTTAGAAGGGAGGATAACCTTATAAATTGCATACTGACAGGTGCTCACTGTACCATCATTGATAAGAACTTACCTATAGAGTTCCATTACTGTTAAATACTACTGACAAAGTTCCTTCCTGTATCAATACTGATATTTACTTTTTCTTAGACTTTCTGTGTGGCTTCCAGTAATATTTTTGATATTTTTGTTTGCTAATGCTCCATTGTACAGAGACTTTTTTCCTGATCTTGTAGAAATAGATTAGTCTGAGTTTTTCCATATTGTTTCTGTCTTTGCTGAATATTACATTGTGTCTATTCCGTTTTTATGAAGCCTTGTTCATTCACTTCCATATACCAATATCAATACATCAGTACTATTTCTGTCAATTTTCAATAGTTTGACAATCATTAAAGTCATTACTATCCATACACATTAATTTGAATGCTGCATATGGTCAGTATGTGCTTTGGTGCACCAGTGTTCTTGCGTAATCTGTTCTGAGAGAGGGCCCAGCCTGAATCATTAACTGTCTGTTTGCATTCTAGCATTTTCAGTTTCTCTTTTATAAAATTGCACGTTTACGGATGTGACTCCTAAAAGGTGCGATTACCAACCCAGAATTTTAGGATATGTTTCACAAATTTATTTTTAATTAATTAAGGATTAAGGCATCATATGAAGCAGACAATTGTGTGGCTGCTGAAAGCACCTCAAATGGTTCTTTCTTTTTTGATGGAAAATTAGACCTTCACTTTGTTTATGCAGTAAGTACTTGTGAGGTAATCACTCTGGGCATGAAATTCCTTGGGGATTCCATCGGTCTCCTGCTGTAACTCAGGCAAAAGATTGGCATTAACCGCCAGAGAAATGGTGGAGACTTGGTCTGCTGATTCTGGGACTTTCCTTGTAATGGGTGGAACTTCTATCTACTACTTACAAATAAAACAAATAACAGGCCAGGAGCAGAGACTCCCGAAGCTGGGAGTTCCCATTCTTGGGGGTCGATTTTAGGATGGCCGAGCGGGTGCGGTGGGGGCGGGGGTCTCGTAAAATCGGGGAATCCCGGAGTGGGTCCGGAACCCGGCTCCAACCCCCCCACTTCCGTGTTATCCAGTGACGCGTTCGGGTGCACGCGCAGCTCCCGCATGCGGGACTCCCACCGGCCCTTGACAGACCTCATTGACAGGAGATTTTGGCAGGGGTGCAATTTTCATGGATCCTCAGCGTGTTTCCCGTGCTGTGGGAAACAGTCCCTCTTGGAGCAGACGTGCTTCAGTCAGCAGCCAGTGGAAGATGCAAAGGATTTTTTGACAGTCGGGGGGAATACCTCATTTATTGCAGCAGGGCATTCTGTCACTTCAGACAAAGTTTTGGCTGCAACACCTTTGTCTTTCCAAATTATTAATTTATACCCTAAACTCTGCAGTGCAAACACATTTACCTACTTTGCAGACCCCCTCAAATTCACACCGTCGGGATGGGGGGCGCCATGGCTGCACTCATCACTTCATCCGAGGACGAGCAACATCACCAGCCTCGCCAGGCATGCTGTCCACCTCCGTCACGTGGAGCTCCACAACACAGTGCTGTGCCACAGGCACCTGGACAAAATAGTCCTGCAACTACACATACACCCACTGTAGAGTGACCCAATGGGTGGCATCAAGTGTGGGTGTTCATGGAGAACCTCATGAAAGGGAATATTACACAAGCCAATCAAGAATGGCCAAGATGTGGCAGTAGTGGTGACAATATAATATTTAATGTGAGTTGAACCAAAATCAAATATACATAAAAAACATGACAAACCGTCAAACACCCTTGTGCATCCCCTTTGTGCTCACAAAATCTTTGCCTTACTCTTCCTACTAATTAAATGTGATGCATCCCCTGTGGCTGCAGCAGAGGTAGTGGCAGGTTGGGTGAGGGTGACGGTGAAAGAGATGCATCAGAGGGTGAGTATGAGACGGAGCCATGAGATTGTATGTGGATTGGGTTGAGTGGTAGTGGTGGGATGAGTACTGGGGAGGTGAGTAAGTGCAGGTAAGATGAGGATGATGTTTGAGTGGGTGTGAGGAGTGATGTGATAGAGTAGTGTTGGCAGTGCAGAGGGAGTTGTGGGGTGGGGGCGGTGATTTGGGAGAAGGAGTGCAGGAGAATGAGTAAGTGTGCTCACTTTGGCTGACCCAGTTAGGTCACTGAAGCGCTTCCTGCACTGTATCCAGGTGCGGGATATGTTGCTGGTGCTGCTGACCTCCTCTGCCACCTCGAGCCAGGCCTTCTTGGTGGCAGAGGCAGGCCACTTCCTCCCGTCCGCCGGGTAGAAGATCTCCCTCCTCCTCCTCATGCCATCAAGTAAGACCTGGAGTGAGGCATCATTAAACCTGGGAGCAGCCTTTCCCCTGGGCTGCTCCATGCTGTAATTTTGGCTGTTTGCTGCAGGAGCAGCATTGGAGGACTGCCCCTTTAAATAGGGCTCCTCCAGCTGACAGCCTGTGATGCGGGTGCACAGTCCGCCCGCTGCGCAGGTTTCCAACGGGAAACCTGGAAGCCAAGGTAAGTGGCTTCAATTTACTCGCGATCACGTGGGGAACCCACCGATTTTACTGGGAGGGTTACCCACGTGCCCAGTCGACCCCCGCTGCCAACCCGCCTCCCTGGTAATATCGGGGCCTTGGAAATGAAAGAGAAGCAGTGGTGGCCGGTACCCAGTTAGTGTATCTCAGCCTCCAGAAGGCCGTAACAGGCAACAAAAGTTTTAAACATCTTGGCTGGGCTGTACTGCAGCAGTCCCCTGAAAGGTCCTGACATTTGAGAACATACTTCAGGATGCCAATGGTTTGCTTTGCTAAGACCATGGTAGCAGGGTAAGCCTCATAATCTTACTCTCCTGTCCTTGGATGTCTCAACGGGATAAAGCAGCCATGGCTGCTGCAGATGGCCTTCGTTCCCCAGCAGCCGTCCATCCAATCTTTCTAGCCCTTGAAATAATTTTATTCTGCTGGAACTTTTGCTCTGTGCTGCAACTTTTCTCTCTCTGCTCCAATGTTGTTTACTCTTTACTGTTTTATTGTTTTTTTCTGTTCGGGATCACATTGCTCTTTGGGAGGATTACTGGAGAGAGAACAAAGGCCATTGGAGGAGTTGGAGTCTCAGGCATATGCTGAAACTGGACAAAAATATATATAGTGAAGAATTGGACAAGACTTGTGAACCATAAAAAAAACCTTCCATGGATCTTTGAACCAACAATCTAGTGAAATCTTGAGAGCTCATCGTAGCGGGAATGTCAGAAACTGAAAAAAAGGGGGGGAAAATGGTGTACAGACTATAGGGCTCATTGCACGTTTATAAATCTTACGTTAACCAGTCACATATGGATGATAACGCTACAACTGTATGGACTGTTAGGTACAAAAGCAGGCTTCTCACCATGGAAAATATGAATGAAAGCATCAAATGCAAAAAGATAATTTGAAAGTATAATCATGTTATTGTGAAATATGTATTATTAAAAATGTTTTTGGTATGTTATAAATATTATTTTGGGCTTCTATCCAGCAGTGCTTATGTTTTCTAATGTTTTTTAAGTAGTTTTAACTCGTTTTTGTTTGCACTGAGAATTTGAATTCAATTGTTATTAATGTGATAAATTTATTTGTGCAGCTGTGATATCTATTTATTTAGCTATCTGCAGTCTATAATAAAAATGTATTTTCTAGGAACCAATCAAAAAAATATTTGCTTCACTGTCTCCAGGCAAAGCTCTTCCATACTTCTTTCACTTGACATGCTGCCCTCCTCCATTTCCACACCCCATCAATCATCTTTGGAACAGTGTAACCTCTGACATGGCATCAGCAATGCCATGGGAAATTTATACTACATATAAAATATTGCAAAGTGGGCCTGATTTTGCTGTGAGCGGCGCTGATTGTCAGACCTGCACTTGCCCATAGATTTTCCGAGGGGTTTTGCACGGCGAGTTGCTGTCAGCAGAACATCCAAACAGGGCATCTGGGACCTGTGTGAACAGGGCAAGCAACTGTGTATCTCCTTAACCAATCTGATTGAAGAATCATTAGTTCATGGGATGTGGGCGTTTATTGCCCATCCCTATTTGCCCTTGCGAAGATGGTGGTGATCCGCCTTCTTGAACCGCTGCAGTCCGTGTGGTGAAGGTTCTCCCACAGTGCTGTTTGGAAGGGAGCTCCAGGATTTTGACCCAGCGACGATGAAGGAACGGCGATATATTTCCAAGTCGGGATGGTGTGTGACTTGGAGGGGAACGTGCAGGTGGTATTGTTCCCATGTGCCTGCTGCCCTTGTCCTTCTAGGTGGTAGAGGTCACGGGTTTGGGAGGTGCTGTCGAAGAAGCCTTGGCGAGTTGCTGCAGTGCATCCTGTGGATGGTACACACTGCAGCCACAGTGCGCCGGTGGTGAAGGGAGTGAAAGTTTAGGGTGGTGGATGGGTTCCAATCAAGCCGGCTGCTTTGTCCTGGATGGTGTCGAGCTTCTTGAGAGTTGATGGAGCTGCACTCATCAAGGCAAGTGGAGAGTATTCCATCATACTCCTGACTTGTGCCTAGTAGATGGTGGAAAGGCTTTGGGGAGTCAGGAGGTGAGTGACTTGCCGCAAAATACCCAGCCTCTGACCTGCTCTTGTAGCCACATTATTTATGTGGCTGGTCCAGTTAAGTTTCTGGTCAATGGTGACCACCAAGATGTTGATGGTGGGGGATTCGGCGATGGTAATGCCATTGAATGTCAAGGGGAGGTGGTTAGACTCTCTCTTGTCAGATTTGGTCTTTGCCTGGCACTTGTCTGGCGTGAATGTTACTTGCCACTTCTCAGCCCAAGCCTGAACGTTGTCCAGGTCTTGCTGCATGCAGGCACGGACTGCTTCATTATCTGAGGGGTTGCGAATGTAATTGAACACTGTGCAATCATCAGCGAACATCCCCATTTCTGACCTTATGAAGGAGGGAAGGTCATTGATGAAGCAGCTGAAGATGGTTCGGCCTAGGACACTGCCCTGAGGAACTCCTGCAGCAATGTCCTGGGGCTGAGATGATTGGCCTCCAACAACCACTACCATCTTCCTTTGTGCCAAGTATGACTTCAGCCATTGGAGAGTTTTCACCTGATTCCCATTGACTTCAATTTTACTAGGGCTCCTTGGTGCCACACTCGGTCAAATGCTGCCTTGATGTCAAGTGCAATCACTCTCACCTCACCTCTGGAATTCAGCTCTTTTGTCCATGTTTGGACCAAGGCTGTAATGAGGTCTGGAGCTGAATGGTCCTGGCCGTACCCAAACTGAGCATCGGTGAGCAGGTTATTGGTGAGTAAGTGCTGCTTGATAGGACTGTCGACGACACCTTCCTGATGATTGAGAGCAGACTGATGGGGCGACAAATGGCCAGATTGGATTTATCCTGATTTTTGTGGACAGGACATACCTGGGCAATTTTCCACATTGTCGGGTAGATGCCAGTGTTGTAGCTGTACTGGAACAGTTTGGCTAGAGCCACGGCTAGTTCTGGAGCACAGGTCTTCAGCACTATAGCCGGGATGTTTTTTTTATTCATTCATGGGATGTGGGCGTTGCTGGCGAGCCCAGTATTTATTGCCCATCCCTATTTGCCCTTGCGAAGATGGTGGTGAGCCACCTTCTTGAACCGCTGCAGTCCGTGTGGTGAAGGTTCTCCCACAGTGATGTTTGGTAGGGAGTTCCAGGATTTTGACCCAGCGACGATGAAGGAACGGCAATATATTTCCAAGTCGGTATGGTGTGTGACTTGGAGGGGAACGTGCAGGTGGTGTTGTTCCCATGTGCTTGCTGCCCTTGTCCTCCTAGATGGTAGAAGCCGTGGGTTTGTGAGGTGCTGTTGAAGAAGCCTTGGCGAGTTGCTGCAGTGCATCCTGTGGATGGTACACACTACAGCCACGGTGGTGAAGGGAGTGAATGTTTAGGGTGGTGGATGGGTTGCCAATCAAGCGGGCTTCTTTGTCCTGGACGATGTCGAGCTTCTTGAGTGTTGTTGATGCTGCACTCATCCAGGCAACTCATCCAGTTGTTGGGGCCCGTAGCCTTTGTGCACTTAGCCATTTCTTGATATCATGTGGAGTGAATCCAATTGGCTGAAGACTGCCTTCTGTGATGGTGGGGATATCGGGAGGAGGCCGAAATGGTTCATCCACTCGGCACTTCTGGCTGAAGGTGGTTGCAAACACTTCAGCCTTGTCTTTTGCACTCACGTGCTGGACTCGTCCATCATTGAGGATGGAGATGTTTACAGAGCCTCCTCCTGCCGTTAGTTGTTTAATTGTCCACCACCATTCACGACTGGATGTGGCAGGACTGCAGAGCTTCAATCTGATCCGTTGGTTGTGGAATTGCTTAGCTCTGTCTATAGCATGTTGCTTCCGCTATTTAGCATGCATGTAGTCCTGAGTTGTAGCTTCACCAGGTTGGCACCTCGTTTTTAGGTACACCTGGTGCTGCTCCTGGCATGCTCTTCTACACTCCTCATTGAAGCAGGATTGATCCCCTGGCTTGTTGGTAATGGTGGAGTGAGGAATATGCCGGGCCATGAGGTTACAGATTGTGCTAGAATACAATTCTGCTGCTGCTGATGGCCCACAGTGCCTCATGGATGCCCAGTTTTCAGCTGCTAGATCTGTTCTGAATCTATCCCATTTAGCACGGTGGTAGTGCCACACAACACGTTGGATGGTGTCCTCAGTGTGAAGATGGGACTTCGTCTCCACAAGGACTGTGCGGTGGTCACTCCTACCAATACTGTCATGGACAGATGCATCTGCGACAGGTAGATTGGTGAGAATGAGGTCAAGTAGGTTTTTCCCTCATGTTGGTTCGCTCACCACCTGCCGCAGGCCCAGTCTGGCAGCTATGTCCTTCAGGACTCGGCCAGCTCGGTCAGTAGTGGTGCTACCGAGCCACTCTTAGTGATGGACATTGAAGTCCCCCACCCAGAGTACATTCTGTGCCCTTGCTCCCCTCAGTGCTTCCTCCAAGTGGTGCTCAACGTGGAAGGAGGACTGATTCATCAGCCGAGGGAGAGCGGTAGGTGGTAATCAGCAGGAGGTTTCCATGCCCATGTTTGACCTGATGTCATGAGATTTCATGGGGTCCGGAGTCAATGTTGAGGACTCCCAGGGCCACTCCCTCCTGACTGTATATCACTGTACCGCCACCTCTGGTGGGTCTGTCCTGCTGGTGGGACAGGACATACCCAGGGATGGTGATGGAAGAGTCTGGGACGTTGGCTGAAAGAATAATGAATTCAATGTTAAATCAGGTACAGAAAGTGAAATAAAGGGCACGATTTTAACCTCAAAGTCCAGGTGCGTTGGGGGCGGCGGGGCAACAAAGTCGGGGATGTCCGGAGTGGGAAGGAATCCCGGCTAAAACCCGCTGAAAGATGCGCAAGAGCCAGACCCATCTGGGCGCACGCGCTTTAGGAAACCGGAAGTCCCGCCAGCAATTAAAGCCGGTGGAACGGTATTTAAAGCATCAATCAAGGTAGTTAATGTCATTTGAATTGTAATGAATCTTGTTATTGATGTCAGGAAACGATTTCAGCACTGCCTCAATGTGTTTCCTGTGCTGTGTGAAACACGCCATGGGAAACTAGGCAGGTTTCAGCCGGCAGCCATTTGGCCATTTAAATCCCTGTTTGACAGATGGGGATAAAAGGTGAGTTATTGCAGCAGGGCACTCAGTTCTCTCAGACAAACTTTTGGCTGGGAGATCTTTGTGTTTGGACTGAAAATTCTTGGGTCACACTCAGAATTGTTCTGTTTACACATATTTACCTACTTTTTGGACCTCCTCAAACTGACACCATCAGGATGGGGGGGTGCAATGGCTGCATTCACCAGTACATCCGAGGAGGAGGAACATCACCATCCTCGCCAGGCACGGCGTGCACTTCCACCACTTGCAGCTCCACAACACAGTGCTGCACCACAGGGACCTGCACAAGAGCAGATAGGACAACAACAGAGGGACCGACGTTGCAGGAGGCACTATCCTCGTCAGAGGGTAGACAGACTGAGGCCCAGCTTCCTGGACCTCTCTGAGGAGCAGTGCCTACGGAGGCTGAGAATGAGTCGCCAGGTGGTTGCAGACATCTGCAGCCTCCTTCATGCAGATCTGCTCCCGGCCTGGTGGGCCTGATAGCATCGCATTGCCCGTGGCAGTTAAAGTGACCACTGCCCTTAACTTCTTCGCCTCCGATCATTCCAGGGTGTCATTGGTGACATTGCTGGGGTCTCTCAGTCATCTGCCCACAAGTGCATAAGACAGGTCACCGACAGTTTGTTTCGCAGGGCCTCGCAATATGTCAACTTCCCCATGGACGACCTCAGCCAGATGGAGAGGGCAGTTTGATTTCCACTCTGTGGCTGGCTTCCCACGTGTACAGGGTGCAATCGATTGCACGCATATAGCAATCCGAGCACCTCCACACGAGCCAGGACTGATCATCAACAGAAAGGGATATCACTCCATCAACACTCAGCTCGTTTGTGACCACTGGAAAAGATTTCCTCACGTGTGCACCAGATTCCTTGGGAGCTGCCATGATTCATTCATTCTGAGGGAATCCAACATCCCGGCCCTTTTCCATGCACCAAACTGCCTTAAGGGCTGTCTCCTTGGAGAGAACGGATACCCCCTGCAGACGTGACTTATGACATCTCTGAGAAACCCCATCAGCGAGGCACAGTTCTGATACAACAGTCACATCACCACCAGGTCTGTCACTGAACATGCGATAGGACTGCTGAAGATGCGATTTCGGTGCTTGGATCGGTCTGGAGGAGCACTTCAATACGCACCAGCGAGAGTGGGTCAAATTATAGTCGTCTGTTGAGTCCTGCACAACATGGCGCAACAGAGAGGGTTACCGGTTGATGAGGCCCCATGCCCTCATCCAGCATCCACATCTGCTATCAACATTGAGGAGAAGGATGAGGAGGAGGAGGAGGAGAAACTCATCAGCAGAGTAGTGGCTCACCTGGCTGTACGTAAGGCCAGAGAGTCACTAATATTTGAACGATTCTCATAAGAACATCTGCAAAGTGAGGATAGTCCAGTCCTCAGACCACCTGGAAGGAGCAGCGCCAACACCAACGCCTCCCCACCTCTGCACATAACAGTCCTACAACTACACATACACCCACTGTAAATGCACCCACCGGGTGGCATCAAGTCTCGCTGCATTATAATGAAGCACATGACAGGGCGCTATCACAAAAGGCAGTCAAGAATGGGCAAGACGTGGCAGTAGCAGTAAGAATGATAACATTTACTGTGAATTTAACAAAAAACTAATGTAAATGAAAAACATGACAATCTGTCAGATACCCTTGTGCATACCCTTCGTGATCACCAAACCTTAGCCTTTCACTTCCTACTACTTCTACGTGGTGCATCCCCTATGGCTGTAGCAGAGGTAGCAGCAGGTTGCTCATGTTCACGCCCTGACTGTTGAGATGCTTTCAGCCTACGCCCTCTAGGTTTTGGAGCCCATGAAGGCCCTGCCAAATATTGCTCCACCTGCACCTGTACAGGGGCAGACTCGGCCATCTGGAGAGGAGGCAGCATTGAGGGTACTGGTTGGGGGTGGGGGTGGGTGGCAACGGGTGAGACGTGGGAGCATTTTGAATGGCAACTCCACTTTCATGTCCCCTTTCACCGTCATCCCTCTTCTGGGCCAGGGCCACATCACTCCTACCAGCCTGCTGGACAATAGTTTGAAGGACATGTGTGATAACTTGGAAGCCCAGTTGTAAAGTTTCTGTCTGCCTGTTTAAGGCGGCAGAATGTTGTTCACCCTGAGTCCGCACGGCCATTGTCAGGGCCTGAATGGACTCATTTGTGAGCCATGCTTGAAGTTCAATGGAGACTAGCCATCTCTCCATCACAGACATTCTCGCGCTTACCTGCACCACCAGTCCACTAATGATGGACTCCTCCACCCTCGCCGCTATTGTGGAGAACATGCGTGGCACCTGTTCCAGTACCTCGCAAATGGGCTGCTGTCCCTCGATCATTCTCCTTTTAAAGGATGGCCTCCGGGGTTCAGCATCTGTGTCCAGCTGAGCAGAGCCTGGAGAGGAGTGCGCCCACCGACGCGGACTCTCCACAGCTGCCCCTGCCACCAGTGTCTGCTCGTGCTCACGTGTGTGGTGACTCACCAGTTGCCAACCCAACTAACTGACTACTAGGACCCACCGAGGTGTGAGTAACTGTGCTAGTGGATGGCTCACTAAGATATGACGGTGCGCCCTGAAAGGCCGGGAGCTCCTCCCAGGAATCGCCCTCTCCCAGTCACTTATGTCACTGAAGGGCCTGAAAGAGAACAGAAGGCAATAATAAGCATCTTAACAGATGTGCAATGTTACGATGAGCATACTGAGGTGTTCAACATGCCAATCATTGTTAACATCAATTCATGTTATGATGAATGATAATATGGGACGATCTCTTACAAATTTTTTTCCAAATCTTTTCACTGGACGTTTGCACCCCTCCCCCATTTCCAATCCTAACTCCATCTATGGTTTACCTTAAGCAATAACACTGGAGATCTGCAAGTACTATATACTTCTTTACAAGACACAACTTTTAATAACAAATTATGACAGGGATTTCTAATTTCTAATTCATAACTTTATGATATTTGATCATTGGTTGGTTTTTATTCCATTCACAATGAAATCCTTGTAATAAACAGCATTATTTCATCACTTATTGTTCTGTCTGTTTGCCTGTCTATCTATTGGTCTATCTATCTATCACTCATCCTACTATCTAGTGAGCTGTATATTAATCATTTTGTACATACTTACTAAAATTACCCTTAGTTTTTCTGAAAAGCAATATAATGAATGATTTGTCATTATAACAAAATTAATGTGACGAGATGAAATTTAAGAGGCAGTATTTGTGATTAAAACAATTTGTGAATAGCAAGGAATGGAAATACTAGCTTTGTCCTAGTGCACGCACTCATGTCAGAACACGAAAATTGCAAAGTTTTACGGTCTTGAAAAAACTGGGATATTTATTATGTGGTATACAGTATATGGGATTAGACTAGGCCTACAGCTAAATTGAATACTCGGGCCAAAGCATGTGGTTTTCTGTGGAAGAATGTGGTAATAATGCTTGATGTTTGATTCCTGACTCTACTGAATGCTGCTGTGGCCCAAAATATATGTAGATGTGCAGTTTGAA
Organism: Heptranchias perlo; assembly: GCF_035084215.1. NCBI lineage: Eukaryota > Metazoa > Chordata > Chondrichthyes > Hexanchiformes > Hexanchidae > Heptranchias > Heptranchias perlo. The sequence goes on along the minus strand of NC_090329.1, from coordinate 96,174,005 downwards.
ACCAAGACTGTGTTTGTGTATTTATGTCCAATAAATAAATTAATCTCAAGATGAAAGTCATTGTGGTTATGATTAATGCCTAAGATGCATCCTGACATTTCCCAGACATCACTAGCATTTTAGTCTCTGGCAAGCAAAACAATAACAAAAATGAACTGCAACCTTAGAAACATAAGAAACACACGGCAGCTACTTCTCTTGCAGTGCTGGAAGGTATTATGTTATTGCTGAGGATGTATAGAACATCAATATCCTGTCACTAATATTGGTAATGTTGCCAAGGAGTATTGTTTGCCCTGCCTGATGATATTAGGAATAAATGAATGATGGTTGGTTCTGAATCGTTCAACAGATTCAAAACAAAGGAACTTGAAGCATACTGATCATTTGTATGACTAGAGTTACACAGCTTGAGTTTTCTTTGTGTACAATGAAATACTTTCAGGATAAGATATAATTGTAATTCTGCCCTAGAGAATACGGAGGTCATACAGAGGTGCCCTTTGCTTGGTTTTCTCTTCCATTGTTAAAACTGTGCCAAATAACTTTGAGAAAAATGGAAGAAATGTCAATTTTTCATCAAAATTTACGATCCACTCATGAAATTGGAGGAACTTGCAGATTAGAGACATGGGTAGATTTTCTTCCTTAATGCTTGGGCATTAAACGCCTGTGTGAAGTGCAGCAAGGAGATTGAATGCCCCTCACAGAATCTGCTGGATTTTCCTTCCATTAATTTCAATGGTGGAAAAATGCGCTAGATTCCGTTACCGGCATGCGATCCTCTGCAACAGATTTTCCTTTCTGTGCTTTGCACAACGGATCCTAATATCCAGTCATTAAAGACAGAAATCTGGCCTATGCAATTCTGTTAGTGCAAGGGAAAAAAGCACCCAATCACAAGGCATCTGTAATAACAATCCTTTTTACACTTACAGACAGGGTGTTGCCTGCCTGGCTGGAGAAGAACTTGGAACATGAGGGGAAGGATCCAGTTATCGTGGTCCACAGATGAACCAACGAAATAGGTATAACTAGGAATGAGGTTCTGCTGAGGGAGTTTGAGGAGCTAGGGTCCAAATTAAAAGGCAGAACCTCAAAGGTAATAATCTCTGGATTACTACCTGAGCCATGCGCAAATTGGCATTGGGTCAAACAGATCAGAGAGTTAAATGCGTGGCTCAAAGAGTGATGTGGGAGACAGGGGTTTCGATTTATGGGGAACTGGCACCAGTAGGGGGGAAAGAGGGAGCTGCTCTATTGGGACGGGCTCCATTTAAACCGGGCTGGGACCAGTGTCCTGGCGAATTGAATAACTAGGACGGTAGATAGGTCTTTAAACTATAAAGGTGGGGGGGAGGGTTCAGGTAGGGGTAAATTTATAAATCTAAAGAGAAAAGTCAAGGCCATAGAGAAGTGTAATGATTTGGGTAAAGATAAACAAACTGTGTCAGGAAGGGACAGAGAGTTCAACAGTAACAGTGCATCAGTGAATAAGGTCAAATCAGGGAAAAATAGTAAAAAGTTAAAATTAAAAGACGCTTTATCTGAATGTATGAAGCATTTGTAACAAGATAGATGAATTAATGGCACAAGTAGAGATAAATGGGTTTGATCTAGTAGCCATTACTGAGACGTAGTTGCAGGGTATCCAAGGTTGGGAACTAAATATTCCAGGGTACGTGATGTTCCGAAAAGGAAAAGGATGGGGGGAAGCCCTGATAATAAAGGATGACATAAGGACAGTAGTGAGAAAGGATCCTGGCTCGGAAGATCAGGATGTAGAATCAGTATGGGTGGTGCTAAGAAATAACAAGGGTCAGAAAACACTGGTGGGAGTAGTTTATAGGCCCCCCTAATAGTAGTTACACTGTTGGATAGAATATAAATCAAGAAATAAGAGGAGCTTGTAACAAAGGTAATGCAATAATTGTGGGGGTCTTTAATCTTCATAGAGACTGGGCAAATCAAATTTGCAAAGGTAGTTTGGAGGACGAGTTCATGGAATGCATTCGAGACGGTTTCCTAGAACAACGCATCATGGAACCAACCAGGGAACAGGTTATTTTAGATCTTGTCTTGTGTAATGAGACAGGGTTAATTAGTAATCTTATAGTTAAGTTTCCTTTGGGGCAGAGTGATCATAATATGGTAGAATTTCACATTGAGTTCAAGAGTGAAGTACTTAAGTCCGAAACTAGAGTCTTAAACTTAAACAAAGTGAATTACATAGGTATGAGGGGCGAATTAGCTAAGGTAGATTGGGAAATTAGATTAAAAGATATGATGGTAGATAAGCAATGGGAAACATTTGAAGATATATTTTATAATTCTCAACGAATATACATTCCATTGAAGAATAAAATCTCTGCGGGAAAAGTGATCCATCCGTGGCTAACTAGAGAAGTTAAGGATAGTATTAGATTAAAAGAAGAGGCTTATAATGTTGCCAACAAGAGTAATAAGCCTTAGGATTGGGAGAGTTTTAGCAATCTGCAAAAGATGACCAAAAAATTGATAAAGAGGGAGAAAATAGAATGAGAGTAAACTAGCAAGAAATATAAGAACAGATCGTAAGAGCTTCTACAAGTATGTAAAAAGGAAGAGAATAGCGAAAGTTAACGTGGGTCCCTTAGAGGCTGAGTCAGGAGCAATTATATGGGGAATAAGGAAATGGCAAATATTTTGTATCTGTCTCCGCAGTAGAGGACACAAAAAACATACCAGAAATAATGGGGAACCAAGGGTCTAACAAGAGCGAGGAGCTTAAAGTAATCAATATTAGTAAAGAAAGAGTACTGGAGAGATTAATGGTACTAAAAGCTTACAAATCCCCTGGACCAGATGGCTTACATCCTAGGGTTTTAAAAGAGGTGGCTGCACAGATAGTGGATGCATTGTTGTGATCTTCTGAAATTCCCTAGATTTTAGAACGGTCCCATTGGATTGGAGGGTAGCAAATGTAACCCCGCCATTCAAGAAAGGAGGGAGAGAGAAAACAGGGAACTACAGGCCAGTTAGCCTGACATCAGTCACCAATGTTGGAATCCATTTTAAGGAAGTCGTAACAGGGCACTTAGAAAATCGTAACATGATTAGGCAGACATGGTTTTATGAAAGGGAAATCATGTTTGACAAATCTGCTGGAGTTTTTGAAGATGTCACTAGCAGGGTAGATAAAGGGGAACCAGTGGATATGGTATATTTGGATTTTCAGGAGGCATTCGATAAGGTGCCACACAAAAGGTTGTTACGCAAGATAGGGGCTCGTGGGTTTGGAGGTAATATATTAGCATGGATAGAGGATTGGTTAACGGACAGAAAATAGAGGAATAAATGTGTCATTTCAGGTTGGCAGACTGTAACTAGTGGGATGCCGCAAGGATCAATGCTTGGGCCTCAGCTATTTACAATCTATATTAATGACTTAGATGAAGGGACCGAGTGTAATGTATCCAAGTTTGCTGATAATACAAAGCTAGGTGGGAAAGTAAGCTGTGAAGAGGACACAAAAAGAGTGCAAAGGGATATAGACAGGTTAAGTGAGTGGGCAAGAAGGTGGCAGATGGAGTATAATGTGGGGAAATGTGAGGTTATTCACTTTGGTAGGAAGAATAGAAAAACAGAATACTTTTTAAATGGTGGGAAACCATTAAATATTGGTGTTCAGAGAGATCTGGGTGTCCTCATACAAGAAACACAAAAAGTTAACATGCAGGTACAGCAAGCAATTAGGAAGGCGAATGGTATGTTGGCCTTTATTGCACGGGGGTTGGAGTACAAGAGCAAGGAAGTCTTGCTGTAAATGTACAGGGCTTTGGTGAGACCACACCTGGAGTACTGTGTACAGTTTTGGTCTCCTTGTCTAAGGAAGGATATACTTGCCTTAGGTGCCACAAAGGTTCACTAGATTGATTCCTGGGATGAGAGGGTTGTCCTGTGAGGAGAGATTGAGTAGAATGGGCCTATACTCTCTGGGGTTTAGAAGAATGAGAGGCGATCTCATTGAAACATACACGATTCTGAAGGGGCTTGACAGGGTAGATGCTGAGAGATTGTTTCCCCTGGCTGGAGATTCTAGAACTAGGGGGCATAGTCTCAGGATAAGGGGTTGGCCATTTAGGACTGAGATGAGGAGGAATTTCTTCACTCAGAGGGTTGTGAATCTTTGGAATTATCTACCCCAGAGTCCTGTGGATGCTGAGTCGTTGAATATGTTCAAGGCTGAGATAGACAGATTTTTAGACTCTAGGGGAATCAAGGGATATGGGGATCGGGAGGGAAAGTGGCGTTGAGATCGAAGATCTGATTGACCTCGAGGGGCCTTATGGCCTACTCCTGCTCCTATTTTTTATGTTCTTATCTGGTACAAATGTTAAAACGTTTGTTCGTCCAGTAGTGAAGTATAAAATTTTTGGGACATGTGGATATATGCCCAATTCAGAAAGCCCATTTTAGAAAGCAAAGAAGAAGAGGACACCTGATAAACAGAAGTCAATCAGGCTGAATTGCCAAGCAATAACTTAAATGTCATGACAGATATTGCGTACAGAGATGGAACCAGATTGCGGCAGAAGGGATTTCAACATTGACCTGATGGCCTATCCATTTCCCTGATACTATAAACTCAAATGTATGATTGCTATTGGTTATGTTTTTATAAAAACTACGGAAGGCTGCAGGGTCAATTTTGTAAGGCTCCGCTCCCAGCATACAGCCTTGGTTGTGGAAAGTGCAGCAGCAGAGATAGTTTTCTGATGTGCACTCTCCACTGGTGAGGCTTTACACAAGGAACGAAGCCTTGCAAAATTGCCCCCTACATATAAGGGGTAATTTCCTAATTCAACACTTCAGGCAGGGAGCCTTGCCCATCAAGGGTGTATATTGTAAATTGGGGCATGTGCTGTACACAATTTTCAATACATTGATTTACATGGTAAGAAAACCCTCTGCCCATTTTTCCCATCCATTACATTCCATCTGGATATTATTATCTGAGGTAATCCATCACACTCCATCATACCGACGGAGATTTGTAATTGCTTCGAGCTGGGCCCTCTTACGGTGCAACAAAGTTGAATCAAAAATAATCCTGCTCCTAATCGAAATTCATGCTAAACCATGAGAGAACCATGAAAGCGACAATGGGATGATGATGCGATGGAAGCCCTATCACATCGAGTGTCTGCTCCCCATATTATTGGGTGCGAAGGCCAGAGATCTGAAATATGCACGAGGTGTCTAGCGCCCATCTGCGAGGCTGGCTCGCCTGAATGGTGCTGGGAGCCTGTGCACCAGCTGAGTACCGGGGTCATTAAGGTCTTGAGAAAAGTTAAATTAGAGGGCTTCCCCAAAATGTAACTGGAGTGCCTGAGCAGTGCTCCAGCTGCACAATGTCCATTTGGAATGAGTGCTGAAGGGGATTCTCCAATTCAAAAAAAATAAAAATAATTTCCACTACCTCTGCCTGCTGCCCCCTTGCCACTCCGTCCTAGTACCTTTCAAGCCCCTCTGCCCCTGCAGCCTGTTTCCCGCCGTGTTGGAAAATCTTTCTGGCATTGAATGGCCAGTCAAAGGCTGCTGGCACCTACAGTTCCAACCACTGACCTATTGGTGCTCCCAACACATCATGAGCTAGACGCTAGGAATGTCGTCAAATATTGTAATGAGATGACCTTGCATTTCGAGGGATCATTTTCTGACTTTCCATTTCCACCAGTGAGTCTTGTCTGCAAGAGAGTATATGAATGGAATTTCCAGTATGCACTCTCGGAAAGCATAGCGCCCTGTCGAGAGTGCAAACTCAGAATATTGCACCTATGTGGCTAGGTTAGCTCATTCCTGTGCTGTGATGAGAAGTGTCTGAACAGCACTGACCCTTCCCTGTTAACGGCCCCATGGTTAGGATGGGATTCTACACAAGAAGGGAAGGAAGTTTGGCATGAATGATGTATGTAATTTATTTCAGCGGAAGCCATGATGTCTGGGGAACAACCTTTCTAAAATATATAACTTCTCCCCAGTTAATCTTTAAGGTTCCATTAATTAACACTGGTCTTAAACAGGGCTTGGGAGGAACCTAACAGTCCCACAGTACTCCCAATTGGAAACATTTCTTATAAGGATTAATGGTGCAGATCAGTTTGTATAACATCTTCTTAAACAGTGCAGTCTTTGATGTTGTAGTTTACGTCATACCATGGCCATATATTAGGGAAAGGTTCTGGGTATTGAGATTTTGTGTACTAGATATGAACACATTCATCAGTGTGTATATAGAGCCAGAATGAATGAAAAGCTTCCCTTCCCTTCCTTCACCTTCAGATTTTACCCCATTGATAGTACATGGTATGACGCCTTGACACATGGATGGGTATTTATTGGTCATGGTTTTGGCAGAATTTGACCATTTCTCTGACAAATGTTTTTGTTTTTCTAAATGGGATATTTGGAGACTTTGGGTAGAAAATGGTATGCATTGAGTCCGAATAATGTACATCCTGTACATTATTCATTCTAGGCCTTCTTTGGCTTGATGCTGTCTTGGTTCTGGCAGCTCAGAAACCATCATGTTCCACATAATATTCAATTATCTCTATCCTATCTTTATAATCCTGAGTCTGTTTTTAACAAGCATTTTTAAAAACTAATTTGAATTGAATTGTCCAAAATTAATTCAAGCTTTTACATCATTACAGAACATGAGAGCCTAGAAATTGGGCCACGTACTACCTGTTTTTCAGGCGCTGTGCGGCCTTCTAAGGCCCCAAAATGGCAGGCAGGAAGCGAGCGCGCACACTTCCTGCTGGAAGTGCACCGCCCGCCATGTTGGGTAAGGACAAACAAGAAGCGTCCTTTACTCTCGCCTGAAGCAAGCATTAGTCCCTTTGCGTAAGCAAATATGTGGCCTATCGCCTGCTTGAGGTCCCCTATCCAAGATTGGTTTGGCTTGAGGCAGCCCGCACCACTGTAAACATTAAAACTACAGCACAGAAACAGGCCATTCAGCCCAACAGGCCTATGCCTGCGTTTATGCTCCACACGAGCCTCCTCCCTCTCTATTTCGTCTAACCCTATCAACATACCCTTTTATTCCTTTCTCCCTTATGTGCTTGTCTAGCTTCCCCTTAAAAGCATCTATGCTATTTGCCTCAAGTACACCTGGTGGTAACGCGTTCCTCGTTCGTTTCACTCTTTGAGTAAAGAAGTTTCTCCTGAATTCCCTATTGGATTTATTAGTGACAATTTTATATTTATGACCTCTAGTTTTGGGCTCCCCAACAAGTGGAAATATTTTCTCTACGTCTACCCTATCAAACCCTATCATTATCTTAAAGACCTCAATCAGGTCACCCCTCAGCCTTCTCTTTTCTCGAGAAAAGAGCCCCAGCCTGTTCAGTCTTTCCTGATAAGAATATCCGCTCAGTTCTGGTATCATCCTTGTGAATCTTTTTTGCACCCTCGCTAATGCCTCTATATCCTTTCTATAAAATGGAAACCAGAACTGTGCACAGTACTCCAAGTGTGGTCTAACCAAGGTTCTATACAAGTTTAACATAACTTCTTTGCTTTTCAATTCTATCCCTCTAGAAATGAACCCTAGTGCTTGATTTGCCTTTTGTATGGCTTTATTAACCTGCATTGTTACTTTTAGTGATTTGTGTATCTGGTCCACTAGATCCCTTTGCTCCTCTATCCTGTTTAGACTCTTATGATCCAAGCAGTATGTGGCCTCGTTATTCTTCCTACTAAATGCAACACCTCACACTTATCTATATTGAAATTAATTTGCCAATTACACACCCATTCTGCAAGTTTATTAATGTCCTCTTGCATTTTGAAACATTCTTCCTTTGTATTAACTACACCTTCTAATTTGGTGTCATCTGCAAATTTTGAAATTGTACTTCCGATTCCCGAATCCAAATCGTTAATGTAAATTGTGAACAACAGTGGTTCCAGCACCACTCCCTGTGGAACACCACTTCCCACCTTTGACCAGTCTGAGTAACTTACCTGAATGTGGATTTGGAAGGAGCAAGAGTGCTCATCCCGACCCCACATTAAAAACCCTCCTGATCGCTGCCTCTCCCCACCCTGAGATCCCCGACCCCCGATCTCCCTCCTTCCAGCCTTAACCCCTGACCTTCCACTCCCCGGCCCCCACTCCCAATCTCTCAGCCCCCCACCCCCTACCCCCCTCCCCCGCCTGAGACAGGCAGCTGCCTGGGGTCTAAGGCCCAATGTCAGGGGCGCCTCGGACTTCACTATTCGAGCACTCCCGAATTTCTTGGCCATAGTGGTTGTGGATGCATTCGCTAAGGAACTACCTCAGTTCTGTACGCAAGGGTAATCCTTCCTGTTGACAGGGTTGATATCTTTCCTTGGCAGGAAGCTTAGGTCGCACAGAATGGATGTGTCAGATGGCTCATTGGGCACTAGGCTTGGTAAGGTTTGGCATGTATGTGCTATGTAGGAATGCTTAGGTGGATGGTGGGGTCTTCCCATTCATTAGTTGACCCATTGCTCCATTCAGCTTTGCAAGTTATAGTTTTTATAACTGTTAATCAACACTGCATTAACTGCTTTGTCTGAAAATCTATTCATATATCCACTACTGTATGGCGGGAATCCTTTTAATATGAAATCTTGTTTAAGCTTATTAGTTTTGTAATTATATACAATCTAATTCTGTGCTGACAGTACAAAATAAATAAATTATTTACACCCATATATTTCTTTTTGAGTTTTGAAAATCAAGCACCCATCTTCACTCAATTTTCTTTTCCTATGAAAACAGAATCACATCTGTGAGTCTCTCTTCATAACTTACAACTCTAAGTCTCAGAATCATCCTTGTCACTCTTCTCTGAACCCTCTCTAACACACAGGGTGTCCAAATTGCAATATTCCAATGATCTATATAAAGTTAGAATAACTTCATAAGCAGAGCTCAGCCAAATCTCAAATGGGAAAATTTCTGTATTATACAATTTTTATATGGCTTTAGATAGACAGAGTAATGTACGTTAAAACTGACTTCAGGTAACTGTGGCTATGTCATAAAGGCCCTGAAAATTCATAGCTGTTCCATCATACCGCCATCGTAACTTTGGTGGGACCTGGATATCCCAGGTTACAACCTCGTGCGGGAATTCCCACATGGCCTTGTAAGGGGCAGAGTCTCTGATCATTGGAGTTACCACATCCATGGCTTCTTAGTTGGCCGAGATCTCTAAAAGTGATCTGGATTTTATATAATTTTTTTTTTACATCCGACGCCCTTACACAAGGAGCCACTAGGGACAGTTGTTGGATGTTTCTGGGAGGGATCAGGCATTTCAACCCTCAACTGAGCCAATCTTCGGCTGGGCTTTCCTTATTTTTATATAACTAGTTGACCTTCTGCAGTGCTGCACAAGAGGAATCAAGACCAAGTCTAGTAAGCAGGTCAAGGAGGCTAGAAGGTGGTTGGATAATTGGACCCAGTTGGGGAAGGTGAGCTAGGAGTGGGGTGGGGGAGGTGGATTCGAGGGAAGGGTAATGGGGAGAGGAGAGGGAAAAAAGAGGAGGGGTGAGACAGGGATGGGAGGACAGTGTGACGAGGTGGGTGGTGGAGGGGGACAGGAGGGGGAAGAGATAGGGGACAGGGCAAGAGGAGGGGTAGAGGAGTGGGAGCACTGGGTCAAGGCCCATTTCTTCACAGTGGGGAGGGGAGGGATGAGGTGGACAAGGAGAGGGGAATGGAGAAGAGGAGAAGAGGGAGAAAGGGGCAGAGAAGAGGGTGCAATGGTAGATGAGAAGGGTTGGGTGTCACTGGGTGATTGCCCAATTTTCTTCTCAATGGGAGGAGAGAGCTGCACTGGGCCAGGACCCAATTCCATCTCATTGTAGGGTGGGGGTAGGCAATGTTCAAATCACTACTAGGTGGAGGGAGGCGAGAGTCACTGTCCAGTTTTTTGTTCAGTGTGGGGGTATTGCTGGTGACAGGTTCCATTATAAATGTAGACATAGGAATTTGTAATGGAAAAAGTTGACAAAAGAAGTTCACATCGATGTAAGATTTTTGATTTTTATAGATAGATTTAGATAAACCTTTGAGATACCAATAATAGAAGTAACAAATGCCACACGATTCAGTACTGATTATTGCACTTTCTTCACCTTTGCCAAACCGCTGCCCTAGATTGAATAGAAATCAATGCAAATCTCAGTGTTCTTTGGCTCTTATCCTGAGTAGCTTAGAGGTTTGGCAGGTTGTACTTTTTTTTATATAAATTAGCCAATTGCTAAGATTCTTTGCTTCTCAGTTTAAGCAGTGGCCAACCCACATCAGGAACTGTTTTAAATGTTCCAGAAAATGCACGGACAGATCAAGTGTGGTTAATGCATTAGTTTATGTATTTTTGGAATCCACTAATCAATACGAAAAAAAAACAGGGCAAGCTTGTACTGACTGTTTGGATAGACCCACCACATAATTCCCCACGAAAAGTAAAATTCTGTGAATAAGCGTTTGATGCATTTCCATTGTATCCCATATGCTTTGCTTCTTCCATGTTGGTGCGTTTTCTGTATATGCTAATGGGGCATTTTGGCATGGGATGCAAATCTATTCACTAAAGGACAAGTTTTGAAGTAAATGCCAATACACTGTTTAAAATGGCCGCAGGGATGCCAGATTCCAGACAGAGAGTAATCACTGTACATTTACTGATGTCGCATTAGTTTTGCTGATTGGATTGATACATTTTTTTTAAACATTCAGATATAAAAAACAAAAGTTGTATTGCCTGTTTGCAAAGCTAAAAGAGAATTATTTTTTTACGTCAGACTCACAACTATAATGTCTTGCTGGTGTTAACTAATGTGGCAACTGTGCTATCTTCTGCACTACACAACTTTTTATCCCTTGGCTACAGAAACTATGGCCTGGATTCAGCTAAAGAAAAACATTAATTTTTAGGTGGCGTAGAGGTGGTGTGGCAAATAAAATGGTGCAGAGAGGTCCTCTGCTAAAACTCCACCCCTATAAGTGGGGAGGAATTTCCACTGCGTTCCCTGATCTCCACTGTAACCTTGGTGTTAGATCGGTGGGAACCCCTGGGAAACGGCATAAAGAGCTGAATTTACGGTGGAAGATCAGAAGAAATCCTGCAGAAGTTACTGATAGAATCATAGAAACATAGAATGATACACCACAGAAGGAGGCCATTTGGCCCACTGTGCCTGTGCCGGCTCTTTAAAAGAGCTATCCAATTAGTCTCACTCCCCTGTTCTTTCCAAATAGCCCTGCACATTTTTCCACTTCAAGTATTTTTCCAATTCCTTTTTGAAAGTTATTATTGAATCTTCTTCCACCACCCTTTCAGGCAGTGCATTCCAGATCATAACAACGCTCTGTATAAAAATTCTTTCCCTCGTGTCGCCTTTTGCCAATTACCTTAAATCTGTGTTCTCTGGTTATCAACCCTTCTGCCACTGGAAACAGTTTCTCCTTATTTACTCTATCAAAACGCTTCATAATTTTGAACACCTCTATCAAATCTCCTCTTAACCTTCTCTGCTCTAAGAAGAACAACCCCAGCTTCTCCAGTCTCTCCACATAACTGAAGTCTTTCATCCCTGGTACCATTCTAGTAAATCTCTTCTGCACCCTCTCTAGGGCTTTGGCATCCTTCCTAAAGTGTGGTGCCCAGAATTGGACACATTACTCCAGCTTGGGCCTAACGAATGTTTTACAAAGGTTTAGCATAACATCCTTGCTTTTTTACTCTATGCCTCTATTTATAAAGCCAATGATCTTGTATGCCTTTTTAACAGCCTTCTCAACTTGTCCTGCCACCTTCAAAGGTTTGTGTTTGTGCAACCCCAGGTCCCTCTGTTCCTACACCCCCTTTAAAGTTGTACCATTTAGTTTATATTGCCTATGGGTGTAAATAATTTATTTAATTTGTCCTGCCAAAATGAATCACTTCACACTTGTCTGCGTTAAACTTCATCTGCTATTTGTCTACCCATTTCACCAGCCTGTCTATGTCCTCCTCCACCAGTCTGTTACTATCCTCCTCACTGTTTACTACATTTCTGAGTTTCATATCATCTGCAAACTTTGCAACCGTGCCCTGTATACCTAAGTTCAGGTCATTAATATATATCAAAAAGAGTAGTGGTCCTAATACCACCCCTGGGGGAACACCATTGTTTACTCCCCTCCAGTCTGAAAAATAATTGTTCACCACTGCTCTCTACTTTCTGTCCCTTAGCCAATTTTGTATCCACGCAGCAACTGAGAGACCCAATCAGTTTTCTTGGTTTGGTTAGAGCTGCCAGCGCTAATTGTGCTGCTTATAACCAGCTTGCCATCTGGGAGCCAGTTGTCATGAGCCTGCAGCAACACCTTAAATGGGATGGCTGGAAGCATCGGGAGTGAAATGGAACATCAATTTTCCACAGCAAGAAAATTTTTGAAGCACTCACAGCAGCAAGGAGATGAAATAATAAAAGCCTTTAGGCTCAATAGAGACTGCAAAAAAAATGATTGACAGATCTGCGTCCAGCATTCCCTGACAACTAAGGATACCTTTAAATACCGCTGGAAATGGCTGCATTCCATATCTGTACAAATTGTAACCTTACAACTATGACACTGTGTATTTTTATAGTACCTTTGACGTAGAAAAATGTCCCAAGGCGCTTCACTAAAGGGTAAGGAGAAAATAATCATGAGCCAAAGAAGCAGATATTGAAAGGGATGACCAAAAGCTTGGTCAAAGAAGTGTTTTTTAAAGATAGTCTTAAAGGAGGAGAGGAAAGTGGAGAGGCAGTGGGGGTCAGGGAAGGAATAATCTATATGTGGTTGGAATAACTTGTTTCAGCTTATAGTCAAAGCCGGTTGAAATGAATGCCGGTACGTGATTACAGTTTCGCATTAACTGGATGCTTTCAGTGAATAATTAGAGGTGTTTAGGGGGGGAATTCCAGGGCACGGGATCTAGGTGGCTGAGGCAAAGGGAGAGGGGAATTCACAAGAGGCTCGATTCAGAGAAATGGAGAGTTGGGGGCATGTGATGTTGGAGAAGGATAGGGATGGCTGAGGCCTAACAGAAATTCTACACAATGATGAGATTTTAGTTTTGAGGCATTTGGAACCCAGAAGCCAATGAAGGTCTCTGAGGGCAGGAGCAAAGGGCTATCAGGACTTGGTGTGGGATAGGATATCGGCAGCAGAGTACTGGATGAGATGAAGTTTATGGAGGGTGGAGGATGGGAGGCTGATCAGGAGAGCATTAGAATAGTCAAGTCTGCAAATAGATAGAAAATTAAATGTCACAAATTCCAAACTCTTATAATTGACCCACGTGGAATGTAAATGCCGAATTCATTACTATTAATTTAATTTCCTTAATAAAAATGTGGTGAGACGCATCATAAAATCTGCACGAACAGGTGTTTTTCCCCATGATAGTTTTCCAGGGCCGGACAAGCTCTCAAATAATCAGGAGATGCAAAATTGATAAATAATAATAATAATAACAACAATAATACTTTTATATGGCAATTTAACACATTCCTCAAAACGCTTTACACAACACGTTATCTTTGGAGTGTAATTACTGATGTTGTGTAGACGCTGAAGCCATTCTACATCAACAATGTACCACTAACTTCAATAAGATGAATGACCAGTTAATCTGCTATTTGGTGGCATTTGTTGAGGGAGAAATGTTGGCCAGGACACCGGGAGAACTTCTTGTTTGATTATGGACATCTGCTTTAAGCTCGTAGTCAATACTTGACTCCAGCATTGCCAAATGTCAACTTTTCACTTCTGTTTATAAAAGCACATCAGCATTAATTTGATTTTCCTCAGGTTCATTTCAAACAGCAAAGACCTGGCTGGCATATTCCATGTCACGGTGTATGTCTCAGGTGACAGATGCTCTTTTCAGATGAGCATGTCCTGATATCTGGTTTCCTGGGTCAGTACAGCAGCAAAAGCAAGTCATGCATGACTTTTATCAAAGAGCAAGCTGTCCAAAAGTCCCAGGACCTATCAATAACATACATGTGGCTTATACCACCTGCTCATAGTTAGGAGATCTTTCACAAAATTTTGCTACTTCATCAATGTGCAGCTGGTCTGTGATACCTTATATAAAGTCATAACTTCAGCCCCATTATATGTTTGATGGAGGAAGAGTTCTTGTCCCATCCTTTGCTCTTCAACAGATGGTGGCATGTGATGATCTAAAACTGTACTACCACCTTTTCCATTGAGCACCTTTACCCATAAGTACAACATTGTGCCATTCATCTTTGCTTGGTGTCTGTTATGAACCTCTTTACTAGGGCATAAGATTGAGATAATGTAGCGTATGTTAATGTTATGGTTATGGTATTAGATTGGCGAAACAGAGCTCGAGAGTTTAAATCCCACTATTGTAAGTTGTAAAATTGAATTCAATAAACCTGGTAATTTGGGAGCTAGCACCAAAAGGGGAACCATGAAACCAGGAAAGCTGTCAGATTGTTGTAAAAACTGATTCACAAATGTCCTTCAAGGTAGGGAAACTGCTACGCCCACCTGATCTGGTTGATAGGTCACTCTAGTCCTACATTACTTGGTTGGCTCTTAATGCCCTCTGGCCAATGAGCGATGGACAATAAATGCTTCAAATGGAAAATCAAGGATCCCATCCCTGTTGATACATCACCAAAAGCACTCTCTGAAGCCTCGGAATATGCTCGACTTTTTCAGTGTTTCTGGTGTTAATGGTGAGTTGTGCTTTTCATCATGACACTCAAAGTTTCTGCTGCCAATTGTCTGCCTAACAGAGCTCATACCCATGCTAGTCAGTAGTCTTTTGAGCAACTAGTGACTATCCTCCTTGTGGTCAAATTGGCTCCCAGATCTCCATATTGCTTGGCAATAGGAGATTGGAACTGGGTCAATTCCCTGAGGAAAACTGTATGAAAACATGTAATGCCTGAGTCAATCAGGTCCACAGTTGCACAGAGCACTGTTGATGATTTACTAGCTAACCTGGCTCACTGATGGGACTTAGAGGGTAAACCTGTCACTGGCAACTGGGATTCTTCCCACGTGAGCTGCAGATAACCCTGCAAGTCAATGTCTTAATGGGGAGCATGGTCCCAGTTGAACAAGTAAGAGGAAGATTACCTGTGCTCTGTGCTTGGAGGTCTCTATGCCTTGGATCTTGCCAATCTGCACCTAAGCTCTCTAGGCTTAGTTAACGGATGTGTGTGTGGGAGAGTGTGCACTTCATATTAGGCACATGGACATTTTACTTGTGTGGATTTCTCAGTAGTTTGTTTCGGAAACATAAGCATGAAATAAGCTTCAACTTCAGCACATGTCATACATCCAGCTGCCCAAAAATAATTCTCTCCTCTATTCCCCCACAAGAGGATCTATCTCTTTTTCTTTGCCCCTTACCTCCCTCAACAAAGCATTCATCTCTCCCTCTTGAGTGGCCTGAGGCTGGGAAGTGAGATCTGGAATAGTTTGAGGCCAGTGAGTAGAGTCTAGGGTGGCCTGAACCAGGGGAGCAGGGCTTAGAGTGGCGTAAACCAGGGAGTAGACTTTGGGCAGCCTCAGAACAGGTTGAGCGTTTGGTAGCAGATTAGTCCCTGTTAACATGGCCAACCAACCAAATATGTTAAATGAGTAAAGGACATAGAATAATAATCATGGGAGACTTTAACTACCCCCAAATAAACTGGCAAGAAGAAGTAGGTAAAGGGGTACAGGGAATGGAGTTTTTACAATGTGTGCAGGACTGTTTTCCTTTTCCAGTATGTAAAAAGCCCAACAGAGGAAGCGCTGTTGCATCTAGTAATGGAAAATGAACTAGAACAGATAAGAGAAGTGAGCGTAAGGGAACTTCTAGGCAATAGCAATCACAACATAATAAGGTTTAAGATAAAGATTGAGAAGAACATAAGTAAGACAAAGGCCAAAGTAATAAATTGGGAATAAAGCTGATTTTAATGGAATAGAACCAGGAAGAATAAATTGGAAAAATTTACTGACAAACAAAGAAACAGAACAGCAGTGGGAAACATTTAAAATGGTGATCAATAGAGTCCAGGAGAAATATGTTCCACTAAAAAGAAAGAATAAACTAGCCAATAATGATGCACCTTGGATGAATACAGAAATAAGGGCAAAATTGAAACTAAAGAAAAAGGCATACACTAAGTATGCAGACAACAAAGGAGGGGATGACAAAAAGGAATGCGAAAAGGTTAGGAAAGAAGTCAAAAAAACAATTCGGAAGGCAAAGAAAAACCACAAAATTAAATTATCAAGGAATATAAAAGGAAAATAGTAAAGTATTCTACAAACACATAAATAACAAAAGAAAAATCAGGATAGGGATAAGGCCACTAAGGGATGCACACGATAAACTCACAGGCAATGACAGCGAAATGGCAGAAATATTAAGTAATGACTTTGCCTCAGTATTTACCAGGGAGACTAATAAGGTGGGCATGACATTAGAAGAAGAGATCAAAAAAGCTATAAAGACATTTAAGATAGAAAGGGGGGAGATAATTGATAAACTAATCAAACTTAGAGAGGATAAGACGCCTGGTCCTGATGGATTGCATCTGCGCATATTAACAGAAGTTAGGGAAGAGATAGCAGAGTCACTATTAAATCCATATAAAAATTCATTAAAAAAGGGAATAGTGCCAGAGGACTGGGGGACAACTGTGAGAGAGAGAACAAGTCCAGGGAACAATAGACCAATTAACTTAATGTTGGTGGTAGGAAAGATAATGGAATCCTTACTCAAAGATGTAATAGAAAATAATCTAAAAACTGAAAATATAATAAAGAATAGTCAGCACGGATTTCAAAAGGGAAGGTCAACTTTTTGAATTCTTTGAAGAAGTAACAGAAAGGGTAGACAAAGGTGACGTAGTAGATGTAACATATTTGGATTTTCAAAAGGCCTTCAATAAGGTGCCACATAGTAGACATATGACTAAGGTCAGAGCATGTGGAGTCAGGGGACAAGTAGTAGAATGGATAGCAAGCTGGCTACAAAACAGAAAACAGAGTAGGGGTTAAAGTTTGTTACTCACACTGGCAAAAGGTGGGAAGTGGTGTGCCACAAGGATCGATGCTGGGTCCACTGTTGTTCACTATTTACATAAACGATTTGGACTCAAGAATCAGAAATACAATTTCAAAATTTTCAGACGACGCTGTTGGGCCGAGTATCAGAGGGTACTTGGCCCTAGGTCACCATGCCAATGATTCGGCTTGGCGTTCCCAATTGGGTATAACAAGGCTTTATTGTAACGTTAGCAAAATAAATAATACACACAATATTCAAGCAATAATTAACAGAATCTAGGTCGGTATTACCGGGTCCAAGCCCCTGGACAGTAATGCCTTTTGAAAATCCAAATATATTACATCTACTACCCTTTCTGTTACTTCTTCAAATCTGCTGTTTTGTTCTTTCCGTGCTCTTTCATTTATATCCTAACGTTTGTCAAGTAACAAGGTTAAGGCCACCTCTGAGGTCATCCGTGAGTTAATAAGGTTATCTAACAGTTCCCCACTTTGAGGGTGAAAATCTTAGGTCAGCTAACTCCAGATTATTAGCGTGTTGATTAAGGCTTTTAAGCATACACTTTAAACAGCGCATCATAATCCTCAATTACAACAAAAGATGCAGAATGAGCATTGTCATTTTAGGGGTAATCTGGGGTGACATGTTTCATCAGCAGCAATGTCCAGTGGTTCAGTCATTGCAATGAGACCAATGTGTCACCGGGCTTTAGTAACAAGTTCAGAGGGGAGTGGGGAGAATGCAACACCAAAGTCTGTAGCCGGGTGATATAAGTAAAATGCTTGATTGCCCAGAAGGTTGCTAGAAGGTGTTGTTCACACGGTTCGAATGTCTTCTCAACTCCAGCCAGGATGTGGGATGTATAAGCGATCAGTGTCAATCTGCCGTGCACCTCCTGGAACAGTACGGCTGCTAGGCTTTCGGATGTGGCCGCCACTTCCAGGTGAAATGGCTGATTTGGGTCTGGGGAGATCAAGCACGTAGCCTGTACTACCGCTTGCTTCAGGTTGGTTACTGCATGTTCGTCCGTCCAATCCCGCTGAACTGAACCGTCATTTCCTTTGAGTAAATTGTACAATGGCTTAGCGAGTTCTGCAAACTGCGAAATGAATGATCATTGGTACCCTAACAGCCCCAAAAACAACCGGAGAGCCGTCTTTGACGTTGGCAATGGTAGCCTCTGTATAATGTCCACCTTGTAGGTGTCAGGTGTCTTTCCGTCATATGATAAAGTGATCAACAGAAAAGATACTTCTGATTGTAGTAGCTGAGCTTTCTTGGGATTGATCTTTAGATTGGTCATCCTTAGTCTGCCCAGAACGTCCCGGAGCAAAATCAGATGTTGTTCTCGGGTCTTGGTGGCAATCAAAATGTCACCCACATATCGTAAAACAGACTGTGAGTGAGAACATCCCTTCAGTATAAACGCCATATGCTTGTGAAAGATTGTTATGGAACCCCAGTGGCAAACATGTCCAGGTGTGTTATTGGTTGTTGAAAGTAAAGGCGAACTTCTACTGATCCTCTGGGTGAACTGGAACACTCCAGAATCCATTGGCGATATTGAGGGTCGAAAAGATCTTGGCCGTCCTCGGGACCTGTGCCAGCAATGTGGGTGAATCTCTCACCACAGGCGCGCACGAAGGTGTGACTGAGTTCAATTTCTTGTAATCAATTGTCAATCACCAACTACCATCTGGTTTCTTTACTGGCCAAATTGGTGAATTCACCGTGAATGATCCCTGACGGATCACATTTTACTTTGGCAGAGAGTCAATTGCAGCCTGTACATAAGGATGGCTCTTAGTGGGAATCGGATATTGTTTACATTTAACGTGGGGTGGGCTGTTAACCCTTTCTTTCTTGTTTAACCTATACAATAATATTTATGTTTAGCTGTCACCCCATCCATCTGTTCCAAGATTGCTTGAACGCCTGGGTCAGAATGAGTGAGGGGAGGGTATGGTTCAGGTTTCTGAATTGCATACACGGCATAAAATGTCAGATATAATCACGGAAGACACATTAGACTGTTGTCCTGCCACATCTTTTATCCACAAACATTGGTTAGTCTAATCAATCAATATCCCATACTGGGTTAATGCATCAGATCCCAATAACCCCCTACCCATCGGCAAAATCATCGCGACCGGGTCAGGAATTTCACATCTGAATACTATCCACATTCAGATCAATATGAGTTAATTACATAGATTCTTGTACAGAGCCGTTAAAGCCTTGCAGTGAATGAATAACCCCTGTGGCTCTTGAGGGCTGTAAGGTATGTCAGACAGTGATGCAAAGAGGCTTCAAGGCGATTTAGACAAGTTGAGTGAGTCGGCAAACACATGGCAGATGCAGTATGATGTGGATAAATGTGAAGTTATCCACTTTGAAAGGAAAAACAGAAAGGCAGAGTATTATTTAAATGGTGATGGATTGGGAAATGTTGATGTACAAAGGGACCTGGGTGTCCTTGTACACCAGTCACTGAGAGCAAACATGCAGGTGCAGCAAGCAGTTTGGAAGGCAAATGGTATGTTGGCCTTCATTGCAAGAGGATTTGAGTACAGGAGCAAGGATGTCTTACTGCAGTTATACAGGGCCTTGGTGAGGCCACACCTGGAGTATTGTGCGCAGTTTTGGTCTCCTTACCTAAGAAAGGATATACTTGCCATGGAGGGAGTGCAGCGAAGGTTCACCAGACTGATTCCTGGGATGGCAGGACTGTTGTATGAGGAGAGATTGGGTCAACTCGGCCTGTATTCACTCGAGTTTAGAAGAATGAGAGTGGATCTCATTGAAAGGTATATAATTCTGACAGGGCTAGACAGACTGGATGCAGGGAGGATGTTTCACCTGGCTGGAGGGTCCAGAACGAGGGATCACAGTCTCAGGATATGGGGTAGGACATTTAAGACTGAGATGAGGAGAAGTTTCTTCACTCAGAAGGTGGTGAACCTGTGGAATTCTCTACCACAGAAGGCTGTGGAGGCCAATTCACTAAATATATTTAAGAAGGCGCTAGATGGATTTCTAGACACAAAAGGCATCAAGGGGTATGGGGAGAGAGCGGGAATATGGTATTGAGATAGAGGATCAGCCATGATCATATTGAATGGTGCATCAGGCTCGAAGGGCCGAATGGCCTATTCCTGCTCCGAGTTTCTATGTTTCTAAGTTTCTAAGTGACATTAGAACCAGTGTCAACTAATGACGTCTGCAGTGGGCTCCCTTCGATCACAGCAGTGACGAGAGGCCGATTTCACGTGTCCACCAGAACCATACTACTGGGTAGTTGTGGGGGCCAGAACCCCGTCATTGTGGGTCTGGACGAGTTAGCTCGCCCTTCACCGGTGGCACTGAGGCCTGGACCGAATAGACCTGAGGGAGGCCGCTCCCAGTTAATTGCCAATAATACAATTAATTTGTCCAATTTTTGATCTGTCGGGGACGGACATGGGGCTTCATAGGGAGGAGGGTAGTTGGACCTTGGTCCCGGACCTCTGCAGCCACCCCCACCCCCCACCCAGGAACAAGCGGGTGTGCTTCGGCAATCTCTCGCCCACTGTCCCAGTTTACCACTGTTAAAACATCCGTCTTCACCAGGGTGATTTCTGTCCCCTGGTCCGGCTCCTTAGCCCTGTTGTCTACCCTGACCCCTGCCGTGCCCACTAGCCCCCTTAGGATACGGATACTCGACCAAGTGGACCTCAGATTTCCCTCTGGGCTTTGCTCCGGTATTATCACCTCCGGGCCCAAAGGCTTGTACATTCTGATGTGCCTGAAGTATGACGGCCATGATTGCGGCCCAAGCACTGTTTCCATTCACTACCATTCCCAGGGCTATTTTAACTCTCGGGGTCAATTTTGAGAGGAACAACTTCTTATCTCCCTCCTGATCGCGATGATTGGTCCCTGCGGGGGCCAGCGGCTGAGTCATAACGTATAGCTCATGCAATCTTTGCTCAAATACCTGCGGGTGCTCTTGCTGTCCCCATTCACATTTACCAATCGCACCATAAACATCCATCTGACCGATTCCCAGCACTGCAAGAGCAAGAATGGCCTCCTTTACAGCTTGAGAGTTAGTGGCAGCGGCAAAGACCACTGGTTCCGACCGTGCCTTGAGGTCCAGACTCAAGCCATTCAACAATATGCGGTTAAGATCTGGATCGCCAAGTTCAGGATGACCCTGGATGAAGAACCCGAATGTCTGAACGAGCTCTAATGGGTCCCTTCTGTCTTTATTTGGACCTATCTCTTGTGTCATCGCCTGCTGTTCTACTGTGGGTGGTCGGGCGATGCTCCTCATAATTACTTGTTACCTGACCCACCTGATTAGTCCGGACTGTCCGGTGCACCACCTCTACCTGTCCCTGCGCTCCCTTAGGAGGATCATCATTATCATGGTAGTGATACGTCACATCCTCCAATGCTCCCCAATCAATCTCATCACCTCCAAAGCCACTTGCTTGGGTTACTGCCTCTACCATAGCCGTTCTCTGCCCCAACTGCCTGATGCGTGCTTGTATTTGCATCTGACACTGTCAATGGTCAGGTTTACCCATATCGTTATTCATATCTGACTCTTTCCTCAGCGCTCCTCTTGCTCCTCTAACTGCTGTTTTAACTTTTCTACTTCCTTTTTCAGTTTCTCTCTCTCACACTCCTGTACTGCCTGTTCTGACCCTTGCGCAGCTGCTAAGTTCACCAGCACTGATTGGTTTCCTAACATAGCACTTAACTCAGTGATTCGCAAGCGAAAGCTCTCAACTGATTGCTGTAGTTCCCTTTTCTCGCATTCGTTCTAGCACTTATGTTCCATCATTTCCTCCTTTAAATGTTTAGCCCTTTCTTCATTTTTAACTGCGCAGAACCACATAGCATCGCTGTACAAATGTTTTACTTGCTTGCCTGGCTTTATTTTCTTAGCCCTGACTTGCTCTCGTATCCAGGCACACGTCTCCTTGAACAGTTCGTCCACTTTGGACATTACCAGGGTAAGTGCTTTACCTGGTTTTACTACACCACCTTTGACTTTCTCCTCATATTAGTGGATCCAGTCGGATTCCCCTTTCTTACTCATGCTGCTTAATTGTCGGAGGGTGGCACACCGCCCTCACTCCTAGTCTACTAAACTAGTATCCTCCCCCAGGAGTTAGGTTATGACCCTCTACAACCAGAAGGGATTCTGCTTTGGCTACTTCACCTTGATATTTATCAAGTCCTGCCGCAGGTCGCCATTTTGTTAGACCGAGTGTCGGAGGGTCATCCTGCCAATGATCCAGCTTGGCATTCCCAATTGGGTATAGCAAAGCTTTATTGTAACATTAGCAGAATCAATAATACACACAGTATTCAAGCATCAATTAATGAGATCATGGATGGTATTACCTGGCCTAAGCCCTGGACAGCAGTGCAGCGTGGTAGGTCTTGTTCAAATCTGCTGTGTTTTGTTCTTTCCACTCTCTTTCATCTATATCCTTACGTTTGTCAAATAACAAGGTTAAGGCCCCTCCGAGGTCATATGACAGTTGACAAGGTTAAGGCCCCTCCGAGGTCATATGACAGTTGACAAGGTTAAGGCCCCCTCTGAGGTCATCTGACAGTTAACAAGGTTAAGGCCCCCTCTGAGGTCATCTGACAGTTAACAAGGTTATCTAACAACACCATATTGGGGGGTATAGTTAATACTGAGGAGGACTGCGACAAAATACAGGAAGACATTAATAAACTTGCAGAATGGGCGTGTAATTGGCAAATGAATTTCAAAATAAATAAGTGTGAGGTGGTACATTTTGGTAGGAAGAATATAAAGGCCACATACTCCTCGGGAAATAAGCGTCTAAATGGGGTGGAGGAGCAGAGGGATCTGGGGGTACGGATGCACAAATCACTAAAAGTAGCCAAGCAGGTTAATAAGGCCATAAATTAAGCAAACAAACACTGGGATTCATTTCTAGAGGGATAGAATTGAAAAGCAGAGAAGCTATGTTAAACTTGTATAGGACCTTGGTTAGGCCACATTTGGAGTATTGAGAACAGTTCTCATCGCTATATTATGAAAGGACATAAAGGCCCTGGAGAAGGTGCAAAAAAGATTTACTAGGATGATACTAGGTCTGAGAGATTATACCTATCAGGAAAGATTGAACAGGCTGGTACTCTTTTCTCGAGTAAAGAGAAGGCTGAGGGGTGACCTGATAGAGGTATTTAAGATTATGAAAGGATTTGAAAGGGTAGATGTAGAGAAGATGTTCCCACTTAGAGGGAAGACCAGAACTATGGGCCATAAAAATAAGATAGTAACTAATAAATCCAATGGCGAATTCAGGAGAAACTTCTGCACCCAGGGAGTGGTTAGAGTGTGAAACTTGCTACCACAAGGAGCAGTTGAGGCGACTAGCATAGATGCATTTAAGGGGAAACTAGATAAACACATGAGGGAGAAAGGAATAGAAGGATATGCTGATGGGGTTAGATGAAGAAGGGTAGGAGGAGACTTGTGTGGAGCATAAACACTGGCATGGACCTGTTGGGCCAAATGGCCTGTTTCTGTGCTATACATTCCACGTAATTCTATGTAATTCTATGTGGAATAGCATTTGTCCTTACCGAGGTCTGCAAATTAGGACAAATTCTGTTTACCAGGTTCTGCCTGATTTTGGCAGTGCTGCCAGTTCTGCTTGAGTCTGGGGCCTTCTGACAGTCCAGTGCTGCTGGGAACTCGCTAGAATATATGGAAATTATATGGAATGACACCAGGGTGCCCAGATTTCATGATTAACATCCCATGGCACCAAAGGTAATTCACAATATATTAAAAGGATATACCTGTGGTTAGCATCAGCTGATACCGTCAGAAGTGTTTTACTTTGGAGCCTGCAACCTGAAGAAGCTTTAACATGTGTTGGTTAGACTTACAAGAGGGATTTTTGCTGAACACCTGGATGAAACTCACCCTGTCTCTGACAGCCTGAGGGCTTGCGAGATCACTGGGAAATACTTCCACCACGACAAAGTAAGGGGACCTGAGTTACAGTTATGGGATTCCAATGGAGATTCTCTTGTTTTCTATTTTAATGGAGGAGGAGGAACCATACAGGATGGAGGAAAGGAGGGTGAGGCAGCATTTGAGGAGGATACACCCCACAAAATATTACTCCCCCCCCACCCCGCCGCTCAAATATTTACATGCCACCTAGGACTTATGGAGACCTCAGTGAGAAGCTCTGCATGAGAAGAGTACACTTCACCAAAGGAGAGCTTTACCACCTTCTTCATGAAGGCCTGCAGCCAAGCTTGTATGGCCCAACAGCTCTGCCTGTAGCCGTAAAAGTTGCCACGGCACTCGAAGTTTATGCCACTGGCTCATTTCAAGCAGCCACATGGAACCTGTGTAATATGACCTAGGGTTTTTTTTTTATTTGTTCACGGGATGTGGGCGTCGCTGGCAAGGCCGGCATTTATTGCCCATCCCTAATTGCCCTCGAGAAGGTGGTGGTGAGCTGCCTTCTTGAACCGCTGCAGTCCGTGTGGTGACGGTTCTCCCACAGTGCTGTTAGGAAGGGAGTTCCAGGATTTTGACCCAGCGACAATGAAGGAACAGCGATATATTTCCAAGTCGGGATGGTGTGTGACTTGGAGGGGAACGTGCAGGTGGTGTTGTTCCCATGCGCCTGCTGCTCTTGTCCTTCTAGGTGGTAGAGGTCGCGGGTTTGGGAGGTGCTGTCGAAGAAGCCTTGGCGAGTTGCTGCAGTGCATCCTGTGGATGGTGCACACTGCAGCCACAGTGCGCCGGTGGTGAAGGGAGTGAAAGTTTAGGGTGGTGGATGGGGTGCCAATCAAGCAGGCTGCTTTATCTTGGATGGTGTCGAGCTTCTTGAGTGTTGTTGGAGCTGCACTCATCCAGGCAAGTGGAGAGTATTCCATCACACTCCTGACTTGTGTCTTGTAGATGGTGGAAAGGCTTTGGGGAGTCAGGAGGTGAGTCACTCGCCACAGAATACCCAGCCTCTGACCTGCTCTTGTAGCCACAGTATTTATATGGCTGGTCCAGTTAAGTTTCTGGTCAATGGTGACCCCCAGGACGTTGATGGTGGGGGATTCGGCAATGGTAATGCCGTTGAATGTCAAGGGGAGGTGGTTAGACTCTCTCTTGTTGGAGATGGTCATTGCCTGGCACTTATCTGGCGCGAATGTTACTTGCCACTTATGAGCCCAAGCCTGGCTGTTGTCCAGGTCTTGCTGCATGCAGGCTCGGACTGCTTCATTATCTGAGGGGTTGCGAATGGAACTGAATACTGTGCAGTCATCAGCGACCATCCCCATTTCTGACCTTATGATGGAGGGAAGGTCATTGATGAAGCAGCTGAAGATGGTTGGGCCTAGGACACTGCCCTGAGGAACTCCTGCAGTAATGCCCTGGGGCTGAGATGATTGGCCTCCAACAACCACTACCATCTTCCTTTGTGCTAGGTATGACTCCAGCCACTGGAGAGTTTTCCCCCCTGATTCCCATTGACTTCAATTTTACTAGGGCTCCTTGGTGCCACACTCGGTCAAATGCTGCCTTGATGTCAAGGGCAGTCACTCTCACCTCACCTCTGAAATTCAGCTCTTTTGTCCATGTTTGGACCAAGGCTGTAATGAGGTCTGGAGCCGAGTGGTCCTGGCAGAACCCAAACTGAGCATCGGTGAGCAGGTTATTGGTGAGTAAGTGCCGCTTGATAGCACTGTCGACGACACCTTCCATCACTTTGCTGATGATTGAGAGTAGACTGATGGGGCGGTAATTGGCCGGATTGGATTTGTCCTGCTTTTTGTGGACAGGACATACCTGGGCAATTTTCCACATTGTCGGGTAGATGCCAGTGTTGTAGCTGTACTGGAACAGCTTGGCTAGAGGCGCAGCTCGTTCTGGAGCACAAGTCTTCAGCACTACAGCTGGGATGTTGTCGGGGCCCATAGCCTTTGCTGTATCCAGTGCACTCAGCCGTTTCTTGATATCACGTGGAGTGAATCGAATTGGCCGAAGACTGGCTTCCGTGATGGTGGGGATATCGGGAGGAGGCTGAGATGGATCATCCACTCGGCACTTCTGGCTGAAGATGGTTGCAAACGCTTCAGCCTTGTCTTTTGCACTCACGTGCTGGACTCCGCCATCATTGAGAATGGGGATGTTTGCAGAGCCTCCTCCTCCCATTAGTTGTTTAATTGTCCACCACCATTCACGACTGGATGTGGCAGGACTGCAGAGCTTTGATCTGATCCGTTGGTTGTGGAATCGCTTAGCTCTGTCTATACCATGTTGCTTCCGCTGTTTAGCATGCATTAGTCCTGAGTTGTAGCTTCACCAGGTTGGCACCTCATTTTTAGGTACGCCTGGTGCTGCTCCTGGCATGCTCTTCTACACTCCTCATTGAACCAGGGTTGATCCCCTGGCTTGTTGGTAATGGTAGAGTGAGGAATATGCCGGGCCATGAGGTTACAGATTGTGCTGGAATACAATTCTGCTGCTGCTGATGGCCCACAGCGCCTCATGGATGTCCAGTTTTGAGCTGCTAGATCCGTTCTGAATCTATCCCATTTAGCACAGTGGTAGTGCCACACAACACGTTGGATGGTGTCCTCAGTGCGAAGACGGGACTTCATCTCCATGAGGACTGTGCGGTGGTCACTCCTACCAATACTGTCATGGACAGATGCATTTGTGACAGGTAGATTGGTGAGGACGAGGTCAAGTAAGTTTTTCCCTCGTGTTGGTTCGCTCACCACCTGCCGCAGGCCCAGTCTAGCAGCTATGTCCTTCAGGACTCGGCCAGCTCAGTCAGTAGTGGTGCTACTGAGCCACTCTTGGTGATGGACATTGAAGTCCCCCACCCAGAGTACATTTTGTGCCCTTGCTACCCTCAGTGCTTCCTCCAAGTGGTGCTCAACATGGAGGAGGACTGATTCATCAGCTGAGGGAGGACGGTAGGTGGTAATCAGCAGGAGGTTTCCTTGCCCATGTTTGACCTGATGCCATGAGATTTCATGGGGTCCAGAGTCAATGTTGAGGACTCCCAGGGCCACTCCCTCCTGACTGTATATCACTGTACCACCACCTCTGGTGGGTCTGTCCTGCCGGTGGGACAGGACATACCCAGGGATGGTGATGGAAGAGTCTGGGACGTTGGCTGAAAGATATGATTCTGTGAGTATGGCTATGTCAGGCTGTTGCTTGACTAGTCTGTGGGACAGCTCTCCCAATTTTGGCACAAGTCCCCAAATGTTAGTAAGGAGGACCTTGCAGGGTCGACTGGGCTTGATGTTTTGCCGTTGTCGTGTCCGGTGCCTAGTGGTCCGATGCCGGGTGGTCCGTCCGGTTTTATTCTTATTATGACTTTTCGTAGTGAGATTTTACAACTGAGTGGCTTGCTAGGCCATTTCAGAGGGCAATTAAGAATCAACCACATTGCTGTGGGTCTGGACATGCATTTGTCAGGTCACTGGCATTTTCAGGAAGGTAGGGGGTGCTCTTTCAGTTTGACATGAATATTCAGGCAACAATTTGATAGAGTTTATTGGGGGCGAAATTGGGCCATGTAGCGCCCGTTTTGTAGGTGCTACACGGACACTTAAGTCCTGAAAATGGCGTCCAAGATGCGCGCGCGCACTTCCGACGTGAAGTGCGCAGGACGCCATCTTGGTAAAGGGGATTGCACTTAACGACTGCCGGCAGCATGTAGAGTAGGGAGATTATGGCGTGAATCAGTGTGCAACACTGATTTGAAGCAGCCGGTGAAAATTTGGAACTCCACGCTCCAGCCAACGCCCTGTCTTAACCTCGCACAGCTAAACAGGACTTAAACGGCATGAAGGACCCCCACACCAGCGCTGTTTAAAGGGTTCAAGAAGTACTTACATGTTCGTTGCTGGATTATTTCTTCTGGCTGCTGGTGCAATTGTTTTTGGAAGTTTTCTATGCTTGGCTAAAGTTTCAATACTCTACAGAGTGATCTGGCTGGTCTTGCAGTACTTTTAGTGGCATTTAAAATATTGTGCTGAAAAAAGTTGCTTCCAGACATGAGTGGCCTGCTAGGGCTTCCTCTGAGAATTGAACATGACTGGGAGAATGAAGAGTGGCCACACAGAGCAGGACAAGCTGCTAGAAGAGGGAGGAGGAGGAGGAGGAGCAGGGCACTCTGCAGGAGGCCATATCCAAGGAAGGTCTTCAGGGACTAAGTCTCTTACCTCAACTTCAGCGATGACCAGTGCATTCGATATCTGTGGTTCACTAAAGGGGTTGTGACTGAAATTTGTCAACTGCTGCAGCCACAAAGCAAGGCAAGGACAGCATTGCCTGTGGCTGTCAAGGTGACCGTGGCGCTTAATTTTTACGGCTCTGGCTCTTTTCAGGTTGCTGCTCGAGATATAAGCAACATCTCGCAGATTGCAGTGCACTGCTGTATAAGGGAGGTCACTGAGGCTCTGAATGTACTGAAAAACAGATTCATCTCATTTCCTCTTGCCAGAGACAAGCAGGAGGAGCGAACATGAGCTTTTGCTCGCATTGAAGCTTCCTCATGGTGCAGGGTGCCATTGGCTGCATGAAATATTGCCATGCATGCTCCACATCTGAACTCGACCAGATTCATGAACAGAAAGGGATTCCACTCGCTGAATGTGTAGCTGGTGTGCAACCACACAGAGTGCATCATGCAGGTCAGTGCCCACTATCCTGGCAGCAGTCATGATTCCTTCATCCTGCGGCAGTCCTCTGTTCCACCTGTATTTCACCCAGCACGGCAAGTCAAAGGCTGGCTACTGGGCGACAAGGGTTATCCCCTCATGAAATGGCTCATGACTCTGGTCAGGAAGGCATACACATGTGCACAGCCGGCGTACAAGGAGAGCCATGCTGCCACACGGAACATCATGGAGCACACCATAGGCGTCCTCAAGCAACGCTTCCGCTGCCTGGACCACTTTGGAGGAGCCGTGCAGTACTCAGCTGAGTGAGTATCAAGATTTGTCATTGCACAACCTGGCCATTATGAGGGAGCAGCCCTTGCCACCGCCTATCAGGCGAGAACCTGGGCAAGAGGCAGAGGAGGAGGAGGAAGAGGTGGAGGGGGAAGTGGAGGAGGAAGAAATGCAACAGAAAGTGGAGGAAGAGGCAGGGAGGCTACAAGATCAACAGGCCCTGTCTGCCAGGGCTCTGCGTGATCAGATTATTAATGAGTGATACCAGTAATCTCAATGACACCTCCCCATTTGCAAACAGTCCCACACTCCTTACCATTATAACGTCCTTATGATTACACAAAGCTTGCTCCCTCAGCCCATCACAGAAATAAAAACCATCACAAAACGCAAATTCAAATCCACATTTATAAATGAACACTTGAAATGATCAAACAGACTGATACTATTCACACTTGTGCATTCCCTTAGCGTCCGTCGTTCATGCCTTTACCTTTCCTAGTGCTCCTATGAGGTGCATCCCCAGTGACTGGAGCATGAGAGGTGGAAGGTTGCTGACCTTCAATGGAGGAGACTGCAGATGGCCTTGGAGGATGACCTCAAGAAGCACTGGGCCAAGAGGGCCCGGCTTCAGACTGCGCCATTTCAGCCTGGGCTGCAGCAGTCTGGGCCAGCTGGCTGACAGGCAACAACAAGGGCACTGGCGGAGTGGCAGAGGTGGGAGCAGGAATTCTATCATCCTCAGCGGGGACAGCAGGTTCGTCTTCCATGGGCCACTGCCGCTCTCCCGTGGTGGGGCCTCAGCAATCCTGGTGATCTGCTAGAGAACAGATTGCTGGACTGCTGTGATGCCCTGGAAGCCCCTTTCAACAGTGGTACGCAGAGCCACGATAGCAGCAGTCTGAACTTCCAAGGCAGCAGTCAGACCTTTGATGGCAGATGTTTGTGCTGCAATGGAAGCTGTGACATTGATCATCAGACGCTGCATCATGGTGTGCCGATGGAGGTGACCGCCCATTCCATGCAGGAAAGGATGGGCTACAAGCTCTGCACAAAGCCCTGTGCCAAGTTGGAGCTGGACTCCTCCATGCTCCTTAACATTGTGCGCAGGCTTTCCAGTGCACCAAGCATTTGGTGGTGTACACCCATCAGCTGCCTTCTGTAGCCTGGCCCATCGAAGTCCTCATCTGACTCCTCTGCGCGGAACTAACATGCAACCTTGCCCTCCAACGAGCTGGCACCTGTGGTATCCTATCCCGCCGCCCCAGCTCCTGCGCACTTGTGCCCGGTGTCTCACCACATGCCGATCCCTCCTCTATCCTAGCCTCTAAACTATGTGCAGTGTCAATCTCTGAGCTGGTGGCTGCGAGCGTAAGATCGAGTGACGGTGTCTTTTTATCATCACTGTCTTCTTCCTCTCCCTCCTCTGACTGTGCAGGTTCCAGTTCTTGGGTATCTGAAATGACAAAGGGACACGGGTTGAGTTGTAGTGAGGGGAGAGGAGAAAGTAAGAAGTGCATGCTCACACCATCTGCAGCACGTGAGTCAGAAAAGATTGTGGGATGAGAGGGAAGTGGGAAGCGAGAAGGATTAGGTATGCAGAGACCCACATTATCAATCCCTCCAGCACCACCAGTGGCCACAGCCTCAGTGATGACTCTTCCAATGATGGCCAACACTGTATCCTCCATGGGAGTTAAAATTTGTAGGTGCGCTTGTCCTCCTCCAGTTCTTTCTCTGCCTCCTGTTATGCATCGCCTTCTCCTGCAACAAAAAGGGAAGTGTGTCAGTGAGTATTCTGCAAGATGTTTGGGTGATGTGGCTGTCATGGTGAATAGCTACCAATGTGTGTGACCTGTGAGTTGTGGGTGTGCGGCTTGCAACAGTGGTAATGTGTGAGGGTGAGAGCAAGCATCTGATTTGAAGGGTTGAGTACTGATTGAAAGAGATTGTTGGTAGGAGGGTAATGGGGGGTGTAGAGTGTGGAGCAGTGGATGTGGCTAGTGGTGCAGTTGGTAGATGACGCCACTTGACAGTTGACCTAACTCATCTTGACCACTTGTATCAAATCATTGCATCCATGTTCTTGGCGCTATGCTCCTGGCATTGACCTCATTCTCTACTTCCTCCCACTGCCTCTTGAGCATATGTCTGGAGGGCCTCTTGCCCCCCTGTGGATTTAGGATGTCCCTCCTTCTGTCCACCTCTTGCACCAAGGCTTCTAGTGCATCATCAGAGAATCTTGGTGCATGCTCTCTTGCAGGTGCAGCCATTCTTCCAAGTATCACTTCTCACATGACTCCCATCACTTCCTGCAGCCCCTAAACTTGTTGAGTATGAAGGGCTTCCACTCTCTAAATGTACAGATCATGCATTACCAGTTGCAAAGAATTCTGCATATCAACACTAGATTTGTTGGAAGTTGCCCTGCTTTTGTTCTCAAGAATTCTTGCCCTCCCAGATCTCTTAAAGGAAGAAGCTGAAATGAGCAGTGGCTTTTAGTAGCAAAATAAGACCATAAGAGATAGGAGCAGGAGTAGGCCATTCGGCCCCTCGAGCCTGCTCCGCCATTTAATGAGATCATGGCTGATCTGAATTTTACCTCAACTCCACTTTCCCGCCCTTTCCCCATATCCTTTTGACTCCCTTGCTGATCAAAAATTTGTCTAACTCAGCCTTGAATGTATTCAATGACTCAGCCTCCACAGCTTTTTGGGGTAAAGAATTGCAAAGATTCACGACCATCTGGGAGAAGAAATTCCTCCTCATTTCCATGGGCGACCCCTTATTCTGAGACTATACCCCCTAGTTTTAGATTCCTCCATGAGGGGTAACATCCCCTCAGCATCTACACTATCGAGTCTTGTATGTTTCAATAAGATCTCCTCTCATTCTTCTAAACTCCAATGAGTATAGACCCAACCTGTTCAATCTTTTCTCATAAGACAACCCTTCCATACCCAGAATCAACTTAGTGAACCTTCTCTGAACTGCCTCCAATGCAAGTATGTCCTTCCTTAAATAAGGGCACCAGAACTGCACGCAGTACTCCAGGTGTGGTCTCACCAGCACCCTGTACAGTTGTAGCATGACTTCCCTGCTTTTATACTCCATCCCCCTAGAAATAAAGGCCAATATTCCGTTTGCCTTCCAGATTACCTGCTGCACCTGTATGTTGACATTTTGTGTTTCATGTACGAGGACACCCAGATCCCTCTGTACCGCAGCATTTTGTAGTATTTCTCCATTCAATAATATTTTGCTTTTTTATTTTTCCTCCCAAAGTGGATGACTTCACATTTTCCCACATTATATTCCATCTGCCAAATTTTTGCCCATTCGCTTAACCTGTCAATATCCCTTTGCAGACACTTTGTGTCCTCATCGCAACTTGCTTTTCCACCTATCTTTGTATCATCAACAAATTTGGCCACTAGACATTCTGTTCCTTCATCCAAGTCATTGATATATATTGTAAATAGTTGAGGCCCCAGCACTGAGCCCTGCGGCACCCCACTAGTTACAGATTGCCATTTTGAAAATGACCCTTTTATCCCGACTCTTTGTTTTCTGTTAGTTAGCCAATCCTCTCTCCATGCCAGTATATTACCCCCAACACCACGAGCTCTTATCTTGTGCAGTAATCTTTTATGTGGCACCTTATCGAATGCCTTTTGGAAATCCAAATATACTGCATTCATTGGTTCCCCTTTATCCACCCTGCCCGTTACTTCCTCAAAGATCTCTAATAAATTTGTCAGACATGATTTCCCCTTCATAAAACCATGTTGACTCTCCTTGATTGTATTATGAGTCTCCAAATGTCCTGCAACTATTTCCTTAATAATGGATTCTAGCATTTTCCCAATGATTGACGTTAGGGGGTAATATACCCCCTGCTGCCGTAGTTAATGACCCCTCTGCAAATTGCAAGACAGCAGCTGAGGAGTGCTAAAATGAGGCACGTGCTTCTACAAAAGCAGTAATTGAAAGAACTGTAGTGGTTTTAAAGCAACGCTTTCACTGCCTTGATAGGTCTGGAAGGGCTCTGCAATATGTTATTGAGTGGGTATCTGGCACTGTGCTGGTTTGCTGTGCCTGCACAACTTTATAATCCACAAAGGCTTAGGTATGGAGATTCCTGGGGAGGGTGGCTCCTTCTGCTTTGGAGGCATAGGAGCATGGTGGGAAGCACTGGGGGGGACTGACATTCAGAGGATCTCTCAGTAATGACTGCAAGAAGCTGAGGACTTAAATAATTAATAAAGTGTTCTCCTCTAATATAAAAACAGAAAATGCTGGAAAAGCTCGGCAAGTCAGGCAGCATCTGTGAAGAAAGAAACAGAGTTAATGTTTCAGGTCGAAAACCTTTCATCAGAACTGGAAGATGTTAAAGAGTTAAAGTTTTTAAGCAAATACAGAGCCAGGGAAAGCGGGGGTGGGGGGGGAGGGGAGGGAAGGAATGAACAAAAGGGAAGATCTGTGATAGGGTAGAGGGCAAGAGTGATTAAATGACAAAAGGGATGATGGTGTAGGGCAAGCAGGGTGGTAATGGGACAGGTTAAGAAACAAAAGATGGGTCTAGAGGAGCTGTAAATGGCAGCAGCAGAACCATTACCAGCAGCTGCAGTCCAAAAAAATGGGAGCAGTGGTTATGATCTGAAGTTATTGAAATCAATGTTGAGTCCGGAAGGTTGTAAAGTGCCAAATTGAAACATGAGGTGCTGTTCCTCAAGCTTACGTTGAGCTTCATTGGAACAGTGTAAGAGGCCAAGGCAAGAGAGGTCAGAGTCGGAGTGGGATGGGAAATTAAAATGGCAAGCGACCGGCAGGTCAGGGTCACGCTTGCAGACTGAATGGAGGTGTGCAGCAAAGCAATCACCCAATCTACGTTTGGTCTCCCTAATGCAGAGGAGACCGCATTATGAGCAGCAAATACAGTATACTAAATTGAAAGAAGTACCTGGAAGGAGTGTTTGGGGCCCTGAACAGTGGAAAGGGAGAAGGTGAAAGGTCAGGTGTTACATCTCCTGCGCTCACACGGGTAGGTGCCTTGGAGAGGAGAGCAGTGTTGGGGGTGATGGAAGAGTGGACCAGGGTGTTTGGTGGTGGGATTGCGCTGGAGGTGGCGGAAATGGTGGAGGATGATCCGTTGAATGTGAAGGCTGGTGGGGTGGAAGGTGAGGACAAGCGGGACCCTATCATGGATCTGGGAGCGAGAGGAAGTGGTAAGGGAAGAAGTGTGGGAGATAGACAGACACGGTCGAGGGCCCTGTCAACTACAATGGAGGGGAATCCTTGGTTGAGGGAAAAGGAAGACATATCGGAGCCCAAGTAAAATTGAAGTCAATGGGAAAGAGGGGGAAAACTCTCCAGTGGCTGAAGTCATAACTAGCACAAAGAAAGATGGTAGTGGTTGTTGGAGGCCAATCATCTCAGCCCAAGACATTGCTGCAGGAGTTCCTCAGGGCAGTGTCCTAGGCCCAACCATCTTCAGCTGCTTCACCAATGACCTTCCCTCCATCATAAGGTCAGAAATGGGGATGTTCACTGATGATTGCACAGTGTTCAGTTCCATTCGCAACCCCTCAGATAATGAAACAGTCCGTACCCGCATGCAGCAAGACCTGGATAACATCCAGGCTTGGGCTGATAAGTGCCAAGTAACATTTGTTCTAGACAAGTGCCAGGCAATGACCATCTCCAACAAGACAGAGTCTAACCACCTCCCCTTGACATTCAACGGCATTACCATCGCCCAATGCCCCATCAACATCCTGGGGGTCACCACTGACCAGAAACTTACTGGACCAACCATATAAATACTGTGGCTACAAAAGCAGGTCAGAGGCTGGGTATTCTGCGGCAAGTGACTCACCTCCTGACTCCCCAAAGCCTTTCCACCATCTACAAGGCACAAGTCAGGAGTGTGATGGAATACTCTCCACTTGCCTGGATGAGTGCAGCTCCAACAACACACAAGAAGCTCGACATCATCCAGGACAAAGCAGTCCGCTTGATTGACACCCCATCCACCACCCTAAACATTCACTCCCTTCACCACCGGCGCACCGTGGCTGCAGTGTGTACCATCTACAGGATGCACTGCAGCAACTCTTGTTTGACAGCACCTTCCAAACCTGCGACCTCTACCACCTAGAAGGGCAAGGGCAGCAGGCACATGGGAACAACACCACCTGCACGTTCCCCTCCTTGTCACACACCATCCTGACTTGGAAACATATCGCCGTTCCTTCATCGTCGCTGGCTCAAAATCCTGGAACTCCCTACCTAACAGCACTGTGGGAGAACCTTCACCACGTGGACGGCAGCGGTTCAAGAAGGCGGCTCACCACCACTTTCTCAAGGGCAATTAGGGATGGGCAATAAATGCTGGCCTCGCCAGAGATGTCCGCATCCCATGAACGAATAAAAAAAAAGCATTGGTGTGGAAGGTGGCATCGTCAGAACAGATGCGATGGAGACGGAGAAACTGGGAGAGGGCAATAGAGTCCTTACAGGAAACGGGATGGGAGGAAGTGGAATCAAAGTAGCCATGGGAGTCGGTGGGCTTATAGCTTATTCCAGCATCTATAGTATTTTGCTTTTTATTAAGTGTTCTCCGCTGTTTACGTGTCTCCCTTTGTCACCACAGCCTGTACACCTTTGCCCTCACTTTCAGTTCAAGTCCTAATCTTTCCATTCAAAACACATCTTGGAACCTCACATCACATCAGACCCTACAATTCCTAACATACTCCATGGGCAGGCGGAGAAGGGTGAATTTCCTCAGGGCTTCTCCTGCTCCGCCTTGGTAACTTTGGTGAAAACCCCATAACGCTGGCAGAGAAGGAGCAGCTCCGAGGAATTTCCTGGCCAATAAAACTTTATTTTATTCAGTAGCTGCATATTAGTGCCGTTTCTACATTTTTGTATACTGTTGCCATTTATCAGCCATTATATTACCAAGTGTTGCACTGAGTGCAATGGAGCACAGAGTGATCAGCTGAGAGTTTGGTGAGTGTGGGAGTTCGGTGAAGTGGGGGAAGGAGGTGCTGCTTTGCCTTGCTTTTCCTAACTTTTTCCGCAGAGAGAAAACTACTGTACAACATCACAGGTGAGGCAGGAGAGTCTGAGAGCGGGAGGAGAGTCCAAGAGGTGAGCACAGTGTAATTCTAAGGCAAGTCATGGCAGCAGAGCTCACATCCGAGATATGCTCCTCCTGTACTATGTGGGAAGTCATGGACACTATCAGTGTCCCTGGCGACCATGTGTGCAGGAAGTATATCCAGCTGCAGCTACTGGCTAACCGCATTTCAGAGCTGGAGCTGCGGGTGGATTCACTGTGGAGCATCCGCGATGCTGAGACTATTGTGCATAGCACGTTCAGTGAGGTGGTCACATCGCAGGTAAAGATTATGCAAGCAGAAAGGAAATGGGTGACCGCCAGGCAGAGTAAAAGGACTAGGCAGGTATAGCAGGAGTCCCCTGGGGCCATCTCCCTCTCAAACAGATATACTGCTTTGGATACTGTTGGGGGAGATGGCTTATCAGAGGAAAGCAGCAAGAGCCAAGTTCGTGGCACCATGGGTGGCTCTGCTGCACAGGAGGGGAGGAAGAAGAGTGGCAGGGCAATAGTGATAGGGGATTCAATTGTAAGGGGAGTGGATAGGCGTTTCTGCAGCCGCAAACGTGACTCCAGGAGGGTATGTTGCCTCCCTGGTGTGAGGGTCAAGGATGTCACGGAGCGGCTGCAGGGCATTCTGGAGGGGGAGGGAGAGGGAGAACAGCCAGTAGTCGTGGTCCATATCGGTACCAACGACATAGGTAAAAAAAGGGATGAGTTCCTGCAAGGTGAATTTAAGGAGTTAGGAGATAAATTAAAAAGCAGGATCTCAAAGGTAGTGATCTCAGGATTACTACCAGTGCCACGTGCTAGTGAGTATAGGAACAGGAGAATAGATCAGATGAATGCGTGGCTG
Source organism: Heptranchias perlo (assembly GCF_035084215.1). Lineage (NCBI taxonomy): Eukaryota > Metazoa > Chordata > Chondrichthyes > Hexanchiformes > Hexanchidae > Heptranchias > Heptranchias perlo. The sequence goes on along the minus strand of NC_090329.1, from coordinate 96,136,939 downwards.
CAGGGATGATGTAGGAGGGAGTGTTTTAGATTCCTGGGACACTGGGACCGGTTCTGGGGAAGGTGGGACCTGTACAAATGGGACGGGTTAAACCCGAGCAGGACCGGGGCCGATGTCCTCGCAGGGGTGTTTGCTAGTGCTGTTGGGAAAGGATTAAACTAGAATGGCAGGGGGATGGGAACCTGAGCAGGGAGACGGAGGAGGGGGAAACAAGGATAGAGACAAAAGACTGAAATGGAAAAAGCAATAGTGGAAGGCAGAGAAAACAATGATGAAAAACAAATAGGGCCATAGTGCAAAATAATACTAAGATGACTAGCAATCGTAAAAAGACAAGTCTAAAGGCATTGTGCCTTAATGCGTGGAGCATTCGCAATAAGGTAGATGAATTAACAGCGCAGATAGATATTAACGGTTATGATATAGTTGCGATTACGGAGATATGGCTGCAGGGTGACCAAGGATGGGAACTGAACATCGAGGGATATTCAATATTTAGGAGGTGGGGTAGCGTTGTTAGTAAAGGAGGAAATCAATGCAATAGTGAGGAAGGATATTGGCTCGGAAAATCACGATGTCGAATCTGTATGGGTGGAGCTAAGAAACACCAAGGGGGCAGAAAATGTTGGTGGGGGTTGTCTATAGGCCCCCAAACAGTAGTGGAGATGTAGGGGAGGGCATTAAACAGGAAATTAGAGATGCATGCAAGAAGGGTACAACTATAATCATGGGTGACTTTAATTTACGTATAGATTGGTCAAACCAAATTACCAATAATACTGTGGGGGAGGAATTCCTGGAGTGTGTACATGATGGATTTCTAGACCAATACGTTGAGGAACCAACTAGAGAACAGGCGATCCTAGACTGGGTATTGTGTAATGAGAAAGGATCAATTAACAATCTTGTTGTGCGGGGTCCCTGAGGGAAGAGTGACCATAACAAGATAGAATTCCTCATTAAGATGGAGAGTGAAGTAGTTGAATCCGAAACTATGGTCCTGAATCTAAATAAAGGAAATTACAAAAGTATGAGGTGTGAGTTGGCTATGATAGATTGGGGAACTTTACTAAAGGGGATGACGGTGGATAGGCAATGGCTAATATTTGAAGAATGTGTGCAGGAATTACAACAATTATTCATTCCTGTCTGGCGCAAAAATAAAACAGGAAAGGTGGCTCAACCATGGCTTACAAAAGAAATTAGGGATAGTATTAGATCCAAAGAGGAGACATATAAAATTGTCAGAAAAAGCAGCAAGCCTGAGGATTGGGAACAGTTTAGAATTCAGCAAAGGAGAACAAAGAGATTGATTAAGAGGGGAAAAATAGAGTATGAGAGTAAACTAGCAGGGAACATAAAAACTGATTATAAAAGCTTCTATAAATATGTCAAGAGAAAAAGATGAATGAAGACAAATGTAGGTCCCTTACAGTCAGAAATGGGGGAAATTACAATGGGGAACAAAGAAATGGCAGAACAATTAAACACATACTTTGATTCTGTCTTCACAACAGAGGACACAAATAACCTCCCGAAAATGTTAGGGAACCAAGGATCTAGTGAGAGAGAGGAACTGAAGGAAACCAATATTAGTAAAAAAATAGTGCTGGGGAAATTAATGGGACTAAAGGTTGACAAATCCCCAGGGCCTGATAATCTACATCCCAGAGTACTAAAGGAAGTGGCCCTGGAAATAATGGATGCATAGGTGATCATCTTCCAAAATTCTATGGACTCTGGAACAGTTCCTACAGATTGGAGGGTGGCAAATGTAACCCCACTATTTAAAAAAAGGAGGGAGAGAGAAAACAGGAAATTACAGACCAGTTAGCCTAACATCAGTAGTGGGGAAAATGCTAGAGTTTATTATAAAGGATGTGATAACAGAACACTTGGAAGGCATTAACAGGATTGGGCAAAGTCAGCATGGGTTTATGAAAGGGAAATCATGCTTAACAAATCTACTGGAGTTTTTTGAGGATGTAACTAATAGAATAGACAGGGGAGAACCAGTGGATGTGATGTATTTGGATTTTCAGAAGGCTTTTGATAAGGTCCCACACAAGAGGTTAGTGTGCAAAATTAAAGCACATGGGATTGGGGGGAATATACTGGCATGGATTGTGAATTGGTTGGCAGACAGGAAACAGAGAGTAGGAATAAACGGGTCTTTTTCAGGGTAGCAGGCAGTGACTAGTGGGGTACCGCAGGGATCAGTGCTTGGTCCCCAGCTATTCACAATATATATCAATGATTTGGATGAGGGAACTGAATGTAACATTTCTAAATTTGCAGACGACACAAAGCTGGGGCGGAATGTGAGCTGTGAGGAGGATGCAAAGAGGCTCCAATGTGATTTAGACAAGTTGGGTGAGTGGGCAAGAACATGGCAGATGCAGTATAACGTGGATAAATGTGAGGTTATCCACTTTGGTTATAAAAACAGAAAGACAGATTATTATCTGAATGGTGATAGATTGGGAAAAGGGGAGGTGCAACGAGACCTGAGTGTCCTTGTACACCGGTCGCTGAAAGCGAGTATTCAGGTGCAGCAAGCAGTTAGGAAGGCAAATGGTATGTTTGCGTTCATTGCAAAAGGATTTGAGTGCAGGAACAGGGATGTCTTACTGCAGTTATACAGAGCCTTGGTGAGACCACATCTGGAGTATTGTGTGCATTTTTGTTCTCCTTATCTGAGGAAGGATGTCCTTGCCATGGATAGAGTGCAACAAAGGTTTACCAGACTGATTCCTGGGATGGCAGGACTGACGTATGAGGAGAGATTGGGTCGACTAGGCCTATATTCACTAGAGTTTAGAAGAATGAGAGGTGATCTTATCGAAACATATAAAATTCTAACAGGACTGGACAGACTAGATGCAGGGAGGATGTTCCCGATGGCTGGGGAATCCATTTCCAGGGGTCACAGTCTCAGGATACGGGGTATGCCATTTAGAACAGAGATGAGGAGAAATTTCTTCACTCAGAGGATGGTGAACGTGTGGAATTTTCTACCACAGAAGGCAGTGGAGGCCAAGTCATTAAATATATTCAAGAAGGAGATAGATATATTTCTTAATGCTAAAGGGATCAAGGGATATGGGGATAAAACGGGAACAGGGGACTGAGTTAGACGATCAGCCATGATCATTTTGAATGGTGGAGCAGGCCCGAAGGACCGAATGGCCTACTCTTGCCCCTATTTTCTATGATTCTATGATTCTACCAAAAACCAATCGACTTTACCTTGAAGCTTTGTGAGAGCTAATTTGCAAAAGCTCACATTCTAGGGATGGACGTTCATATCGGGTAACAAGGGAGGAAATGAGGAAACATTTAACATTGTAACAGTTCGATACTGCCGGTGTTCATTCTGGAACATGCATTGACAAACTTCCGTCTACATCCACATTTATGGCTAATTAGACTGCTTGTGAGGAATTTTTCAGTTTCCTTATGATTTGATATTTCAAAACTGCGGTTGCAATGGATGGATTCCAAATAGATTTCCAGCTGCTTTTTACACTGAAAGTTACACAAATCTTAATTGTCTTTCTTTAAAATAATTACATTTGACATTTGGTGGGACCCACTCTATAATTATGATTTAAAACATGAACTAAGATCTGGCCACATGTTAGACCACTTGCCTCGATATTGAGCCTGAATCCCTTTGGGCTGCCTGCCAATTGAATCCCTCTCCTTCACTTGGGTGAGTTTTGTCTATTCTTAGCCAGGCTACCAGATGGATTGTAGTATGGAAGTGAATGCATTGTAAGGGCACAAGTTTTTTTTGAAATATTACAATTTATGTTTTGGAAGATTGTTTATTTAAAACCTTGAATTTCTTTTTTCAGACTCAAATTGAACTGAAATAGAATGAAGTGGATGATATGAACAAAATACAGTGATAGATGATGGACGCAGGGGTCCAGTTGACCAAAGAATACATGAAGAGCAACGTTAAGTCCACAAGTTGTGTAACTACCATATTTGGCATGAACCTGCCATTTTTTTTAAGGAGCCAAACATTGTTAATGCAAGTTAAAGTTGCCGGCTTATGTGTATCTAAAGTAATTAAAATTACTCAAGTAATAACCAGATTGAAAGAGAAATCTATGGCTTGCTTTCCTTTCAATTAAAAAGGAGTCTATCTGAGTGTAATGACCTTTGAATAGGAAAATATACTGTTTGAGGCAGAATGTGTTATGGAAAGCTCCTAGTTGCAATAAGCTGAAAATTTGATCAATAAACTTTTGTATAGAAAAGATATGTTCAGATTTAAAGCTGTTTAAGATTCTCAGCAACCCTTTATACTTCAGACCCCTAGTTCCACACCCATCATCGACAAAAAAAGAATGCCCAAAGCGAAAATAAACAACCACTTCAACATGATCTTGGCACGGAGCAGGGAAAAATAGTAACATCCATTACCTGCATGACAACAATAACTGTACTTCAAAGTAAATCATTGTATGTGAAGCATTTTGGGACACTTCTGAGAAAGGTGATAAGGCACTTTATAAGCTTCTTTCTTTTTTTCTTTCTTTCCATAATTCTTCCAAAAATGAGAAATTGGAGCCTATATGAAATGGATCCAATACTATTCCCCAACCACGGTATCCATGACCAAGATTATGAATACAAGACTGATATCTAATTTCTTCACGCAAGTGTGGAGGTCTTTTATTGAAATTAATGACTGAATTACAGACATCCACCTCGACATGATGGTGGTGGAAAAAGTATGTAAAAATGGAGCATAGCAGCCTATCAAGAAGAAAAAATTGCAAATATTATATATATGATATTGTTGGGAAATGCCCTAAGAACTGCCTTAAACGTGTCCTCAAAATGGAGTCAGTAGTCAGACTGACTGCTGGGAAAGGAAAAGGCTACTTCTGATTAAACCATGAAGGCATATACAAGCAAAACGTTCCTTACCAGTGATAGAAAAGAAGTCATCAAGACCACAGGTCCAATGGGAGAAATATAGATGTCCTACCTCATCTGGAGTTGTATGAGGCCCTTTGTTAGCAAAGACCTGAGAAGCTAGGGAGTTAATGAACAACTTAGCATGCAGTGCTTCATTGATTTGGAAGTCAAGGGTACCAAAGGGCTCTGTGAGGTGATTGACAGTGAAAGGCTGAGCCCTAATACATGTGTCACTCAGATTGCTCAATAAAATTGAGGAGGTTTTCTTTGGAAATTAAGGATATGCAAGATGCTGCTTTTGACTTCAGTTCTTAGTTTTTAGTTCTTAGCTTAATTGTAGTTCTTGTAGTCACCTTTGGGTACAGGACTTCTATGTCTAGTATATGTAGAAGGGTACCTCTGTAAAATCGGAAAGTGCGTCACTGACAGAGAGGGAGAAAGGATACAGAAATTAAGATTGTATGGCTATACCAGTCATATACAGGCAGATAAAAGCGTGTCACTTAGATGTACAAGTTTCGCTAAGATCAAGGGAGGTGAGATTTAAGCCAGCCAGTCCTTCTACAGCTACCAGCACAAAGGGTGAATTCACCCCAGAGCAGAGGATCCAGGAGGAATGGATAGCACCCCTTACAGTCAGAGGTTTATCACTCTGACGTCTCAGAAGGTAAAGCAATGAGTCCATCCACACCATCCACCAGGAGGAGGTTGTATAAGTTAACAACAAGCATATAAATTTTAATCTATTCAATGAACTGGTTATCTCATGCTGTTAACTTGTCAGCTCTCTAAGGAATCTAATCCTAAATTAATTTCACCAATTTAATTCAATCTCAGACATTAATCTCAACTGTAAATTTATAATCAACAAGCAGTTAATGCTGAATTACTGTGACATAACTGAACTGATTTTGTAACCTCTGTTATTTATTGCATCAATTAATCCTATCTATTAATTATTTTCATACTAAATGTTTACATGCTCCCAGCTATGATTCTAAGGTTAATAAATAATTGTTAGTCCATGACTTTGTTGTCGGACTTCTTTTATAATTGGCAAGAAAAGACTAATTTGTTCCCTCAGTAGCTTGTGCAGATCCTGTTGAGAGATTGGTGTTGCAAATGCTAATATAATCTGAATTTCTGGGCATAGATTTGGTGGTAAACCCCAAACAGTTCCTTGACAAAGAGTTGAGGTGAAGGGGTTAATGATTCATCCAGTGCCCTTGATGAATATTCATGTTAAGGTGCTGATTCCAGTGTTTTTACAATGGGCACATTAATTTGGAGCCCACAGCTAATATGGTAGAATTGTGCTGACTGATTAGAAATTGTTTCATTTAATGCACTCAGAGATCCTTGAGAAAGTGCTGCACTGTGAGATCATCTAGGCTGTTACTTAATGAACAAATGAACTTGTATTTATAGCCTGGTGAAAAGGCTTTTTTTGGGTCCAATGAGTCAATTAGTATTGGGCAGAGTGTTCCAGCAATAGAGGGGAAGGAAAATAAAAGTTTCATGGTGCTACAGTGGCTTTTGTTGGTCAGCGGAGAGAAACTGTGCTTGGCCTGAATGTGTATCAAGAGTTGTTAATGAGTCTGTCAGATGTTTTTTTAATAGGATTCAAATGAGAACTTTCTATACTTAACATGAAAGTGGTCTTGTTAAAAGAAAAATCTCATCCAGCGGTTTCAGTGACTGGAGCCAGAATTTGTGTTTCAAATGTTAGTAACAATTGCAAATATGTTTTGTTATATTAGGCATGAACGATTCTTCAAAAAACATATGACTTCCCCTCTTCTGATTTATAGAATCAACTTAAAAAGCAATCTGGAACACTCCAGCACTTTCATACAGACAGGGAACGGAGGCTTGAATCAGCCTGTCTCACTCATCACCATGGCACTTCTCTAACAGCTGAGAAATAATTGGAGCTCCCAAAAAGTTTCCAAGATGATAATAGTTAATGTTTAGTCTAATGCTTTGCTCCGATAAACCTCTTTTATCATCACATTTTATTTCATTGCACCTATATCTGCTTCATTGTTTTAAATATTTTGTCTAATGTCACTGTTAGATGGTGAAGCTGGTACGTTTTGGTAACCTGCCAGATGCCGTGTGTAGAACAGCTTAAACATTTATTTGTCCTCTATAACCAAAGTGGGAAAACCAACATTGGAATGCTACACATTGCTACCATTTTAGAAAATAGATGGATGTCCAGAGTTCATTTTTAAAGAAAAAAACTAATGACAATCCAAGTTTAAAATCCAAATAACTATTTTTGAAGTTTATGGCTTTCCTGGATAACAGTCAAAATTCTGAAAAGTGGGAAGTATTTTGACAATAACAAATTACATTTTCTAATTCAGAGTACAGTACAATACAAACTCGATTAGGGCATCTCCGAGCTATAAATCAAAGAAATGTCCTAAATTCATCTCCACCTCCTTTCTTCTCATTTTCTGTTTGCAGGACCTCATTGTTTCTTCCTCCCATGTTTCCCCTTATTTATGATGTGGAGATGCCAGTGATGGACTGGGGTGGACAAATGTAAGGAATCTTACAACACCAGGTTATAGTCCAACAGTTTTATTTGAAAATCACAAGCTTTCGGAGGCTTTCTCCTTCGTCAGGTGAAGTCACCTGACGAAGGAGAAAGCCTCCGAAAGCTTGTGATTTTCAAATAAAACTGTTGGACTATAACCTGGTGTTGTAAGATTCCTTACATTTCCCCTTATTCAGTCCTCAGAGCCTTTGTTCAAGCCTCCCTTTCCTTCACCTTTCTTCTTGCACATACTCTTTTCAGTTCTCTGATCTTACATTTGTTTATGTGGTTGATTTGTGATTAAGTAGTTTGCCGTGAAATACCTTCACAGTCATTTATATGTGTTGTAGTGTTAATTGTAATTAAAGTAATTAGAAACTGTACACTATTTAATTCTAGTACCCTAGTTCTATTTTGGTGAAAAATGGCACAGTTCTATTACAGTCATGCAGAATGTAATAGTATTTGGAAAAAAGAAAAGAAAGACTTGCATTTATATCGCACCCTTCATGTCCTCAGAATATTCCTAAGTGTTTCAATATCAAAATGAATTATTTTTGAAGTGAAGTCACTGTGGTTTTGCAGACAAATGCACACAGCAAGGTCCCACATGTAACAGTGAGATTAATGACCAGTTAATCTGTTTTGACAGTGTTGGTTGAAGGATGAACGTTGGCCAGGACACCGGGAGAGGCTCTAGGTCTCCTTCAAAAATCTGACAAGAAACCATTGATGTCCAGCTGAACAAGGATTTCAGTTTGATGCCTTATCCTACAGTACAGCACTCCCCCCACACTACAGTGAGGTGTCAACTGAGATTATCACCAGGAATTACCTCTGAGCTTTTCCAGCTTCGCTGAATTTCTGCTGAAGTTACGGAGGCAGAGCTGGAGAAACTCGGAGGAAATTCCCGGTGTATCTGCTCACACACTTCATTGGTATTGAAACATTTTGGAATATTACTGGTGTCCTGGAGCTGGCTCAGATCGAAGAATGCTAGCCTGAGCCAAATTGACACATTTAGTTAATAACATTTCATTTCCTGAATAAACTGCAACTTCAAATTGGTTAGCAGGATAACAAATGGTGTGAGCAGCAACCCTAAAATTAAGAACTGAATATTCCCAGCAAAATTAAAGAAGTCTATAGGATAAATAACACAAATGTTCTCTCCAGGTGCAAAGTCTATGCCAGGAGCATGAATTTGTAAAATCTACTCTTGTAGATAAACATTATTTGAACCAATTGGCTGATCTGGTGGTGAAGTGCATTAAAACTAACATATTCCACATTATTAGTTTCCTATCTCAGCCCAATCAAAAGGGAGATCAGGAAAAACAATGAGCAGAAATGAGGTGCTTTCCTATATGAGAAAGTGAATGGGGGTAACCTTAACTTTGTGCGATAGTGTAAAACGGGTGATAGGGACTCGGCAGCCCGTTTTACGTCTCTCCCAATTTTTTATTTCTATTGACTTCAATAGGGCTGCTGATTCCCTATCACCCGTTTTACACTATGGCACAAAGTTAAAATTACCCTCAGTATATATAAAGAAAAAAATGGATATGCTAGAAATCACAAATAAAAACAGAAAATGTTGAAAATGCACAGCTAATTTGACAGCATTCAAAAAAGTAAACAGCTTGGAACAGTGAGAAAAAGAATATTGCTGAATTATTCACTTTCATTCTGATTTTGTTAACCTCAGGTAGAGGGACAACCATAAGTGACATTGGCAGAGAAACAAGTTGTTCGGCTGCCCTTCGGGTGAGGGGACGGAAGGTCTGACAAGATACAATGAGGGATAAAAATAACTAAAATATGGAAAAGAGGAATTAGAAAATATATTAGAAAAAAAACACAGCACTTTGTACTCATTAGCTCTCTAACTGTCTTCATTACCTCTAGAGATAAATACCAAGACATGAGGTGACAGAAACTGGTGTCAGGTCACAGCTTTTTATTAGAAAATATTCAGCAATACAATTGTATAATATATAAACACAAACCTTCTCACTTTCTTGCAATTAGCTGGGGTGGTCCAGTTTACACTAAACAAGTTTACAAATAAATTGTATCCTGCTCGGTCAGAAGATGTCCTATCACTGTGCCACCATATTTTGCAAGAAGACTATGACGTAAGTCAGGTACGGTATGTTTTGGCACTTCCTTTCCAACTGAGAGAGAGGTGATGCCTAAGTACTGCACTGACTTCCTAGAAAGCGATACATCTATAATAATATAATGTATTATTAATATTATGATAACATGGATCTCCTGAAGTGCAAGTTGGATGGAGAGAGGCTGACAGCAGTGAAAATTCAGGCAGCATGCAGAAATGCTGGGTCTCTGCTCAGTTTCCTGTTGGCTGCAAATTTGTAGAGAGCCCTGAGACGGGCGGAACTTCTATTGGCCCCAAACAACGCCCCAGACAACAGAGGGAACGGGGCTAAGGGGAGGGAATTCCCATGCTGGGGATTTCCTTGGCCCTGACCTCCCTACTGCTCAGTGACCTGGACATTAGTTGGGCCTGGCATACAGGTTGACCCTAAGACCATAAGTCCATCTATTGGGATAGAATTTCTGCAGAGGTTCTCCGATCTCCCACCTTAACTTTGGGGGAAGATCTGCAGAAATCCCAGAGAAAAGGCATAAACAGTCAGATATGCAGTTTCTCTGAGGTTTCCACCAATCTTCCGCCGAAGCTACAGTGGATGATCAGAAGAAAGCCCACAGAAATTACTGGCAATTATATTTAATGATTCACAAATGCAACATGAAAAGAACTGATAACGTGCAAGTTAGCTCACTATTCTCTTACCTGGGTTGAAAGTTAGCCTAGACTGAACTGAAGTGTCAGTTTAAATCAGGGCCCGGGTCTTGAACCCACAACTTTCTGAGTCAGAGGAGTATTATCTCACTGATGAATCACACAACAAAAGTAATCTGAGCTCCTTACTGTTGAGGTTTGAGGGGTTTGTCAATTGTTTGCAAAAATGTTGCTGAACGTCAGCCTGGATAGAGGGCTACAATCCAGTAAAAGCACAAATCACTTAATATTAGCAGCAGTAACTATGAGCAGGCAAGGGAAGGGGCTTGCACAACATTGCTCATTTGTATATACAATATGAAGCATTAGATTTGCATCTCAACATTTCTTTGTATACATTTGTCAGTGATCCCCAAGGAAGCCTTTGATCTGGCAGCCCAGATTTTGAGTAAAGTGAAAACTGAAGGACTTGGTAGGGGACATCAATAAAGGTGAATACTTGTTTAAGGATTGTTGATAGCTGGAAGTGAGTGAACAAGAAACAAAGTGATGAAAGAGATGAGACAAAAGTGTGGAACGAGCTGCTTGTGTTTGTGGACAAATGCAAGGTAATAAGAGGGGGAAAAAAATGGGAATTTTTGCGGTGATTTTCTGGATTTGTGCTACTGGCATTGAGCTTCGCCCATCTGGAGTACATGTCAGGAATTGCACGTACACAAGCCATGGTTTAGTCCCATAACTTTAAAGGACAGAAAATCATGGGCTGCATGTACATGATTTCTCAATATGCATTCCCACTGGGAGCGATTCCGTGTCATACTGTTGATTCATAGATGGAGTGGCAACGAAACAACGAGGAAAGGACAGGGAATAATCTTTGCAAATGTCAAGGTAGGGAATCGCCAATGTATGATTGGATGGCCATTTGATGAAGGCATTGAAAAGGTGTGTTAAAAACAGAAGTTGTAGTCATTGTGCGATGTACCTCAGTAGCTGCAGGGTTTATGAAGTCATTGAATGGATTTTATTTCAACGTTGAAAGATGATGTATGAGGCTTCATTTGTTTGGTACTTTTATCGGTCACTGACTGAGCAAGAAGATCTAAAAGCAGAAGAAAGAAGGTAAAAGACCCCTTTATTCTCCCTACCAAATTCTCACTCCATTTTCCCCTCAATGAAAATGGGGATTTGGGAAGCATATTTTAGGTTTCTGGCAATTGTGAGCACAGGCACCCAGTGAGAAACTGTGGATTAATTACTGGGTTTTCGACTCCTACAAGAGGTTTTGAAACTTCCACTCTAGCTCCCTCAATAAGTCAATGGATAAACACAACACACGGCATAGTATTGAACCATACAGACCAGAAGGCCCCAGGTTTTATTTTTGGTGAGATAGTTAATCTAACTGATAGTTAACGTGCTAAATTTTGGCCTCAGCACCCCCTGGACTAGGGAGGAGAAAATGCAATCACAGTTACTACTTCTGATTGCAATCCAGTGCTCCCTGCTGGAAGGCGTGCATGTTTGGACATTGGATGATCATAGAATCTGGCTCGGCTTCAATGTCATCCACCGTCCATGATCAGACAGCCGGCTGACACTCACTGTGTGGATTCACACATGGAAATGTTCACTTTGGCGTTGTTGCCAGTGCATGGGGAGCCATACCCCAGCAAGACCTGGTGCTGTGAGGAAAGGATAGGAAACATTGAGAGTGAGAAAACAGCATTGGGGAAAACACTGGGGAGAGGAAGTTCCTTTTGGAGTTCCTTTTGCTTCCCTCCACCTGCCATGTCTCTGTGCATATTAATGCCTTATTGAAAAATGAACAAGTGGAATCCAAACCCATTTAGATGTTGCTAAATGAACCTGGAATTGCCTAATTCAAGGTACTATGCGTGTTCAATGCAATTTGGCACTTAAGCCTAATGAACATGCTGCAGATCAAATGACCAAGACCGCAGATGCCAGGGTGCCATGGACCATCTTCTTTCCATTGGCACTGACCACCACAAATGTAGCCTGTTTAACAGAATTACACACTAATATTCCATCAATCAGCAATGTCCAGCGGAAATAAACCTCACTGGAGGTTTGAGCAATGACCCCACATTACATATCTCTGTCTCCTATACATATTTTATTCTTCCCCGTTATCATTTCCATCTCATTTAACTTTTCTGTTGCATCCTTTTCAATCCTTCATCCAAATTTAACTAGAACCTTATTTTCGTCACCCACTAACACTTACTTTCAGCTCTGTTGTTTCTGAGGTAGTTATTTTACTTGACGTTAAGTATGCAAGCTGGGCAAATGTATGTATTAAAATGCAGAGCACTGGTATATGGGATAAGCAGCTTGCTGCAGTCTGTGTAACATAAAAGTATTAATCAATAATGCTGTCCGGGTACAGGCTAAGAATACACCATTACTATTGAATGCAAACCTGACCCAGCATAAGGCTTTTTTTTTTGCCTATTTAATATGGCTGCCTCAGCTTTCCTTTGTACAGTGACAGATGAGCCAAGCCAGCTTTGGCTTTTCTATGTATTCTGCTTCTCAACAAAGTTTTTCTTATTTTGCACGTCCCAGAAACCAATGATTTGTTTTTTGGCCCTGCATTGCCCTCTTGAGGACGACATCATTTATACAGTTATCATACTTAGCATGTGAACAATATTAACAGAAGCAGTAGAATTTTCCTTGGCCTACCCAGCCTCGGTTGTAAACAATCAGGAATCAAAATTTCCAAAGCATAGTTTTCTTCTCAAAACCTCTACCATTTTTCTTGTTGAAAAAAATATATAATTCAGCCGAATTTTTGTAAAGTTTTCTTTCAGATTTCTGTACCATCACTAATTAATGAATTTCACTAAATATGTTCAAATAAACATCTTGAGTATTATGGAAGAGTGGGAATTTGTCAAAGAGAGGTGGTCTCTAGATAATACAGAAGACAATCGAAGAAAACTGAGCTACTGGCTCTTCATTTTATTTATTTATTATTGAATGATGCAAGACTAGTGAATATTTGCCTGTTTAGTATTGATGCAACCAATTCATTTTAAAGGATAAAACTAATACATACACACTTAGATGACAAACTGAAGACAAGCCAGCTGTTAAAGTAATTTATAATTGAAGCATTCAAACTGGTCATTGTGAATAATTAAATAATTATTCATTTCACAGAAAATATGTCATACCAAGTGCACCTTCATTTCTAGATAACATTACATTAACCAGGCAAACTACATTTGGCACATCTAGCAGACCTGACTATTTTAATGTTCTTTTAAATACTTATTGTGTTTTTTTTTTCTAAACCACGTCTCTGATAGCCCTGCTTTTTTCACTCTCATTTTTCGCAGTATCTATTACTAATTAAGCATTCAGCAACATTTCTTGTTATGGAAACTGTGTACTTTGCAATGGAAATTCTTGTACAGAGAGATGGAGCCATTGTTCACCAAGGGCGTCTCTATATTTCTGAAAGGGCTGCCCTCTTCCAAATAGCTTTCTCGTTAAAAGAGGGCTTTTTAAAAAAAAATGAAGTTTTCTTTCAAGTCCTCTACTGTTACAGTGTCGCGGCCATCAAAGCCTCCTCCTAGCCATTTTCATTTACCTTGTGACTCTGACCCTTTGTGATGCTGTGCAGTTTCAGGGTAAGCTGATCCCAAAGGTCCCCAAGGATGTTATTCTCATTTATTCACACAGCTCTTTGACTGTAACAGTCCGTGTTTGGCAGTAGATCAGCTCTTGCTGATTCAAGATGCACAATACAGTACCTTTTTTTTCCCCTGGCCTTTTAATAAGGCCCATGTTGTCAGAGAATTTCAATGGGTATCAATCGATTAGCATGTTACATTTCATTCATAGCTGCCAGTAACTTTGGGACGGCTACAGGAGAAATAAAAGGTAGACAGTACTGAAAGGAATCATCTTTGGTGTCTTTGTGCTCTGACATTTCTCCCTGTTCCGTAGTAGACTGCTTCATTCACTGTAAGGAGTTAACACCCTGTTTAATTGTTGCCACACCTAAACCCCATAAAGAACCACATTGCTTATGCTTCGAACTCAGGCCAATTTACTCTGAGGTTGCATGCAAGCGTATTCAAACAGCTGTGCATTGGGAGCCCCGTTTCAGGTGTGTGATAGATGAGTTGAACTACCTTTGGTGCCATCTGTGTGTCTACAGGCAGTCCGTACCTTAGACAGCTGTCCCTCCTCTCTGAACATCAAATGTTTGTGCGTTGTCTCTGGAGAACTATAAGACAAGGCTGCGGCAGTGCCTGTCCCATGAGGCCACTATCATGAGATGCTGTACCTGCCAAATGGTGTGTCATAAAGGGCTCCAGTTACTGGCTGGTAAATTATCTGATTAAAAAAGCCCTTTCATTTTACATCAATAACTGGAGGTAAAAATAAATGGAATGATCTTGAATGCTGCACAACCTTCAGCACATAGGAAGGAGAAAAGATAATTAACTTTTTTTTACTGATCACAATGCTGATATTATTTCCTCTAAATGTAAACCAATTTACCTAAGCTCTTTGCAGATAAACTATTTTAATTTTACTTTTGACGCCCTTTTAATCTATCCCAACTCACTCACTCATTCCTGTGTTTTTTTATAACTGAAATACAATGAAAGCTCCTTTATGGATTTCAGACCATTTGAACTTTTAAGGCGTTATTTTGACATATGTGCAAATGAAGAATATTAAAGTAAGTTCAGCTGATCAATTTTCTTAAAATGATAACAAAGTGTGAACCTATATGCATGGGAATGCAAAACTATGGACGGGACTCTGTCAACCTCGGTGGGTACATTTAAATTTGTTGATTGTCTCTACTCCAACCTGTTAAACAGTGGGAAGACCAAAGTACAGTTAAACGTTGGTAAGACTGAAGCCATTGACTTCGACCCCTGCCAAGGATTTTGAGCCCTTGCCACCAATTCCAACCCCCTTCTGGCCATTGTCTCAGGTTGAACCAGACAGCTTGCAACCTCGACATCCTATTCGACCTGAGCTGAGCTCCCGACCCCATAGCATTTCCATCACAAAGACCACATAGTTCCACAACCATAACATTGTCCGCCTCTGCCCGTACCTCAGCTCATCTGCTGCTAGAACCTTCGTCCATGATTTTCACACTTACAGACTCAACTATTGCAATGCTCTCCTAGCCGGCCTCCCATCCTACACCCTCCGTAAACTTCAGCTCATCCACTACCCGGCTGCCCATATCCTATCCTGTACCGTCTGCTCACTCATCACCCCTGTCCTCGTTGACCTACATTGGCTTTAGGTCACCCAATGCCTCAAATTTCAAATTGTCATCCTTGCATTTAAATGCCTTTATGGCTTTGCCCCTCCCTATCTCTGTAAACTCTTTCAGTGCTACAACTCCCTCTGCCAAACTCTCTCTTCCTCCAATTCTGGCCTCTTCTGCATCCCCCCCTTTCCCTTCGCCCCATCGTTGGCAGCCGTGCCTTCAGCTGCCTGGACCCCACACTCTCCATAAACACCTCCACCTCTGCTTTCCTATCTTCCTTTAAGACCCTCTTTAAATCTACTTCTTCATCAAAGTTTTTGGTCGCCCCTCCTAATATCTCCTTCATCGGTTTGATGTCTTTTTTTTGAATATGCCTCTGTGAAGTTCCTTGGGACAATGCAAGTTGTTGTTGTTGTGTTGAGCACTGAGAACCTGGTTCAAGGTTTGGGCAAAATTGGGCAACTCTCAACCCTACCATGCTGCCATCCCTGTTCGTACGTCGTCCTGCTCCATGTGTAGTGAATCACAACACTCTGCCATACTGATTGCCCAGTATCACCAGCTGACCTCAGCACCTGACTACTATGGCCAGGAAACTGTTACATGGAATTACATTGAAATATCAGTACCATTCGGCCCAACTGTTCTATGCCGGCATTTATGCTCCACACGAGCCTCCTCCCTCCCTACGTTATCTAATCCTATCAAGATACTCTTCTATTCCTTTCTCCCTCATATGCTTATCTAGCTTCTGCTGAAATGCATCTATGCTATTTGCCTTTACCACTCTTTGGGTAAAGAAGTTTATCCTGAATTCCCTGCTGGATTTATCAGAGATTATTTTATATTTATGACCTCTAGTTTTGGACTCCTCACAAGTGGAAATATTTTCTCTACGTCTACCCTATCAAACCCTATCATTATCTTAAAGACCTCATTAAGGTCACCCCTCAGTTTTCTCTTTTCTAGAGAAAAGAGCCCCAGCCTATTCAGCCTTTCCTGATAAGTATATTCTTTCAATTCTGGTATCATCCTTGTGAATCTTTTTTGTATCCTCTCCAATACCTCTATATCCTTTCTATAATATGGAGACCAGAACTGTGCACAATACTCCAAGTGTGGTCTAACCAAGGTACCACACAAGTTTAACATAACTTCTTTGCTTTTCAAATCTATCCCTTTAGAAATGAACCTTAGTGCTTGATTTGCCTTTTTTTATGGCCTTATTAACTTGCATTGCTACTTTTAGTGATTTATGTATCTGTACCCCTAGGTCCCTTTGCTCCTCTATCCCGTTTAGACTCTTATTATCCAAGCAGTATGTGGCCTCCTTATTCTTCCGACCAAAATGCACCACCTCACACTTATTTATATTGAAATTCATTTGCCAATTACATGCCCATTCTGTAAGTTTATTAATGCCCTCTTGCATTTTTATGCATTCTTCCTTTGTATTAACTACACCTGTCAATTTGGTGTCGTCCCCTAATTTAGAAATTGTACGTTTTTTTTTCGTTCATGGGATGTGGGCATCGTTGGCAAGGCCAGCATTTATTGCCCATCCATCATTGCCCTTGAGAAGGTGGTAGTGAGCCAACTTCTTGAACCGCTGCAGTCCGTGTGGTGAAGGTTCTCCCACAATGCTGTTAGGTAGGGAGTTCCAGATTTTGACCCAGTGACGATGAAGGAACTGAGATATATTTCCAAGCCGGGATGGTGTGTGACTTGGAGGGGAATGTGCAGGTGGTGTTGTTCCCATGTGACTGCTGCCCTTGTCCTTCTAGGTGGTAGACGTCGTGGGTTTGGAAGGTGCTGTCAAAGAAGCCTTGGTGGATTGCTGCAGTGCATCCTGTAGATAGTACACACACTGCAGCCATGGTGCGCCGGTGGTGAAGGGAGTGAATGTTTAGGGCGGTGGATGGGGAGCCAATAAAGCGGGCTGCTTTGTCCTGGATGGTGTCGACCTTCATGAGTGTTGTTGGAGCTGCAGTCATCCAGGCAAGTGGAGAGTATTCCACCACACAGTATTTATGTGGCTGGTCCAGTTAAGTTTCTGGTCAATGGTGACCCCCAGGATGTTGATGGTGGGGGATTCGGCGATGGTAATGCTGTTGAATGTCAAGGGGAGGCAGTTAGACTCTCTCGATGGAGATGGTCATTGCCTGGCACTTGTCTGGCGCGAATGCTACTTGCCACTTATCAGCTCAAGCCTGGATGTTGTCCAGGTCTTGCTGCATGCGGGCACGGACTGCTTCATTATCTGAGGGGTTGCAAATGGAACTGAACACTGTGCAGTCACAGGAGTAACTCGGCCAACGTTGTCTACCTCATATGTTGCAGGAAAGGATGCCCCAGAGCATGGTACATTGGCGAGACCATGCAGACGCTGCGACAACGGATGAACGGACACCACGCAACAATCGCCAGACAGGAGGGTTCCCTCCCAGTCGGGGAACACTTCAGCAGTCAAGGACATTCAGCCACCGACCTTCGGGTAATCATACTCCAAGGCGGCCTTCGAGACACACGACAACGCAAAATCGTCGAGCAGAAATTGATAGCCAAGTTCCGCACCCATGAGGACGGCCTCAACCGAGATCTTGGGTTCATGTCACGCTACACGTAACCCCACCAGCGAACAAATGTTATCTGTTTTTAATATAACGGGTCATTTGCTGTCTTTCTCTTCCTTCCGGATATTTCTATGTTTCTGCCTCTCTCTCTCTGTTCTTTTTTTGGTTGTTTGTATATTCGGTGGCCTTGTAGGTAACACCTCTCTGTCTGCACACTGTGATTGCCTTGGCAACGGGCAGTTGGAAAGACTATCTGTAATCACCAGGTATTGTTCTGTGATTTATAAATGTGAAGGGTTCGAGGATTTCATTTCCACAACATTCACCTGAGGAAGGAGGAAGCCTCCGAAAGCTTGTGAATTTCAAATAAAATTGTTGGACTATAACTTGGTGTTGTAAAATTGTTTACAATTGTCAACCCCAGTCCATCACCGGCATCTCCACATTTTGTTTTTTAGTCAACTTGCTATCCATTCTGCTACCTGTCCCCTGACTCCACATGCTCTGACCTTATTCATGAGTCTACAATGTGGTACCTTATCGAAGGCCTTTTGAAAATCCAATATATATTAAATCTACTATAATACCCTTGTCTACTCTTTCTGTTACTTCTTCAAAGAATTCAATAAAGTTGGTCAAGCATGACTTTCCCTTCTGAAATCCATGCTGATTATTCTTCATTATATTTTCATTCTCTAGATGTCTTTCTATTACATCATTGAGTAAAGAATCTATTATTTTTCCTGTCACCGATGTTAAGCTAACTGGTCTATAATTCCCTGGACTTATTCCATCTCCCCTTTTAAATATAGGAATAATATTAACTGTCCACCAGTCCTCTGGCACTATTCGCTTTTCAAGTGAATTTTTATATATATGTAATAGTGCCTCTGCTATCTCTTTCCTAACTTTTTTTAATATTCACGGATGCAATCCATCTGGACCAGGGGATAATTGATAATTTAATCTAGTAGTTCCTCTTCACTTTCCTAATTGTTTTTTTTGTCTTCTTGCCTAGCCTCTTCATATTCCCTTTTGTCATCCTCTCCTTTATTGTCTGTGTACTTAGAGTATGCATTTACTTTAGATACAATTTTACCTTTATCTCTTTATTCATCCATGGTGTTTCATTATTGGAAAGTTCGTCCTTGCTTTTTAGAGGAATATGTTTCTCCTGAATTTTATTGATCACCGTTTTAAATGTTACCCGCTGCTGTTTTATTTCTTTTTCTGTCAATTTTTTTCCCACTTTACCTGCCCTAGTTCCATTCTCATCCCCTCAAAATTTGCTTTTTTCCAATCTATTACTTTGCTCTACTATTTCAGTTCAGCTGCAGATTTCCGGTAACAGATCAATTTTGGAGTGTGTTCACTGTTTCTGTTCCTGGTGTAAGGTTTTTAAAATGTTTTCATTCCAGAAGTATAAAAGAACAACCAGCAGTTAGATTTGATTTGGAGGAAATGCCCTGGAAGGTACTGCAATGTGATCCAAATAGGGCTGCGAAATTCAGGTGCATGTAACTGTTTATTAAAAGTTTTTTCTAATGTGGAGATCTTATTACATAACAACATAAGAAATAGGAGCAGGAGTAGGCCCTATGGCCCCTTGAGCCTGTTCCACCATTCAATCAGATCATGGCTAATCTTCTACCTCAACTCCACTTTCCCACCCGATCCACATATCCCTTGATTCCCTTAGTGTCCAAAAATCTATCGATCTCAATGTTGAATATACTCAACAACTGAGCATCCACAGCCCTCTGGGGCAGAGAATTCCAAAGATTCACAACCTTCTGAGTGAAGAAATTTTTCCTCATCTTGGTCCTAAATAGTCCATCCCTTATCTTGAGACTATGACCCCTAGTTCTAGACTCTGCAGCCAGGGGAAACAACCTCTCAGTATCTACCGTCAAGCCCTCTAAGAATTTTATATGTTTCAATGAGATCACCTCTCATTCTTCTAAACTCCAGAGAATATAAGCCCATTCTACACAATCCCTCCTCATAGGACAACCCTCTCATCCTAGGAATCAATCTAATGAACCTTCGTTGCACCCCCCTCCAAGGCAGGTATATCCTTCCTTAGGTAAGGAGACCAAAACTGTGCACAGTACTCCAGGTATGGTCTCACCAGAGCCCTATATAAATTGCAGCAAGATCTCCTTGCTCTTATACTCCAACCCACTTGCAATAAAGGCTAACATATCATTTGCCTTCCTAACTGTTTGCTGTATCTGCATGTTAACTTTCTGTGATTCAAGGTCACCCAAATCCCTCTGACTATCAACATTTCTTAGTATCTCACCTTTTAAAAAATATTCTGCTTTTCTATTCTTCCGACCAAAGTGGATAATTTCACATTTCCCCACATTATACTCCATCTGCCACCTTCTCGCCCAATCACTTAACCTTTCTATGTCCCTTTGCAGACCCATGGGGCTCGATTTTCACACCTGCGATTGGGTGCGTTCATGGCGGGGGGGTTGCGAAAATCTGGGATTCCCGGGGCGGGTCTGGAGCCCGGCTCCAACCCACCCACTTCCGGGTTCCCCAGTGACGAGCTGACATGCGCGTGCAGCCCCCGCATGTGGGACTCGCCACTTAAAGTACTTAAACAGGTACTTCAGGTCGGATGGGATTATGAAATGAACTAAGACTGTTTCCCGTACTGGGGGAAACACTCCCAGTTGAAATGGACGTGTTGCAGCCATCAGCCTGTGGCAACTGCAAAGGTCCATTTGACAGGTGGGGGTGGGGGACCCTCACTCATTGCAGGAGGCCACTCTGTCACTTTGGACAAAGTTTGGCCTCCACCACCTTCCTCCTAACAATAAAATTCACCAACTTGCACACTTACCCCGGTGTCCAGACACATTTACCTACCTTGCGGACCCCCTCAGATGTACATCTTCCAGATGGGGGCCGCTGTGGCTGCAGTCATGACCTCCTCGGAGGACGAACAGCATCACCAGCCTCGTCGGCCACGCTGTCCACCTCTGACATGTGGAGCTCCACAATACAGTGCTGTGACACATCCACCTGCACAGCAGGAGGGAGGACAACAGCAGAGAGAGATGCGTCGCAGAAGGCACTACCCTCGCCACAGGGTCTACAGGCCGAGGCTCAGCTTCCTGGACCTCTCTGAGCAGCAGTGCACACGGAGGCTCAGAATCACTCGATATGTAGTCGTGGACATCTGCAGCCTCCTTCATGCCGAGCTGCTCCTGGCTGGCCCGAGCACCATCTTCTTACCTGTCGCTGTCAAAGTCACCACTGCCCTCAACAACTTCTCCTCCGCATCCTTCCAGGGTGCCACCGGGGACATCGCCGACGTCTCTCAGTCGTCTGCACAAAAGAGCCCTGCAAATACACCTACACCCACTCTGCAGTGACACAATGGGTGGCATCAGTTGTGGGTCTTCATAGTGATCCGCAGGAAAGGGCATTATTACACAAACCGGACAAAATTTGCAAAGACGTGGCAGTAGTGGTGACAATATAATATGTAATGTGAGTTGATCAGAAATTAAATATAAGTAAAAACCATGACAAACCCTTAAACGCCCTTGTGCATCCCCTTCATGATCACGACACCTTTGCCTTACGCTTCCTACTGCACATATCTGATGCATGCCCTGTGGCTGCAGCACAGGTAGTGGCAGGTTGAGCGAGGCTGACCGTGAAAGAGATGCATGAGAGGGTGAGTATGAGATAGAGCCATGAGATTGTATGAGGATTGGGTTGAGTGGTAGTGGTGGGATGAGTACTGGCGAGGTGAGTAAGTGCAGGTAAGATGAGGATGAGGTTTGAGTGGGTGTGAGGGGTGATGTGACAGAGTAGTGTTGGCAGTGCAGAAGGAGATGTGGGGTGGGGGCGGTGATGTGGCAGACGGAGTGTTGGGGAATCAGTAAGTGTGCTCACTTCGGCTGACCTACTTAGGTCATTGAAGCGCCTCCTGCACTGTATGCAGTTGGGCGATATGTTGGTGGTGCAGGTGATCTGCTCTGCCACCTCAAGCCAGGCCTTCTTGTTCGCAGAGGCAGGCCGCTTCCTCCCGCCCGCCGGGGGGATGATCTCTGTCCTCCCCCTCCTCCTCACCCCATCCAATGATACCTGGAGTGAGGCATCATTAAACCTGGGAGCAGCCTTCCCCCTGGGCTGCTCCATGCTGTAATTTATCCTATTTTCTGCAGCATCAGTCAGTGGAGGACTGCCCCTTTAAATAGGGCTCCTCCAGCTGACAGACCTTGCTGTGCATGCGCAGTCCGCCCGCCGCGCAGCTTACCAGCGGGAAACCCGAAAGCACAGGTAAGTGGCTCCAATTAGCCTGCGATTCCGTGCAGAGCACCCCGATTTCAGCGGGTGCGTTACCCATGCGCCCAGTCGACCCCCTGCTGAGAACCCGCCGCCCTGCTAATATCGAGCCCATTGTGTCCTCCTCATAGCCTACTTTCCCATCTAGCCTTGTATCATCAGCAAACTTGGATACATTACACTCGGTCCCCTCATCTAAGTCATTGATGTATATTGCAAACAGTTGACGCCCAAGCACTGATCCTTGCGGCATCCCACTAGTTACAACCTGCCAGTCTGAAAATGACCCATTTATTCCTACTCTGCTTTCTGTCCGTTATCTAATTCTCAATCCATGCTAATATATTACCCCCAATCCCATGAGCCCTAATCTTGTGTAACAACCTCTTGTGTGACACCTTATTGAATGTCTTTGGAAAATCCAAATATACTACTTCCACTAGTTCCCATCTTATCTACCCTGCTAGTTGCACACTCAAAAAATTCTGATAGATTTAAGAACATAAGAATATAAGAAAGAGGAACAGGAGTAGGCCATACAGCCCCTCGAGCCTGTTCCGCCATTCAATCAGATCATGGCTGATCTTCCACCTCAACTCCACTTTCCCTCCCGATCCCCATATCCCTTGATTCCCCTCGAGTCCAAAAATCTTTCCATCTCAGCCTTGAATATATTCAATGACTCAGCATCCACAGCCTTCTGGGGTAGAGAATTCCAAAGATTCACAACCCTCTGCATGAAGAAATTCCTCTTCATCTCAGTCTTGAATTGCGGACCCCGTATCCTGCGATTATGCCCTCTAGTTCTAGACTCTCTAGTCAGGGGAAACAATCTCTCAGCATCTACCCTGTCAAGCCCCCTCATAATTTTATATGTTTCAATCAGATCACCTGTCATTCTTCTAAACTCCAGAGAGTATAGGCCCATTCTACTCAACCTCTCTTCATAGGACAACCCTCTCATGCCAGGAATTAATCTAGTGAACCTTCGTTGCACTGCCTCTAAGGCAAGTATATCCTTCCTTAGATAAGGAGACCAAAACTGTACACAGTACTCCAGGTGAGGTCTCACCAATGCCCTCTACAACTATAGTAAGATTTCCTTACTCTTGTATTTCAATCCCCTTGCAATAAAGGCCAACATGCCATTTGCTTTCCTAATTGCCTGCTATACCTGCATACTAACTTTTGTGTTTCTTGTATGAGGACACCCAAGTCTCTTTGAACACCAACATTTAATAGTTTCTCACCATTTAAAAAATATTCTGTTTTTCTATTCTTCCTACCAAAGTGAATCATCTCACATTTCCCCACATTATACTCCATCTGCCATCTTCTTGCCCACTCACTTAACCTGTCTATATCCCTTTGCAGAATCTTTAGGCTCAATTTCAAAACGGAGCTGGGAAGGGGGCGGGAGGGTCAAATTGAAGTCAGGAAACTCATTAGTATGAGTTTCCCGGACGTTCTTACGATTTTGACGTAAGGACGTCTTTTATTTTTTTTTTGTCGGTTTCCCGTCCGACTGACCGGACAGATTGACAGGCTGGTCTCAGTCCGACCGGAGACCAGCCAGGGAGAGGACTTGTTTAGGTAAGTCTGCAGGTAAGTCTTTGTTTCTATGGATGGGGGGGGGCAAGGGGGCATGGGTGGGCATGGGGGCATGGGTGGGCATGGGGGCATGAGTGGGCATAGGTTGGCATAGGTCAGCACAGGTTATCATCAATTGGCACGTGTGGGCATAGGCTGGCACAGGGGTCATAAGTCATGGGGGATAGGATCGGGTGTCAGTCACGGGGGGGTTGTCGGGATCGGGGGTCATCGTGAGGGTCCGCGATCGTTGAGGGGGAAGGTCGAGGGTTGGAGGATCGGTGTGGGTGGGGAGGATCAGGGGTCAGGGGTGGGAGGATCGGAGTGAAGGGGAGGATTGGGGTCGGGGTCGGAGGGGGAGGATCGGGGTCGGGGAGCATTGGGGGTGGGGGTCCTTGATTAGGGGGAGAGTCCGTGATCGGGGATCGGGTTTCCGCAATCGGGGGGGGTCCGCGATCGGGGGTCAGGTGTCCGTGATCGGGGGTGGTGTCCGCGATCGGGGGGGTTCGGAGCAGGTAGGCTCGTTGGGCCTGGGGGAAGCACTCCTGCTCCTCTGAGCCCACAAGCTGTGCCTTTCTAAGCACCTACCTGTTAGTCTCGGGCCTTCTCGCCTCTCCTTTCACGAGGCATAAAACAGAAGGCCCGGGATTCCCGGCCCCCCGTGTTTTAAATTGGGAATTCGAGTAAAATGGAGGCCTGAAATCTCCTTGAAAGGTTTTTAAGGCCCAACCCACCTCCTGGGAGCAGGTTGGTCGCCCGCCCCTCTTCCCGCCCAGGTGAAAACCGGAAATGGGCGGGTCTGAAATGGTGGCAATTTTTATTGCCCCCCTGCCCCCAAGCCACCCATTTTTTATTTTGGATAATGAGCCCTTTGTGTCCACCTCACAGTTTACTTTCCCACCTAGCTTTGTATCATCAGTAAACTTGGATACATTACACTCAGTCCCTTCATCTAAGTTATTAATATAGATTATAAACAGCTGAGGCCCCAGGACCGATCCTTGCAGCACCCCACTAGTTACAGCCTGCCAACCTGAGAATGACCCATTTATCCCTACTCTCTGTTTTCTGATCTTTAACCAATCCTCTATCCATGCTAATATATTACCCTCAACCCCATGAGCCTTTATCTTGTGTCAACCTTTGTCAAACCCTTGTCAAACACGATTTCCCTTTCTTAAAACCGTATTGACTCTGCCTAATCATTATGATTTTCTAAGTGCCCTGTTATTACGTCCTTAATAATAGATTCTAGTATTACCAAAATTAAACTTCTAATGACATAAATAATTGAAACACAGCATACAAAGCAATTTTGATCAATGTACAATTTCTTACACGCATCTTCAAAATTAACAGTTGGCTTATCAACTGGTAAAAAATTAGTCCTCCTTTACCCCATTTCAACTTATAATTGTTAAAATCTTATTGTCATTGTTACTTCCCCATTGACATCTATAGACAACTTATGGAATAAAACACATTGCACTGTAGATCAAAAGTGCACCTTCACCTATTTAAGTACATAAGAGAAAATTAAAAGGCAGATACATGTGTAAAAGGTACAATTTCTGCAGAAAGGTTACAGGAGTATGACTGGATAGTTTCTTTTCTTGATCTAGTAGTATGTCCGGTTGTGGTGTGGCTTGAAGCATTTTTTTTGGGCTCATTGCTTCTTTTCCTGAATTTCTAGCTTTTCCACTCAGCCCTTTTATTTTTATTTTTTTTAGGAGATACAGGCCTTGACTTTTTGGTGTAAAAACATTGTATTCTGGGTGGGCTGGTGTGGAATTTGGGGTAGGATGCAGTTATGCTGGATCCCTGACTAATTTTCCACCTGTCAAAATTTCCTCGGCATCATGTGGGCAGGTGCATAATACTCCACCCACAAATGAGCAGGAGCAAATAGATGTATCATGTCATATGACAAAATTCCTGAATTCGTGACCTTAGCAACACTTGGCACAAGGAACACTAGTGCATTTCTGCTGTCTAACTTTGCTGAGGGCATTCAAGGCATTTGAAAGTGAAAAGGCCCACTGTTTCCCTGCAGCAAACGATCGCAGACACTAACGACGGGCCTGGGATCTTTTTGTTTTTACAATCTTTAGGTGTGCAATCGGCCCCATGCACTGCGGTTGAGCCCTGCTTTCAGTTTCCTGAGGCAGGCACCCCATTTGTACCATAAATGGTGCACACATCGGCCAGCGGTATTCAAATGGTCCTAACACTGGAATTTGGGACAGGATTGGGGCATACCGTGGGGTGACTCTCTTTCCTCTAACCAACCGTGCTGATGCCATTAATATAGTTGCCAACCATCCACTTTTCACACCATATTTTGTATTTCTAGCCCCCATTTCGTGTGGGGACCCAATAATTTTGCGATCGCATAAATTGAAAAATAAAAGCAGTAAATCACAACTCTAGTTTGTAATAAGACTTGTGGTTAGATTTTACAGTAACCAATTTCAGAAAAGAAAGTTGGAAGAACTGATTCTAAAAAAGCCATTGGTTCTTATCTAGACTTTACTGAGTTGATATTAATCTGGTGGAGACTGGACTCTGCAATAATTCGTTGCTCTGACTGCAAGACGAGCAGCCCCAGCTTGAGGCCCAGGACACTGTTGCAGATGGGATCTATGATCCAGCATCTTGGGATTACACTGCTCTCCTGGCAATGACACCACTTCTTGTTTATTCACCATCATTTCCTGTTTATATGGAGGTATCTGGCTATCCCAGTAGTCAGCACAATCACCTCATAGTGACTATTTCTCATCTTCTGCACGTTCTCCTGTCATTCTCTGTCTTTCTCATTCTTTGTCTCTGCTATTCGCTGTGTCTGTCCCTGGTATTCTTTATCTTTGTCTGGTCATTCTGTCTCTGTCTTTCTGTTCTTGTCATTCTCGTTTTGTCTGCATCCCTGTAATTCTTTGTCTGTCTCTCTGTTATTGTCATTCTCTCTGTTTCTATCTCTGTTTTTTCATTTTCTCTCAGAACCCTTCATTCTCTTTCTCTATGTCTATCTCATTCTCTCTAACCCCATGTTATTTTTTGTTTCTCTGTTCCTGCCATTCTCTCTAAATCAGTCTCTATCATTATCTGCCTCTGCCTCTCACTTACCTCTTCAAAGATTTCTAAATTCACTGCTACTGATGGGATTTGGATACAGCTGCAGCTTAAGTCATGGCGTAGCCCACTGCACTACTTCTTTTTGTAGGTCATAAGTGAGGACATTGGATTTCAGTTTTGAGATTAAAAAACGGAATTGTGAATGTGATCCTGAAAGGCCAATATAAATCTTGAAATCCAACGTAAATAATAATATTCAGTCACCTTTAAGTCATGACCTTGGTCTTAGGCCTGTTTTCAGGGCTTTTCTTCAGTTTCTTGTTGTAATTTGAATTGTCAGGTTTTTTTATAGCGGCTGACTTAGCTTTTTGAAAGCTCTTCATCGGCTTTTGAGGATGTAACTAGCAGGCTAGATAAAGGGGAACCAGTGGACGTAGTACATTTGGATTTCCAAAAGGCATTCAATAAGGTGCCACATAAATGGTTGTGATGTAAGATAAGAGCCCATTGGATTGGGGGTAATATATTAGTATGGGTAGAGGATTGGTTAACGGACAGAAAACAGAGAGAAGGGATAATCGGGTCATTCTCAGGTTGGCAGGCTGTTACTGGTGGGGTGCCGCAAGGATCAGTGCTTGGGCCTCAGCTATTTACAATCTATATTAATGACTTACATGAAGGAACCGAGTGTAATGTATCCAAGTTTGCTGACGATACAAAGCTAGGTGGGAAAGTAAGCTGTGAGGAGTCTGCAAAGGGATATAGACAGGTTAACTGAGGGGGCAAGAAGGTGGCAGATGGAGTATAATGTGGGGAAATGTGAGGTTATTCACTTTGGTAGGAAGAATAGAAAAGCAGAATATATTTTAAATGGGGAAAAACTATTAAGTATTGGTGTTCAGAAAGATCTGGGTGCCCTCATACAAGAAACACAGAAAGTTAGCATGCAGGTACAGCAAGCAATTAGGAAAGCAAATGGTATGTTGGCCTTTATTGCAAAGGGGTTGGAATACAAGAGTAAGGAAGTCTTACTACAATTGTTCAGGGCTTTGGTGAGACCACATCTGGAATATCGTGCACAGTTTTGGTCTCCTTATCTAAGGAAGGATGTACTTGCCTTAGAGGCAGTGCAACGAAGGTTCGCTACATTGATTCCTGGGATGAGAGCGTCCTATGATGAGAGATTGAGTAAAATGGGCCTATATTCTCTGGAGTTTGGAAGAATGAGAGATGATCTCATTGAAACATATAAGATTCTGAGGAGGCTTGACAGGGTAGATGCTGAGAGGTTGTTTCCCCTGGTTGGAGAGTCGAGAACTAGGGGGCATAATCTCAGGATAAGGGGTTGGCCATATCGGTCTGAGATGAGGAGGAATTTCTTCACCCCAGAGGGCTGTGGATGCTGAGTCATTGAATATATTCAAGACTGAGATTGATAGATTTTTGGACTCTAGGGGACTCAAGGGGCATGGGGATCGAGCGGGAAAGTGGAGTTGAGGTCGAAGATCAGCCATGATCTTATTGAATGGCAGAGCAGGCTCGAGGGGCCGTATGGCCTACTCCTGCTCCTATTTCTTATGTTCTTATATTCTTATGCTTTTCTGAATTCTGTAGGTTAGTATCTCCGAGCACCAAACACAGCACTTCATTAAGAAAGAGTTACACACTTAACTTTTCTTCTTGATTTTTTTTAACTCATTATTACTTTACTCATTACATCTGCTTTTAAAGTAAGGGTCCCAGTCAGACAGGGGACAAGTCTGGATATCAGAGGGCACAGTATCAGTGACTGACTGTAAAAACAAGGTACTGAGGAAGTCTGCATTAATTTGTCCAGTCACTACACAGTTAGATTGTCTTCAAAGGCAGAATATAAACTATATAACCAGGAAATTATCTCAAAAACTTGAGCTAAAAAGTCAGAGTGATAGAAAGTATTAGTAACATATTTCACTTTGATGTTAAAGGAACTGTATTTATTTTTGTTGTTTGTTATTGTGTAAGTAGTGACATGTGTAGCATTTGACATCTGGATCTTTTTAACTAAAATCTTTTTTAAAAAATTGGTAAGTCAACTTTCGATGAAGCAAAGAACAAGAGATTGACTTTCTGTCAGTGGAATCTTCAAAACCAGCCAAGAGGGCAACAACGGCTAACAAATTACAGGAAAGTGCAGAAGTGGAATAGGAATCTCCTCCGTCATGAGCGAGTGCATCACTCTCATGCACACCAGCATTTCCAAGCACTTCAAAAAGAACCCTGAGATGAAAGCTCACTGTCACACAAACCCCATCCCTTTTCACCTGTTCCATTGTTATTTTTATGAACTTTCTAAGGCCTGAGAAATTAAACAAGTGTAAAATTAAAGTCTGCTTTTGATGATTAAAATATTACAAAATTTGATTCGATTGAACAATTTCAAATTTGTGTTTGGGTAATACTTGCCTGCAGATACTTGTCCACAAAAATCAGGACAAATCCAATCTGACCAATTACCGCCCCATCAGACTACTCTCAATCATCAGCAAAGTGATGGAAGATGTCGTCGACAGTGCTATCAAGCGGCACTTATTCACCAACAACCTGCTCACCGATGCTCAGTTTGGGTACGGCCAGGACCATTCAGCTCCAGACCTCATTACAGCCTTGGTCCAAACATGGACAAAAGAGCTGAATTCCAGAGGTGAGGTGAGAGTAGCTGCCCTTGACATCATGGCAGCATTTGACTGAGTGTGGCACCAAGAAGCCCTAGTAAAATTGAAGTCAATGGGAATCAGGGGGAAACTCTCCAGTGGCTGGAGTCATAACTAGCACAAAGGAAGATGATAGTGGTTGTTGGAGGCCAATCATCTCAGCCCCAGGACATTGCTGCAGGAGTTCCTCAGGGCAGTGTCCTAGGCCCAACCATTTTCAGCTGCTTCATCAATGACCTTCCCTCCATCATAAGGTCAGAAATGGGGATGTTCGCTGATGATTGCACAGTGTTCAATTCCATTCGCAACCCCTCAGATAATGAAGCAGTCCGAGCCCGCATGCAGCAAGACCTGGACAACATCCAGGCTTGGGCTGATAAGTGTCAAGTAACATTCGCTCCAGACAAGTGCCAGGCAATGACCATCTCCAACCAGAGAGAGTCTAACCACCTCCCCTTGACATTCAACGGCATTACCATCGCCGAATCCCCCACCATCAACATCCTGGGGGTCACCATTGACAAGGAACTTAACTGGACTAGTCACATAAATACTGTGGCTACAAGAGCAGGTCAGAGGCTGGGCATTCTGCAGCGAGTGACTCACCTCCTGAGTACCCAAAGCCTTTTCACCATCTACAAGGCACAAGTCAGGAGTGTGATGGAATACTCTCCACTTGCCTGGATGAGTGCAGCTCCAACAACACTCAAGAAGCTCGACACCATCCAGGACAAAGCAGCCCACTTGATTGGCACCCCATCCATCACCCTAAACATTCACTCCCTCCACCACCGGCGCACAGTAGCTGCAGTGTGCACCATCCACAGGATGCACTGCAGCAACTCGCCAAGGCTTCTTCGACAGCACCTCCCAAACCCGCGACCTCTACCACCTAGAAGGACAAGGGCAGCAGGCACATGGGAACAACACCACCTGCACGCTCCCCTCCAAGTCACACACCATCCCGACTTGGAAATATATCGCCGTTCCTTCATTGTCGCTGGGTCAAAATCCTGGAACTCCCTTCCCAGCAGCACTGTGGGAGAACCTTCACCACACGGACTGCAGCGGTTCAAGAAGGTGGTTCACCACCACCTTCTCAAGGGCAATTAGGGATGGGCAATAAATGCTGGCCTCGCCAGCGACGCCCACATCCCATGAACGAAAAAAAAACAGAATGAGGCATTCTTTTAGGCCAGCCTACAGTGCTCCCCCACGGAATGTATGAATGCTTCATTTCAATATTCAAATCAATTTTTCTCAGCTGTGGTGGCAGCACTCTCATCTCTGAGTCAGAATGATGTGGGTTCAAGTCCCAATCCAGAGACTTGAGTACAAAATCCAGGCTGACACTTCAGTGCAGTGCTGAGGGAGTGTTGCACTGTGGGAGGTGCCACCTCTCGGATGAGATGTTAAACCGAGGCCTCGTCTACCCTTTCAGGTGGATATAAAAGATCCCATCGCACTATTCGAAGAAGAGCAGGGGAGTTCTCCCTGGTGTCCTGGCCAATATTTATCTGTCAACCAACATCACTAAAAAACAGATTACCTGGTCATTATCACCTTGCTGTTTGTGGGACCTTGCTGTGCACAAATTGGCTGCCATGTTTCTTACATTACAACAATGACTATAGTTCAAAAGTACTTCATTGGCTGTAAAGCCTTTTGGGACGTCCTGAGGTCGTGAATGGAGCTATATAATACAAGTCTTTCTATAATACATGTCTTTAAATGTATATTAATAACACAGTTTCCCATTGTATCCCAAAGGACTGTGCTGCGTGTTTTACTTGCCCACTTGGAGTCTACAAAAAGGGAGGCTCTGTGCACAATGGAGCTCTTAAAGGGGCAGATATTTTTTGAATATTTGTTTTTATTTTTCCAGTGCCATTTTATTGTTTTTTTGTTTTATTCTCAGAATGTTTTTTTCTTTATTTTTGGATTTTTTTCTGAACATGTAGCGAATGCTCATGTTGAAACAAAAAGAACCAAATGTTTGCAAAATTACCAGAGAGCCAACTGTACATGAAGCATTTGCAAGGCTTCAGCAGAACAGGAAGAGCTTAACAAAAAAAGAACATATTAAGGGGCTCTTACAATACAAACAAAATTGGAGCTTTGGGAGCAACAAGGCCCCTTCCTGGTCCCACAAGGAAAGTAAAACAACTTACCATAAATGGGCTCTGCTGTCTTCACCTGGCAGGAGGGAGCGAGCCTTCGGCTCAGTAGTAGCATTCCTGTCTCTGAGTCAGAAGATACAGGGTTTGAACTCCACTCTAGACAGTCCCAGTGAGCGGAGGCCGCAGCCCCTGCTCGGAATTCTGGGTTGACATCCAGTGGGATACTCATGTCCTGTGGGTTCAGGTGCCCCCCCTCATCGTATGGGTTGTAGAAGCCCATAAAACCCTAATGCCAAATAGCACTAACCACCATATCAGCTAGTATGAAGATGGTTACGGCCACAGAAGCAGCCTTCAAGTTGAGGCCTGTCAGACAGTTAATTAGCCTGCGAAACCTTCCACTATTTTATACTATTCTCTCCAAGGGAAGAGTCAAGATACGAAAACAACAACTTGGTGAGATAGCCACCAGGGTATTTACCAGGGACACTAACAAGGTGGGCAGGACATAAGAACATAGGAACAGGAGTAAGCCATTTGGCCCCTCGAGCCTGTTCCGCCATTCAATAAGATATGTGACCTAACTCCATATACCCGCCATGGCCCCATATCCCCTAATACCTTTGGTTAACAAAAATCTATCAATCTCAGATTTAGCATCAACTGCAGTCTGAAGAAGAGTTCCAAATTTCTACCACCCTTTGCACGTAGAAGTGTTTCCTAACTTCACTCTTAAAGTCCTGGCTCTATTGTTAGGCTATGTCCCCTAGTTCTAGACTCCCCAACCAGCAGAAATAGTTTCTCTCTATCTACCCTATCAGTTCCCCTTGGTATTTTGAAAACTTCAATCAAATCACCATTTAATCTTCTAAATTCCAGGGAATACAACCCTAGTTTGTGCTGTCCTCTTCGTAATTTAACCCTTGGAGTCCAGGTAGTATTCTAGTAAATCTACGCCGCACTGCCTCCAAGACCAATATATCCTTCCTAAGGTGCAGTGCCCAGAACTGAACACAGTACTCCAGAGGCCTAACTAGGGCTTTGTATAGCTATCGGATAACTTCTACGCGCTTGCATTCTAATCCTCCAGATATAAAGGCCAGCATTCCATTAGCCTTTTTGATTATTTTCTGTACCTATCCATGAAATTTATTGATCTATGTACATGGACATTTAAGTCCCTTTGGACCTCCATTGTTTTGAGCTTTTCACCATTTAGAAAGTACTCT
This sequence comes from Heptranchias perlo, assembly GCF_035084215.1. Lineage (NCBI taxonomy): Eukaryota > Metazoa > Chordata > Chondrichthyes > Hexanchiformes > Hexanchidae > Heptranchias > Heptranchias perlo. Next base: position 96,103,808 of record NC_090329.1, on the reverse strand, counting down.
GATCTATCCTTTTTAGGTCCAAAGTGGATGACCTCACACTTGCCTACATTGAAATCTATTTGCCCAGTCTTGCCAATTCACTTAATCTATTACTATCTCTCTGTAATTTCATGCTTCCATCTACACTGCTTACAATGCTGCCTATCTTTGTGTCATCATGAATATGTGGATCTCTATCCCATTATGTAAGTCATTAATAAATACAGTGAATAGTTGAGGCCCCAACTCAGATCCCTGTGGGACACCACTAGGCACATCCTGCCAATTTGAATACCTGCCCATTAGGCCGTAAGGATAATGGGCAGGTATTCAATCATTAGAAGAAGAGATCTAAAAAGATTTTAAAACATTTAAGATAGAAAGGGGGGAGATAATTCATAAACTAATCAAAATTAGGGAGGATAAAACCCCTGGTCCAGATGGATTGCATCCGTGAATATTAAAAGATGTTAGGGAGGAGATAGCAGAAGCACTATTACATATATATAAAAATTCACTAGAAAAGGGAATAGAGTCAGAGGACTGGCAGATAGCTAATGTTATTCTTATATTTGAAAAGGGAGATAGTACAAGTCCAGGGAACTTTAGACTAGTTAGCTTAACATCAGTATAGGAAAGATAATGGAATCTCCACTCAAAGATGCAATAGAAAGACATCTAAAGAACAAAAATATAATAAAGAATAGTCAGCACAGATTTCAGAAGGGAAAGTCATGTTTGACCAACTTTATTGAATTCTTTGAAGAATTAACAGAAAGGCAAGGCAAGGGATGTAATATATTTGGATTTTCAAAAGGCCTTCAATTAGGTACTGCATTGTAGACTCATGGCTAAGGTCAGAGCATGTGGAGTCAGGGGACAGGTAGCAGAACGGATAGCAAGTTGGCTACAAAATAGAAAACAGAGAGTAGTAGTTAAGGGAGCTGTCAGACTGGCAAAGGATGGGAAGTGGTGTTCCACAGGGATCGGTGCTGGGACCACTGTTGTTCACAATTTACATTAACAATTTGGATTCAGGAATCGGAAGTACAATTTCAAAATTTGTGGACGACATCAAATTGGGGGGTTAGTTAATACAAAGGAAGAATGCGTCAAAATGCAAGAGGACATTAATAAACTGGCAGAATGAGCAAGTAATTGGCAAATGCATTTTAATATAAGTAAGTGTGAGGTGTTGTGTTTTGGTCGGAAAATATGGAGGCCACACACCTTTTGAATAATCAGAGTCCAAAACGGGATAGAGGAGCAAAAGGTTCTAGGGAACAGATACATAAATCACTAAAAGTGGCAACGCAGGTTAATAAGGCCATAAAAAAGACAAACCAAGCGCTGGGGTTCATTTCTAGAGGAATAGAATTGAAAAGCATAGAAGTTATGCTAAACTTGTATAGAACCTTGGTTAGACCACACTTGGAGTACTGTGCACAGTTCTGGCCTCCATATTATAGAAAGGATATAGAGGCATTAGCGAAGGTGCAAAAAAGATTCACAAGGATGATACCAGAACTGAGAGGATATACTTATCAGGAAAGGCTGAACAGACTGGGGCTCTTTTCTCTAGAAAAGGGAAGGGTGAGGGATGACTTGATAGAGGTCTTTACAATAATGTTAGGGTTTGATAGGGTAGACGTAGAGAAAATGTTTCCACTTGTGGGGAAGTCCAAAACCAGAGATCATAAATATAAAATAGTCAATAATAAATCCAACAGGGAATTCAGGAGAAACTTTTTTACCCAAAGAGTGGTAACAATATGGAACGCGCTACCACAAGGAACAGTTGAGGCAAATACCATAGATGCATTTAAGGGGAAGCTCGATAAGCACATGAGGGAGAAAGGAATAGAGGAGTATCCTGATAGGGATAGATAAATAGGGAGGGAGGAGGCTCGTGTAGAGCATAAATGCTGGCATAGACCAGTTGGGCCGAATGGCCTGTTTCTGTGCTGTAGTTTCGATGTGACTCAATGTAACTGTCCAAGATGCACTTTTGAACAGATTGCAAGATATTTGGTGTGATGTCTGTGTAGTTGTCTGTATGCCTAGGTGGCAGTGCAACAAGATATAACAGCAGGATGGGAAAAGCCCTGAGCTTGGATGAGGCCATAGCTTCACCTTCCCCTATCCCCTCCGTGCTCTTATATGCAGGATTCTTCAGGTTGGCTTCTACCTGCAATTATCAAAAGCAATTGTGCCGCCAGCTAAATGTTTGGCTGAAACGCAAGCAGTCATATTGAATAAGGCTGAATTCCTTTCTTTCTCTTAAGTGTCACCCTTGGCTCAAATGTTCGTAATTACTGAGCCTTCCTCCAGTCATGTCCGTTCCTTTGTATTATGTGCCAACTTGTTGTGCAAGAAGAGAAGGAGGGCCGAAAATCCTCAGCCCCGACAACGGTCCTGAGGTTATAGGTCAGACACAGGAGGCAGGACAGAGTTGGGAATTCTAGCAGACCCAGGAACACTAAGACCTTGTTAATAATCTCCCCACCCCACCAATGGGCGGGAGAGGGTTAAAAATTAAAAAGCGGGTAACGTGTCCCCTACGCGCCTGCAACCATTTTTACGGAGGTGGGTTGTGAGGTGAGCATGTGTCCCGTCTTGGAGAGGCGGACACTTCATTTTCATATTTAAATCAGGCTCCCACAGTGCAATTGGAAGCCTAATTTAAATTTAACAGCTGCCATGTGGGTTTCCCAGGGCTCGGGAAACCCGGCAGCAATACGAAGGCGGGAGCAGCCAGCTTCAGCAGGTTACTGTTTTTTAGAGCAATCCTTGTGAGCCAGGAGGAGCAGCAGTGCCCCCTCCGGCCCCTCAAGGAAGTCTTCAGACTCCCTTCTGCCAATTGGACCTCTACTTGCTGCTGCGATCGGCGAACCCTCCCCCCCCCAACCCAACCATCACTAGGCCTTGATCTCGAGCCTCCTTCCAAGCTTTAATGCCCCACCACCAAGCCCCGATCCCGAGCCCCAATCTTCCCCTCCTCCCTCCCGATTGCTGGGCTCCAACACCCGCCCCACCATCCCCCCCCACCAAGCCCCGATCTTTTCCAATTGCCGGGGATCAGCCCCAACGGTCCCTGGCTGTGGCATTCTGCTGCTAGCTTTCCCTCCCGGCAGCTAGCCAGCCTACCATTCTGGAAGAGGAAAATGATAATGAGGTCCTTCCGTTAAATTCGGCAGGAACTCCATGTCCCTGCGATTTCAGAGTTTCCCCTCCTGCTCCCATCCCGCCCCCCCCTGTAAATAATGGGGCCTAAGTTTCCACTTAGATTCCCGTTATGTTCCCATTTGTGAAGGGACCTGTGGTGGACAGAACTTCAGTCTGATGTTGACTTCCTGTCTGCACATTGTTTTGCCAGTCAAATGTTGGCTTTTGTCCGTCCTTTCTGTTGGCTCATACAGCCTTTGAAAAGGCTGAAAAATAATTTCAAAGTCCTTGCAATTTTTAGAAAGGCTGAAAAATGTTGTCCTAACATGCAGTCATTTTAAATGGGTAACTCTATAAGTCTGACATGCAGTCCTTTAAGGGCTGATGGGGTGATTACTCCCCATGGATTTTCCAGGCCTGTGTGATATCATGAATTTGCACTCCAGTGACATCATGAATGATAAGTGCTGCCCATCAGTCCCTGGTCCCTATTCCTGATGTGGGAATATGTACACAAAATGTCTGCTTCCAAGTTGTCTCCTATCAAGAATATCTAAAGCAGGGTCACAAGAGATATTCTGGTAATTGTAAAGGTATTTTTCTTCATAATGAAACTCAGTGGCAGTTCAGTAGAAAACATTATGGAGATATCTGTTCAGTAGTCCTGAGGCACGATAACACTTGCTTGGATGGGTGCAGCAGCAACAACACTCAAGAAGCTTGACACCATCCAGGACAGAGCAGTCCACTTGATCGGCACCTCATCCACTAGCCTAAACATCCACTCCCTCCACCACCTGCCTACTGTGTGCAGTGAGTGCTATCCACAGCACCTCCTAAACCCATGACCTCCATCCCTAGAAGGACAAGGGCAGCAGGTGCATGGGAACACCAATACTACCGAGTTACCCTCCAAGTTACACACCACCCTTACTTGGAGATAAAGCGCTGTTCCCTCATCGTTGCTGGGTCCAAATCCTGGAACTCCCTACCTAACAACATTGGAGGAGCAACTTCACCACACGGATGTCAGCGGCTCACCACCACCTTCTGAAGGGCATCCAGAACTAAGCAATAAATGCTGGCCTTGTGAAGGTGAGCACCTCAGACAATGCAGCATTGCACTGTAGTATCCTCCCAGATTATAAACTCACTTTCCCTGAATCTTGGCTGTGGTTCAATTCCACAAACATTAAAGAAAGAAAGAGAGATTGGAAACACCCAAGAAACCTGGCAGTAGCCCTACTAATTACCACTGTCACCTGGTATAATTTAATGAAAAAGCTGGAATATAACACTGTTCCTACCTGTCGTTAGCTTGAAAGTCAAATCCTTTGTAAACTGCATTCTTGCAACAAAATGTATTGCAAGCACAATTGTGGTACATTGTACATAGAATAACACTGAGTCATTGATGCCACTTCCATATCTGGAAGGGCATGTGGCAGATTTCAGTTTCACCATCTGCTCCATTCATACTATTCTTCAGATCTCAACACATTGACTAAATGTCTGGTTTGAACGCAGATCTGTAACACAAAACTTGATTCTAAGACCCCACTCCAGCTAATTCTAAGACCCCACACCAGGTAATTCTAAGACCCCACTCTAGGTAATTCTAAGACCCCACTCCAGGTAATTCTGAGACCCAAATCTAGGTAATTCTAAGACCCCACTCCAGGTAATTCTATGACCCCACTCCAGGTAATTCTAAGACTCCAATCCAGGTAATTCTAAGACCCCACTCCAGGTAATTCTAAGACTCCAATCCAGGTAATTCTAAGACTCCAATCCAGGTAATTCTAAGACTCCACGCCAGGTAATTCTAAGACCCCACTCCAGGTAATTCTAAGACTCCAATCCAGGTAATTCTAATACTCCACGCCAGGTAATTCTGAGACCCAAATCTAGGTAATTCTGAGACCCCACTCCAGGTAATTCTGAGACCTCATTCCAGGTAATTCTGAGACCCCACTCCTGGCCGGCCTCCCATCTTCCACCCTCTATAAACTTGAGCTCATCCAAAACTCTGATGCCCGTATCTAACTTGCACCAAGTCCCTTTCACCCATCACCCCTGTGCTCACTGACCTACGTTGGCTCGCGTTCCGGAAACGCCTCGATTTTAAAATTTTCATCTGTGTTTTCAAATCCATCCATGGCCTCGCCCCTCCCTATCTCTCTAATCTCCTTTAGCCCTAAAACTTTCTGAGATCTCTGCGCTCCTCCAATTCTTGCCTCTTGCGCATCCCCAATTTTAATCACTCCACCATTGGCGGCCATGCCTTCAGCTGCCTAGGCCCTAAGCTCCGGAATTCCCTCCCTAAGCCTCTCTGCCTCTCTACCTCTCTTTCCTCCTTTAAGACGCTCCTTAAGATCTACCTCTTTGACCAAGCTTTTGGTCACCTGTCCTAATATCTCCTCATGTGGCTGGGTGTCAAATTTTGTTTGATAATCATTCCTGTGAAGTGCCTTGGGATGTTTTAATACGTTAAAGCTGCTATATAAATGCAAATTGTTGTTGTAATTCTGAGACCTCAATCCAGGTAATTCTGAGACCTTGCTCCAGGTAATTCTGAGTCCCCACTCCAGGTAATTCTATGACCCCACTCCAGGTAATCCTGAGGCCCCACTCCAGGTCATTCTATGACCCCACTCCAGGTAATTCTATGACCCCACTCCAGGTAATTCTGAGACTCCACTCCAGGTAATTCTGAGGCTCCACTCCAGGTAATTCTATGACCCCACTCCAGGTAATTCTATGACCCCACTCCAGGTAATTCTGAGACCCCACTCCAGGTAATTCTAAGTCCCAACTCCAGGTAATTCTGAGTGATTCTAAGACTCCACTCCAGGTAATTCTATGACCCCACTCCAGGTAATTCTATGACCCCACTCCAGGTAATTCTATGACCCCACTCCAGGTAATTCTGAGACCCCACTCCAGGTAATTCTAAGTCCCAACTCCAGGTAATTCTAAGTCCCAACTCCAGGTAATTCTAAGATCCCATTCCAGGTGATTCTAAGACCCCACTCCAGGTAATTCTGAGTGATTCTAAGACTCCACTCCAGGTAATTCTGAGTGAACTATTCATGAAGGAATCATGCCGTTGAAATTACACTGTACAAACATTGCATACAAATGCTTCACATGTTTGTATGAAATTCCTTTGTCTGCTACTTTAACAGAGGCACCAACCTATGATTTTTTTTCACTGGGTTAATGTCTGTTAAGATACTGGACAAAAGAATTTCATCTGGACAGATTAAACGTTTGCTCGCTAATATTCGCACTGTGTAATTTCAAGGCCAATCTCTTGTTTCTGTCATTCAATTTTATAATAATAAGGCATTGTGAAACCTCTAAGCCAGCAGGTTTTTGTTTGAAAAGATGAATGATCTAATTCTAAAATAAACTTCCACATGACTTAACCGGCACAGGAAGAGCTCATATTTATATAGCACTTTATCACGCCTCTCAGGACATCCCATAACACTTCACATCCAATGACTTGTTAAAGTGCAATCACTTGTCTTGTGGGTAAACGTGGCAACCAATATGCACACAGCAAGAACCCACAAACAGTAAATGAGATGAGGGAGCAGTACAATATAAAGAAGGCAGCTTCAACTATTACCTATTATCTTTCCAGTGATAGGTAAGCCAGCAGGGTGCTCTGATTTTGAAAACTCTTACCTTATAATATTTGGCATAATTAATTGAGCGACAATATTTTGCCAGATTCTTAATAATTGCAAGAGTATTTTTAAAATTAAAATGTTATTGACTATTACAGTTAGTGCACTCAGGATATCAATATTATAAATTAATTATACACTTGAATTTTTGTTAAAATTATGGGTTTGGATGTGAAATCCCTACAAAACATTTGGATATTAATAATGCATTTCATACTCCATTATAATTTTTGTACTTAGGAATTGAACTTAGATTAAGCGTAACATCAGATACTCAAAAAAGATGAAAATTTTGGGGGTGAAATCAGTAGAACAAAAATGGTCTGATAGCGAATCGGCAGCCCATAGCGTCTGATTTAACTTTCCATCGAAAAGAAAATCATGCAAATCAACCAATTTGACACCCCCCCCCCCCACCTGTCTAATTTAAATCACCACTGTTCAATATCTGGTTCAGAGCTAATTGCATGTTTAGTTTCACTCTGAGATAAATGAAATGAAGAAAGAAGGTGATTATCAGCACATATGTGTTTTGTCTGGAATGCAATGTGTGCTGGTGAGACCAATCCCTGGTGATCTGTTGAGACTGGACAGGTGATGGATAACTTTACTCTAGAACAAAACAGAAAAGCTGCCAAGAGGACAGGAAGTTGGAAAGACTTCCTAAAGCACAGCATCAATGGGCCTCTTTCATTAATCTGAGCATTGAGGTGAGAAGGTACTTTATGCACAAAAAAAAGCTTTGTGTTTGAGCAAGTGGAATTCCATAGCATTGGGGACAAAAACTATAATAGCCCATTACATCTTTACAATTCATTATGGTTACTTATGATACAGACCAATGGTATCTCATGTTGGAGTGGGTGCATCAGACAAATTTAAATGTCTGGGCTATTTAAAGGGCTTTGTTCTACCTGCCAGAATCTCTTGTCACCATTGTAATTTAAATTTTTCTTGATTTGTTTTCCAGAGAAGAGCACTTACATAATGTTTCGGAGAACAATATTACTACTAAAATAGCAGGAAATTCTGAGGGACATTTAATACAGTCCAAGGAGGTTTTTAAATGATCTGACTGTTATAAAGGAAGCTTTACAGTACCATTGCAGTACTTTCCTTCTTGCTCAGGAATGCACAAACTGCAGACTCAGGGTCCCAATCTTAAATGTCAGTACCTTTACTGATTTGAATCTCCAGATACTTCAATAGTGTTTAAAATATACACATTTCTGATAGGCTTAAAGTTATAACTTATTTACATCACAGAGTTTGAAACAATAAAATATATCAGTTTGGAAATTATGGGATGTGGTATTATAAATGAAAGCCTAAGGCGTTCCTATCAAATTCCTCCTCCATTCATATGATAATGTTGGACAGGGCAATATTCAGGTTATCAGGAATGGTTTCCAAAAATGTATTTGTATCACTGAAGACTGAGCATGATATTATGGTTCAAGAATTTGGCAGATGCAATACAATATTGGAAAATGTGAGGTTATGCACTTTGGCAGGAAAAATCAGAGAGCAAGTTATTATCTTAATGGCGAGAAACTGGAAAGTATTGCAGTACAAAGGGATCTGGGGGTCCTAGTGCAAGAAAATCAAAAAGTTAGTATGCAGGTGCAGCAGGTGATCAAGAAGGCCAACAGAAAGAAGGATAGAATATAAAAACAGGGAGGTATTGCTGCAGTTATATAAGGTATTGGTGAGACCGCACCTGGAATACTGCATACAGTTTTGGTGTCCATACTTAAGAAATAACATACTTGCTCTCGAGGCAGTACAAAGAAGGTTCACTCGGCTAATCCCGGGGATGAGGGAGCGGACATATGAGGAGAGGTTGAGTAGATTGGGACTCTACTCATTGGAGTTCAGAAGAATGAGAGGCGATCTTATTGAAACATATAAGATTGTGAAGGGTCTTGATTGGGTGGATGCGGTAAGGATGTTCCCAAGGATGGGTGAAACTAGAACTAGGGGGCATAATCTTAGAATAAGGGGCTGCTCTTTCAAAACTGAGATGAGGAGAAACTTCTTCACTCAGAGGGTGGTAGGTCTGTGGAATTTGCTGCCCCAGGAAGCTGTGGAAGCTACATCATTAAATAAATTTAAAACAGAAATAGACAGTTTCCTAGAAGTAAAGGGAATTAGGGGTTACGGGGAGCAGGCAGGAAATTGGACATGAAGCTGAGTTCGGATCGGTCAAGGCCCTGTGGGTGGCGGAGCGGGCCCAGGGGCTGAGTGGCCGGGTCCTGCTCCTACTTCTTGTGTTCTTTAGATTTGAGGTTAGGATCAGATCAGCCATGATCTTATTGAATGGCGGAGCAGGCTTGAGGGGCCGATTGGCCTACTCCTGCTCCTATTTCTTATGCTCTTATTTCTTATGCTTAATTGTCTTAGATGCTGGCGCAACACAATTGTGGAACTCGGGCAGACATCCCATAAAGTCTCTTTCAGCTTTGTGCACCATACTAAAGTATTAATATGCATCCCTCTTCCAGATGCTGACCTCATATTGATGGAAACCATAAACAAACGAGATGTTGCTAAGGTGATGTAAGGGATGAACCAGGACAGATACCAGCGCATCTCTCTCCACACTCTGTGCAAAGGGGGCAGCCCATCAAGAGGTGGATGACAGTCACCTCCCCGCCGCAGCCTTGAGGGCAACTTGCAGTGGCACTGAGGTTCCATGTGTGTTGGAAGGACCACACTGGGAGGGCCTTTCTCACCACCATCCAGGCTACATCCTGGTGCCCGTTGGTCAGTTCCGGGGTCGAGATGTTCTGCCAAATGGCATCGACCATCTGGTCGGGGAAGAAACCAATCGAGTCCACCCTCTCCGTTCCTTGCAGGGCTCTTAGAACGTTTTGTGTCGACCACTGTCTGACGGCCTTGTGATCGAAGGGGTTCCTCCTCAGGAACTTCTCCACCTGGGACAGGTCGGTGGGGGGGAATGGTCCAGCTGGACGGGACGTCCTGCGCCTGCTCGGCCAGTGTGGCCAGACCCAGCCTTCTCAGTGTTTTGGACAGTTAGAAACTCACCACGTAGTGACACTTGGTGTTTGCGTACTGGGGCTCTACACACATCCTGAGGCAGCCACACGCAAAGTGGCTATCAGGATCAGAGCGGTGTTGGGGACACTCTTCCCCGTTTTGTCTGGGGGCTTGTACATGGTGGCCCTGCAGACGCGTTCTACATTGGACCTCCAGACAAAGTGGAAGATAGCTCAGGTGACTGTGATGGTGGATTTGTGGGGAATGGGCCAGACCCTGGCCACATGGAGCAACACCTCGAGTACCTCACATCTTATCACCAGGTTCCTGCCAGTTATGAAGAGGGATTGCCCCACCCACATACCTAGCTTCTGTTTGGCCTTGGCGATCTGCTCCTCCCAGTTCTTTGTGCAGGCAGGGGGCCCCCCGCACTAGGTCCCCAGCACCTTCAGGTAGTCGGACCTGACGGTGAAGGGGACAAAGGACCGTGTCTCCCACCTGCCAAAGAACATGGACTCACATTTACTTCGGTTCACTCTAGCCCCTGAGGCCAGCTCGAAACGGTCGCAGATGCCCATCGGTATGTGGACCGACTGCTGATTGGAGCAGAAGTCGGTGATGTCATCCATGTTACAAGGAGGCCTTAAGCCTCTGCTGCCTGGGATCATCACCCCTCTGATACCTGCGTCCTTCCTGATGGACGTTGCAAACGGTTCAATACAACATACGAACAAGACAACCCTGCCTGACTCCAGATCTGATCGGAAAGCTCTCTGACTCCCATCCGTTGATTAGGAATGCTCTATGGATGTCCACATAGAGCAGTCAGATCCAATTGCGGATTCCTTCCCCAAAACCCATTTTGGAGAGCACGTCCATCGTGTGCGTGTGGGATATTCTGTCGCAGGCCTTCTCACATGCCGCTGTGCTCTGCAGGCTGTTCCCCGGGATGCACACCGAGACAGATATTACCTGCAGCTGGAAGGCCATCAACTCGATGAAGGATGCCCTTTGGTCCACCCGAAACCTGCTGGTCTTCCAGCTGAAGGAGATGTCCACGACCAAGTGTTGCCGACTGACACGTTCGAAGGTTAAGGAGTATGTGCTGCAGGACGCACTGAAGGGAGGTGCGACCTATGCAAAGGCTGTATGGGGAAAGGCCACTGTATAAAGCCACCCCACCTTGTATTGTACAGAATGTAAGGAAAATATGTACTGTGTTTTTAAAATTGTAACAATGAGATCATAGTGTATACGATCTGCACTGTATTGTTTTGAACTGCCGTGCTGCATTTTGTGCCCTTTATTTGAACTGTGTATAAACCGTATGTCTCTCTAAATTTTATGGAATAAAGTATATTTTGAAATTAAAAAAAGGTAATTTCTCAGTGTAAGGGACACCGTATCCCAAGGCTGCAGAGATGTTGTTCAGCATTTGGTGCAGAAATAAATATAGATTTCCATTTTGTTGTATTTGGCCAAATGTAGAAATGGTTGATTTACTTTCTACATAAATTAACCAAACTATTGTAATCCTTTGTCCCCACCCCAGCTAGTCTTCCTGTCAGCCTTAGCTCAGTTGGTAGCACTCTTGCCTCTGAGTCAGAAAATTGTGGGTTCAAGTCCCACTCCAAAGACTTGAGCACAAAATCTAGACTAATATTTCAGTGCAGTACTGAGGGAATGCTACACTGTCGGAGGAGCTGTCTTTCAAATGAAAAGTTAAACTGTTTGCCCTCTCAGGTGAATGTTAAAAATTCCATGGCACTATTCAAAGAAAAGCAGGGGAGTTCTCCCTGGTGTCCTGGCCAATATATATCCCTCAACTAACAACACTAAAAACAGATTACCTGGTTATTATCACATTGCTGTTTGTGGGACCTTGCTGTGCGCAAATTGGCTGCAGTGTTTCCTACATTACAACAATGACTATATTTCATTGGCTGTAAAGCGTTTTGGGAAGTCCAAGTCTTTCTTTCTTTCTTATTGCTGCCCAGTGAGACTCTAAAGAAAATGTGGCAGTTGTTCAGTCCCTTTGATGAAAAAAAGATGAGATTATGACACCCAAAAGCATTTTACATTGAAAAGGCTAGAAATAGAAAAGTTCTGGAAATTCCACCTTGTTGCAGACAGGATGGGTTCTTCATAGAAACATAGAAAATAGGAGCAGGAGTAGGCCATTCGGCCCTTCAAGCCTGCTCTGCCATTCAATATGATCATGGCTGATCCTCTATCTCAATACCATATTCCCGCTCTCTCCCCATGCCCCTTGATGCCTTTTGTGTCTAGAAATCTATCTAGCTCCTTCTTAAATATATTCAGTGACTTGGCCTCCACAGCCTTCTGTGGTAGAGAATTCCACAGGTTCACCACCCTCTGAGTGAAGAAATTTCTCCTCATCTCAGTCCTAAATGTCCTACCCCGTATCCTGAGACTGTGAGCCCTGGTTCTGGACCCTCCAGCCAGGGGAAACATCCTCCCTGCATCCAGTCTGTCTAGCCCTGTCAGAATTTTATATGTTTCAATGAGATCCCCTCTCATTCTTCTAAACTCGAGTGAATACAGGCCGAGTCGACCCAATCGCTCCTCATACGACAGTCCTGCCATCCCAGGAATCAGTCTGGTGAACCTTCGCTGCACTCCCTCTTGGCAAGTATATCCTTTCTTAGGTAAGGAGACCAAAACGGCACACAATATTCCAGGTGTGGTCTCACCAAGGCCCTGTATAACTGCAGTAAGACATCCTTGCTCCTATATTCAAATCCTCTTGCAATGAAGGCCAACATACCATTTGCCTTCCTAACTGCTTGCTGCACCTGCATGTTTGCTTTCAGTGACTGGTGTACAAGGACACCCAGGTCATTTGTACATCAACATTCCCCAATCTATCACCATTTAAATAATACTCTGCCTTTCTGTTTTTCCTTCCGAAGTGGATAACTTTACATTTATCCACATTATACTGCATCTGCCATGTATTTGCCCACTCACTCAACTTGTCTAAATCGCCTTGAAGTCTCTTTGCATCCTCCTCACAACTCATGATCTCACCTAGTTTTGTGTCATCAGCAAACTTGGAAATATTACTTTTGGTTCCCTCATCCAAATCATTGATATATATTGTGAATAGCTGGGGCCCAAGCACTGATCCCTGCGGTACCCCACTAGTAACTGCCTGCCACCCTGAAAAAGACCGTTTAATCCTACTCTCTGTTTCCTGTCTGTTGACCAATTTTCAATCCATGCCAGTATTTTACCACCAATCCCATGCGCTTTAATTTTGCACACTAACCTCTTATGTGGGACTTTATCAAAGGCCTTCTGAAAATCCAAATAAACCACATCCACTGGTTCTCCCTTATCTATTCTATCAGTTACATCCCCAAAAGACTCCAGTAGGTTTGTCAAACATGATTTCCCTTTCATAAATCCATGTTGACTTTGTCTAAGCCTGTTGATATTTTCTAAGTGTCCTGTTATCACATCCTTTATAATAGACTCAAGCATTTTCCCTACTACTCATGTTAGGCTAACCGGTCTGTAGTTCCCTGTTTTCTCTCTTCCCTCCTTTTTTAATTGTAAACAATTTTACAACACCAAGTTATAGTCCAGCAATTTTATTTTAAATTCACAAGCTTTCGGAGGCTTCCCCCTTCGTCAGGTGGGTTACATTTGCCACCCTCCAATCTGCAGGAACTGTTCCATAATCTATAGAATTTTGGAAGATGACAACTAATGCATCCACTATGTCCATGGCTACCTCTTTTAGTACTCTGGGATGCAGATTATCAGGCCCTGGGGATTTATCGGCTTTCAGTCCCATTAATTTTTCCAGCACTATTTTTTTACCAATACTAATTTCCTTTAATTCCTCCTTTTCACTAGTCCCTTGGTTCCCTAGCATTTCTGGAAAGTTATTTGTGTCCTTTTCCGTGAAGACAGAGCCAATGTGTTTGTTTAATTGCTCTGCCATTTCCCTGTTCCCCATTATAAATTCTCCCGTTTCTGACTGTAAGGGACCTACATTTGTCTTCACTAATCTTTTTCTTTTTACATACTTGTAGAAGCTTTTACAGTCCACTTTTATGTTCCTTGCAAGTTTACTCTCATACCCTATTTTTCCCCTCTTAATCAATCTCTTAGTCCTTTTTTGCTGAATTCTGAACTGTTCCCAATCCTCAGGCTTGCTACTTTTTCTGGCAACTTTATATGACTCCTCCTTGGATCTAATACTATCCTTAATTTCTTTTTTTAGCCATGATTGGGCCACATTTCCTTTTGTGTTTTTGTGCCAGAAAGGAATGTATAATTGTTGCATTTCATGCATTTGTTCCTTAAATGTTAGTCATTGCCTATCCACCGTCATGCCTTTTAATGAAGTTTCCCAATCTATCATAACCAACTCAGTCCTCACACCTTTGTAGTTTCCTTAGTTTAGATTTAGGACCCTGGTTTCGGATTGGAGTATATCACTTTCCATCTTAATGAAGAATTCTATCATGTTGTGGTCACTCGTCCCTAAAGGACCCCGCATAGCAAGATTATTAATTAACCCCTTCTCATTGCACAATACCCAATCTAGGATAGACTGTTCCCTGGTTGGCTCCTCAACGTACTGGTCTAAAGAACCATCTCGTACACAGTCCAGGAATTCATCCTCCACTGTATTATTGCTAATTTGGTTTGGCCAGTCTATATGCAGATTAAGGTCACTCATGTTTACTGTAGTACCCTTGTTCCATGCATCTCTAATTTCCTGTTTGATGCCGTCCCCAACATTACCACTACTGTTTGGAGGCCTATAGACAACTCCCACCAGTGTTTTCTGCCTCTTGGTGCTTCTTAACTCCACTCAGACTGATTCTACATCTTGATTTTCTGAGCCAATAACCTTTCTCACTATTGCTCTGATTTCATCCTTTACTAACAACGCCACCCCACCTCCTTTTCCTTTTTATCTGTCCATCCTAAATATCGAATACCCTTGGAAATTCAGCTCCCAGCCTTGGTCACCCTGCAGCCATTTCTCCGTAATTGCAATTATATCATATCCGTTTACATCTATTTGCGCTGTTAAGTCATCTACCTTATTACGAATGCTTCGTGCATTCAGATACAGTGCCTTTAGATTTGTCTTTTTAACATTTTTAGACATCTTAACATTTTTTTGTACTATGGTCCTATTTGTCTCATTTTTTCTTATCCGGACCCTATTTGTTAGTGCACTCTTTTATTTGTACGTTCTGCCCCTTCCTGACACAATCTGATTATCCTTACCCCAATCATTTTCCTGCACTGCTTCCTTGTCTTTTCTCTTTAGCATTCTAGATTTCTCTGTACCGGGACTTCCCCCCACCCCTTATTTAGTTTAAAGCACTATCTACCTCCCTAGTTAATCGATTCACTAGAACTCTAGTCCCAGCATGGTTCAGGTGTAGTCCGTCCCAATGGAACAACTCTCTCTTTCCCTAGTGCTGGTGCCAGTGTCCCATGAATTGAAACCCACTTCTCCCACACTAATCTTTGAGCCACGTATTCATCTCTCTGATCTTATTTACCCTATGCCAATTTGCTCGTGGCTCAGGTAATAATCCAGAGATCATTACCTTTGTGGTTCTGCTTTTTAATTTAGTCCCTAGCTGCTCAAACTCTCTCAGCAGAACCTTTTTCTTAGTCCTACCTATGTCGTGGACCATGACAACTGGATCCTCCCCCTCCCACTCCAAGTTCTTCTCCAGCCCGGAGGAGATGTCTTTAACCCTGGCACCGGGTTGGCAACACAGCCTTCGGGACTCATGCTCCTGGCTGCAGAGAACAGTGTCTATCCCCCTAACTATACTGTCGCCTGCTACAACCACCTTCCTTTTTACTCCCCCCACTTGCTCGTACTCCCCCGAGTTTGCTCGTCCTCCCCGCAGTCCCCGCACTTGTCCACAAGGGTTGCAAGAACCTCAAATCTATTGGACAAGCACAGGGACTGAGGCTCCTGCAACACTACTTCCTGGATCCCCGTGCCTGCCTCACTCGCAGTCACATCTTCCTGTCCCTGACCACATGTCAATTCTAAAGTATTTAATCTAAGGGGTGTGGCTGCCTCCTGGAGCGAAAGGTCCAGGTAGCTTTCTCCCTCCCTGATGCCTCGCAATGTCCGCAGCTCGGACTCCAGCTCCTCAACTCGGAGCTGAAGTTCCTCGAGTTGCAGACACTTACTGCAGATGTAGTCCCCACCCTGGACAAAAATGTCCACAAGCTCCCGCGTATTGCAGATATGTTAATTAGATTAATTAAACTAAGTTTAGTTTTTAAAATTTAGTTATACGCTATACGTTAATTTAAAGCTCAGCCCACACTCACTACCAATTACTTACCTGCCTCGCCTGTGACGTCACACTGCAGTTTTCTCTTGTTGCAGGTCGGCTGCTTTTATCCCCGTTCTCGGTCTGCTGCGGCTGCTCAGGTCGGCCGCCGCTCTGCGGAAAAAGTTAGGAAAAGCAAGGCAAAGCAACACCTCCTTCCCCCACTTCACCGAACTCCCACACTCACCAAACTCTCAAGCTGTTCACTCTGTGCCCACTGCACTCAGCTCACTCACACTTGGAAGATATACAGTACAGCAGTGAAGTTTCTTGTGTGCCACTTTAGCCAACAGTCAAAATGTTACGATATTTGTACAAAGCATTTTTGCTATTTTTAAAATTGGAACAATGGTTCTTTTTTCCTCCATCTCCCAGAGCTTGACCTGAATTTGATGAGAAGGTTATAGCTAACAGCTCCAAAAGCCATCAAAGCAAATGAGTACAATTTTTTTCTGACTGATATTTATAGATAGTAGTCTCAGGTGGGCTTCTGCTTCCAGTACTAGTGAAGAAGGCCAATGGTGACAATTCTGGAATCTCTCCTACATTGCTATTTAACAATTTTAATGTTTACTCGGTGTATTTTCGACACTAACTGAACCAATCCTTTTCATAATGTTTGCCAGTAACTCTCTCGTGCGAAAATACAAGAGTGGCAGTTGGGGAGAATCAAAAACCTGCTGGTAGCTGATACCACCAGGCTAAAAACGATAAAAAATAAAGTTGCTGTCAGTTATCAACAGCAGAAAATTCCAGGCTGTGCCTAGAATTCTGGAGATCTTTTTACAACGGAAGTTCAGTCCACCCCATAGATGACCTGATGTAAGGAAAGAGGTGGGGCTAGCGGGACGGTGTCTTTGGATTTCCTGCTGCTCCTGCCTCCCGTATGCCCAAGATATAAGTGGTCAAGTCCATGGAGGGGTGTAAATGGGGACCACAGGGTGTCCAGATCAAGGTCTTGGCTTGGAACACCCAATACTGGCACAATGAATTTGGACCTTTTATAAAGTGGGTCAATTTCCAACATTTTTTAAAACTTCTGCTGGTCACACTGGTTTGCCTCCTGAGTGGCTATAAAGTGACACATCTTCCTGCCCCTCCCTCTAGCAGATCCCCCTACTAATATGGGAGCAGGTCGGAATTATTAAGGTTAGCTGGTCCCACCCTGACCGCAGATACACTTGCAGGGTCAGGAGCCGGGGTCAGTAGCACATCGGCATCCCTTCTCTACCGAACGTATGGCGACGGAGCGCAATTAAGGAATTTTGGCCCTGTATTATTTGCTGCACTAGATTCTTCAATCATACAGATTGAATTTTGCCCACACATGTTTAAATGAAATTTTGTTTAATTTTCTATATAAATAGAATTAAGTATAGCATGTACCATATAGGTCGAGGTCATTGGTGACGCAGTAGGTAAATGGTTTGGTACTTAGAACCTTGTCTGTTTTGGTCACAGTCACGGTGGCAGTAGGGTAGATATACTCGGTCTCAACAGCCCTCGGCTATGGAGGAGAGAAAGCAGCCAAGGCTTCTGACCTGATCACAATCCTGACATCCCTTCTGAAAAATGTACCGTGTGCAGACATTACAGCTTAGGTTTTCTGACGGGCACAGTTCTGGTCAGACATATGGGGGGTGAGTGGCACTTGCCCAATATCATTAGCGCTGACCCCACTGTAACTTTGGGGGCCAACCCCAAAGTTACAGTGGGGTCCAAATTCATTGTGCCAGTATTGGATGTTCCAAGCCAAGACCTTGATCTGGACACCCTGTGGTCCCCATTTACACCCCTCCATGGACTTGACCACTTATATCTTGGGCATACGGGAGGCAGGAGCAGCAGGAAATCCAAAGACACCATCCCGCTAGCCCCACCTCTTTCCTTGCATCAGGTCATCTATGGGGTGGACTGAACTGCAGGGTCATTGCAACAATTAGGATGAGCCTATTGGTAGTTAGGAAATAGTGTGCTGCTACAGGATTTAAAGGCCTACATCAGCTTAAAGGACCAGGCATTATCGGCATTGCTTTGGCTATAAGAAATCCATTTATTATTGCTCAAATGTCAGAGAGGTCTGTTGCAGGACACATGGACACCGTGCTTTGCCTGTAATATTCTGGTGTGGGGCTACCAGTTTGTGGGTACCATGCATCTCCGGTGCTGCCTGATCAGCTGTTGCTCTTCTCTTCCAAATAGGAAAGATAGAGGGGAGTTTCCTTTTAGGAAACCTGTTATGCCCCAGTGAGGGGGAGGGAGGGGGAGTGCAGTTGAAGAAGAAGGAAAATGGCAGCTCAAACCAAATGGCATAAAAGCAGATGGGACAATAGTTGGCAACAGCAAACAAGCAAAAGAAAAATTCATTCAGAAATAAGGCTTCTAGAAATCCAACAAAGAGAGCCTTTCCTATAGTACCTAGCAACCCTGGACTCTGGTGAGGATAAGAACATGACCTGATGCGAATGACGAGCACTTTCCCCGCCCAACAAAAATGACTTGGAAAATGGGTCAGGGGGCTAATGTTGGCGGAGTTCCAGTGGAATGGAGGGTGGTGGTGGCTGGTGTGGGAAATGGACAGTGTCTCACTGGTGCAGTAGGAGGAGCTCACCTGAGGTTGAGGCTGGGATGTATTGTTGGAGCAGAGTTACTTGGCATCCATCTTGAAGGGAAAAAATAAATACTTGAAGGGAAAACATTTGCAGGACTATGGGGAAAGAGCGGGGGAATGGGGCTAACTGGATTGCTCTTACGAAGAGCTGGCATTGGCTTGATGGGCTGAATGGCCTCCTTCTGTGCTGTATCCATTCTAAGTGTCCTGCTGCACACCCGATCAACGTTGATACAACAGACGGCCAGGATGCGGAAAATGAAGGCTCGGGCCTTAGGGTCAAGTGACCTTCTGACACTCACTGTTCTAGGCTCACTCATGAAGAATAATCATTTGGATGAAGTAATGGACAGCTGACAGCACCCTAGGAACTATATCCCATCCTGAGTCAGTGCCTTCAGGAAAGGAGGGACAAAGAGGAGAGAAATTGGAATAAAATGTTAGTCATGTGGTCAACTGGTGGAAAGATAAAAATTCAGTGGTGGGTTGCTATGATTATCACTGCGCCCTGACACTTACTAGAACATTGCTTCTGTTAATCTTTGCCATTAGCTTCTCACTATTGAGATTTTAGATTATGGAGAATTGAATAGATAGATAGAACATGCAGTTACATAACATTTCGTCATGTTCTCAGGATGTCCCAATGATCCATGAATTACAATTAGGTGTGATACTGTGAACTGGCACTTCGAGCAGGGACTGGCATTCCCAGAGCGCACATCTCTAGAAATCACGGGCATGCATTCTGTGAATCCTTCTGTCATCCATTAAAATCTATGGCCTGTGTATGCGCGATTTCCCTAGACACACTCCCTGTGAGTACTGGATCACAGAACTGTTACAACTTCAGTTTTAGGAGCCAGGTTTTTCATACTAGCACCCAAAGCAAATACTACTTATGCAAATAGCACATGTACCACTATACCAGGCACATTTGCAAGACTGAGTAACTGACAAGAAAATAAGGAAACTATAGTCTGTGAGCCCATATATCAATCTCTGTGTCTCTTTGTGTATCTGTATTTATTTTCATCACTGTGTCTGTATGAGATATATCTAGATGAAAATAAATACAGATATACAAAGAGGGTAATGGGGGTAATTTTCTATTCTAGGAATGCGTATTGGAAAATTCACCCTCAAATTAATTGATTCCATGCTCCCAGTGGGAGCCTTGCTCAAAGGGAAAGCAGGTGATGGAATTGGCACTACAGTATTGTAACCCTATGTCTGGACTGCACTACTTTTGAAGAAGGATCATTGAATTTATGCTTATATACCTGTCCTTGCTCATCTCAATCTCTATTTATCGTTCCTTCTGCAGCCTCAATCAGTCTGAAAAGAAAAGCAAAAATCACCAAGTCACATCTGTAAAAAGAAAATGAATCGTTTTCAAAAAGAAAACTTGGCAGCAGTTTCAGTCAGTCTCATAAAGATACAACTGTATTAAAAACATTAAACAGACATTAAAAAATTGGTGGCTAGACTCCATTTCCCTCACTTCACGTAGAACATAAATGGCAGATAACGGATATTTAACAGAACTTGTGCACACTCTCTCGCTGCTCAGCCCTCCTCAGGGACCCCATTTTTCCACACAGAAATTGTATGGAAGAATAAGAACACATATTAGTTAAACATACTTACTCAGTTTGTACCAGTCTTTTGCAATCTGATTAATAATGACCTCCAAGTCCTCCCGATAATTTGTTTTATACTATTGTTAACAAGTATCGCTGTTCACATGGAGACACAGAAACTTGCTCAGGGATTAGAAACAGGCCTGTTTTACAGGAAAGTCAATAAAAGAAAAGGTCAAATTAAACTGGAAGTTGGGAGCTGACAGGAACATAGAGATACCCTCTCTTTTGACCGAAATTTGTACAGTACTATAATATACGCAAGCATTTACAGTCTAGGGGGATGCTTTTTTATGTGGCTTAAAGCTTGTGACTGTTGTAGAAATGATGGTCTAATTGAGGTAACAGAGACATTTCGAGGGTGTACTTTTATATTTTTATCTCTTGTGCTGAATCATATTGCACAATGATACCGAGCATAAATGACCTTTAGTGCTGTGTTATATAATTGGTTTTTTTAGATATTTTTTGCTTTGGTGTATTTTGTGTTACTTTGAAGAGGCAAAATTTGTTAAATGATATGTTTCACTGTGGTAAGCATTGATGCTGATAGTCTACACAAAACTAGCTAGTTATAGTCCAACAATTTTATTTTAAAATTCACAAGCTTTCGGAGGCTTCCTCCTTCCTCAGACATTCACCTGAGGAAGGAGGAAGCCTCCGAAAGCTTGTGAATTTTAAAATAAAATTGTTGGACTATAACTTGGTGTTGTAAAATTGTTTACAATTGTCAACCCCAGTCCATCACCGGCATCTCCACATCAAAACTAGCTAGAGCAAGGACATTAGCCTGAAGGTGTACAGAAGACTGCTTTTGGTAGTGCAGCAGATAAAATGGGGAAAAAAAAGCTCAAGCCAGCACCCTTTTTATTCTGTCATCCTCCTCTCTTTAAGGTACTGATTTGTGCTGAGTTACAGTTCCAAGGACACAGGCAGTCCTCCAGTACGTTACCCGGGTAGACATTCCAAATGTCGAAGCTCTCCTAGTGAGTGTTAACAGATCATTTGACCATGTAGGGGAGAAACACAACCAAATCTGATCCTTCTCTCAAACAACATTCACACATAGGCCCTGATTTTAACTCGGAGCGTGAGTGCGGCGGGGAGGGGGGTTGGGTAAGTGACAGTCTCACACAGCCGTGCCAGCGTGAGGCCTGGGCCACCTTAACCCCTGGGCCTCGTATGCATCCTGGAGCCGAATCTCCTGCCCGAACCCAGCTGGAATCACTACCTGGCCGGCAGGCGGGAAAGGGATTTCAGGCGGCAGGAGGCCACCGCTGGGGACCCGATACAGTCATGATAGATGGTCGGGAGGTTATTGCGGTCCGAGAAGGAGGGTAGAAGCCCAGGGCAGGGAAGGCCGAAGGTTTTCTTGTAGGATCTGGGGGGGTGGGTGAGGGAGTGTGGGGAGGGGGGGAACACTCTTGAATCTTCTGGCCCCACGAGGAAACCATTAAAAGTTAAAAAAATTTCACCTTGCTGGGCGTCTTCTGACCCTGGATCCATTTCGCAGCAGCTTCCCCTGACACGATCGGCACTGTGCCCAACTCATGCCGCCTGGGCTTAAAATTGGGTCACAGTCCAAATTATATCATTGGGCCCTGACTTTAGAATACTTATGAGGCCCTCATCTGCCTGTGGTGAGGGCCTCATATGCCTCCCAAGACCCAAGAGTTAAAATAACGGCCGGTGGGAGTGTAGCATGAACGGGGAGGTAAGCACTCTGCCTCTATTTTAACCCCTTGCATGTCCCGTTATTGGCAGGCCCGGGGGAGGGGGGTTAAAATCAGGGCTTAATACTTTCCAGTAGATCACTGGAAAATGACCAAGCGAGGGACTTTTCCCCACTTTAGTCCTCAGTCACTGAAGCCGATTGTAATGGCCATGCTGCTACCTCAACAATAATTTACTTATATAGACCTTTGAGATAATGAAGTGTCCCAAAACCTCAGCTTAAATCAGTTTTAATTCATTCAGCACAAAGTTGGATTGAATGTGGCATCACCTTGATCTAGATAGGCCAGTAGCACACAGGGGAATGCATTTATCCCATAAATTGACATGGGAGCTGGGAAACCAGGGCTGTTCCAGGTGTGACAGGGACCCTATAGTGGCAGTTCTGCTGTTTTTGTCATTTTGAAAAACAACAACAGTTTTCCTGAGGCATTTCCCACCTTGAATCAGAGGATACGTTGATTCATGACAAAACAGAGTGATTAACCAAACAGATCTTGGTATTCAGACCAAACGTTAAAGAGTGACTTGCAAATTTAAAATGTGATATTTAGATTTAAGAAGGGTGATTTCAACCTACTTATCAGACAGGAAACGAGCAAGTTCGGGTCGACCGTCCATTTTACACCCCGCCCGATCTTACTTTTTGTTGAAGTCAATAGAGAGTAAAATCGGTCACGATGTAAAACAGGTGGCTGACCTGAGCCCGTCCGTTTCCCGCCTGATGGGTTAGGTTCAAATTATCCCTAAGATGTGATGTTCACATTTAAGGTGTGTAAAGTGTCCTCGACGCATGGCTTTATGCCGATATCTAGACTGTGAGGGAAAGGCCCTGGATTTGTCTGCACTATGAGTAAGAATTCCTCCCTTGTGCTCTGGAATGGCAGGTTCAGAAAGTGCATTACTGTTGTATTTGTATATTTTGATGATGCCACTAAATGAGGTGGCAGTAGTGTTTATGTAATAATACGTTAATGTGGGAGCAGGTTAAGGGCCCATTGATGTCACGCTGACCCTGATGTGACAATGGTGAATACAAAATCAATCACTTTTTATGTCCCTAATTCAGACAAGAAGAATAGGTGAGACAGAATCCCTCCAGGTGACTAGTCGAATTTACATTTTACCCTTTTAATACTCAGCTAAAGGTCAACCTCCCCACAAATACATGAAAGACCACCAAGCTGAAGTTCATGTATTTTAATGAAAATGATTGACAGCAAAGATCAAACGATAGGTGCAAAAAGGTTCAAAAGGAATTTTCTTCAGAGCAAAATGTTACAGGGCAGACCTGAAGAAATGGGATTACTATATTTCCACTTCCATTAGCCTCGTCTGTGTTAAATGTCACGCACCTGGGGACATTCTGTCCTTCCTGAATTCTTCAATTTGGAGCTCTATAGGGCACTGCTTTCGTATGGTGTAATTAATGACAAGTTAAAATGTAGCACTGGCAAAGCTGAGCATTTGATCAACACAAAACCAAGCCAGTGTTCTGTTGCAGATTTTCTGTGTTGTGGACTTTTGTGGCTCAAGTGAGAATGACAGGATTTACTTCATTCAAAATTAAAGTAAAATCAAGATTATTTTAGAAAGGTGTGTGTTCCAACAGTTTACTCGGTAACAGTCACCTGTCTTGTCTTGCACAGCATTTACGTGTATCTTCTTCTGGTGGTTGCTAATGTGAGTCCTCATTACAGTTTTTGGTGGTGTACATGCACAGTGATGTGGGAATTTTAACTCCTGGGGCTGTCGCTCAGCTAGCAGATCTTGAGGGCACACGGTCTAGGAGATGCAGTGAGAGGCCCGTTGCATTTTAACGGCCGGGCTAATCGTTTAAATGCAGTGGGCGAGCTGCCCGCCCCGAACGGGCATCCAGAGGCAGCTCTATGGGTTATGGGCAGTGCAGCATCACGCGGCATGGAGGCCGCCCAGCTGGCAGTCAGGTAGGTCGCCGGGCATTGTTCGGCTCGGGAGCGAGACGGGGGAGCCCGGGGCGGCAGTGGCTCAAACTTCCTTTGCGGAGCCTGGAGGAGGGCTTCTGCTCCTTCTGGCCTCACAAAAATAAGCTTTGAACTTACCACTCGTTGCCTCAGCTGGATGCCCGGCAGCTTCTACTGAGCAAAGCGACCATGGTGGACACTCCACTTGGTAAGCCATTAAAATGAGGTCCTAACAGGGGGCTCTATCTACATGTTAGGACCCCAATTTGTATAAATTCATGAGGCTTCCGCCCGAGTCAGGCAGATGCCTCAACCGCTCAGCTTCAACATAGCTAGGGGGCAGGCATAGATCAGTAAGTGTATCGCCTAGATATTAACTCTCATTCTGTCCACTTTCTGCAGGGCAGAAGGAGTTAAAATCTCCACCTGTCCTCAATTTTTACTCGCATTACTAACCGGAAGAAAATGTGTTGCTATACTGTGGTAACCTAAGTATAAAATGTTTCTATGTGTTGGGAGGAGGGGAAAAGGGGTTACTCATTTCCTCAGCTGCCAAGATGATACTACTGTGAAGTGATTAACTGTTCTGTACTGAAGCTGTGCAGCAGAACTCTCTGCTAAAACTCTGCCATTGTAAGTGAAGCAAACATACACTAATAATGGGCCAGATTTTCCTGTGAAAATAACAGCAAGGCTAACAAGGCTCATTGTTATTTCTGTGCATCTGGTACAGCAACTTCCGGTGACCGCACATGCGCAGTCAAACGCAGAAATCCAGAAGTTGCTCTACCAGATGCGAAACTCTGGGAGAACGACACCTCACCTGGCTGGCTCCCCATCCAAATGAATGGAACGGCGTGAAGTTCCTGCACTGGCCTGAAGGATACAAAGTAATCTTGCCAAAAAAAGTTACGTCAAGTCATTTCAATTCTAAGCACACTCTAATGCCGTGCTAAGTCTTAATGACTGCCAAATAACTTCCCTGGCACTGAATATTAACTTTAACAAGTGTAGAGTCTCATTCCATTAGATTTTAATCGTTGTTGGATATTTTTAAAAAATACTTCATGTTTTTTTACCTTTTCGTTCTGTCTCTTTTATCTCTGTCTCTTAATTGAATACTTCTTACCCTCAGTTATCATTAAGAAGGATTAACAACCCTTGGTAGCATCAATGTACCAAACAAGTATTTTCTTTTATTCGTTCATGGGATGTGTGTGTCGCTGGCGAGGCCGGCATTTATTGTCCATCTCTAATTGCCCTTGAGAAGGTGGTGGTGAGCCACCTTCTTGAACCGCTGCAGTCCACGTGATGAAGGTTCTCCCACAGTGCTGTTAGGAAGGGAGTTCCAGGATTTTGACCCAGCGATGATGAAGGAACGGCGATATATTTCCAAGTCGGGATGGTGTGTGACTTGGAGGGGAACGTGCAGGTGGTGTTGTTCCCATGTGCCTGGTACCCTTGTCCTTCTAGGTGGTAGAGGTCGCAGGTTTGGGAGGTGCTGTCGAAGAAACCTTGGCTCTCTTTATTTCACTTTCTGTACCTGATTTGACATTGAATTCACTATTCTAACTTACACTTCCTCATTCAGACTCTGATGCTTATTAACATGCTTCAATCTGATTAGTTAAGGGGATGAACAGCTGCTTGCCCTGTTGACATAGGTCCCAGATGCCCGGGAGAGGGCGCCGTGTTGAATTGAGTGCCCGATGAAAGGAATTTGCCGTGCAAAAGCCCATGAAAAGTCTATGGGCAAGTGCAAGTCTAACAAACGGTGGGCGCCATTCATTCGCCTCTCATAGGAAAACCCAGCCCAATGTGTTTGTGTCAGACTGTGGAAAGGCTGTTAATGCTAGAAATTGAATGAAGGCGACTTCCTGAATTTAAAAGCAGTGGTGCAGTCACATTGCCTAATTGCAGTGCTATGAGGAAGTAATTGTGGGCCACAATTTCCTGTTCCAAGTTTTGATTGGATAGTCGGTAAAAATGTGGAGGAAGTACTTATAGCAGTAATTTTTTTATGCACAGAAAATTCTTGCAATAAGACCTGTGGTCTGCACTATTGCGATAGTAAGTATTTGGAGGGTACTCTTGCAGAAGTACACACTGCACAATTTTAGGTGGACATAACCCACATGCAACTGTTAAGTTTAGTGAGTGATTTTTTTTCTGTTCAGGTTGCTGTTTTTATTCTCAGTAAGCACACGTGTACTATCAAATGCTTCTTGACCCGGAAACCTAGGTACAAAAAAATGTTGTTCGATCTCATGGTACCATGGCTGGCTGCTCTCGTAATCAGTTCAGTCGCTACTGAACTGAAACATTTAAAGAGAAGACTGGCATATGTCAGATCTATCACCTGCTGGTATTTCTAAGATGTTGGTGTTATTGAAGGTGAAGGCAATTGTTAGTTTGATTGCCATTTGCTTCTGGCTGTTGAACTCTCAGAGTTCCTCACATGGAACACCTATTTTCTGTTTATCTAAACAATATCTACTTAAGGCCTGTGCCATTTCCTCAGCATAATGAATAAAGCATACAGCTTAGCTGGTTTATGTAACTATCCATTTCTGGACATAGAGAATTTGTGAAAGGGTCAGAAAATAGACAAAACAGAGCTGCCATTTTAATACAGTAGGAAAAGGGGGGAATGTGTACAGGCTCTCAGCATAGGTAAGTCTGAGGCTATCCCTTATTCTTCTACATTTTTCTAAAGAGTGGCAAAAATAGCAGAACTGGCTTCATGGGCTCCCTGAAAAATGGGATAATAGTAAAGTCTATTTCATGGTTCAACAGAACCCCAAGTACTCGGCAGCAACAAACCTGTAAGTAAAGAAAAAAAGAAAGAATTTGTATTTATATAATGCTTTTTACAACCTCAGGACATCCTGAAGTGCTTTACAGCCAATGAGGTACTTTTGAAGTGTAGTCACTGTTGTAATGTAGTAAATTATATAAATCAATATTTCACTGTTGTCCTTATGCTAAACATATGCTGAACCCTTATTTTGAAAGCTAATTTGGAATAAAATTCACCTTTCTTTTCAAGGTTGCTGTCCAGAAATCACCACAAGGTAGAAGGCAGAGGGGTCAGTATGGTATCACTGCACATTCTGTGCTTCCATTGCTGATTGTTGGAAACAAGATCTGCGTGCTTCAGCTGGTTCAGATTTCACAATGAAAGCTGGGTGAGGGCAGCATTCTGACGGAGCTTGTGGGAGCTCTAATGCATTGTGGCACAGAGCAGTAGGATGCTGGTTCATAACTGCAATTCCCCACACGGCTATTCCTCAGTCCTGGTCGTGCCATTTCTGGGAGGGACTGAGTGGAAGACAAATACTTCCTTTCCGGAAAGGATGGAAACATTGGAAGTCGAGTCCCCTGATCCACCTCGTACCAGACGTCTGTAAAACAACAGCCGGTTGAAGCCACGGAGAAAGTGTAGAACTCATCTTCATCAATCGGGGGTGCTGCTTGTGAGCTATCAATAGAGAGAAAGGAGGGAAATTGTAAAATAAGCTTACAAGAAGAAGAAATGATTCTCAAAGCAAACGCTGGTAGCAATGGGAAGGAACACTGATATATTGACAGTGAAGATAGACAGGTTTCCTGTGGGGTAGCAGGAGATTATAAAACTTACCTGAGGTGCCAGGAGGTTTTAGATCCTCTGATCTGAAGGGGTAGCCCCATAACGTCTAATGGCCACTTTCTTCTTTTGTGGCAGTCACCAGGTGGAAAATGAGACGGGAGATATTATGACATCACTCCTGCATCATTTACTTCAAATTTACTTGCCTTTTTTTGGGTGGCAACTTCCCGCAAGTACCAGTCGTGTCACTCGAGATACACGTTACAGCCCCGAACATCGAATATGGGGCATATCTCGATGCAAATGCCAAGAAGTACCCACCGGCACCCTCTACTGCAGACCCTGGCAGATTATAAGGGGTCAGGGGAACTTCTCTGTTGTGTCTGCACTAACAGGAGCGCATTTTGGACACCCATCATAGAAAACATGCAGAGGTGGCTGTGCTGGTGGAGGGGTGGGGCGGGTGTGAGGGAAATGTCGGGCCCCATTAAATTATAATGAGTACCCCTATGGGCGGTCCAAGACTCCACTCCCCCCCCCCCCCCCCCGCAGGTGGTCTTTACTCACCAGACATTCCTCCACTGACCATCCACTGGGTCCCACTGAGAGCTGAGGACACGAGAATTCCTAATACCCCAGGCTAAATCTAGACTGGATCAGAGTCCACTGCCTGATTATTATATTGGAAATAGTGACGGAATTGACACTTTTTAAAAAAATATTTGGTTCAGTTCTAAATGTAATTGACCTTCTGTAGTCCAGGGTAAACTTTGGACATACCTTCACCCTCATCATAACACTTTCCCCATTCGTCACCAAGCTGGACTTAATTGCTATACAAACAAAAGCAGTTAATTGAAATTCAAGAAGAGTAGGCTATTCACTTGGTGTGGAATACTGGACACAAAGGACCTGCCAATGATACTCCATGCTAACATAGATTCAGTACTACACATGGTTTAAGATATGAGCAGCCACACTTTTCATATTACTTTTCAACAATCCACTGATCTCCAGTTTTGTTCATAATCCTGTAATTTTAGTCATACCTCTGTGTCCAAACATGCAGTTTAACTTTATATTGGCTCATGTTCTTAACCTTGGCTCCACATTGCAAGTAACAGCCCTTCCCTTTAGCACATATGGTGTAAAATATCATAATTACAAAGAGGTCTATCTGGCCATATCATGTAATCCATTACTTCACATCCCTTTCATGTACAGTTACACATTGCTATATGTCACACAACATTAAACTACAGATAGTGAAATTACTGCCCTGCTGTTAATTTAATTTGGAATGCGACATACGATCACATTCTATTTATATACATTATAAGAAGTTTAGGATCATAGTCATCCATTAGTCACACATTAGTTATCCATTTTTTCAAGCCTCAAATCCAAACCATACGACTCATAATTTAGAGAGCTTGGAGGGGACCACTTCCTTTTTCAGCTGAAGAAAAAGAAAGTGAAAGGCAACCATAATTATATCATTGTGAGATTTTCTCCCAAAAGAATCTGCCTGACGAAAGAAGGCTCCACCCCTATGTCCAGTCGACCAATCAAACTTTGCCACAGAAGCCATTCTAATGATTTACATTCCCTCTGTTATCTTTTCCAAAGCCTTTCAAGATAGCTATCATCAGAAGTACGATCATCTCCAAGACCATCTATATATCTTGGACCAGAACTAATTAGAGTTTGAACTTGAGACAGACCAGTCCATTGCAATCCAGCCTTGTCCCTGTAGGGCTACTTCAGATTAGCCTTTAATTACACGTACACAGAACTTTCAGCCAGAAGTTCCGCTCCCTCTTGGAGCATTTGAGGTGGAGGCACCAGAATTTGGGGTGCAAACCCTTTGACAGAAAGCAGAGCAAATTCCATCTGAGGTGAGGCCAACATCCCAGCAGCAGTCGGGGGCCATGTTTGCTGGTTGCTCAGGGTTGCTGGTCTACCCTTGAAATCACGCCAGATATCCCTCTAATAGGCCCAGCAGCACGTACAACTGCTGAGCTGAATTTGGGCTCCATATTGCTGGGAAAAAGGCACTTCAGTTTTGAAAGCACTCACAGTGTTTACAATATAAATTACACAACAGGCACTGTGAGCACCTTCACAATTTAAGTGTCAGTTTCCCAGTATGAGGAAACCAACAAAATTGACAAAGCAACCCTGAGAATGAGGGTGTTGTATTTATATAATGCTTTTTACGACCTCAGGACATCACTAAAAACAGATTATCTAGTGATTTATTTTATGGCCGTATGTGGGATCTCGCTGCGCCATCTTTCCTTCATTACAACAGCGACTACACTTCAAAAGCACTTCATTTGCTGTAAAGAGCTTTGGAAGATCCCGAGGTTATGAAAGGCGTTTTATAAATGTAACTCTTTCTTTTACTTTTCCTTAAATGCTGGCTGACTCTCGTTTACTCTATCCGGTGCTCCTCCATGGTAATGGCCTACAAGAGTATGTGCATAGGGAATGCCGGGCCTGCTCCTGAGAATCCCTAACTGTGGGTAGGGGGCCAGGGTGGGTGGGCATGAAAATCTGACAGTGGTCTGACCAACATCACTAAAAACTGATTATCACATTGTTGTTTGTGGGACCTTGCTGTGCTCAAATTAGCTGCCACAGTTCCTACATTACAACAGTGACTATACTTCAAAAGTACTTCATTGGCTGTAAAAAGCTTTGAGATGTCCTGAGGTATGTTATAAATGGAAAGCCATATGGCAAAGGATAGAATACTAGAGCCTGGTCTTTAGTTGTTTCTAAGCTTTTATTCATAGAGATGTCCCTTACACACACCACACCCTAGATCAGCTCTCCTATAAAAAGGATACAAGAGAGTCCCCAATTGATACCCACCACCTGAATAAAATTAACACTCATTGATATAAATCATACAATTAACAAGGTAGTGAAAGGTACTATATAAATGCAAGTCTTTTCAGGCTCACAAACTCCTCACTTCCACTTACCTCAGCTGATGATGGCACCTGTTATGCCTTATAAATCTCAATTTAAGTTACCCAAACTACATTGTGAACATAAAAGCACGAAACTCAGACCTGCAGTGCCATTGGCCCTCACTATACTATATGTAAATGAGGTGACTTGGACTCAGTGGGTGGATCGTGGCAGGGCCATATAGCACAAAGGAACTCAGGGTGGGGGAGTGATTTTATGATGGAAAACTGACAGAAACAACCTCTGCCCGATTTTCCTATCACAAGAATTACTTGCACCAATTATGCAGCAGCAATATGCCAAAAACGATGATGAAATTCACCCCTAGAGGCATCACCAGTAATACAGAGACACCATCAACAGTGACAAAGAGATACCACAAGCAATACAGAGACACCATCTGCAACACAGACACCATCAGCAACACAGAGACCATCAACAGCAACAGGAAGACAATATGAGCAGGTAAGACACATAGCAGTCTGTGACTCCCCATGAACAATGCAATGGAAGATCTTTTTAAAAATTATTTCTAATAAAATGTACCAATATAGGCCTTGAAATTCCAGGACCAGGAATGGGGCTACCTGGCAAGGTGCCCAAATTTGGGGCAGGACCTTGTTCTACTGGGCCTCTGCCTCTTTCTCTCCATAATCAAATACTCTGGGCCTTTTATGCCCTCCCTAGAGTCACTGAAAGAGGCGGGATTGGCAAGATGACGTCCCGCCCGAAATCCCACCAGTTCCCTCTTTTCTGCAGCCCACGGAAATTAGGCCAGTATGATGCAGGTGTACTTGGTACATTAACGTGGAAGTGGGCCCCACAATGACGGGTAGTTCCTAAAGGCTATCATTTACCATTTAGAAAGTAGCAACAGTGAAATGACGGTTCTTTATTAAAAAAAATCAAATCTTCAGCTGAAGCAACCATCCTCTGATAAAGCAGCAAAGTGCCGCACCAAAATTCCTGACTCCAGTATCCGGTGGACGCCCAGTGAGCATCATAAATGGTGCATGCACCTGTCCTCTTCATGTAAATGATCCTGCCATATATCGTGGATTTGCTGTAGGTTTGCTCAGAGAAGCTGAACGATGTGCGGGGCGGAAGGACCGAAGTAACGTGTATATAAAATGTGTAAAGTATTTTTATATAGAACGTGAGGGTTTGATTTAATTGTACGGAGTATTTTGGAAAAGGTGTTGAATAAATATATTTATTAAATTTTATATTTGTGTGAATCTCGGTTTCTGCGCTGGGTAGTAGGTTATATTTATTTTGGTGGAAGTACGGGTGTCCTGAAGCAAGTTGCCGGGGCATAGTGCTAAAGTGGAAAATACGATGCTGGCGGTTATGTTGGCCTTGTTATGTAAGTTGGATATGTGACTGGTGAATTGGTATTTTGGGGAGCTGGAGTTGGATATGTAATAGGTGGATGGGTAAGTTGTGGAGTTTGAGTTGAGTGATGGGGAGGTATGAACAATAGGGGAACAAAGAATGGGGCTATGAAAAGGTTGGTAAAGGTGAGTGGGGAAAAGGCTAGTGATGGCAAGCAGGTGGTAAAAAAAGTTGAGGGCCAGGAAGGTGAACGGTTCAAGAAGGAAATTAAGAAAGAGGAAAATTAGAGATTCCAGTGAGTTTGGTGATGGTGAGTAATGAGAATTGAAGAGATTGGTGAGATGAAATGTGAGCAGGAAAGGGCAGTTATTATAAAGAATATTTTGAGGGAAACGGTAGGGAGGAAAGTTAGAAATATGTATTTATAAGCATTGGGGATGGAAATCATGAGGTTTGGAAGAACAGGAGGTATTGGGTGTGTAGAAAATTCAAAAACACAAAGAGTGGGAGCAGGACTAAAAAGTAGCATGGTAGCAATGGCGCAGGTGGCAGGAATGGATGAGTGGCATTAGTGGGAATGAGGGTGGAACAGGTGGTAAATGGTTAGGAGGAAGGGGAGACGATGGCGAGAATGGATGGTGGTGGTAATAATGAGGATGGGCTATGACAGACCTCGGAGTCATGGCTGGGAGGATTACGGCTGGAATTGATCACATGAACAACTCCAGCTAGTAGCAGGTAAGTATAATCGGTTTGATTAGTGCCACAGTATCATAGAGCTCAAAGGCTCAGCTAAGAGGATTAAATAAAGACTGAATCACAGCTCCGTATAATAAACAGGAAAATTGAAGAGAATTATGACACAAAAATAGAATGATGGAAAAATCACGACAGTATAAAATATTACAGCAAGTAAGTGATCCACCGATAGGAAATGTGAACATATGCAATATTGTTTTAATTGAAAGATAAAGAGAGAAATCTAATCATTTCATGGTAAGCTTTTTTTTGGCCTTTTAGGTGGAGCCAGGGATTTATATGCTCCCAATGTACGGAAGAACAGGTATCCTCTAATTGACCTCAGGGTGTGCTTAATGGCTAATTGACTTGAGGATGTGCTTATTTACAGCAATTAGACCTTGTGCCCTTAAAGGGTCAAGCCAACTTATACACACGTACACCTTAACAGCAGAATAATACATTATGTTTTACAAGGTACAATGTTCCTGTCTGTATCTTCCAACTTACCTTGAACAATGCTGTGGGAGATCATCTAGCATTTTTACATTTTATTGCAGTCTTAATATTTGCATTCTATCTCAGCAGTTACAAAAACACCAATATTTTTGCTCTAGTTGTAGATGCCCAGGACTGGTCGTCTTAAGAAGAGTTGATGAGTTAATTTTTTGGTGGGTTTTGTGTTTTGGAGAGCACACTTTATGGCTGGATGGACCTTGCCGAATGTGGATACAGGTCTGGTTTATTTTTTGATGTATATAGATTCTAATCCACCACAAGCCACCTATCTCTTCCCCCACCCACCTTCCAATTCTTCCAAGCCTTGCAAGTTCTTTGCAGTCTCAATCAAGGCTCTCCTGCCCACAGCTGGATAACTGTGGAAAGTTTGGAACTGTTGCAATTAATTCATGTTGAGATGATCAAAACCAACTCTGATTTTCCTGTGTAACTGGGCCATAATTGCGGTACAAGCTGCATTTTTTCAAGGACAAAAGCTGTTTTATATTCCGTGCAAAAAGACCTGCTGCATAAGTATTTTCTCTGAATGGAAATGAACTGCAGAACTGGAACTAAAACAAAAATGTGTTTTTATGATTTGACAACAAAATGGAGATTGAATGTCGAGGCACAATGAATGTCATCTGCCTCGGTGGCAAAATTAAAACAAATTGACTAAAATAGCACTCAATGACTTAAAATGTCAACGTGCTGAAATCTCACTCAAGGTAAGGGGTAAATGAAGATATTGTGAGCAATCAGCAAAATGCCAATAGATGCTTTGCCTCATACAGGCAATTAGAGTGTTTTTTGATCAGTAGTTTTTTGACAGTAAAGGCTGAACTTATTTACTTTACTGCACTGCTCTGCAGACATTTCCTGAACAAGGCACCATACATTTAAAACTGTGGTTTGCTATCGCAAGGGAAGGAAAGAGGGAAACTGCTAGTTCAGGAAATACTTTGATTAAATTATTTACACATGTCTGTCTGCAAGATTGACTACAAAGTTCTAAAAGATATATTTTAGGTGTTTGGCTGTAATGAAAACCAGCAGTACCTTTTAGCTATTACATCTGTTTTTCTGAATGTGCTTGTATGGATCATAGTTATAAAATATCAGAAGTTCTGCACACGTATCCTGATGATACTGCTGAATCCTCACGTTATGCTTTCTTAGCAAATAGTGCTGAACCAATTTACAGATGTGATATTCCACATCTGGAAATATTTTACAGTAGTAAACAATCTGTATAAAATTATGGATATAACTGAAATAAAATCTAATGAGTTGACCAAATAAAAAGTCATAAATGGATTTTTTTGAATTCTGGTTTAACAGACATATTTATTAGTTTGTGTGTGCACATGTCCATGTGGTCAGCACACGAGCTTTTATGGGTCCACCTAATATAACAGCTGCGGTACCAATTCATAAAATTTCATTTTGACGTTATCTTGCCCAGCAACATGGAGCATCAAAATCCTCAGAAGAAAAATCAGAAACAAAAACAGAATCCCCAGAAAAAACCCCAGAAAGATAAGCTCACTATCTCAGTAAGATAAGTTTGGGTCAGGAGAGTATTAGAAACAGGAAAATTATTTAATTCTCTTTAAATTAAATGTATGCATAAACCATATATACTCCAGTAATATATTATACTATTTTGCCACTTTGTCATGTATTGTATTTTTTGAGCATTATTCCAGACAAAGGATTGGGAAGAGAGTTCCATTTAAATGTTTTTTAAAAAAGCAAAGTGTATTCACACTAGTTAAAAGAATGCTGAGTCAATAGGGCATTGACATGCACATAGGATAGACATTGAAGTTGTTTCCCCAAAGACTAAACAAAAAGCAATTTGTTAGCTTGTCTTGGATGATCACTTCACACCCATTGTGTTGGGAAGTCCCTGCTCCCAGGTGCTCAGCAGGGGTTATCTGCTGAGACCCTCCTTCAGGTTATGAACACAGAGATATAAAAGCAGAGACAAAAACACACATTGACAGTTTTTAAACAGCTATGAAGGAAGACTCAGAAGGTTAAAATGCACAAATTGTTAGAAGTTATTTTGCTTAAATCAAGAAAGACAACTCACTGATGTGGGAAACATAGCATGTTCATTATTTTATATTATTACACAAAGACAAGTTATACTGATTGCACTAAGTGAGACTGATAATGTTGCTCTGTATGTTCACTTGCTATGAGATAAAACAGCTTAACGATTTGTATCATGCATGGTTTTACTAAATGTTTTCTCAGTCTGTCTTTGGAAATATTAGGGGTAAAATTCAACCTCGGCAGGGGTGCAAAAGAAATGGTGGGTATATAACGGGCAGCTGATCAACTACCGTCCATTTTATACCCCCGCTGAAGTTGAATTTTACCCTCCAATGAAGAGACGCATGTCTTTGGAAAGATTGGGGAGGTGTACATGAGGGCACATCCGATAGACACAAATATCCAGTTCTGATAAGATACTATTGTTATAACCTGGGTTACACTACTGTTTTGTTAGATATTGGGTTTTGGGGGAAAATCCTGGACATAAGGTGCTCAGACTGCTTACAGTAGGTACCAGCACTGCAAGACCCTATCTAAGGTGAGTGCCTAACATTCCTATTTACTTGTTTATGTTTGTAAAACATACATTTCCAGAGAGTGTGTTGACAGGTTGAGTAGATTAAATGATGCAGCACGAGAAAGAAAAAAACGATGATGATGTAGTTTTGGTAAATAAATATAGTTTTCTTTTTGCATCTCTTGTTCAAAATGTCACCAAAAATATCTGTCAGTAAAGCATTACTCAGTGTATCACCTTTCAATTTATTGGCCTAGAAATTCGATCGCGCTGTGCCCGTTTTCCTGGCATAAAACGAGCATCTAAGGGTCCAATATGCTGGGCAGCACGCACCCATCCCGTACCAGAGGTGAGTTGCCCGCATATTGAATCTGGCAGCTCCATAGGTGTCCAGGGCGTGTACTGGAAGTATTAAAAAGCCTCATTATAATATTTAAATAAGGATCCGATGCTTGTTGTAAGAGCCTTTTGGGAAGTTGGTCTGACTGACTGGCCATGTGATAAACTCACCAAGAAAATCATGGAGTTAACAGTCAGCAAGGAGCCTGCGGGAGCACTATTTAAAGACTTCATCCACTCCTTACAGGTTAGTTCCCTTAGGCTTCTGGGCCTTTTATTGGCTATTTTCTTCATCCCACAGGTAAATTCTTACTCCTGGGTATAACTTTGTGCAGGTGATGGATTGTTCTTGTCTACTTTGAAATGAGTTCATTTCAGTCATGGGTGATCTGGTAGACTGCCTTTGGAGCTGGAGGAGGAATTGAGGGAGCAGCGAAGAAGACAGGAGAGAGCAAAAGCAGCTGGGAGAAGAGGGAGGAGGAGGGCACTGTGCAGGAGGCTATACCCACAGCTGGTCTTCAGTGATCACTCCTCATACCTCAACTACTCTTCATGGTCTTTATTAATGATCTGGACAGTGGTGTTGGGAGTACGGTAAGTAAGTTTGCAGATGACACTAAAATCTGTGCAAGGGTTAAGAAAGTAGAGGAGTCCAATCAAATCCAAAAAGATTTAGATGTGCTACGGGAATGGGGCACACATTGGCAAATGGCGTTTAATTTAGATAAATGTAGTGTTATGTATATTGGTAGGACCAACACAGAATACACGTACCATTTGCAGGGAACAATACTTAGAGGTTGAGCGACAAAAAGATCTTGGTGTTATTGTGCACAGATCACTAAAGGTTCATGACCAATGTAGAGAAACTGTAGCTAAAGCTAGCAAGGTATTTGGTTGTATTAATACAACCATTCAGTATAAATCAAAGGACACCATTTTGACACTATACAGGTCGCTGGTCAGACCTCATCTAGAGAACTGTGCCCAGTTTTGGTCCCTCCACATGGTGGTGATATAACAGCTTAGGAAAAGTTCCAGAGGAGAGCTACAAGAATGGTTCCTAGCTTAATGAACCTCAGCTACTCAGATAGGCTCAACAACCTTGGTCTATTTACTTTACAGCAGTGTAGACTTAGAGGTGACCTGATAGAGGTCTATAAAATAATTAAAGTGTCAGCGTTCCTATTGATAGATTATATGATGGCAGGACTGACGTATGAGGAGAGATTGAGTCGACTAGGCCTATATTCAGTAGAGTTTAGAAGAATGAGAGGTGATCTCATCGAAACATATAAAATTCTAACAGGACTAGACAGACTAGATGCAGGGAGGATGTTCCCGATGGCTGGGGAGTCCATAACCAGGGGTCACAGTCTCAGGATACCGGGTATGCCATTTAGAACCGAGATGAGGAGAAATTTCTTCACTCAGAGGGTGGTGAACCTGTGGAATTCTTTACCACAGAAGACAGTGGAGGCCAAGTCATTAGATGTATTCAAGAAGGAGATAGATAGATTTCTTAATGCTAAAGGGATCAAGGGATGTGGGGAAAAAGCGGGAACAGGATACTGAGTTAGACGATCAGCCATGATCATTTTGAATGGCGGAGCAGGCCCGAAGGGCCGAATGGCCTACTCTTGCTCCTATTTTCCATGTTTCTATGTTTCTATTCCAGTTTTACAGGTTGGGGAGGACCAGGGGACATGAGTTTAAACTGTGGAAGAGTAGGAATAGACTGGATGTTAGGCGGTTCTCTTTTTCCCAGAGAATTGTGAGCCTCTGGAATCCATTGCTGGCTGGTGTGGTGGGTGCTGACTCTCTGCCTTCAAGAGGGAGCTGGACCGGTTGCTGACTGGGGCAGAAATTGCATCATACAGAAGGTAAATTCCTTTATAGATAACACTTGGTCTATGTAATCTCCTGGAATAGTTTTGATCATCTGAGGGGTTCGGAGAGTATGTTAGAGTATTTTTTTTCCCTTATTGGCCCGGGTTTTTTGCCTCTCCCGGGAGATTACAAGGCTGCGGGGATGGTTGTGAGGGGGGTGGGGAGGTCGGGGGAGGGAACAAGTGTTTAGCCATAATGGTCTAGTCATCAAGGTGTGGGGCAGGCTTGATGAACCAACTGATATATTCCTGGCCGTCAATTTTTTATGTTCTTATGTTCGTAACTTCACCGAGGAGCAATGTGAAAGGCATGTGAGGAGCTGGCTGTGTGACACTAACAATGGCACTGGCGGAGTGGGTGGCGGGGGAGCAGGCATGTTGCCATCCTCTTTTTGCTTTGATTTTAAACACTTGCAAAATACAGTCTGTACATTTTCTAACTTGCAGAATGGCTAACAGGACTGTTCCAATTTTCAAATGCATTCAGAGGAAATATAACAATAGTTAATAATCAGAGTAGGGAGAGGCTTATTTTAAGAACATAAGAACATAAGAAATAGGAGCAGGAGTAGGCTATATGGCCCCTCGAGCCTGCTCCACCATTCAATCAGATCATGGCTGATCTTCGACCTCAACTCCACTTTCCTGCCCGATCCCCATATCCCTTGATTCCCCTAGAGTCTACAAATCTGTCTATCTCAGCCTTGAAAATATTCAACGACTCAGCATCCACAGCCCTCTGGGGTAGAGGATTCCAAAAATTCACAACCCTCTGTGTGAAGAAATTCCTCCTCATCTCAGTCTTAAATGGCCGACCCCTTATCCTGAGACTATGCCCCTAGTTCTAGACTCTCCAGCCAGTGGAAATAACCTCTCCGCATCGACCCTGTCAAGCCCCCTCAGAACCTTGTATGTTTCAATGAGATCAGCTCTCATTCTTCTAAACTCCAGCGAGTATAGGCCCATTCTACTCAATCTCTCTTCATAGGACAACTGTCTTATCCCAGGAATCGATCTAGTGAACCTTTGTTGCACTGCCTCTAAGGCAAGTATATCCTTCCTTATGTAAGGAGACCAAAACTGTAGTAAGACTTCC
Organism: Heptranchias perlo; assembly: GCF_035084215.1. Taxonomy (NCBI): domain Eukaryota; kingdom Metazoa; phylum Chordata; class Chondrichthyes; order Hexanchiformes; family Hexanchidae; genus Heptranchias; species Heptranchias perlo. The sequence continues at coordinate 96,064,629 of NC_090329.1, read as the reverse complement.
TTAATCTTATAGTCCAACATGTCATATGCCTTCCTAATTGCTTGCTGTACCTGCATGCTAACTTTTTGTGTTTCTTGTTTGAGAACACCCAAATTTCTCCGAACACTAACATTTAATAGTTTTGCACCATTTATAAAATATTCTGTTTTTCTATTCTTCTTACCAAACTGAATAACCTCACATTTCCCCACATTATACTCCATCTGCCACCTTCTTGCCCACGGACCTAACCTGTCTATATCCCTTTGCAGACTCTTTGGGCACGATTCTAAAAGGGAAAAATGGGTGGGTTGGGGGCGGTGGGGCATTCAAAATCATAAACTTTTCGGACCCGCCTCCAACCCGCCCACTTCCGGTTTTCACCAGGGTGGCACGAGGGGCGGGCGACCAACCCGCTCCCAGGAGGCGGGTTGATGATTAAAACCTTTCAAGGAGGCATTGGGTCTCCGTTTTTCTACACTTTCCAATTTCAACTGCGGGAGGCCGGGATTCCCGGGCCTTCTCTTTCACGCCACGTGAAAGGAGGCGAGAAGGCCCGAAACTAACAGGTAATTGCCTAGAAAGGCACAGCTTGTGGGCCCGGAGGAGCAGGAGTGCTTCCCTCAGGCCCAACAAACCTACCTGCAGTGATCCACCAACGATCGCGGATACCCCACCAAACTCCATGCCCCCCCCCCCACCACAACGATCTCGGACCCCCGCGATGACCCCGACCCTCCCCCACAACAATTGCGGATCCCTGCCCCTGATCCTCGACCCCCCCCCCACGATCGCTGACCCTAGCCCCTGATTCCCCCCAACGATTGCAGACCCCTGCCCCCCGATTCCCCCCAAAGATAGCGGACCCCCGCCCCTGATCTCTGACCCCCTCAAAGATCGCGTACCGCCGCGATTACCCCTGATCCTGACACCCCCCCCATGACTGACCCCCGATCGTTCCCCCGATGATTGACTCCACCCATGCCCCCGTGCCACCCATGCCCCCATGCCAAACCATGCCCCCATGCCAACCCATACAAATAAAGACTTACCTAAAGACTTACCTGGACATGTCCTCTCCCTGACTGGTCTCCTGTCCGACTGAGACCAGCCTCTCAATCAGGCCGGCAAAAAACATAAAAGACGTCCTTATGTCTAAATCATAAGGACGTCCGGGAAACCTGTACTTCCAGGTTTCCCGTCCGCAATTTGGCCCCTCCCACCCCGTTCCCGGCTGGGGGTCAAAATCATGCCCTTTGTGTCTTCCTCACAGTTTACTTTCCCACCTAGCTTTGTATCATCAGCAAACTTGGATACATTACACTCAGTTTCTTCATGTAAGTCATTAATGTAGATTGTAAATAGCTAGGGCCCAAGCACTGATCCTTGCAGCACCCCACTAGTTACAGCCTGCCAACCTGAAAATGACCCATTTATCCCTACTCTCTGTTTTCTGTCCGTTAACCAATCCTCTATCCATGATATATATTACCGTCAACCCCATGAAACCTTATCTTGCGTGACAACCTTTTATGTGGCACCTTATCAAACCACCAATGCACCGTGGCTGCAGTGTGTGCTAGCTACAGGATGCAGCAACTTGCCAAGGCTTCTTCGACAGCACCTCCCAAACCCGCGACCTCTACCACCTAGAAGGACAAAGGCAGCAGGTACATGGGAACAACACCACCTGCATGTTGCCCTCAAGTCACACACCATCCTGAATTGGAAATATATCGCCGTTCCTTCATCGTCGCAGGGTCAAAATCCTGGAACTCCCTACCTAACAGCACTGTGGGAGAACTTTCACCACACGGACTGCAGCAGTTCAAGAAGGCGGCTCACCACCATCTACTCGAGCACTTAAGGATGGGCAATAAAGGTTGGCCTTGCCAGCGGCGCCCACATCCCATGAGCGAATTTTAAAAAAAGGAAGGGGGCCTAAAAAAGAAACAAAAAAGTCACTGTTTTGAAGAGGTAGAGAATGGTTGAAGCTTGGGAATATTTTCACTGAGAAAGATGAAAGAACTTACAATTCTATAACAGCAGCTTGCCTTTTAACATAGAAAACTGTTCCAAGGTGCTTCACAGAGGTGTAAGGGAAGAAAAATGGATGCTGGGCCAAAAAAGGTTATGCGAGGAGGGTTGGTCAAAGGCTTGGTCAGAGGTGGGTTTTATGGAGGGACTTAAAGGTAGAGGGGATTAGGGAGGGAATTCCAAAGCACGGGGCGTAAATGGATGAAGGCACAACCGCCAATGGTAGAGTGAAAGGAGGGGGGTATTCAAAATGGGGCCAGAGTGAGAGGAAGGAAAAGTTCAGGAGGAGGGAAAATTATAGCAGTAGAGAAGGTTACATAGGGAGGGGATGGACCATGGGGGCATTTTAACTCTTCCGCTCGACGGGAATGGGGCTGGCAAGCAGTTAAAATGAAGCAGCCTTAATTCCCACTCTGTTCCCGCTGATTTCTACTGGTTTTGGCAGTGGATGAGGCACCTGCCAGACTCAGGCAGGGGCCTCATACATAAATGCTAATCAGGGCCCAATGACGTCAATCGGACCCCGATGGCATTTTATCCGGGGCCTGAACGGAGAAGCCACCATGGTGTTCCACCAGGCTAAAGCAGGAGTGTTCCTCTGGGCCCCACAAGGAAAGTTGCGATATCCCCTGCCCCAGACTACCCCTATTCACCCACCAGACCCTCCCAAAACCCTATCCCCTGCCCCTTACCTGGAAGCTGATGAGCAGCCAAGGGCTGCCCGATCTTCACCTATCAGCAGCTGTTCTGCACCATCGTCTCACCTATTCTTGGGCAGGAGATTGGACTGGCTGCCGTTTCTTGTGCTGAGAAAGTCCCAAAGTATTTCACATCCAATGAATTGAAGTGTAACCACTGTTATTTTGTAGGCAAATGCAGCTGCCAATTCAGGCACAACTAGGTCCAACAGAATCATAGAAACATAGAAAATAGGAGCAAGAGTAGGCCATTCGGCCCTTCAGGTCTGCTCCGCCATTCAAAATGATCATGGCTGATCGTCTAACTCAGTACCCTGTTCCCGCTTTTCCCCATATCCCTTGATCCCTTTAGCATTAAGAAATATATCTATCTCCTTCTTGAATACATCTAATGAATTGGCCTCCACTGCCTTCTGTGGTAGAGAATTCCACAGGTTCACCACCCTCTGAGTGATGAAATTTCTCCATCTCTGTTCTAAATGGCATACCCCGTATCCTGAGTCCGTGACCCCTGGTTATGGATTCCCCAGCAATCGGGAACATCCTCCCTGCATCTAGTCTGCCTAGTCATGTTAGAATGTTATATGTTTCGATGAGATCACCTCTCATTCTTCTAAACTCTAGTGAATATAGGCCTAGTCGACCCAATCTCTCCTCATACGTCAGTCCTGCCATTCCAGGAATCAGTCTGGTAAACCTTTGTTGCACTCCCTCCATGGCAAGGACATCCTTCCACAGATAAGGATACCAAATGCTGGTTGATGGATGAGTATCGGCCAGAACACCAGGAGAATTATTACTCTTCTTCAAATGGAATAGCCTTGGTGAATAAGGATGAAATTACTCCAATGATAAGAGAAGATATAATGAGAGGTAAGCAGGCAGTGGAGACTTTATGGGTAGAATTAAGAAATGGAAAAGGATTTAAGACTGTATTGGGAGCTGTGTATAGGCCCTCTGGTAGCAGCTGTGAAGTGGCAGAATGTGTAAATGCAGAGATTAGACAGGAATGTAGCAAAGGCAGAGTGGTTTTAATGGGGGATTTTAACTTACATATTGATTGGGATAAGCAGGCGAGCTCATGTCAGAAAGGTAGCAAATTTCTTGAGTGTGTTCAGGACAGCTTTCTGCAACAATATGTTCTAGAACCAACATGTGGGCAGGCCACATTAGATGTAATAATAAGCAATGAGCCAGATTTAGTTAACAGCCTAACGGTGCATGAACATTTATCTAATAGTGATCATAATATGATCGAGTTCAACGATGTGTTTGACAGGGAGAAACCCGTAACAGCTACTAAGATTCTAAATTTAGGTAAGGCCGACTTCAACGGGATGAGACAGAAACTGTCCACAGTAAATTGGGCAAATCTGTTCACGAGTAAAACAACAGAAGATCAGTGGGAGGTGTTCAAAAAATAATTTAACATGATACAGAACCAGTTAATACCCCTAAGGGGCAAGAGCTCTACTTGCCAAAAAAAACAGCCATGGACGACAAAAGAGATAAGGGGCAACATAAAACTAAAAGAGAAAGCATATAGAAATGCAAAAAATAGCACAGATCCTAGCGACTGGGAGAGATACAAAGAAGAGAAAAGGGTGACAAAACAGATGGTAAGAGCTACGAAAAGAGTGTATGAAAAGAAACTTGCAAGGGATATCAAAATCAACACAAAAATTGTTTACAATTATATTAGGAAAGAGGGTGGTCAAGAGCAATGAGGGCCCCTTAAGAACTGATAATGGTGATATTGTAAATGAAAATAAGGAAATGGCGGACATGTTAAATAATTACTTTGCATCAGTATTCACAGTAAAGGAAGAGGAAGAGGATAGCATGCCGGACATCCCAAGGAAACTAATTTTGAATCAGGGACAGGGACTCACCATAATTAACATAAGCAAATTAACAGTGATGAAGAAAATAATGGCAGTAAAGAGTGACAAATCCCCAGGAGCAGGTGGTTTCCATCCCAGGGTTTTAAACAAATTAGGTGAGAACATTGCAGATGCCCTAACTATGCCTTAATAGATGCAAAAAGTTTTCTAGATTCAGGAACCATTCCTTTAGGTTGAAAAATTGAACCTGTCACTCCATTATTTAAGAAAGGTGAGAGGGGGAATCCAGGGAATTATAGACCAGTTAGCCTAACATCTATTGTCGGGAAATTACTAGAGTCTATAATTAAGGATAGAGTGACTGAACACCTTGAAAATTTTCAGATGATCAGAGAGGGCCTGCATGGATTTGTAAAGGGTAGGCCATGCCTGACAAACATGATGAATTTTTTGAAGAGGTGACTAAAGTAGTGGACAGGGGAATGTCTATAGATGTTGTTTATATGGACTTCCAGAAGGCAATCAATAAAGTCCCTCATAAAGGACTGTTAGCTAAAGTTGAAGATCATGGAATTGAGGGCAAATTATTGACCTGATTAGGAAATTGGCTGAGCGGCAGGAGACAGAGAGTAGGGATAATGGGCAAGTACTCAAATTGGCAGGATATGACTAGTGGTGTCCCACAGGGATCTGTGTTGGGACCTCAACTATTCACTGCATTTATTAATGACTTAGATGACTGGATAGAGAGCCACATATTCAAGTTTGCCGATGACACAAAGATAGGCAGCATTGTAAGCAGTGTAGATGGAAGCATAAAATTACAGCGAGATATTAATAGATTAAATGAATGGGCAAAACTGTGGCAAATGGATTTCAATGTAGGCAAATGTGAGGTCATCCACTTTGGGCCTAAAAAGGATAGATCAGAGTCCTTTCTAAATGGTGAAAAGTTTGAAACAGTGGAAATCCAAAGAGACTTAAGGGTCCATGTACATAGATCATTAATATATCATGGACAGGTACAGAAAATAATCAAAAAGGCTAATGGAATGCTGGCCTTTATGCCTAGAGGATTAGAATACAAGGGGGCAGAAGCTAGGCTGCAGCTATACAAAACCCTGGTTAGACCACACCTGGAGTACTGTGTTCAGTTCTGGGCACCGCACCTGAAGAAGGATATATTGGCCTTGGAGGGAGTGCAGCATGGATTTACTAGAATGATACCTGGACTCCAAGGGTTAAATTACGAGAAGAGATTACACAAACTAGGGTTGTATTCCCTGGAATTTAGAAGATTAAGGGATGATTTGATTGAAATTTCCAAGATATTAGGGGAACTGATAGGGTAGATAGAGATAAACTATTTCCGCTGATTGGGGAGTCTAGGACTAGAGGTCATAGCCTAAAAATTAGAGCCAGGACTTTCAGGAGTGAAGTTAGGAAATATTTTCTCACGCAAAGGTTGGTAGAAATTCGGAACTCTCTTCCGCAAACAGTAGTTGATGCTAGCTCAATTGTTAATTTTAAATCTGAGATTGATAGATTTTTATTAACCAAAGGTATTAAGGGATGTGGGGCTAAGGCGAGTACATGGAGTTAGATCACAGGTCAGCCATGATCTCATTGAAGGGAGAGCAGACTCGAGGGGCTGAATGCCCTACTCCTGTTCCTATGTTTCTATGTTCCTAAATAGTGATGTATGAACTTTTACATTCATCTGGCAGCTGTGGCTCAGTGGTAGCATTCTCGCCTCTGAGTCAAAAGTGGTGGCTTTAAGTCCCACTCCAGACACTTGATCACAAAATCTAGGCTGACACTCCAATGCAGTAGTGAGGGAGATGCTGCACTGTTGGAGGTGCTGTCTTTCGGATGAGGTGTTAAACTGAGGTGCTGTCTGCCCTCTCAGGTGAATATAAACAATCCTATAGCACAACTTCAAAGAAAAGTAGAAGAGTTCTCCCCAGTGTCCTGGCCAATATTTATCCCTCAATCAACATCACTAAAAACAGATTATCACATTGTTGTTTGAAGGACCTTGCTGTGCTCAAATTGGCTGCCCCATTTCCTACATTACAACAGTGACTACACTTCAAAAAGTACTTAATTGACTATAAAGCACTTTGGGATGTGGTGAGGTCATGAAAGGCGCTATATAAATGCAAGTCTTTTTTTATCTGAACAGGTAGATGGGGCCTTGTTTTATAGTTTCATCCAAAAGGTATCACTTCCAACAATGCAGCACTACCTCTGTACTGCACAGAGGTGTCAGCCTTGATTGTGTGCTAAGTCCTAGAATAGGGCTCAGTGGTACCACTGAGCCAAGCTGAGACTTCAACTTAATTTAAAAGTTGATTTTATGAAGCTCTCATCTTTCATAAAAAATAATGGACAGAAAATCATGGAGATACCTCTGTGATTTCCCAGTATGTGCTCTCAGCAGGCAAGATTACCCACATGAGCATGCATTCTTAAATTTGGCTTTTTAATGTCACAGGTTATTTGATATTTCTGCTCATTTTTAAATAATTTAGAGGGTACCGAATTCAATTCCTTGACCTGTAATTAGTTAGCTGAAGTGGCAGTGGGAGTGATACAATTACCCTAAGTGTCTATTGGTTAGGAAGGGATTAAAAATCTGAAAGGGCTTTGCCTCCTGATCCCCTGTAGAACGTGCTTATGTGTGAATTTTAGGTGAGGGCAGAATCAGGCTCAGCTGTGATGGTCCCAACAGATGAAGAGCATGTCAACTCATAGGGGGTAATTTTGAGTTTGGGTGATAGTGTAAAACGGGTGATATCAATTCAGCTGCCAGTTATACATCTCTCCCGATTTTCATTTCCATCAAGGAAATTTTACACTATCACCGAAAGTCAAAACTACCCCCACGCTATCCAGCCTGATGAAGGACGACCTTTTATGTGACATATTGGATTTACAGAATGATACAGCACAGAAGGAGGCCAATCAGCCCATCGAGCCTGTGCCAGCCCTTTGAAAGAGCTATCCAATTAGTCCCATTCCCCTGCCCTTTCCCCACAGCCCTGCAAATTTTTCCCCTTCAAGTAGTTAAACAATTCCATTTTGAAAGTTATTATCGAATCTGCTTCCACCATCCTTTCAGGCAGTGCATTCCAGATCAAGAATGAATGGCGATCTCATTGAAACATGTAAGATTATTAGGGGGGCTTGACAGGGTAGATGCTGAGAGATTGTTTCCCCTGGCTAGAGAGTCTATAACAAGGGGGCATAGTCACAGAATAAGGGGTCGGCCATTCAAGACTGAGATGAGGAGGAATTTCTTCACACAGGGTTGTGAATCTTTGGAATTCTCTACCCCAGAGGGCTGTGGATGCTGAGTCGTTGAATATATTCAAGGCTGAGATGGATAGATTTTTGGACTCTAGAGGAATCAAGGGATATGGGGATCGGGCAGGAAAGTGGAGTTGAGGTCGAAGACCAGCCATGATCTTATTGAATGATGGAGAAGGCTCGAGGGGCCGTATGGCCTACTCCTGCTCCTATTTCTTATGTTCTTATAACAACTCACTGTGTAAAAACATTTCTCCTCATCTTGCCTCTGGTTCTATTGGTGGGCCTATTATGAGCTAAATAATGAGCATATCCTCAATGACATGAAAATTTTACAGATATTCCAGCATTATCATATAGTACATCAGTGAGTCACTGAATAAATGAAAGATCACCAGCTACCTGACTTAGTTTAAAAAATCTTCCTCTCTCTCCCAGTGTTTTTTTTTAACCTCATTTCATTAATATCTAGGCAACTAATCATTCATTTTGAATTCACATATGCAGCAACAATCTCTATCAGGTATCAAAAGCACTGTTTTTGGGAGTGCAGACTAAAGACAGGTGTCTGCTATTTGAGAACTCGTCTTACACCAGCAAGCCTCTTTCCTGATTGGGTAGGAGTAACAATGTGACTTATGAATTATTTACTTTTGTTTCCTTATCTTATTGAAATATAAGACATTTTAAAGATTACAATGTGATGTTTATATTGAATCCTGAACTATCCTTGTTAATTTGGAACAGTTTTGTCCATTTGGGTTCAAACATGTCTCATGGGTTCTGTGTTAATGACTTCACACTTTACTCCTCAATGGACTTGCTTGATTATTGCAAATTGACAGAACTGTCAGTTTGGATTAGGAGGGAAAAGTCTCCTATGTGTCCAATTAAGGGATAAATTGAAAGGAGTGGAATCTAGCAAGATGTGAGAGGTATATAAAGTGATAGTATACTGATCGGTAATTCATTGACGGCTACAGAAATTGGTATGACTTGAGAAAATAGTCAGACATGTTCAGACAGATCCACTCCAATGTACAGGATACATTTTACACTCATTTACTGCAATTTTCAGTAATTGAAGACAAGAAGTATAGTGAGGAAATCAATGTTTTTAAGTGTGAGGAAATTACATGCATTTAAGCCTAATTTAGTAACATTGGAATGTATCTTTAGGAGACTAATGTGGGGGAAGCCGACTTTGTAGCAGTACAAAAAGTTTTTATTGTGTTGAACAAGGCCCATTTTCAAAAGCACTAAAGTGACAGTTCTCTGTGTGACAGTGCCCTCATTCTGCTGCATTATCACCGTACGGCAGTGCTCTTGTTCTGCTGCATTATCACTGTGTGACTGTGCCCTTATTCTGCTGCATTATCACTGTACGGCAGTGCCCTCATTCTGCTGCATTATCACCGTACGGCAGTGCTCTTGTTCTGCTGCATTATCACTGTGTGACAGTGCCCTCATTCTGCTGCATTATCACTTTGTGACCGTGCCCTCATTCTGCTGCATTATCACTGTACGGCAGTGCCCTCATTCTGCTGCATAATCACTGTGTGACAGTGCTCTTGTTCTGCTGCATTATCACTGTGTGACAGTGCCCTCATTCTGCTGCATTATCACTGTACAGCAGTGCCCTCATTCTGCTGCATTATCACTGTGTGACAGTGCTGTCATTCTGCTGCACTGTTCATTTGTTCACTGGATTTACTCATTTCTTTTTACTGTTTCTGTTATGTTCTTGTCCAGAGGGAAGGGCAGTGATGCATTTGTTGCTGTTTTTGTCCTACTGTGCTGTTTACTGGGGTTTTAGTTGTACCGTACTAGCTCATGAACATTACAAGTAAAATGAATGAAATCTCTCTGATTCCTTAAAAGCATATTTAGAATTTATCTTTTAGAATGATACAGAACTAATTGTTTATTTTTTTCAAAAAGGTAATGATTCATCTTCAGGTACAATTACCATTCTTCAAATGAAGGTTTACTTGAGATAAAATGGTTAGATTAGCCATACTGGTTCACCTGTCCTTTATAAGATTTTAAGTTGGAACCATGTGATCTCTGTGATATACAAGCACCCCTTAGGCTGTCAGCCTCATTTTGTTTGATCACAGGAGGCATCTGATGTAAGGATTAGTGACATGTGCCTAAGGCCGGATTTCTACTGTGATAGAAAGATAAAAAGGCACCTTTTTCAACCTTGTACACGGTAACTAACCTAATGAAGAATTCTCTTTTTTAAGCTGCTAAAGAGGCAAGTGAAACTTACTGAAAAACAGCTCCAAAAAGATCTAGAGGTCAGCTGGGGAAATGGGGGTGGGGAAAGTGGGAAATATGTAATGTGGAATACACCATCAGTGGAAGTGATGGACACTGGACATACAGGAGAGCAATCTCTCTTAATGTATTGTATTTCACGTGTAAAACACTGTCTCACTAGGAGGTAGGTTGAAAAGTTGGCCAAGGTTTAGGAACCACCAGATTCAGTGAACCCTGTATGTAGCATTCCCAGTCTTGTACCTAACCAGATATGATATAAAGGTTTTAGCTGATGGACATGTAAAGAGCCACATACAGTTGTCTTGTGGGACTCTAACCAGAAGTAACCGGTATGACATGTTTGTCTGAATATCCTGGCCAACTGTTCCAGGCCACTTAATGTCTTGATATAATGTAGGACTGTGTTGCTGGTGTTTCCGACTTTTACAAATTGGAAATGTGGTTATTTTACTGTACAGTTTGTCTACACTTGAGGAAGGCTGGTGACCACAGAAAGGTCTCAAATCACTTCTCGAACTTCTCAAGGGAAGTAGGTAATGTAATGCTGATGGTGTGAGTCTGAGGCACAGTGACGTGATTCCTGAGTGTCTGTATGATCTGCACCAAGAATTCAAATCATTTTGGGGTGTAAGATGCAAGCACCAGGTTTCTAGGCTCAGATTCACCAGGTTTTACCCAAATAGATGCTTGTTCTGGGAATTTCTCCTATTCTCCCCTGGCTTCAGGGAAAGTGGCAACAATTTAAATAAATACAACAGGTTTCCCTTCATGACTCAGGAGCCAATGTATCATCCAGGAATAAATTCTTAAATTGATGATGATGATAAATTATAAATCATTTGGTTAATCTAACTAGATGTCATGGGATTTAATAGCACTGACCAGTTTTTGAACCCTGTGGGATTTTCTAATAATTGAATGGCATTCAGATAAATTGCATTTTCTGGAGTAACAGGCTAATGAATAACACTTTTCATACAACTATAATGTGTCTTAGGCAACATTGGTTTTAACCTTTTTGACTTCAAACCTACAGTTGCTGTGGTTTCTGTGTTCCTCTAATTGAATGATTATAACCAATATCTGATTGTTAACAAAAGAACATAAGAAATAGGAGCAGGAGTAGGCCATACGGCCCCTTGAGCCTGCTCCGCCATTCAATAAGATCATGGCTGATCTTCGACCTCAACTCCACTTTCTCGCCCAATCCCTATATCCCTTGATTCCCTTAGAATCCAAAAATCTATCGATCTCCGCTTTGAATATATTCAATGACTCAGCATCCACAGCCCTCTGGGATAGAAAATTCCAATTCACTCTGAGTGGAGAAATTTCTTCTCATCTATGTTCCGTAACCTGGAAGTGCTTGTGCTAATGTGATTTTGTTACTGGATTATGCTTTTTATAGTCACATTGCCTAAGTACAGACAAAATACAAACTTGCCAGAAAGCAACAGTAAAGACACCACTGTGACCATTTCAAGGTTAACATTAGTGATTTCTGCTGGACCAATTAATAATCTGTGAAATTTATGGGAGGGGACTCATTTACATTGATAACTGTTTCCTCCATAACCACTGACATAATTATGTGCATATATTTATAACATGCAAATATGCACAGCTATGCATTTTCATCGTTATGTTTTTTGCATAGTGTTTGTAAAGGACATATTTACTATAAATATATACTATTACCATTACCAAATTATTCACCTGAAAATTAACTTGCACAAAAAGAAAAACAACTGATGTTAGGAGTGGAGGAGGCAGAATGTTCTAATATCTGGTCTCTTGTTTAGAGAGTATCAACATTAATTCACCATTATACATTAACCAGGATTGTGGTCATTTCCTTTCATTTTCTCTGCTGTGTGCTTGAGTATACGTGTTAAATAAGTGGCGTGTGATCAGTCGTTACCGACTCTTCTAGAACTGGGGAATTTTACACTGCAAGTAAACTAAAATAAAGACAAGACTTATATGCATTTATATTTATTTGTAAATTAGATTTTCTGTTATCTGCAGTATATAACACGGCAGTGTAACATAAATCATGCTTTATTGACCTTGTGAATTAGTGATCATACAAAACAAATATATGAAAATAAAGATGTTCCTAATAAACTGAGTATCGAAGTGCTTTAATGAGAGTGGAAGGACACCATGAATACAGGATTATATCCTACGATAAAGATCTCCAAAATGACTATTTCTGAAACAGTTACCTGAAAACACCTCACGTATACAATTCTGACAGCATTTTCTTACTCTCCCCAAGACTGAATCCTCTGTGGTTTGAAATGAATAGAAACCTTTGTTTGACTAACTACTATTTTACTCCATTACATAAAGGCAAACATGAAACAGAATTATTCCTTGTCAAAATACCAGTTAAAGAGTCCTTGAGATACACCTGGCGGCAGTTCAAGCTGTTCTGCTCAGCAGCAGATCTAATAAAATGTGCTGATGTGTAGAGTTATGGGGGAGCCCTTCAGCTAATACTGCTCATACCTGGACAGGGGATTACTGGGACACAGCAATTTGTTTGAGATTTAGTCTGTCAGATCATGCACTGAGAGCTTTAGACCACCCTAATCTTACAGAGAAAATGAAGATATATGTTGACAGGACCGCATTTAATCTAATTTCTCTGGATTTAACCTGCTGCACATCGTAACCTGCATGGGTGTTGCTGGTAACATTTCCTCCATTAAGCTTGCAAGTATTAAGACTGCTTTTATTGTGATACTCCTATCTCTTTTCAGGTAAAATACTTAGTCAAGGTCACAAGGTAGGTTCAGATGAAGAAGGCTCTTCAGTCCATTTGATCTCACAATGTAACTCTTTGATTATTACATAAGAGAAAACAAGGACAAGAAAAGGTTATTCAGCTCATCAAAGCTCACCCCTCTCACACCCTAACTCTCCAATCATAATACCAGGCTACAATATTAAATTCTAATAAATAGTTATTTAAAACAATTACTGTATGCCCAACATTCCTCTCTTCAACACTCATTTGTGGATAGATAGCATTACAGAACTCTTTTTTTCCAGGCTTAGTAACTCTAGCAGCTAAGCACTTAACTTCCAACCAGAGGCTGCGAGTTCAAGTCCCAGGGCTGCATCTCACTCTACCTCACTTGGGTAGGGGCATAATATCAATTCTCACTTGGGCTGTTTGAGTCATGAGGTACTTAATATTGGAGATAGGGATAAGGATGCGTTCACCTCATGCCACCTGAAACAAATGCCTGATTATGCAGGACCACCAACAATAGTTCTGGGAAAGTCTGTGGCTCAGAACTTTCTTTTCTCCCTAATGATAGAGAATTTGTGTGGATGTGAAGGAGAAAATTGGAGGAAGGGAGAATGTAAACAAATGCTTGCTAATTTTTTTCATTTAAATTTGGTTCTCACCTAAAATTTTGAAAACTATAGAAACAGTAAGGTCTAGTTTGAAAATAATCTTGTTAAAATATGGTAGCCCCTCACACATTACAATTGGTAAATGGGAACAGCCATGGAGGTAATTCCCAGCTCAGTCACCTGCAAACAAAATTATTCATTAAATGAATGCCATGGTTTATCCATATCAGGAATACCTAATGGGGTAAGCAAGAGATCACTGGAACACAACAAGTAATCACCAAAGACCTTATCAGAAGGTGACTTGGCAAAAGAGCTTTGAATATGGCCGAGATAAAATGGAAATTTGATGGTAAGAAAGTAGATCTCCAAGAAAAGTTTGGACATATGGGGGTAAATTTTAACCCCAAGAACAGGTGGGTTGGGGGTGGGTGGGAAGGTAAAAATTGTTTTTAAAAAAAAAGTAAAGCCCGACCCCAACTCGCCTCCAACCCGCCCACTTCCGATATTAATGGAGGCAGGTCAAGGGGCGGGCAACTAATCCGCTCTCAGGAGGTGGGTCAGTCCGTAATATCTTTTAAGGAGGCTGTGGGCCTCCATTTTAATAGCATTTTTATTTTTAACACCTGGGGGCCAGGATACCCGGGCCTTCTGGTTCACATCACGTGAGAGGAGGCAAGAAGGCTCGGATCAACAGGTAAGGGCCTTTATTGCACTGCTTGTAGGCCTGGAGGAGCAGGAGTGTTTCATCCAGGCCCAGCAAGCCGACCTGCCGCTATCCCACACACGCAATCGGCCGACCCCTCCCCACCGCCATGTTATCTGAAACCCCCCTGTGATATCCGACCCCCCTCCCCGCTCTCTCCGACCCCCTCCCCCCGCTCTCTCCGACCCCCTCCCCCCGCTCTCTCCGACACCCTCCCCCCGCTCTCTCCGACCCCCTCCCCCGCTCTCTCCGACCCCCTCCCCCGCTCTCTCCGACCCCCTCCCCCGCTCTCTCCGACCCCCTCCCGCCGCTCTCTCCGACCCCCTCCCGCCGCTCTCTCCGACCCCCTCCCGCCGCTCTCTCCGACCCCCTCCCGCCGCTCTCTCCGACCCCCTCCCGCCGCTCTCTCCGACCCCCTCCCGCCGCTCTCTCCGACCCCCTCCCGCCGCTCTCTCCGACCCCCTCCCGCCGCTCTCTCCGACCCCCTCCCGCCGCTCTCTCCGACCCCCCCCCCCCCGCTCTCTCCGACACCCCCCCCCCCCCCCCCGCTCTCTCCGACCCCCCCCCCCCCCCGCTCTCTCCGACCCCCCCCCCCCCCGCTCTCTCCGACCCCCCCCCCCCGGCTCTCTCCGACCCCCCCTCCCCCCCGCTCTCTCCGACCCCCCCCCCCCAGCTCTCCCATCTGATTAACAGCCGGCCTATCAATCTGGCTGGCCTGTTGGGCGAGAAACCTACCGAAAAAATTGAAAGATATCCCGACGTCAAAATTGTAAGGACGTCCGGGAAACCCATACTTCCAGGTTTCCGGTCTGGAAATCCCTCCCCGGCCCCTCCTCCCTCCCCCACTCTCTTCCCGGCTCGACGTTAAAATTTACCCCATGATTACAATAGATTAGGAGATTCTAAGATTCTTCAGTCATTTTCGTGAAAGTTCTCCCAATCTCCCGCTCTAACTTTGGCAGGAAGATCGGTAGAAATGTTTTTGCCGACCTTCTGCCAAAGTTAGGTCAGGAAATTGAGGAAACCCCCCCACCCATCCATTGATTTACCATGAGGGTAAATTTCCGCAGGCGTTCTCCCGATCAGCTGCCATAAGTTCTGCGGAAACCCCTGAGAAACAGCAGTCGACTGGGAGAGCCGCTGCGGAAATGCGAACCCTATTAGGATGATAGGGGCAATTTTCCTACTTTGCACTTCCAGCAGGAACTTTGCCTGCTGACAACGCATATTGCAGATTAATTTGAGTCAGAAAACCATCTGCGGCATGCGTCTGAATTTCCGTTATGTTATGTTAGCAGGCTGTTGGAAAGTTGCCCCCTTTATGTATGTTTTATATGTAAATCAGCAGAGTAAAGATTTTTTTTGTACCATTTGAACTTTTTCTTTCCTCCAAATTTCTCTTCAAAGGTGGTGACTCAAGTTGAGTTATGGACCTAGGGACAGCAGTGGTCTACCAGCACCCATACATGACATTGACAGGAAGTGTTGGTGGCAGTGAAAATCCATGGGGTCCAGCAGTGCACTCCTGGCACAAGTCTACAGGGAGTGCCGAAGATGAGTCAGAATTTTGGTCATAACCTGGATGCCCCAGTGTTGCCTGTGATGTAATGTTGACACCGTCAACTCTCACTGTTCTTGGCCTGTCATGTACCTAATCATTACTCCTCTGTGATCCAAGGAATTATGATCTTTCTGTACTCCTACGCCTCAACATTACTTTGTCCCACTTTTACAGTATCTACATTTTGCATCCTTTGAGATCTATGTTCATATCAGAAATTTTCAGCAGTCTTTTCTTTGTCCCACAAAATATGACTGTATCCTTCCAAATCTTGTTCAACCTTTCAGGTGTCTATCCCCACCAGGACTGGTCTCGTTCTTATCTATACTAAACTGATCTGCGACTCAGAATCTCAAATTGCATTATCTACTGACTTGCTCTATATTTTCTCCCTTTTTTTGTATGTTTACTCCTTGCTACATAATATTACTTTTGTTTTCTTGGAGTTCATTTTGAGCCCATTACTGTTTATGGTGGCCCATCTGTCCATAGTTCTTATTTTCAATTCTGCAAATAACATAATCTGCAGCAGTGGGGCAGTGGCAGCATGGATACGAATTTGGCTAAGTGACAGGAAACAGAGTAGTGGTGAACAGTTGTTTTTCAGGACTGGAGGAAAGTATACAGTGCTGCTTCCCAGAGGTTGATACTAGGACCATTGCTTTTTTTGATATATATTAATGACTTGGACTTGGGTGTACAGGGCACAATTTCAACATTTGCAGATGTCACAAAACTTGGAAGTGTAATAAACAGTGAGGAGGATAGTGATAAACTTCAAGAGGACATAGACAGGCTGGTGGAATGGGCGGACACGTGGCAGATGAAACTTAACGCAGAGAAGTGCGAAGTGATACATTTTGGTAGGAAGATCGAGGAGAGGCAATATAAACTAAATGGTACAATTCTAAAGGGGGTGCAGGAACAGAGAGACCTGGGGGTATATGTGCACAAATCTTTGAAGGTGGCAGAACAAGTTGAGAAAGCAGTTAAAAAAGTATACAGGATCCTGGGCTTTATAAATAGTGATTCCAGGATGAGGGATTTCAGTTACATGGCTAGACTGGAGAAGCTGGGGCTGTTCTCCTGAGAGCAGAGAAGGTTAAGAGGAGATTTGATAGTGTTCAAAATCATGAAGGGTTTAGATAAAGTAAATAAAGAGAAACTGTTCCCATTGGTGGAAGGGTCGAGAACCAGAGAACACAGATTTAAGGTGATTGGAAAAGAATCATAGGCGACATGAAGAAATGCTTTTTTATGCAGCGAGTAGTTATGATCCAGAATGCACTGTCTGAAAGGGTGGTGGAAGCAAATTCAATCGTGGCTTTCAAAAAGGAATTGGATAAATACTTGAAGGGAAAACATTTGCAGGGCTATGGGGAAAGAGTCGGGGAATGGAACTAACTGGATTGCTCTTACAAATAGCTGGCACGGGCTTGATGGGCCGAATGGCCGCCTCCTGTGCTGTAACCATTCTGTGATTCTATAATTTGCCTCCTGGGCTCAGGGCTTTATGCAAAATTTCAGGAAAGGGGATTCTATTAATCGGATTGGGAGCCTGGTTGGATTTTCTCCTTTCTGGTCAAGGGAGAAGATGGGAAAAAAAGACTGTGGGGAGTGAAAGAAGGGTCAGAGGTGCAACAAGAAATGTGGTACTGCTGTATTGTATCTCGAAGTAGCTAAATTGCTTTTTTCAGTTTAGCATAGATGGATTGTAGTGAATCAAATTCTCCATATCTGATAAGGAGCAGAATTTTACAATCATTATTAGCATCAGCACTAAGATGAGTATTCCAATAAGAATTTGCATGAATTTCCAGCATGTGTATGTGTCACTACAATGTTTATTAATGATTTTATTTCAAGAAGCCAATTATTACAGAAACAAATTACAATCCAGACAGGAGAAAGTTCAAACATTTAACAATTAATGGTCAAGACATAAACAGTTTGAATTTTTTTAAAGAGAGATTGTACACTGGTTTACATAGTAGTGCAGTTGCATTTTCTTGAGATGGCACACACAGTAAATATTGGACGGTATAGAACTGCTTTTTTGTACAGTAGTGTTACAAGCCTCAGGACCAGAATGCTCAGGTCGACCGTGGGGGCGGGAATAGTTGGAAATGAGTTTAAAGGGGCTATCCCACTTTTAGTTATTAACCTTTCAGTTTATTTTTCATACATACTTTCTGGAGACAAAACCAGCTGTCGTTTTATAGGTCAGTAAAATGTCTTTAAAGCATTTAAACTAAATGTTTAAAGTCACACTGAATCTGGTACCATCGACACATCATGAACAACATTGTTTGGAGTTGATGGTTGAAAGATTGATTGTTGTTTATTTTCTACTGCTTAAGTCTGATTAAGGTGCAGTCATGGATCGGCTGCACCGTAATCATTTTGGGTAGACACATATGGTTGTAAAAGCTCTTGTTCAAAAGATGATGTAAAATTAATTATATTATGCAAGATCGTATTGGAAGTAAATGGGAGTCTGTCAATATACTGTAGGATTAGAGTTCGTCCCATCCCCAGAGTATTTAATATAAGAGGAATAATATTAAACTGTTTAAAACTTATTAGTTTTCAAGGGAACAGAATATTGAGAGCACAGTAACTGTCACTAATTTTAGGATATTCATTTCACTTAAACCGTGGACAAGAAGGCCATATTATTCTAATTCTGAATTTATTACTGGCACAGATGAAAGCTGTGTCTAATCCAGAAGTAATGAAAACAACATTGTGCAAGTTTACTGGTTTACCTCAAAAGATATTTTATTAAAATATCACAATCACATTGACTGGTGAACGGGCACTAATCCCAGATTGAGTCCACGGTCTCAGGACTTCATTTAGATTTCAGAATGTACCTTTTTTGGAAAAAAAATAGCATTTCAAGTGCTGAACTTTCTTGCTAAAACTTCTGGGGGAGAGAAAGTTTCAGTTTTAATTCTTGATTAATTTTGTGTACTTAAATTACAGCATTCATGGAATTGCTCGGTAAACATTGTTTTGCTTGCGAGCAAACAACAAAAGAAGATTTCATCAGTGCAATAGACACAATGATAGTGTAAATGCATCTGTAATGAACAGGTTTACAATTTCACAACACTGAGCACACATGGGAACTCTTGGCCCAATGTGATGATGTAACTTGCATCACAACATATTTTCATACATCTTCCTATTGACATATCGTTATAAAAGATGACACATTGGGGTAAGAATTCCTCTGGTCACTTTATATAGTGATATCTTTTGTGAAGATTCACTCTGTTTTCTAAATCTAATGAAATTGTAAGCACGTTTCTAAAACAACCCATTTATAATTTCACTAGAAATACTGACCAGAAGAAATCTTCACGGACATATTCATGATATCACTAAGATGGTAACAAAAGCAATTCTTACCCCATGATTTATTCCTAGCCCAAATAAAAAAGGATTGTCAAACACTTTTTCATTAAGACAAGGAATGACTGCCAGGGCCATCGTTCTTGATTCTGCAAAAAACAAGAGGAAAATATATTCTTCATCATTGAATGAATGGTTAAAGAAATAGGAGGAAGGTATGCTTTCTAACATGCAACTTTTGAGAATGTAATTTTGTTAGTGGCAATAAAAAAGTAGCCCTTTAATGATGTTACAATGAGCAACAGTGGCTGCAAAACACATTAAATCTATGCACCACTAACATTGCACAGCTTAATAAAATTAACTTAATACACTGAATAAATCTTGCAGTCTACCAGTCTTTCATTGTACGGAAAATAATGGGAACAGCTTTCTTGTTCCTCTGTCTCAGCATATTGAATCACTTAGGCACAGTCCATAGAGGAAAATCAGAGGGGGAGGATCGCACATCTGTGAGGAAGCCCATCCCATTTTCCATTTAGGAGATCCAAATGAATGATGCATTGTCAGAAGTGCTGTCTTTCAGATGAGATGTTAAGCAGAGGTCCCATTTGCCCATTTAGATGGACATTAAAAAATCCCATGGTACCACTTGAAGAAGAGAAGAAGGTTTTCCTGGTGTCGTGGCCAACATTCATTCCGTAACCAAAAACAGATTAACTGGTCATTCATCTGAAAAGTAATTCATAGGCTATGAAGAGCTTTGGGACAACCTGAGGATGTGAAAGGTGCTATATGAATGCAAATTCTTTCTTTACAGTCCCACATCAGAGCATCCAGCTATTCCTTAAATAATTCAAGTTTTTCATAGAATCATAGAATGGTTCAAGCACAGACGGAGGCCATTCGGCCCATCAAGCCCGTGCTGACTCTTTGTAAGAGCAATCCAGTTAGTCCCATTTCCCCGCTCTTTCCCCGTAGCCCTGCAAATTTTTTCCCTTCAAGTATTTGTCCAATTCCTTTTTGAAAGCCATGACTGAATCTGCTTCCACCACCCTTTCAGGTAGCGCATTCCAGATTATAACTATTCGCTGCATTAAAAAAAAGTTTTTCCTCATGACACCTTTGGTTCTTTTGCCAATCGTCTTAAATCTGTGTCCTCTCGTTCTCGACCCTTCCACCAATGGGAACAGTTTCTCTTTATTTACTTTATCTAAACCCTTCATGATTTTGAACACTTTTATCAAATCTCCTCTCATCACTGCTCTAAGGAGAACAACCCCAGCTTCTCCATTCTATCCATGTAACTAAAGTTCTTCTCCCTGGAACCATTCTAGTAAATCTTTTATGCACCCTCGCTAAAGCCTTCACATCCTTCCTAAGATGCGGTGCCCAGAATTGGACACAGTACTCCAGCTGTGGTTGAACCAGTGTTTTATAATGGTTCAACATAACTTCCTTGCCTCCACTGCTCTATCCAGATCTCCATCCCATGTATTGATCACTCTTTTTGAACTTCCTGACATCGATCTTAAATTTTTCTTTTATTAATTTGAACTTGTGTCCCCTTGAAATTATTTAATTTGAAGTAATGGGACCAATAATGTGATCTTGGGGCAGCAGGTTTTGACCATGCATTATAGCGCAAGGTTAGTTCATTTAAATGCTTCAATGGTACTCCCAGCATGAGGTCAAATGCAGTTTGAGTGAAGGGAATGTATATCATTCTACAAGGGCTACAAGGTGCGTGTTTTCATAGCACAACTACAGCTGGATAATGGCAGGAGATGTCCGTTACTGAAAGTAGTTGTCGATCTGTGTGTTCCATTCCATTCTGCCTGTTGCACACCAGCACAGTCTATGTCAGCGTCCCACTCTTGCTCCTCCTCTTCCTGGGGATCTGCAGATCCCTAGTTCCTTGGGCTGCTGCATGGCCTCTCCTCTTTTGATGGCAAAATTGTGAAGCATGCAGCACAGTGATGATGTTGCTCACTTTGGCTAGACTACTGCAGCATCCCTCTTGAGTGGTCCAAACAATCAAAGCATTGCCAGAGCATGCTCTACAGTTACTCTAGTAGTGTCATGGACCTCAATGTAATAACTTCCTGCTACTATCTTATGGTTCTTGATGGGTGTCATCAGTCGGAGCTGCAAAGGGTAGCCCTTATCTCCCAAAAGCCATCCTTTCATTCAGTGGGGCTCCTCAAAGCTCTCTAGTCCTATTACATCCAGTTGCAATGATCGTGGATAATCAAGCTCCACTTGGTTCAATTTATACGACATTAAGGAGCAGTTGAGTACGCTGGACTCAGAAAAGGCTACGGGCCCTAAAATATCCTGGGTGTCGTGCTGAAGACCTGCGTATCAGAACTAGCCAGCACCCTAGCCAAGCTATTCTAGTGAAGTTATGACACTGGCACCTACCCGACAACGTGGAAGATTGCCACAGTATGTCTTATCCACAAAAAGTAGGATAAATCTAACCCGGCCAACCACTGCCCTACCAGCCTCCTCCCAGCCAATAGTAACATGTTGGGAGAATATATCAGTAGTGCCTATTCACCAATAATCTGCCCGCTGGTAATCAGTTTGGGTTCCTAAAGAACCATTTGGCTCCAGACTTCGTCGCAGTCTTGATCCAGACATGGACACAAGAAATTCATGCAAGAGGAAAGTTGGGAGTAATTTCTCTCATCATCACGGAAACAATCAACCGAGTATGGCACCAAGGAGCCCTAGAAAAACTGAGGTAAATGGAGGCCAATGGGAAAATACTCCAGTGCTGGTCATACCTGACAGAAAGGAAGGTGGTCATGGTTGTTGGAGGCTAATCATTGCAGACCCAGGATATTGATGCAGGAGTTCCTCAGGGCAGTGTTCTTAGTCCAATCATCCTCAGCTGCTTCATCACTGACCTTCTGGGTGAGATAACGCCAGGACTGTGACTGTTCACTGACTATTTCACAGTGTTTACTCCATTCAAAACTCAGAATGAAGCAGCTCATTTCTAAATTATAATTATTATTATTCATTCTCAGGATGTGGGCATCGCTGGCAAGGCTGGCATTTATTGCCCATCCCTAGTTGGGCCTTCTGGTTTGATACAACTGACTGGCTTGCTAGGCTATTGGAGTCACATATAGGCCAGAACGGGTAAGGATAGCAGGCCAAGGTTTCCTGTTGCTTAGTGTACCTGATGTGTGTTAAGACTGAGGGCTCGATTTTCGGACCTCCGAGCCGGTGGGTTCGTGGCGGGGGGCTCCGAAAATCGAGGATTCCCGGGGCGGGTCCGGAGCCCGGCTCCAACCCGCCCACTTCCGGGTTCCCCAGTGACATGCTTAGATGCGTGCGCAGCCCCCGCATGCAGGACTCCCGCCGGCAATTAAAGCCGGTGGGATGCCACTTAAACGTATTAAGTAGATACTTCAGGTCTTTAGCAGACTTGATTGACATGATATTTTAGGAGGGGTGGGATTTTCAACTCAACTGAGACTGTTTCCCGTACTGGGGGAAACACTCCCAGTTCAAATGGACGTGTTGCAGCCGCCAGCCTGTGGCAGCTGCAAAGGTCCATTTGACAGGTGGGGGGAGGAGACCCTCACTCATTGCAAGAGGCCACTCTGTCACTTTGGACAAAGTTTGGCCTCCACCATCCTCCTCCTAACAATAACATTCACCAACTTGCAACCTCAACCCCGGTGTGCAGACACATTTACCTACCTTGTGGACTCCCTCAAACGTACGTCTTCCAGATGGGGGCCGCCGTAGCTGCAGTCATGACCTCCTCGGAGGACGAACAGCATCACCAGCCTCATCGGCTACGCCATCCACCTGTGACACGTGGAGCTCCACAACACAGTGCTGTGACACATCCACCTACACAGCAGGAGGGAGGGCAACCATAGAGAGAGATGTGTCGCAGAAGGCACTACCCTCGCCACAGGGTCTACAGACCGAGGCTCAGCTTCCTGGACCTTTCTGAGCAGCAGTGCACGCAGAGGCTCAGAGTCACTCGACATGTAATCATGGACATTTACAGCCTCCTTCATGCTGAGTTGCTCCCAGCTGGCTCGAGCACCATCTTCTTACCTGTCGCTGTTAATATCACCACTGCTCTTAATAACTTCTCCTCCACATCCTTCCAGGGTGCCACCGGGGACATCGCCGACGTCTCTCAGTCGTCTGCACAAAAGAGCCCTGCAAATACACCTATACCCACTCTGCAGTGACAAAATGGGTGGCATCAGTTGTGGGTCTTCATAGTGATCCTCAGGAAAGGGCATTATTGCACAAACCAGACAAGATTTGCAAAGACGTGGCAGTAGTGGTGACAATATAATATGTTATGTGAGTTGATCAGAAATTAAATATAAGTAAAAACCATGACAAACCCTTAAACACCCTTGTGCAACCCCTTCATGATCACAACACGTTTGCCTTACGCTTCCTACTGCACATATGTGATGCATACCCTGTGGCTGCAGCACAGGTAGTGGCAGGTTGAGTGAGGCTGACCGTGAAAGAGATGCATGAGAGGGTGAGTATGAGATAGAGCCATGAGATTGTATGAGGATTGGGTTGAGCGGTAGTGGTGGGTGAGTACTGGCGAGGTGAGTAAGTGCAGGTAAGATGAGGATGAACTTTGAGTGGGTACGAGGGGTGATGTGACAGAGTAGTGTTGGCAGTACAGAAGGAGATGTGCAGTCAGGGTGGTGATGTGGCAGACGGAGTGTAAGGGAATGAGTAAGTGTACTCAATTCGGCTAACCTACTTGGGTCATTGAAGCACCTCCTGCACTGTATGCAGGTCCGTGATATGTTGGTGGTGCAGGTGACCTCCTCTGCCACCTTGAGCCAGGCATCCGTGGTGGCAGAAGCAGGCCACTTCCTCCCGTCCGCCAGGGAGAAGATCTCTGTCCTCCCCCTCCTCCTCACCCCATCCAGTAAGACCTGGAGTGAGGCATCATTAAACCTGGGAGCAGCCTTCCCCCTGGGCTGCTCCATGCTGTAATTTTGCCTATTTTCTGCAGCATCAGTCAGTGGAGGACTGCCCCTTTAAATAGGGCTCCTCCAGCTGACAGCCTATGATGTGACTGCGCAGTCCACCCGCTGCGCAGATTTCCAGCGGGAAACCCGGAAGTCAAGGTAAGTACCTTCAACCAGGCTGCGATCGCGTGCGGAGCACCCCGAATTCACTGGGCGTGTTACCCACGCGCCCAGTCAAGCCCCCGCCGCAAACCCGCTGCCCTCCTAAAATCGAGCCCTGAGAATTAGTTTGCCTTCGGAAGTCTGAACTTTGTGTGTTTATAAATCCAAATCTAAGAGACAATGGCATTTTAAGTTGCATTACACAGATTGAACAGATGTGCTACAACCTAGTGGCTATGGTACTGCACTAGCAACCCAGAAGTTGTGTGTTCAAATGGAAATTTGTGAAATTGATTTCAATAAACCTGGTGAATCAGAAAAATGCCCATGAAAGCTTCTGGATGGTTGTAAAAAGAATTCAACTATTTCACCAATGTTCTTCACCAGGTCTGGCCTACACATGACTCCAGTCCCATACTATGTGGTTGACTCTTAATGCCCTCAGAGCAACTAAGGATGGCCAATAAATACTGCCTTGACAGTGTAACCCACATCCCAAAAACAAATAAATGAGGATACCAGGTACTTAGCAATTTTTTTTAAATTGGTTCATGGGATGTGGGCATCACTGGCAAGGCCAGCATTTATTGCCCATCCCTAATTGCCCACGAGAAGGTGGTGGTGAGCCGCCTTCTTGAACCGCTGCAGTCCGTGTGGTGAAGGTTCTCCCACAGTGCTTTTAGGTAGGGAATTCCAGAATTTTGATCCAGCGACGATGAAGGAACGGCAATATATTTCCAAGTCGGGATGGTGTGTGACTTGGAGGGGAACGTGCAGGTGGTGTTGTTCCCACGTGCCTGCTGCCCTTGTCCTTCTAAGTGGTAGAGGTCGCGGGTTTGGGAGGTGCTGTTGAAAAAGGCTTGGCGAGTTGCTGCAGTGCATCCTGTGGATGGTACACACTGCAGCCACAGTGCGGCAGTGGTGAAGGGAGTGAATGTTTAGGGTGGTGGATGGGGTGCCAATCAAGCGGGCTGCTTTGTCCTGGACGGTGTCGAGCTTCTTGAGTGTTGTCTTCATTTTGTGCTAGATGCGTCCATCACAATGACACCTACACCTTTCACCTAATTTTCTGAATAAATAATAAATAAATCCATCTAGCCCCATCACTACTAATTGTAAACAATTTTACAACACCAAGTTATAGTCCAGCAATTTTATTTTAAATTCACAAGCTTTCGGAGGCTTCCCCCTTCCTCAGGTGAACGATGTCACATCGTTCACCTGAGGAAGGGGGAAGCCTCCGAAAGCTTGTGAATTTAAAATAAAATTGCTGGACTATAACTTGGTGTTGTAAAATTGTTTACAATTGTCAACCCCAGTCCATCACCGGCATCTCCACATCATCACTACTAAAGCAGATCAAGCGCCCACCATCACAAAGTTGCAAAGTCCACACCCAAAAGGCATTGGACATATGTTAAAGCAAGAATGTAACAATCTGGGGAAGTGGCAACAAAACAGTTCATTTATATTGCTAAAAATCTAACTAATAAAAAAGTTCCAATTGCCTTAAGTACAATCACAGATGTTAATTTGCTTGAAATTACAGCAGTAAAAATTGCCAGTTTGTACCTCTGTGCATGGATACTGTTTGTTATTTTATGAGGTGGGGCCCTGCTCCTCTTCTAAATGCCCAAATTAGTTACAGTTGTGCAGATTTTGGGTGATCGTAGAGACCTACGTGGCTCAGTTTGGGGCATTTGAAGTTTTCAGTCTGTTTTGAGCCTTACTATCTGTCTATAAGCTTTCCACAATGAGGTCGTCTTATCAATGTTCCCTCAGATGTTATATCAAAGGATGTAGTGTAACCATTGTATTTTTTTGTTAATAAGAACATTTAAATTCCAACTATTCTTTGTTCAATATCATTTATTTTTTGTAGCAACTGAAAACCTCAATATGATTTCCACAGTGTGAACACAAATATGAATGGTACAACAATGCCCTCTAATGGATGGGTACAAATAGTGACAAGGAGATTCAGGACTGATCTGAATAGTACTGCACCTGCAGTAAATAACATTAACATTGAAGTCCATTTAGAAGTGTGCATTCACCCCATAAGTGGCAGCGCAGGTTTTTGGTATGTGCTGCTATTGGGGTGGAGATGACAGCTGTTTTATAGCATTGGAGTCACCACCAAAGTTATGCTATTTTATTTGAAGCGTCATTTCAGCAATAATAGATCATTAAACTCAGACGGTGATAAAATGTGTCCCGGTTCAGAAAAGCCCAGTTGCAAATCCAAAGCTGAGGTGATGGCACTGTGTAAGTGAAGACCTGATCTGAAGAATGACAATGTGAAGAGAACTGGCAGGACGGAGAGAGTGATGGAGACATCTTATAGCATTTTAAGGCAAACTGGTTTTGACTGGCTGTTTTGTCTCAGTGGGGATATGCTCCCAAAATATGCGCCTTTAATGGCAGGAGGTAGAGAGCAGAAGGGTTAAGGGATGGAATTCCAGAGCATGAGGCCTAAGTGGCTGAAGGCACGGACGCCAATGGTGGGGCAAAGGGGAGGTGCACAAGAGGCTGAAGCCATTTGGGGTTGGCACTTTTAGGGCTGGAGAAGATTACAGAGATATGGAGGGACGAGGCCAGAGATAAGGCTGGATTTAACACATGGGTGGATTTTAAATTTGAAGCACTGGAGGATTGGGAGCCAATGTACGTCAGCAAGGAGATAGGTGATGAGTGACAGGGACTTGGTCCCGGATAGGATGCAGGCAGCAGAGTTTTGGATGAGCTGAAGTTTACGGATGGTGGAAGGTGGGAGGCTAGCAAGGTCAGCATTGGAATAGCCAAGTGCGGAGGTGACAAAGGCATAGATGAAGGTTTCAACAGCAGATGAGCTGAGTCAGGGGTGAAGGGGGACGATGTTACAGAGTTGGAAATAGACAGTGTTTGTGGTGGAGAGGGCATTGGAATGGAATCGCAGTTCAAAGCTGAACGAGACAATGGGAGAACAGTTTGGTTCAGCCTGAGATAGTGGCCAAGGAGGGTGATGGAGTCAGTGGTAAGGGTATAGAGTTTGTGGTGGGGAACAGTGTGATAGTCAATTTGAATTCCCATTGTTTAGCTGGGAGAAACCACGGCTCATTCAAGACTGAGTGTTGGACACGCAGCCTACAGCACAGAAACATTGGAGGGGTCTGGAGTGATAGTAGAGAGGTAGAGACTGTCATCAGCACACATGTGGAAGGGAACCCCATGTCTGTGGATGATGTTGCCAAGGGCCAGCATGTTGAAAAGGAAGAAGGTGGATCCGTGGGGGACTCCTAAGGTGATGGTGTGGGGATGGGAAGAGAAGACATTGGTAAAAATGCTCTGGCTATGATAGGTAAGAGTAGAACCAAGGGAAGACAATCCAATGGAGATGTACAACAGAGGCAAGATGTTGAAGGAGGATGGTGTGGTTGACCTTGCCAAGGACTGCAGAGAGGTCACAGTCACAAAGAATATCATTCATGACATTGGTTAGGGCCTTTTTGGTGCTATCGGAGGGATGGAAACCAGACTGGAGGGATTTAAACAGGAAGTTATGGGTGACCTAATTGAGGTCTTTAAAATTATGAAAGGGTTTGTTAAGGTAGATTTAGAGAAGATGTTTTCACTTGTGGGGCAGCCCAAAACTTGGGGTCATAAATATAAGATATTCACTAATAAATCCAATAAGGAATTCAGGAGAAATCTCTTTACCTAGAGAGTGGTTAGAATGTGGAACTTGCTATGACATGGAGTAGTTGAGGCGAATAGCATAGATGCATCTAAGGGGAGGCTAGATGAATACATGAGGGTGAAAGGAATAGAAGGATATGCTGATAGGGTTAAATGAAGTAGGGTGGAGGCAGGTGTGGAGCATAAACACCGGTATGGACCTGTTGGGCTGGGTGGCCTGTTTCTGTGCTATAAATTCTATGTAAGATGGACCATGGGCCCAGGAATCAACAACACATTCAAGGATTTTGAAGAGCAAAGGGAATTTGGATTTGGGGTGGTAGATCATAAGGACAGAGGTCGAGGGTGGATTTTTTGAGGAGCGGTGTGATGATGGCAGTTTTGAAAGGGAGGGGTTGGTGCCTGGGTAGAGGGAACTATTTACATTGTCAGCTAGCACGGGAGCCAAGATTAGAAGTTGGGTGTTCAGGAGTCTCATGGCAATGAGATTGAGAGGGGAGCAGGTGGGTGTCATGGATGAGATGAGATGAAGAGAGCATGGGGAAGATGGGAGAGAAACTAAAGAGATGAGGGCTAAGATCTGGGTTGGGTGGGGACTGGGTGGGGGGGGGGAGGCATGGCTTGGTGGGCAAGAATAAATACGGGGAGCACTTCTGCTCCTCCTCGCCCACAAGGAAGCCTTTATTAATTAAAATTGACTTACCTTACCAAACATCTTCATGGCCTGCTGCTTCTTGGCGCCTGCTGTTCCCGGCGAGGGCCTCATATGTCTCCTGAAACCCAGGATTTAAAATACCAATCAACGTGAGTGCGGTGCCAAGCTGGAGGGGAGGACACACCTCTATTTTAGCCCCTCGCATGCCTCGTTCTCGTCAGGCATGGGGGGGTTAAAATCGGCCCTAATCTCACAGCTGCTTGGGGTGGGGTAGTATTATTAGAATTGTAGAGGTACAATAAAACACAGTCTTCATTTCCATAGAAGAGTGCACAATAAACAGGAATCAATGATTATTAATGTCTCATCTGAAAGACAGCACCATCGGCAATACAGCATTCCCTTAGTACTGCACAAAATGTTACCCCAGATTGTGTACTCAAATCCTGGAGTGGGGCTTGAACACACAACCTTTTCACTCAGAGGCTGAAATGCAACCAACTGAGGTAAGATAAGTATTTTCTTGGCTGTGCCAATTCCATTTCTGACTGGTATTATTTCGTTTGCCAGAGTATCATGAGTTGTCTGTCTCATCAACTTTCCCTCCCTTCCAGTCGGCATATCCCCAAAGTAACTGGCTGAGGCTAAGAATTCACTATGTGCAGAATCACAGGAGAGAACCAGTACCTTAGTACTTGGTATCACAGCACTTTAGTGCACTGCTGGACTGACTCATCATTTGCTCTTTACAAGATTTGTCTGTCACATTTAGTGGAGGTTTCTTTTCCTGTCGATGATGTAAGACCACCAGAATGGCTTTCCAGTGTTTAAAGAAAGATTTGTGTGTTATATATAATGTTTCTAATCCATCTTTATTTTTCTGGTGCTCTCTGGTGAATAAATGATGACAGTACTAGAGAATGGAACATTTTCTGTTTTGTATCTAATGACAGCTCATATAGTGCAAGGAGACAGACAAGGTAACAAAGGCAGGATGCAATGAGAGGGAAAGAAAGAAGCTCCCATTTAAGTAATGAAATGGAGAAAGATCATTATGTGATGCTATTTAGGTTTTTTTTAGAAAAAAGTGACAGGAAGACCACAGAGCTGGTCAAAGTCATCTGTCAGAGTGGCAGATGACCTCGGCATATGACAGAGTGGGTAGAAGCCTTGCTCGAGGCATGGTGGAAGCAGTCCCCTTTCATGGTTTGCAAATCCCTTATGTGACTGACAGGCCTGAAAAAGAGACGACAAGAGCGGGTTTAATCTAATCTAATTCCAGCAAATCCTGCTTGACCCGTCATGCTTATTCCCTCTGAGGAGAGCACAGGTGCACTTTGTGCCCATCAAGGCGTGGATACCTGTGGTTGTGGTTTTAGCAAATCCTCCTTTAATGAAGATAGCAGCGGGTCAGGGTATGAGAGCACATTCTTCTACTGCTTTGCTTCAACAAGTGCAAATGTTAATACCTCAAGTCGACGGCACCCGCTTAATAATTCTGTCAACAATGAATAAAACAAACTGCTTGCTTTTCACAAACTTCTTTCAAATTCTTTGACTAATGTCATTGTCTTTAACTGTTACACTTCATCCAACTCAATATATAAAAAAACAGAAGAAACATGATTCAGGTTAATCACATATCCTATCCACAGTCAATTCCCCTTAACTCAGTGACCCCTTTGCCACAAAACTTTGTTGCCAGTACTTAGCAGGAATTTGCACTAACATGCATGGGTTCTGCAGCAAAACTTCTGATAGATATTTAACTGCAAAGGAAAGTTTTAGAAGAAGCAGCCTACTTTAAGCTGTGATCCTACTTATTTTTTTAAAAACATATTCTGTTAATTTAAGATGATAATTACACAATTATGTATTTTGGGGACTAACTTGGCTCTGACAAAGTAAATTGCAAAGAACAATTTAAATATGGGGGCACACCAACTAATTGTTACAATAAATTACGCAATCTAGGTGATCTAAATTAATCAAGTCAAGTGTGATGTGATCATGTGCTTTAACCAATGAAGTTGCAAAATACCAGGTCAGCTGATGAGTTCAGTCTTGGCAACATTAAATTTTATGTGTAAGGAAGATGTTATATTGCATTCTAACAGGTCAAAACTCAATAATATGATCGGAGTTGAAAAAAGATGGAGATCCAACATAAATGGAAGTTTTGGATCCACATTTGAAAAGTTTGGGTAGGGTGTATGTGGTCTATTATGTATTGACTAGCTACTTCTAACAGGACTACTTTAGGGCTTGAGAGCACCTGAATCGCAAAACTAAAGGAATCACTCTTGTTTCTTGACTGGATTCATTTTAGTCAACTTGTGATTGGGTATCTCCTGTTTAGAGTGAGAGCTCTTCAGTTCTAGTGGATTCATTTTTCTTACCTTGATCTATTTCCCTCAGTTCAATGTTTATTTACTCTATTGATTATCATACCATGCTTTATTAAGCTTTCTTATGAGGCACTGATTCTTCCTGTCATCTTTATTACAACATTAGTTATGTAATATTGTTGTTTTTGACAATGAAGGACTAATAGCCAAAACTCAATGGGTAGAGTTAGGACTTTCCCTCCAATTTTCCCCTTCCTCTCTTGAGGCCACCAAC
Source organism: Heptranchias perlo (assembly GCF_035084215.1). Lineage (NCBI taxonomy): Eukaryota > Metazoa > Chordata > Chondrichthyes > Hexanchiformes > Hexanchidae > Heptranchias > Heptranchias perlo. Next base: position 96,033,372 of record NC_090329.1, on the reverse strand, counting down.
TCTTGCTGAGGTACAGTTCCATGAATGCAGACATTTCTATGGCAACTCAACCAAGTGGGTATTTTTCATATGTGAGTTCAGACAGTGAAACCCAGATTTTAACCTAACCTGCTCAGCGGGGAAGGGACGGGTTTGGGTCAGACTCCATTGAAGGCAATGGAGCATAGAATTGGACGGGGTGTAAAACAAGCATCCGATCTGCACCCGCCGGGCAGGTTAGGTTAAAATTGGGGCTTGAGTGTTGTCAAGCTGTTTAATAATGGAGGACATTGCAACTGAACCTACCTTTTTTTTTATTCGTTCATGGGATGTGGGCGTTGCTGGCGAGGCCGGCATTTATTGTCCATCCCTAATTGCCCTTGAGAAGATGGTAGGGAGCTGCCTTCTTGAACCGCTGCAGTCCATATACCTGACATCCATATATGTGCATTTTCCAGCTGGGGCCACGTGTTGGTGATTAGGAGTGCAAACCCTTGCTGATTTTTACCTTCCCTAGCCCATGGTTGCTGAGATCACTTGTTGCACCCCAACTGCTGATTCAACACAAATGAGGAATCGAAACTTGGGTTGAGCACTAACCTAAACAGAATATTTTTCCTTACAAAAATCAAATTCACCTCTCAAGTATTCAAAGCAGAGTAACCTTACTTCATACTTCATTCCTTCAATGCAAATAACTAAAATCTCTGAAATGAAAATAGGTTAAAGCAAATACAGTGAAGTCTGGATAAATGCCCCTCGATCCAAACAGTCCACTCATCCTATTCACTGTTGTTATTGCATAGAAACCCTGATCCAACCATAACATTTCTTGGCAAATTACTTGTGAATTTGTTATGATTTAACTTCATATTAAATTCAATCTGTGTATAAACAAACATTGAGATATTTCTTTTCAGGCAAGCGAAAAAGAGAAAGATAACCACTTAGCAAAATGTATGTGTATTGACAGAGCTACAGGGAGGGGCTGTGGAGAATGTATCGTGGTACAATCAAGCTCTGTGGTTTGGTGTAAAATATATACTGATAACATATATCTTTGTAAACTACTGTTAAAAAAATGCAAGGCTTTGCAATGGAAGATATTAAGGGTTATTATTCAGTAACATTCAGAAACTCTTTACTTTTTGATGTCATTAGGGTGATGTTTAAACAATGCTTTTGTTCCCCCCAACCCCCACCACCTCGCAGTAGCCATTACTCTGAGTGTTTGTAATGACAGCGATTGAGTGGACAATCCATTGGCCCAGGATTTGCTGCAGCCAGTCAACGAATGGTGTCTGCCGTTAGTTAGACTTGCCCTTGCCTGTTTAATCTCCCTGATATTTTGCACTGCAAGTTGCTAGAAGTGGGAGATGGAAAGGGCATGGCGCCCTCTACAGGGCATCTGGGATCTGTGTGATCAGAGCAAGCAACTGTGTATCTCCTTAACCAATCAGATTGAAGGATTCTGAAATTACCAATGCAAGGACTGAGCAGGAAGTGTAAATTAGAGTGGGTGAATTCAATGTCAAATCAGGTACAGAAAGAGAAATAAAGAAAGGGAAAGAAAGATTGGATTAAGAGAGAGAAAAAAGAGACAGAAAGAAAAAGTAAAAAGGAAATTTAATTTTAAATTTAAAAAAATCTCCAACAACAATTAAACCCTGAAGGATGAGAACCCACACTTGTCAGTTAATTTTCAGTGTCAGAAAGGTTGACTGGTAATAATTAACACTTATCACGTTATTAAAAGGGCACTAAGACTGGAATGGACAAGGCTTAACTTTCTGTGGCGGGTTTAATTCGTATCTACCACGCAAATACAACAACTTCACGCCGTTCGATGTATTGAAATGCCATTTTCGCGAAGCTAACAGGAGAGCAGCGCATCTCGGACAGGAACTTTTGGATTTCCGTGTTTAACCGTGCATCTGCCCCTCACCTGAAGCGATTTGCGCATAAGTAACGGTAAGTGCTGTTAGCCTCATTGTTATTTTGACAGCAAATTCTGGGTTATTGTTATGTGAAATTTGCCATGTTTTGATGACACACTCTGTACAAGAGATAAGAGCAGACTGTAGGACCAGAGGGAGGTCACCTTATTTGCATAATGGCGACGGGTCCTCAGGGTGCATCTTGTCCGCCTGCCTGCCCCAGAAGGCCAGAAATCCAGGTGGAGAATGCCAGGCCTGTCACAGGTGCCAGGGCCTTTCTCTCCCTTTCAATACATTGCTATTTGTCCACTTTATAAGGGAGACGAGAAAAAAGTTACCAAATCTCTGAGGGTCCAGGCCGCAGCCAGACCTGGAGTCTCAAGGTGGGCCCCGCATCCACCACTAGATGGCCCGATACACTGGATGGTGCCCTATGGCTTAGTAGCCCCACCCCTCTCCTACGCCGCTGGTCTAATTTGAGGGGGAAGATGCTCTGTCCCTCACAAGACTCCATGGAAACTTTCAGGGAAGACCAAGACCCAGCGTATCCAGGTCCCAGTCAAATTCATGGCTTTTCCACTGAGTGCCCCAGAAAGGCGATAGATTTTTAGCCCTAACAAAACAGATTTGGAGGCTGCACATGCCTGTGGCGTTGAGCGGTCTGCACCCAATTTTCTATTGGGACTAGGCTAAAGGGGAGCTTGACCTGCACTGAGGATCACAAAGTTTTCTGCAGGTGTAGCCTTAAAAGGACGCAGCTCGTGATAAAAGGAGAAGTTGTGGTTGGGACAAAAAAGTTGCCTAATGGCACCCAGAGACATGTGGGCAACACTGCTCGCTTTGATACTGAAGACTATGGGGTTCTCGAGCAGAAGTTGGACCAAAGGAGGGCGGTCCTATTTCTGGCTGTAGATCACCCTTCATTAAAAGAAGAGTGCCAGCTGCATGGAGGGAGGTCAGTGCCTGGGTCAATGAAGCCACCCAGCTCCCTCGTACCTGCTTGAATATAAGGAAGATGCTCTCAGGAGCAAGACAAAGGTGAGTGTCCTCCTCATTCTTGCACGCATGATTTCTTAGGAGACACATCAAGCATGGCATAAGTCTAAGTTGGAAACTCGTCAACACTCTGGGATGTACCATTTCAAGCGCTGCGTATAACCATTGTCCTTTTGCATACATTCTTTCATTGTGCCCAGACTGCATGGTGCACTTTTCTTGAGGTGAAGCTTCTGGAAGTGAACTGCAAACAAATGCTCATGGTTCCAGTACAAGGTCGTCCTCTGCTGTTTGAGGGGTTTCTCAGTGGGGTCAGCAGCCATCGATGTACAGGATACCTAGTTCTCCTAATAAACATCCACCCAGGGTTTTCCTTCCTTCACAGACTGTAAGTACTGTTGATTACTTCCTAAAAAGCAGCTATTGACATGCATAATGTTTCTGCTGGTCAGATATCAGCTTAATGTAAATTAAGGGCAAATCCCTTTTTCTTCCCGAAGATCATGAGGTTAATGTGAAGATCCCTGATGGCTACATGGGTTCCATCTATGACTCTTGGCACTCTGAGGAAACCATGTTCACGGGAAAAGTGATGAAGGCGTAGGACACAGTTTTCACTTCCCTGATACATGTGTGCACTGCAGACTGCCTAATGTAACAGATGGCCTCTGGGGTGGCTTGGAAGAATGTAGTGGCATGGAGGCTTCATGCTGTGGTAACCTTTACTTCTATTGGTAGAATGAAGTTAGGAGAGATTTCTTTACACAGAGGGTTGTTGGAGCATGGAATGCATTGCCACTGGAATTGTTTCAGACAAACCATCGCATCATTTTATGGAAAATTGAATAAATATTTGAAGCAGAAGATACAAAGGGGAAGGAAGGAAAGTGATATTAGATTTGGATTGTTCTAGCAAAGAGCTAGCACAGACACAAGGGACCGAATGGAATCCTTTTGTGCTGTAAATGGTTCTATGATAATCCTGGAATAGAGTTTGAACTTAAAACCTTCTGACTGAAAGGCGAGAGAGTGTTACCAAATAAGCCAAGCTAACATTCAATTGATGGTGATAATGCCGCTTTGAAGTCAGTAGGAGGTGAGCAACAGGATTTCGTCTGTTTTTTTTCCTTTTCTGTAAGGAAACAACAGACTATCTTGGAACACACTGGGGTGTGGGCTGAGAATTGAGTCTGCTGACCTCCATGTCTGCATTCCCAACACACACTCCCATCGTGGGAAGCTCTGCACCTGGAGAGTTACATTGTAAAATTTACCCCACTGTGGGTCATGGAGTGGTAGCACATATGCTTGTGCTTTTAATTTTCCATGTGCTAAATTGCTCATTTCAGCTGTACCATTGAAGTAAAATGTTGAGCAGAGGCTCATTGTTCCTCACAGGGAGGGAAAGACAAACAGAGGGAAGCTGGTTCTTCTCTCTTCAGTTTCAGAGTGGCATTGACAGAGGCCTGGGAGGAGGTTGTCTGCCTGGCCTCTTGCCTGGGGATGGTGGATGACACAGAGAGTCTCAATATGAGGAATGAACAAAATCCTTAGTGAAGGTCTTTCTTTCAATTTTTCTCCCTTCCTGTCCTGAGCACTGTAGCTGGGAGTTTCTGAGATGCCGGATTTCTGCCCACTTTATGTCATTCACAGTTTTGGGGGGTTGGGATGGGGGGGGAGCTGGTGAGAAGCACTGGTTGTACACTGTATTTGTGTTAAGCTCTGGGGGAGCCATTGCATTTCTGGACAATGTGGCTGACAGTAACACTGACACTAATGCATTGAGTACAGAGGGTGTGCTGTATTTTTTTTTATTCGTTCACGGAATGTGGGCGTCGCTGGCGAGGCCAGCATTTATTGCCCATCCCTAATTGCCCTCGAGAAGGTGGTGGTGAGCTGCCTTCTTGAGCCGCTGCAGTCCGTCTGGTGACGGTTCTCCCACAGTGCTGTTAGGAAGGGAGTTCCAGGATTTTGACCCAGCGACGATGAAGGAACGGCGATATATTTCCAAGTCGGGATGGTGTGTGACTTGGAGGGGAAGGTGCAGGTGGTGTTGTTCCCATGTGCCTGCTGCTCTTGTCCTTCAAGGTGGTAGAGGTCGCGGGTTTGGGAGGTGCTGTCGAAGAAGCCTTGGCGAGTTGCTGCAGTGCATCCTGTGGATGGTACACACTGCAGCCACGGTGCGCCGGTGGTGAAGGGAGTGAATATTTAGGGTGGTGGATGGGGTGCCAATCAAGCGGGCTGCTTTGTCCTGGATGGTGTCGAGCTTCTTGAGTGTTGTTGGAGCTGCACTCATCCAGGCATGTGGAGAATATTCCATCACACTCCTGACTTGTGCCTTGTAGATGGTGGAAAGGCTTTGGGGAGTCAGGAGGTGAGTCACTCGCCGCAGAATACCCAGCCTCTGACCTGCTCTCGTAGCCACAGTATTTATATTGCTGGTCCAGTTAAGTTTCTGGTCAATGGTGACCCCCAGGATGTTGATGGTGGGGGATTCGACGATGGTAATGCCGTTGAATGTCAAGGGGAGGTGGTTAGACTCTCTCTTGTTGGAGATGGTCATTGCCTGGCACTTATCTGGCGTGAATGTTACTTGCCACTTATCAGCCCAAGCCTGGATGTTGTCCAGGTCTTGCTGCATGCGGGCATGGACTGCTTCATTATTTGAGGGGTTGCGAATGGAACTGAACACTGTGCAGTCATCAGCGAACATCCCCATTTCTGACCTTATGATGGAGGGAAGGTCATTGATGAAGCAGCTGAAGATGGTTGGGCCTAGGACACTGCCCTGAGGAACTCCTGCAGCAATGTCCTGGGGCTGAGATGATTGGCCTCCAACAACCACTACCATCTTCCTTTGTGCTAGGTATGACTCCAGCCACTGGAGAGTTTTCCCCCTGATTCCCATTGACTTCAATTTTACTAGGGCTCCTTGGTGCCACACTCTGTCAAATGCTGCCTTGATGTCAAGGGCAGTCACTCTCTCCTCACCTCTGGAATTCAGCTCTTTTGCCCATGTTTGGACCAAGGCTGTAATGAGGTCTGGAGCCGAGTGGTCCTGGCGGAACCCAAACTGAGCATCGGTGAGCAGGTTATTGGTGAGTAAGTGCCGCTTGATAGCACTGTCGACGACACCTTCCATCACTTTGCTGATGATTGAGAGTGGACTGATGGGGCGGTAATTGGCCGGATTGGATTTGTCCTGCTTTTTGTGGACAGGACATACCTGGGCAATTTTCCACATTGTCGGGTAGATGCCAGTGTTGTAGCTGTACTGGAACAGCTTGGCTAGAGGTGCAGCAGTTCTGGAGCACAAGTCTTCAGCACTACAGCTGGGATGTTGTCGGAGCCCATAGCCTTTGCTGTATCCAGTGCACTCAGCCGTTTCTTGATATCACGTGGAGTGAATCGAATTGGCCGAAGACTGGCTTCCGTGATGGTGGGGATATCGGGAGGAGGCCGAGATGGATCATCCACTCGGCACTTCTGGCTGAAGATGGTTGCAAACGCTTCAGCCTTGTCTTTTGCACTCACGTGCTGGACTCCACCATCATTGAGGATGGGGATGTTTGCAGAGCCTCCTCCTCCCGTTAGTTGTTTAATTGTCCACCACCATTGTATTGTCCAAACTGCTATCCTTTGAATGAGAAGTTAACAAGAAAGAAAGAACTTGCATTTATATAGCACCTTTCATAACATCTCAATGTACTTTACAGCCAATTAAATACTTTCGAAGTGTCGTCACTGTTGCAATGTAGGAAACGCTACATCCAATTTGCACACAGCAAGGTCCCACAATCAACAATGAAATAAGTGACAAGATCATCTGTTTTTAGGTATTGGTTGAGGAATAAATATTGGCCAGGAAACCAGGAGGACTCCCCTGCTCTTCTTCAGATAGTGCCATGGGATCATTTACATCCACCTGAGAAAGCAGTTTAACATCTCATCTGAAAGACAGCACCTCTGTCAGTGCAGAACTCCCTCAGTACTACACTGAAGTGTCAGTCTGGATTATGTACTTAAATCTCTGGAGTGGGGCTTGAACCCATGACATTCCTGACTCAGAGGCAGGGGTGTTACCACTGAGCCAAGACTGAAACCTAGTCGTGACTTGAGGTCCATTTGGCCTGTTCCAGTAGTTCAGATGAATGTTAAACTATTCATGACACTATTCAAAGTAAAACAGAAAGTGTTCTCAATGTCCTGGCCAACATTCCTCTTTGAACTAAAAATACACAGGTGAACTGGTCATTCATTGTTGTTTATGGGACATTGCTCCCACAGTTTGGCTGCCATGTTAGCCAACATAGTAACAGTCACTAAACTTGAAAAATGTTATTTATTGTACAAAGCACTTTAGGGTGTTTTGACATGATAAGGTGCTATATGAATGTAAACTGGCAGATTTGATCTGAAGGCAGCTTGCTGATCGGATGGCAGATTATTGTAGCTGACAAGATGCCACTAACTATGGCTTCCATAAAGTTTAACACATGGCGATGAGCTTTGAATCCCTTCCCTTTGTATCGGTTTTTCGGTATGTGCTTGTTGCTTTCCATTATGATATACTGATACCAGATGATGAGGTTGGTTGAAATCAATAAGCAAGGCAAGTTGTTAGTTCGTGAGATAGTCAGTTCAACACCCAAGACACTATGCCATAACACCAGTAGATCTTCAGGATTAACTTTTTGAAGAAGATGTTTAACTTTACTGTGCTTCACAGTACTGACTGCGTTGATAATCTTGCCGTAGTTAGATGAGATTTCTGGTACCGGATTTTCGACGTCAGCTGACTTTTCAGAAAATATGGGCTCTGAAATTCCTGGGGTGGTTTTGGGAGGGAACAAAACTGCTGCCCGTCCACTGCCAATGTCCCATCAGAAATCCCAGGGTCGTATTATTTTAAATAGGTTGTGTGGGCACTTGTGCTATTCCTGTGCCAGGGGGTAATTTTGTGGTGACGCTTTGTGTTAGTGAGCCCACAGGGGGAAAGGGAAACATTTTTTAATTAGCCAGTTTCCTTCTTCTGTCAATTTCAACAATGGAATCCATTGCCATGATCAGTTGCATAGCCAAAACCAGCCTTTGAATTTTTCAATTGCCCCCTCTTTGGGCATAAATGATGGACATTTTTTTTAATTTTTTTTTTATTCGTTCACGGGATGTGGGCGTCGCTGGCAAGGCCGGCATTTATTGCCCATCCCATATTGCCCTTGAGAAGGTGGTGGTGAGCCGCCTTCTTGAACCGCTGCAGTCCGTGTGGTGACGGTTCTCCCACAGTGCTGTTAGGAAGGGAGTTCCAGGATTTTGACCCAGCGACAATGAAGGAACGGCGATATATTTCCAGGTCGGGATGGTGTGTGACTTGGAGGGGAACGTGCAGGTAGTGTTGTTCCCATGCGCCTGCTGCCCTTGTCCTTCTAGGTGGTAGAGGTCGCGGGTTTGGGAGGTGCTGTCGAAGAAGCCTTGGCGAGTTGCTGCAGTGCATCCTGTGGATGGTGCACACTGCAGCCACAGTGCGCCGGTGGTGAAGGGAGTGAATGTTTAGGGTGGTGGATGGGGTGCCAATCAAGCGGGCTGCTTTATCTTGGATGGTGTCGAGCTTCTTGAGTGTTGTTGGAGCTGCACTCATCCAGGCAAGTGGAGAGTATTCCATCACACTCCTGACTTGTGCCTTGTAGATGGTGGAAAGGCTTTGGGGAGTCAGGAGGTGAGTCACTCGCCGCAGAATACCCAGCCTCTGACCTGCTCTTGTAGCCACAGTATTTATATGGCTGGTCCAGTTAAGTTTCTGGTCAATGGTGACTCCCAGGATGTTGATGGTGGGGGATTCGGTGATGGTAATGCCGTTGAATGTCAAGGGGAGGTGGTTAGACTCTCTCTTGTTGGAGATGGTCATTGCCTGGCACTTATCTGGCGCGAATGTTACTTGCCACTTATCAGCCCAAGCCTGGATGTTGTCCAGGTCTTGCTGCATGCGGGCTCGGACTGCTTCATTATCTGAGGGGTTGCGAATGGAACTGAACACTGTGCAGTCATCAGCGAACATCCCCATTTCTGACCTTATGATGGAGGGAAGGTCATTGATGAAGCAGCTGAAGATGGTTGGGCCTAGGACACTGCCCTGAGGAACTCCTGCAGCAATGCCCTGGGGCTGAGATGCTTGGCCTCCAACAACCACTACCATCTTCCTTTGTGCCAGGTATGACTCCAGCCACTGGAGAGTTTTCCCCCTGATTCCCATTGACTTCAATTTTACCAGGGCTCCTTGGTGCCACACTCGGTCAAATGCTGCCTTGATGTCAAGGGCAGTCACTCTCACCTCACCTCTGGAATTCAGCTCTTTTGTCCATGTTTGGACCAAGGCTGTAATGAGGTCTGGAGCCGAGTGGTCCTGGCGGAACCCAAACTGAGCATCGGTGAGCAGGTTATTGGTGAGTAAGTGCCGCTTGATAGCACTGTCGACGACACCTTCCATCACTTTGCTGATGATTGAGAGTAGACTGATGGGGCGGTAATTGGCCGGATTGGATTTGTCCTGCTTTTTGTGGACAGGACATACCTGGGCAATTTTCCTCATTGTCGGGTGGATGCCAGTGTTGTAGCTGTACTGGAACAGTTTGGCTAGAGGCGCAGCTAGTTCTGGAGCACAAGTCTTCAGCACTACAGCTGGGATGTTGTCGGGGCCCATAGCCTTTGCTGTATCCAGTGCACTCAGCCGTTTCTTGATATCACGTGGAGTGAATCGAATTGGCCGAAGACTGGCTTCCGTGATGGTGGGGATATCGGGAGGAGGCTGAGATGGATTATCCACTCGGCACTTCTGGCTGAAGATGGTTGCAAACGCTTCAGCCTTGTCTTTTGCACTCACGTGCTGGACTCCGCCATCATTGAGAATGGGGATGTTTGCAGAGCCTCCTCCTCCCGTTAGTTGTTTAATTGTCCACCACCATTCACGACTGGATGTGGCAGGACTGCAGAGCTTTGATCTGATCCGTTGGTTGTGGAATCACTTAGCTTTGTCTATAGCATGTTGCTTCCGCTGTTTAGCATGCATGTAGTCCTGAGTTGTAGCTTCACCAGGTTGGCACCTCATTTTTAGGTACGCCTGGTGCTGCTCCTCATTGAACCAGGGTTGATCCCCTGGCTTGTAATATTTTTTAATACTTACAGGGCTGATTATTTCCCACTAAGAGCCTGCGTGAGAAACAAATCAGTCGGAGCTAATCTAGTATTTGCAACTCCAAAAGACTGATAGCGCATATTGGATCTTACAGAGGTCATCCAGAGGTTATTCTTCTCTCCTCTTTGTTGCCTGACTGTTCCCAGTTTACCAAACCATTCCTGCTTTTTGGCTAACATTCAGCAAACTTTTCACTAATCTCGTGCTGATGGCCAATACGAATATACAACTCCTTAGATGGGATGTGGCACTCTGCAAGCACTCGACCTGGATCTTTTGACTCGTAGATTTCGGTGACAGCTAAAGAGCAACTTCTGCTTCATAGCTGTATTTCACCTTGTCATACAGCCAAATGCTATGTTTGGTATTAATTTCAAATACTGACAAATAGCCTCTTGGATGCAGATCAAGTGATGGTCAGACATTAAATACTGATGTTTTGTGAGCAGGAAGTCACTCAATGCCAGATCTAAGTAGATATTGTCACTAGTTGGAGAGCAATCTAACTAGTTGAGGCTTTTAGGAACTGTGAAGAAGGACATTGTATGACCTCGTATGACGAAAGGTTTGTCTTTTTATTCCTTAGTTGATCTTCATTAAGATAATTGAAGTCCACCAATAAGATGGATGGTGCACATAAAGTTAGATTATCAAATTCTATTGATGGTGTCCAAAAGTAGACAAAAATGAACTCCTGAGCAGCAAAGTATTACTGAAAGTGTCATCCATTCCTTGAAGAGCACTTCATCTAAAAGGCTTCAAAGCAGCTTGATTCTGTCTTACCTATAGGAGGATATAAGCCCAATCTGGCTGTAAAGTTTTAACCTGTTCTTTGCACTCCAGGGTATCAAGGTGAACCAGGAGCTGACTTGTTTCACACTGCTTGCAAGGAGGTAGGATGAATGGTGCTTTGTAAAAATCACACAGGATATGCCATTCACCTGTCACCTGACAACTGCTGTAGCCTCCTACTGTCCCACTTCTATCAACCAAATCCTGAAGGGTGTAGGAACACATTTAGGACACACACTTTCACTGTGTTACTGCAGGCTCTGCACACATGCATAGTCACACCACAGCATCATACTGTTATAACTCTCCGTTATCTCGTACAAGCAATAACTGAAGATCAAATATGGACCAATATATTTTGAGACTTGACTATATTACGATAAAATGGAAACTACTCCGTGCTGTTAAAGAACTGAATTCCAATCTGTGGATTCTGTTTTCACATTTAATACTGTTGAGAGTTAGGAGATAATCTAAAGTTTGTACTGGAGTGAATACCTCAGATTGTTGGTTTGCCAGAAATGTCAGCTATTTTTACTGTGACACTCTTCACATTAAACATTCTGGGAACTAATTGAAACCACCTGTATAGACTTGGACACTTTCCATTCTGTGGCACAGATGAAATGGTACTTTGTTAAATCTTAGTGTGCTTAAGCTGCTAAATTATATTTTCCTTGCAATTACAATCAGATATGTGGTGTAGAGAAACCACCATACTTCACAATTTGATTGCCATATTATGTAAATAGGAGCAAGTTTTAGAGAGTTTAGATAATTGTATGCTTTCTCAGTTTATAAAGGTAATTTGCTTAAGTGCACATAGTTTAACAAGAACTCATTTCTACATTAACCTATGTATTTTTCCTTGTAAGAGTTGAGTGTTCGATTCTGGGAACTAGTAGCAAACTTACAGAGGAAACAAACCTAATCCAAATTTATGTAGTATATAGATAGGATAGACAACAGCGATCAAGGTGAAGTCGCCATCACATGACGCACTAACTGACATTCATTTTGAAAATGTTAGCTAAACTTTCCTCAAGGTCAATTTCAGTATTGCAAGTTATTTAGTGCAATCTCTTCTACAAATAATATTTAAATAGTTTCTTGTTATATTTTATATATATATTTTTATAAAGGCATCATCACCTCAATTAATTAAAATATTTTCACTATACCCTGGAAATTCCTGATCACATGCAAATCAGAAGTGAACGGTGAGAGTTTCCGCACACTGCACTTTGATGGCGGTTTACTTCCAGTACTTGGGATTGGCATCTGTTACCTATTCAGTTCAAGCTCCCGCCCACATTGTGTGCTGCCCAAGGGAGGATTCGTATGAGGTTCATGGCTGACACTTCCCTTACAAAGGGGGCCAAGGGAGAAAGGAAAGCTCCTTTGCAGGGGGAGACCCCAAGATCTGATGAAAGGTCATTGACCTGAAACATTGTTTCTCTTTCTATAGATGCTGCCTGACCTGCTGAGTGTTGCCAGCATTTTTCTGTTTTTAGTTCTGTTCTTAATTGATTCTATTATTTTTCCGTTTACCAATATGAAACTAGGTCTGTAGTTACCTGGGTTTGGTCTATTGTGTTTTTGAAAATAGTTTCCAACCCAGTGGGACCTCCCCTACATTCAATATGACATCGGTCAACATTTCATTTAGCACCCTTGGGTATTTATCACCTGGCCTCAAGTTTACTGGTTGGAGTTCTTCAAGCCTGTATAAGATGTTCCTGTAAGTAATAGCAAATTCATTGGGACTGATTTTAATTTCAGGTGTACAGTGGGCGGAGGCCACCCACCACCCTTCCATTGTTACCACTGAGGGGCCAGAGCCATTTTGAGACCTGGGCCTCATTTACATGCTGTTAGCGAGCTGCGGTGCCAAACTGGCGCTCAGAGGCAACTCGCCAGTTGGGAAGGTCGGGAAATTGGCTGGCTCCAACATGGTACCGACTGACAAGTGAGCGCCGAGGGCAGGGGCTTCGTATTGGCTGGCAGCAGACTGGTGATTTTTTGTGGGCCCCGGAGGACACTCCTCATATGCCTGTCAGTAGCCCATAGAAGGGCAATTTTGGCCCTTACATATCTGTGAACTGCATGACTTGTATACATATCAATAGCCTCCATTATATGTCCAATAGTAGCTACAAGTAAGACCATTACCAGTTTAATATTGCTATTTGCTGAGTATCTTGTAGGGAAGGCACAGAAAGAAGCTACAAATACAAACTTATCTGAACTTTAGTATGTTTAGACAGGCCAAGCTCAATTGAGCTTTTTTTGATTTAGATTCTGATTTTCTTTTCCAACCAGTAAAATAAGTCAGAAACTAAGGCATGTTTTCATATTGGCCCTAAGCTAGAGTTGGCTTCTCAGCTCGCTCAGATTTTATGGGTTGGATTGAACAAAACTGAGACACTCACTTAAAGCTGTTTGCACACCCCTCATACCAGTGCAGTTCTGCGTAGCTGAAGTTTTGAATGCAATTTTCCTATTGGTGGAAGTTGGGAGCAGTGATTTTGGCAGAAATTACTCAATTTAGCTTCCGCTGATGGTGGTAAAAATGGGAAGAGGGGAGATTACTGATATCGCTTTTTCTCGAGTTATAGGGCTCGAGATCCGTCAGTGAGGCTCAGTAATGACTGACCAGAAGACAGCTGGGTGAGTTGCTGGTACTACTAACCTGCCTCCCAGTTTTCCTTGCTCTTTAGCAGTACTGTCAGTGGTGAATTTAAAGTCCATTTTATTTTTGCTGCAGTTGAAACAGTTAACTCCCTTGGGCGATGCAAGTGCCGTTATAGTCTGCAGTCCTTTACTTAGAGTGATGTGGAGATGCCGGTGATGGACTGGGGTTGACAATTGTAAACAATTTTACAACACCAAGTTATAGTCCAGCAATTTTATTTTAAATTCACAAGCTTTCGGAGATTTTCTCCTTCCTCAGGCAAATGTTTCAAGATCTCCTTAGAGGTATAAGATTTTAGAGGTATAAGATTTTAGAGGTATAAGATTTTAGCTGGGTTCAGGGTAAAGTAAAATGAGTCTAAAGTGAAAACAATTAAAAAAATAATCAACTTGCTACGCAAATGGAATTACTACCTGTTGTTATTATCTATGCAATTGGGAAAAAAATGGCCATGATGATATGCAAAATAGGCTCATTAGAATATTTAAATCTATCAATAGAATTGTAGGGCAGTGGTCAGCGCAGCTGGTAGATTATCCACTAACACTGCCTTCGAGAAAATTGCACTCACACCAAACAACACTTGTTGTCTTTTTCTAAGCAGCCTGATCGTGCAACAGGATTATCAAAGACATGTTCCTCTTTCTGTGCTAATCAACTGTATATGTATTTAAATAACAAATATAAACAAGGAACAGGCAGTATCATATTTGTGTACTGTATCTCCAAAGGTCATGGACAAGATAAAGACAACGCTCAAAAGAAAAAGAGTACCCTCTCCTTTTTGATAATGTGAAAACTATATATTATCGCAGGTATCCACAATACTCGTTGTATACCTATAATCTGCTGACAAATATGGTGAAAACACTGAATACAGGCCTCTACGGACAACTTGCACAAAGTTGTAAGAAATCTGTGATTTACAAGCTCTGCAGCAACTTTTAGAAGGGATGCATTTATTAAAAACAAAATCTTCTCTTCTGAATGGATCTTTGGAAAGACAGTGAGTAGGAGACTAAAAAGGCCATTAAAGACTCTTAAAGGCTAATGGGTTTCAAGGAGCTGAAGAGCTGTTACAAGTAAGGGATGTTTGGTAATTCTGATTAGATAGTGAGGTTTATTGACATAGTTCTTGTACTGTTAGATCAGATTGTTTGAGTGCTGTTAGCGCTATTGATAGTTGTAAAGGCAACCACATTGTTCCAAACTTTCACATGTTAAGTTTGCCTTTGTTGCACCTTCACCCTGCTAAAGTACCTTTGTCCTTTTATAACGTGTGTGTATATATGCAGGCTTGTTTTTTCTGTTGTAGTTTTGGGAAAAAAATGGCCTGTCAGTTTATACTGTTTGCAGGCAGCGCAGTGACACTGAAATAAAAACAGAAAATGCTGGAGAAGCTCAGCAAGTCAGGCAGCATCGGTGGAGTAAAACTGTTAATGTTTCAGGTCAAAGACTTTTCATAGGAACACGGTGACACTGATGCTCATTGTCAAGGAGCGCAGATGAGTGCAGGTTTAGCTGCTTTTTACATTGTTCTTTGGCTGCCAGTTCCCGTAGCATGGGTTTCCTGCAGACACATTAACATATATTGTCACAACATTGCATCATAAGACAGAAATATCTTTATTATCACCGTAGTGACATCATGCTGCAACGTCATGTGCGCTGGACAAAATGTCTGCGCATGCACAGAATATTGGGCCTTCATGATGCAGCCGGTTTACAGGAAGACCAGTTGCTCAAAAATAAAACAAAATAAGTTTGGGAAAACAGCTCGGTTAGTTCACTCTCCTGCAATGTAAAAGCAGCTTTTAAGTCTAACTTTGCTCAGTTCCCAACCTGAGCTATATCCAGCGAGGAGGCTGCGGCATATCCCAGCAAATGGGAGAGAAAATTGGAGGAGAGAGTCGTGCCCGTGTGGTTTCTGGCTTCTAGCTTTAGGGGCCACTGGTGTCAGTGTTGGAGCAGCCCATGTGCTCCCTCTCTTGGTTACATGAGTGTCAGGGCAGGACCATAAAGATCGCCTTCAAATGACATAATAAACGCTGCACCGCCCCACTCTGCAAAAAAAAGTAGCTCCATGATAAGCAAACGTTATCACCTTTTGGGTAAGATGGGAGTGGGTTTAAGCCCCATATCAAGGTTTCAGCTTTTAGGGCCTGTTTTCCCTCTGTTGTATTTGGATGTGAAATAACTGCTTGGGCAGAGTACACAGAAGAAAATCAGATGAACAAGTGCAGGTGTCCTGGTTCTCCTGGTGTCCTGGCCATTGTTTCTACCTTAACCAACACCATCAAAAAACAGATGAACTGTTCATTCATCTAACTGCTGTTTGTGCGTACAGCAGGCTCAGAATGGCTGTCATGTTTGCTTTGAGTATCAATAGTCACTGTACTTGAAAAGTAATTCACAGTGTGAAGTGTTTGGAGACATGTTGCTGTGAAAAGATACTATAAAAATGCAAATGTTAACACACTTTAATTTGATTTTGTTAAAAGGCCAGTTTGTTTGGTAAACTAATTTTGTCATTGTTTGCCTATAGGGGAAACAGAGGGGGTTAAATTGGTGAACCCCAGAATCTGGGTGCTGGCATCACGGTGCACGATAAGCTTGCGTCCTACGCAGCCAGCACGTTAGAATTTTTTTATTCGTTCATGGGATGTGGGCGTCGCTGGCGAGGCCGGCATTTATTGCCCATCCCTAATTGCCCTTGAGAAGGTGGTGGTGAGCCGCCTTCTTGAACCGCTGCAGTCCGTGTGCTGCAACTTCATTTACCTGATTGATGCGCAGCATGGAGCCCTAGCTGTGTACATCTCTCCATCTTTTCCGTTCTCTCCAGCAAAGGGGGTCCAAATCTCCGGCGAGTTGCTTGCACCTCTTAAAGAAAACCTACACCTCTTAAAGGCAGCCTGCACCTCTTATTTGCAAAAAACAAGATACGGATCCGCATGGAGTCTGAACGGATCAGACATCGCACATGTAAAACACAGATGCAGGTCCTGTCCCTATGTTTACAAGCTGTTGAGTTACGTTAAAAAATTGAATAAAGGTTGCGCACTACTAAATCCCACATCCACCAATCTGCACGCCAGACCTCACCAATCTGCCGATCTGAGTTTGTACCAGGCCTGTGAGAGTGCATGCACCATCAGGTTCTCTGCTGATGCATTAGAGACCTTAGTGCAAGAGGTGGACAGAAGGAGGGGTATCCTATATCCGTAGTGGGGGCAAGAGGCCCTCCAGACATATGCTCAAGAGGCAGTGGAAGGCAGGAGGGGACGCAGTCAATGTCAGGTGCATAGCAACATGAACATGGATGCATCGCAGGAAGAAGTTCAATGCTTTGACACAAATGGTCAAGCGTCATGGTTAGCAAGCAGTTAGGAAGTCAAGTGATATGTTGGCCTTCATTGCAAGAGGATTTGAGTATAGGAGCAAGGATGTCTTACTGCATTTATACAGGGCCTTGGTGAGACCACACCTGGTGTATTGTGTGCAGTTCTGGTCTCCTTACCTAAGAAAAGATATACTTGCCATCGAGGGAGTGCAGCAAAGGTTCACCAGACGGATTCCTGGGATGGCAGGACTGTCGTATGAGGAGAGATTGGGTCGACTCGGCCTGTATTCACTCAAGTTTAGAAGAATGAGAGTGGATCTCATTGAAATGTATAAAATTCTGACTGGGCTAGACAGACTGGATGCAGGGAGGATGTTTCCCCTGGCTGGGGGGTCCAGAGCAAAGGGTCACAGTCTCAGAATACAGGGTAGGACATTTAGGACTGAGATGAGGAGAAATTTCTTCACTCAGAGGGTGGTGAACCTGTGGAATTCTCTACCACAGAAGGCTGTGGAGGCCAAGTCACTGAATATATTTAAGAAGGAGCTGGATAGATTTCTAGACACAAAAAGCATCAAGGGGTATGGGGAGAGAGCGGGAATATGATACTGAGATAGAGGATCAGCCATGATCATATTGAATGGCGGAGCAGACTCAAAGGGCCGAATGGCCTACTCCTGCTCCTATTTTCTATGTTTCTATGTGAGTGCGGCCAACTGTCAAGTGGCGTCTCCTACCAACTGCACCACTCCATGCACTGCACCCCCCAATCATCCACCTACCAACAAACTCTTTGGGCTCGATTTTCCCGGGAAATTGCGGGTATGTTAGGAGCGGGGGTTGGGGGGGCTGAAACCAGGCGTGAAGGGCCGGATCTGGCAAAAAGAAACAAAACAAATTACATTAAAAAATCACTGCAAGCAGTTAAAACGCAAAATCAACCTACCTTTCCACCCTGCTCCGATGTCTGATGTCCGATGTCTGCCTCTCTGATCTCCCCTTCTTTACCCCCCCACCGGTGTTCCCCCAGAACTCCCCTTCTTCACCCCCCGATCTTCCCCTCTCCCCCTGATCTTCCCCTCTCCCACCCCCGATCTTCCCCTCTACCCCCCCGATCTTCCCCTCTACCCCCCCCGATCTTCCCCTCTACCCCCCCCCGATCTTCCCCTCTACCCCCCCCGATCTGCCCCCTCTCCCCCCTGATCTTCCCCAATCCCCCCCCGATCATCCCCTCTACCCCCCCGATCTTCCCTTCTAGCCCCCCGATCTTCCCTTCTACCCCCCCGATCTTCCCCAATCCCCCCCCGATCTTCCCCTCTACCCCCCCCGATCTTCCCCTCTACCCCCCCGATCTGCCCCCTCTCCCCCCCCGATCTGCCCCCTCTCCCCCCTGATCTTCCCCAATCCCCCCCCGATCTTCCCCTCTACCCCCCCGATCTTCCCTTCTACCCCCCCGATCTTCCCTTCTACCCCCCCGATCTTCCCCAATCCCCCCCCGATCTTCCCCTCTACCCCCCCGATCTTCCCTTCTACCCCCCGATCTTCCCCTCTACCCCCCCGATCTGCCCCTCTCCCCCCTGATCTTCCCCAATCCCCCCCCCGATCTTCCCCTCTACCCCCCCCGATCTTCCCTTCTACCCCCCGATCTTCCCTTCTACCCCCCCCCGATCTTCCCCTCTCCCCCCTGATCTTCCCCAATCCCCCCCGATCTTCCCCTCTCCCCCACCCCGATCTTCCCATCTTCCCCTCTCTCCCCACACCCAATCTTCCCCTCTCTCTCCCCCCGATCTTCCCCTCTCTCTCCCCCCCCGATCTTCCCCTCTCTCTCCCCCCCCGATCTTCCCCTCTCTCTCTCCCCCCCGATCTTCCCCTTTATCTCCCCCCCCCCCAATCATCCCCTCTCTCTCCCCCCCGATCTTCCCCTCTCTCTCCCCCCCCCTGATCTTCCCCTCTCTCTCCCCCCCGATCTTCCCCTCTCTCTCCCCCCCCGATCTTCCCCTCTCTCTCCCCCCCCAATCTTCCCCCCTCTCTCCCCCCCCGATCTTCCCCTCTCTCTCCCCCCCCCGATCTTCCCCTCTCTCTCCCCCCCCGATCTTCCCCTCTCTCTCCCCCCCCGATCTTCCCCTCTCTCTCCCCCCCCGATCTTCCCCTCTCTCTCCCCCCCCCATCTTCCCCTCTCTCCTGCCTCCGATCTTCCCCTCTTTCCCCCCCGATCTTCCCCTCTCTCTCTCCCCTGATCTTCCCCTCTCTCTCCCCCCCCGATCTTCCCCTCTCTCTCCCCCCACCCAATCTTCCCCTCTCTCCCCCCCCGATCTTCCCCTCTCTCTCCCCCCCCGATCTTCCCCTCTCTCCCCCCCCGATCTTCCCCTCTCTCTCCCCCCCCGATCTTCCCCTCTCTCCCGCCCCCGATCTTCCCCTCTCTCCCCCCCGATCTTCCCCTCTCTCCCCCCCGATCTTCCCCTCTCTCTCCCCCCCGATCTTCCCCTCTCTCCCCCCCGATCTTCCCCTCTCTCTCCCCCCCGATCTTCCCCTCTCTCTCCCCCCCCATCTTCCCCTCTCTCCCGCCCCCGATCTTCCCCTCTCTCCCCCCCGATCTTCCCCTCTCTCTCCCCCCCGATCTTCCCCTCTCTCTCCCCCCACCCAATCTTCCCCTCTCTCCCCCCCCCAATCTTCCCCTCTCTCTCCCCCCCGATCTTCCCCTCTTTCCCCCCCCGATCTTCCCCTCTCTCTCTCCCCCCCCGATCTTCCCCTCTCTTCCCCCCCCCCCGATCTTCCCCTCTCACCCTCCCCCCCCGCCCCGATCTTCCCCTCTCTTCCCCTCTCTCTCCCCCCCCCGATCTTCCACTCTCTCCCCCCCCCCCCCCGATCTTCCCCTCTCACCCTCCCCCCCCCGCCCCGATCTTCCCCTCTCTTCCCCTCTCTCTCCCCGCCCCGAACTTCCATTCCAATGCCGGATGACGTCTCGCTCTCTCGCTTTCTCTCTCTCTCCCCCCCCCGCCCCTGCCATCTCGCGTTGCATCTCCTCACAGCAGCCAGCTTAGCAATCAGGCTGGCTGCCGGGCGCGAAACCCAGAGAGCACGTTAATCACCATCAATTACGAAGTGATCATGTCGGAAACGGTAAGGTTTGTTTATTCGGGTTTGCCACGCGCACCTTTACCCATCCCCCTCCTCTCGCTGCCAACCCGCCACCATTTCAAAATTGAGCCCTTTCAATCAGTACTTGACTCTTCCAATCAGATGCTTCCTCTCACCCTCACACATTACCACTGTTGCAAGCCGCACACCCACAACTCACAGGTCACACCCACTGGCAGCTATTCAATCACATCACCCAGACATCCTGCAGGACACTCACTGACACACTTCTCGCTTTCTTGTAGGAGAAGGTGGCACATAACAGGAAGCAGCAAATGGCAGTGGCATTTAGCCTCGAGCCTGTTCCGCCATTCAATGAGATCATGGTTGATCTGTGACCTAACTCCATGTACCTGCCTTAGCCCCATATCCCTTAATACCCTCGGTTCACAGGAATCTATCAATCACAGATTTAAAATTCACAATTGAGCTAGCATCAACTGCCGTTTGCAGAAGTACGTTCCAAAATTCTACCACCCTTTGCGTGTAGAAGCGTTTCCTAACTTAACTCCTGCATGTCCTGGCTCTAAATGTTAGGCTATGTCCCCCCGTCCTAGTATTCAAATATAGGAGACCTCCAAAAACAAGTACAAACGCATCAGCAGCCAGAAGCAATAATCCATCAACTAACCTGTAAATCCTGCATAGTCCCTTTAAATAGCGCTGGTGGGGGGATTCTCCAGGCACTCTCAGACATGTTCAGATGTTCGTGGTTAAGACATGTGTTGAATGAAGCGTTAAGTGCCAAAATGGTGTCTTTCACTTTAAATCAGCGTTGCACACTGATCTAACGCATATTGTCCCTACTTTACATGCTGCCAGTGTACGTTATCTCTGCATGCGCGAAACCCTTTACCAAGGTGGCATCCGGCGCACGGAACACTAGAAGCATGTGTACACATTTCAGATGCCATTTTGGAACTTTGGGAGGCTGCGTAGTGCCGAAACAACAGGCGCTACATGGCCCAATTTCTAGCCCAGAATCTTTTCTATCTGGGGAGTTGCAGTTGCAGTAGTGGATCCCTGCAAAATTATTTTACCATGGTGCTATTGCTAATTTGCATCACAGCAATAAGAAATAGCTTGTAGCTCTTCATTTCGGACTATTATCCTTACATTATGATAGGGACCGTGAAATATGAACAGATGGGCCACGGCTTACTGAAATCTTTCATGCCTCAATAATACTTGCATTTTTCATCATCTTATGCCAATATGAATTTATGCACCTCCATCACGGGCCACTCATCCATATCCTGTCAACTTATCCTGACATGATAGGGGCACCAGACAATCTCCAAACACTGTGAAGAAAAACAAACCGGTGTGTATAATTATGACATCTCAGTTCTTGAATGTGGTATTTCATAATGTAATCTAACCTGGGTGTTGCCTGGTATTGCTTCCAGATATTTATTGATATCAACATATTTCATAGTCCTGATATTATGCATCCTTTACATCTTTTACAAGTAGTAATGAGTCATTGCCTACCTTTAATCTGGATAGGATAGTGAATAATACTGTGTGAATAGTTCTTTTTTGATTTGAAAGTCATGGGTCATAAACTGAAACATTTACTTGTTCAGAATGACAGACATGGTTATCTAAAAGAAACAGAATGAAAGGTGGGCATCAATGGGAATAACTGCAAGAATCCACAGAAGTTTTTATGCCCTGAAGCGTGGATAATTTTCCGCAATAAATATTGCTGTCTTGGAGACCTGGGACTTTGGGTTGGGTTACTATTCTGACATGCTCCTTGGGTGGTTCCCCTCTTCTGCCCTATGCCCTTTGGTTTGGCTTTTGATGGGATCTGATTATTTAGCCAGTTCCCATCTCATGTGCACATTGTTAGAATGACTCCTTGCAACCAATATTTCCTACTGGGGTC
Organism: Heptranchias perlo; assembly: GCF_035084215.1. Taxonomy (NCBI): domain Eukaryota; kingdom Metazoa; phylum Chordata; class Chondrichthyes; order Hexanchiformes; family Hexanchidae; genus Heptranchias; species Heptranchias perlo. The sequence continues at coordinate 96,011,412 of NC_090329.1, read as the reverse complement.
ATTTATTGGGGTATCACCATTGTACCATTCTTTGATATATATATTTTATTGTGCTCATAAATTATGCTACGGTATGTATAGCAGTGTTATAGGATATACAGACATATGTTATGATACTTTTCTTCTTAGTGCATAGATACCTTTGGATTAATATTATATGTATGATGGAATGTTATTCAAAGAGTTATTTATGCGCTTTTAAAACTACTCTTTTATATAAGCTTTTATATATTCTTTTTCATTAACAAATTGGTTCCAACTTCATTAATCTTCACTAATGTTGCTGCGCTGCTAACACACTAACCTTTTGTAGTTTTACATGTCCGAGGTTTTATTTCTGGCGTACTGCTTTGACTAACATGTTTGAGTAAAAGGGTTGATTCTATGATCTGGTGCTCCCCGTGGGGAGTGGCCCTAATATGGATTACATCTCAGGGGCACAAGGGTCATGATTTTCCATCCATCAATTTTACTGGACGGAAAATCAAGGGGCTGTGTGCCTGCGATTTCCCAAGATGCACTCCCTGCCAGCATTGCTCCCCACTGGGAGCGCGGACTGCGGAATTACTTCTGAAATTCCTTCATGTTGTCTTAACATAGTCATAAACCCATCTATTTTAAAATAAAATGAAAGATTTCTAGGGCTGATTCTGTAGTGGAGTGCTCAGGGAGCAGATGATCACCACCAGCGCGTGCGGAATTGTATGGGCCAGCCTCTGTGCTCAACTCCCAATTCCGTGGGGAGGAAATATATTTGGGACAGTGCCTTAACCCTCCCTTCCACCGGTGGCTGCACAGCCACCGCCACATGCTCCGCCTCACCGGTGTGCAGTGCTTCACCTCGTGCTCCCTCCTGACTCCCCCTGCCTGATTCTCCATAAGTGGTTGATTCTAGGCTGGTGCTTGCCAGGTCTGGTTAGCTTAATTGGTGTTGATGTGATGGGGCTGCTTCCTCCTCTGCCTCCACACTGTTCCCAGCATTGTCATTTTGGAAGAGTCCTACACAAAGAAATGGGAATTTGTTAGCATAGGTTAAGCAGCCAATGGTTGTGACCACAGTTGTAAGGCCTAAACTATCCTTGCAGCAAAAGGGCAGGAGTGCTAGATGCTTAATTATTGAATGACCAGAAAATCCAAGCAAGAAAAGAATGTTGAAGTGAAGCCCTACCTTGTTGGGCTAGCACCAAACCATTAAACTCCCCCTCGTCTACTCCCTCAATGGCCTCCACTATGTGGAAGCCCAGCTCCTCATTGCGGCTGAGCCATCACAGGTTGGCTGGTTCTCCATCAGCATATCTTCTCTGCTGATGGTTATGCGTAGCCTTCTCTTTGAAAAGAGGCACTGTAAGGTTCCCCTTGTGTACTCCCCTAAAGAGCTGCCTGGTTTTATCTGGTGTGAATGTTGAGCTGAGAGGAAGCAAGTAGTTCTAGGAGCCATTAGAAATAGGAGCAGGAGTAGGCCATTTGGCCCCACGAGCCTGCTCTGCCATTCAATAAGATCCAGGCTGATCTTCAACCTCAACTTCACCTTCCCACCCGATCCCCATATCCCTTGATTACCTTAGAGTCCAAAAATCTATCGAAATCAGCCTTGAACATGTTCAACGACTGAGCATCCACAGCCCTCTGTGGTAGAGAATTCCAAATATTCACGACCCTCTGAGTGGGGAAATTCCTCCTCATCTCAGTCCTAAATGTCCAACCCCTTAGCCTGAGAATATGTCCCCTACTTCTAGGCTCTCCAGCCAGGGGAAACATCTCTCAGCTTCAACCCTGTCAAGCCCTCTTAGAATCTTATATGTTTCAATGAGATCACCTCTCATTCTTCTAAATTCCAGAGAATATAGGCCCATTCTACTCAATCTCTCCTCATAGGACAACCCTCTTATCCCAAGAATCAATCTAGTGAACCTTCATTGCACCGCCTCTAAGGCAAGTATATCCTTCCTTAGGTAAGGGGACCAAAACTGCATACAGTACTCCAGGTGTGGTCTCACCAAGGCCCTTTACAGTTGCAGCAAGACTTCCTTACTCTTGTACTCCAACCCCCTTGCAATAAAGGCCAACACACCATTTGCCTTCCTAATTGCTTGCTGTACCTATATGTTAAATTTTTGTGTTTCGTGTACAATGACATCCAAATCCCTTTGAACACCAACATTTAATAGTTTCTCACCATTTAAAAAATGTTCTGTTTTTCTATTCTTCCTACCAAAGTGAATAACCTCACATTTCCCCACATTATACTCCATCTGCCATCTTCTTGCCCACTCACTTAACCTGTCGATGACCTGTTTATTCCTAATCTCTGTTTTCTGTCCGTTAACCAATCCTCAATCCATGCTAATATATTACCCCCAATCCCATGAGCCCTAATCTTGTGTAACAACCTCATATGAGCCATATAGTGAGTTGGTGAGAAAAGACAAGAGAGTTGTGTAAGGATGCCTAACCCTTTGGCAGCCACCAAGTTGGAGGTGCAGCTTCAGATATTTAGGAGGTTGAAGAAATGAGAGGTGGGACCCATGGTTTGCAGCTGCATTGCAGATGTGGTAGCATACTGTGGGCTGAATGATTGGTGTACACAGAGTACAGTCATCTCCTTTCTTTTAATGGGCATCCATTAGTCTTTGTTCTCTTGACATTTTTCCTCAGTCTGGGGACTTTTTCCCCATCTGCTCCCATGAGTGATGCACTGAGGAGACAGTATTCACTCGATTGGCCACCTCCTGCAATGCCTGCTGTACGCTGGCTCAATTTGGAGCATTTTCACAGTTCTCATAAATTACAGCTCTTTTATTGCTGGCCATGGACATCCATACTCACTCCAGCAGGGCACATTGAGGCTGCCTGTTAAAACTGACATCCTGAAAACACTCATATCTTCAAAGGGCTTCACACGTAAACTCATTGTAACACAACTGATCTGCATGATGTACGGTCACTTACTGGCACATAGAATGGGCTTCAGGGTGGCAACATGGCTGACAATGACCCACTGGTTTTGGAAATGCAGCAGTGCTGAGATATTGGACAGCCATTTCCTGCTTCTGTTGCTATTCAGTGGGAAAGGAGATGAAAGTGCTCGCCATGCTGAACTATGCATCAGTTACTTACTTGATACCTGCATGGGCTGATACTGCAGATAATCTTGAATGGGGATCGAGGCGATAATCTTCACTGCTAGTAGCAGTGTCATTCACTATGGTGCTGTTCGACTGCAACGTATAATGCAGATCTACAACTGGTTCCATACTAACCTGAAGTTTATAAAGCCAGTTCCCCATGGTCATCACCAGATGGGTATTCCAGGGTCTGCAGATACAGTTCAAGGCAAACGGTGAGTGTGGGCAGTCCAGATCTGATGGCTGCTGATCTCCCTGGCATGCCTCCTTTCATCTTGTATCATTTCAACCATGAAATATTGCATTGCAACCTCCATATTAATTTTAACCTGGCTTACCATCCACAGCAGTCCTGCTAAATTAGCTGCCTTGCCTGTGAAAGTTTGTTTGGAAGAGATCTTGTTTCATGTCCCCCCCTCCCACCCCCCCCCCCCCACTTTATTTTATCTATTCCTGCACTGCTGAAGTCCTTTGAATGTTTTAATAAGTCAGTTTTGCACTGAATTAGCAAACAACATACTGCTATTTAAGGCTGCACATAAACATAATGTACTACTGGATGAAAACTTTTTTTATACAAATGCAAACAAAATACAAGTGCAAAATAGCCTCAGACCCTTTAAAACAACTATGGAAGATTGTGATAAACTTAATTTAATTGTATCGTAAACTTAATTAATGAAGCTATGACATGTTGTTGATGAGACTTCTTAAGACCGGTGTCTAAAAGGCATGCCAGAAAATTCCACTGAAGTAGAATCATAGAACCATAGAATCATTACAGCACAGAAGGAGGCCATTCGGTCCATCGAGCCTGTGCTGGCTCTTTGTAAGAGCAATCCAGTTAGTCCCATTTCCCCACTCTTTCCCCGTATCCCTGCAAATTTTTTCCCTTAAAATATTTATCCAATTCTTTTTTGAAAGCCATGATTGAATCTGCTTCCGTCACCCTTTCAGGCAGTGCATTCCAGATCATAATTACTCGCTGCTTAAAAAGTTTTCCCTCATGTCGCCTTTGGTTCTTTTGCCAATCACCTTAAATCTGTGTCCTCTGGTTCTCGACCCTTCCGCCTTGAAGTCCTTTGAATGGGAACTGTTTCTCTTTATTTACTTTATCTAAACCCTTCATGATTTTGAACACCCCTATCAAATCTCCTCTCAAACTTCTCTGTTCTAATATCCATGTAACTGAAGTCCCTCATTCCTGGAACCATTCTAGTAAATCTTCTCTGCACCCTCTCCGAGGCCTTCACATCCTTCCTAAAGTGCAGTGCCTAGAATTGGACACAATTACTCCAGTTGAGGCCTAACCAGTGTTTTATAAAGTTATATCATAACTTCCTTGCTTTTGTACTCTATGCCTTTATTTATGAAGCCCAGGATCCCATATGCTTTTTAACTGCTTTCTCAACCTGTCCTGCCACCTTCAAATATTTGTGCACATATACCCCCAGGTCTCTCTGCATCCCCTTTAGAATTGTACCATTTAGTTTATATTGCCTCTCCTTGTTCTTCCTGCCAAAGTGGTGCAGATCTGCCTAGTTAGATCTGAGCCACATTTTACAGTTGCCTGGAGCCTATTCCACTCCTGTGCCTTAGTGACTGGAATATATACCCTTCTGTTCCTTCCTCATGTACTGTAAGATCTAAATATAAGTTACAACACCAATGTGCCCGTTTTGTGCTTGTTGTTTTCGTAAATCCCTATATAAGAATAAATTGCTTCTCTGTATTTAGACCACATAAAAACGTGCACGGCAGTGTGACTTATACACCAGATTTTATGGTAAACCCAGAATGAAAACTAATGAAAAGAAAATGCTTGGCTTCCTCAGTGGGGCTTTTCAAAGGTTGAGAAGGACTAGTTGGCCTATTACATGTGATATTGAGAAATATAGATCTAAATCATTGATATTGGCAGTTAAAACTCTGCGGATGCCAAATACTGTTGAATTCCTTAAATATTCCCTTAGATTTCATAAACACCATTTAAACTTGTACTTTCTGAATACTTTTGTAATTAAAATATTGAATTTAAAATTCTGATGCCATTGGTATGTTAGCACTAATGTGGTAGTCTGGAGGAACTTGGTAGTGAGGATGTGCATCAAACTAAATACATAACCAAAAGTGACCCAAATTTTGTCCCATTTCAGACCATTACGCCATTGATAATCCGGTCCCCGTGCAGCACCTCTGGAGGCGGCCCAGTTCATACGCAGGAATGAGCCCCATAATACATGCTCAGCTCATTTACATAATTATATGGTGCTCCCAGTGCATAGTGCGGGATGCGTTATGAGCACCGGAATTGCATAAGCCAGCAGCAGGTCCAGGATTGCTGACTGCCTGTTGAGTATTGGCAGCAATTTTGGGGAGAGGGGATAGGCCCAGGCAGGGGAATTTATTTATTTATTAGCACCTCCCTTTCAGTGTCCATTCTAAAATAGGTGCTGCATTGATGGAGTGCTGCTCACGTGTCCCACTCACGTTAAGGAGAGACCCTTTAATTACATTTTTCCTCAAGGCCATAATAAGCCTTGCACACAGTTTGTGTGCAGGCTCCCAGCACTGAGATGCGGTAGGTGCCCAGAGTGCAGTGTAGGTGTCTATTTCCAAAAACATGGGGATCAGGTGCTTCGTTGCGATGGGAGTCCATTACTGCATTATCGGTCCCTGTGAGTTTGGGTTATTCTGTCTTTAAGTACAAATGTGCATTTCACGGAGTGATAAAATGTTGCTTTGAACATTTGCGCTGTCATAACCTTCCACCATCATGGCTTGTGCTAAGTAAGCAGCTGATATTTGTGACTGAAACCACAAGAAAGTTGTATCTGAACATATGGCATTAAAAAGAATACATGAGCCTAAATGCTCATTGGCATCTAAGGTGTTTCAGTTTTAGACTGTACTTGGGAAAAGACTAATATCACTGATGTTATCAGCTGAACAGATTCATCCTTAAATGAATTCTAAGGACAGATTTTCCACCGGTACGCATCGGTAGCATGTGTGAGCTAGGCCGTTCAGGGCTGATGCCAGGAAGCACTTCTTCACACAAAGAATAGTGAAAATCTGCAACCCTCTAGCTCTAACAGCTGTTGAGGCCAGGTCATTTGAAAATTTCAAAACTGAGACAGCTAGATTTTTGTTAGGCAAGGGTATTAAGGTATATGGATCCAAAGTGGGTAAATGAAGTTAAGATACAGATCAGCCATGACCTAATTGAATGGTGGAATGGCTCAAAGGGCTGAATGCCCTACTCCTGTTCTTATGTTCCTTCCTTTATTCGTTTGTGTGCCTGGCACAAGGAGATCAGGAAATCCAGTGAGGAGGATTTGCATCTAGTGTGCATTGGGATGTATTGGGTTCACAGGAGGTTTGTGCTGCTGATTTGCATGAACCTCATTAAAATAATGTTAATTTGCAGAATCACATCTTTAAGAATGTTTGTTTAACTTGGTAGAATACAAAACGGAGAGATATAAAAAGGCTGTTAATCTGAATAACACATCATTGTGGCTGGATTTGCTGTTAATTGAGATAATACATCATCGTACCTGGATTTGACAATACTGTCATTTGCGTCATCTGCAATAACTACCAAAACCATAAGCACAGTCATTATATAAAACTGTTATTATAAAACCTCTTACAATATTGGTGAAGCAGCTCGCACTTTTATTTGATAAACCATTAATAAAAGTAACTTAATGGTCCCCATGAGTTTACAATAATGAGGTTTGACTGTGCTCAATTTTACAGTTGGACTCAGCTATAGGTACTAATTCATCTCACGAAAAGGAAATTGGTGTAGAGCTGCACACAGACTATGTACTGCGCACAGATGTGTATTACTACATCTGCCAAAATAAGTTTCAGAGGTCATTCTTTACGAGGAGATGTTTATTAGTTGCATATTCTGGAACAGCTGACAAAAATTAGAGAAATCTATTCTTCTTGGCTCAATCTATGACTAGCACTATTTGTCTTTTGAGAATATTTATATATAAAAACATTATTTGCAGTCCATAGTTCTATTAATATTATTAACTTACAAAGATGAATAGCTTTTAAGGTAAATTCAATTTTGCAAAAGTAATCTATCACATCCTGTAAAGCTGTCTCCACAAACCCAGTTTTTTTTCTGTCTTGGGATGGACCTATAAAGGGGCAATATTGTCAGGCTGAAGAATAATTCTGTACTATTACCTTTTACGCTCATGATCACTACAAGCTGAGTTGAAACTGTCTTTAGGACCCTTCATAACCAGCAGACATCACTGGATTCAAATCCTGGTCTCAGGCAATGAAAGAGCAGTGGTGCCAATTTTATGATTTAGCGTTCGTGGCGCAGAGTTGTACACAGCGGGATCGCTTATCAGGAATTTGGGTGCAAAGATCAATTAATGGATGAAAATATTGTATGGAACACAAATTGGATACATTGACCTCAGCACCCAACCTCCTGATACATGCTGCCAACTCATGAAACATTGTGCTAGGAGGACTAAATCATCAAATTTACTCCAATATTCTAACATAATGGATCTTATTTCTGTTTAGAAAGAGGTACAGTCTTGTGCTTTCATCTATCTAACCATGGCATAATTTTTTACTAATTGTTACCATCACTCAGGCCTGATCTTTCAGGGCATCAAGCCCATGTACAATCATGGGGGAGCCAATCTTAGGAATATAGGAACAGGAGTAGACCATTCAGCCCCTCGAGCCTGTTCTGCCATTCAATTAGATCATTACTGATCTGTCCAATATGGGTGCAAAGTTGGCAAAGCAGCTGCGCTGCCTGCCCATTCTGGCCAGCGAGAAGCCCAAGCCATTTTTAGGCCCGGGCTTCATTTAAATGCTGGCACCAAAGTGAGCAGCCTGCTGAAGCTTGCTGGTTGTGGGAACGCGGGACACCAGCCGGTCCCGTGCTGGAATGGCAGGGCTGGGGGGTGGGGGGTAGGTGATGCCAGTGGGGCCCACGAATGGGCTGGCAGTGGGCCAGAGTATTTTTGTGAGCCTTGAGCCCAGGGGAGCAGGAGTGCTCATCTTGATTACACAAAAAAAATGTCTGGGCCGTTTTGTTAGCTGCCTCTGGCCTGTTACAGATGGGTGGGCTGCTTGTCGATTTATAGCCCACCTGAAAATTGCATCAGGCAGGCCTTGGGCATCAATGGAGGAGCTGAGGTCCCCCCACCACCACCCCCCCCCAATTTTCAATTGCCAGCCATCCATTTTTCAGGCGACAAATGGGTGAACAGCAGTTGAAATCACCCTCATGAACACAATGCCATCTATTTAATCTCCTAGGGAAAAGTCTATGCCTCTCAAAGGCAAATAAAGTAAAATTCTTAAATGGCTTTCTGACCTTACATTCCAAAACTTGTTGCCTTCATTGGAATGACAATTCCATGTTTGCAGCAGCTGGGACGAATATATTTTTCACAGCGTTCAATTATCTCTATCTGTACTTATCCATATTACCCTCAATTTTATTGTTAATGGTGGGGGGAGGGTAAGATTTGGTCTATGCACTAATTTTAGTAAAATTGTTAACCTGTTTATAAAGACTGGGTGTACGATTTCACAGCACTTAATGCACAGAGGCAATCTTCCCTCCTCCCCCAGGTATTCCTCTGGTTCTTTTAAAAGTTGCTTATTGATACAGTAATAACTGCTTTAGATGTTCTCCTGCACTGACTTGCATCCATCACCCAAAGGAGACAAACATTTAGTACCCAATTTCTAAAAAAATATAAACATTTTTGCAAGATTTTAGCTTCTGTTGACAAAATGACATTCTGAATGTTACTAAATCGCTGTCTCAATCCAACCAGAACATAATGGCAGCTGTCGAGTCAAAGGTGCTATATCACTTGGTTAAAAAAAAATCTTCCAGGAGCAAAATAATATGATCAAATATAGTGAGAATCATGGAATTCTTAATGATGTTCTGAAAGTTCATAAGATGTGAGCCAGGTTCCATCTTTGACACTGTTCAATATTGTCATAAATATCACAGCAGATTCCATGACCACCACAAGTTAGTTAATAGTATATTAATGGGAACTTTGTAATAAGAAGTATTTCAGAATGTTTAGGAACAGGAGGGTGATTAGACCCAAGCAGCCCACAATTTTTTCAGTGATCAACCCCACTTTCTTAACATATCCTTCAGTCTCTTCTCTCTAGAAATCCATCCAATGGTCCCTTAAATCCATTAAAACAGTCTCGGTCAATGGCCTTCTGTGGTAATTTATTCTACAACTCTGTTACTTTTTTTGGTGCAAATGTTCTGCCTGATTTCCCTTCCTATTTCTAACTTTCTAATTTTTAACTTGTGTCTCTTGGTATTACTATTCACCGTAATGAACTATTTGTCTGGATCGTTTGCCAATTTCCTTCATCATGCTGAAGGCTTCAATTAGGTCACCACAAAATGTCTTTTCCAAAGAAAATAAGTCTGACTTCCTTAACTTTTCCTTATAAGTTAAATTCCTGATTTTTGTTCCTTGCCTCTGACCTCTCCCAACGGCAATAGTATCCTGCTATGATGTGTAATAGTGCAGCCACCTGATCTAGTATTGGCAAATCAATATGGGATTCTGTAAAGACTCAAATTTGTGGCCTTTTGAAACATCATACACCTGCCCACCTTTTCTCGGACATTCCCACTCATTTCTCCCTCGCATGAATACCCAAGAGGAAGATTGTTGCTTTTCAAATTGTTATGGTGCTCTCCACACCTGAATTACTTCATTGTTCTTCCCAGCAAGAATAGTGCCAAAGTGGGGGTAATGTTACAAGTCTGTGCTCCCTGTGCTGGAATCAGTGGAAGAGACAAATTATTGGGGGCCATTTTATGACATTTTGCTTCCAGTGAGGAAATGGTTGGAAAATGGTGTGCCACTGTCCCTGAATTTTTGATCTGGAATTCTGGCAGGCAAAACTTCTGAAAGCACAAAGTCAGAAATTTACCCAGTTTATACTCACTTTCCTTCCAAACTCGCCATTCTCAAGTCATGTACTTGATTAGCCATTGAACAATTAGAAGGTATGCTGATAGAATTGGATGAAGTAGGGTGCGAGGAGGCTTGTGTGGAGCATAAACCAGTTGGGCCGAATGGCCTGTTTCTGTGCTGTAAATTCTATGTAAAACAAGGGCCCTGATATTTGTGGGGAGGGCTCAGGGGAGGCTGAAAACAGCCGAAGAACCCAGCAAAGCTGGGGACACGGAAGTCCTGCTGAACGTAATGACAGGACCTCATTAACATTTTTTAGATCCATTTCCAGCCCCATCAGTCAGCCAAATTGGCAGCCTGGCCAGCGGCTGCAGCTGTGGACCCTTGGGGACGGTCCTCGGCAATCGAAAGGAGACAAGGTCAGCCATTGTGGCGGGGGGGTGGGGGGGGGGAAGAGAGGACATCGCTTCAGGTGGGGGGGAAGAGAGGACATCGTGGCTGGAGGGGGAGGTGAGAGAGAGAGAGAGAGAGAGAGATCGGCAGCGGGGAGGCCGAAGGCTTCTTTGAGGGGCCAGGGGGAGCACTCCTGCTCTTCCTGCCCCACAAGGAATGCTGAAAAAGGCACTTACCTTGTGGAGCCGGCAGCTCCTTCCTCCCTTTCACTGTGGGAGCTCGATTTAAATATGTTAATGAAGTGCCCCGCCTCTCCATGGCAGGACACTCAGATGCCATGAAACGAACCGCTGATAAAATGGCAATGGACGTGTGTGTGGCAGGTTAGGGTCACATTTCGCATATTTCCCGATTTATCCCCCACCCCGACCCTCTCCGGCCAGTCATTAGGGGGTTAATATCGAGGCAAAGGCTCGCTGAGTCAAACCTACTAGCCGAGAACTGGCCCGTTTTGCACATGCTTAATATCTTATGCCAAGAATGGTATGAAATCCTTTGATCAAGTGAGGAATGGACTCTTCTTTCTGAATAGAGAATCTTTCTAGCTTCGCCGAATAATATATCCCAGTCCATCAGTAAACAGGAAGATACCTGTAGCTTCGTCCAAGTCGCGTTGTGGAGATGTCCTTAGCAGTGGCAGCAGGATGAAATTTTACCCCATCTAAAATGTATATTTATTAACATCAAATCCAGTAAGAGATCGAAGAATTTGGAAAAATCTGACGCTTCAGTTTACTACAATAATACAGTTAACACAGGCTGGTAGTACTATAGGTAGAGAAACTAGGACTTGACTTATTCACATTTTTACACATATTTATTGGATCTGATGTACCATATTTCTAACAGACAGTGCTAATGAATGATGGTGCCAAGAAAGTACTTTGGCTCATGTGCTCTAATCCTGTGTGGCTCCTAAAGTTTTTGTAGCCATTCATAAACCTATGTGTTGGATAAGTTTTATGCTAAATTCCAGTATCACCATAGTGTGAGCTACTGGCATATTTGGAAGATTAAATTCCACTGAAAGTGGAACAATAGAATGCCCCACTTTTGGTTAAGAAAATTATCATGAGACATTGAGATTCCACCAACCCTTCACTTAACACCTGCCAGACAATCAGGGAGACAGGAAACACGTGATGCTAGACAAATAAAACAAAATTATGACAAAGGATTACCCTTTACTCTGTTCCAGGTACAATCACATGGACCACACACATAAGGCTTGCTAGTTGCCAATATAGCACTGTACATAGAATGATGTCTTCATTCTTTTTTTTTTCTTTCCCTACAATACAATAGTGACTACACTTCAAAAGTACTTCATTGGTTGTAAAGTGCTTTGGGACGTCCTGAGGTCATGAAAGGCGCTTTATAAATGCAAGTCTTTCTTTCTTTTGACTGCTCACACAGGCTGATTGAGCAACAAAATGGCCTGTAACATTTTGTACAAGCTTAATGGATAAAACACCCGCAGAGAACATCTGGGAGAAGTGAAAGCCCTAAAGGAAAGAGATAGAGAAAACGTATGAATTTTTATAATGTATTTTGTATATGCATTTTTTTTTAAGGGGGCGAGTAATAGGAGAGGGTTTGAATTTTCGTGCCTATTTTGCCAACTGCAGTTTCCCTGTACTTCACACTTTTTTCACCGAACAGGTTGGGCCGGAGACCTGACTCCAAAGAGTTGTTTCTCAGGTTACAGGCTTCTGGTAGCGAGTAGCTTGGCATATTCTGAGTTTGGAACATTCAGTGGCCACTGCTACTGCATGGAAAGTTACATAGGAATACAGGAATTGCTAGATGAAAAAAGGCCCAAAGTCCATCTAGTTTGCTTTCTACCATCCTGGCAGTCGCATGATATAACAATAATGGAGTCCATTGCTGCTGGGATTCTATAGCTGAGGCACGGCTTTCTGAAGTTAAGTCTCCAGCTCACTCGGGTGGAGAAGGTGCAAAACCATTGATATCTGATCTACAATCAAACTTTAGATAGTTAGTTTGTTAAAATTAATGTTGACAACCTAATTCAGAAAAGTAATTAAACATAATGGGGAGGGGGCACAACATTGACTTTGGTTATAGTGTAAAACGAGCGATACTGACTTCAATGGAAATAAAAATCAGGAGAGATGCACAATGGGCAGCTGATCCAATATCGCCTGTTTTACACTGTCGCCCAAAGTCAAAATTACCCCCACTCAGTGTACTGTGTCCAGTTTGTTGGTTTTGGAGTTCTATTGGTATTTTCTTATTAAGTACGTATGTATGGCACATATGCAGTTGTTAACAATGCGTATATGGAGTAGCTTTACAGCAGGTCAATGAAAGCAGCCCTCAAGCAACTTTGGGACTGTGGGCCTGTAACAAAAGTTACTAAGTGCCCTGCCTTAGATAATGAAGAGACGAGTGGGCTGAATTTCTTCAGCTGTCCTGCTGGATTCCCACTGTAACTCCACAGGAGTCCAGCAGAAAGGTTTTGTAAAAGGCCAGGACCTGGATATGCCAGGTCTCGACCTCTGCAAAAATTTCCTCCAACTAAATATTGGGAAGACCGAAGCCATAGTCTTTGGTCCCCACTGCAAACTCCATTCCCTAGCCACTGACTCCATCCCTCTCCCTGGCAACTGTCTGAGGCTGAACCAGACTGTTTGCAACTTGGTGTCCTATTTGACCCTCAGATGAGCTTCTGACTACATATCCGGTCCATCACCAAGACCGCCTACTTCCACCTCTGTAACATCGCCCGTCTCCGACCCTGCCTCAGCTCATCTTCTTCTGAAACCCTCATCCATGCCTTTGTAACATCCAGACTGGACTATTCTGATGGCCTCCCATCTTCCACCCTCCATAAACTTGAGCTCATCCAAAACTCTGCTGCCCGTATCCTAACTCGCACCCAGTCCAGTTCACCCATCACCCCTGTGCTCACTGACCTACATTGGCTCCCTGTCTGGGAACGCCTTAAATTTAAAATTCTCATCCTTATTTTCAAATCCCTCCAAGTCCTCGCCCCTTCTTATCTCTGTAACCTTCTCCAGCCCTACAACCCTTCGAGATCTCTGCGCTCCTCCAATTCTTGCCTCTTGCGCATCCCCGATTTTAATCGCCCTACCATGGGCGGACGTGACTTCAGCCGCCTAGGTCCTAAGCTCTGGAATTCCCTCCCTAAACCTCTCCGCCTCTCTAACTCTCTCTCCTCCTTTAAGAAGCACCTTAAAACCTACCAAATCATATAATGCATAGTTTCCTCCAGAAGGATAGAAGTGAGACTCACCGAGGGTGGGAGCAGGCTATGGAAGCAGTCTGGATCCCCAAGAAATTGGTTCGTACCAGCCTGCCAGTGCAAAGTGAACGATCCCTGCGCTGGAATGGGTAGGCTCAAGTCATGGGTAATCAGGAATGGAGGGGGGGGGGCGGGCGATTGGGCAATGAAGAAATGATCAGGAGGAGGCCGAGTGGGGGTTGGCAGCAGTCTTAGGCACTGCCGTGGAGCAGGGAGAAACATTCCTGCTCTTCCTGGCTCCAAATTCAGGTAAGTCATTTTTTTTTAAACTTAAATTTTTGGTGGCAGCATCCAGAGGCCGCATATCATAGTGTCATAGTTGGTACAGCATAGGAGGAGGCCATTCAGCCCATCCTGCCAATGTCGGCTCTTTGAAAGAGCTATCCAACTAGTCCCATTCCCCAGCTCTTTTCCCCATAGTCCTGTAGATTTTTTTCCCTTCAAATATTTATCAATTCCCTTTTGAAAGTTACTATTCCACCACCCTTTCAGGTGGTGCATTCCAGATCATTTCAACTCGTTGCGTAAAAAAAATGTTTCCTGATGTTGCCTTTAGATTTTTTGCCATTCACCTTAAATCTGTATCATCTGGTTACCGACCCTTCTGCCACTGGAAACAGTTTCTCCTTATTTACTCTCTCAAAACCGTTCATGATTTTGGACACCTCTATCAAATCTCCTCTTCACCTTCTCTGCTCTAAGGAGAACAACCCCAGCTTCTCCAGCCTATCCACATAACTGAACTCCCTCATCCCTGGCACCATTCTAGTAAATCTCTTCGGTACCCTCTCTAAGGTTTTGACATCCTTCCTGAAGTGCAGTGTCCAGAATTGAACACAACACTCCAGTTGAGGCCTTTATAAAGATTTAGCATAAATTTCCTGCTTTTGTACTGGGCTTTATTAATAGAGGCATTTATTAATGCCTCTATTAATAAAGCCCAGGATCCCATATGCTTTTTTAACAGCCTTCTCAACTTGTCCTGCCACTTTCAAAGATTTGTGTACATACACCCCAGATCTCTCTGTTCCTGCAACCCGCTTTAAAATTGTATTATTTAGTTTATATTGCCTTTCCTCGTTCTTCCTACCAAAATGCATCACTTCACACTTCACTGCATTAAATTTCATCTGCCATGTGTCTGCCCATTTCACCAGTCTGTCTATGTCCTCCTGAAGTCTGTTACTATCCTCCACATTTCTGAGTTTCGTGTCATCTGCAAACTTTGAAATTATACCCTCACTACCCAAGGGCAGGTCATTAATATATATCAAAATGAGCAGTGGTCCTAATCCCGACCCCGGGGGAACACCACTGTATACTTCCCTCCAGTCTGAAAAACAACCGTTCACCACTGTCCCTTAGCCAATTTTGTATCCACACTACCACAGTCCCTTTAATTCCATGGGCTTTAACTTTGCTTACAAATCTATCGTGTGGTAGTTTATCAAATGCCTTTTGAAAGTCCATATTCACAACATTAACCATACTACCCTCATCAACCCTCTCCTTTACTTCATCAAAGAACTCTATCAAGTTAGTCAAATATGATTTTCCTTTAACAAATCATATAGACCATGTTTTTTTTCCAAAAAATATACTTTATTCATAAAATTTGCAGCAGTTCATACAATACAGTTCTCATATCACATTCCAAACATACACAATATCGATTATGCAATTTGCAGGTTACATCAAGTACAGTTCAATGAAACACATTGGACATCATTACACTCTAGGGTGCCTCATTGCATCACAATCAATACAGGTGATTCATTGCAGATTCATTGCAGATTTATTGCGGGTACATTACATCAATTCCGCCCCACCTGTCCTTCGTGGAAAAGTTTGTGCAGAAAAACACCTTTGACCACAAGGCGATCAGCAAGTGGTCCGCATGTAACGTCCTCGAGACCCTACGGGAAAAGGAGATGGCGGATCCTGTCAGTTGGTTCCCCGAGCAGACTGTCAATGTCATTTGGCAGAACGCCTCATCGCCAGAGCTTTCAAACAAGCACCAAGACCTAGATTGGCTGGTGGTGAGAAGGGCCCTTCCCGTCAGATCCTTCATGTACTCCAGGACTCTCAGCGCCACCGCGCGCTGTCCCCGAGGAGGCTGCGGTGGAGACGAGACCGTCACCCATCTCCTTCTGGAATGTGCCTTTGCAAAGAAGGTCTGGAGAGAGATGCAGTGGTATCTGTCCAGGTTCGTCCCGAGCAGTTCCGTAACACAGGATTCTGTGCTCTACGGGCTGTTCCCGGGGACGCACACTGAGACGGACATCAGCTGCTGCTGGAAGACCATCAACTCGGTGAAAGACGCCCTTTGGTCTGCCCGAAACCTGCTGGTCTTCCAGTACAAGGAGCTGTCCTCGACCGAGTGTTGCAGACTGGCACATTCCAAGGTCCAGGACTACATGCTGAGGGACGCACTGAGGATGGGTGCGGCCGCCGCAAAGGCTGTGTGGGGAAAGGCAACCATTTAGAGCCTTCCCGCCATTGTATACCGAGAGGCTGCAATCAGGGAAAACCCCCCTCGGGCAGAATGTAAAATTCAAAATTGATCATATGGACCATGTTTTCCTGAACACAGCTGACCTGGTGCCTGCTACATTCAGGGCAGCCCAATTTTGCAAAAAGAGCCTCAAATGGACGATGGGCCCTTTATTCGCATATGCAAAGGGCCTAACTCCTGTTTCAGGCAGGGCCCCTGGAGGTACAAGTAAGTCACTGTTTGACCCGGAAGGAGCGTTTGGGGCACTGGATGGCATGGGAAATTTGTTGTGGAATCAATTATGATCTATTTGCATAATTTCATGGAGTTCAATGAAGACAATGCGTACTCTTAGTGCAGCCTCGAAAAATTAAAATAAGTTTTTCATCCCACAAGTTCAATGCCGAGTGTGCTGAGGCTTACCTTCCTAATTTGTGTACTCCATGAGTGCGATTTCAGGGAATCAGCTGTACAATGTATTTCACACCAAGGCAAAAGATTTTCCAAGCTTTTGGTTAAAGTACTGCTTTAGGCAGGCATAAATGGTAGTGATTAAGTCATTTAAACAGCACTCAGTCATTTGACAGGCCTGTTGTCTGGGTGCAGAATGGATTTAATGGCCAGCTTCTGGTAAACTATGCCAACAATTAACAAATAGTTAAGTCATTGCCAGGCACATAAAAGAGGTTAAATTGGTTGCTGGTTTTCAAAAAAGAATTAGCAGATCGTAAACTCGGTTGCTGACAGGTGATTAAGACCAAAGAAAACAGAACACAAGATATAAATTTTTAAAAAATTAAATGAATTGTTTTTGTTTCACTTTCTTCTTCCTTTCCTTCTTTTTAGCCACGTGTTTACAGAACAGTAACCACAGATGAACTGGGCTTGTCAATCCTTTCCTGTTATACCCTACTTTCCGTGCCAGATTTTGTGAGGGATGATTTTTGGGGGCGAAAGCAGGCAGAGCTAGAGGAAATCCCAAACCACATTTGCATTCTTAAATGATCGAACTGATGCTCCTCACTGAATTTCATCAAACTTTGGGCCGGGCTCTGTCCCAGTCTGCACCTCATCATGTAAAATGGGTTTGGCCTGCTTTGTACTAATTCATAAAGCAAAGTCTCTGGTATTGAACATCTTACGTACTTTTTTTGTTTCAGGAAGCACTCTTGATGTTTTTATTATGTAGCAGTCCACGGTGTCAACGTTAATTGACATTCCCAATACGAACGGCTGGCACTTGGGAGACCTGGGCTCCTCCTTTTGTGGCCATCGCAGAAAGTAAATACAATGGGTGAAATTGGTCTTCGGTGGTAGTGTAAAACGAGTGATGGTGAATCGTCAGCTTGTTTCACACCCATCTGATTTTCTTTCCTAGTGCCAATTGGGCGGGTTGTAAAACAGGCTGCTGATTCGGTATCGGCCATTTTGCTCTATTGCCTACTGGCGAAGACCAATTTCACCTCACAACTACCCCCCTTCCGCCTCCCCTCTCCCTCCCCCCCCCCTCACTCCCTGAGAGACCAATGCCACCTCCTGAATTATTGTTGTGCACACCAGAGAGGTGCAGAAATTCTGTTGTCTAGTCCACTCAGGAGATGTGTAGCTCTACAATCCAACAACGTCCTCAAAATTATCACTTGTCTGCTGCATGATTTTGAGGACTGAGCATGCAGCAGGGTGCTACGGGACCACAGGAAGAGTCTGAGAAAGAGCAAGGGGGGCAACATAGAAGGGATGTGGCAGGGAAACTGGTGTGGAGCTCTGTGATCGAGAACTATTTCCAGCGATGGACACATTGAGGCGGATTTTCCACTTTAGTGTTGCCTGGATGGAGCGCGTATCTGAAAATCGGATAGGAGGATTGCATGTCCATAATGGACCCTACCCAATTTTGTCCATTAATGGACAGGAAATTGGGCAGGAGTTGCTGTGGGCGTCCCAGTCTGTCAAATCCGGTAGACGTCTGAACATGGGTGTCCAAGATCTCATAGAATCATAGAAGCATAGAAATTTACGGCACAGAAGGAGGCCATCTGCCCTTCATGTCTGTGCCGGCCGTGAAAGAGCTATCCAGCCTAATCCCATTTTCCAGCTCTTGGTCCGTAACCTTGTAGGTTACGGCTCTTCAGGTGCATATCCAGGTAATTTTAAATGCAATGAGGGTTTCTGCCTCTACCATACTTTCAGGCAGTGTGTTCCAGACCCCCACCACCCTCCAGGTGAAAATATTTCTCCTCAACTCCCCTTTAATCCTTCCACTGATTATTTTAAATTTATGCCCCCTGGTTATTGACCTCTCTGCTAAGGGAAATAGGTCCTACCTATCCACTCTATCTAGGCCCCTCATAATTTTATATACTTCAATTAAATCTCCCCCCAGCCTCCTCTGTTCCAAAGAAAACAACCCCTGCCTATCTAATCTTTCCTCATTGCTAAAATTCTCCAGTCCTGGCAACATCCTCGTAAATCTCCTCTGTAACCTTTTGAGTGCAATCACATCTTTCCTGTAATGTGGCGACCAGAATTATACACAGTACTCAAGCTGTGGCCTAACTAGTATTTTATACAGTTCCAGCATAACCTCCCTGCTCTTATATTCTATGCCTTGGCTTATAAAGGAAAGTATTCCATATGCCTTCTTAACCACCTTATCTACCTGTTCTGTGGACATGCACTCCAAGGTCCCAATGTTCCTCTACACTTCTCCATATCATCCATTTATTGTGTATTCCCTTTCCTTGTTTGCCCTCCCAAATGCATTACCTCACACTTCTCCGGATTGAATTCCATTTGCCACTTTTCTTCCCACCTGATCAGTCCATTGATATCTTCCTGCAGTCTACAGCATTCCTCCTCACTATCAACCACATGGCCAACTTTTGTATCATCTGTAAACTTCTTAATCATGCCCCCTACATTTAAGTCTAAATCATTGATCTCGATTGCACCAACCACAGAGTTCATGGGGAATATTGTTCTGCACTTGTTCTTTCTGCGCTTTGAAGCTCCTTGTAGTTGGCCCTGGGAAGGCTACTCTGCATTTCCATAAATACCTTCTGCAGGACGGCAGTCATGTTAGAGGTGCACTGCTGCGAATTCTTTGCCAACCGCTGCAGGCTGCTCATGGAAAATGCCCTCTTCTCCTACATTAACTCTGTCTGAAGGCAGCCCTAGTAGGATACAAAATCCTTGCCCATGCAGCAATCATTATGTCATGAGCTCGCAGCCTGTCATGATCTTTGCTCTTCATCTCCTGCACCTCCACATGCCGTCTCCTCGAGGGTGCCAGCAAGAAATACTTAGATGGGCGCCATGCCTTCTCTGAATAAACAGTTATACAAAGGTGGGTACACTTACCTTGGCACTTTTGATGCCATTCAATGTTTTTGCACAGTTGCTCCCACTTGCGGTGGATTTGATTTGGGAGGCTGCGTTCACTCGCTTCGTTACTTCCATCCTTGCTGTTTGTGCCTGTGGTTTAACAGCTGGCTGGCTGTCAGCATCAAGGGGTCCCCACCATCCTTTGTTGCACTTCCTGCAGGAGTCATTACTAAATATGTGGGGGTGAAAATCCACCAAGGCTGCATCTCAGCATAAGTGCCCTTTAAGAACTGCTGGCCCTCCCAGCTTTGACACTTGTAGCGAACTGGCATGTAGGCCAGCCAACTTGAACACATTTTCCACGCACAGGGAGCATATGGAAATGAAGGAGAAGGGCTTACCTCACAACATTCAGTGATCCCTGCTGCAGGTGTGGGTGTGCGGCTGTGCCACAGGCAAGAGAATGGTTAAAAAATGGTAAAAAAAATCTGTGAGTGCTGGAAACCTGAAATGAAACCAGATAATGGTAAGAATATACAATGGATCTGTCAGCATCTGAAAATAGAAAAACCAGATCAATGTTTCGGGTGTTGGTCCTTCATCAGAACGGGTTACAAGGAGTCAGGTATCCTTCCTTCCCTCTACTTTTTAACTTTCTCTCTCTCTCTTAGATCCAGGAATGTATTTTGTGAGTAGTTGTTTGTCACTGCAGATTCCCAAATATTTCCCTTTTGATTCCTCTCCGGTTTTTTTTAACAATACTTTTTTTAGGTTTCTCACAGTTGGTCTCCACAAACAATCTCATACACTATGCATTTTTAAAGATCTTTGGGTAGGTTAGGTCTTTAATTCTTTCTAGGTGTGATAATAGGTCAAAAAGACCCTTTGAGGTTTCAGTTTTTGAAGGTTTGCCTGCTATGTTGAGATGCTCCAGGTATAGAGAGGATAGCGATTAGGTTCTTGCTGTGGGCTATATTTCTTAATTTCCAAGTTGGAACTTGACCTAACCATACACTTCTGGAAAGACTGTGTGAATTAATTTGCCACAATTGCAATCTGCACTTCATCTTTCCCTGCCTCAGGTGATGAGCAGGGTATTTTGCTTTGACCATCACCGTTTGTGCCACTGAGCTCTGTTGTGTTGATGTGTGATGGGAAGCACAATGCCAAGTATTTGTCTGTACACGTGAGTTTGATAGAACGCATTTACCTCGAGCTGCCCAGTCACTGACTGTGGTTTTCATATCTTGGTACTTATACGGGAGATCTGTTTCCTGCCTGCATCTACCATAAAGAAGGCAGTAGCATCTGCCAAAAAAACTTGGAAAACATTTTCGTTTGAGCTACAAGAACTAAGCATAAAAACAGAAAATACTAGACATGCAAAATCCTTCAAATCTCGTAAATGATTAACTCCAGGGTGAGTATTTACAGCTGATAGTAGTGCAGACAAAATGTATTTTTGGTTGTGTGGTGTGATTTGACCATTGGTGCTTTAACATTCCGTGGCAGGGAGTACGAAGATGGAGCTTTATACTTACTATTCCTGATGGTGCACATTTCCTGAACTTAGTTGTGCTAACAGTGAAGGAAGCGCCAGAGGTAAGGCATTCTCCACAACGATGGAGAGAAAATTGGAGAGTAAGTAGCCTCACCCACCACTGGTCCTGTGTAACTCCAGAATCTAACTGAAGAATATGGCCTGGGACCAGGTGGACTGGGAGTAGATGGTCTGGGACCAGGTTGACTGGGAGCAGGTGGTCTGGGACTAGGTGGACTGGGAGTAGATGGTCTGGGACCAGGTGGTCTGGTACCAGATGGCCTGTGACCAGGTGGACTGGGGGAAGATGGTCTGGGACCAGGTTGACTGGGAGCAGGTGGTCTGGGACTAGGTGGACTGGGAGTAGATGGTCTGGGGCCAGGTGGTCTGGGGGAAGATGGTCTGGGACTAGGTGGACTGGGGGAAGATGGTCTGGGACCAGGTTGACTGGGAGCAGGTGGTCTGGGACTAGATGGACTGGGAGTAGATGGTCTGGGGCCAGGTGGTCTGGGGGAAGATGGTCTGGGACCAGGTTGACTGGGAGCAGGTGGTCTGGGACTAGGTGGACTGGGAGTAGATGGTCTGGGGCCAGGTGGTCTGGGACCAGGTGGTTTGGGAGTAGATGGTCTGGGACCAGGTGGTTTGGGACCAGGTGGTCTGGGAATAGATGGTCTGGGACCAGGTGGTTTGGGAGCAGATGGTCTGGGACTAGGTGGACTGGGAGCAGATGGTCTGGGGCCAGGTGGTCTGGGACCAGGTGGTTTGGGAGTAGATGGTCTGGGATCAGGTGGACTGGGTACTCTCTCAGTCAGAGTGCATGAGAGGGGCAAGAATAACAGGGGTTAAAAAGCATCTCAAGCTGTAATGATAAAATGAACAATGGCTGCAGTGGTCAGTAGTGACACCGTTGAATAAATGATGGCAGAAACAGATAGAAATGTGTTTTTGAAAGTGAGTAGCCAATCTCCTGAGACATTGAATTCATTGGGACACTGAAAGTGATCTTCACCAGTAACACAAAACGGGTTCGTAGCCGTTTTACATTGAAGTCAATAGAAAAGAAAGTCGGGTGTGCTGTAAAATGGGCTGCCGTTCGATGTGGGCCCATTTCGCTCTATTGACCTGGACTAACTTCACCCCCAGGGAGTCAAAACAAAGTCTTGTCTCCAGGTAAAGCAAGGTTAGAGGGTAGGGGATAATTGGACCAAGGCACACAGACATAATCCAATTCCCATTCTGTCCTTATTTATATATTTCCTTTATAAATTCCTGTGTCAACATTTATAATGGAAACTGCCTGTGTAAACTTGTCACACTGTAATTACACCCTCTCCCCAGGAAAGGTGTGCAGCATCATCACTGGCAGGAGAGTGTAATTACAGTGACAAGTTTACGTGGCAGTGTCCATTTGATATATATGTAAAATAACAGCTGTATACTGTTATACTCTTACATTTTATATTAAGATTTATTTCATATTTTCTCCCTCAAATTATGCCCCTCCCCAGAAGAAAACCATACCCGTTCTTTTTGTTCCTTGGTTGACAGTGTGAAACAGTTCAATCCAAGGAGCACTCACACAAATGTCTTCTGTTTGACTCCGTGGGTCTTTTCTAGACAGTTCTTCAGAAAAAAATTGAAAAAGTAAAAGAGAGAGAGAAAGAAGATAAACAAAGGGAAATAAACAAGAGATGGAGAGAGACAAATTAAGAGAGCGCTAAAGAAAGACAAACTTGCATTAATTTCACACTTCATCACATTTCTCAGAAAATTTCAAATTACTTCACATAAATGACTTTGAAGTGTAGTGATTACTGCTATGTAGCAAATTTCTGCCTTCGAGCTTTCGGACAGTTTTCTCTCCGTTCTTCAGATAACCTGACCAGGACTAGTGATAATTCCAATCTAGGGGGAAGTCCAAGTGCAAAACTTGCTAGAGACTGGGATTTGAACTCATGCCACCTTATTATCTCGAACATGGTGGGGGTGGAGGGATGAATCTTCTCGGAGCCTCTCCTGCTCTGCTGCCGTGATTTTGGCGTAAGTGCGGCAGAACCCCATTTGCAAGCGTGAGCGGGGTTTCCTCCGAAGTTACGGGAGCAGAGCAGGAGAAACTCCGAGGAAACTCCCCTCCCCACCCCATCTCCCCGTGGGAACCCTGGGTGACTTGGTGTCTTGTTTAATTCAGGAAGTTGTGATCCGATCCATCCTCACTTTTTGATATTTGGCATATTGAAGGAAAATGACAAAAGTTACATTTCAAAGATGAGGATTTGGATTTACTCCTGGTTTGGACACAGCTCCGCGAGGTCTGAATGTTAAGACAGCAATGCACAAGTTAAAATGGTGGTCGCTCTTTTCTGTTATTATTAACAACAGTTTCATTGCTTTCCAGCATTATGGGGAAACACGAATACACAGCGAGCTTCAGACCACCCAGCGGTAGGTCCGGGTCGCAGACTTATCAGGACAGATGAGTGCCAGACCTGTGGCATGAAATACCCCAATAAAACTGAACCAGATACTCGCACCAGTGTGTCTATCCACACATTGTTTTAAAAGGTTGATTTGTCTCTTTTTCTTAATTATCTTGAGAAACAAGCACATAAAAGAGAGAAAGGAGGGAGCAGGAAAGAGGGGATCAGGAAGAAGGAAGGAGGCCAGCGAGGACTGAAAAGAGGGAGCTGAGTGATCGGGACTGACATTTCCCGGAGTGGCTGACTCTGGCCCCCCACACACACACTCAGGACCATAAGCAGCCTGCAGTCCAAACTTATTATTTTTAGGAGGTGTTAGGGAGCTAGGCCTGCAGAGGAAGCTAGACAAAAACCATCAGAGTGATTTTGATCGCTTAATGAATGAATGTGAGTTTCCAGACAATTTATGAAGATCCCCCCTTGCTTTGTAAAAGGGTTTCGTTTAATATTTACTGTGCCTATGGTTCTTTTCAGCATGGCAACTTCCTTCATCCCATTTAGCCATTCTTGAACACCCCAGTGCCCAACAGCAACTTAAAATGACCTTATGAGCTAGATACACATTTTTAGACAAACACCCTGATGACTTTTTCCTGGTATGCCCAGGCCTAGAAGGGCACGGTAGCATAGTGGTTATGTTACTGGGCTAGTAATCCAGAGGCCTAGACTAAAAATCCAGAGTCATGAGTTCAAATCCCGCCACGGCAGCTGGCGAATTTAAATTCAATTAATTAATTTAAAAATTCAATTAATTAAATAAAAATCTGGAATTAAAATACTAGTATCAGTAATGATGGCCATGAAACTACCGGATTGTCGTAAAAACCCATCTGGTTCACCAATGTCCTTCAGGGAAGGAAGCCTGCTGCCCTTACCCGGTCTGGCCTACATGTGACTCCAGACCCACAGCAATGTGGTTGATTCTTAATTGCCCTCTGAAATGGCCTAGCAAGCCACTCAGTTGTAAAATCTCGCGACAAAAAGTCATAATAAGAATAAAACCGGACGGACCACCCGGCATCGGACCACTAGGCACCGGACACGACAACGGCAAAACACCAAGCCCAGTCGACCCTGCAAGGTCCTCCTTACTAACATCTGGGGACTTGTGCCAAAATTGGGAGAGCTGTCCCACAGACCAGTCAAGCAACAGCCTGACATAGCCATACTCACAGAATCATATCTTTCAGCCAACGTCCCAGACTCTTCCATCACCATCCCTGGGTATGTCCTGTCCCACCGGCAGGACAGACCCACCAGAGGTGGCGGTACAGTGATATACAGTCAGGAGGGAGTGGCCCTGGGAGTCCTCAACATTGACTCTGGACCCCATGAAATCTCATGGCATCAGGTTCAAACATGGGCAAGGAAACCTCCTGCTGATTACCACCTACCATCCTCCATCAGCTGATGAATCAGTCCTCCTCCATGTTGCGCACCACTTGGAGGAAGCACTGAGGGTAGCAAGGGCACAAAATGTACTCTGGGTGGGGGTCTTCAATGTCCATCACCAAGAGTGGCTCGGTAGCACCACTACTGACCGAGCTGGCCGAGTCCTGAAGGACATAGCTGCCAGACTGGGCCTGCGGCAGGTGGTGAGCGAACCAACACGAGGGAAAAACTTACTTGACCTCGTCCTCACCAATCTACCTGTCGCAAATGCATCTGTCCATGACAGTATTGGTAGGAGTGACCACCGCACAGTCCTCGTGGAGATGAAATCCCGTCTTCGCACTGAGGACACCATCCAACGTGTTGTGTGGCACTACCACCGTGCTAAATGGGATAGATTCAGAATGGATCTAGCAGCTCAAAACTGGGCATCCATGAGGCGCTGTGGGCCATCAGCAGCAGCAGAATTGTATTCCAGCACAATCTGTAACCTCATGGCCCGGCATATTCCTCACTCTACCATTACCAACAAGCCAGGGGATCAACCCTCGTTCAATGAGGAGTGTAGAAGAGCATGCCAGGAGCAGCACCAGGCGTACCTAAAAATGAGGTGCCAGCCTGGTGAAGCTACAACTCAGGACTACATGCATGCTAAACAGCGGAAGCAACATGCTATAGACAGAGCTAAGCGATTCCACAACCAACGGATCAGATCAAAGCTCTGCAGTCCTGCCACATCCAGTCGTGAATGGTGGTGGACAATTAAACAACTAACGGGAGGAGGAGGCTCTGCAAACATCCCCATTCTCAATGAAGGCGGAGTCCAGCACGTGAGTGCAAAAGACAAGGCTGAAGCGTTTGCAACCATCTTCAGCCAGAAGTGCCGAGAGGATGATCCATCTCAGCCTCCTCCCGATATCCCCACCATCGCGGAAGCCAGTCTTCGGCCAATTCGATTCACTCCACGTGATATCAAGAAACGGCTGAGTGCACTGGATACAGCAAAGGCTATGGGCCCCGACAACATCCCAGCTGTAGTGCTGAAGACTTGTGCTCCAGAACTAGCTGCGCCTCTAGCCAAGCTGTTCCAGTACAGCTACAACACTGGCATCTACCCGACAATGTGGAAAATTGCCCAGGTATGTCCTGTCCACAAAAAGCAGGACAAATCCAATCCGGCCAATTACCGCCCGATCAGTCTACTCTCAATCATCAGCAAAATGATGGAAGGTGTCGTCGACAGTGCTATCAAGTGGCACTTACTCACCAATAACCTGCTCACCGATGCTCAGTTTGGGTTCCGCCAGGACCACTCGGCTCCAGACCTCATTACAGCCTTGGTCCAAACATGGACAAAAGAGCTGAATTCCAGAGGTGAGGTGAGAGTGACTGCCCTTGACATCAAGGCAGCATTTGACCGAGTGTGGCATCAAGGAGCCCGAGTAAAATTGAAGTCAATGGGAATCAGGGGGAAAACTCTCCAGTGGCTGGAGTCATACCTGGCACAAAGGAAGATGGTAGTGGTTGTTGGAGGCCAATCATCTCAGCCCCAGGGCATTGCTGCAGGAGTTCCTCAGGGCAGTGTCCTTGGCCCAACCATCTTCAGCTGCTTCATCAATGACCTTCCCTCCATCATAAGGTCAGAAATGGGGATGTTCGCTGATGACTGCACAGTGTTCAGTTCCATTCGCAACCCCTCAGATAATGAAGCAGTCCGAGCCCGCATGCAGCAAGACCTGGACAACAGCCAGGCTTGGGCTCATAAGTGGCAAGTAACATTCGCGCCAGATAAGTGCCAGGCAATGACCATCTCCAACAAGAGAGAGTCTAACCACCTCCCCTTGACATTCAACGGCATTACCATCGCCGAATCCCCCACCATCAACATCCTGGGGGTCACCATTGACCAGAAACTTAACTGGACCAGCCATATAAATACTGTGGCTACGAGAGCAGGTCATAGGCTGGGTATTCTGCGGCGAGTGACTCACCTCCTGACTCCCCAAAGCCTTTCCACCATCTACAAGGCACAAGTCAGGAGTGTGATGGAATACTCTCCACTTGCCTGGATGAGTGCAGCTCCAACAACACTCAAGAAGCTCGACACCATCCAAGATAAAGCAGCCCGCTTGATTGGCACCCCATCCACCACCCTAAACATTCACTCCCTTCACCACCGGCGCACTGTGGCTGCAGTGTGCACCATCCACAGGATGCACTGCAGCAACTCGCCAAGGCTTCTTCGACAGCACCTCCCAAACCCGTGACCTCTACCACCTAGAAGGACAAGGGCAGCAGGCGCATGGGAACAACACCACCTGCACGTTCCCCTCCAAGTCACACACCATCCCGACGTTCCTTCATTGTCGCTGGGTCAAAATCCTGGAACTCCCTTCCTAACAGCACTGTGGGAGAACCTTCACCACACTGACTGCAGCGGTTGGGCTCTTTTCTGCTGCCTGTTAGAGGAAGCGCACCCAGTAAAGACCGTGGTAAGTTACCGGGTTAGTATAAATCTATGGAGCGGCAAGCACTGTTGGTTTGCTGTTCGGAGCAATTTCTGGGTCAATGTTTCCTGTAGTACTGAGCCATTATACATTTATTTGTTAAAAAAAGGTCTAAAATATAAAAGCACACAGCTCCCTCTGTTGACTAAACCTGAAACTCCTGTCCCAGTATATAGGCCTCCGGGGACTGTGTTTATCATATTCATTGCCAGCTTACCCGAAGAGTCTCGGTGAGTATTTTTTACATTCCTGTAAAAGAGTTTTTTGGAAATTAAAAGTGCAACTCTCACTGATGTTAGTATCTTTTTCTGTTTGAAAAATATCAGAGATTCTGATCTAAAATAAAAATGTTTCATTCCATTTGGTTCAAGGCATCAATTATATCCACACGGTAAATGATTCGATTCATCAAATATTTCAATGCATTACAGTTCCCTCTACAGATTTATTGGTAAAGTTGTACCTACCAGTGAGTCACAGCTTTTGTCTGATTTGAATCAAATGCTTGATAACAAATTACTTTATATGCAATTTATTGATCTGATACTTTATACACAACAGTAATGAGACACATTACACTGTTGGTAGCATAAAATAAAATGCAACAGCACAGATTTTAATGCCCTCCCCCATCCCCCTGTCCAATGAAAATGGGGCAGGTGGAGGGCTTAAAACCGGTACAGCGTCCTTACCTCTGCGTTTGCGCCACGCTCCTGCCCGCCGCCATTTTATCTCCCGGATTTCAGGAGTTAACGGAGCTACTCACTGCAGGCAGACAAATGCCTCATAAAGATGCAAAAGTCGGTGTCCTGTGATGCAGTTAGGATCGCAATGCAATTTTAACTCTGGACCGCGCGACTGGCGCTGAGTGTCAGAGCCGCCAGTGCAACTTGGCGACAAGCAGGAACAGGGCAAGAAAAGTTAGTAGAATCAATTTACTGTTCGTTTCCTTGAGCAGGAATGTTCCTCCGGGCCTCACAAGGAAACCTTAGGCCATCCCTGCCCCGGGCTTCCTTCTCCACACAACCCCCCACCCCCAGACTGTTATTGCATCTGGACCCACACCACCTCATGTCAGGGACAGTTCCCTCGGGCCTCCAGCAGTGACCTCCTTCCGCCATGAAATCCCGCTCACGCCTTAATTATTTTCTCTAGACATTTAGCAATTTCATCTTTAATTAAAGATTCCAAAATTTTCCCTACTGCGGATGTTAACTAATAACACGGGCTGGTTCTGTTCCTACTCACAGAATCATACCTATCAACCAACATCCCAGACTCCTCCATTACCCTCCCCGGATATGTACTGTCCCACTGGCAGATTTTTCTTTTCAACCACAAAACAATTTTTTAAACTGAATTCAAATTATCATGGTGGGATGTGAACTCACATTCTCTAGTCCAGTAACATACCACTACACCAACGTACCCAGATATAAACATGCCATATTGCTGCTCAAGGAGTGCTGGCAAGTCTGCAGGTTCGGCCTCATGTTCTGGATCATCTTTGGCCCTTTCTGAGCCTCCTCCTGCCCTTGGTACACGATGAAGTGAAATTATGAAACTTGCAGCAGACCCTGATCATTTTTTATATCATTTCGAGGCAGTATTGCAGTATCTCCCCCTCCCCAGACTGATCCAGGCAATGGAACCTCTGTTTTAACTATCTTTTACCAGCGGCGAGTAGAATGGTCCTCTTGCCTGGGCAGGAGGTTCATTCCCAAAATCTCGCTGAACCCGACGAACAGGCAGTCAGGCCGGTGTAGCGAGTAAGATCGGTCCGAAAGAGAGAGAGATCAGAGATTGAGAGGAACAGCACTTGTGGAGTGCAATCTGAGTGCATAACAAGCTGTAAGTTTTTATTACCTGTCTTTTGTGTCAAACTTTGCTGAATCAAAAATACAAAGATTGTTCCTCATTCTCTGAATGTGATCTGAGACAGACCCACAACTTCAACTGGTGCTCGATTGCAAAAAGTCGACCCACCTGTTTGCAAATTTTCAGATGGCCTTTGATATGGCCAATGTCAGGAACGAAGCAGTGCGTTTGTGTCACGCGAGGGAAAGAGTTCCTGGAATGTTTGAAACATTGCCAGAAACTGGAGAGCTGAACGATTATGATGTAGTTGTACAAAAGCCCATTGAATATCTTATGTCAAAGAAGATCACTGAATATGAGATAAATGTGTTCTGGCAGAGTAAGCAAGAATGTGGTGAGACATTGGACATGTATCACGTATAGCTCCATAAATTAGTAACAAGTTGCAAATTCATGGCACTGGTAAGAAAATAAAATGTTAAATTATCCCAAACTGCACATCCTCATGCTAACATGGACATGAATTGCAAGACTCCACTGTACTGGACTGTGGCAGAACCTTTGAAATGTCTGAATTCAAATTTCAGGCATTTTACTCTTTTCAATCTTAGTAGTGTTTGGCACTACGGGCCTTTGCCCTTAACCTTAATTTGTTAACAAAAGATGTAATGGCCCCTTTACAAAACATAATAAAAATTACCAATAAATTGCCATTAACAAATACAATTTAAAGTAACATTTAGGGTTTAAGGAACAATTCCTGTTCCAAAGCTACTTTCAAGGACCCATTTTCTTGTTCTTTTTTTAGTCTTTTCCCTCTTCTCTCTCCTGAAGTATTGATTCTTGTGGGTATATGATTCCTGGGGTGCTGGGCATCCTCTGGGACCTCACCCAAGTGTTATTCATTCTTCATGACCCTTCACAGTGAGAGTCAGCAGACTATTTGACCATGAGAAGCACAACAGCTGAGCCCATTTTCAATCATTTTCAAAACTATCTTCATTTAAAACCCACACAGAGCAACTTGCACCAGGGTTCATTAGATAGAGATCATAGCAGGAGGACTGGCTGATTTTTCTCCTTCTCCGGGTGCACTTAGATATATTGTAGTGTCCTTTTCAGTGCAGGCAAGAAAGGTTGAATGGTGCTAAAAAAATCCATATTTCTATCATCATGTAGACTGCAATCAGCTAACTCAGCACAGGCCAGTGATAGCATCTGTGACTTTCCTTTTCTGTAGGGCTCAGTTCCATATTAGGCAGCGTACTTACCAATTAAACCATCCAGGGAGTTTGAATTTGGACATTTAATAATAGCTATGAAACTATTGGGTAATTTCACTGATCCCAGGTATCCAGTGTGTGGATTAGAAATAGGTCTACAGTGTTATATTGCTGATTCTCCCAACTCACAGTCCTTTGAGCTTAGCTCCCACTGGGACAGTGAGATTGGTGAACTTTCCCGTATCGTTTTCGTGAACATTCCAAAAAGAATGAAACTGGAAATATTTCACATAATCAGATTTTACTAGTATCCCTACATTATCTAAAACTGCTTTACAAGAGTTCAAAAAATATCAGAGGGCACTGCTTGATGTGTTTGGGTTAAACTTCTTTTTATGTTATTTTAACATACTCACTGCATTAAAATAGCACACAAAGAAATTTTACATGACCATGTTAAGCAGTGAGCCACCAGATCAGCCATGACCGCATTGAATGGCGGAACAGGCTCGAGGGGCTGATTGGCCTACTCCTGTTCCTATATTCCAGAGGATGTTAAACCCCCTTCCCCCACCTACCCCCTCACAAAAATGTAACCTTTAACGTTCAAATCTGCTGATATGTTTTATCAGTTTTATTTTATGTTTTTCTAAACTCCAGTCCCAGGTAATTTTAGCACAGCTGTGACATATGCTGTATGATGCAGTGCTGCCATCTTGTGCCGAAGGTGGGTAATGACCTTATGCTGCTGTGACTCAGTAAAGCGACACATATATCCCACCCCCAATACTAGTATGGCTTGTAATGAAACGCATGGTTTTAAGAGTTTATCTGAACTTCCGTTCAAACATCATGAAAAGACTGTCTACTTCTGTGGTGCCTGACATTTGTCAACTATATTTCTGAAATTATTTTTTGTTTACACTTATCAAGATTATACATTGGAAAATTTGCTCCCCGCAATGTCACTGGAATCAATTTTGACTTTTGGGCGACTGATCGGCGGAGTGAGCTGGCTGGCCGCCTGTACCGGCGGTGAAGGGTCCTCTGCGATTTTGAGATCCGGCCTCACTTAAATTTGTCAGGCGAGCAGCAGGTCGCCAAACATGTGTCCTGATGCGGCTTGCTGGAATTAGGCCTCAAGATCGGGGCGGGGTGGCCCCCAGCAAAGACGGGGGGGGGGGGGGGGGTGCGCGGGCCGGGCCGGGATCATGGAGGGTGGGGTTCCAGTGCGGCAGCGGCCCAGATTATTCTGGCAGGTCCCGGAGGTGCAGGAGTGCTCCTCCGAGACCCATAAATATAATTCGCCGCTTACATCTGGTGGGCCTCTTCGGTTCCATTGCCTGTGGAACTGGCCGACTCCTGCACAGTGCACGTCCGGCCAGTTCCAACCAGAAATGGCAATTGGGGTCCTATTTACGGCATAGGCCTCTAAAGGGGCCTATCGCCTGAAACAGGCAGGCCCTTTGGACACCTGGTAGCCCACTCTAATATGGAGCCGGCCGCATTGCGGGCGGTAATAGGACAGCAAGGCTACTAACAACAGTTTGAGGCCTTTACCACCCCGTTAACACCAGGCGACCCTATTATGTTGTAAACGTGCCTTCCTCTAACTCATTAAAATGTGATTTACTCTAACATCTCCTACACTAACTCATTCCTTTCTAGACCTCAAAACTGGAAAAGAATGAGTTAGAGTAGCAGATGATACAATAAGTCTCTTATTCTAATTGGAGGTGCCGACTTTCAGATGACATGTTAAACCAAGTCTGCCCTCTCAGGTGGATGCAAAAAATCTCATGGCATTATTTGAAGAAGATCAAGGGAGTTCTCCCCGATGTCCTGGACAACATTTATCCCTCAACCAACATCACTAAAACAGATTATCTGGTCATTTATCTCATGCTGTTTGTGGGACCTTGCTGTGTGCAAAATTGGCTCCAACGTTTCCTACATTACAACAGTGACTACAGTTCAAAAGTACTTCACTGGTTATAAAACGCTTTGGGATGTCCTGAGGTTGTGAAAGGTGTTTATTTATTTATTTATTTATGATTCATTCTTAAAGTTACTTCCCTCAGACTTTCCGTCCTTCAACCACCTTCTAAGATTTTAAAATCCAAGCTTGGTGTCACCAAACCATTACTCCTTGACTTACCTTGTCTTCTCTCCTTTATTACCTTGGTAGTGTCGTCCACTACCCGTTCACCTAGGGGTAGACATTAGTCTCCCCAAACCAAGAAGCCTGAGGATGGATAGAACTTGTTCCTCGGACTGGATCTGAATAATTGCGGCAAGCCACCACCGCTGGCCACACCTCCACAGGCAGCTCGCCCGACGGGGAAAGAAAACATCGGGTCTCCTGCCTCGCCAGCAGTAGCTTTCTGGTAAGGGTGGCTTGGAGTGGGCAATGGTAGGGGCCGATCTCCGGGACTGTGGAGTCACGGGGAACACTCCTGCTCCTCCTGGCTCTACAGAAAGTTGACGGCTGTGATATCTACATGGTAAACTCTTTGTTTAACTGACGTGGAGTGCACACTGTCTCCATGTAGGGACACGGCCCACTTACCTAAGTCCAGAGAGTGTAGGTGCTGGTTGGCAACACCCAAGGCTCAGAGATCCCAAGTGCGTGCAGGAGTCCT
Organism: Heptranchias perlo; assembly: GCF_035084215.1. Classification (NCBI taxonomy): domain Eukaryota; kingdom Metazoa; phylum Chordata; class Chondrichthyes; order Hexanchiformes; family Hexanchidae; genus Heptranchias; species Heptranchias perlo. Next base: position 95,978,160 of record NC_090329.1, on the reverse strand, counting down.
GTTGCTATTTAATCAGCTAAAACTGTACAGCTTATTGGCACAGAGCACTGGTAAGCTTCCTACTATTTGTCCAGCTAACACCAGCCCAACCATTAGGGCTTTGGCTTATTTGGAGCTGACTTGGCGGAATCACAGGCCCAGTGACAGGTCTACCCTTCCAGGTTCCATTATTGTCACAGACTGGCTGATTCACTAGCTTATCTCCACAGTTTCATAGAATCATAGAATCATACAGCAGAGAAGGAGGCCATTCGGCCCATTGTGCCTGTGCTGGCTCTTTGAAAGAGCTGTCCAATTAGTCCCACTCCCCTGCTCTTTCCCCATAACCCTGCAATTTTTTCCTTTTCAAGTATTTATCCAATTCCCTTTTGAAAGTTACTATTGAATCTGCTTCTATCACCCTTTCAGGCAGTGCATTCCAGATCATTACAACTCACTGCCTTAAAAAAATCCTCCTCATCTCCCCTCTGGTTCTTTTGCCAATTATCTTAAATCTGCGTCCTCTGGTTACCGACCCACCTGCTGGTAGAAACAGTTTCTCCCTATTTACTCTAACAAAACCCTTCATAATTTTGAACGCTTTCAGAAGCAACTGTTTGCCTCTCTGCAACATTATCATGTTAGACACTGAGATCTGGAGGTGAGCTGACGCAACGGATATACAGAAGGTTTTTTGTTGATATATTCTGCAAATGGCATTATCCCCAAAGGCTCTGCTGGTTCATTTTAATGACAGCAGCGCACACAGGTTGGAGATCTCCCACTGGAATTGGTGGACCTGCTTCTCGGTCAGGGATGGTGCCCGTCACCGGGAGAATTGAAGGGAAAAGCAGAGAAGATAACTTATAGAAATATGATGTGGAGAAGCCGGTGATGGACTGGGGTGGACAAATGTAAGGAATCTTACAACACCAGGTTATAGTCCAACAAATTTATTTTAAAATCACAAGCTTTCGGAGATTATCCCCTTCGTCAGATGAATGTGTGAAAAGGTTCTCAAATCGCATATCTTATACTATGTTGGGACAGCATCACACCAATCAAAAGGTGTCGTTGTTATTCAAACGGGCCAGTCACGGAGAACAGCACGTCCCAGTACACTGGATATACATTGTGTCGATTACACAGGCAGGCAGAAAGAAACTCAAAATGGCAGAGAGAGAGAGAGAATTTTAAAAAACATATAATTTTTTTCCCCTTTTTGCTGGTGGGGTTACGTGTAGCGTGACATGAACCCAAGATCCCGGTTGAGGCCGTCCTCATGGGTGCGGAACTTGGCTATCAACTTCTGCTCGACGATTTTGCGTTGTCGTGTGTCTCGAAGGCCGCCTTGGAGAACGCTTACCCAAAGATCGGTGGCTGAATGTCCTTGACTGCTAAAGTGTTCCCCGACTGGGAGGGAACCCTCCTGTCTGGCGATTGTTGCGTGGTGTCCGTTCATCCGTTGTCGCAGTGTCTGCATGGTCTCGCCAATGTACCATGCTCCGGGGCATCCTTTCCTGCAACGTATGAGGTAGACAATGTTGGCCGAGTCACAGGAGTATGAACCATGTACCTGGTGGATGGTGTCCTCTCGTGTGATGGTGGTATCCGTGTCGATGATCTGGCATGTCTTGCAGAGGTTGCCGTGGCAGGGTTGTGTGGTGTCGTGGACGCTGTTCTCCTGAAAACTGGGTAACTTGCTGCGAACGATGGTCTGTTTGAGGTTGGGTGGCTGTTTAAAGGCGAGCAGTGGAGGCGTGGGGATGGCCTTAGCGAGGTGTTCGTCGTCATCGATGACATGTTGAAGGCTGCGGAGAACATGGTGTAGTTTCTCCGCTCCAGGGAAGTACTGGACGACGAAGGGTACTCTGTTGGTTGCGTCCCGTGTTTGTCTTCTGAGGAGGTCTATGCGATTCTTCGCTGTGGCCCGTCGGAACTGTCGATCGACAAGTCGAGCGTCATATCCCGTTCTTACGAGGGCGTCTTTCAGCGTCTGTAGGTGTCCATCGCGTTCCTCCTCGTCTGAGCAGATCCTGTGTATTCGTAGGGCCTGTCCATAGGGGATGGCCTCTTTGACGTGGTTGGGGTGGAAGCTGGAAAAGTGGAGCATCGTGAGGTGTCCGTGGGCTTGCGGTAGAGTGAGGTGCTGAGGTGCCCGTCTTTGATGGAGATTTGTGTGTCCAAGAAAGAAACCGATTCTGAGGAGTAGTCCATGGTGAGTTTGATGGTGGGATGGAACTTGTTGATGTTATCGTGTAGTCTCTTCAGTGATTCTTCGCCGTGGGTCCATAGGAAGAAAATGTCGTCGATGTATCTGGTGTATAGCGTTGGTTGGAGGTCCTGTGCAGTGAAGAAGTCGTGCTCGAACTTGTGCATGAAAATGTTGGCGTATTGGGGTGCGAATTTGGTCCCCATGGCTGTTCCGTGTGTTTGGGTAAAGAACTGGTTATCGAAGGTGAAGACATTGTGATCCAGGATGAAGCGGATGAGTTGTAGGATGGCGTCTGGAGATTGGCTGTTGTTGGTGTTGAGTATTGATGCTGTCGCAGCGATGCCGTCATCGTGGGGGATACTGGTGTAGAGTGCCGAGACGTCCATCGTGGTGAGAAGTGTTCCTGGTTCAACTGGTCCGTGGGTGCTGAGTTTTTGTAGGAAGTCTGTAGTGTCGCGACAGAAGCTGGGGGTTCCCTGTACGATGGGTTTCAGGATGCCCTCGACGTATCCAGAGAGGTTCTCACACAGGGTTCCATTGCCTGATACGATAGGACGTCCGGGTGTGTTGGCTTTGTGTATCTTTGGGAGGCAGTAGAAGTCTCCCACGCGGGGAGTACGTGGGATGAGAGTGCGTAGGATGCTTTGAAGGTCTGGATCGAAGGTCTTGATCAGCTTGTTGAGCTGGTGGGTGTGTTCTTTGGCCGGATCTGCGGGTAACTGTCTGTAGTGTTCCTGGTTGTCCAGTTGTCGGTATGCTTCTTTGCAATAGTCCGTTCTGTTCTGTATGACAATGGCTCCTCCTTTGTCCGCTGGTTTGATGACGATGTTTCGGTTGGTCTTGAGAGCGTTGATGGCGTTGCGTTGTGCTCGGGTGACATTCTGGACTGTCTTCTGAGTGCGCCTGATGAATCTGGCATTGACGCATTTCCTGACAGCTTGGGCATACATGTCAAGCTGAGGGTAGCGACCCTCCGGAGGAGTCCAGTTTGACTCTTTCCTCTTCGGTTGCTGTACCGTGGATCCCTCTGTCTGCTGTTCTGGATCATTGATTGTCTCATTGGGTTCGCTGTTGAAATCTTGGGGTTTGTGGTAGAATTCCCGGAGCCGCATTCTCCAGATGAATTCCTCTGTGTCCGCCGCGAGACCGATGCGGTCCATTTTGGTGGTGGGGCAGAAATTGAGCCCTCGGCTGAGAACCTCGATTTCGTCTGGTTGAAGGGTGTGGTTGGATAAATTGATGATAGACTTCCCTGTGGTTGTAACCGTGGTACCGGGGGAGGCTTGGTTGATGCTGGTGGTGATGCCGAGTTTCTCAAGCTTCCTGCTCTTGGTTTTCATGTAGGCAGTGTAGTTCCGTTGCCTCGTCTGTTTGGCGGTATATCGTAGCTGGTCTGCTGTGTCCTGAGTACAGGTTGAGAGTATGGACTCTATCTTGGTTTCGAGGTTGTGGCGTCTGCTGTAGAGTTGGTGTACGAGATGGTTGCAGAGTGTGCGAGAGGTACGACGGCAGAGTCTCTCAGCGTAATCTGAGTTGTATGTGGACTTGAGTGGGTTCTTGATCTGTAGTCCTTTCGGGACATTTAGCCACCGATCTTCAGGTAAGCGTTCTCCAAGGCGGCCTTCGAGACACACGACAACGCAAAATCGTCGAGCAGAAGTTGATAGCCAAGTTCCGCACCCATGAGGACGGCCTCAACCGGGATCTTGGGTTCATGTCAGGCTACACGTAACCCCACCAGCAAAAAGGGGGAAAAAAATTATATGTTTTTTAAAATTCTCTCTCTCTCTCTCTCTCTCTGCCATTTGAGTTTCTTTCTGCCTGCCTGTGTAATCGACACAATGTATATCCAGTGTACTGGGACGTGCTGTTCTCCGTGACTGGCCTGATGGAATAACAACGACACCTTTTGATTGGTGTGATGCTGTCCCAACATAGTATAAGATATGCGATTTGAGAACCTTTTCACACATTCATCTGACGAAGGGGGTAATCTCCGAAAGCTTGTGATTTTAAAATAAATTTGTTGGACTATAACCTGGTGTTGTAAGATTCCTTACATTTATAGAAATATATCAAAGGAAGCAAGGCCAATTTCTGAGAAATTGTTCGATGAAAGGATAGTGAAACAGATGGGAAATCCATGAGTTGCAGTGCTGGTGGTTACTGGATCATGCTCTTCAGTGCCCTCTCCAATGTTGTTTTCAGGATCAGTGGATGGGCACCTCGTTATCATGGGACAGGTGGGAACGAGTGCCACGTCAGGCATATCTCTGGTGCCACCTGCCCACGGTGGCTGGAAAGTCCAATGCCCGCCTAACCGTTGGGCTTGCCCGGGACCACCTCCCCATCGACCACACCCGTTGTTCCCTCTGCCCCTTAGTGAGGGGGAAACTCCGTCCATAAATCTCTTCTTGGGAAATAAAGGCCACTTGCTGGCCTAAACCACAATGGTGAGACATACTTTTGCCCTTGAGGAAGCTTGCAAACCTCGCCTCACCTCAACTCAACTCAACTGAACTCATCTCTCCTCACCTCAAGTTACCTCAACTCAACTCACCTCATCTCAACTCAACTCACCTCACCTCGACTCAACTCACCTCAACTCAACTCAATGCACCTCACCTCAACACAACTAAACTCAATGCACCTCAACTCAACTCACTACGCTTCAACTCAACTCACTACACCTCAACTCAACTCAACTCACCTCACCTCACCACACCTCAACTCAACTCAGCTCATCTTACCTCACCATACCTCAACTCAACTCACCTCACCTCAGCACACCTAAACTCAACTCAACTCACCTCACCACAACTCACCTCCACTCGCCTCACCTCAACTCAAGTCAACTCATGTCACCTCACCTCACTTCGACTCACCTCAACTCAAGTCACCTCGACTAACCTCAACTCACCTCAACTCGACTCCTCTCATCTCACTTCACCTCACCATACCTCATCTCAACTCACCTCAACTCACCTCACCTTGACTCGCCTCACTTCAACTCAACTCACCACACCACACCTAAACTCAACTCAACTCACCTCACCTCAACTCACCCCACCTCACCATACCTCACCTCAACTCACCCCATCTCACCATACCTCAACTCAACTCACCTCACCTCACCTCAACTCAACTCAACTCAACTCAACTCAACTCAACTCAACTCAACTCACCTCACCTCAGCACACCTCCTCAACTCACTACACCTCACCTCTCCTCACCTCAACTCAAGTTAACTTAACTCAACTCACCTCAACTCACTTCATCTCACCTCAACTAACCTCACCACACCTCAACTCAACTCAGCTCACCTCACCACACCTCATCTCACCTCACCTCAATTTAACTCAACTCACCTCACCTCAACACAACTCACCTCACCACACCTTAACTCAACCCCCCTCAACTCACTTCACCTCAACTCAACTCACGACTCCACAACTCAACTCACCTCAACTCACCTCAATTCATCTCACCACACCTCAACCCAACTCAACTCAACTCAACTCAACACACCTCACCACACCCCAACTCACCTCACCTCTCCTTACCTCAACTCAAGCCACCTCAACTGAACTCACCTCAACTCAACTCAACTCAACTCAACTCGCCTTGCCGCAACTTAACACAAGTCACCTCAACTCAACTCACTTCAACTCAACTCACGTCAGTTCACCTCACCAGACCTCAACTCAACTCAGCTCAGCACAACTCACCACTCCTCAACTCAACTCAACTTAATTCACCTCACCTCGCCTAACCACACTTCAACTCAACTCACCTCACCTCACTATAACTCAACTCAACCAAACTCACCTCACCACACCTCAACTCACTTCACCTCAACTCAATTCACCTCAACTCATCTCACTGCAACTCATCTCATCTCACCTCACCTAAACTCAACTCAACTCACCTCACCTTAACTCAACTCACCTCACCTCAACTCACTTCACCACACCTCAACTCAATTCAGTTCAACTCAACTCATCTCACCGCAACTCATCTCATCTCACCTCACCTCACCTCAACTCAACTCAACTCTCTTCGCCATACCTCACCAGCCTCAACTCAACTCAACTGAACTCAACTGACCTCACCTCACCACACCTCAACTCAACTCATCTCACCATAACTCAACTCAAGTCACCTCACCTTACCTCGACTTGCCTCACCTCACCTCAACTCAACTCAACTCAACTCAACTCACCTCAACTCGACTAACCTCAACTCACCTCAACACAACTCACCTCAACTCAACACAACTCAACTGAACTCAACTGAACTCAACTCACCTCACCTCACTTCACCACCACTCAACTCAACTCAAGTCACCTCAAGTCAACTCACCTCAATTCACCTCAACTCAACTCACCTCGCCTCACTACAACTCAACTCAAGTCACCGCAACTCATGTCACCTCAACTCAACTCACCTCATCTCAACTCAACTCACCTCACCTCGACTCAACTCACCTCAACTCAACTTAATGCACCTCACCTCAACACAACTAAACTCAATGCACCTCAACTCAACTCAACTCACGACACTTCAACTCAACTCACTACACCTCAACTCAACTCAACTCACCTCACCTCACCACACCTCAACTCAACTCAGCTCATCTTACCTCACCATACCTCAACTCAACTCACCTCACCTCAGCACACCTAAACTCAACTCAACTCACCTCACCACAACTCACCTCCACTCGCCTCACCTCAACTCAAGTCAACTCATGTCACCTCACCTCACTTCGACTCACCTCAACTCAAGTCACCTCGACTAACCTCAACTCACCTCAACTCAACTCCTCTCATCTCACTTCACCTCACCATACCTCATCTCAACTCACCTCAACTCACCTCACCTTGACTCGCCTCGACTCGCCTCACTTCAACTCAACTCACCACACCACACCTAAACTCAACTCAACTCACCTCACCTCAACTCACCCCACCTCACCTCAACTCACCCCATCTCACCATACCTCACCTCAACTCAACTCAACTCACCTCACCTCACCTCACCGCAACTCATCTCACCTCACCACACCTCAACTCAACTCAACTCCCCTCATCTCACCTCAACTCAACTCAACTCAAGTCACCTTAACTCAACTCACCTCGATTCACCTCACCTCAACTCTACTCACCTCACCCCGACTCACCTCAACTCAAGTCACCTCAACTCAAGGCACCTCAACTCACCTCAACTCAAGTCACCTTGACTAACCTCAACTCACTTCAACTCAACTCACCACACCTCAACTCACCTCACCTCACTTCAACTGAACTCACTAAACCTCATCTCACCTCACCCCACCTCAACTCAACTCAACTCAACTCAACTCAACAAAACTCAAATCAACTCACCTTGCCTCACCTCACCTCACCTGAACTCAACTCAACTCAACTCAACTCACCTCAACTTGCCTCAACTCACCTCAACTCAACTCAACTCACTTCAAGTCACTTCAACTCACCTCAACTCAACTTACCTCACCTCACTTAACATTCCAACCTCCGCTGATATGTCAGGTCTCAACTGAGCCTGAGGAGCAGGAACTCCATGTGTATAATGAATATTCCCCGTCGCTCCCTCTGCCTCCTTGCTTTCATTTAAAAATGAAAGATAGAGGCAATACTTATTAAATAAAGACGAACAATGGGTGCCCACGTCTTCACTGTTTCCTAGGTTTCTGCTGATCTTTAGCTGAAATTACGGTGGGAGACTGTCAGAACCGTGGAGGGAATTTTGGACATAGCTTGGCCTTGGAACTGGCAGTGATGCTGCTGGGGAAGGAAGTAGTGGCCTATCAATATACATGGATTTGAGAGAATGTAGGAAAAGGTTGTGCAGTCTGGTCTTTGGAAAGAAAGAAAGGAAGAAAAATCTTGTATTTATATAGCACCATACTATGTCAGGACATCCCAAAGCACTTTGCAAACAATGGATTACTTTTGAAGTGTTGCCATATAGACAAACAAAGTCCTACTTAGACTCTGTTGCAACATTATTGGTGCATTCTTTAATTGCAACTGAAAATAATGTTAGACATTTCCTGAGACCTTTGAGGAACCAGTAGGGGTGTGTTGCACTGTGTTAATATTCTCCTAAAGCATGCAGCTATTTTGACATGTACCTATTCAACTTAGGGGACAGATGAGACAATTAAAAACACTTTCACTATGATTATTATAGGGTGGAATCCTGGTACATGCATATCTAATTTATGTGAAATGATATGCCTGGATCAGGGCTCCACTGAAATAAGTTTGTACGGGGAATAGTGCAGGTGGACCCTGTACTTGGGTCTGAATTGTGTTTGACCAAGTATGTGTTCATCCAAACCTCTTCGATTATTTAAGACTAACGTATAATTGGATTGTAATAAAAATATTACAGAAAGGACAAATGAATTTCAAACATAGCATCATTTAGAAATAATTGCTATAATTGTGTTCAGGTTATTGAAATATCTGGGTTATTAAATAATTGTACTGAGCATACTGAGGATTATTAGTCAGATATATACGGCCAACCTCAGTTATTAGTTTTCACAATCTATATCAATACACTAGAGGGCACTATTCCCTAATAAAGTGTGGATCAACTCAAATCCTTCCTTTCCAGCTACCTACCTCCCGCACATTCCCAAAAAAAGTTCTTGTCAGGAATCAAGTTCAATCAATTCAGTGGAATCTCAAACCTATTTGCCTGGCTGTGCTCTCACTTGCAAAAGATGAAAATCCAGGGCAGTGGAGGAATACGTCAATCATTGATAAACAATAGAAGGGCTGTTTTAAAAGATGACAACTTCAGCAGCTCATTGACATAGTCAGCTCTCCGAACATAAAGCACACAGGCCTGCAACTATTGAAACAAACCACGTCACCTACTGGCAATTTCCACAATTAATTTTTTTAAAAACTTGGTTTATATAGTGAATTATTACATCAAAATGTTTCAAAGTGCGTTATGCATGAATTATTTTTGATGTGCAGTTACTGTTATGTAGGCAAATAAGCAAATTATTGACAGTCTCATGCTTAATTGAAAGAAAAAAATAATAAAATTAAAAACAAATTAACAACCAAGGAACAAACTGCCAAAAATTCAGAGAGCAGACTGGCTAAAACAGTAGTGAAGTTAAATTAAAATTAATGAATTCCTACAATATACTCATGCATTATGAACCAGGAGTGTCTTTTACAAGTATTTAGTGTTGATCTCAGTGGTTCTATCATGGATCATTAAAAATAATTAATTATATTTTTTATCTCATATAATAATTGACTTCCAGTTTTCTGATATCACCAGTCCCAGCCTGAATCACCCAGTAGCATAAAAGTTGAGGGCAGTTGTGACCTTAACAACCACTGACAATGTGATACATGCGGTGTAGGTGGGTGTTATGTTTTTGGGTCCTTTCAGCCCTTCTTACCCTTCCTATCCTAAATACTTCACCTTCTATATTTAGATTACTCTCATACATGAGTTCTTAATTTCTTATGGTCTCAAGAATTCCTTCATTGGCCTTCAAATATCTAGATGCTATGCGTCTGGCATTGACTTCATCCCCTCTTGCCTCCCACTGCCTCTTCAGCATATGTCTGAAGGGCCTCTTGTCCCCCTGCGGATGTAAAATGCCCCTCCTTCTGTACACCTCTTGCACCAAGGCCTCTAGTGCATCAGCAGAGAACCTTGGTGCATGCTCTCTCGCAGGTCTGGTACAAACTCAGATTAGCAGATTGGTGAGGTCTGGAGTGCAGATTGGAGGATGTGGGATTTAGTAGTGCGCAACCTTTATTCTATGTTTTAACATAACTCAACAGTTTGTAAACATAGTGACGGGACCTGCATCTGTGTTTTACATGTGTGATGTCTGATCTCTGTTCAGACTCTGTGCGGACCCGTGTCTTATATTTTGCATATAGGAGGTGCAGGCTGCCTTTACATGATGCGAGCCACTCATGTGATTTCGGGGGCCCCCTGCTGGTGAGCAGCCACTCAACAGCGCAGCTGGGCCTGCTGCCTGCATTTCTAAATTATCGAATTTAACCCCTAATGACCTTAACTTGGAAGCAAATTTATTGAAAAAGATTAACATGAATAGGAAGCGGTAATATATTAAACACACACACAAACACATATTATCATTCTTCAGGCTGTCAGCGTCGCTGGCGAGGCCGGCATTTATTGCCTAGCCCTAGTTGCCCTTGAGAAGGTGGTGGTGAGCCGCCACCTTGAACCATTGCAGTCCATAAGTTGAAGGTACTCCCACAATCCTAATAGAGTGACCAAGAAGCTGTATTTTTCTCGTAAAAACCCAGCTGGTTCATTAATATCTTTTAGAGAAGGAAACTAGTGTGGACTATGTGACTCCAGGATTTTGACCCAGCAACAATGAAGGAACTGTGATATGTGTATATTTATATATATATATACACACTAATCATCTCCTTGATGAAAACAATAAATGGCTGCAAAGCAGAACAAATAGCACAGTATGTTTTTGTTTGAATGTGCGTTGGCTTCTCCCCCTCAAGCCAATAGCTCTTTGAAGAGAACCAAAAAATGCTCACAACGTTTGAATTGTGTTAGGCTGGGGACATGATTTTAACTGCATCTGGTTTATAAACTGCTTGAGCTGAGCTAAAGGGACAAGCACTAAGCTAAGACTAGACAAAAATACTTCATTATGTCACAGTGGGCTGTTAGGCAGCTTGCAACAAGTGGCATAGCTCAGTGATGGTTTCCTTAGGAAAGCACAGCCACAGAAAGTACAGTAAGGCCTATTAAAAATAAAGTAAAAGGAACAACTGTTAAAGATGAATTAAACTGCCTGTATAGCAATGTACACAGCATCCGAAATAAAATGGGGGAACTGGAGGCAATAATCCCTAGTGAGGATTTAATAAGAATAACTGAAACAAGGTTACATAAAGAACAGGACTGACCACAAAATATTGCAGGCTATAACATAATCAGAAAGAATGGGGAAGGAAGAAGGGGAGTTGGAGTAGCTGTACTAATTAGAGCTGACATAATGGCAGTAGAAAAAAAGGGACTTCACTGACAGAAGGGTAGAAACAGAATCCATATGGATTGAAAGTTATGATTTGGGATGCATTGCCTGAAAGGGTGGTGGATTCAGTTTCAATTGTGGCTTTCAAAAAGGAATTGGATAAATATTTGAAGGGAAAAAATTAGCAGGGCTATGGGGAAAGAGCAGGGGAGTGGGACTAACTGGATTGTTCTTACAAAGAGCCGGTCTTGATGGGCCGAATGGCCTCCTTCTGTGCTGTAATGATTCTATGATTCTATGAAATAAAAGATGAGAAGGGATCAATCATGCTAATAGGGATATACTGCAGACCATCTGATAGTGGAAAGGAGGTGGCGGAAGAAATATATAAGCAAATATGTGAAATAAGTAAAGGATATAGAATAATAATCATGAAAGACTTGATCTACCCCCAAATAAACTGGCAAGAACAGGTAGGTAAAGGGATACAGGGAATGGAGTTTTTACAACGTGTGCAGGACTCCTTTCTTACCCAGTATGTAAAACGCCCAACAATAGAGGAAGCACTGCTGGATTTAATAATGGGAAATGAACCAGAAGAAATAAGAGAAGTAAGTGCTGGGGAATATCTAGGCAATTGCGATCACAACATAATAAGGTTTAAGATAAAGATTGAGGACACAAGAAAGACACAAGATCAAAATAATAAATTGGAAAAAAGCTGATTTTCAGGGGATGAGAATGGAACTAGGGTAAATAAATTGGAAAAATTTACTGATAAACAAAGAAATAGAATAGCAGTGGGAAACATTTAAAATGATGATCAATAGAGTCCAGGAGAAAGATATCCCACTAAAAAGCAAGAACAAACTAGCCAGTGATGATACACCATGGATGAATAAAGAAATAAGAACAACATTGAAACTAAAGAAAAAGGCATACACTAAGTATATAGACAACAAAGGAGACGATGACAAAAGGGAATACAAAAATGTTAGGAAGGAAGTTAAAAAAAACAATTAGGAAGGCAAAGAGAAACTACGAAATTAAATTATCAAGGACAATACAACAAAATAATAAAGTATTCTACAGACATATAAATAACAAAAGAAAAATCAGGATAGGGATAGGGCCTCTAAGGGATACACACGATAAACTCACAGGTAATGACAGTGAAATGGCAGAAACATTGAATAGTTACTTTGCCTCAGTATTTACCAGGGAGACTAACATGGTGGGCATGACATTAGAAGAAGTGATCAAAAAAGATATAAAGACATTTAAGATAGGAAGGGGGGATATAATTGATAAACTAATCAAACTTAGAGAGGATAAGACCCCTGGTCCAGATGGATTGCATCCACACATATTAAAAGAAGTTAGGGAAGAGATGGCAGAGGCACTATTACATATATATAAAAATTCATTAGAAAAGGGAATAGTTCTGGAAGACTGGCGGGCAGCTAATGTAATTCTTATATTTAAAAAGGGACATAGAACCAGTTCAATTAGCTTAATGTCAGTGGTAGGAAAGATAATGGAATCCTTACTCAAAGATGTAATAGAAAAACATCTAGAAACTGAAAATATAATAAAGAATAGTCAGCACGGATTTCAAAAGGGAAAGTCATGCTTGACCAACTTTATTGAATTCTTTGAAGAAGTAACAGAAAATGTAAACAAGAATAGTGTAGTAGATGTAATATATTTGGATTTTCAAGAAGCCTTCGGTAAGGTACCACACAGTAGACTCATGACTTAGGTCAGAGCATGTGGAGTCAGGGGACAAGTAGCAGAATGGATAGAAAACCGGCTACAAAACAGAAAACAGAGAGTAGAGGTTAAAGGTTGTTACTCAGACTGGCAAAAGGTGGGAAGTGGTGTTCCACAAGGATCGGTAGAGGGACCACTGTTGTTCACAATTTACATAAACAATTTGGGCTCAGGAATCGGAAGTACAGTTTCAAAATTTGCGGACGACACCAAATTGGGGGGTTCGGTTAATACCAAGGAGGACTGGGACAAAATACAGGAAGACATTAATAAACTTGCAGAATGGGTGTGTAATTGCAAAATGAATTTCAACAGAGATAAGTGTGAGGTAATACATTTTGGTAGGATGAATAAGGGGGCCACAGACTGCTTGGATAATAAGTCTAAATGGGGTAGAGGAGCAGAGGGATCTGGGGTACAGATACACAAATCACTAAAAGTAGTGATGCAATAATAAGGCCATAACAAAGCAAACCAAGCATTGATGTTCATTTCTAAAGAGTTAGATTTGAAAAGCAGTGAAGTTATGTTAAACTTGTATATAACCTTGATTAGACCACACTTGGAGCACTGTAAACAGTTCTGGACTCCATATTATGAAAAGGATAAAGAGGCACTGGAGAAGGTGCAAAAAAGATTTACTAAGGTGATACCAGAACTGAGAGGTTATACCTATCAGGAAAGATTGAGCAGGCTGGGGCTCTTTTCTCTAGAAAAGGTTGGTGAGCTGCAGGCACAAATAGCCACATGGGAACACGATGTTGTGGTGATAACGGAGAACTGGCTCAAAAAAGGGCAGGATTGGGTACTAAATATCCCTGGATACAAGGTGTTCAGGAAAGATAGGGAAGGAAAGAAAGGAGGGGATGGCAGTATTGATTAAGGAGAATATTGCAGTACTGGAGAGAGAGGATGTCCTGGAGGGGTCTAGGACAGAATCTATTTGGTTAGAGTTAAGAAATAAAACAGGTGCCATTACACTACTGGGTGTATTCTATAGGCCACCAATTAGTGGGAAGGATATAGAGGAGCAAATTTGCAGGGAAATTACAGAGAGGTGCAAAAGCTATAGAGTAGTGATAACTGGGGACTTCAACTATCCTAATATAGACTGGGATAACAATAATAATATAAGGGGCACAGAGGTGGAGGAATTTTTGAAATGTGTTCAGGATAACTTGCTTAACCAATACGTTTCTGGCGCAATGAAGTAGGAGGCATTGCTGGACTTGGCTCTAGGGAATGAGGTGGGCCAAGTGGAGCAAGTGTCAGTGGGAGAGCATTTATGGAGCAGTGATCATAGTGTCATAAGGTTTAGAATAGCTATGGAAAAGGACACGGACTACTCTAAATAAAGTAAAAATACTCAATTGGAGGAGGGCCAATTTCAATGGGATGAGAACAGGTCTGGCCCGGGTAAATTGGAATCAAAGATTGGCAGGCAAAACTGTAATTGAACAGTGGGCAGCCTTTAAGGAGGAGATGGTTCGAATGCAGTCTAGGCACATTCCCACGAGGCAGAAAGATAGGGCAACTAAAGCCAGAGCTCCCTGAATGACAAAAGAGACAGTGAGTAAGATGAAATGGAAAAAAGGGGCGTATAACAGATGTCAGGTTGATAACACAAGTGAGAACCAGGCAGAATATAGAAATTTCAGAAGGGAAGTGAAAAAGGAAATAAGAGGGGCAAGGAGAGAATATGAGAATAAAAGGAAATTCAAAAGTCTTCTACAGGCATGTAAACAGTAAATGGGTAGCAAGAGGAGGGGTGGGGCCGATTAGGGACCATAAAGGAGATCTACTCGTGGAGGCAGAGGGGATGTCTGAGGTACTAAATGAGTACTTTGCAACTGTCTTTACTAAGGAAGAAGATGCTGCCACAGTCTCAGTAAAGGAAGATATGGTTGAGATACTGGATGGGCTAAAAATTGAAAAAGAGGTACTTAAAAGGCTAGCTGTACTTAAAGTAGATTAGTCACCCGGTCCGGATGGGATGCAACCTAGGTTGCTGAGGGAAGTAAGGGTGGAAATCGCAGGGGTACTGGCCATAATCTTCCAAACATCCATAGATACGGGGGTGGTGTCAGAGAACTGGAGAATTGAAAGTCTTACACCCTTGTTCAAAAAAGGGTGTAAGGATAAACCGAGCAACCATAAACCAGTCAGTTTAACCTCAATGGTGGAGAAACTTTTAGAAACGATAATCTGGGACAGAATTAACAGTCACTTGGACGAGGGTGGATTGATTAGGGAAAGCCAGCACGGATTTGTAAAAGGCGAATCGTATTTAACTAACTTGATAGAGTTTTTTGATGAGGTAACAGAGAGGGTAGATGAGGGCAATGCAGTTGATATGGTGTATATGGACTTTCAAAAGGCATTTGATAAAGTGCCGCATGGTCAAGATTGCGGCCCATGGAATAAAGGAGACAGTAGCAACATGGATACAGAATTGGTTAAAGGACAGGAAACAGAAAGTAGTGGTGAACAGTTGTTTTTCAGACTGGAGGGAGGTGTACAGTGGTGTTCCCCAGGGGTCAGTGCTGGGACCACTGCTTTTCTTGATATATATTAATGACTTGGACTTGGGTGTACAGGGCACAATTTCAAAATTTGCAGATGACACAAAACTTGGAAGGGTAGTAAACAGTGAAGAGGATAGTGATAGACTTCAAGAGGATATAGACAGGCTGGTGGCATGGGCAGACACATGGCAGCTGAAATTTAACGCAGAAAAATGCAAAGTGATACATTTCGGTAGGAAGAACGAGGAGAGGCAATATAAACTAGAGGGCACAACTCTAAAAGGGGTACAGGAACAGAGAGATCTGGGGGTATATGCACAAATCGTTGAAATGGTAGGGCAGGTTGAAAAAGCGGTTAGAAAAGCATACAGGATCTTGG
This sequence comes from Heptranchias perlo, assembly GCF_035084215.1. NCBI lineage: Eukaryota > Metazoa > Chordata > Chondrichthyes > Hexanchiformes > Hexanchidae > Heptranchias > Heptranchias perlo. The sequence continues at coordinate 95,962,246 of NC_090329.1, read as the reverse complement.
GCTTTATAAATAGAGGCATAGAGTACAAAAGTATGGAAGTCATGATGAACCTTTATAAAACAATGGATTGGCCATAACTGGAGTATTGTGTCCAGTTCTGGGCACTGCACATCAGGAAAGATGTGAAGGCCTTAGAAAGGGTGCAGAAGAGATTTGCTAGAATGATTCCATGGAGGGGGGACTTTAGTTACTTGGATAGACTGGAGAAGCTGGGGTTATTCTCCTTGGAACATAAACAGATGCGAGGAGATTTGATAGAGGTATTCAAAATCATGAAGGATAGAGAAACTGTTCCCATTGGCAAAAGGGTCAAGAACCAAAGGACATAGATTTAAGGTGATAGACAAAGGAGCCAAAGGTGACATGAGGACAAACTTTTTTATAGAGCGAGTGGTTAGGATCTGGAATGCACTGCCCGAAGATTCAATCACGGCCTTCTAAAGGGATCTGGATAAGTACTTGAAAGGAAAAAATTTGCAGAGCTATGGGGAAAGGGTGGGGGAGTGGGACTAACTGTGTTGCTCTTGCATAGAGCCGGCTCGGACTCGATGGGCCAAATGGCCTCCTTCCTGCTGTAACCTTTCTATGATTCTATGATTCTATGAAAAGAAAAGACTGAGGGGTAACCTGATAGAAGTCTTTAAGGTTATGAAAGGGTTTAATAGGGTAGATGTTGTGAAGACGTTCCCACTTGCGGGGGAGACCAAAACTGGGGGCCATAAATAGTCACTAATAAGTCCAATGGGGAATTCAGGAGAATCTTCTTTACCCATAGAGTGGTTAGAATGTGGAACTCGCTACCACAAGGAGTAGTTGAGGTGACCAGCATAGATGCAATTAAGAGGAAGCTAGATAAACACATGAGGGAGAAAGGAATCGAAGGATATGCTGATGGGGTTAGATGAAGTAGGGAGAGAGGAAGCTTGTGTGGAGCATAAACACTGGCATGGACCTGTTGGGCTGAATGGCCTGTTTCTGTGCTGTACATTCTATGTAATTCTATGCTCCTGACACATCTGAAGATAGGAGTATCATTGTCTATATATTCTGGTGTGTTGGCACAGATAGGTGGATGTCATGTGACTTTGGTGCTGTCTTACCAACCTGGCATCCATCCATTGTTCCTTTTCTTCCAAAAAATCAAAAATACAAGGGAGTTCCCAATGGGAATTCACTGTGTCCTTTCTGAAATGGGGAAGGAGGGTAAATAACAGCCGCACAGAAAATGGCACAAAGGTAGACGGGAAATTAGTTTCCATATCAAAAAAAATCATAATCACCAAAGTCAATTAGGAAATAAGTGATGTGAATGTCCTTCAAAGATATCTGCTAGGATCTTTAAATATCCATCCACCTTTTCTGCAGTGCCTAGCAACCCTGCATGTCCATTTCATATGGGCGAGAATACCACCTAGTGTGAATGAGGTGGACATGATCAATATGAGACATACAATGTCACCATGACATTACTGCATCATTTGTAGGGAGGTTCTCATAAATGGATGGGTGTTTCCCCCACCTGATGGAAATGATCTTGGTATTCTTGGAGGATTATAAAATCCACCCCCATCTTGTACAGAAATGCTAACTATTATTATAAAAGGGCAGCTAATGGCTTTGCTATGCTGCATGTGGATTTCCTTTTTAAAAACTGAAACAAGTTGAAACTTATGGATGATATACCAAGGTCTATAATGTCAATGCTGCTGGTTCTACCTATGAACAGAGAGGCAAAGGGTTGCTGCTGAAGCTCTTCCATCTCTAACATTTGATGCTGTGTGTTTTTGCTGTGGTCAGGAGAATGATGGCAAACTGCTCATGTGTTTTATGATGAGTTGTGCTGCCCACTGTGCTGCTCATAAGGAACTCCTGGTATCCTCTGATCACATAGCGAGACCTTAGACCCATACTTGTCAGAGCAAAGAGGAAGAAGTGGGGCCTCTTTGGGGTCAAGATAGTTAGAACCATAGAACCACAGAAAAGATACAGCACAGAAGGGGGCCATTCGGCCCATCGTGTCTGCGCCGGCTCGAAGAACAACCAGGTGCCCATTCTAATCCCACCTTCCAGCACCCGGTCCATAGCCCTGCAGCTTACAGCACTTTAGGTGCAGATCCAGGTACTTTTTAAGTTCTAAGATGACATACCTGATGATAGAAGTTCAGAATCATGTCAACTCTCTGTGGAAGGTTTGGTAATTGGATGTCTAAGCCAGGGAGCTCTGCAGTACTCCAGGGTACTGCTGGTGATTGATTAGCCAGCCTGAACCTAGATGGGTAGCTCTGCCACTGAGACCTGGGAATCTTCCCATTTGGCTCCAAATAACAATGTAAGCTAATGCCCTAAAGAAAAGAGTGGCCCTAGTGTGGTAAGCAATAGCAAACTTATCAATGCTCTAAGCTGGTAGACTGTACAGTTTAAACTCCTGCTTTACACCTCTGTGCACCTGGTGGTCCTAAGCCTAAGCTCTCCAGATTTAGGCCAGCGGAATGAGCCCCCATGGAGAAAGAATGTGCACTCCATATTGGGGAAGCAGAAACTCTACCTGTGTAGATTTCTTAGTAGCTTGGTTTGGAGACTCTTAGAACATGGAGAAGGATTTCTGAACTTGTAGAATGTCCAGCTGACCAAAAGAGAAAGAAAATGTGAATATTGAAAGAGCATTGGGAACAATTCAAAGGCCAAAGACAGCAGTTGATAGAAGACCAAGATCTTAAGTACATTACTGCAGGTGAAGATTGATGATCCAGTTCAGATATTCAAAGGACAGAGTGCACTTGTTCAAATTAAATGAAAAATAGAATAGTGTTTGTAACATTGTTCTAAACACGCCTTTTTAATTGCCTTTTCTATCTGCATTAACTCTTGTGTCTGAGCATCCATTTGAAAGAATATGATAGTCCCTTGGGGTACCTTTCAACTAGGGTTTTGAGATTTGGATGCTTAATATTTAGAGACTCTTAACAGCCCAAAACAGAATTATCAGATTAGTTGATTTTGTTGTCAGGTCTCTGAGGGGGCATAAAGAATTGTCAATGGTAACCAGGTGGTAGAGGTCATTCCACATCTCTCACATGATTATTCTTGGGTTTAATTGATAGTGGGAGGGTTAATCCTCTGAGGAGGAGATCAAGTTTGTGTAACTTCCTGACATTTTGAAACACTGCATTAAGATCAGGGTGCAAAACATCAAGAAAGTGCTTTGTAGACTTCACATAAAGCTTGACAAAAGTTCTGCACCTGGGTCATTACTTTCTGAGAGGGGCTTCCCTCAGATTACTACAGGTACCTTGACACTGCACTATTTCTTTGCTTGCCTTTTGATTGAATTCAGTTCAACTGTGTCAGTAATTTACATCAAACCCACATCTCTACAAATCCTCTCAGAACCTCATAAATATCATTTTACCACAAAATACCATCAATTTACTTTAATGTTCATTACAAGTAATTTAACTAGGTGTTTGGTCTACATTAAGATCTTTCATTGCAATAGCCTAGGAATTACTGTGAGCGATGTTATTGTGTAAACGCTGAACACTTTAGTATCAAATTCATCTCTCTGCTAATTTAACAGAGGCATAAATCTGTTTATATTAAACATCACTGTTAAAATGGGAGAGAGAGGTATTTGATACAAGGGCATTAACATCACTGTTAAAATGGGAGAGAGAGGTATTTGATACAAGGGCATTAACATCACTGTTAAAATGGGAGAGAGAGGTATTTGATACAAGGGCATTAAAGTCACTGTTAAAATGGGAGAGAGAGGTATTTGATACAAGGGCATTAACGTCACTGTTAAAATGGGAGAGAGAGGTATTTGATGCAAGGGCATTAACATCACTGTTAAAATGGGAGAGAGAGGTATTTGATACAAGGGCATTAACATCACTGTTAAAATGGGAGAGAGAGGTATTTGATACAAGGGCATTAACGTCACTGTTAAAAAGGGGGAGAGAGAGTTTTTGATACAAGGGCATTAACGTCACTGTTAAAAAGGGGGAGAGAGAGTTTTTGATACAAGGGCATTAAAGTCACTGTTAAAATGGGAGAGAGAGGTATTTGATACAAGGGCGTTAACATCACTGTTAAAATGGGAGAGAGAGGTATTTGATGCAAGGGCGTTAACATCACTGTTAAAATGGGAGAGAGGTATTTGACACAAGGGCATTAACGTCACTGTTAAAAAGGGAGAGAGAGGTATTTGATGCAAGGGTGTTAACATCACTGTTAAAATGGGAATTGTAAACAATTTTACAACACCAAGTTATAGTCCAGCAATTTTATTTTAAATTCACAAGCTTTCGGAGGCTACCTCCTTCCTCAGGTGAACGATGCGGAAATGAAGTTCACCTGAGGAAGGAGGTAGCCTCCGAAAGCTTGTGAATTTAAAATAAAATTGCTGGACTATAACTTGGTGTTGTAAAATTGTTTACAATTGTCAACCCCAGTCCATCACCGGCATCTCCACATCGTTAAAATGGGAGAGAGAGGTATTTGATGCAAGGGCGTTAAGCATTTCTTGCAATAACATCATAATTTCTCATCTTAGTTTTTTCATTATTACTCTTTTTAAATTCATAAAACCAGTGCAAATTAATTAGAATAATTTTATTCTTATTCTAATTGGTACTATGGTAAGAATTCTTTGAAGTTCAAAGTTGACTTTTTGTTTCCAATATGCTACTATGTTTCACTGAGTTTTGATGTCAGTGAAATGTTAATCTCAGTTACAAACAATGTAGAGATATGTTAGTGATGAGTCCTTACAGGCCTCTCACAAAATTGAAAGCTGTTTTAAGCACTAACAGTGCTAACCATGTCCATTTTATTTATGCCTCAAAACAAACACAAAATTACAACATATCATTTATTTGCAGGAATCTTATCAATTCCATATTCCTCTAATTTTGCTTTCTAACATTTAAACTCAGAGAAAGTAATTTTCAACTGTTAAATAAAAGAAATGTACTTGAAAATGGATTTATTTTTCAATACTGACATTTGAAGGAATTGGTTAGAAAAATTCACCTTTTATATTTTCACCAATATTGATTCTGTTTCAAAAGCATCTAACTCTTTCAATTCTATACATGGAGCAACAAATGCAATGGAGTTTATTGAAAGAATGTACTGATTTTGGAGATATAAACATAAAATAATAGTCAGACCAGTGTATCTAAGATAAATGCAATAGCTCTGATGGCAACGCATCCACCACAATGTAATTTTAGGAAAATAAATTATTTAGCTACCAAAAAATACAGCTCTGAATATAGCTTGTTTGGTAATATTAAAAGTGTTGGCACACAATGGACAAATTGTAGAATCTACTTGATTTTCATTCTATTGAATTCAATACAATAAAAATTGGGCGGAACCAAAGGGTGGGTGATCCATTCCGCCAGATTACTGCCCAGGTGATGAAGACAAAAATTTACCCCATCATCTTTTTTTGACAGGTTCAAATGTGGGATCTTTAATAAAAAAGTTGATATTAGTAGATTTTTTTGTTTTGTTTTTAAGGTATCAAGGTGAACAAAGAAACAAATGAACAGGGCTAGGGATGGAAAAAATGCTTTCTGATTTCACTCCTAAATGGTACACATCTAATTTTAAGATTATGCCCCCTTGAAGACCTCACAGTAATGGACAGAACCAGGTTGAAAACAGTAAAAAAGAAGCTCTATGAGGCATCACTATATCTGAGTTTTTATAATTTTTCAACTAGCAAAGCAGATACTATTTTTTTAATATTCGTTCTCGGGATGTGGGCGTCTCTGGCAAGGCCACACTAAAGTGCATTAGTGAATCAGTTGGCTTTTTAGACAATCCAACAGCTTCATGGTCACTTTTACTGATACCAGCTTTTTATTTGCAAATGATTGCAACAGTCTCATTAAAAATACTGGGCTTAGTTTTGTCCCTGTTTCCAAGTGGGAAAGGGGCAGTAGTGAAGTGGAAAGTGATGCACTACTTATGGGCCCTGTTCCCGCCGACATATGGCCTGCCGTGATTTTGGAGCGGGCAAGGAAACAGGCGCCTCAACCTGAAACAGGCGATAGTCTACTTACGTAGGCAAATCGGGGTCCCATGCCGTCTGTAGGACCCCGATGCAATTTTGGTGTTCCACTGGGAGGAGCGCGCCCTCCGCTCAGTGGAGCTGAGCATCGAGCAGCAGAACCAGCTGTCGTTAAAGGAACCACTGCAGGCCATTCCGAAAAAAAAACCAAGAAAAGCCATGCTACTGATTTTTGATTGATGAATGCTCCTCCTGGCCCCATAAAACTCTACTCACCTGCTGCTGGTTCCTCCATACCCCTCCCCGGGATTGTCTTCCCCCCATCTACTTCAGGCTTGGCTCTGCGGAGGAACCGCCGGTTTTCCTGCCCCCCTTTCCCGGGCAGCTTGCCGAAAGTATTCTAATGAAGCCCTACCATGAAATAGGTTTGGGCCACCACTGGTGCCATTGGGCGGGCGATGCAATCGCTCTGCCGACCGCCCACCTGATATGCCCCCAAAAGAAAAGTCGGCCCCACCTTGTCTGAAAGGGAATTAGTCCATATTATCTATACTTACCATCATTTCTATATGTAGGAGTGGATTCATTAGGATGAACAGCAAAATATTCCAAATTTGAAATCTCTTTATTCTGTGTTTGGCAGTCCTCGTGGTTATTTCTATTGGAGGGAGGGTTTGTGCTCCCCATCTCTCAGCTCTTTATCTATGGGATTGAGTAATCATCTGTTTTATGATGTGATCTAATGACTATGGGTTTGTTTCATTCCCTGGCAGCCTAATTGGTGTGCATCCAGTTTCTTGGTAGACTATGATTAATGTGTGCTTGACTTTTCAATATTTGACAGACTGAATTTGATTTACTTAATAAAGTTTTCATTTTCCATTTACTCGTACTTTTCTCAGTTCTAAAATTTGGACATTGCCTTACACTGTGCAATTGAAATCCTTCTCTAAAGTTCAGATTAATCCTAAGGTCCACCCTTCTTGGTAGATTTGTCCTTGTTACATTTTATGGTGAATATTTTTTGAAATAACTGCAAAGTGACATCTTACAAAAATATATTGCTATGGAGGCGGTTTTTGTCACTCTGAAAATCAGGGGGGCGGGGGGGGATTAAAATAAAACTACTGACCAAGGCCCACCGGATTCAATTTTTGAGCAAGCATCGAAATGTGTGCCAGCACGCCCATCTGAAACGGGTGGTAGCCTTATTATGCAGGTTGACACATGCATTATTTGTCTGGGCCAGAGCTTTCATTAGTTACACCATGGATGGCTTCTAGAATGCTGGCAGTAAGGCACCACTTGAAACAGAGTTTACAGTGCAAAACATTCTCGTATGTTATTCTACAGCACTGCAGCGTATGTCTGTATATGCAGATTGAATGATTGAGTGATACAGAGATAAAGAATTAAAAACAAAGGGTGATACTAGCTATGAGCTTGGGGTGACCTCCAATTTCTTCTTCCCACACTCTCTGTATTGCCTCTAGTCCCAGAATCTCTAACGTCCTCTCCTCATGACGAACCAAAGGTCTTCAATGAGGTGAATCCCCTCCAGTCTATCTGCATGTGGTGAACTCAGAAAATCAGCCCTTTAGGTCCACACTAACTGCAAACAGAGAATCAAGCTTATAAGATATTAGTTTAAAAAGGACATTTGTAGTTCCACAGACATTATGTTACTTTAGTGTGGGGCAGTCTTTCCCCTTTAATATTTTTAAAAACATAAGTTATGTGATTCTGTCTCAGAGACCTTCAAAAAATCTGGAAAGATTTTCTTTAATTTTTCTGTACAATTGCTGCATTAGAGACAATTCAAAGTCATAAATGACCACAGTTTATCAGTATGTGGGAAAATGACTTAAGCAAGTTTAAACTTGTCATGAACTCTGTGGGAATCAAATGAAAAAGTACAGGAAAATATAATAATAGGGTGATATCTGATTTTTAGTGATGTCTGCAGGGAGGTTGCTATTGGTTTCAATTTTATTTTCACAGTATGTTACAGGTTGACGTGGAGTATTTTGTGCTTTCTAGAGCTCTTTGCAACCATTGCTAATCTAAATATATTTGTTCTATTGGGAACTCTGAGTTGCATTCGTGTATCTTTGTTTTGTAACTTTTATAATCAAAAGTTTTTCATCACTTAGTTTTAAATAATAAAGGACCATAAATCTGCAGGCCATGATCCTGGCGGTTACACTGGGGGTCATGCCCACCGGTGCCCACCAGCGCTGATCCTGCCAGAGTTTTCAGGGTCAGTCGGAGAGCACCTAATTATCATGGAACAGCAGGATGGACACAAGTACCACATTGGGTGCCACTCTGCCACCTGCCTGCCCATGGCTGCCAGTAACTCCAGTGCCAGCCTACTCATGGGTCAGGGTGTTTCCCAGACCCTGCCCTCTGATGTTAGCCATGATACCCTTGGCCCTCTTGATAAGAGAGCCGATATGTCCATCAAAAAACAATTCCTCTCTTCAGGGGTCCAGGTTGCTTGCCTGGCTCACATGTGCCTCTGTGGAGGCTAGTATGTCTGAACTCACTTGGTGTATCGGCCTGCACTGATAAGATGGGTCCCAAGTGAGCCGAAGGAGCAGGAAACCCTAGCGTAGGGTGTTTGCACTCCAGCTCTACCATAGTGCCATCATTTGCCTTGTACTGGGTGAATGGAGGTTCTGCCCCTTATGAGGTACTTAGGAAGCTGAGAAATGGCTGCGGCCTGACACAACCAGTTCCCCACTCATTTCTTGGGGGTTCTGCCACTCTTCTGCCAGAGTTATGGCAGGAGACTATTGGAACCATATGAAATTTCAGAGCCCATGACAGTACACAGTGATAGACAAACATTTTGGAACATAAGAATTGCTAGACGAGAAAAGACCAATGCCCATCTAGTTCACCTTCTACCATCCTGGTAGTTGCTTGATACAGTGATAATGGAGTTGTTGACTATTCATAGCAATCAATCTCTATCAATTATGCTACAACAGACCCAGAAATGACACCAGAAAAAACTGGAGTGGTGGAGAGGTTTGAGAACTACAGGTCCAACGTCACCTTTTCCCTCCCAAGCAAACTATTTTATACCTGTTCTGGTCATACACAAGATCATTTCAGAAAGGTCCCCTTTACTCTGCAATGCTGCCACTGCTATTGTAAGATAAATGAGGTGGCACTGCTCCCTTAAAAGGTATCTTAGTATCATGGTAGGTACAGCACAGGAGGAGGCCATTCAGCATCTAGTGCCTGTGCCGGCTTTTTGAAAGAGCTATCCAATTAATCCCATTCTCCTGCTCTTTCCCCATAACCCTGTAAATCTTTTCCCTTCAAGTATTTATCTAATTCCCTTTTGAAAGTTACTATTAAGGACCAAAAAGGAGATCTACTCATGGAGGCAGAGGGCAGGGCCGCAGTACTAAATGAGGACTTTCCATCTTTCTTTACCAAGGAAGAAGATGCTGCCAGAGTCTCAGTAAAGGAAGATGTGGTTGAGATACTGGATGGGATAAAAATTGATAAAAAGGAGGTACTAGAAAGGCTAGCTGTACTTAAAGTAGATAAGTCACATGGCCCAGATGGGATGCATCCTAGGTTGCTGAGGGAAGTAAGGGTGGGAATTGTGGAGGTACTGGCCATGATATTCCAAACATCTGTAAATACGGGGGTGGGGCCAGAGGACTGGAGAATTGCAAATGTTACACTCTTGTTCAAGGAAGGGTGTAAGGATAAACCCAGCAACTATAGGCCAGTCCATTTAACCTCGATGGTGGGGAGACTTTTAGAAATGATAATCCGGGACAGAATTAGTAATAACTTGGACAAGTGTGGATTGATTAGGGAAAGCCAGCATGGATTTGTTAAAGGCAAATCGTGTTTAACTAACTTGATAGAGTTTTTTGATGAGATAACAGAGAGGGTCGATGAGGGCAATGCAGTTGATGTGGTGTATATGGACTTTCAAAAGGAGTTTGATAAAGTGCCGCATAATAGGCTTGTCATCAAGATTGAAGCCCATGGAATAAAAGGGGCAGTAGCAGCATGGATACAGAATTGGCTAAGTAACAGGAAACAGAGTAATGGTGAACAGTTGTTTTTCGGATTGGAGGAAGGTATACAGTGCCTCAGGGGTTGATACTAGGACCACTGTTTTTCTTTTCTTCATGTATATTAATGACTTGGATTTGGGTGAACAGGGCACAATTTCCAAATTTGCAGATGACACAAAACTTGAAAGTGTAGTGAACAGTGAGGAGGATAGTGATAGACTTCAAGAGGATATAGACATGCTGTTGGCATGAGTGGACACGTGGCAGATGAAATTTAATGCAGAAAAATGCGAGGTGATACATTTCGGTAGGACGAATGAGGAGAGACAACATAAACTAAAGGGCACAATTCTAAAAGAGGTGCAGGAACAGAGACATCTGGGGGTATATGTGCACAAATCGTTGAAGGTGGCAGGGCAGGTTGAGAAAGCGGTTAAAAAAGCATATGGGATCCTGGGCTTTGTAAAGAGAGGTGTAGAGTACAAAAGCAATGAAGTCATGATGAACCTTTATAAAACACAGGTTTGGCCACAACTGGAGTATTGTGTCCAGTTCTGGGCACCGCACTTTAGGAAAGATGTGAAGACCTTAGAGAGGGTGCAGAAGAGATTTACAAGAATGATTCCAGGGATGAGGGACTTTAGTTACGTGGATAGACTGGAGAAGCTGGGGTTGTTCTCCTTGGAACAGAGAAGGTTGAGAGGAGATTTGATAGAGGTATTCAAAATCATGAACGGTCTAGACAGAGTGGATAGGGAGAAACTGTTCCCATTGGCGAAAGGGTCTAGAACCAGAGGACACAGATTTAAGGTGATTGGCAAAAGAACCAAAGGTGACATAAGGAAAAACTTTTTTACACAGTGAATGGTTCGGATCTGGAATGCACTGCCCGAGGGAGTGGTGGAGGCAGATTCAATCAGACCTTCAAAAGGGATCTGGATAAGTACTTGAAAGAGAAAAATTTGCAGAGCTACGGGGAAAGGGCGAGGGAGTGGGACTACCTAGATTGTTCTTGCATAGAGCCGGCACGGACTCGATGGGCCAAATGGCCTCCTCCCGTACTGTAATCTTTCTATGATTCTATGATTCTTTTGAATCTGCTTCCACTACCATTTTCAGGCAGTGCACCCCAGATCATTACAACTTGCTGTGTAAATAAATGTTTCCTCATTTCGCCTCTGGCTCTTTTGTGTCCTCTTGCTACCCACCCTTCTGCCACTGGAAGCAGTTTCTCCTTATTTACTCTATCAAAACACCTCTATCAAATCTCTCCTTACCCTTCTCTGTTCTAAGGAGAACAACCCCAGCTTCTCCAATCTTTCCACATAACTGAAATCCCTCATCCCTGTTACCATTCTAGCAAATCTCTTCTGCACCCTCTCTAAGGCCATGATATCCTTCCTAAAGAGTGGTGCCCAGAATTGAACACAATACTCCAGCTGAGGCCGAACCAGTGTTTTATAAAGGTTTAGCATAACTTTCCTGCTTTTGTACTCTATGCCTCTATTTATAAAGCCCAGCATCCCATATCAGCCTTCTCAACTTGTCTTACCACCTTCCAAGATTTGTGTATGTGCACCCCCAGGTCTCTCTCTTCCTGCACCCCCTTTAAAATTGTACCATTTAGTTTATATTGCCTCGTCTCATTCTTCCTACCAAAATGCATCACTTTGCACTTCTCTGCATTAAATTTTATCTGCCATGTGTCTGCCAATTTCTGTCTATGTCTTCCTGAAGTATGTTATTATCCTCCACATTGTTTACAACGTTTCCGAGTTTCGTGTCACCTGGAAACTTTGAAATTATACCCTCTATACCCAAGTCCAGGTCATTAATATTTCTCTTTTTCTAGCAACTATCTCATTCCCATTTAAAATTACTTATGGACTCTGTTTCAAAAAGAGCAGATGCCATCTAAAGAAGTGACTTTCACCAGCACCTCTGTAGACAGAAGTGCCCCAGTGACGAATATATAAATCACCTCTGGAAGCTAGGCTGCCATCCTTACAGGTCCTGGGTGACCTGAGCAGACAGCCCACTCATACAGGCTGAAAAGGAAATCTGAAAAAAACATTTCAGTCCTTTTACAGCCAGCACGGAGGCTGCCGGCACCCCTGCAGAGCAGCAGGTCTCCGAGACTTGCCTCAATAAAACTGCAACCCCCAATCCAGAGTGCAGATATACAAATTATCAAAAGTAGCAGTCCATGTAATTAGACCATTAAAAATACAAACAACATCCTTGGTTTTGTATCTTGAGGCATAGAATATAAAAGCAATTTGATAATGTTGAACTTATACAAGTTAAAGCACATTTGGAATATTATGTGTGGTTTTGGACAGTCCATTATTGGAAGACGGAATGTGGATTCACTAGGATTTTACTAAGACGAAAGTTACAGTTATGAAGAGAGACTTGAAAAGTTACGGCTGACAAAGTTGAGGGTTGACCTGACAGAAGTCTCCAATGTTCTGGAGGTTTATGATGGGATAAATGGTGATGGATTGTTTGCATGGCTGACAAGGTGGCAATGAGAGGGAGAAAATTTAAGATAATCACAAAAAGAATGAAAGGGGAGTTTATAAAACAATCTTTATGCAGAGGGTGGTTAGAATTTGGACTTTTTTGCTACAAACCATTGTTCAAACAGAGTCCATAAGTAATTTTAAATGGGAATGAGATAGTTGCTAGAAAAAGAGAAATATTAAAGAACATGGGGCCCAAGCAAGAGAGTAGAGTTAGACGAGGTCTATACAGTGCTGTATGATTCTATATCATGTATTTCATAGAATCATACAGCACTGAAGGAGGCCATCATGCCTATGCCGGCTCCTTAAAAGAGCTATCCATTAGTTTCACTCCCCCGCTCTTTTCCCACAGCTATGCAAATTTTTCCTTTTCAAGCATATTTCCAATTCCCTTCTGAAAGGTGCTGTTAAATCTGCTTCCACCACTCTTTCAGGCAGTGCATTCCAGATCACAGCAACTTGCAGCATAAAAAAAAAATTCTCCTCACCTCCCCCTTGGTTCTTTTGCCAATTACATTTGTAACTGTTTTTGGAGGTCTCCTAGACTTCAATACTAGGACGCAAGGACGTAGCCCAACATTTAGAGCAAGGACGTGCAGGAGCGAAGTTAGGAAATGCTTCTACATGCAAAGGGTGGGAGATGTTTGGAACTCTCTTCTGCAGACGGCAGTTGATACTTGTGAATGTTAAATCTAAGATTTCTGTGAACCAAGGGTATTAAGGGACATGGGACTAAGGTGGGTATGTGGAGTTAGGTCACAGGTCCACCATGATCTCATTGAATGGCGGAACAGGCTCGAGGGGCTAAATGCCACTGCCACTTGCTGCCTCTTGATATGTGCCACCTTCTCCTGCAAGAAAGCGGGACGTGTGTCTGGGTGATGTGCCTGTCATGGTTGAATAGTTGCCAGTGTGTGTGGCCTGTGTGTTGTGGGTGGGCAGCTTGAAACAATGGTAATGTGTAAGGGTGAGAGGAAGCATCTGATTGGAAGAGTTGAGTACTGATGGAAAGAGTTTATTGGTATGTGGGGGATGGGGGCTGTAGTGCGTGGTGCAGTTGGTAGGAGACGCCACTTGACAGTTGACCTCACTCACCTTGACCACTCTTGTCAAAACATTGAACTTCTTCCTGCACTGCATCCATGTGCGCCTGGCATTGACTTCATCCCCCGCTGCCTCCCACTGCCTTTTGAGTACATGTCTGGAGGGCCTCTTGCCCCCCTACCACCCCCACCATGGATATAGGATATCCCTCCTTCTGTCCACCTCTTGCACCCAAGGTCTCTAGTGCACCAGCGATGAACCTTGGTGCATGCACTCTTGGAGGCCTGGTACCAACTCAGATCGGCAGATTGGTGAGGTCTGGCGTGCAGATTGGAGGATGTGGGATTTTGTAGTGTGCAGCCTTTATTCAATGTTTTAACATAACTCATCAGTGTGTAAACATAGGGACGGGAGCTGCATCCGTGTTTTACATGTGCGATGTCTGATCTCCATTCAGATTCCATGCACAAAGTAGACTGTTATTTTCAGCAAATAACAGGGACCAGCTAAGAAACATCCTCCCTTTAAGAGATTGACCTCCCTCTTGTGGTGGAAAGTGCAAATTGCATTGCTTCCACGTGCAGGGCCTGGAAAGGAACACTGATTGCAGTTAAGTCCTCGGTTGGGTCGAAACTTACGTCCTGCGTGCGCAGGGGCCATTGGGCACGGGGTAATAGCACATCACGCTACCTACGCCCAAAAACGGCCCCAATCTAATTCTTTTCCCCCACTAACTTTAACTGAATGAAGTCTGCTTGCCTTCATGTGGGCGTGACTTCTCTTCCTGACAGATTTTGTGGGTCTGTCTTCTATTCTCACAGACTGTTCCATGCGCATCACCTTACCCTGCTCAGAGGCTGAGTTGATTGCGCACAATTTTTTAAAAGTTCAAAATCCAGCAAGTCGATGCCGCAGAGCCCGCAGTAAGTACATTTGTTAATTTAATTCGCAGGAGCTGCAGCAATCGTTGCCTCGCCACTCTGCACAAGTTTTGGCCCATTACTTCAGCTGAGGCTTGACCAGTGATTAATAAAGGTTTACCATAACTTCCTTCCTTTTGTACTCTGTGCCTCTATTTATAAAGCCAAGGATCCTGTATGCTTTTGTAACAGCCTTCTCAACTTGTCCTGCCACCTTTAAAGATTTGTGCATGTGAACCCCCAGGTTTCTCTGCTCCAGCACCCACTTTAAAATTGTACCATTTAGTTTATATTGCACAGTATAAAAACAGCAACCATATTAACCATGGTATAAAAATACTAGCGTTTCCCTACATTACAACAGTGGCTACACTCAAAGGGACTTCATTGGCTGTGAAGGTACATCCTGAGGTCATGAAAACTGCTATATCAATGAAACTTCTTTCTTCCTTTCTTTCATATGTAATTCAGGCTAATATGGCATGATAACCATACCTAAACAAACAGTAGGGGGTCAATTTTAACCACACATACCTGGCAGACATCGGGCAGGTGGGCAGTTAAAAACGAGCAGGTCACTTACCCGCTCAGAACGCGACCCTTCCCCACTGCCTCTGATATTAACCACGCAGGGTTCTGCAGGCAGATGAGGCACCCACCTAAAGTAAGCAGGAGTCTCATGAATTTATGTAAATCGGGGTCTTATTACATCAATAGGACCCCAGTGGCATTTTAACTGGGGCCTGCCCAGTTGTAGCTGCCGTGGTTTTCCTGCCAGGCTGAAGAGGTCGGCCGCTGGTTGGAAGGTATGTCAAAAAATTTCCTTTCTGGGACCAGGAAGAGCAGGAATGATCTTCCAGGCCCCACAAGGAAATTTGCGTCCTCCTCTGTCCCACCTTCCCTCTCACAAGACCCTCCCAAAACTACCTCCCCGCTACTTACTTGGAAGCCAGTGGGCTTTGCTGGCCAGCAGTCGTTCTGTGAAGTCTTTCTGCCTGTGGGTGGGAAATGGATCACCGACATTTAAATGAGGTTCATTTCGCACACACCCTGTCCCCGCATGCCGGGATCCCGCTCCTGGTTAAAATTGGCCGCTAACTGTCTGCAGCTTATTGAGAAACGTTTTGTTTGTGCTGATCTAGTATCTATATATCCATTTCATCAGGAGGTTTAGTGGGGGCTATGCATTGAGATCTTAAACATTGCAAGCATTTCTGCTGGCTTACAAAGAAGTGAGAATTGGTATTCCTTTGGGGTTCTCAACGCGCTGCATAATTGAGATGAGGAAGAGGAACTCATGAGAGGCCATTGAATGGAGGCACAATGATCTTTTGGGATTCCTGACACTATTTTAGGACCTGTACCTGGACATGCCAGAGGATTCTTTTCTTTGCTGACACTACTTCACAAGACAGGCAACCAGAGAATTGTGCCATTTGCTGTACAATGACTGGCACACAACATCTGGATCAGAGATATGGCTCTTCCCATAGAGGTGAAGGTTACGTCATTGGGAAGCTTTCAAGCTACTACTGCATCCTTACACCAGGAGACATCTGCCAGATCAAGCAGACTACAGTGCACATATTTATCAGGGAAGAGTTGTCCAAGAAACTGCCATGGTGCTTTTATTATGTGGCATTCAATGGTGCCTAGATTATTTGAAGGAGAAGAAACATTGGACGATGGCTCTTAAGAGAACAAGACTATGAGGTGAAATCAGTCTGCTCCTGTGGTGCAAAACGGGCCCACAGCGAATCGTCAGCCCATCTTACTGGGCCTGATTTTCTTTTCCATTGAAGTCAATGAGAAAAAAAATTGGGTGCGGTATAAAACGGGCTGTCGACTTGCTATCAGCCCATTTTGCGCTACTGGTGCAGACCGATTTAACCCCCTAGATCTGCAAGGGGTAACGCCTTCATCAATTTTCCTTTGGAAAGGAGGCATCAGAACATACAGTTTTCATTGGGTGACATGGTTCTTTCAACTACAAAGAGTAGCATATGGTACCCACGTGGACCTCAGGACTCTTCATGTCTACCCTATGGTCTTCATGAAGAGAAAAGATTTTCACTTAATTTCATGCTCATGAGATATCTGACCACAGAAACATAATTGTGTACGTCAGTGGCTATTATCTAGGAAACAGTAATGATGCCCTCATTGTGTAGCATGCCACAATGTACATTTTACTTGAAGGAGATGAGATTCTGGGTGGATGCCCATTAAGAGACCAGGGCTATCCTCTGCTTTTATGCTACATGGCCTCTCAAGAGATTTGTGCGAAAGTGAGGAATGTACGCATCTTCGCCTTGCTGCTGATACCAGCACACTTCTTCATTTACTGTACGGTGATCTTTAATCACAAATAGGACGATCTTCCATTAATGCACCTCTTGCAGCAGAACTTCTAACTGTTCAGCATCAAAGGGAGCAAGCAGTGTTGCCTACAAATCTCTGCTGTGCCATTGTGAATAATTAGTGCACATTTCTGCCATCACCAGAACTCCCCCTTTTAAATGAATGGGCGAGAAAGTGGCTGATGGAGTATAATATGGGAAAATGTGAAATTATCCACTTTGGTATGAAGAATAGAAAAGCAGAATATTTTTTAAAAGGTGAGGGACTGGTAAATGTTGGTATTCAGAGGCATTTGGGTGTCCTTTTACACGAATCACAGAAAGCTAACATGTAGGTACAGCAAGCAATTAGGAAGGCAAATGGTATGTTAGCCTTTGTTGCAAGGGGCTTGGAGTATAAGAGTAAGGAGGTCTTGCTGCAATTATATAGGGCTCTGGTGAGACCACACCTGGTGTACAGTTTTGGTCTCCTTACCTAAGGAACGATATACTTGCCTCAAAGGGGCTGCAACAAAGGTTCATTAGATTGATTCCTGGGATAAAAAGGATTGTCCAATAGGAGAGATTGTGTAGAATGGGCCCATATTCTCTGGAGTTTAGAAGAATGAGAGGTGATCTCATTGAAACGTTTAAATTCTTAGAGGCCTTGACAGAAGCTGAGAGGCTGTTTCCCCTGGCTGGAGAGTCTAGAACTAGGGGTTATAGTCTCAAGATAAGGGGGCAGCCATTTAGGACTGAGATGAGGAAATATTTCTTCACTCAGAGGGTTGTGAATCTTTGGAATTCTCTACCCCAGAAGACTGTGGATGCTCAGTCATTGAGTATATTCAATACTAAGATCGATGGATATTTGGATACTAAGGGAATCGGGTGAGAAAGTGGAGTTGAGCTAGAAGATCAGCCATGCTCTTATTGAATGGTGGAGCAGGCTCAAGGGGCTGTATGGCCTACTCCTGCTCCTAGTTCTTATGTTCTTATGTTTATGGTGTGCTATAGCCCTTTAAATGTTGCTGCCTTACAGATTTTGCAGTCCCCAACCAAGTGTACTACAGCCAAGCTCTCTAGCAAACTTTTCCTATGCCTGTAGCCCATTCAAAATAGGGAGCAGGCCTTAGATGGAAACATATGGGTGCAGATGCACAAGTGTGTACAACCCCAATTTTGCCCAGGTCACAATAACAGGGCTTTAATCTTGAAAAATAGCAATTTTATTAAACTCCTGAAAGTTCCACAGCACAAGTGTGATTTCCAGTGAAATTGTGGGAGGAAAAATAGATTTTCAAAATAGGGCCCAAAGACAATAATAATGAAATCTAAACTTCTTAATCCTTTTAAAAGAGCAGAATGAATCCATCTTTCCAGCAGTCTGTTAAAAGTTCTCAACAAATGTAAATTTACTGCATGCAACCATTGATTAATTAAATTCAGCGTGTTTATTAACAGAATGGATGAGATTATGTTTGATTACGAGAAGTGATTTCTTTTTTGGCACTGAGTGCTTTTAGGGCTGCATGGGAACAAGAGAAACTTTCAAGGAGAACCATATGATTTACAAGCTATCTTCCGTTCACATTGACCTCTTACCAAGCTGACATAAAACTCTCATGTTCAAAGCAGAAATAGAGCTTAACAGGCAATCATGAATGAGTAAATTGCTTTCTCTTAAACTTAATGGGGAAATCACCATTCAAACAAACATAAAGAAAGAAAGACTTTGCATTTATATAGTGCCTTTCATGTCCTCAGGACGTCCCAAAATGCTTGACAACCGATGAATTGTAGTCAATGTTGCGCACGGCAAGTTCCCACAAACAGCAGTAAGGTAAATGATGGATGATCTGTTTCTTGTGGTGTTAATTGAGGGATAAATGTTGGTCAGGACACCAAGAGAACTCCCCGGCTGTTCTTCAAATAGTGTTCAAATTTGGGATTATACATATTCACCGATGCAAGGATCTTGTGAGAAAGTGTTTGTTACTGTTGCAGTGAAGTATGAAAGGTAACATCACCTGTTTCAGTGCTGACCCCAAAAAGGTTGTAGCTAAGAAGGTGTTCACGAATAAATGCAAGACGCAAAAGTACAAGGAGGTAAAGTTAGAATTTTTTTATGGATCCAAATATAAGTCAATAACTGTAATGTAAAATTATATTTTAATGTTCAGGAATAAAAAGAGAATAGCAAAAGTTCTAAAAAGTCTTAACGAGATCTACGGAAGAGGTTAGGAGATAGTGGAGGCAGGATTAATGGTCAGTAAAAAAAAATGTTGCTTTGTAGTAAGGATCACAGGCTTGAATTTTAACCCCATGCACCTGGTGGAAACTGGGTGGGCAGGCAGTTTAAATTGACCAGGTCACTTACCCTCCGATGACCCGCCTAGATCCCGATTTCTTCAGAGCTGAGGCACCCACCTGAAATCAACAGGGTCCTTCTTTAAACATGCAGATTATGGCCCTATGACGTCATTTTTAACAGCGATTTTAACTCCAGTCTGAGCAGCTTTTCAGAGTGTTTGTCTAAGGTGTCAGCTCTGGCTCAGTTTGTAGCACTCTCACCTCTGAGTCAGATGGTTGTGGGCTCATAGATCTACTTGAAAGACTTGTATTTATATAACACCTTTCATGACCTCAGACATCCCAAAGCTTTACAGCCAATGAAGTACTTTTTTGAAGTGTAGTCACTGTTGTAATGCACAAAATCTAGGCTGACAGTCCAGTGCAGTACTGAACGATTACTGCACTCTTGGAGGTGCCGTATTACATTTGAGATGTTAAACCAAGGCCCCATCTGCCCTCCCAGGTGGACGTAAAAGATCCCATGGCACTATTTTGAAGAAGAGTTTTCCCATTATCCTGGCCAATATTTATCCTTCAACCAACATCACTAAAATAGATTATCTGGTCATTAACTCATTCCAGTTTGTGGTATCTTGCTGTGCAGAAATTGGCTGCCGCGTTTCCTGCATTCAAAAGTACTTCATTGGCTGTAAAGTAATTAATCACTTTGGGATATCCTGAGGTCACGAAAGGCACTATATGAATGCATGTCTTTCTTTATTTCTGTGAAAAAATACAGGACCTGGAGCTAGATCATTTCTGTAACTTCTGATTCACCAGAATATGTTCTACTCTCCAGTTCATTTTAGGACATTCAGTCCATTCAGAAGAATTTGTTTTGGGGGGGGGGGGAGGGGGGAGTCTCTAACGTCTGCATAATTGAAAACAACTTAATGTTTTCATCAAACCCAAACCTTGCCATATGGACTCTTTCCAGGAACTCAATATCACAATTCTCACCTTTGATTATATGGTCAAGGTTATCCTGAGTAATACACTCCTCAATGTTGTTACACCCAGAGAGTATTATATATTCTAGTTGGTCTTCTATTTCAGTGAGGGAGCACCCTAATGATCTTTGCAACATTACTCTGCCCAGCAGTAGCCCTTCTCCATCATTTGGGTTTCTATCATCAACATTTCTTCTTATAAAATACTTATTCAGAGTCCATGACCCTGAAAACCTACGTGTCATGATCTGCCACTACAGTGGAACCAGTGGTTACTAGCAAATTGTGCTCTTGAACCAATCCCCTTCAGGGGCGCTGGCATACAACAGGTGGGTGCCCACACCATTTATAGCACAGCTGGGGCGTCCACTGAAACCTGACTGCAGAGCCTTGCCATGCCATTAAAGAGCTGGCTATGCTAGCCAAAAACTTCAGTATGGAACAAAGTAGCCCATTTCCAAATACAGTGATTGATTGCTGTAGGGAAAACACCCTTTTAAATTGTTGTGGGTCCCACTTCTGCCAGAACAGGGTATCGGTGACCTGCTTAATGCACCTGTGTACTGCAGCCTGGGAGATGGGCTGATGTCCTCTGCAGCAGACTGAAAGCAGCCAGTGGCAAAAAAGTTAAGGGCTACGGTGACTTTCACAGTCACTGGCAAACCATGGCCCTCTGGTCCAGCAGGCAATAGCCTGCCTGGAGAAGGGCAGCCTCCTGATGGACTTCTCTTCGGACAGATCCTAGAAAGTGACTCTTGGCCTGTTCACCCTGTGCGCTAGGTATGGCCTCTCTTCAGCACCCCCTCAGCTGCTGTCTTCCAATAGGCCCAGCTACTGCTGCTCCTCTTCCTCCAATTGTTCCTCCATCCAAATAAAACTATGATGTGGAGATGCCGGTGATGGACTGGGGTGGACAAATGTAAGGAGTCTTACGGAAAGAAAGTGTACTTTAGGCACGACAGATAAAATAAAAACTAGAAGGCGTAAGGCGATTAACCCAGCATCAAAGCTGTGGCAGGGGGTTGGGAACCTGAGCAGGGAGACAGAGGAAAGCGTGTCAGGAAGGGACAGAAGGTATGGAGTAAAAGGTAAAGTGTTAAAAAAGGAAAAAGCAGCAACTAAGTGTCACAAAACATATTTGAAAGTTCTTTATCTGAATGCACGTAGCATTCGTAACAAAATGGACGAGTTAACGGCACAAATAACTACGTATGGATATGATCTTGTGGCCATCACAGAAACATGGCTGCAGAGTGACAACGACTGGGAATTAAATATGCCAGGGTATTTAACAATCAGGGAGGACAGGCAGGAAGGAAGGGGAGGTGGGGTGGCTATGTTAATAAAGGAAGGAATCACTGTAATACAGAGAAATGATATTGGGACAAAGGATCAGGACAATGAAACAGTTTGGGTAGAGATAAGGAATAATAAGGGGAAAAAACACTAGTGGGCGTAGTATATAGGCCTCCTAATAGTTGCAACTCTGCTGGAAGAAGTATTAATCAGGAATTAGTCGGGGCATGTAATAAGGGAACAGCTATAATTATGGGGGATTTTAACTATCATATTAACTGGACAAATCAAATTGGGCAGGGCAGCCTTGAGGAAGAGTTTATTGAGTGTATTAGGGATGGATTTCTTGAGTAGTATGTAACTGATCCAACAAGGGGGCAGGCAACCTTGGACCTGGTCCTGTGTAATGAGCCAGGATTAATTAATAATGTCCTAGTTAAGGATCCCCTTGGAATGAGTGACCATAACATGGTTACATTCCATATCCAATTAGAGGGTGAGAAGATTGGTTCTCAAACAAGCGTACTGAGCTTGAATAAAGGAGACTATGATGGTATGAGAACGGAATTGATTAAAGTGCACTGGGAAAATAGATTAAAGGGTAAGACGGTACATGAGCAGTGGTGTTCATTTAAGGAGTTATTTTACAACTTTCAAAAAAAAAATATTCCACTGAGGAAAAAAGGGTGTAAAAGAAATGACAGCCATCCGTGGCTAAGTAAAGAAATTAAGGATAGTATCCGACTAAAAACAAGGACATATAAGGTAGCCAAACTTAGTGGGAGGATAGAAGATTGGGAAGTCTTCAAAAGACAGCAAAAAGTAACTAAAGGATTGATTAAGAAAGGGAAGATAGATTATGAAAATAAATTAGCAAAAAATATAAAAACAGATAGCTAGAGTTTCTATAGTTATATAAAAAGAAAAAGGGTGGCTAAGCCAAACGTAGGTCCCTTGGAGGATGAGACCGGGAAATTAATGGTGGGAAACATGGAGATGGCAAAAATGCTGAACAAATATTTTGTTTCAGTCTTTATGGTAGAGGACACTAAGAATATCCCAACACTGGACAAACAGGGGGCTCTAGGGGGGGGGAGGAGCTAAATACGATTAAAATCACTAAGGAATTGGTACTCAGTAAATTAATGGGACTCAAGGCGGATAAATCCCCTGGACCTGATGGCTTACATCCTAGGGTCTTGAGGGAAGTGGCAGTAGGGATTGTGGATGCTTTGGTAATAATTTTCCAAAATTCTCTGGACTCGGCAAAGGTCCCGGCAGATTGGAAAACTGCTAATGTAACACCCTTATTTAAAAAGGGTTGAAGGCAGAAGGCTGGAATTTTTTATTTTTTTTTCGTTCACGGGATGTGGGCGTCGCTGGCGAGGCCAGCATTTATTGCCCATCCCAAATTGCCCTCGAGAAGGTGGTGGTGAGCCGCCTTCTTGAACCGCTGCAGTCCGTGTGATGACAGTTCTCCCACAGTGCTGTTAGGAAGGGAGTTCCAGGATTTTGACCCAGTGACGATGAAGGAACGGCGATATATTTCCAAGTCAGGATGGTGTGTGACTTGGAGGGGAACGTGTAGGTGGTGTTTTTCCCATGTGCCTGCTGCTCTTGTCCTTCTAGGTGGTAGAGGTCGCGGGTTTGGGAGGTGCTGTCGAAGAAGCCTTGGCGAGTTGCTGCAGTGCATCCTGTGGATGGTACACACTGCAGCCACAGTGGGCTGGTGGTGAAGGGAGTGAATGTTTAGGGTGGTGGATGGGGTGCCAATCAAGCGGGCTGCTTTATCTTGGATGGTGTCGAGCTTCTTGAGTGTTGTTGGAGCTGCACTCATCCAGGCAAGTGGAGAGTATTCCATCACACTCCTGACTTGTGCCTTGTCGATGGTGGAAAGGCTTTGGGGAGTCAGGAGGTGAGTCGCTCGCCGCAGAATACCCAGCCTCTGACCTGCTCTCGTAGCCACAGTATTTATATGGCTGGTCCAGTTAAGTTTCTGGTCAATGGTGACCCCCTGGATGTTGATGGTGGGGGATTCGGCGATGGTAATGCCATTGAATGTCAAGGGGAGGTGGTTAGACTCTCTCTTGTTGGAGATGGTCATTGTCTAGCACTTATCTGGCGCGAATGTTACTTGCCACTTATCAGCCCAAGCCTGGATGTTGTCCAGGCCTTGCTGCATGCGGGCTCAGACTGCTTCATTATTTGAGGGGTTGCGAATGGAACTGAACACTGTGCAGTCATCAGCGAACATCCCCATTTCTGACCTTATGATGGAGGGAAGGTCATTGATGAAGCAGCTGAAGATGGTTAGGCCTAGGACACTGCCCTGAGGAACTCCTGCAGCAATGGCCTGGGGCTGAGATGATTGGCCTCCAACAACCACTACAATCTTCCTTTGTGCTAGGTATGACTCCAGCCACTGGAGAGTTTTCCCCCTGATTCCAATTGACTTCAATTTTACTAGAGCTCCTTGGTGCCACACTCGGTCAAATGCTGCCTTGATGTCAAGGGCAGTCACTCTCACCTCACCTCTGGAATTCAGCTCTTTTGTCCATGTTTGGACCAAGGCTGTAATGAGGTCTGGAGCCGAGTGGTCCTGGCGGAACCCAAACTGAGCATCGGTGAGCAGGTTATTGGTGAGTAAGTGCCGCTTGATAGCACTGTCGACGACACCTTCCATCACTTTGCTGATGATTGAGAGTAGACTGATCGGGCGGTAATTGGCCGGATTGGATTTGTCCTGCTTTTTGTGGACAGGACATACCTGGGCAATTTTCCACATTGTCGGGTAGATGCCAGTGTTGTAGCTGTACTGGAACAGCTTGGCTAGAGGCGCAGCTAGTTCTGGAGCACAAGTCTTCAGCACTACAGCTGGGATGTTGTCGGGGCCCAAAGCCTTTGCTGTATCCAGTGCACTCAGCCGTTTCTTAATATCACGTGGAGTGAATCGAATTGGCCGAAGACTGGCTTCCGTGATGGTGGGGATATCGGGAGGAGGCCGAGGTGGATCATCCACTCGGCACTTCTGGCTGAAGATGGTTGCAAACGCTTCAGCCTTGTCTTTTGCACTCACGTGCTGGACTCCGCCGTCATTGAGGATGGGGATGTTTGCAGAGCCTCCTCCTCCAGTTAGTTGTTTAATTGTCCACCACCATTCACGACTGGATGTGGCAGGACTGCAGAGCTTTGATCTGATCCGTTGGTTGTGGAATCGCTTAGCTCTGTCTATAGCACGTTGCTTCCGCTGTTTAGCATGCATGTAGTCCTGAGTTGTAGCTTCATCAGGTTGGCACCTCATTTTTAGGTACGCTTGGTGCTGCTCCTGGCATGCTCTTTCTATACTCCTCATTGAACCAGGGTTGATGGTAGAGTGAGGAATATGCCGGGCCATGAGGTTACAGATTGTGCTGGAATACAATTCTGCTGCTGCTGATGGCCCACAGCGCCTCATGGATGCCCAGTTTTGAGCTGCTAGATCTGTTCTGAATCTATCCCATTTAGCACGGTGGTAGTGCCACACAACACGTTGGATGGTGTCCTCAGTGCGAAGACAGGACTTAATCCCACGAGGACTGTGCGGTGGTAATTTCTACCAATACTGTCGTGGACAGATGCATTTGCGACAGGTTGATTGGTGAGGACGAGGTCAAATAAGTTTTTCCCTCGTGTTGGTTCGCTCACCACCTGCCGCAGGCCCAGTCTGGCAGCTATGTCCTTCGGGTCTCGGCCAGCTCGATCAGTAGTGGTGCTACCGAGCCACTCTTGGTGATGGACATTGAAGTCCCCCTGCCGGTGGGACAGGACATACCCAGGGATGGTGATGGAAGAGTCTGGGACGTTGGCTGAAAGGTATCATTCTGTGAGTATGGCTATGTCAGGCTGTTGCTTGACTAGTCTGTGGGACAGCTCTCCCAATTTTGGCACAAGTCCCCTGATGTTAGTAACATCTGTGGTGGGTAAAATTTTGGAGTCTATTATTAAGGAGACAGTAGCGGAACATTTGGATAAGCATAATTTAATAGGACAAAGTCAGCATGGCTTTATGAAGGGGAAGTCATGTCTGACAAATTTGCTTGAGTTCTTTGAGGACATAACGTGCAGGGTGGATAAAGGAGAACCAGTGGACGTAGTGTATTTAGACTTCCAGAAGGCATTCAATAAGGTGCCACATAAAAGATTATTGCTCAAGATAAAGAATCACTGGATTGGGGGTAATATTCTGGCATGGGTGGAGGATTGGTTATCTAACAGGAAGCAGAGAGTTGGGATTAATGGTTCATTCTCGGACTGGCAACCAGTGGCCAGTGGTGTTCCGCAGGGGTCGGTGCTGGGTCCCCAACTCTTTACAATCTATATTAACGATTTGGAGGAGGGGACCGGGTGTAACATATCAAAGTTTGCAGATGATACAAAGATGGGAGGGAAGGTAGAGAGTGAGGAGGACATAAAAAACCTACAAGGGGATATAGACAGGCTGGGTGAGTGGGCGGAGATTTGGCAGATGCAATACAATATTGGAAAATGTGAGGTTATGCACTTTGGCAGGAAAAATCAGAGAGCAAGTTATTATCTTAATGGTGAGAAACTGGAAAGTACTGCAGTACAAAGGGATCTGGGGGTCCTCGTGCAAGAAAATCAAAAAGTTAGTATGCAGGTGCAGCAGGTGATCAAGAAGGCCAACGGAATGTTGGCTTTTATTGCTAGGGGGATAGAATATAAAAACAGGGAGGTATTGCTGCAGTTATATAAGGTATTGGTGAGACCGCACCTGGAATACTGCATACAGTTTTGGTGTCCATACTTAAGAAAAGACATACTTGCTCTCGAGGCAGTACAAAGAAGGTTCACTCGGTTAATCCCGGGGATGAGGGAGTGGACATATGAGGAGAGGTTGAGTAGATTGGGACTCTACTCATTGGAGTTCAGAAGAATGAGAGGCGATCTTATTGAAACATATAAGATTGTGAAGGGGCTTGATCGGGTGGATGCGGTGAGGATGTTCCCAAGGATGGGTGAAACTAGAACTAGGGGGCATAATCTTAGAATAAGGGGCTGCTCTTTCAAAACTGAGATGAGGAGAAACTTCTTCACTCAGAGGGTGGTAGGTCTGTGGAATTTGCTGCCCCAGGAAGCTGCGGAAGCTACATCATTATATAAATTTAAAACAGAAATAGACAGTTTCCTGGAAGTAAAGGGAAATTAGGGGTTACGGGGAGTGGGCAGGAAATTGGACATGAATTTAAATTTGAGGTTAGGATCAGATCAGCCATGATCTTATTGAATGGCGGAGCAGGCTTGAGGGGCCAATTGGCCTACTCCTGCTCCTATTTCTTATGTTCTTATGTTTATGTTCTTATGTTCTTATGTACAACACCAGGTTATAGTCCATCAGCTTTCTTTGGAATCACAAGCTTTCGGAGCTTTCCTCCTTCATCAGGTGAGTGTAGGATTCTGTAAGTGCACAGCATATATAGTCAGAGAACAATGCCTGGTGATTACAGATAATCTTTCCAACTGCCCGTTATCACCCCTCAGCATAGATATAATCAAAGCAATAAAAGGAGTGGATGGTGTTCAGACAGAGAAACATTACATCCCAGACTACTGAATACACAAGCGGTCATAACACAAAGACAGAGAGAGAGAGAGAGAACCGAAAGGCAGAGAAAGAGAGAGAATGACCATTTGTATTAAAAACAGATAACTTTTTTTTGCTGGTGGGGTTACGTGTAGCGTGACATGAACCCAAGATCCCGGTTGAGGCCATCCTCATGGGTGCGGAACTTGGCTATCAATTTCTGCTCGACGATTTTGCATTGTTGTGTGTCTCGAAGGCCGCCTTGGAGAACGCTTACCCGAAGATCATGTAAGCGTTCTCCAAGGCGGCCTTCGAGACACACAACAATGCAAAATCGTCGAGCAGAAATTGATAGCCAAGTTCCGCACCCATGAGGACGGCCTCAACCGGGATCTTGGGTTCATGTCACGCTACATGTAACCCCACCAGCAAAAAAAAGTTATCTGTTTTTAATACAACTGGTCATTCTCTCTCTTTCTCTGCCTTTCGGTTCTCTCTCTCTCTCTGTCTTTGTGTTATGACCGCTTGTGTATTCAGTAGTCTGGGATGTAATGTTTCTCTGTCTGAACACCATCCACTCCTTTTATTGCTTTGATTATATCTATGCCGAGGTGTGATAACGGGCAGTTGGAAAGATTATCTGTAATCACCAGGCATTGTTCTCTGACTATATATGCTGTGCATTTACGGAATCCTACACTCACCTGACGAAGAAGGAAAGCTCCGAAAGCTTGTGATTCCAAATAAAGCTGTTGGACCATAACCTGGTGTTGTAAGACTCCTTACAAATAAAACTAGTGGTTAGAGCACCCATGATAAGCAGGTCAAGCTTACTGAGGGCAATAAGGCAAGAAAAGTGAGAAAGAAGCGATCTGGAAACTAGGAACTCTCCTGACAATCCAAATAGCACAAAGATCCTGTGATTCAGTTACCTGCAGCTGAGAGCTCCTTTAAATGCTGCTTCAGTGGCTCTGAGACACCAACCCCTCAAGGTTTTATTGGCAGGTTGAGCAATAAGTGGGACGTCCATGATTTTACATTAAAAAGGTGTTGGGGTCTCAATTGCATCATAGGACCCCGATTAAAATATATTCGTGACGGCCCCGCCTGCCTTCAGTGAGCGCCTCCTCCGAAAAGTATGCAGTTAAAATGGCGGTGGGCGGGAATGCTTTGTGAATGCAGCGGTAAGTACTCTATCACTATTTCAAACAGCTGCTCGCCCCAGGCCCATCAGACGGGCTGTGTTGAAAATGGGGCTGCAGGGTTTCACATAATTAATTCCCTGATAGTACGAAAACAGGTTAATAAACCCTTAAAAAAGGCCAGTAGAATTGTTGATATTATAAATAGTACAAGAGTAAAGTGAGATTGATGAATCTGTACCAAACATTGGGTAGTCCCTAGTTAGATTACTGTGTACAGTTTAGGGCGCTCCATTATAGAAAGGATGTTAAAGCCGTAGAAA
Organism: Heptranchias perlo; assembly: GCF_035084215.1. NCBI lineage: Eukaryota > Metazoa > Chordata > Chondrichthyes > Hexanchiformes > Hexanchidae > Heptranchias > Heptranchias perlo. The sequence goes on along the minus strand of NC_090329.1, from coordinate 95,933,691 downwards.
GCGTATACTATAGATTTACCAGGATGATGCCTGGAATGGAAATCTATGCCCCGGAAATTCCTTGATGCCTGCTGTGCCACAGTTACATCATTTTTGTGTCGGAAAGTGATGCCATTGACCAACAGAGGAAGTTGGACAAAAATTTCCTGGGTAAGTTAATTTGCATATGAAGTGGTGTAAGTTCTGCTGCAATCGTGTTCTAAAAGTGAAGTGAGCAGCTTAGGCTTCAAGAAACTTCATTAGAAGCAGCATGGTCTCTTTAGACTGCAGTCTTCGTTACAGCACTTGGAGACATTGAAACATGGAAAATAGGAGCGGGAGTAGGCCATTCGATCCTTCGAGCCTGCTCCACCATTCAATATGATCATGGCTGATCCTCTATCTCAATACCATATTCCCGCTCTCTCTCCATACCCCTTGATGCCTTTTGTGTCTAAAAATCTATCTAGCTCCTTCTTAAATATATTCAGTGACTTGGCCTCCACAGCCTTCTGTGGTAGAGAATTCCACAGGTTCACCACCCTCTGAGTGAAGAAATTTCTCCTCATCTCAGTCCTAAATGTCCTACTCCATATCCTGCGACTGTGACCCCTCGTTCCAGATCCCCCCCAGCCAGGGGAAACATCCTCCCTGCATCCAGTCTGTCTAGCCCTGTCAGAATTTTATATGTTTCAATGAGATCCCCTCTCATTCTTCTAAACTCGAGTGAATACAGGCCGAGTCGACCCAATCTCTCCTCGTACGGCAGTCCTGCCATCCCAGGAATCTGCAGGTGAACCTTCGCTGCACTCCCTCCATGGCAGTATATCCTTTCTTAGATAAGGAGACCAAAATTGCACACAATACTCCAGGTGTGGTCTCACCAAGGCCCTGTATAACTGCAGTAAGACATCCTTGCTCCTGTACTCAAATCCTCTTGCAATGAAGGCCAACATACCATTTGCCTTCCTAACTGCTTGCTGCACCTGCATGCTTGCTTTCAGTGACTGATGTACAAGGACATTTCCAAATCTATCACCATTTAAATAATACTCTGCATTTCTGTTTTTCCTTCCAAAGTGGATAACTTCACATTTATCCACATTATACTGCATCTGCCATGTATTTGCCCACTCACTCAACTTGTCTAAATTGCCTTGAAGCCTCTGCATCCTCCTTACAACTTACGATCCCACCTAGTTTTGTGTTGTCAACAAACTTGGAAATATTACATTTGGTTCCCTCATCCAAATCATTGATATATATCGTGAATAGCCAGCTGGGGTCCAAGCACTGATCCCTGTGGTACCCCACTAGTCACTGCCTGCCACCCCGAAAAAGACCCATTTATTCCTACTCTCTGTTTCCTGTCTGAACCAATTTTCAATCCATGCCAGTACATTATCATCAATCCCATGTGCTTTAATTTTGCACACTAACCTCTTATGTGGGACTTTATCAAAGGCCTTCTGAAAATCCAAATAAACCACATCCACTGGTTCTCCCTTATCTATTCTGCCAGTTACAGCCTCAAAAAACTCCAGTAGGTTTGTCAAACATGATTCCCCTTTCATTAATCCATGTTGACTTTGTCTAATCCTGTTGATATTTTCTAAGTGTCCTGTTATCACATCCTTTATAATAGACTCTAGCATTTTCCCTACTACTGTTCCCTGTTTTCTCTCTCCCTCCTTTTTTAAATAGTGGGGTTACATTTGCCAACCTCCAATCTGCAGGAACTGTTCCATAATCTATAGAATTTTGGAAGATGACAACTAATACATCCACTATTTCCATGGCTACCTCTTTTAGTACTCTGGGATGCAGATTATCAGCTCCTGGGGATTTATCGGCTTTCTGTCCCATTAATTTCTCCAGCACTATATTTTTTTACTAATACTAATTTCCTTTAATTCCTCTTTCTCACTAGTCCCTTGGGTCCCTAGCATTTCTGGGAAGTTATTTGTGTCCTCTTCCGTGAAGACAGAACCAAAGTATTTGTTTAATTGCTCTGCCATTTCCTTGCTCCCCATTATAAATTCTCCAGTTTCTGACTGTAAGGGACCTACATTTGTCTTCACTAATCTTTTTCTTTTTACATACATGTAGAAGCTTTTACAGTCCACTTTTATGTTCCTTGCAAGTTTACTCTCATACTCTATTTTTCCCCTCTTAATAAATCTATTGGTCCTTTTTTGCTGAATTCTAAACTGCTCCCAATCCTCAGGCTTGCTACTTTTTCTGCCAACTTTATATGACTCCTCTTTGGATCTAATACGATCCTTAATTTCTTTTGTTAGCCGTGGTTGGGCCACTTTTCCTTTTGTGTTTTTGTGCCAGAAAGGAATGTATAATTGTTGCAATTCATGCATTCGTTCCTTAAAAGTTAACCATTGCCTATCCACCGTCATGCCTTTTAATGAAGCTTCCCAATCTATCATAGCCAACTCACTCTTCATACCTTCGTAGTTTCCTTTGTTTAGATTTAGGACCCTAGTTTTGGATTGGACTACTTCACTTTCCATCTTAATGAAGAATTCAATCATGTTATGGTTACTCTTTCCTAAAGGACCCCGCACAACAAGATTATTAATTAACCCCTTCTCATTGCACAATACCCAATCTAGGATAGCCTGTTCCCTGGTTGGTTCCTCAATGTACTGGTCTAAAAAACCACCTCGTTCGCACTCCAGGAATTCATCCTCCACAGTATTATTGCTAATTTGGTTTGGCCAGTTTATATGTGGACTGGCCAAACTAAATTAGCTGCAGAGATTCTTTCCTCAACCCTTTTTCATTTTATACCCTCAGGGCATCTCTCTGCCTCACCTGAAAGGCCTCTTGCCAGAATTGTGAGCAGTCACAAGTCATCTATGCCCAGAGGGCACCATGGTAGGGCAGCAACTCACTTACAAACCAACTAGGATGTGGTGGAGGAGAGGAGGAATAGACCCCAGGGTGCACCAAGCAGCAAGCCATCCAGGAGTGTCAACCTTACCACCTGGAGGGTGGTGGCCCTGGTACACACTATCAACATCTTCTCCCCATGCCATCTCATTCTTCTCAGCTCCACGCACTGCAGTTCCTCTCCAAAGGATGGCATACCATCTCCAGAGTTGTTCTGAGTAGGTAAGGTGCTGGAGGGGTTGTGGGCAGGGAGTTGGAAAATGTAGAGGTGAGGTGACACTGTAGCACTACGGGGAGTCTCAGTGAGCAAAACTGTGGGGAAGAAAGGTTTGAAAAGGCATCCATGAAGCCAAAGATCAGCAAGCAAAGTTTGGGATTGCTTCAAAGCTCTCAAAATCTTCACTTCCTCCTGAATCAGTGTCCAGGGGGTGGCTGTGCTAGTTTCATATGGGTCTAACTTTCCCGGAGTGCAGTTCTGGCATAAAAGCAGGAAATTCCCGGGCACAGTGCCACCAAGTGAATGGCACTCCTATGCAAATGATGTCTGAGGGGCTTGGGCGGGCAGATTGTCAAAGCTGACAAAAAGAGCAAAGAAACTCACTTCCAGCTCGTTAACTGCGCATAAGCAGAGTAATGCGCTTAAGGTGAGTTTCCTCAGTATTTTTTAGCACAACATTGGCGTAATAATGGCATGAGTGCTAAAGATAGCAAGGAAATTCAGGGCCTGTAATTATGATGAGATACTGGGATTGTTTCAACTGAAGTTAAGCAGGTTTTTATAATTATGAAGAGTTTTGAAAGAGTGAATAGGAAAAGACTATGGGGTGAAATTGGGCCATGTAGCGCTCGTTGCGTAGGCGTTACGCAGACACCTAAGCCCAGAAAATGGCGTCCGAGATGTGTGCCCACACTTCTGACATGAAGTGCACAGGACCCTATCTTGGTAAAGGAGTTTGTGTGCACACCTGATGAATGCCGGCAGCATGTAAAGGAGGGAGATTATGACGTGAATCAGTGTGCAACATTGATTTGAAGCAGCCGGTGACAATTTGGAACTCCATGCTCCAGCCAACGCCCTGTCTTAACCTTGTACGGCTGAACTGGACTTAAACGGCGTGAAGGACCCCCCCACCCCCCCACCCCCCCCCCCCCACCTCCAGCTGCGCTATTTAAAGGGGTCATGCAGGGGTTATAGGTCAGTTGCTGGATTATTTATTCTGGCTGCTGGTGCAATTGTACGTGTCTGTGGAAGTTTCCTATACTTGTAATATTCTACAGGGAGTGGTCTGGCTGGTCTTGCAGTACTGTTAGTGGCATTTAAAATATTATGCTAAAAAAAGTTGCTTCCAGGCATGTGTGGCCTGGTAGGGCTTCCTCTGGGAATTGAACATGACTGGGATCATGCAGTGAGGCCACGCAAAGAGCAGGACACGCTGCTAGAAGATGGAGGAGAAGGAGGAGCAGGGCACTCAGCAGGATGCCATACCCAAGGAGGGCCTTCAGGGACCAATTCTCTTACCTCAACTTCAGCGACGACCAGTGCAGCAGACGCCTGCGGTTCACTAAAGAAGTCATGACTAAAATTTGTCATCTGCTGCAGCCACAAAGCAGGGCAAGGACAGCGTTGCCTGTGGCTGTCAAGGTAACGGTGGCGCTTAATTTTTACGGCTCTCGCTCTTTTCAGGTTGCTGCCAGAGATATAAGCAACATCTCGCAGTTTGCAGTGCACTGCTGTATAAGGGAGGTCACTGAGGCTCTGTACACACTCCAAAACAGATTCATCTCATTCCCTCTTGCCAGAGACAAGCAGCAGGAGTGCACATGAGGATTTGTTCATATTGCAGGCTTCCCCATGGTGCAGGGTGCCATTGACTGCACGCATATTGCCATGTATGCTCCACATCAGAACTCGGCCATATTCGTGAACAAAGAGGGATTCCAATCCCTCATTGTGTAGCTGGTGTGCAACCACATGGAGTGCATCATGCAGGTCAGTGCCCGCTATTCTGGCAGCAGTGATGATACCTTCATCCTGTGGCAGTCCTCTGTTCCACCTGTATTTCAACCAGCACGGCAAGTCAAAGGCTGGCTACTGGGCGATAAAGGTTATCCCCTCATGTCATGGCTCTTGAGTCCGGTCCGAAACCCACGCACAGCAGGCCTACAACGAGAGCCATGCTGCCACATGGAACATCATAGAGCGCACCATAGGCGTCCTCACACAAGACTGCCGCTGCCTGGAGCGGTCTGGAGGAGCCGTGCAGTGCTCAGCTGAGTGGGTATCGAGATTTCTCACTGTATGCTGCATGTTGCACAACCTCGCCATTATGAGGGAGCAACCCTTGCCACCGCCTATCAGGCGACAACCTGTGGGGGAGGCGGAGGAAGAGGCAGTGGAGGTGGAGGAAGAGGAATTGGAGGAAGAGGCAGGGAGACAACAAGATCAACAGGCCCTGTCTGCCAGGATTCTGCGTGATCAGATTATTAATGAGCGATACCAGTAACCTCAACGATACCTCCCCATTCGCCAACAGTCCCACACTCCTTACCTTTTCTCTCCACACGACCATCAAATCGTCCTCCTTATGATTATACATTGCTTCCTCCCTCAGCCCATCGCAGAAATAAACACCACCACCAAATACAAATTCAAAACCACGTATATAGATTTACACATGAAATGATTCAAACAAACTGATACTATTCACCCTTGTGCATTCCCTTAGTGCCTATTGTTCGTGTGCCTTTACCATTCCTAGTGCTCCTATAAGGTGCATCCCCAATGGCTGGAGCATTTTTTTTTATTCGTTCATGGGATGTGGGCATCGCTGGTGAAGCCAGCATTTATTGCCCATCCCTAATTGCCCTTGAGAAGGTGGTGGTGAACCTCCTTCTTGAACCGCTGCAGTCCATGTGGTGAAGGTTCTCCCACAGTGCTGTTAGGAAGGGAGTTCCAGCATAGATTTACTTTCCAACGGACTTCCTGCAGCCATAGTGCACCTCCCCTTTAAGAGGTGCAGGCTGCCTTTAAGTAGTGCTAACCATGCCCAATATCAGGGCCCCCTGCTGATGTGTGCAGCCAATCAACTGGGAAAATTGGGTAAATATTTGAAGTGTAGGAAGATACAGGGCTATGGAAACTGTGTGGGGCTGTGGGATTAATTTGGAATTACCCTAGCAAAAAGCTGGCATAGAAACAACAAGCAGAATGGCCTCCTGCTGTGCTGTAAACTTCTATTGTATTTTGGTTATGAGACATTGCAATTTTGTAAATAAAAAGAGGAAGAAAAAGCAATTAATAAAATGTCATCTTGTCACCATAACCTCATGGAAATGAATCACAATTCCATTAAACTGAATTAGTAATGCTGGCTGCTGTGTTTTTGTTACTACAGAATTTGTTAATATGAAATGTGCTTATCCAAATTGGGATATCTAAACTTATGCATTAAGTTTCTAAAACATTTTTCTTGCTGCATCTACAAACTTTAGCATTGAAGAAAAGAATAACATTGGTACAGGCATTATGAAAAAATGTTTGACTATTGAACTCCCTCTTGCACTTGACAGTTAATTATTTGATCTTTTAATATTTTTAAACAGACAAGTAAATAGCTTATGAGTCATTCTTTAGTGTTTACTTACAAATTCTAACTGCTTTATAATTAGATGCACAACTGGCCCATACATAGTTGTGTACAGTACAGATGTGCACAAGTATGTATACATCAATAAATATACATTTGAATGACACACACTCAAATATATTTGCAAGAATAATTGACTGGAGGTAGAGAGTCAACAATCTTTCTTTTTCTTGACTAGTTCAGTATGAGGAGGCATTTGATGATCGAAGAAACTTTCTCCTCGTTGATGATGATAGAAGCACTGATTGGTGAGAAGTGCCAGCCATTTTCCATCCATTAATTTAAACGGACAGAGAACCAAATGCTGCAGGCCCACGGTTTCCCTGCAACCGTCATTCTTTGTTTGCAATGCCTGATCAGAGAGTCAGCCCTTTAATGACACAGCTGAACTGAGTTTGAGCAATCATACTTAATTTCCTGCTTAATAAAGAACCTGAACAAATCTTAATATCAGCACCAGTTACACCAATTTAGCAATCTCACCGAACAACAGTTGCAAAAGAGCCAGAACAGGCATGATGGGCCAAATGGCCTCCTTCTGCGCTGTATCACTCCATGATTCTATGACATCCCAGGAAGGGGATTGGAGTGGGTTGTGGGGGGTGGAATCACAACTCCTGTGGAGTCGAGGGGGCACTGCTGCTCCTGCTTATCCTGGCCCCATCGGAAGGTGTTTTGGGGAAAAAAAATCAAAAACTTCCCTTTGATTGGCTGCCACGGGGGCCGCTGGATCATGAAGTGACCAATTTGTGAACATAGAATTACATAGAATGTATGGCACAGAAACAGGCCATGCCTCCTCTCACCCCTCTTCATCTGAACCTATCAGCAAAACCTTCGATTCCTTTCTATTTGTGTACTTATTTGGCTTCCCCTTAAGTACATCAGGGGTCCTTTAACAGGTGTCAGGACCCTACTTTACATATTCAAGGGGCCTGACGCCTGTTTTACACTGAGCATTGCACTGAGCAATTTAGCCAATCATATGAAATGGGTATCCAGGGCTGTTCGGGACTGAGCTGTATATATGTTCATTTTAAGAGGCAAGTAAAACGTTTCTTTGTACAATTGTGAGGTATTTTCTGCACCATTTTTCTTGTTTTCTGTTGGGTTTTTTTTAGGAGTCTTTGTTGCAATTATTACGCTGCTGTCTTTTTTCCAACAGCTGCAGTAGTGGTATAGTAGCAGGTTTCCCCAAAAAGCACAGGTCCCCAACACCTGTACTTTTTGGAGGAAGAAAAGAGGACCAATGGAGGGATGCTGAGCAGGTCAGGCTGCATTAGAGACAGTCTGTACCCAAGCACTAGGACCCACACAGCACAATCTACAGACAGATGTGCACATACCTGCATTCATCAGACAAACAATAACTGCAAAGACTTCTATTTATAAGAGTCACTGTAACAAAAGTTATGTTACATGCTCCAACCAGATCTGCAGCTAAACTCTTTCACAGGCCTAGCATTGCCAGATGGCTGTCAAGGCCGCAACCGCACTGAATTTTTATGCTTCAAGATTATTTCAGTCTTCCCCAGGGGATATCAGCTAAGTAAACTAATCGGCTGTCCATAGACATGTCAGGAAAGTGACTGATGCTTTAGTTGGTCAAGCAAGCAATTTCAATTCTTTCCCCATGGACAACTGACAGCAGCATGAGAGGCTGTTCAATTTTACAGAGTATCAGGAATCCCAAAGGTCCAGGGAGTAAGAGATTGCACCCATATGGCCCTATGTGCTCGGTCGCACAATGCCATTGCTTACATTAGCATAGGAACATAGGAACAGGAGTCGGCCATTCAGCCCCTCGTGCCTGCTCCACCATTTGATAAGATCATGGCTGATCTGTGATCTAACTCCATATACCTGCCTTTGGCCCATATCCCTTAATACCTTTGGTTGCCAAAAAGCTATCTATCTCAGATTTAAATTTAGCAATTGAGCTAGTATCAATTGCCGTTTGCGGAAGAGAGTTCCAAACTTCTACCACTCTTTGTGTGCAGAAATGTTTTCTAATCTCACTCCTGAAAGGTCTGGCTCTAATTTTTAGACTGTGCCCCCTACTCCTAGAATCCCCAACCAGCGGAAATAGTTTTTCTCTATCCACCCTATCTGTTCCCCTTAACATCTTATAAACTTCGATCAGATCACCCCTTAACCTTCTAAACTCTAGAGAATACAACCCCAATTTGTATAATCTCTCCTCGTAACTTAACCCTTGAAGTCCGGGTATCATTCTAGTAAACCTACGCTGCACTCCCTCCAAGGCCAATATGTCCTTCCGAAGGTGCGGTGCCCAGAACTGCTCACAGTACTCCAGGTGCAGTCTAACCAGGGTTTTGTATAGCTGCAGCATTACTTCTGCCCCCTTGTACTCTCGTCCTCTAGATATAAAGGCCAGCATTCTATTAGCCTTATTGATTATTTTCTGCACCTGTTCATGACACTTCAGTGATCTATGTACCTGAACCCCTAAGTCCCTTTGGACATAGGAAGGGAAATAGGAAGGGAGCCCAGTCTTTCAATTTTCTGATGGAAGGTCATCGACCTGAAACATTAACTCTGTTTCTCTCTCCACAGATACTGCCTGACTTGCTGAATGTTTCCAGCATTTTCTGTTTTTATTTCAGATTTCCAGCATCCACAGTATTTTACTTTTCTTTCTATGTTCAACTTGTTTGTGATCATCAAGTCAATTCTCACTTCCTGGTCAGCTGTCACAATGCCTTCATTTTAAGGCAGTGCACCGTCCCACAAATATTTGACTCACAGAGGCAGGTCTCAGGGTGATTCCTGGTTTATCAAGGTTATTCTCTAGACCCATGACATGACACTTGGGCCATTTCCAAGGACTTTAGCTGAACATTGTGTTCTAATGTGGTACTGAAATCAACCATAGTAATCATTGAGCACACCATTGGCATGTTGAACCAGTATTTCAGGTGCCTGTATTACCTGAGGGCATCCTGAAATACAGCCCAGGTAAGATTTCAGGGATCATTGTTGTGTACGGCATATTACGCAACTTTGCCCTGCAAAGGCCATATCATTGAGGCCCCAGAGGATGAAGACTCACAGACGCATTAGGGACAATGAAGGGGAACAGAAGAAGCATGAAGAGGCTTCAGAGCATAATTCAAGGCTAACTGCAATAGCCATTCGGCAGGCTGTCAAGCAGAAGACGTTTTTCTTAACTTGCAAATGTGGCCACTGCATTAATAGTGCTGTCTGCATCTTCTCGTGCTCTCCACAGTAAACTTTCACCTACAATGCTTTAATCTTCCAGGCAACTCACAAAAATCCCATTCATGCCATCCAATGAAACATGTTCTCAAACCTTTGCAAAAATACTCTACACACTGCTTCAGTGCTCCCAGATTTTTGAAGTCAGACCATGTCATGTATGCGAGCGCCTAGTGTTTGCTTCCATGGTGCTTTTCCTTGATGACTGTGTGTGACGTATGTGCTCTCACCACTAACCTTATGCTTCATTTAGGTTCTAGGTTCATTTAGGTGGCTGACTGCTCTACATGCTTCTTGGGATTGAGGAGCCTACATCCACTACGATATGGGTAGCCTAGGCCTTTGTGTTTTCTGTGCAAGCATCAGAAGGAGCTTATAGGAAGACCTGAATGCTTTGATGTCCAGAGAGACAGCACCATCATCACCTTCCATTCCATCATACCGCTGCTCCTGGGCAGTGCCGCGCCATGGCCGCTGTTTGGTCTTACAGCACACCTAATGTCACTAAGAAATATCAGTGAAGCTCCGGATCATGGTTTACTATAAACTATCTCCAAGTCTGGTAAAGCTGGAAGAGATAACCTGCTCCATTCTGGAGCCCTAGGCCTCTATGGCATCGACTATCCTTAGGGCATCTGACATGGGGTGAGGAGGGGCACCACTACAGATGTCCCTGGAATTGCCACAGCCTTATAGTGAACTGCAATGTTGAGAAACAATCATTTGAGGCTTCACACATGAGGCTACTGGACCAGTCATTCAACTTTTTCCTGACTATTTCTTGGTGCATGGTGTTGTGGACAAGGTATTGACACTAGCCACCTCTTCCCATTTATTTTGAACTGATCTTGATGGCCTGCAGAGCTCAGTGCCAAAGATGGATTCCTTCTTCTGTTTCACTTCCTTTAGAAGAATCTTGATAGCTCCATCAGAGCAGTAAGCTGTGCAGTGGATTATACTATTCCTTCCAGACATACTTTCTTCTCCAGGAACATGCTGCATCCAAATTTTCAAAATGCCTGCTGTTCCAGGACTTTAAATCCTGCCCACCAGCAGAATTGATTCCCCATCGCAGCCTTTTCCACATCTGGAGCATGCCCACAGTATTAAAATCTGTCTGACTTTGTATTTTGTAGGTGCCTCAGTGGATGTCTTTAACCTCAAAAGATGTCTCCCTGTGAAGGACAGTACATAACCTTGAGGATCTGTCCTCCATCTTTTCTCCTTTCCCGCTTATGGTATGTCCACTGTTGCCAGAGTAATCTATCCCATCCTCTTGCCTTGATTCTTCCTCATGGTCTTCCTCATCCTCCTCAGACACAACAATAATGAGTCATAGTCTAAAGACTCAGCCATAAATGAAAATATGGATGAATCATTTGTATGGATATAAATTTATATTTATGAATATATGACTTTGAAGTGTACATCATCGGAGGAGGTATTTTACTTCAAATTGCAATCTAGTAATTGTAATGTCGTTAATATTTTATATGCTAATTGACATAAAATAATTCACAATATTAAAAAATTGTCAGAATCTGAGGAATAATAAATTGATCCTCTCACTTATGAAGTTGAAAAGTGGGGCCATTTTCTTTTCAATAGCAATCAGTTTTATTGCTGACACGTTTCCATCTTTTCCCTTTAGTCTTCAATCTTCTTTAAGGGCTATCTTATTGCGTGCCATCCTTTTAAAGTTATCGCGGTAGTTCCTGCATCCCCCTTAATTCTGTAAAATTTTAAGCTATTTTTAAGCTGCCTTAGCTCAAGCATATTTATGGCCAGTTGGTAGAGGTAATTTGTTTTTGATGTCCGCAATATTCACTCCTCTTTTAATAAACTGTATTTCCTATATCTAAAGTTCCTGCTGTGTTACCTTCTGTGCTACCTTGGTTTTGCATTCCATTTTCACATATTTCCTGTCTGATCGCTGTCGTAATTAAGGTCCCGTGCTTCATTTTCAGTTGATAAGCTGTTAAATTTGCCTTTTTATCTGTTATTTCCCATTGTATGGCTTAATTACAGTGCATGAATGTAGAAAATAGTAATATTACAGCTATGCAGTGACTACGTGGAGTTCATGCATAGTTAGTGCCAAAAATATTCCTTTAGGCCCATAAAGAATGGTTTAGCCCATTATTCTCAAGCATTCTAAGTTGACTTTTTGCTGTATATTAAACGAGTGAGTATTTTATATCTGAACGTTTTCCTTTTGAATATTCACCATGATGTCATTTACCAAGACTTCTAGCTAGATCAGGGAGATACAATTAGAAAAGACATACTTGCTCTCGAGGCAGTACAAAGAAGGTTCACTCGGTTAATCCCGGGGATGAGGGGGCGGACATATGAGGAGAGGTTGAGTAGATTGGGACTCTACTCATTGGAGTTCAGAAGAATGAGAGGCGATCTTATTGAAACATATAAGATTGTGAAGGGTCTTGATCGGGTGGATGCAGTAAGGATGTTCCCAAAGATGGGTGAAACTAGAATTAGGGGGCATAATCTTAGAATAAGGGGCTGCTCTTTCAAAACTGAGATGAGGAGAAACTTCTTCACTCAGAGGGTGGTAGGTCTGTGGAATTTGCTGCCCCAGGAAGCTGTGGAAGCTACATCATTAGATAAATTTAAAACAGAAATAGACAGTTTCCTAGAAGTAAAGGGAATTAGGGGTTATGGGGAGCGGGCAGGAAATTGGACATGAAGCTGAGTTCGGATCGGTCAATGCCCTGTGGGTGGCGGAGAGGGCCCAGGGGCTATGTGGCCGGGTCCTGCTCCGACTTCTTGTGTTCTTTAGATTTGTGGTTGGGATCAGATCAGCCATGATCTTATTGAATGGCGGAGCAGGCTCGAGGGGCCGATTGGCCTGCTCCTGCTCCAATTTCTTATGTTCTTATGTTCTTATGTACAATTATATCTTTCGTGTAAACTGGTGGCTGAATTTTTGAGAGTTTGGCTGAAAAAATTTTAAAACTTTCATAATGAAAAAAAGGTCAATGTCAAGATTTTGAAAAATAATGCAGCAGAGTTCTAAGCTTAGTGGATCTACCAATTGTTTTCCCAGAGAGACTGTGAAATGTCCAATAAGCACTTAACCCAGATTAAGAAGAAACTTGCAGTCAACAAAGAATGCTTATTGTTGATGGCATTGCTGGATCTGAGATGTGAAGACTTTTTGGAAAAGTAATTGAATGAAGCTAGTTTTGAAGAAGTTATCCTTTAAGATTGGCAATCTGCAAGATAAGCCCAACTAAAATAATTAGACTGGAGTGTGGACAGTTTTGAGCTGAATGGTTCTCTTCTCTCTTTCTATCTCTAGCTATTACTGGGTACAGAGAATGAGGCTTGAGATGTGGTTTCAGAAGAGAGATGTGTACTGATACCAGATTCTGTAAAGTTTTATTCATTACTCAAGATGTTCAAGTTGCCTCCCATGTGTAAAGACAAACCTATTGACAAAGGACAAACTCCATCTGTTATCAAGTTTGATTGCAGTATGTTTTGTTGGCCTGACTGCATTGATCAATTACCTGCTCTTCTGTGTCACAGTAAACTGTTTTTATTTTATCCAACAGCGTCCACCACTCCACCTGAAGTCAGATCATGAAGAGAGTTGAGCAAGCGATTGAGCTAACTCTTATTTCATGATGTTAGTGTTAGCTGTGCCTCAGTGGTAGCACTCTTGCCTCTGAGGCAGAAGGTGGTTAGTTTACAGTCCACTTCAGGGACTTGAGCACAAAATCTAGGCTGACACTTTAATGCAGTACTAGAGGAGTGCTGCACTGTTAAAAGTGTCGTCTTTCGGATGCACATTAAACTGAGTCCCTGTCTGCCCTCTCAGGCGGATGTAAAAGATCCCATGGCACTATTTTCAAGAAGAGCAGAGAAGTTCTCCCCGGAGTCGTGGACAACATTTATCCCTCAACCAACATCACTAAAACAGATTATCTGGTCATTGGTGAGACCGCACCTGGAATACTGCATACAGTTTTGGTCTCCATACTTAAGAAAAGACATACTTGCTCTTGAGGCAGTACAAAGAAGGTTCACTTGGTTAATCCCGGGGATGAGGGGGCGGACATATGAGGAGAGGTTGAGTAGATTGAGACTCTACTCATTGGAGTTCAGAAGAATGAGAGGTGATCTTATTGAAACATATAAGATTGTGAAGGGGCTTGATCGGGTGGATACGGTAAGGATGTTCCCAAGGATAGGTGAAACTAGAACTAGGGGACATAATCATAGAATAAGGGGCTGCTCTATCAAAACTGAGATGAGGAGAAACTTCTTCACTCAGAGGGTAGTAGGTCTGTGGAATTTGCTGCCCCAGGAAGCTGTGGAAGCTACATCATTAAATAAATTTAAAACAGAAATAGACAGTTTCCTAGAAATAAAGGGAATTAGGGGTTACGGGGAGCGGGCAGGAAATTGGACATGAATTTAGATTTGAGGTTAGGATCAGAGCAGGCTCGAGGGGCCAATTGGCCTACTCCTGCTCCTATTTCTTATATTATTATGTTCTTATTATCTCATTCCTGCTGGTGGGACACTGCAGTGTAAAAATTGGCCACTCGTTTCCTACATTACAACAGTGTCTATACTTCAAAAGTATTTCATTGGCTGAAAAGCACTTTGGAATGTCCTGAGGTCATGAAAGGCACTATATAAATGCAAGTTCTTTCTTTTCTTTTTTTAGCACAAAACTGAAACAACATATATAGGACCAGAAAAGTCTCAACAATCCATCTGGCTGGTCTCAAAAACTAATGCTAACATAAAGTGAAACTAATGTCAGAATCAAAAGTATATGGACAAATGAAATGTTGATGGGTGAACGATGACATTCCATCTACAGTATACTCCACCCAGCACCAGCTCCTAATCATATAAGCAACTGATTATGTTGAAATTGGTGATGCCAGCAGAATTGACCAATATTTATGTCACTTTGCTCAGCCTTAAAGACAAGCTGTTAGATGATTAAAATAGCACTTTATTAGCTATTTCTATTTCTAATATCTAAAATATGATTAATTACTCTTCCATTCCAAACAACTTAAAGGGTGTGACAAACTTTCAACCACATAGATAACAATAGCCAATCCAATCAGCAAGTAATGCCTATACTATAATCCAGATGGAGGCAGAAATTCTTATTTTTTTCATGTCCACATTCATTACATTTTCTTTTACATACTTCCCATGTCAGGCACTTTTGCCCAACTAAGACAGTGGCTAGATAGCCCGCTATCAGGTCTCTATCTGGAAACAGATCATCTGCCACTACTGAGCTGGGCAAAAATGCTGCAGATTGACTTGCTTTCCATTTTGCTCTCCCATCCTGTGGGGTACACCATTGTTTCCCATAGGTGCTTCAACCAGTTGGACCAGCTAAGATCCAGAAGTATTACAGACTTCAAAAACAAATTACCATGTAAAAATCCAAGAGAATCTGTATATATTACCTCTCTAATACTTGTTAATGCACCAATATTTTTGTGCTACTGGGCCATTTATTTATCAAACAATGGAGTCTTCTCTATGGCAGTCTTCTCCTGCCATATCTATTGGGCAAGTAGGAAATAGATTGGAAAATACTACAATCTGTTCTGATTAGAATGGGCTGTACCCCTCCGACTATGAACTTTGTACCTTTGATGAGAATTTAATGATACTGGACTAAAGTTAAAATATTTCATTATGTTCCTGGCATTATGGTTTGTTTTAATGACATAAATTAAAAATTTAAGATAAATGTTGTATCCGGACAACCTAGTGAAATTCCAGGCACATATCCAGCTGTAGAATTAGCTTGATCCCAAAATCCATGGGAATTTGTTTTCTATCTCTTTAATGACTATCCTCCTACAATGCAACGTTCTGCAGATCTGGAGCAGCCATGCAGCTGTGCTGGGATAATGCTTCCAAGTTTATTTTCTCAGTGGTGGTCTGGCCAGGATGATGTAGATGCTTGCCACATCTCTGGATGATATATAGTGTGTGGCTCTTACAAAGGAAGTAAGCAGAGCTGAAGAATGCCTTGCAAGCTCGACTTTTACTGTACATAAACTGTCATTTCACTGAAATCTATGGCCTGATTTCCCAATGAAAGAGCAGAACATTACAGGTCAGCTAAGACATTATTATATCAAGCCATTTTTATTTTGTAACTATTTTAAATAGCATTGAATATTATCTATCTGAATATTCATTGTGAGCTCAGAACTTTAGAAACCAGGTAGAAACTAGGAGTCATAATAAAGGGGAGGGATACAAATTGCTAACATCCCTGTCTCTTCCCCTCCCATTCTGCATCCAAAATGTGAGCGACAGCCAAAGGGTACCTAGGTATGTAAGAATAAATACAGTTAACTGCTGGTATGTGATAAGAATTCTAAATCAATGCAATATGTCGGAGTGGTTTAATTTTATCTCAGAAAAATGCAAAAATTAGAATTGCCATTTAAACCTATATCAGCTGTTGAGAAAGGCTGTTCTCCCACATAAATGTGTCATTTTGCAATTTGTTATCCACTGCCCCTTGCTCCACGTCTTGTACAGCAGGAATCAAATACTTCCACTCATACTATAATATTTGCCATGATCTTGATCACTGTCTCATCACATACAGACTGAAACTGGGGCTATGACAATGGGCCTGGCGATCAGGTCTATTCAAATCATTCATTATCTGATTTCAATTCTGCACATATCTTACACCAAATCCAATCCTGAACATAACTTTCAAAATTCAAAAACAATGCACAAATAAATCTACAGAGTGTATCCAATAGTGTGAGCTCTTACCGCATATGTTTGGACTGAGTAAAGCACATGTTGCATTTTGACAGTAATGTGTGAAGTAGGGCTTTAACGCTATTCCTGATAAAACTATAATGAAGATACTTTGAAATGATTCTGAAAAGTGCATCTAACCAACATTACTTTAATAGCATATTTCTTCAGAATAGTGTGGAATTTATATGGAGAAGAAATGCAGGCCAAAAGATTTGTTGTTTCTGTAAAGAGTTATTTCATAGGATAAACAATGTGACTTAAGTGATCTGGTTGAAAATGAGTTCCTTGCTGCTATGGTTTCTACTGATTGTAAAGAAACAAAATATCATTTAAAGATTAGAAGTTTGTTTTTGAAATAGTTGTGGTTATTTTAATATTTTAAAATATTCTGTTTTGTTTTAAGCAAACTCTACCCGATTTCAAAAAAAGATTAAGTTTCAGTAGTTCACTCACATAACTCAGTTTGAACTTGGGTGCTGATATATTGTTATGAAACTCATTTTGAATTGTTACATTTATGCACTCCCAGGTTTGTTTATGCTATAATCTATTCTGGATAGGATGGCAACACTGTGCTTGGCTTGTAATCTGTAACTGTGTTTATATAAATATATACAGATTTTATGACTTTTAAATAAAAGATATTTGTAACTTTTGTATGAGCCAAAATGTCATCTCCATATATCTCTCATTAGCAGGACAGCAAGTCACATATTTTTCCATGGCATAAACTTCAATACAGTTTCATACCCAGTCAACAGAGGCCTGTTTGTGGTAGAGTGAGCAGGAATGTGTCTCCATTCCCCATTCCCCAGTGAAAAACAATGCTGTGCTATGGCGCTGCCACTAAAACACCCATCTGAGAACTGGCAAATGATAACTGGGATTGGCAGGTTGACGTGACATGGCTCATGCTGATCACCAGAATATAAAACTACTATAATCCCAAATTAAAGCAGATTCATTTTCACACAATTATGTCCACCTTATGTACCATCTTTTTTATATCTTTATGCTATAGGCAGAATATTGAAAAGTAATTTAATAGAATGCTAAAACTGGTGCTGCTAAATAATTAAAATCACAATTTCCTCTTTGAGACCATACAGCAATCAAGATTGGCACGCAAAGTATAGACTACTAATAAATGGCACAATAAAACATGATGAGTTGGAGTTCAATTTCATTGTACTCTGTCCACTGAAAATATAAACAATGATAAGGGACTCTGTGGTGCTGAGAATTAGTGAATTAACTCTCAATGCTTGAAGCAGAGATGGATGTAGTTTTAAATTCCTGTTACACTCAGATCCCAAATGTAGCCACGTCGAGCAGGGAGACGCTGAGCAGAAGCTGCAAAGGAACAGAGCACAGCAATTTGAAGAGGAGAGTCAAGCCTGGACAATGGAGGACAATGATAGTAGCCTGGGAGCAGATCATAAACAAGCTTATTGGTGCAAACGTCCCAAGCCAGGTAACAAAGAAAGGGTTACAATTAGTGGAAAAAAAGGGGAAAATTTGCCCAAAACTAAAATTCACATAAAATAGAAAAACAGAAACCGTTGAAGAGGTTTTACAAACAGGTTAGGTCATAACCCCAATCTGTTACACAGTTTTGAAGGATCAGACTGGTCGAATGGCACACTGACTTAACATTGCCATATTAGTAGTGCTGAGACAGCCAGCCTTTAGAAAATAAGCTTTAAGCAACCACAGTTCTAAAATGTATTTTCAGAGTTAGACCCATATATCAGTTATTTCACATAGATCAAGCCGTTATTAAGTTCTACCGAGTAAATAATAACAATAAAAAAGGAGCACATTCCTTGTTTCACTTTTAATGTTCTCACATTCAAATAAATACAAGGAAAAAATTTGTTAATATTTTGTAAGAGCATATAAAACAAAAACTAGGTGTAATAAAATTGCACAGTAGGAACCAATTTATTGTGCAATATTATTTCATCTGATTTTTGTTATGCAAAATGTGTTTCAAACATCTACTTTCTAATTAACTTTGTAAATATTTAATTGAGAAAACTGATACTAAGGACTTTTAAGGACTTTCTAGGTTTCATTGCATTAAACATGTCTGGGGGAAATGACCTTGTAAGCCTTCCCTTAAACTGAAAACTTACACAATCTCAGTGCTGCACATATCTCATTATAACATTTTTTTCCCCTGGTTGCAGTGGAAGCTTTATCATGGATCTCAGAGGAAATCCAAGTTTCATACAATGCATCCCTGATCAGAACTACTTAGTCCATCCTCACCCTAAAATAGATTAAAATTTGATGATTGGATTATATCAATAAAGAAAAGAAAGACTTATATTCATACAACACCTCATTATGCCTCTGAGAAATGTCTCAAAACACTTCATATCCAATTAATCACTTTGAAGTGCAACGACTGTTGCTATGTAGATAAATGCAGCAGCCATTTTGCAATCAGAAATGGATACAATTGACAAGGATTATTCAGCATTTAAAACTCAAGTACAGTGACTATACTGTGCAGTAGGTTCAGAGTGTGATTTGCAACCACAAAGACCCAATTAAATTACCTGGCTGCCAATTGGAATCTTGCCACCAGGAGAGAACTCTGCACACACCAACTAGTTGAATTTTTAATGTTTCGAGAACATGGGCTGGAGTGTCCATTTTTAAAAAAACATTATTAAAATAGACTAAGTTTATAAAATGCCCAGGAGGTTGAATGAATCCCCAAGTACTTTTTAAATCCAGCTTGACACCACATTGGAGTTAAACTGCACAGACATCAAACTCAAGCAGTGTGCAAAGGCCATCTTATAGGGGTTTCACACTGCATGTCTTCGATGCTGCAAAGTAGAAAGTGATTTGTAGCAGTACAAAAGTGCCAATATAACTGCGCTTTATGTTACAGAAATGCATTTGTTTTCTTTGGAGAAAAGAAGATTGAGAGGGCACATGACACAGGTCATTAAGATGTTGAAAGCCACAAATAATGCAGATTTGAGTGGGTGAATTGCCTCAAACTGTGAATGAGCATAAGATTAACAAGCCTGAAAGAAGCAAAGAAGTAGAAGTAGATGTATGAAACAGATTCATAGAAAAACAGTCAATGTTACATTGATGAACTCCTTTTAAAAAGAGCAAGATGAATAAGTGGTTATAAGAGCATATATTGGTTCCTGGTGGCTACAACTATTTTGATCAACATGTTCCTGAGAAAAGCAGTTTCAGTGGACAAAACTGCTAAACTGTCAAATTCAGCTGATTTGCCTGTTTTATAGAAAGTCACACTCCCACGCCAAGCACCAACCCAGATTTCACTCTTTTAACCCTTTACAGGTTGAGAGTATGCACAGATCTGGGATCAGTGATCTGGGACATTGGTTTCAATGAGGTTGAGACCATAAAAATGTCTTCTGTGGAATACGACTGGTCAAGGTTGTTCCATACATTTTTATGTTCTTACGCACTTAGATGAGATTTGGCAAAGCACTATATAATGGGAACAAAAGGTCAAGTTCAAACTTTAGAGAATTCTGATTTCCAGAATAGTCCAAATAAAAACAGTTTTAGCTCTTGGGCTGCTACTGATGAGAGGAATTATTTTGGTGCACTGACTCTACTAGACTGCCAACCAGTTATCTCATTGGGTGCTTTGTACTTGCAACCAGAGGCCAAACAAAGATATGAAATGTTGATCTAGTAGTCCCAATGAGATAATCAAGGAAACAATGATATTCAGTCTCTTGATTAGCTGGGAAAACAGTCTTTGGTATCGGTTGTAAGCAACCAAGAGCAAATTTAAGAGGTGTGGGGTTCAGCTCAAAAATGGAGCACAGGCTAATGAAGGCACAGGAGAAGAAGTACATTTAGATTTCAAACTCAAAATAAATAAGAACCACGGTGTAAGTAAGTAATATTTTAAAGTATATGTTAAAATAGTAAATATTTTAGAAAGAATAGAAATGAAAAGTCAAAAAGAGCAGAAGTAAAGTTTTGAAAATCTTTCATTTACATTTAAACTATAAAAGTCTGTTATTTCCTCTAATATCTGAGCAGCACTGTTACTCTAATGAGGGGATTTTTTTTTAGCTTCATGGTGTGGAAATTGAAATTTAAAAAAAAGGCTTGCCAAGGAGAACAGAGTTTCTTGGAACCATCAACAGTTTAAGGGTCAAAGAGCTTCATCACCACAAAATGGCTGGGGTGGATAACTTACTTTGTGACATGAACTTGTGACAATGGAGCATTGCACCAAAGTTACACAACTAAAACCATATTGTGGGAATTTTCTTATTTTTCCCTCTCTTTTCTCACCAGTTTTCTGCCCTTCCCTTTGAAGATGTTGACCCCTTACTGAGGTATAATTCCACAGACACTGCTTGCGCTCGGATACCTTGCCCAAGTGGCCTTTATTAATATTTCTTTATTTATGAGCATTGTGTGAGTGGTGGCAGGGCATTTGAATATGTGGAAGGGGGGCAGTCACAGCTGAGCCCTGATCCTGCCCTCACCCAATGTCCACATTTGTGGACTAACACCAGGGGTCAGTCACTGAATAGCAATCAGGACCGTAAGCCAGAGGTGCTGCCTACTGCCATCCTGACTGAGATCAACTAACAGCACAGACAGGGGATTAAGTCTGGGACTGCTCTTTATCTATGTGGCTCGACTACTAACTAGATAGGGGGAAGTCTAATATGGAAAATAAGGCACTAGATATATTCGAATCAAAAAATGGTGCATTATAATTTCATCGCCGGAAAACACCTGGATCCCCCTGCAGCTTGGCAGAACATCAGATCGTTGCTCCAGAGGACCTACTTTGTTACTTGTATGAATACATGCCACTTAAAGCCCAGAGCTGTAAAGTGCCTCTTTGTTACCAAAGCGATATACCTGGAAGGTTGTTTTTAAATGGAACCTCCGCTTAATTTTAGATCTGTTCTTCTTCTTTCGTACAAGGTCAGCAATCGTGCCTAAACTCCAAGGATGCAGAGCAAGCGCAGATGTTTGTTTTCTTTGAGCCCTGACTCAATAACATGAGATATCTCTTGCTTATCCCTTTAGTGGAAGAAATAAACAAATCATTGCTGTTGTCACTTCGTTGCGTCTATTGTCGACGTTTGGAATCTGTTGGAAACAGACTGTTAGACAATCAGCGCAAAGATGCTAGTAACGTACACACACATATATATATGTATATATAGACATATATGTGCCTCGCCTAATCTGAGGAAAGAAGATAATATATGCCCACACAGTTACGGACGTTTAAATATAAAGCAAACTTTTATTTACATGATTTGAAAAGACCTGCGGTTAAAGAAAATATATATCTTTTATATGATGCTTCCTTACACAGCAAATGACTATCAAAGTCAGCTCTGAAATTCAACGTACCTACATTATCTTGCACGACAACATTAAAGTCTGGTCACTACTATAAATGAAGACGTAAAGATCCCTTTCGCACTTTGACCAGCAAAGTACTGCAACAATATCGACACGCCAGGAGTGTAAGAACACGCGTCCTTGTGATTGAACCTAGGCTGGGATGGTCACAGAGATCCGGCCGTCTCTTCGTCAATCAGTGTTTGTTCTTTGTGATTTCTCGTTTTCGCCCGTCTTTACTTTTAACTGTTATTTTTTTATAGTCACGATGCTGTAGTCCCACACAAACGACCTGTGTTAACAACCTCTTTTAGCTCATTCTCTGGTTTTCCCGCCACCATAAACGGCCACGTCTGAAATAAAAAGGAAATAAATATTGGTTAATATTGGTTCATTAAAAGAAGAAACCAAACGAAGTTTGTTCATTGTTAGTTTGCTGGTACTGCCTGCGATTTCTACATTATGCAATCTTTTATGTCGATAGTTCAGATAGTTTTAATAAAAGAGGGAAAAACATGAAGCGTGCAACTAAAGAGACGAAGTACCTCCATCCAAGTCCAATCCAAATCTGCACAAAGATGTTATTTGTGAATCGTTACCAAAACGTAGAGGTGAAACCAATGATCGAGCAATGAGCGGAAACCAATCACCATTTACTACTGATCAGTTGAAAAAAACAAAGTAGTGGGTGGAACAGTGTGAGAACTCAAGTTTTGATTATTGATATTTTACATTATAAGTAATGCAATGATGTTTAAACGCCGTTAAAATACTAGTACTGTACATGTTCAAAAATGGCCCCAAAATGATTACCATGGGCAAGACAACAAGACTACAAGAAAATGAAGTTTCAAATCTTGTACTGGGTTTGATTGTTTTATGATCGGTGACGTCTTCTGCTCAATAAAAAGTTTTAAATGTTGTATTTCCGGAGTAGTAGGTTGTAAATATTTCAGCAGACAACAAATCCGCTCCATATATCAAAACAGGTCAGGTTTAGATTGTATACTAATCGCGTGTTAATGACACAGATCCCATATATATACTTCAAATATTCTAAATCGATTTAATTGACGCTGTTAATTATTTGAAATAGTTCGATTTAACACTTTTACAATGTGAATCAACACGCGAAACCATCTCAGGAACGTCAATCCTCAGGTTCATTCAATAAAATCAAATTCTGAAATATTTAATAAATGAAACCAATGGAAGTTTCACAAAATTTACTAAGATATTTCAGGTGAAAATTTGTAATAAAAAAGTACCGATTTTAAACACTTCAAGATAATTACTGTTGAGGGGGAAACTTGTGTCGATTACACACCAGTACAGCTACGATGTTCCTACCTTTATCGATAAACGGCTTGCAACATTAAAATAAAAAAAAACATCACTAAGGGGTTAGCAGTCAGAAAAAATTGATCATTTTGTCAATGGCTTTTTTTCATTTGGATTAAGGACAACATTTGGATAATGCACTCGTACTATAAATATTGTTATGATATTCTTAGATCTTTCTTACTGAGAAATTCTAGTCCCTGTTCATTTCACTAAACGTGAACGTGTTCAAATGATCTTTCAAGAGTTTTCCGTTTTGAAGATGAGTTATAGTTCGCAACAATCCTGCCATTTTTACCGAGAAACTGCAAATCCGTATTTCCTTAAACACAGGAGGAACTGTTTAAAGTCCACAGAATCTTGTTATTTTCTAGTACACTTCGAAATCTATTAGGAAATCTATTTGTTCCCAATTACAATGGGCGAAGGTGACTTTGGAAAATGAGTGAAATGGATAAAATGATGCTTTTACTAAGTATCAAACAGATACTGTAAGGCCCACAGGCAGTTTTCCAAACAATGGTTGAAGTTTCACAATATCTGCATTCAATTACTTGACAAACTTCCCCATAGTTTTATTTTAATGCAGCAGTAAACCAGTAAAAACTGAGAACATTGTGCAGAGGCAAAGTAAAACGGTTGAACATTACTGTTTAAATAGGACAGTAAAGTGAAACAAGTCCCCTCCAGTTGGACATAGATTTAAAAGTTTTGAAAATGCATTCCCGCCTTTTAAAATGTAACATTAGCCAGATCTACTAGATATTTTTTGATTAAAGTGATTTGTGACTGACTATGGCAAATAAAAAGGCAGTGTATATTTTATTTGGGACAATTATGGAGTGCATGTACAAAAGATTAGTATCTCTATGAGGTTTATACTGCGGAGATCGTTTAGTTATATTGCTAATCAGGCTGGCTCATCATACATCTTATGCCAAAAATCCTTTAAATTTAATTGGAATTTGCATACAGTACTTCTACAGCAAACCTACATACAACGACATTAATTTTCAGTTATTGTAGTTTGATTTAATCCATGCTTCCGCGCCCGTACAATTTGAGGAGTATATTTTAATCTGTATGTAAATGTTTTAAAGTTCTTTTACTAAACTGCCATTATAAACCTTCCCAGTTTGGTAAAATATTTTCTTTACATTAACACACAGAGCAAAATAAACCTCTCACTGCTCATTTTAAGGGTTCCAACTTTTGGTAGCTTCGCTTAGAGAAATTATTTTTTTCTTACCACAAAGAATTGCAATAATCTCTAACTCCTAAATTGAAGCGGGCTTTCTGATTCGGTTAAGCAGCATGGGTTGCTGTCTCTGAGTTGTCTGTTTAAAGCCACTGTCCTTGTTTGCTTATCTGTTAACGTCTGGTCAGTTTTATAAATACAAAACTGCCGAAATGTCTGAATGCACAGGGATTGATTTGGGAGAGGGCTCTACCAATAGATTCGTGTACACACACATATATACATATATGCAGACCCATTCACATAATCACACACATACATACATACATACACACATATATACAAAGTCATTCACATAATCACGTACATACATTCATATATACAAACCCATTCACATACACACATACACAAACATATATACAAACCCATTCACATACACACATACACAAACATATATACAAACCCATTCACATACACACATACACAAACATATATACAAACCCATTCACGTAATCACATACACATATATACAAACATAGTCACATACATATGTACAAACCCGTACACATAACCGCATGCACACATATATGCAAACATAGGTCCATAGCGTAATTCATGCACATAATAACACATAAAAACATCCACTAACACGTACTCTCCAACATACATACTCGCACACACACGGTCTTTTAAAAAAATCATGAAAAGACCTCTGTCTTACTAAAAGGGGGAATCCTACCAGGTTAACTGGATGAATGTAACCATTCTCAAACTTGTCGTTGGCTAGGATCTGTCTCAGATGGGCAATGTAGCTGGATGCCAGCCTCAGGGTGTCGAGTTTGGAGAGCTTTGTGTCTGGTGGGACCCAGGGCAGGGTGGTTTTAAGCCTGGAGAAGGCTTTGCTGAGCACTCTCATCCTGGCCCTCTCCCTGGCGTTTGCTGCGTTACGCTGGACCTGTTTCCCTTCCTGGGTCACCCCATTCAGAGAAGATTTCTTGGAGGCCGTCTTGCGCCTCTTTCCCGAAGCCCCCCTGAACTTCTTTGGGGACTCGTGTTCATAGTTGGAGCTATCTTCATTGCTATCGTTGGAGGTGCAGAAATCCTTGTTAGATTTCCTTTTTATCCCATCGCATTCCTCCTCTGTTCCCAGCGCTTCCATTTCCTGGAGGTCTTCTGCATCGCTAACGGACCCAGTGGACATGGTATCGCCACGATCTCCTGCAAATTCAGTTTTAATGACCGAAAAGACACAGAGGAAGTTAGGAATCTGGAGCTTTTCAGCTGGAGTGAATTCCTCAACTCAGTTTGATTGAAGACCCTGCGATCCGGATGGGACACCCGCAATTTATCTCGCTAGTTTGGAGGCGTGACTTAGCAATACGAAGGAGGGACCGCGAGGTTTTAACAATCACTGGATGCGCGCAATTCTTTCTGTAAGTATACATTTCCAAAAAACGATTAAAGAAATTCCGCTTCTTTTGTGGTTAGTCGATAAAATAAAACTTGAAAACATTTAACAACCAAATCTCTATAACTTGCAACGCGACTTTTATATATTCATAGCTTTTCGGTGAAGTTCGAGATATTCATATTAAAGGAGTATTGTAAGAAAAAGTTTCAATAATTTGTATTATTCCCAGTGAATTATTAAATATTTTATGTTAAAGTTTTCTGCAAATGGGTGACTTTTTTTATAAACATCTGCCGAATAGATGTTGAATGATTCTACAGCGGAGAAATATTTTCATTTCATTGAATCACAGAAAGTTACGGCACAGAAGGAGGCCATTCGGCCCATCGTGTCCCCGCCGACGAAAAAGAGCTATCCAACTTAATCACACTTTCCAGCAATTGGTCCATTGCCCTGTAGGTTACGGCACTTCAAGTGCACATCCTAGTACTTTTTAAATGAGTTGAGGGTTTCTGCCTCTACCACCTTTTCAGGCAGTGAGTTCCAGACCACCACCAACCTCTGGGTGAAAAGTTTTTTCCTCAGCTCCCGTCTAATCCTTCTATCAATTACTTTAAATCTATGCCCCCTGGTCACTGACCCCTCTGCTAAGGGAAATAGGTCCTTCCAACCACTCTATCTAGTCCCGTCATAATTTCATATACCTCAATTAAATCTCCCCTCAGCCTCATTTGTTCCAAAGAAAACAACCCCAGCCTATCCAAACTTTTCTCATAGCTAAAATTCTCCAGTCCTGGCAACATCCTTGGAAATCTCCTCTGTATTGGTAGATCTCCTCTGTCATTTCAATGCAGAGGGGTCATTTCACCATTATCAAAATAATACCTCACAGTAATTGTATGATTAAAACCCCCTTCTAGGTGATGTGCAATGCTGGTTTGTGCACCCAGTGGTGTGTCAGGGCTCCAGTTTGAAGCAACCACTTTGTTTTCTTTACTTCTGTTGTGATGTCACAGTTTTGATCTTAATACATCAATTTTAATCAACGTTTTAGTTCACCGTTGTTTACTCTACACCAAGCATTAAAAAATAGACAATGTATTAACACATGCAGATCAGAGCAAGCTTACAACCAGTAAGTTAAAAAAATCCCCCTACAAACAGATTATCTGGCCATTATCTCATTGTTGTTTTTGAGACCTTGCAGTGCACAAATTGGCTGCTGCGTTTCCTACATTACAACAGTAACTACACTTCAAAACTACTTCATTGGCTGTAAAGTGCTTTTGGGCCTTTTGAGGTCGTGAAAGGCGCTATAGGAATGCAAATCTTCCTTCCTTTTTCTTCCATGGCATGTGGAATCCGACATGTTTTAGAAAATATGTTGATTTATAGTTTAAGTTTGAGAAATACTTTGTTTTTTATGTTGATTTTGGGAACAAGCCTGGAAACTAAAATCGAACAATTGTGTCTTAAAGTGTCTTACGAGTTTGTAAATCAGGATGTTTATATATGTTTGTTCCTTGGTTTCAAAAAAAATTGTCCAAGTTTTTCCAGGAAAAACGCCATTGATTCTAACAGAATTTGGAAATGTTTTATATCACGCGAATACTTACTGTTTTGTTTACAGGGCTCAAGGTGCATCACGATTACCAATCAGGAATGATGACTAGATAACATAGATCTTACCGTAGTCTGAAATACCTGGGTTAAAAGGAATCGCACATGAGTAAAACATTGATCTGAAGACGTGCATCTCTCTATACATTCTGACTGTGTTTAAGGCTTTAGCTGAAAGCTCCCCTTTGAATTTCTGAGGGAACCACGGCCGATGAACTGCTGCTGAGAAACATGACAGATCTAAGAGGGACAATTACACCTTGCGTTATTTCTTCGTATTAATGTGTTATGGTGAAAAGAATCCACCTTCTAGAGAACGAGCAACAGATACACATTAATGCGAGTGGAGTGCAGATTTGGCATTCAACGCCTTTTCCCTCTTTAGTTGATTCCTTATTTCCATCACTTTTCCTTCCTTTCTGTTATTATCCTTTTCATTTGGACTTTTCCCTCACACCTTGATGCTGCTTGAGTTCCTACATACGATATCCTGCAGTTAGCGCTCTGAGAATATATCGTCAGAATGAGTGCTTTATGGAATGCAAAACAACTGGGCAGTAAATTCCGAAACTGTAAAGGCAGCGGTGCTAGATTTATGAAGCCTGTGATTCTCTGTTCTTGGACTTGTTTGTGCAGGTGGAGATGGAAATTACTGCCCGCAGATAAGATTTATGGTGGAAATGATTGATTTCGTAAACGAAGAGAAGAAGGTCCATGACTGAGGAGATTAATGGCTCATCATCAGCTAAGATTCAGTCCCGGGCCAACGCGCCCAAACCTGAGAAAAGGGATGTGAGATGGGGTCGATGGTAAAGGAGTTATGGGATAGAATATGAAAAAAATGTTTATTTCTGGACTATCCAAAATGGTTACTTATTCCTCGATGTTTATATACTTCATTGAACGTTCCCTGCATTAATCGCTGGACAGACTTTTCTTTTTATAATTATAATTAGGTTTTATTTTAAGTCACTTTTTGATCTGCACGACTTTGGAAATATATGTTGTAATTCTCAGTGATAAACATTATTTATTATTGAACTGTGGGCGTTTTGTTGTGCCTCTTATTCCGCCTGTGATCTCAGATATTGAGCTGACAGTGAAACTTCTTTCCTTATGGATCCTTATAAACACCAGCAAGCTTCATGCGTCTTCCATTCAAACATCTGTAACCCGCATTCCTTTATATAGCACTAGAGTGTAGCTTTATTTCTGAAACAGGCTTTTTAATCTTCTCGATCCGGACAGAGCTGGTGACAGTCTGATCCCTGTTGATTTGGATTGAGACCATTGTGAAAATAGAAATCGGTGTTTTAATAGATTATTTTTCGGGAGGGAACAGCTGACGGTATCCACCTGATAACCATTTACAATGATCGAATAACGTCAGCTGTTTGATTTGGGATGATATGCCAATCAAACCCAAAGACCATATTTTCTAACAAAATAATTTAAATGAATATTTAATGTATAGATGAATTAGTAACAACATGATGATCTCTTTTACTATATATATATATAAAATGACAGTTAATCTCTATTGTAGGCTACTATCCGGCTGCCCTTGGTAAAAGGCGACATCTTTAGAAGGGGGCAATGAGAACGATTGGAAGTCACATGCTTGGATCTGACAGGATGTCTAGGTTGTCATTTCCAAATCCGTTCTTTGGAATCCAACGGCATTAATGACTTGCCGTTAGTTGAGAATGACACAGAGTTAAACAGCTCAGCTCTTCATGTTGGTAAATATTTCTAGGTTTTGAGGCCTGAAATTTTTCTGTTGGGCGATTCAGCTGACGGTTCTAGGACTTTGGAGAAAAAAACCTTCTACCACCGGGAAACTGCCGCGGAAGGACAGGGGATGGTGACATGTGAAGTTAAGCTGTAGTCTGAAACTTTCTGCCTCACTGCACTTCAGAAGACTTCGTACCTGAATCACACTGCGCAGTTTCGGTGGATGTCTCGTCCAAAACATTGTATCGATCCAGACCTTGCACTATAACTGAGCGAAAAGAAAGTCCTATAAGTACTATATCCACTGCATTTCCTCGAAGAATTTGATTAAATTAGTCTAGCATGACTTGCCCTGTGCTGGTTAGTGCATACCGTTCTAAGTGTTCACTAATGTTATCCCTTATGATCTTTAAGCAGTTTCACAACTATCACAGTGAGGTTAACTGGTCTATAATTACCTGGCTTAACCACTTTCCACGTTTTGAACAGGTGTGTGACATTCGCCACCCTCTTGTCCTTTGTACAATACCTGTTGGAAAATTATGGCTACTGTCACTCACACTCCTTAGTATTCTGTAAACCAGCCAGGCTTTGTAACTTAACATTATGTCCATTTAACACTTCTAATGCAGTATTTTTTTTTAACATTGATATCAATGAATAGTTCTTCTACATCCTCCTCTGGTATTCCTGCAGTCCTTCCTCTGTAAATACAGAAGCAAAATATTTGTTAAGTCACTGCCATTTCTTTGTTCTGCACTATAAGATTGCTTCTTCATCTCTTAATAGTGCCAGCCAATCTTTGATTATCTTCTTGCTTTTGATGTGTTTATAAAAAAAAACTTTTGCTATTGTCCAATTTTATAATTTGAAGCAGAACAGATCTCAATTCCATTCCAATCTGTCTTGGACCTCATATTGTCACACACAGCAATACCAATTCACATTTATATTAATCTCTGGAATCCATCACTGCATACTGAACATATCACACATCAACTTGCTTTTATGACCTTGAATTCTAACTTAACATAGTTTTAATCCTGAGACTCACGGACAGACTCTGTCTCCCATCATATCACCTCCAACATCATATGCACCAGTACCAGAAGCACTCACTGATCTTCACCCACACTACAGAACCTCAACCTCTAATTCATGGCACTCATTCTCTGAGGCCTAAGGACAGCAGATCTTGAAAGTGGTCACAGTTTCACAGCAGATATAAAACTCTTCACATTTCATTACCCTGGCCCTCAGCTCATTGCAGTGCATACAATGTCCCCTGAAACTGCAAACTAACTATCTATTATATTATCCAATCCATTGTGCCATACAATATAATTCAACATAACCCATAACCAGTGGCGTGCCATCAACATGTGCCCGAACCAAGGAGACCAGAGGCCAGCCTCAGCCCTCATTTACATTATTTGGGAGAGCTGCTGATACCTTTTCACAACACCACAGGCAGTTTGTCCATTTTAAATAGATAACTGTCAGGCCACTTGCTTCACCAACAGTGGCTCTAAGGTAAATCCTGGAAGGAGTTGGAAAGGCAAGGGGTAAGGGGCCGGTCATGAGCGCTGTGAGTTGGGGGAGCACTCATGCTTATTTATTCTAAAAAACTGACCTTTTTTGCGGCTGCTGAAGACTCCTAAGCAGAACAGGCCCGGCTTCTGCTATGCTCATCACAATCCAATTTCTGCAAGGGGGCCTAAAACAGGCATTAGGCCCCTCATTTACATACGTAAGAGGCAGATGTCAGGGATGCCTTAAAAATGGTCCGACCCAATATCGGGTCTTTAAGACGTCCTTGGGGCACAGAACATTTGTCCCTAAAATTTGCCCTTGTTTTGCCTATTTTATGCTCATAAAACAGGCACAATGAGGCCCAATTTCTACCTCTAGGTCTCTGCTGGTAAATACTACCTGAATGACAATGTTCTGGAGCTACAGTATCTGCTGCATTATATCACTGGCTAGCAACCTTCATATTATCAACATCATAAATTATGGCTATCTTTGCCACTTAGGAGTTGTGAGATTGGACAATGGTATATTTTTCCATTAGCTCCTGCTTAGAAACATCCTCTGTAGATTGTCCTAGAGTTATCTTAAATGGGCTTCTATTAAAAGTGTCCAATACAGTAGTATCTAGGCATGAATATTTGTTTTTAAGGGAGGATCTTTGTTTCAGACCTTGTAAAATTCAAGCACTGCAGAGATGAAACTTAAGCCTAAATATTGCAGTCTGTCAACTCAGGAAAAATAATCACATTCCTTCCCCCCAAATAACATATCACTTAACAATTGGCAGTTATAATGCACCCTCAACTCCAGAAGAGATTGGGTGCAGATTTACCACTTGATCTTCATAGAAGTGGAAATTGGATATTAGCCCAAGATTGCCCAAGAATTAAGTGCCGCATGTACCTCATAAAAATTGAACATTTTACCTCAGGGAAAAGATAATATGGCAATAGCGGGTGTAAATCATCCATTCCGACAGATAGGATTAAGGATTGAGTACCTGTGTGCATTGCAGACTAGAAATGTGGGAGGTTTCTGTTATATTTTTTGTAGTAATATATTGTAACTCTTTGACCATTGAAAAGAGATGACATTAACAGCTAACTGGTTATCTTAACATCTCTTTTGACCCTTTCCTCTCACTGAAAAGCCCCTGCCTCTATTGATGATTGATGGAATAGTATTGACGACTGCCAACCTTGCATGCCACACTCTCATAGCTGAACGTGAGGGTTGGGAAACAAGGAATACTATGGAGGAAAAGTAAAATTGTGAAATTGGGCAGAAATAGTTGTCTCAGATAACTCTATGTGTGGTGCTTTAGGTATGTTATAATTTCATTAAGAGCAACACTTTGTTTTAAAAAAACACGGGCCCCAAACATCAGCATTAGACATATGTTGGCATAAGGGCCGAGATGCAACCAGTGGCAACTTCTGCTGTTGACCTTGGGACACTTTCCAGGATCAGGGGAAAGTTCCCTAATTTGCTTTCCAACATAAGAGATAGGAACAGGAGTGGGCCATTTGGCCCTTCGAGCCTGCCCCGCCATTTAATGAGATCGTGGCTGATCTGATTTTTACCTCAACTCCACTTTCCTGCCCTTTCCCCATATCCTTTGACTCACTTGCTGATCAAAAATTTGTCTAACTCAGCCTTGAATGTATTCAATGACTCAGCCTCCACAGCTTTTTGGGGTAAAGAATTCCAAAGATTCACTACCCTCTGGGAGAAGAAATTCCTCCTCATTTCCGTCTTAAACAGGTGACCCCTTGTTCTGAGACTATGCCCCCTAGTTTTAGATTCCCCCATGAGGGGTAACATCCTCTCAGCATCTACCCTATCGAGTCCCCTCAGAATCTTATATGTTTCAATAAGATCACCTCTCATTCTTCTAAACTCCAATGAGTATAGACCCAACCTGTTCAATCTTTCCTCATAAGACAATCCTTCCATACCCGGAATCAACCTACTGAAGCTTCTCTGAACTGCCTCCAATGCAAGTATGTCCTTCCTTAAATAAGGGCACCAGAACTGTACGCAGTACTCCAGGTGTGGTCTCACCAGCACCCTGTACAGTTGTAGCATGACTTCCCTGTTTTTATACTCCATCCCCCTAAAAATAAAGGCCAATATTCCATTTGCCTTCCGGATTACCTGCTGCACCTGTATGTTGACTTTTTGTGTTTCATGTACAAGGACACCCAGATCCCTCTGTATTGCAGCATTTTGTAGTATTTCTCCATTCAAATAATATTTTGCTTTTTTATTTTTCCTCTCAAAGTGGATGACTTCACATTTTCCCACATTATATTCCATCTGCTGAATTTTTGCCCATTCATTTAACCTGTCAATATCCCTTTGCAGACTCTTTGTATCCTCATCGCAACTTGTTTTTACACCTATCTTTGTATCATCAACAAATTTGGCCACAATACACTCTGTTCCTTCATCCAAGTCATTGATATATATTGTAAATAGTTGAGGCCCCAGCACTGATCCATGCAGCACCCCACTAGTTACAGATTGCCATTTTGAAAATGACCCTTTTATCCCGACTCTTTGTTTTCTGTTAGTTAGTCAATCCTCTATCCATGCCAGTATATTACCCCCAACACCATGAGCTCTTATCTTGTGCAGTAACCTTTTATCTGGCACCTTATTGAATGCCTTTTGGAAATCCAAATATTATGCATCCATTGGTTCCCCTTTATCCACCCTGCCTGTTACTTCCTCAAAGAACTCTACCAAATTTGTCAGACATGATTTCCCTTCATAAAACCACGTTGACTCTCCTTGATTGTGTTATGAGTCTCCCCACACCACTAAGGGCACATCTAGAGTGCCCTTCTGCTGAAGAGGCCAGAAAATATGGTAAAAGAGTGCCCAGTTATAGGGGGGGGGGGTGGAATGTAGGTTCCATCACAAAGAATCAGTTGTTGCCCATTTGGCCCTTCTTATAGAGGACCACTTTTAAAATTTAACAAAAATTTCCTCCCCTTTTCCTTCGGGGCTTCAGGTTACAATCCTGACCTACCCCCAATTATGTGGTCCCGCAACTATAAGTTGGCAAAGAAGTACACTTAATCGTGCGTAACTCGGCTGATGTTACGCTTGGTCCAGATGGAGCAACTCCTAATGTAGGGAGTCCCCACCCCCTCTTACACCAATGGCCATGTTTGGAGTGGGTAGCAGCTCTAGTCCGAATAAGCCATCGCCGAAAGTTCAGTGCAAGGCCATGGCTGGATGTATCCAGGACCCAGCCCAGTTTCTGGAAATACCAGCATACTCCCACCAAAGTTACAGTGAGAGTATGCCAGAATAGCCACAGATTTGCAGGGCCGCTATGTTGTGCTATTTGAAGTATTTTTTTTCCTTCAATTTCTCCTCTTACCGCTGTTTTCTTTGAAGGCAGCGAGCCATGATGGAATAAAATTCAACAGCATTGGTGACCCTCTGGCACCTTACCCCAGTGGCCATTCATCAAGTGTGAATCTGCACAGTAAATGTTAGCAGGCTAGTCAATCACAGGAACAATCAGACCAATCATCCTCTTCTGGGACCCACATATTCGCTTTCAGAAGGAGTCACCAGATAGTGATCGGGAGTGGGATTGTTTCCCTTCCTAGTTTGGGGATGCTGAAGCCAAGTGTAGTGCCCCACTCCTGCTCTGACTGAAATCAGTTAACTTAACATAGGCTAGGAATCAAACTGGGGAGCAGCCATTTTTCTTTAAGTAACTTTATTAAATGTAAAAGTGATGTGTACAGAAATTTAATTTTAGTCATTGTATCAATTCTGTTGATTTACTCAAGACTTTATTTTACCAGAAAGAAATCCTACACAATAATTCACTATTCTAATGTAATTATTTCTTCAAACAAATGATTAAAGCAAGTGAGGGCTCTTTTTTTCTATTTGGGCCTTTTTCATCACATGGACCTTCTGTTATATTAACTACAAATATATTTGTCATATGTTTGAGTTCAAATAAAACGTGGTGAGGATCTAACTTTATTTATGCAGGCCAATTTCTTAGAGTCTGATCTTCAATTGTAACTGAGGATCACTGATTTGTAGTCCTATATATATCAGGCTAAAAATCCCTCAAAAAAAATGTTAATGGTCCCTTCAAAGATGAAGGCCATCAGTTGCAGCACATCAGCAAGGTCAGCTATTTTTTGATTAAATTTCTCCAAAATACCTGGAACTTTATCTGAGCCATAGGCACAGTTGATTCTTGCATTTTTCTTTAGATTATAAAATTCAGTCTGTAATCCCACAAAAGCAATTTTTCTCTTTAAAAACTATCCCCTCTAGAACATCACACATGTTCAGTCTGGGATCTTAATACTGTATTGATAAAAGATTTCTCTGGATGCCATTGGGCTGACACCCTGGACTTTCACCTTTGAGACCTGGGTTCAAATCCAGCACAGACTAATGGGGTGGATGTCTTTTCTGTCTATTCAGTCCTATGTGAAGTAAGTTTGGGCAGCTTCGACCCAGTTTATAATGTGAACTGCCCCTTAGGTCAAAACTACCCCTAAGTTGCTACTAATTGCCAATCACTCAGAGTGACTGATATGGAAAATGTCACCTCATGCAGTATGGAGTGATCCTCAGCAAAAGAGTTCAGGCACTTTGTTAGGACTGAGTTAAGGCAATTTTGCTCTGCATCTAACTGTTTTATACCTGGTCTTGGAGTGCCTAATGTTGCCTAAAATGGAAAATATTTTATTTCCCAGTTCTAGCATCCGTCATCTCGATGAGCAAAAATGTAAAGAAAAGTGCATTCCCCCACATAACTGAGGAAGTTTTGATCTAGCTGCACTCATATAGAGGCATGATGACATTTGATCTTTGCACATTTTAAAGTAATATTCACAAACTTGCCAAGTCAATTAGAAATAAGATCCATTAATAATTTGAACTTTCACTGAATGTTTCATTTGTTTTGAGTTCCCATTTGTGACATTATATCATTATTTTAATGTTAGGAGGGATTGTTATGGATATGAGTGCACTTTAATTGAGTATTAATGACTGATTTATTGATGACAAATGAATAAACATAACTTATGCTATAACTCTTTGCTGAACGGAACTGTTACAGCATTAATCTTTGGCTTGTCCTGTACTGAAAAGCTATGTGATTCTGGGAGAAAAACATTTAAATTGCTGGGTTTATATTTAAGGCTGAATTGTCCTTAAATCTGAGGGCCCAGACTTGAGCACACCTGACACATGACTGGCCTGCTCAGGCTCCAACAAATGTGGCTGGATCACCTTAAGCAATACAGCACCTCCCACCCCACTGCCAAAACCTCCTACTGCTCAAGGATTATCTAGTCTCCTCTTCTTGATGATAAACCATCTTCTCCTGTCCCCTTTATCTTCTCCCCCATCCAACAATGTGAGGAGCTCATAGATATTTTTCCTTTCGAAGATTGAATCTATTTACTCAGGTGCCTCCCCCCTTGCGTCAGCCTCCCTACCTCCTGCTTCAGCCTTCTATTTTTCCCTGGCAATTCCCACCCGTCCTGCATTCCTTTGCCCTGACCTCATATGTATAGCTTCTACACATCTTCCTCCACTGCGCTCACCAAACACATCTCCTACTTGAGATTACCTCCTGCACTCCCAATTAGCTCTCAACCCAGCTAATCGTATAACTACCTTTTCTCGGCCCAATGCTTGCTAATATTGTCAAAGGAGACCTTACCTCAGTCTCTGTTCCCCCCCCCCCACCTTCAAGAATGCTGTCATCATCTCCCTCCTCAAGAAGCCCACCCTTGATCTCTCTATCCTCTCTAACTATTGCCTTATTGCCAACCTCCGTTCCTCTCTAAGGTTCTCAAACAGGATGTCACCACCAACCCCCGAGTCCATCTCTCCAATCACTCTCTGTTTGATTCCCTCTAGTTTGGTTTCTACCATGCTCAGAGCACCAAGACTGTCATGGTCAAGGTGACCAGTGACATTGTTTATGACTGTGATTGTAGTGCATTATCCTTCGTAGTCCTCCTCGACCTCTCCACAGCATTTAATATAGTTGACTACTCAATCTTTTTCCATTATTTCTCCTCTGCAGTCTGTCTCTATGGTACTGCTCTTACTTGATTCCTGTCCTACTTATCCCAATTCAACTAGCACATCTTCTGCAATGGCTTCTCGTGCTCCTGCACAAGGTTCCATTCTTGCCCTCATTCTTTGTTTACATACTGCGCCTTGGCAGTATTATTCATAGACATCGGGACAGCTTTAATATATACACTGACAATACCAACGTTACATCCTCTGCACCATCCTTGAATCCATGATCTCCACGATTCAGTACAACTGCTTATTTGATGTCAAGTTGTGGATGAGCAAGGACATTATTCAATTAACATCACCAAGACTGAAGCCATTGTGTTTGGCATCCATTGACACTCTGTAACCTTTCCTGTGGCTCCCTCCTCCTCCCCAAACTGAACCTGCCAGTGCACAATCTCCATGTCCTGATTTAACCCGAGCTGAGCTTCAAACCCCATATCCTAGTCACCTCCACAACCTGCCTGCCTCTGACCTAATTTCACCCTCACTGCCACTGGAAGACTCACCTATGCCTTTGTTACCTCCTTACCAGCCTCCCGAGTTCCCTCTTGCATAAGCTGAAACACAGCCAAACTCCTGCAGTCTACATCCTAGAATCAGACATATCTCCACTGAAGCATCCCTGGATATCCTGAACCCTTCATATCCCCTATTACCAACAAAAATGAACAAATGCTTGTTGTGCATTGACAATACTTTATTGCTCTAGCTGGCATAAATGTTATTAACAACGTATCTACCAAGAAGTATATTTCACGGATGTAAAGTAAAATAATGCAAAAAGGGAACTGTGTATCATACTATTAGGACATTTTAGAGATGAATTTCCTCAGAGCTTCTCCAGCTCCACCACCGTAACTTTGGGGAGAAGCCCTGAAGAAATTCACTCCCTATCACAATAGCAAACAGGGATTCAAATCCAATCCAAACTGTTGACATGAATGCTTCCTTTCTCTTCTAGTTTTAAGAGGCTTTAGTGAAACGAGTTTGGACAATCTCAGCACATAAGAAAACATCGAACAAGAAAAGAGCATTCAGTCCATCTAGACTGCTGTATAGTTTCTCATACATCACTGGTTCCTAGTGTCTGATTTCCCATACACCACTCCACTCCAAAATTCATTTTGCATGGAATACCATACATCCAATTAGCTGTAGACACTCTGCAAATTCTAAATATTTTTGAGATGTGCTCTGCTGGAGTTATAAGTCACACACAGACTAGGCTTTAATCTACAATAGAACACAAAAATATCCTTTATGGAGGACAGCTTACATGGCAATTGAATTTACTGCTGCAGCCATCATCCACTTGGGGAGGAAACAAGATATAAGGAAGGTGCAGACATGTAAGAAAATAACAAATAGGTAGACGTATTACCCTAAGGAAAGGGTCCATAAAGTTTCAATATACATTATAGGCCTAACAGATAAGCAATGTATATTAAGGTTCACAAATTCCACAAGAGGCTTCATGGAAGATATATCTGATACAGTGAGTGATTTAAATGCCCTGAAATGAGAGTAGCCATTAATTTCTGAATCATAGGATATTTTCACTCACCAGGAGTTGATTACTCTGACATTAGATGAGTTACCATGTCCATTTGTATTCATAAGGTGATTGATATAAGGTATTGGTGAGACCGCACCTGGAATACTGCATACAGTTTTGGTCTCCATACTTAAGAAAAGACATACTTGCTCTCGAGGCAGTACAAAGAAGGTTCACTCGGTTAATCCCGGGGATGAGGGGGCGGACATATGAGGAGAGGTTGAGTAGATTGGGACTCTACTCATTGGAGTTCAGAAGAATGAGAGGCGATCTTATTGAAACATATAAGATTGTGAAGGGTCTTGATCGGGTGGATGCAGTAAGGATGTTCCCAAAGATGGGTGAAACTAGAACTAGGGGGCATAATCTTAGAATAAGGGGCTGCTCTTTCAAAACTGAGATGAGGAGAAACTTCTTCACTCAGAGGGTGGTAGGTCTGTGGAATTTGCTGCCCCAGGAAGCTGTGGAAGCTACATCATTAGATAAATTTAAAACAGAAATAGACAGTTTCCTAGAAGTAAAGGGAATTAGGGGTTATGGGGAGCGGGCAGGAAATTGGACATGAAGCTGAGTTCGGATCGGTCAATGCCCTGTGGGTGGCGGAGATGGCCCAGGGGCTATGTGGCCGGGTCCTGCTCCGACTTCTTGTGTTCTTTAGATTTGTGGTTGGGATCAGATCAGCCATGATCTTATTGAATGGCGGAGCAGGCTCGAGGGGCCGATTGGCCTACTCCTGCTCCAATTTCTTATGTTCTTATGTTCTTATGTTCTCCACAGGGCTCACCCATTTTCATAGAAGTATGAAAAAGCCATTAGAGAGATGGTAACAATTTTATATCATTACTGGCTTTTTGCAACATGATTGTCATTGTAGACTTCATGCATATGGAGATTTGGGTGTCAACAATAGATAAAGGAATCACAGGACAATATACAGATGACCTGTGATACCCAGAAAAAGAATGCACACAGCAATTACAGAATACCTGGGACAACACACAACTCCTTCATTCTTAGCTAGATATATATATACCTGTGTTGTTTGAATGAGATAACTAACTGAAAGTTTGTGTTCTGGGAGATGACAGTTGCAGTCTGAAACTATGCTTTACCCCTTTATACAAACAACAGATGCTGCAAGAACACAGATAGAGCCAAACACATAAAGTGACTTGATCCATCTTAGTTCAAATATATAACGTTCACAAAAAGTAGTTTCAGTAGCTTGATCTATGGAAGGAGAGATTTCAAATATAAACCATTTAAAGTCTCTATAGCTTGTGGTGTGCTGCATGTTACACAACCTTGCCAATCAGAGGGGTATTCAAGAAGATATTCATGAGAAAGACCATGTATAATGAATGATCCCTCTATCTGTTCCACATATGATGGACCAAACTGTTATTTTACTTTAACAATATCAATGAACGGAGCTGATGCACAGAAAAAGTGCAGAATCCTTTTTATCAATTACATAAGAAAGTAGTGAACTACAACGGGTGATTTGACCATTCATTCCTATTCTTTCCATAAGCAATTTGTCCTGTCATGAACATAACCAAATTTATTTAATCAACTGAGGGAACGTTGCATAAATTGACTCCTAATGGTAACCAAATGAAAGCCTGGACTATCTATCTGAACTCAGAACCTACATTATTCATCTTTGGTTGCATTCCATGGCATTACATTTCCATGGTTCAAGCAGCTCAGGAAACATTATGTTCCATAGAGTATTTGATCATTTCTAACTGTACGTATCCTTAAAACTTTTACTTCTGTCCCTAGCCAGATATTTATCCAGCTGTTTTTCAGAGGAGTTAATCAACACAGCATTAATCACTTTTGGTGGAAATTTGTTCCACATAT
Organism: Heptranchias perlo; assembly: GCF_035084215.1. Lineage (NCBI taxonomy): Eukaryota > Metazoa > Chordata > Chondrichthyes > Hexanchiformes > Hexanchidae > Heptranchias > Heptranchias perlo. Next base: position 95,893,366 of record NC_090329.1, on the reverse strand, counting down.
CCACCACTGCATGGGGAAAAAAAAAGATTTCTTTTAATCTTCAGTTTCTATTCACAATTTAGAGTCCCAAGTCCCAGAACTATCCTTGCTGCTCTTTTCTCAGCGTTCCTAAATGCATAGTTTTCTCTTTTAAAGACAGCATGCTCAACACTGCACACAATGTTCCAAATATGGCCACATCATTGGTCTATATTCAAATTATAATTGAATGCCCTTGAATTGTGTGCCCCTACTGTGCATATTATTCATCTCATGAGACCTTTGCATTTCTCCTCATTGAGTTTGTACATATTCATCACCCTGACTATTCTTATGACCATCAGTAGTAATAATACCACTGGAGAGAGGAGTGATATCAAAATGAGGATATGTAGTTTTTGGTGTGGTAATGATGGAGCGATCAGCTACTTGCTGATATTGATGTATCAGTGCAAAGAATGTCTTGAATCATCTCCACAGTGGGCTCAAGACCTTTTGTGTGGCTTTCAAAGAAATGTCCATCACAATTATATTATTGACATGAGACCCGATATCCTGTCTATGGTATCTCAAGATTTTCGCAGTTGTGTTCAGCAGCTCTTCCAGATAGTCAATATCCAGCTGAAAACTAAACTTTGCGAAATCTTTATGTAGAATAGCATCTTTGTTCATGATGTTGCAGCTATGCCCCAAGTGGCGATGGAGAGTGGATCCCAAATTAGGCACAGTCAAAGTCACATCACCCATGGCTTACTGAGGATTTAATTACAGGAAATATATTGATTGTTAGTTCATTCATACAGGACTGGAATAGAGGCAGCCTTAATCCAGCATAACCATGTATCCGAGACAGGCAGCCTTTGATGCCTTCCAACTTTCAATTCATTATATCATTGCAGTGAAATCACAGCATTCAGCATATCAGACTCCTTGGCTTGACATGGTGGCCCTTATTTCTCTATCTAATTGATCCTCCACAAGTGCTTCAGATTTATGATACCTTTGCCCTCTGCAGATCTTTGCACTGGTAATCCTCTGTGCCAGGCATGTACTGACAGAGCAGTAGATGGTGTTGGTGCATTTGCCACTATTTTTGCAGTTGCAGAAGTGGTATGTGCCACAATGTGTTTTACTATCTGTGTGTTATGTTATGCTACTTGTAGTTCTATTCCAGATGGTGCAAGCTCATCTGTGGAAAGACTATTAAATCAGAAATGTATCACTCTAGCTTCGTAACCACAACAGCAATAATCGGTAATTACTAAATCAATTTGGATTGTTTTAATATTCTGTTAACAAATCCCAGCATCATGATTTACATACGTGTTCTGGAAAGAGACACACTTATATTGGAAAGCATCAGTCGTGGCAATTCTCATTTCAGTTTCTCCAGCCCAATCCAAATATTCAAATTGAATAGATTTTGTCAATTGTTTTTACTGCCATTCTCCTGCTGTATCTATTTTGGGTTGATGGCCAATCTTCTCCTTCAATCTGTCGATGACCTGCTGCCAGGTTCCTTTATTCTTGGAAATTGCACTCAGCCACGGAGTCAGGTCCTTGCCCAGCCATGTATTCGGGAGCATTCATTTCCTTTTTAATAATCAGCAATCAAAGATAGTTATTGTAATACTGTAAAAAACGATAATGTTTTGAAAACATTAAGGCTGTGAAATTATGTCGTGGGATATTAGTGTCTAATGTTTCAGGCTTGAATTGAAATTCATCCCTTTGCTTTTTTTACTAGCAGCGTTTAACCGTTTATTTTAAACGGGTGAAGGGCAGAGAGGGGAATTTCAGATCGAAGTGCACGCTCATATCCTACAGTGTAATTTCAGGCCTTTGGTCCTCAATATACGTGCCCACCTTTTGCTTAGAAAATATTGTTTTTCATGATTATCTCCTCTTTATGCCATCTTCTGATCCACTCCATCGGTGTGATACCATTCAGTGACTTAAAGGGATCAAGACGGCTCACTTCCTGTTTATTGAGACACTTAACTGTGATTATTATTGTTTTGTGATCGGAACAGTTAACTTACCGCGGCTGATAAATTAAGATGCAGTAGGTCGGAATATTCAACAATAGCTGAACAGTAAATGTATGTGGTTAACGCCAGAAAGCTGTCTGAAATATTCCAAAAATCTGCCCAATATTTCACAGTTGTCATATCACTGACCCGCACTAAGAGGCACAGACCAGCTCCTGTGCCTGCGTGTGTGCACTTTTCATCCCATTTGTGGCTTGTTGTAGGGATTTATTTTATTGCAGTGGCTAGCAAAGATTGAAAAATATTTCTTCGGTTTTTTTTAGTATTTGTATCAAATCAGATTCAGAAACCTGACTGAGTCTCCGGTGAAACAATAAAACTGCCTGTGTAATTAGTATACTTAATTCTAGGTTAGAGTATTTCAAGATGACAGATAGCTATGCCTGGGTTAGGGATACCCAAACTCACAAGATAAAACTACAATGAACCAAAATAGTCTTCACATATCTCCCTGTTTATGGGATTATGTGATCACGTTGTTACTCACTTGTAACAATACATCATTTCAGTTATACATTCATTATAGTCTATTGCAATAAACAAAGTGTAAGGGGCCGAGCATCAGTACAGAACTGAACTCATTTCTAACCGTTGTGACTGCGGTATGTGGCACATCACTGAAACTTTATACAACAGGTAGCCTGAGAGGTCCTCCTGCAGGAAAGAGATCCTGGATGAAGTCTGCAGGAAGAAAAATAAACTTTTAGCCGTGTTTCCTGTAATCTCCTCTCTCACTGCTGACAAAGTATTCCCAGCGGGGATCTATAATTGTTTATGTGCTTTCTTGCGCTTGTTTTCAGATGGAATTGTTCGTATCCTATGATCTTCGTTTATTTAGGATCCAAATATAAACATTTCATCTGGCTGTCTGTCTGCAGTCGGTGAGCAAGAAGAAAAATCCCGTTACCTACTCCAATACAGATTACAAATGTGCGGAAACAAGACAATAGAACCCAACATTTTCCCCAGATGTTTGCTGGAATTAATGTCGTAAGTGATGTGTAGACTATACATACTACACATAGCAGTGTAACACACGAGTGCTCAGTGACACACATGCCGCTTACGGATCATATGAATAGTGTTAAAGGTAAAACCAGACTCCAGGATCAGATTGGTTGAATAATTCCCCCTCCCCCTCCATTACCACGGGGGGATCCAGCGCCCTTTTGGGACTGGACGCGAGCTGTAGTTGGGGTAAACTGGAGAGCTGGGCGCTAAACCGGTTCATTCTAGTCCTGGTCTTTTTTTTTACAAATGTAAGGAATCTTACAACACCAGGTTATAGTCCAACTGTTTTATTTAAAAATCATTTAAATATCTGCTTGGCCTGGCCCTTCCAGCGACAGATCAAACTGAAGAGTGGTTTGAACCAGGGAAAGTAAGAAACGGGTCGAGCACTTAAACTAATCTGCACTTATTTTTTTACAGTAATGAATCGTGCCTTCGAAAACGAAAAAAACATATATATTTGAGGCAAAATGCAATCTTTATGAAAAATGGAAATGAAATTTAGACACACTCAGGTTATATTCACTATACTGATTTTAGCGAGTAGATTCATTTTTATTTTGTAGTGCTGTGTTTTCACTTTCTGTCATTTCATATTCCTGTTATGTTTTCTCGAATGAATTGATGCCTAAATTGCACTATGGATCAATGCACCATCCACTTTGAGTAAATATAAATGTTATATTTATATCAGTATGATGAACATTATAGATTTGTAGTAGTGTAAAAGATGAGGATGCAGAGAGACAACTGGACTATCATATGACCAATGGTCATTTTTAGCGTTGTCCTAGTTTCACACACAACAGACAGCTCGCCCTCTATCTGCTTGGCCTGGCCGTTCCAGCGACAGATCAAACTGAAGAGTGGTTTGAACCAGGGAAAGGAAGAAACGGGTCGAGCCTTTACTAATCTGGACTTAGTTCATCTTCTCCCATATCTTAGCAGTCCGTACATGGCCTATAAAAGCAGTACAGTCCCGGGGTGACTCCAAAACAAAAACCACCACCACTAATCACTAAGCCACTTTGTGACGGGCAGGTCGTTATCTCATTGGGTGCAAATGAGGATAATTAGAGGGCAAGGTGGGATTTCATCAAGTGGTCATCATCTCGTTGCGAATACGTGGAGAAAGAAAAAAGTACTATCAGAGTACATAAGTTTCAGAAATGTTAAATTCGACACCTTCCAAGTGTGCTTAACCCCCGCCCCCTCTGTGTATGGTAATGCTTCTAAATTGTAAGAGGCCTGGAGTTGCAGAGATCCAGAATCCCCTTGTGTGTTAGTTCTCCACACCACAAGCACCTTTAAATGGCACAGCTTGTGGTGTAAGGTCAGCGGAGTCTTGTCGCGGGCGTTGCCTGGTCAATTTGTCAGGACCTACTCGCCGTAAAATCATTCACACTGACAAACCAAAATAAATCGGCGACCACTCTCTACTTAAGCATCCACTGTCGACTGGAGTTGCGGCGGCCCATTCTAGGTGACCTCTAAACCATCGGTTAAAAAAAAACAAGAATAGGAATCAAATTCGGAATCTCTGGTCGGAATCAAACGGACTACAATAAATTCCTCACTGGAATCTCTCAATTCCGCTTAAAATTCGATAAATGAATTACTTGCTTGCCAAACTGTTTTACGCTGGGTCAGATTGAGCATTAACACCGATAACAACGCGTCTTTGCTAATCTCTTGCATCATATTTCATTTAATATTTTGCTTCCCAGTTCAAGTTGTATAGTATCAACATAGAACTGATAGAAACAAGTAACTTGACCTTAAATTTGACTTTTTGGTTTAAAATGTGGCTGTGAATGGCAGGACTTAGATTGATAAAAGGGAATGGCGGGTTGTGATTTTGTTTTAAATGCACTGTGGTTTATAAGTAGTAGCAGGTGCACTAATAAATAACGTCCACAGCCAGAGTGGTCGCTTTCTTTCTGAGCAGGGTTTGAATTTATGTTTCGTTTATACATCGCACATATTTACACTTTCATTCCACAAGCAGCAGAGAAATTCTGAGCACTGATGTATATAGACAGTAATCCTGGCACATTTAGTCCACTGGCAGGATAAGGCATTGTGATTTGTAAATGTAAAACCAGATGAAATGCTGGACTGGAGACGATCGCCATTAACATAATTGCTAATTCTGATTCATGTGGATTTATGATTTATCTACATTTTATCCTATTGATATCTGCAGAGTTTACTCATCTGGGTGAGATTCCGTTAGATTACGTTCGATTCTGATCTAACCGTTACACCCAAAGCTTTCACTTCGATTTTATTTCGGATGCTGTCGGACTTGCTGTGTATTTCCAGCATTTTTAATGTAGACACAAACCTGTAGGTAGAACATTACATCGTTTTTAAAGATGTCAAAGGTCTTAGATCGCGAGAAACCAATAGTATTCAGCTTAGGAATTTCAAACCTACAAACGCCCTATGGTGTGAAGGTCCTCTCTTTTTTCTAGAGAAGATTATTTTGCTTATCAGCTAATTATTTTATTGAAAAAAAATCCTTTTAATTTGTTTTTCCACGGACAAATGTGGTTGGAAGGCCTGAACCAGATCGCAGTGGATTTGACACCAGCTGTCCTAGTGTGGTTTCACTGGCAGTTAAAATTTACAACCCCTCTGTACACGGGTCGTTCCTTTTTAAATGACTGGATTTGATAAACTGTTTAGACTTGGGATCAGAGAGCAGATCTATTGATTGCGTTATGATACACTCAGACCATAAATTGTTTCATTTGATCGTCAACAGTTACAAAGTTGTATATCCAATTGCAAATGAATATTTTATTGGCACATTGCGCTAATCCTATGATATATATATTTTAAAAGATTTCAGCTAAGTGCAGTAAATTCAGTTTGCCCTTATTGTTTTCAGACTGGAATAGACAGGCTGTTGTCTGGATTCTAAAATGACTGGGATTGGAAGGTATTTGATCCATCGACTTTATCCTTCAACTAAAGAAAGAACTGGCCGTTACACGGCGCATTAGCAGCTCTCATAAACCTCCCACCAAATTACTTCACATTGAATGAATTACATTGGGCATTTACTGTTGTGATATCGATAAAAGCAGCAGACATTTTCTGCACAGCAGGATCCCACAAGTGACAACGAGATGGCCAGTTAATCTGTTTTTGGTTGTGTTGATTGAGGATGGGGAGACCAAATGGTCTCTGTTTTTGGAGAAGTGCCATGACATCCACCCGAACCCTGAAAACAGACATCATTTAACCCCTGGACGCAAGAAGGGAACTTCAGACAGTGCCACACTCCTTCAGTACTGCACTCAATTGGCAGCCTAATTTATGGATTGGGGTTTGAATCCACAACATTCCGACTCAGAGGCTATCACAGAGCCCAGCTGACAGCTGTCTATCGAGACTGAGAAACCTGCAATAGTGACTGCTTGTGATTACAGCATCTGGGCACAAATAGTCCTCTCAAAGTCTCTAAACAATAAAGCAGTTCAAAATACAATTGACCAATAGTTGTTATCTTTGGAAGAATATCCACACATTAAAGTAAAGCACCGGATAAGAGATTTAACCAGGTTTTATATGAAAGAACGAGAAGTAGTGAAACTATCCATGCATTTTGGAGGTTAATGTTCAGACATTTTCCACGAGGCACCCTGTTCCAGGCACTCACAGTCATGGCGAAGTTGCTCTGATTTCTTTCAACTTTAAAACCAGGCAGGTCCCGCCCTTTAGAACGAGCCCTTTTGGTTTACGACTCTTGGATTTCAGACACCAGCTAAAAAAAACCCTCTGTCATTTTATTATTTAACCTGCCATGTTAGAATTACTGTTCTGATGCCAGAAGCTGCCAAATAATTTAAGGATCATCAGTTTGCTGAAAGTAGACACACAGCGAGGACACTTTTATAAAGTTGGGAAACAAATCTCTCACTGCAGGGTGAATTTAATAACACTAAAACACCAAGTCAAAAACTGGATCATGGGACGATTTATTTAATGTTATTTGTAAAGTGGTACTAAATAATCTGTCCATTTTTGCAGGCCAAATTTTGGATTGAGAAACCGATTTTCGCGAACAGTTTTTTTAAAACAATGCGCTTTTCTCATTTCTTGCATTTTTGTACAAACTAGGGGTTAATAGAAATTTCGGACAGTCATTTGACAAAGTGCAGTTGTCATCTATTGGGGCGCGACGTGAAAATGGCTGAAAGTTGCAACACGACGTCGTGGACAGATAGCTTCAGTGTAAGTTCAAATGTGTGCGGACTGGCAGGAGCTACCGCAGTTTTTAAGCACAAGGTTGACAATCCTTAGCTAACCAAAGAAAAACTCCACATAGACCTACCAGTGATATTCCGCACAAATTGAGCTTAAATGAGATTCCTAAACTTTCTTGCCCCCAACCTCTTCAAATGCCTTCTGGCGCCAGAGGGAAATTCACATGTAACGGATATCCATTGGTGAAAACCCAATATTTTGCTTCCAGTGTCATTACCCTACTACCCCACCAGCGTGCTTCATCTCCAAGCCAAAACAATAGGAATTATTGGACACCTAAATGGAAGGCTGAAGAGATTTGGGAGAGGTTTAATCGAGTCGATGATTGCTATCTTTCGCCTTGTGCTGTGAGTTCCTGCTCCTTGTCTCCTTCTCCACTAATTCCATTGAAATAAATAGGGCGCCTCCAGACCTTGGCCATTTAATGCCAGACACGCAAAGTTTTAGCCAGCACCTCGTTTTCACGGTTTCACGCAGTAGCAAATAAAACAACTCACCAGTTTCAGCACTTACTTTAATATATTTCACTGTTTTTCTTACTTTCTGTGATTCTGCAAAATGTCCCAAAAATATAGAGCAGAGGTTATATAAGAACTTTATATTATCAATGTGTGTTAGGAATGGCAGTTTTGATTTGAGGTAAGTTATAATTAGTAAAATACATACATTGTAGTTTATCTATCTATCAATCTTATACCTCTGTCTGACCTCCAAAAAGTTGTTAAAAAGGCTAGAATTAATAATAATTACGATCTTGAAATATGAAAATATAATTTGAATTAGTCTAAGTTTGAGAGCGCAATTCTAGCCATCAGTTCTAACCGTTCAAAATAACTGCAAATGCTAATGATATTGTACAATGAAAATAATTATGTTGATCAAAATCTTTGGTGTCAGGCTTAACGCTGGAGTGAGATGGGAATGCGCGATTTTTATTTAATCATGCCGCTATAGTGCCAATCAATTGTACATGCCTAACCTGCGACTTTTTAAACAAAACTTTGTCGGGGAAACAAATCCTACTCAGAGAGAAATCATTAAAGTGCAAATCCCAAATGCCAAACTATATTCCAGTACTCCTACAGCAGAGCACAAACCAAAATAAATTGGCAATCCACTTCAGCTTATGTGATGTTCTATGGAGTGATCAACACACGGTTATTTGGAAAGTTAGAGACAAAATAATTTTCCCAATTGTCAAATGTTTGTCTGATAACTCTCTCAAAGTAACACCAGGGGAGTTTAGTACGGAATCAATCCCCTGAAGTCGAGAAAAGGGAATGGGAATGAGTAGAATATAACCTTCAGGAGAATAAATAAAACATTTATAAAAGAAAAAAGGAATGAGTATAGCAAATGTGAACAGCTTAGTTGTAGGAGGTGATTCCAGTTATTAGTCCCTTAATTATTTTGGAAACATAATACTCCGTCCAGTAATACAAGTCTGTGAGCAACAATAATAGGTCCGCCTCCGCCTTCATATCTGCACAGCTAACATAAACGGTTTTAAAAGGTAAATATTGATAATCTCAAACTACATGGGATTCTCTGGCTATCGCTTTCAATTAAAATGCACGAAGGGTGAAGTTGTTAAACTGTATTAAAATAAATCCAAATTTGCACTGTCAGTGATGTGTTAGAAGATTTTGGAAACCGGTTCATTATGTCAGATACAAAAAGCAGCATCTGACTCCAGGAAACCATTCTCTTCCCATACAAACTTTCAATATTCAAAACAGAGACGTGTCCTTTCGAAATAGCCCACAACTAATATTTAAAGGTATAGATGTTTATAAAGTTGCATTATCATAACGATCCTTTTTCTTTGTTACTCTCTTGTCAAAAAGTCTGCAAGCCTTTATTGAGACCTTCACCTTGACCTGCCAACGAGCACGGAACCGTAAGGTTATTTGCTTCACAGAATGTTGCTCCTAACAGGGCAGATCCTTTAGTTAGCACTTGGCACGCAGTGCAACCCTTGTTTTGAAGGTGCTAGTAAATGGGGAGCATTTTGGAGTAAATACGAGAACACAAGGTAGGAACGACAACAAACGCTGTAAACAACATATCGTAAACGCACTAAAGAAGCAAGAGCACCCCCTCGTCCGATCAGATCCCCAACCAGCAAGTACCAAGTTCCTGTTTATTCTCTCTCTCTCTGATGGGCTATTTTACTGGAGCGGGTGATAACCATTTTAAATATTCAAAGGGTTTATATCATCGTCCTTCGACTTCAGGGGGTAGCACAACGGCCAAACTGTCTTGCAAGTCAATAAATCAGTTTGTAGTAAATGCAGAAATGATGTGATCGTTGAAATTATGTCACTGCATCCTTGCTACAAAATCATTTGATTATTTAGTTATAAAATGATTTTTTAAAAAATGTGCTGTAAAAATGTGCCTATTTGATTCTGAGATGAGTTTCCAACCACATATCCACTCTATCACCAAGACTGCCCACTTCCACCTCCACAACATTGCTCATCTCCGCCCCTGCCTCAGCTCATCTGCTACAAAACCCTCATCCATGCCTTTTTTGCCTCTAGACTTGACTATTCCAATGCTCTCCTGGCCGGCCTCCCATCTTCCACCTTCCATAAACTTGAGCTCATCCAAATCTCTGCTGCCCGTTTCCTAATTCGCACCAAGTCCCATTCTCCCATCAGCCCTGTGCTCGCTGACCTACATTGGCTCCCGGTCCACAACGCCTCAATTTTAAAATTCTCATCTTTGTTTTCAAATCCTTTCCTGGCCTCACCCCTTCCTATTTCTGTGATCTCCTCCAGCCCTACAACCTTCTGAGATCTCTGCGCTCCTCTAATTCTGGCCTCTTGCACATCCCCAATTTTAATTGCTCTATCATTGGCGGACATGCCTTCAGCTGCCTAGGCCCTATCCGGAATTCCCTCCCTAAACCTCGTTGCCTCTCTACCTCTCTCTCCTCCTTTAAGTCGCTCCTTAAAACCTACATCTTTGACCAAGCTTTTGGTCATATGTGGCTCGGTGTCAAACTTTGTTTGATAACACTTCTGTGAAGCGCCTTGGGATGTTTTACTATGTTAAAGGCGCTATATAAATGCAAGTTGTTGTTGTTGTTGATAATAGTTACATATACACTGTGAAAATGAAAGCACAGCCTGCTAATATTAACTGAATCGTTGAGAACCAATGGTACAGATTTAACTCACTGTTAGAATATGTGAATATGTTAGAATCAGGGGATATGGGGATCGGGCAGGAAAGTGGAGTTGAGGTCGAAGATCAGCCATGATCTCATTGAATGGCGGAGCAGGCTCGAGGGGCCGTGTGGCCTACTCCTGCTCCTATTTCTTATGTTCTTATGTGAAATCCAGAATGTTCTTGGACTATCGGATATTATTTGCTGTGCATGTTGTTACTCCCACCTTCTTACATTCCTGCACAGTACACATTACATTCTATAACTCACACCTTCAAAGCAAGTATTGCACTGGGCACCAAAGTGCTAGCTGAATTATTCAAACTGTTTGGGGCATCATTATGGTGAAGCATACTGTTGCTAATAATATGCTGTATTTTAATTTCTTATGTAAAAATTAACATCTATGTATTTGACAGAAATGTTTGCTGCATATAAATCAAGATAATCTGTTAAAAACCTTGGGACCAAATTTCCACAGGGTTCTCTTACCCGCTGCCATAATTTTGGTGGAAGAGCTGCGGAAACCCTAGGAAAATGGAACAAACAGCATTCATGCAACTTTTCTGGGGTTTTTATGGCTCTTTAATTAAGGTTACAGTGGGCAAGTTGGAGATCCCTGTGGAAGTTCATGTCTGTGCAGACTTCTTGTCAATATTTCCCATAACACATATCTATGGAAAGTACCTATGCAATTTGTCATGCTGCAATTACACCATCCCCCATCCCCCAGTGGAGCCATTTAAAACAGTACCAGTGGCAGAAGGATGTAACTACAGCATGAAAAGTTTACATAGGCAATTTCCATTATAAATGTGAACATGGGACTTTATAATGGAAATGTAAAAAGATATATGGAACATATGTTAAAATGGGTCCAAATATCCCCTGGCCTCTAACTCTGCTTCACCTGAATGTTACACTTGGTTTTCATTGCCCCTGTGCAATGCCATGGGTTTATAAAACAATCTAAACAGGAAACCCCGGATGATTTTTTAAATTTCAAAATATACTTTATTTCATAGAATTTAAGGATACACACTGTTCAGTGTAAATATCACAATTCAAAACCAGTACAATTCAAACAAAACACTACACAAAGCGATCTAATTATTACAACTCAAACACAGCATTTCTTATGACTCATGGTGTACAACACAAGGTGGGGTGGCCTTACACGGTGGCCTTTCCCCATAGAGCCTTTGTGTAGGTCGCACCTCGCCTCAATGCGTCCCATAGCACGTACTCCTGAACCTTGGAGCATGCCAGTTGGCAACACTCGGTGTAGACAGTTCCTTCAGCTGGAAGACTAGCAGGTTTCAGGCAGACCAAAGGGCCTCCTTCACCGAGCTGATGGTCTTCCAGCCACAGGTGATATCTGTCTCGGTGTGTGTCCTGGGGAACAGCCCGTAGAGCACAGCATCCTGTGTTACTGAACTGTTTGGGACAAACCAGGACAGATACCAATGCATCTCTCTCAATACCCTTTGTGCAAGGGGGCAGCCCATCAGGAGGTGGACGACGGTCTCCTCCCTGCTGCAGCCTCGAGGGCAGCTCACGGAGGCGCTGAGGTTCCTTGCGAAAGGGCTGCACTGGGAGGGCCTTTCTCACCACCATCCAGGCTACATCCTGGTACCTGTTGGTCAGTTCCGGGGTCGAGACGTTCTGCCAAATGGCATCGACTGTGTGGTCGGGGAAGAAATTGATCGAGTCCACCCTCTCCGTTCCTTGCAAGACTCTGAGAACGTTTCATGTCGACCACTGTCTGACGGCCTTGTGATCGAAGGGGTTCCTCCTCAGGAAATTCTCCACCTGGGACAGGTTGGGGGGGGGGAAACATTCCAGGTTGGGGGGGGGTGATGGTCCAGCTGGACGGGACGTCCTGCGCCTGCTCGGCCAGCATGGCCAGACCCAGCCTTCTCAGTCTGTTGGACCGGTAGAAACTCAGCATGTAGTGACACTTGGTGTTTGCGTACTGGGGCTCTACACACATTCTGAGGCAGCCACACACAAAGGGCCAGAGTGGTTTTGGGGACACTCTTCCCCCCCTTTGTCTGGGGGCTTGTACATGGTGGGCCTGCAGATGCGTTCTACTTTGGACCTCCAGACAAAGTGGAAGATAGCTCGAGGTACTGCCACAGCAGAGTTGTGGGGAATGGGCCAGACCCTGGCCATTTAGAGCAACACCTCGAGTACCTCACATCTTATCACCAGGTTCCTACCGGGTATGGAGAGGGATCACTCCACCCACATACCAAGCCTCTGCTTGGCCTTGGTGATTTGCTCTTCCCAGTTCTTTGTGAGGCCGGGGCCCCCCGAACCAGGTCCCCAGCACCTTCAGGTAGTCGGACCTGATGGTGAAGGGGACAAAGGATCGGGTCTCCCACCTGCCAAAGAACATGGACTCACATTTACTTTGGTTTACTCTGGCACCCGAGGCCAGCTCGAAACGGTCGCAGATGCCCATCATTGTGTGGACCGACTGCTGATTGGAGCAGAAAATGGTGATGTCATCCATGTTACAGGGAGGCCTTAAGCCTCTGCTGTCTGTCACCCCACCCGATAACTGCGTCCTTCCTGATGGATGTGGCAAATGGCTCAATACAACATATGAGCAAGACCTGGAGAGAGGACAACCCTGCCTGCCTCCAGATTTGATCGGAAAGCTCTCTGACTCCCATCCGTTGATTAGGACTGTGCTACGGATGTCCGCGTAGAGCAGTCGGATTCAATCACAGATTCCCTTCCCAAAACCTATTTTGGAGAGCACATCCATCATGTACGTGTGGGATATTCTGTCAAAGGCCTTCTCCTGGTCCAGGATGATGAGGCAGGTGTTCACCCCCCTGTCCTGCACGTAGGCGATCGTTTCCCTGAGCAGCGCAAGGCTATCAGAGATCTTCCTGCCGGGTACAGTCTGATACGGATGGATCACCTGCTCCAGAGCAGACTTGAGCCTGTTGGCGATGGCCTTAGACAGAATCTTGTAGTCGACATTTAGCAAGGAAATGGGTCGCCAATTTTTGATTTCTTCCCTCTCCTCCTTCCGCTTGTAGATGAGGGTGATGATGTCTTTCTTCATGGACTCTGACATGCTGTCTGCCAAAAGCATATCCCATACACTTCCAGTAGGTCTGGGCCTATCCAGTCTCACAGAGCCTAGTACAACTCGACTGGTAAGCCACCGCTTCCAGGAGTTTTACTCTTCTAGAAGGACTGGACGGCCTTTATCAGCTCGTCTAAGGTTAGTGGCCGATCCATGCTCTCCCGCTCGCTGTGCTCTAAGACTTCCATGATAGAGACTGGGAAGGACTGGGAGGCTCTGCTGTTTGTGGGCTTCACATCATACAGCCCGGCAGATTTGCTGACCCTCAGTATGTCGGCCTGTGAGGATGTCAGTGTGCCATCTTCCTCCTTCAGGCTGCTGAACACAGAGGTCGCTCTGCGCAGCTTCTGGAAGAAGAAGCGTGAGCACTTCTCGCCCTGCTCCACGGAGCGGACTCTGGACCGGAAGATGATCTTTGAGGCCTCGGAGGCAAAGAGCGTGGCTTGCTGGCCCTTCACCTCTTGGAGTGCCTCCCTGACATCGACCCCCATCAACTGCTGCTGGAGTAGATCCAGCATGCTTTTCTGGAGTTGTGATACTTCCCTTTGTCTCACTCTCGCCTTCTGAACACCTTTGAGGATGAAGGACTACTTGATGTTGGCCTTGATCGCTTCCCACTGGCCTTGATCGCACCAGTGGGAAGCGATCAAGGCCAACCTGTATAATCCCTCTTCAGTTCTTCCAGGGTCAACAGTCTCACCTTTAGCTTCCATATCCCCCTGCCCGCCCTCTGGTCCTCCTGCGATTGACAGTCGGCCAGTCGGAGGCAGTAGTCAGAGAAGAAAAACCACGGATGATATAATTGGATGAAGTACCACAGTGGTGCCCATTAGCAATTCTGTAGGTGGCAGAAAGTATCAGGTAATGGTGCCAATCACCTGTTTTGGTAAATGCAACTCTAACCACTTAGCTTCATGTGTCAGTACTGCACAGTATGGACTCAATGCAGATAAAACCCCTCTAACATCTGAAAATTACAAATGGTAGTTTTTCTTGGATTCCCACTATACTGTGTATGTGATAAATTAAGGTTTTGTGAAGAATTAATTCCTTCACTTTGTATTTGGTAACAATAATAAACCAACAAATTGAAGTAAATTGAATTTAAGGTAAAACATCAATAAGATAAGAGAAGCTTCTACACTGGTGTGAATGTATATTCGGAGGTTAGATGGCTGTTAGAACTGTTTCTTAATGTTATCCTGAACATAAATCACTTTGATAACAGAGGAGGGAAACTAACTGCCATCAGATTGATGCTGACAAGCGTGAAAATGAGAGGCTAGACCCCTAGAGGCCAGCAGGATGTGAAAAATTTGCTACAGTTCAGCTCAACTTTCCTCAGGTGTAAAATGCAGCCAGCTACAAGCCTACATTGCTTAAAGACACAGTGGTTTGTTATTAATGGGTCATTTAAACAAATATAAATTAAAAACTTAAATATTTACAATTCAGACATTGCAATCTTCTCACAATATCCTCTGCAATTGCTAAAAATTGCAAAAGGATAATTGACTTTGAAAAGAATTGACTTTTGAGTAGAATGGGCCTATACTCCCTGGAGTTTAGAAGAATGAGAGGTGATCTCATTGAAACATGTAAGATTCTAAGAGGGCTTGACAGGGCAGATGCTGGGAGGATGGTTCCACTGGCTGGAGAGTCTAGAACTAGGGGACATAGTCTCAGGATAAGGGGTCGGACATTTAGGACTGAGATGAGGAGGAATTTCTTCACTCAGAGGGTTGTGAATATTTGGAATTCTCTACCCCAGAGGGCTGTGGATGCTCAGTCGTTGAGTATATTCAAGGCTGAGATCGATAGATTTTTGGACACTAAGGGAATCAAGGTGATATGAGGATCGGGTGGGAAAGTGGAGTTGAGGTCGAAGATCAGCCACGATCTTATTGAATGGCGGAGCAGGCTAGAGGGGCCGTATGGCCTACTCCTGCTCCTATTTCTTATGTTCTTATGAGTGAACTGAGATTAAAATAAGATCCTAAGCTCTATGGAAAGTCGAATGTTTGGCCTAGAAATTCAATCACACTGCGTCCGTTATAAAAGCATATAGAAGCTTAAGGGTTCCATACGGCAGGTGATGCACTTGTCCTCATCCAGCTCCAGAAGTGCGTCACCCGCCATATTAGATCCAGCTGCTCAGTCGGTGTCCAGGGCGCACTCCGGAAACATTTAAAAGCCTCATTATAATATTTAAATAAGGTTCTACGATTGGTTGTGAGAGCTTTTTGTGAAATTGGCCCATGGCAGCGCCTGATTCGTCACGTGATAAACTTGTTCAATAAATCATGGCATTGACAGTCAGCAAGGCGCCTGCAGGAGCACTTTTTAAAGGGCTTTTCCACTCCTTACAGGTTAGTTGCTAGTTTGTCCTCTTAGGCTGCTGGTTAACTTCTGTTTTTTTTTGGCTATTTTCTCCGATCCACAAATGAATTCTGAACTCGTGCTGGTGTGGGACTTCTTTTGTCTGCTTTGCAAAAAGTTTATTCCAGTCATGGGTGATCTGGTATGTTTGGCTTTGGGGCTGGAGGATGAGGAGAAGCAGGGAAGAAGACAGGAGAGAGCAGGAGCAGCTGGAAGAAGAGGAAGGTGGAGGGCACTACGCAGGAGGCCATGCCCACAGCGAGTCTTTAAAGTGCACTTCTCATATCTCAACTTCACAAAGGAACAATATGTGAGGCACCTGTGCTTCACCAATTTATTTTTCAAAAAATATACTTTATTCATAAAATTTGTAGCAAAACATACAATACAGTTGTCATATCACATTCCAAACATTCACAATACAGATTATATAATTGCAGGTTACATCAAGTACAGTTCAATGAACACATTGTACATAATTACAGTTCATGACACTCTGGGGTGTCTCATTGCATTATACTCAATACAGATTATTGCTTACAGATTCATTACAGGGATATTACAGATACATTACAGGTACATTACAGCAATTTGAACTTTACATTCTGCCCGGGGGGGGGGTGAGGGGTGGTTTCCCTGATTGCAGCCCCTCGGTATACAATGGCGGGAAGGCTCTAAATGGTTGCCTTTCCCCACAGAGCCTTTGCGGCGGCTGCACCTAGCTTCAGTGCGTCCCTGAGCACGTAATCCTGGACCTTGGAATGTGCCAGTCTGCAACACTCTGTCGAGGACAGTTCCGTGCACTGGAAGACCAGCAGGTTTCGGGCAGACCAAAGGGCGTCTTTCACCGAGTTAATGTCTTCCAGCAGCAGCTGATGTCCGTCTCAGTGTGCGTCCCCGGGAACAGTCCGTAGAGCACAGAGTCCTGTGTTACGGAACTGCTCGGTACGAACCTGGACAGATACCACTGCATCTCTCTCCAGAGCTTCTTTGCAAAGGCGCATTCCAGAAGGAGATGGGTGACGGTTTCGTCTGCACCGCAGCCTCCTCGGGGACAGTGTGCGGTGGCGCTGAGAGTCCGGGAGTACATGAAGGATCTGACGGGAAGGGCCCTTCTCACCACCAGCCAAGCTAGGTCTTGGTGCTTGTTCGAAAGTTCTGGCGATGAGGCGTTCTGCCAAATGACATTGACAGTCTGCTCGGGGAACCAACTGACAGGATCCACCATCTCCTTTTCCCGCAGGGTCTCGAGGACGTTACGTGCGGACCACTTACTGATCGCCTTGTGGTCGAAAGTGTTTCTTTGCATAAACTTTTCGACGAGGGACAGGTGGGGCGGAACGGTCCAACTGGACGAAGTGTTCCGTGGCAGCGTGGCCAGGCCCATCCTTCACAACACTGAGGATAGGTAAAACCTCAGCACGTAGTGACATTTTGTGTTTTCGTACCAAGGGTCCACGCAAAGCTTGATGCAGCTGCACACGAAAGTGGCCATCAGGATGAGGGCCACGTTGGGCACGCCTTTCCCCCCTTTCTCCAGAGATTTGTACATCGTGTCCCTGCGGACACGGGCTGTGACTGAGCTATGTCACCTGCTGCAGCCACAACTGGAGCTCCAAACCAGGGCATGGACAGCACTGCTACGGCTGTTAAGGTCACTGTGGCCCTTAACTTTTCCGCCACAGGGTCGTTCCAGGCTGCAACAAGTGACAGCAGCAACATATGACTACGGTCAGAACATGTGGAGTCAGGGGACAAGTAGCAGAATGGATAGCAAACTGGCTACAAAACAGAGAGTAGGGGTTAAGGTTTGTTGCTCAGACTGGTAAAAGGTGGAAGTGGTGTTCCACAAGGATTGATGCTGGGACCACTGTTGTTCACCATTTGCATAAATGATTTGGACTCAGGAATCAATAGTACAATTTCAAAATCTGTAACGACACCAAATTGCGGGGTACAGTTAATACCGAAGAAGACTGTGACAAATTACAAGACATCAATAAATTTGCAGAATGGGTGTGTAATTGGCAAACTAATTTCAATATAGTTAAGGATAGTGTGGGTGGATGGTGAATAAGGAGGCCACATACTCTTTGAAAAATAAGAGTCTAAATGGGGTAGAGGAGCAAAAGGATCTAGGGGTACAGATACACAAATCACTAAAAGTAGCGATAGGTTAATAAGGCAGTAAAAAAAGCAAACCAAGCACTGGGGTTCATTTCTAGAGGGATAGAATTAAAAAGCAGAGAAGTTATGTTAAACTTGTATAGAACCTTGGTTAGACCACACTTGGAGTATTGTGCACAGTTCTGGTCTCCATATTATAAAAAGGATATCGAGGCACTGGAGAAGGTGCAAAAAAGATTTATAAGGACGATATCAGAACTGTGAGGTTATATCTATCAGGAAAGACTGAACAGGCTGGGGCTCTTTTCTCTAGAAAAGAAAGGACTGAGGGGTAACCTAATAGAGATCTTTCAGATTATTAATAGGTTTGATAGGGTAGACGTAGAGAAATGTATCCATTTGTGGGGGAGTCCAGGACTAGGGACCATAAATATAAGATCGTCACCAATAAATCCAATAAGGAATTCAGGAAGAACTTCTTTATCCAGAGAGTGGTTAGAATGTGGAACTCGCTACCACAAGGAGTAGTTGAGGCGACTAACATTGATGAATTTATGGGGAAGCTAGATAAACACATGAGGGAGAAAGAAATTGAAGGCTATGTTAGATGAAGTGGCGTGGAAGGAGGCTCATGTGGAGCATAAACACTTGCATGGACCAATAGGGCCGAATGGCCTGTTTCTGTGCTGTAAATTCTATGTAATATGACAGTTTGCTGTGCACCGTTGTATCTCAGCAGGTCATCGAGTCTCTCTACGCCTACATTTCGTATTTTCATATGTTCATATGAAAGGACAGCAGGTGCCTCTCCCATGGAGCCAATACCACTGTCCTGAAACTACACTTCAGCATTCCTGCGGCTCTGCACAAGAACAGAGTGAAGGAGTGATGTAACACTCCGGAAGCCCCTGTCAACCTGGTCCCCTGATCCAAGAGTAGAAGCAGTTTGAGTTTCCGTGCCAGCAATGTAAGCTGCCATGGAAGCTGTCAGAGCTGTCAGTAGAGGTTCCATCGTGGTGGGCGTAATTGTCATCTTTATGGAGCTGACCACTTGCTCCATATTTGACAGAATGGTTTCCATTCTCTGCCCCCATACAAGTTGGAGCTGGATAACTCCATGCTCTGAGCCATTGTGCTCATTTTTGGATGCAATCATATTTCCAGGCCATATCTCAGCTCATCAACTTGCGAATATCAATAGCTGTCTTGTGCGGAGGGAACAACATTTGTATCTGACAATTGCACCTTTCAGAAGAGATGTCACTAATGTAGCAATCATCTTCAGCTCACAGCAACTGCATATCAGTGTGCAAAATAGTGACTTTCTTTTTAAAATTCCATCACAATGCTCACTATTTGGGAAACAGTTAAAGGAAACATTCTAAAATTAGCTAGTGATTTAGTACCCAAATACCCATTGGTGTTTTAATATTTTAATTGGTGACAATCAATATAAATGAATAAGTGATTTATCACATATCTTCCATTCTTAAAATATAACAGGAAAAAACAGTATCTGGTTGCTAAATTAATTTCAGGCCAACATTAAGGAAAATTATACAACACTAATACAGTGTGATTTTAAACATGTAAACATATAGTTAACACACGGTGAAAACCATCACATAAAGGAGAAGCTTTGTTTAAACTGGCCTGAGTTGATTTTAAGCACTCTAACAATGAAAACGAATTACAAACTTCAATGTGGTGTTCAAAAGGTCATTTACTCTGCTTAGAAAGTGATGTAATCAAAACAGGTCAGTTCTGAAGCTGAACTAACTAACTTCATTTTACCCATTTCATTTGTGGAGCTATACACTTGGAAATTGCTATGAGCAAATCATTGTATGAACACTTAATGCACTCATATCACATTCTTTTCTTGTTATTTTAACAGAAGTGCTAATTTGTTGACCTTAAATGGGTTAATTCCTCTGATAAATTAGTAGATAGAGGAATTTGATATGAACTTGTTAAACATTCGTACCATATCACTATTCACTGTAATTTCCAGGCGAATTTTTCTCTGTAGCTTCATCTTTGAACTTTTGACTGATTGCACCATAATTCAGTAAAAAGCACATAGATTCATATGAATTACAGCACAGAAGGAGGTCATTCGTACCTGTACTGGTGCTAGATCTTCAACTCTTCTTCCTTTTCAAATACTTATCCAACTCTCTTTTAGATGATATCATAGTCTGTGTCAATAGCTACTTGTGGAAAAGCAGTCTGTGTTTCTTATAACTTCTCCCTTTTGAAGATTGGAGGGTAGCAAATGTTGTGCCTTTGTTTAAGAAGGGCGGCAGGGAAAAGCCTGGGAACTACAGACCAGTGAGCCTGACATCTGTAGTGGGTAAGTTGTTAGAGGGTATTCTGAGGGACAGGATCTACAGGCATTTGGAGAGGCAGGGACTAATTAGGAACAGTCAGCATGGTTTTGTGAGAGGAAAATCATGTCTCACGAATTTGATTGAGTTTTTTGAAGGGGTAACCAAGAAGATAGATGAGGGCTGTGCAGTAGACGTGGTCTACATGGACTTCAGCAAAGCATTTGACAAGGTACCGCATGGTAGGTTGTTACATAAGGTTAAATCTCATGGGATCCAAGGTGAGGTAGCCAATTGGATACAAAATTGGCTTGACGACAGAAGACAGAGGGTGGTTGTCGAGGGTTGTTTTTCAAACTGGATGCCTGTGTCCAGCGGTGTGCCTCAGGGATCGGTGCTGGGTCCGCTGTTATTTGTTATTTATATTAATGATTTGGATGAGAATTTAGGAGGCATGGTTAGTAAGTTTGCAGATGACACCAAGATTGGTGGCATTGTGGACAGTGAAGAAGGTTATCTAGGATTGCAACGGGATCTTGATAAATTGGGCCAGTGGGCCGATGAATGGCAGATGGAGTTTAATTTAGATAAATGTGAGGTGATGCATTTCGGTAGATCGAATCGGGCCAGGACCTACTCCGTTAATGGTAGGGCGTTGGGGAGAGTTATCGAACAAAGAGATCTCGGAGTACAGATTCATAGCTCCTTGAAAGTGGAGTCACAGGTGGATAGGGTGGTGAAGAAGGCATTCAGCATGCTTGGTTTCATTGGTCAGAACATTGAATGCAGGAGTTGGGATGTCTTGTTGAAGTTGTACAGGGCATTGGTGAGGCCACACTTGGAGTACTGTGTACAGTTCTGGTCACCCTATTATAGAAAGGATATTATTAAACTAGAAAGAGTGCAGAAAAGATTTACTAGGATGCTACCGGGACTTGATGGTTTGACTTACAGGGAGAGGTTAGACAGACTGGGACTTTATTCCCTGGAGAGTAGGAGGTTAAGGGGTGATCTTATAGAAGTCTATAAAATAATGAGGGGCATAGATAAGGTCGATAGTCAAAATCTTTTCCCAAAGGTAGGGGAGTCTATAACGAGGGGGCACAGATTTAAGGTGAGAGGGGAGAGATACAAAAGGATCCAGAGGGGCAATTTTTTCACTCAAAGGGTGGTGAGTGTCTGGAACGAGCTGCCAGAGGCAGTAGTAGAGGCGGGTACAATTTTGTCTTTTAAAAAGCATTTGGACAGTTACATGGGGAAGATGGGTATCGAGGGATATGGGCCAAGTGCAGGCAATTGGGACTAGCTTAGTGGTATAAACTGGGCGACATGGACATGTTGGGCCGAAGGGCCTGTTTCCATGTTGTAACTTCTATGATTCTATGATTCTATGTTTTAGCAGCAATCCCGAGTTTGTGACCCTTGTTACCAATACATCATTCAGTGGAAACAATCTGTCACTATTTACCCACTCAAAATCTTTCCTAATTTTAGAAATGTTTATTAGACCCTCCTTAACCTTCTCTGTTCCAGTGAGAAAAGCGCCAATATGTCGAGTATATGGATATATATTCAATGTATAAATATTGGATAATCTTCATAATTATAACCTTTGTTTCCTTGTATAATTCCATTGAATCTTTACCTTTTCCATGGCTCTAATATCCTTTCCTTAATTCAGGAACAATAACCTCATGCAATGCACTAACTATGATCAAGACAACATCTTACACAAATTCAACATTACCTGTTGTTTTTATATTCACTCCTCCTATATATAAAATCCCATTTTTATGGCCTTTTCTGCTTTTATTCCCAGCATGCAAAATTTATGTATCTGCACCCCAAAATATTGCTGTCCCCCCATCCTATTAAGCATCTGAACAAGGCTACGACCAGTGTCATCATAGAGAGAGATCATAGAGTCATTATAATCATGTGTCATCATAATGCTGTGGGGAAGCGTTTAAACTCACATGGAAAACGGAGGGAAAAAATAGAACAAGTAACTAGAAAGGAAAGAAAAAGGGACAAAACATGTGGGAAAGATAAAAGAGTAAAACGGGAAAGTAGAATAAAGAACAGATCGCAAGGCAGAGGGATTAAAAAGAATAAGATTGACAGAAAAGCAGTTTTGAACAGTGTGTACATAAATGCTTAAAGTATATTCTCAATAAAATTGATGAGCTAGAGGCATAAATTGCTGTGGGGGTATGATAGCATTATCAGAGATGTAAGTTATGTTAGGACAGGACTAGGAGTTAAACATTCCTGGTTACAAAATATTCAGGAAATAAAGAGTAGGTAAAAAAGCATGACATATTAATCAAAGATTCCATTTTGGCACCAAAACATTAGGATGATATAGGGGATAATGAAAAAGTTGAGGCTACTTGGTTAAAGTTAAAGAATTTAAAAGGGAATTGTTACTCTATACAGAATATATTATAAACTGTCAAACAGTGTAAAGCAGAGGGAGGAAGAGATTATGTGGACAAATTAAAGAAAAATGCAGAAGTAGCAGGGCCACAATAATGGGTGACTTAATTATCCAAAAATAGGCTGGGGGTAAGAGTATTGTAAGTGGCAAAGAAGGGACCATGCAGTGTGTTTTTAGTTTGACAAGGAAGGAGACAGTAGACAACCAATGGGAATATATCTCATTCTAGGAAAAGAAATGTGGAAAGTAGGTAATGTAAGGGTAGGAGAAACATTTAGGAAACAGTGAGTACTTTGGTTGAATATAAAAATTAAAAAGGAGAAGGAAAAATAATTGATTGGAAAAAAAACAATTTCAATAAGATAAAAAGGAAACTAGCCCAGATAATTGAAAACAAATAGCAAAGAAGACAGAAGACAACCAATGGGAAGTTTTCAAACAGGATATGATTCAGGTACAGACTAGATATATTCTCACAAGAAGTATAAGGGGAGCAGCAAGAGCTGGAGTTCTTGGATGAATGAAGAAATTAAAATTTAAAAAAGACACTTGACAAATCTAGGACTAACAACAACAACTTGCATTTATATAGCGCCTTTAACATAGTAAAACATCCCAAGGCACTTCACAGGAGTGTCATCAAACAAAATTTGACACTGA
The DNA here is from genome assembly GCF_035084215.1 of Heptranchias perlo. Lineage (NCBI taxonomy): Eukaryota > Metazoa > Chordata > Chondrichthyes > Hexanchiformes > Hexanchidae > Heptranchias > Heptranchias perlo. The sequence continues at coordinate 95,869,827 of NC_090329.1, read as the reverse complement.
GCGACATAAGGAGATATTCGAATAGGGAGCCAATGTGGGTCAGCGAGCACAGAGGTGATGGGTGAATAGGACTTGATGCGAGTTAGGATATGGGCAGTTTATGGAGTTTATCAAGTTTATGGAGGGTGGAAGATGGGAGGCCAGCCAGGAGAGTATTGGAATAGTCGAGTCTAGAGGTAACAAAGGCATGGATGAGAGTTTCAGCAACAGATTATCTGAGGCGGGGCGGAGATGGGCAATGTTACAGAGGTGGAAGTAGACGGTCTTGGTGATATGGTCGGAAGCTCATCTCAGGGTCAACCAATCCAAAAGAAAATGAAGCACTGGGTGCCTGGGGAAGCAAAAAAAAGAACAACAACTTGCATTTTTATAACGCCTTTATCATAGTAAAAACATCCCAAGGCAATTCGCAGGAGCATAATCAGACAAAAATTGACAGAGTCAAAAAAAGAGACATTAGGACAGGTGACTAAAAGCTTAGTCAAAGAGGTGGCTTTGAATGGTCGTCTTAAAGGAGAAGAGAGAGGTGAAGAGGTTAGGGGAGGGAATTCCAGAGCTTAGGGCCGAGACAGCTGAAGACACAGCCGCCATTGGTGGGGCGAAGGAAATAGGGGATGCACAAGAGGCCCGAATTGGAGGAAAGCAGAGTTCTCAGAGGGTTGTAGGTCTGGAGGAGGTTACAGAGGTAGGGAGGGGTGAGGCCATGGAAGGATTTGAACACAAAGATGAGAATTTTAAATTTGAGGTGTTGCTGGACACGAGCACAGGGGCGATGGGAGAACAGGATTTAGTGCGAGTTAGGATACGGACAGCAGAGTTTTGGATGAGCTCAAGTTTATGGGAGGCTGGCCAGGAGAGCATTGGAATAGTTGAGACCGGAGGTAACAAAAGCATTGTTGAGGATTGCAGCAGCAGATGGGCTGAGGCAACAGCGGAAATGGGTGATATTACACAGGTGGAAGTAGGTGGTGTTGGTGATGGAGAGGATATGGGGCCGAAAGCTCAGCGCACGGTCAAATAGGATGCTGAGGTTGCGAACAGTCTAGTTCAGCATTAGATAATGACCAGGGAGAGAGATGGGGTCAGTGGCTAGGGAATCGAGTTTGTGCTGGGGACCAAAGACAATGGCTTCGGTCTTTTCAATATTTAATTGGAGGAAATTTCTACTGATCCAGTACTGGATGTCGGACAAGCAGCCTGACAACACAAAGGCAGTGGATGGGCCGATAGAGGTGGTGGTGAGGTAGAGCTGGATGTCATCAGCATGCATGTAGAACCTGGCGTTGTGTTTTCGGATGATGTTGCTGAGGGGCAGCACGTAGATGAGAAATAGAAGGAGGCCAAGGATAGATCCTTGGGGGATTCCATAGGTAACGATGCAAGAGCAGAAAGAGAAGCCATTGCAGGAGATTCTCTGGCTACGACTGGATAGATAATAATAGAACCAGGTGAGGGCAGTCCCACACAGCTGGACGACGGAGGAGAAGCTTTGGAGGAGGGTGGTGTGGTCAACCGTGTCAATGGCTACAAATGGGTCAAGAAGGATGAGGAGGGATAGTTTACCATCGTCACAGTTATGTAGGATGTCATTTGTGACTTGGATAAGGGCTGTTTCAGTGCAGTGGCAGGGGCGGAGACCTGACTGGGGGACGGGCGGGTTCAAACGTGGAGTTGCGGGAAAGATGGGCATGGATCTGGGAGACGACAACACGTTCAAGGACTTTGGACAGGAAAGGGAGGTTGGAGACGGGACGTTAGTTTGCAAGTACAGAGGGGCCAAGGGTAGGTTTTATGAGGGGGTGATGATTACACCACAGCCTTATGAGTGAAATCCAATTATATTTGTAAATATAATTTTAAGCTCAACCATACTTAATTAAAACTCTGTCCTCAGCTCTTTCTTTTGGTCTCTAGCTGTACCAGGAACTAAAACCATGTAGGCTCTTACCAGGTTCAATGATGTATAACTACCTAACAAAGAAGTTGCCTGCTAGTAACTTAATGGGGGTGATTTTAACCCCCAAGAACAGGTGGGTTGGGGACGGGTGGGAGTTGAAAATAGTTGTGTTTTGGGTCGCGACCGCAACCCGGCTTTATTTCCAGGTTTAACTTGGATGCGTAAAAGTACAGGCTTCCCACTGGAAATGCAGAGTCTGAAAATTTTGCAATTGTGATCCAAAAAAACAACTATTTTCAACTCCAACCCACCCCCAACCCACCCATTCTTGGGGGTTAAAATCACCCCCAATATGTGTGTGAAACAAAATATTTATTGTCTTGCTCAGCCCAATGCTGAATGTAACCTGTTGAAATAGGTCTCGCCATTTGTACTTTCGATTATGATTCCAGCATGACATGCACCTTTTGTACTGATTGTTAACCTGTTACCGAGTCTCAATAAACTGATCTTGTTTCATATAAGTGTGTCCAGCACTACATCTGAACTTGGTCATGTGCAAGGGGCGAGGGCATGTTTCGAGAGAGTTGAGCAATATGGTAATGATGAGTGCCCCCAGCCTATTACAGAAGTACCTGAGTGGATTATATCACTGATTCAAACCGAGGGCTTCATGTGACAAATATCCTTTTTCTCCATGTTCATGAGATCATCTGAATATTAACTACTAAATATAATGGGTCAGAATATACTGTAGTGGGTAAACGAACAGCACCCACCCACTGCTCATCAGACTTGCCCGTGTCCATTTAACTTCTGTGTGAACAGGGCAAGCAACTGTGTATCTCCTTAATCAATCAAATTGAAGGATTGTTAATGACCAGCAGAGTCTGAACCAGGAAGTGTAAGTGAGAATAGTGAATTCAATGTCAAATCAGGTACAGAAAGCGAAATAAAGAAAGGGAAAGAAAGAGTGGATTATGAGAGAGAGAAAAAAGAAACAGAATGAAAAAAAATTTAAATTAAAACATTTAAAAAAAAATCTCCAACAACAATTAAAAGCTGAAGGAATGAGATTCCACACTTATAAACATTAATTTTCAGTGCCAGAGAGGTTGTTTGGCAGTAATTAAGACTTACCACGCCGTTAAAAAGGGTACTTAGACTGAATTGGACAAGCCCTAGCTTTCTGTGGTGAGTTTAGTTCATATCTACCATGCAAGGTACTTCACATCATTCAATGTATTTGATTGGTGAACCAGACGGTGAGATGCCGTTTTCAGGAAGCTAACGGCAGAGTGGCGCATCACAGACAACAACTTCTGGATTTTCGCGTTTAACCGTGCATCTGCCCCCACCTGAAATTGCCGTGCGATTTGCGCATAAATAAAGGTGAGCGCCGTTAACCTCGCCGTTATTTTGACAGCAAGTTCTGTCCCAATGTAATGAGAAGACCAATCAGCAGATGCAGGTTGTGTGTTGCAAATGGTTACCTGACTATTGTGCCATAACCAGACTCGTGCGATATAAACTACTGACATGGCTCCAGAATGATACAGATCAGCCATGATCTAATTGAATGGCAGAACAGGCTCGAGGGGCTGAATGGCCTACTCCTATTTCTATGTTCCTATGAATGCAGCAAAAATGATAAAATGACAACAACTTTTAAAATCTTCAGTATTTCTTTAAAATTTAGCATAGTGCACTAGCAATTAACATTGTAATCCGAGTGTCCTTGGCTAAAATTGTTCCTACACACTAATAACCAGCCCTGACTGCGGCCTCAATGTTTATTCTGCATGCTTTAGAGGTTTATTGCCTTGTACACTCTGGGATTCCTACGTTTATCACTTAACTGTTGCAGACACGGTAACATACAGACAGATAAACAGAGGCAGCACATCACACACTGTTCCTGATTTGACAGCAGTAACAACCCACAAAATGGGTCAAGTTCTGACTTAATATAACTTGAGGCCTAACAAATTCATTGAAAATCTGGCTCAGAAAATCTGAGATACAACTTTTCAAAGAAGAATTTTGAATTTATATAAAATGGCAATTTTATTATTTGTTGTCATACAATCATTTGGGGGACTAGGTGGTGCAGTGGGATAGTGTCTGGCCTTTCATCTTCTGGTCCTGATTTAAATCCAGCCCAGACTAATGAAAGTTAACTCTGTCTGCCTGCTAAAAAGGCCTTATGTGAAATGAGCTTGGGGAGTCTCACTGCAATTCCTACTGGTTATGGGCCATTATACAAACTGTGCATAATTCAGCACTAATTGACAACTAATTATACCTATCTGCGTTGTCTCTGAGCTGGGAGTGCTTGATACTGGCATGCCTGAAGTGGGAAGTGTGCCATTACACAGTTCCAAACTAATTAAAAAATGAAAATACATTACAAAGCCAAGTGATTTTTTTTAACTGATGACAATATCCTTTACAAAGTAGTTAATTCATCACCTTAAAGGCATGTTGGACCAAATCACTGTTCCCGGATACAGACAGGATTATACAGTGAGCAGACAAATGTGTTATCTTCCGCACTGAAAAGACAAAGCTAACCAGTCTGTTGAGAAAGCTGGATCATGAGGTTCCCCACTTACCTCCCTATTTAATAGCTCCAAGCACTCTTCAGTTACAATCATTCAGCTCCTCTGCTTGGTACTTACATCTGAGCTATGGTGGGGCAAAGAGATAGTGAAGATGACTGGAAAAATTGGATGGAGGAGTGGGGATTCTCAGGATAGCTCAACTCTACTTGGACAGGTACAAAAAATAATTAAAAAGGCTAATGGAATGTTGGCCTTTATCTGAAGAGGGCTGGAATACAAAGGGGTGGAAGTTATGTTACAGTTGTACAGAGCTCTGGTTAGACCCCATCTTGAGTACTGCATTCAGCTCTGGGCACCGCACCTCAGGAAGGATATATTGGCTTTGGAGGGGGTGCAGTTCAGATTCATCAGGATGATATCGGGGCTAAAAGGGTTAAATTATGAGGACAGGTTACATAAACTAGGCTTATATTCCCTTGAATATAGAAGATTAAGGGGTGATCTAATTGAGGTGTTTAAGATGATTAAAGGATTTGATAGAGTAGATAGAGAGAAACTATTTCCTCTGGTGGCAGAGTTCAGAATAAGGGGGCATAACCTTAAAATTAGAGCTAGGCTGTTCAAGGGTCATGTCAGGGAGAACAACTTCACATAAAGAGTAGTGGAAATCTGGAACACTCTTCCCCCAAAAAGCTGTTGAGGCTAGGTTAATTGAAAATTTCAAAACTGAGATTGATAGATTTTTGTTAGGCAAGGCTATTAAAGATTATGGAACCATGGCGGGTAGATGGGAGTTATGATACAGATCTGCCATGATCTAATTGAATGGCGGAACAGGCTCAAGGGGCTGAATAGCCTACTCCTGTTCCAATGTTCCTGTGTTGTCATGGTATTATCATCATCAGTGTTATCAAAAGCCTACAGCTGCTCAGTGTTGGAAATTGCAGCTGTTTCCAAGAAACCCCGACTACAAATTTCCTCAGGGCCTGTAGGGCGGGGCTTCCACTGACTGGCCCCAGGAGCCCCAAACCCCATCAGATTTTCCAGAGCCAGGACATTTACTTGAAGTAGGTGGGCACATATGCCAGTATCAGTGCAGCTGGGGTAGCCACGAGGTCATAGGGAGAAAAGTAGCAGTGTAGGCCCACTGCTGGGGCTGAGTGCCTGCAGGGCTGGATCAAAATGCTACATCAACTAAGGAACTGGCCCTTTTCCAAGAAGGCTGCTTTCCAAATTTGGTGGTCCCATTTCAGCCATGATGCGTTCCTGGCAAATAACGTACAGCTCCTTCATGCTGGCGTACATTTCACTGGGGACACCAGAGGCATCGGGCAGAAGTTCCACCCACTGGCATCATCCCGTGAGTTCCATTTCTATCTCCTGGTGTCACCAGCAATGGGGCTGGAGACATGAAGCACCCACATCACCCCCCCCTTTCAGGAAACATGATGCAGAACAAAATGTGTAAACAGGTCCTGCCCCAAAATCCACCCCCGATTGTGCCCTGAATCTGCCAAAAACACTGCAGATTTTCAAAGTTTCTATATTTTGGTCTTAAACTGAACTCAATACAATCCAAAGTCACCAAGGACACTGGATTGGATAACACTATTCAACTCCATTTCAGTGTCTATCCTCTATGAAATTGCAGAGATATGGTCAAGCTGTCGTTGCTCCAAAAGGATGATGTCTGGAACAGCAGTACAAGAATTGCTAGCATTTAAGTCAGATTTCCATGTTTACGCCAGAAACTCAAGAGTGGCTGCAGCTGCGCTTCATCATTCTCTATCAATCCAACAAGTCCATTTGGAACACCAGTATTAAAGCTTCACGCACGGCTTTTACTGCCTATGGAACACTCTCTCTGAGGCAGTGTAATTGCTTTAAATTCCATCCACTGAATCCAGAGGTTCAGATGCAGCACTGTGAAGCATGTGTTAGGCAATGGGAAATCTTTTCAGATTGCTAACTGGCATCCCAGGTAATAGCTACTAGTTTTGTCAAGTTGGTTTAGCACCTGCCTATTGGCATCTCATTCTTGGCAAGTTTGTTGTTATTTTTTAGTGGAATATATTTCTCCTGAACTCTACTGATCTCTCCTTTAAATATTTCCCACTGTTGTTCTACCTCTTTTATTTGTCAATATTTTTTTTCTACTTTACCCCCATTAGTTCCATCTTCATTTCCTCACAGTTGGCTTTTTCCAAAATTATTACTTTGGTCTTTGTATTACCTATATCTCTCTCATTATTATATTGTGATCACTACTCCCTAGATGTTCTCCCAGGCTTACTTCTCTTATATGGTCTGGTTCATTTCCCATTACTAGGTTTATTTGGGGGTAGTTAAAAACTCCATGACAATGATTTGTGGTTTTTACTCATTTCATAGATTTGCCTATATATTTCTCATTCCACTTCCTTTCCATTATTTGGTGGTCTGAAGTATACCCTAACTGAAGACTGATCTCTTCCTGTCCTTTATCTCAATCCATATGGATTCTGTTTCTATCTCTTTGTTAGTTATGTCCTCTTTTGCTACTGCCATTATGTTATTTCTGATTTTTTTTTTAAATTCACACTTGGGATATGGGTGTCGCTAGCAAAGCCAGCATTTATTGTCCATCCCTAGGTGCCCTTCAGAAAGTGGTGGTGAGCTTTCTTTGCATAGAATTACATAGAATTTACAGCACAGAAACAGGCCCAACTAGTCTATGCCGGTATTTATGCTCGACAGGAGACTCCTCCCGCTCTACTTCATCTAAGCCTATCAGCATATCCATCTATTCATTTCTCCCACATAAACCTATCTAGTTTCCCCTTAAATGCATCTCTGCTATTTGCCTCAGCTATGGTAGCAAATTCCACTCTGGATGAAGAGGTTTCTCCTGAATTCCTTTTTGGATTTATTATGTTATATTTATGACCCCTAGTTTTGGACTCCCCCACAATTGGAAACATTTTCTCTACGTCTACCCTATCAAACCTACTCATAATCTTAAAGACCTCTATCAGGTCACTTCTTACTCTTCTGTTTTCTGGAGAAAAGAGACCAGCCTGTTCAGTCTTTCCTGATAGTTATAACCTCTCAGTTCTGGTATCCTCCTTGTAAATCTTTTTTGAACCTTCTCCAGTGCCTCTATATCCTTCTTCTTGAACCGATGCATTCCGTGTGGTGAAGGTTCTCCCATAGTACTGTTTGGTAGGGAGTTCCAGGATTTTGACCCAGTGCCGACGCAAGAATGGTGATGTATGTCCAAGTTGGGATGGTGTGTGACTTGAAGGGGAACTTGGAGGTGGTGTTGTTCCCATGCACCTGCTGCCCTTGTCTTTCTAGGTGGCGGAAGTCGTGGGTTTGGGAGATGCTACTGACGAAGCCTTGGCAAGTTGCTGCAGTGCAATCTAAGGATAGTATACACTGCAGCCGTGGTGCGCTGGTGTTGGAGGGAGTGGATGTTTAATGTGGTGGATGATGCCTGAATAACAACATGGGTGCACACGATTATTCCCTGAACCAAAAAGAACTATGCAAATTGGCAGAAACCCTGGTGCCTTTGAAATTACAGGCACTACTCGATGCCAAAGTTTGGACAAAGAGCACATCACCTATTTAATGGTTCTGTAGACTGAATAACAGCTCACTCCAGTGACACCCCTATTGGGAACTGGAAACAACTATTGGGATAAAAACTAAGGGGCAGAACTTGGTTGTTGACCTGTACACAAAGTTGATGCAACTGAATGTGTTTTCTATTAACCCTTTGCTCCCATTCTTCCCTACGTCTCCTGTGGGGATGCAAGACAGCAAAAATCTCTAATGCTACCTATCCCAATAACTCCAACTCAGATCAGGAAAACCAGCACCAGGGATGAACTTATTGCACCAACAGACAAAAATACACCAAATGACATTAAGAACTATTAGCAAGTCCTTGGCAATATTAACCAGTGGATACTAAAATAATGAGAAAACATTAGTTCTAATAAGTTTTCTTTTCACAGATCTGAAAACTTGGAATAGTGTTAAAACTACCAGTTGTCAGTTCCAGGGATTTATCCTTTCTTTGCCCCTTTGAAAAAAATCTTTTTGTGTTCATCAAGATGAGGGGGCAATGAAAATCTTCCCATTCCAGTCACCCGGTCTCAGCATTAAGCATTAAGCTTCCTATACTCTAACCATGTGCTTCAGCTCGAACTTCGGAACAGCATCTCCAACTGCATCGATGCAGCACTTTTCTATAGCCCATATCAGCCACCCTGTCACCTCTCTGAATGCTGATTAGTGCCAGTTTTGTGCTATAGACCTATGCCCACTGGATTTATACTGCCTAAACACTTTACATAAGATCCTTATAGTCAGCAGACAGAGGAGATTTTCATCCCATCAGTCAAGGCTAGTGTCAACACAGGTCCCAGAGGTGATAGGCCAGTGTCTACTCGTGCCAACCAGTTTCTCTTTGTGTTCCTTTAAATGCCAATTTGCACAGGTGCTAGCTGCCAAAGCCATACTTGCAGATGTCTCCCACGACAACTTTAATGTTTAATTTTAACTATTTCTCAAGTAGAATTCCTCAAAAATGTAATATAATTATATTTGCAGCTATTCACCATTCCAAGATGCGAAATAAGATGACTTTTGAGCTAAATGACAGAAATTCTCAGAAGCAGATGATTGTGTCTTACAGAAGTAAATTCTATTAAGGTTGTTTCAAAAGGACAAACTGAAAATAATTAGACGATTTGTCAATAGCATGAGCTAGTCCTTACTGTGGCCAGTAACTGTTATTATATACAATTATTTATAACTTTGACTGTGGTGCAGTGACATCCTGTAAATCAGTTAACATGATATGTGTTAATGTAAACCAAAGAAGAATTCTCTATCTGTTTACTGCTTTAATAGAATGGTTGAATGGTTGACATGTGTTTGACTCCAGTTCTGTGAAAGTGCTCAGTAACTCATGTTGTTCAATACATATTCCTGGTGCAAACATAAGGCATGTGGGTCTCTGTTTTATGTATGTTAATACTTCCAACACAAAGTCAGCACTAAAGTTGTCTCTTTTGACTTTAGTGCAAAATTATTTGTATATCATGACACTGAATGGTGTCATGTAAATATTGTAATGATCATGGGGCTAAGGAGAAATAGCCACACCCAGGTTTAGTAATATACTGACCCAACTTTCTTTTGGTAATTTTCTTTATCTAAAAATTATTTTTAATTATTGTAGGACTCAGATCCTTTCAGGAATGAGAGTTCCTTTGCTAAAGCAAGTTGATGGCAGAGCACTGGCTCTATGACAATAAAATGATGGTCTGCATTAAGTCATTGAGCAGTCACTTATGCAGTGACTTGTGCTTCCAGCATTAAAATTCCTTCTCCAATATAACTCAAATTAAAAATAGAAAAAGAAAGGACTTGCATTTATTTACCAACTTTCATGGCCTCAGAAGTGCTTCACAGCCAATGAAATACTTTTGAAGTGTAGTCACTGTTACAATGTGGGGAAATGCAGCAGCCAATTTGTGTATAGCAAGGTCCCACAAACAGCAATGAAATAATGGCCAGTAAACCTGTTTTTTATTGATGTTAGTGGAGGGATAAATATTGGCCAGGTCATTGGGAGAACTCCCTAGTTCTTCTTCGAATAGTGCCATGGGATCTTTTACGTCCACCTAAGAGGGCAGACGGGGCCTCAGTTTAACATCTCATTCAATAGGCTTCACCTCTGACAGTGCAGCACTCCCTCAGTACTGCACTGGAGTGTCAGCCTGGATTATGTGCTCAAGTCTCGGCAGTGCGGCTTGAACCTACAAACTTTACTCAAAAAAAAACTTTTTTAACTAGTATCAAGAAACATAGCAGCATGAATTTTCTACTTTTTGTGTAATTTACACCAGAATGGCTATTAGTGGGCTGTAGATGGACTCAAATGGAAGTATATGGCTTGCACCCAGTTTTCCTAGGTAAGGTGATTAGCATAGCTTCAGGTGCAGATTCACAGACAGGTAGGAAGCACACAGATGGCGGGTGTGGAAAATTCCATGTAAGTGAAATTTCAAGTGATGGAAACAATTAAAGGGGAGTGGACTAATTGAATGACAGCAATTCTCAAACCCTTAGAGAGCCTCAAAGTGGCATTTCAGCCCATTAGGAACCTTTGCTGAAGCTGAGGGGCAAGGGACTAAATGACAGGCAAAAATGAAGGAAAAGAAAACCCAAGGTGCAGCCATGAGTATGCAGGCAAGTTACAGAGCAACCCAGCACCCAAATCCCTGTGTCTTGGCTGATGAAGTGCCACTGGTGCTGCATGAGGTGGTTGTGTGGATAATGGCACTCTGTGCCACTATCCACATAGGCCAATTCTGCAGTGTGCCTGTAAAAGGATGGGACCAAGTTTCAGGCCACAGTTCACCATTACTGTGCTTAGCTATGCTGGCTCTATGTTGCATCATGACTGCAGGTTTCCTTGTGGCAGATGGCATCCGGCTTGCATCTGGCTTTCTGCTAGTCTGGATCCTAGGAAGACAGTTCCTCATAGTCATTACCAGGTAAATGTGCCAGGGCCTGAGGAAATGATTGACGGCATATTGGCAGATACGGTCAATCAGGATATGCTGGCTGTTGATCACCCTGGTGGGCTTTCTTTTATGCAGTGCCATTGGAAGCTGAAGAATGCACTGAGATTGAGGTGCTTTGAATGAAGCATCCAACAATATGGTCAGTCAGGCATTTACATATCTTCGGGGTGCCATTGAGTAGCTGTCTCAGCTTCCTGTGGAAAGCAGAGCATGTACATGCTAAGTGTCTGCCAAAGCAAAGTGTGCTCACCTCTGCCTGCAGGTCGAGGGTACGCGGATGGGCACAGAGCATCTCTCGTGCAGACTGACCTGCCTGGCATCACTTTGTAGGATCTCCTATTCTTCTTCTAAAATGTCAGATAGGGGATTCTGAGTGGGAACCCATTGGTGCCAATAATGATGGCGGGGGAGGGGAAATAATTTTTTTTAAACAATTGACACAAAGGCGTATGAGAACCTAACTTCCCACAGAATAGTGACATCAATGGAAATACAAATCGGGAGAGATATAAAACAAGCTGCCGGTTCGCTATCTCCCGTTTAACACTATCGCATGAAGTCAAAATTCCCTCCAAGCAATCTGTTCAGGAATCAGTTCAATCAGTCCCCCTCTATAATGGGAAGAAGAAAATCTAATATATAAAATTTATTCTACTCCTCATAAGCACCACTATATTAACCCTGCCAATTTTTTTGCAGGGTTGAGGGACCATGTGAGTGTAATAGACTGGCCCTGAGTTGATTTCTTTGCTTTTCTTACCATACTGGTGTGCTTTCATCGTTATTTTCCATTCTGTTGCTACCCAGTGGATTATTTCTATAGCTAATTTTGCAATGATGGCTGGGAGGGTAAGGCCTTGACTTCAGAAAGAATGATTTGTGGCAGATTGTTCCTCAGAACAAAGAATCGACCTTTGTTTGTACCAAACACTTTATTCTGAATTTTGCACAAAACAAAGTGAGAGTGGACATTACAAAGGTACAATTAAGCTCCCAGAAGGGCAGCCTGCTTCAATCTGTGGGAAGCAGATAGGTTAGTGGATTGATAGCGTTATCTAGAGAAAAGTCTATGATATACATGTTTCCTACATTACAACACTGCCCACACTTCAAAAAGTACTTCATTGGCTGTAAACATAGAAACATAGAAAATAGGAGCAAGAGTAGGCCATTCGGCCCTTCGGGCCTGCTTCGCCATTCAAAATGATCATGGCTGATCGTCGAACTCAGTACCCTGTTCCCGCTTTTTCCCAATATCCCTTGATCCCTTTAGCATTTAGAAATATATCTATTTCCTTCTTGAATACATCTAATGACTTGGCCTCCACTGCCTTCTTTGGTAGAGAATTCCACAGGTTCACCACCCTCTGAGTGAAGAAATTTCTCCTCATCTCGGTTCTAAATGGCATACCCCGTATCCTGAGACTGTGACCCCTGGTTCTGGACTCCCCAGCCATCGGGAACATCCTCCCTGCATCTAGTCTGTCTAGTCCTGTTAGAATTTTATATGTTTTGATGAGATCATCTATCATTCTTCTAAACTCTAGTGAATATAGGCCTAGTCGACCCAATCTCTCCTCATATGTCAGTCCTGCCATCCCAGGAATCAGTCTGGTAAACCTTCGTTGCACTCCCTCCATGGCAAGGACATCCTTCCTCAGATAAGGAGACCAAAACTGCACACAATACTCCAGATGTGGTCTCACCAAGGCCCTGTATAACTGCAGTAAGACATCCCTACTCCTGTACACAAATCCTCGTGCAATGAAGGCCAACATACCATTCACCTTCCTAACTGCTTGCTGCACCTGAATGTTCGCTTTCAGCGACTGGTGTACAAGGACACCCAGGTCTCGTTGTACCTCCCCTTTTCCCAACCTATCACCATTCAGATAATAATCTGCCTTTCTGTTTTTACAACCAAAGTGGATAACATCACATTTAACCACGTTATACTGCATCTGCCATGTTCTTGTCCACTCACCCAACTTGCCTAAATCACATTGGAGCCTCTTTGCATCCTCCTCACAGCTCACATTCAACCCCAGCTTTGTGTCGTCTGCAAACTTGGAAATGTTACATTTAGTTATCTCATCTAAATCATTGATATATATTGTGAATAGCTGGGGCCCAAGCACTGATCCCTGCAGTACCCCACTAGTCACTGCCTGCCACCCGGAAAAAGACCCGTTTATTCCTACTCTCTGTTTCCTGTCTGTCAACCAATTCTCAATCCATGCCAGTATATTCCCCCCAATCCCATGTGCTTTAATTTTGCACACTAACCTCTTGTGTGGGACCTTATCAAAAGCCTTCTGAAAATCCAAATACACCACATCCGCTGGTTCTCCCCTGTCTATTCTACGAGTTACCTCCTCAAAAAACTCCAGTAGATTTGTTAAGCATGATTTCCCTTTCATAAACCCATGCTGACTTTGTCCAATCCGTTCACATCCTCCAAGTGTTCTGTTATCACATCTTTTATAATAGACTGGTCTGTAATTCACTGTTTTTTCTCTCCCTCCTTTTTTAAATAGTGGGGTTACATTTGCCACCCTCCAATCTGAAGGAACTGTTCCAGAGTCTATAGAATTTTGGAAGATGATCACCAAAGCATCCACTATTTCCAGGGCCACTTCCTTTAGTACTCTGGGATGTAGATTATCAGGCCCTGGGGATTTGTCAGCCTTTAGCCCCATTAATTTCCCTAGCACTATTTTTTTACTAATACTGATTTCCTTCATTTCCTCCCTCTCACTAAACCCTTGGTTCCCTAACATTTCTGGGAGGTTATTTGTGTCCTCCTTTGTGAAGACAGAACCAAAGTATGTGTTTAATTGTTCTGCCATTTCTTTGTTCCCCATTATAATTTTCCCCATTTCTGACTGTAAGGGACCTACATTTGTATTCACTAATCTTTTTCTCTTAACATATTTATAGATGCTTTTACAGTCAGTTTTTATGTTCCCTGCTAGTTTACTCTCATACTCTATTTTTCCCCTCTCAATCAATCTCTTCGTCCTCCTTTGCTGAATTCTAAACTGCTCCCAATCCTCAGGCTTGCTGATTTTTCTGGCAATTTTACATATGTCCTCTTTGGATCTAATACTATCCCTAATTTCTTTTGTAAGCCACGGTTGAGCTACCTTTCCTGTTTTATTTTTGCGCCAGACAGGAATGAATAATTGTTGTAATTCCTGCACACGTTCTTTCAATGTTAGCCACTGCCTATCCACTGTCATCCCTTTTCGTAAAGTTCCCCAATCTATCATAGCCAACTCGTACCTCATACTTTCGTAATTTCCTTTATTTAGATTCAGGATTTCCCTAGTTTTGGATTCAACTACTTCACTCTCCATCTTAATGAGGAATTCTATCATGTTATGGTCGCTCTTCCCTAAGGGACCCCGCACAACAAGATTGTTAATTAATCCTTTCTCATTGCATAATACCCAGTCCAGGATCGCCTTTTCTCTAGTTGGTTCCTCAATGTATTGGTCAAGAGAACCATTACGTACACACTCCAGGAATTCCTCCCCCACAGTATTATTGCTAATTTGGTTTGACCAATCTATATGTAGATTAAAGGCACCCATGATTATAGTTGTACTCTTCTTGCATGTTTAATGCCCTCCCCTACATCTCCACTAGTGTTTGGGGGCCTATAGACAACCCCCACCAATGTTTTCTGCCCCTTGGTGTTTCTTAGCTCCACCCATACAGATTCCACATCGTGATTTTCCGAGCCAATATCCTTCCTCACTATTGCATTGATTTCCTCCTTTACTAACAACGCTACCCCACCTCCTTTCCCTTTTTGCCTGTCCTTCCTAAATATTGAATACCTCTGGATGTTCAGTTCCCATCCTTGGTCACCCTGCAGCCATCTCTCTAATCGCAACTATATCATACCCGTTAATATCTATCTGCGCTGTTAATTCATCTACCTTATTACGAATGCTCCGCGCATTAAGACACAATGCTTTTAGACTTGTCTTTTTAAGATTGCTAGTCATCTTAGTATTATTTTGCACTATGGCCCTATTTGTTTTTCGCCCTTGTTTTCTCTGCCTTCCACTATTGCTTCTTCCCTTTCTGTCTTTTGTTTCTATCCTTGTTTTCCCCTCCTCTGTCTCCCTGCTCAGGTTCCACTGGGACATCTTGAGGTCATGAAAGGTGCAAGTTTTTCTTTCTTTATGTATAGACATGCATAATATAATTAAAAATCTATAATGGCAAGCAATGTTTAATTTCCTCCCTCACTATCTTATATGCTTAACGGAAACACTCCTTTGACAAATAATCCTTCACTATTTCACCTATTTTGGCTTTGAATTTCGGTGTCTCTCACACCACTGAGTGTGCTACTATTCAAATCGATCGTAGTCCCTATATATCGTTTGGCTTTATCCAACAATCTAATTCTTCCAGACCACTGCTCTTGAAGAAGTTAAACATTCTTGGCCATTGGCAATATGCTGAATTCAGCCTCCTGCCTACACAGCTTTTCACCAAAAGTGACCATGAACAACTTGAAAAGTGAACAGCTTTATTTTTGTAGCTGGCTGCTGTATGGCCCCAGTACTACTTGTGATGGGCCCTTCAAAAACTGGCAGCAATAAGGTGCCCTGCCCTCAGAATAAAATGGTTTAGAGGAGGGGGTGCAGGAAAGTGGAAGATAAGAGAAAACGCTTCTTGAAATAGAAGGAAAAATTTGATATGTGGACAATCCATTGTCGTCTTCTGCAAAATTGTAAACAAAGATTCATCAAGCTTTGCCTTAAAAAAATTATTTGAAATGTCTGGCAAAATAAGAAGCAGCGTAGTATAACTTAAATGCAACTACCAAGTTATATAAGACTGTTTAGATGTCAATTTAATAATTTTAAAATAGCCATAAATTAACCTGTTCATATTTTGCTGACTAAGAGCTGAAATGTCATCTAAGTTTGAAGTGGGCATTGATAAATATTAATTATTTGTACGAAGTAACATTAAGTGACATCATTTTCATATAAACACAGTTGATATGTTACAGATGTTACAGATGTAAACAATAAGTGCTTTCCATGGTTTCATACCAATAAAACTCACCCAGTCATTTATCAGCCTATTCATTTCATTTTTGAAAGGTGGGCCTACATTTGTTTTTAATACACTATCTTATATTACTTTTATATGCAGTGGATGTGTCTGTGTTTCCGACGTCGACTTATCTATTCTGTATAAAAAGACCATGTAAACACTCCATGCCGTCTATTTCTGGTGAGATTTTACTGCACTTGGTTGACATGGAGTCAAACTTACCGGCCCCACGACTGTATCCTATGTAAACACTTTACTACACTGCAGATGCAGTTTCTTCCAGTTGAGCACATGGAACTCAGATTGTCTGCTTCTGACAAGCAGCTTCTGGATGAATCAAAGTAGATCCACGTCAATAATTTTAAGAGTACAATACTGATGCATCAGTTTAAGGAACCACTTCTGGTATCCACTACATATTAGTGTAGGTTTAGGCAACAGCAATACTAGGTACCTGTTTACAATACCAAGTAACATGGGGCGGCTTCAAGTCGCCCTCTGTCCAGTGAAAACCTAGCTCTGCACATGCATGCTTTAAAGCTTACTAGCATTTGAATGCCAGTTACATTTTAACATTAACAGAGTTGTTGGTACTGCTGACTTTTGGCCAACATTAAAAAAAATTAAAGTGAAGCTTACTAAATTTCCAGTTGGTCTAATAAAGCGGTGTGCAATTTTTGAGTTCACTTCACACTAGTTGTAGTTATGTGCCTGAAGGTGGTCTCTAGCCTTTTGGGTGAATTCTATTTGAGCGATTTCACATCTCTACTATACAATTTGCATCACTGTGAAGCTGAATCTGTTTTAGTACCACTCCAAATGGTGTAGTTCAACTGAGCTATTAAATGCAACACACTTCTTAATCGTATCTGATCCGCTCCTCGCCAACCATCCGAATGTGCGCACCTTCCAGCAGGGGTCACTGGACAGCAAGAATCCAGCCAGCAAGAGCTGGGCTGGGTTGGGGCTGCCATCTTAAACCTGGTTGATAGTAAGTCTGCAACTTTGACATCTTTCCCTTCCTTTGCAATTAGTTCAGGTGTGAGTGCAAGTAATGAACTCATTCTTGGTATTTATCCCACCTTGGGCACAATTGCAAAAATAACTTTTGACAGTCTTTATTTAGCAAGCAAATTTTTTGGGCGGGGGAAGCGGCTAACTTCTCTGAACACATTTAAGAAAGGAAACAATGCTCTGAGTAGTGGCAGATACAGAAGGATGCCTTACCACTTTCAGTTAATCAGATCTCACATCTACTCTTTCATTAAACTTTACACACAGAGCAAAATATAGTACCGGTGAATAGACAGAAGTTACTTTTATATCGCTGTCGAGCTGCCATGACCATTAGTCTTTTGCAGTTGGCGGTTGCAGAAACCTGATGGATCATTTGGACAATTTGTTTTTCACCGGCTCCCACTGGTCTTATTGGAGGCGAATAAATGCACGGTTGCACTTTGTGTTTTGGTTGTGATGTTATGATGTCAGGCTATGATGTTAGCATTGCATAGAAGTTTCCCATAATATTTACGGTGATGCCATATCGCAACATCACTGCTCCAAGCACGCTGACCAACATGTCACGGCCAGCCCTGCATATGTGCACAATGTTCGGCTTCCACAGTGCAGCCGGTTTACAGGACGACCGCAACGACAAAAACTTACATTTATATAGTGCCTTTAACATAGTAAAACATCCCAGGGTGCTTCACAGGATACCACCGCACATTACAAAACAAAGACAGGAGTGCGGTTCAGTTAACTTGTTCACCAGGCTGCAATGTAAATTCAGCTCAGTGTTCCATACTCTCCCTTTTCAAATTGGCTGCTTTTCAGCTGGAACAAAAGAACCATCTCATTACTAAGATCATGAAAAGAGAATCTAAAGTGAAAAACAAAACTGCCAGCAGACACTGAGTTTAAGTGAAAAGCGATTGTGCGTGTGGGTGTGATACGGAGAGGAGAGCGGCTGGGTAAGTTTGTGCAAGTCAGCATGTAAAAGTAAACAATGATTCTACACTGAGGGGGAGGATATATGCAGCAGGAGACACATTAACTGGACTACATCTCAGGGACTGTGAATTGCCATGCACACAATTCCACAGCTCTGGACAGTGATATATGGCTTATATGCTCTGTTCTGAAGACTTAATCAATTTATCTCTTGTAACATTTGATAAACTATGAAGGCCAATTAACTCAGTAGTCCATGGGCAATATACATCTCAATTAACTAACCAGCTGAAAAGGGATTCTTTTAGTTCAAGGCAGTAAGTGATCATTTCAAAGAGGAATGGAAGAAAAATGACATTTGGTTGTCAGCTGCAAAAACAGCCAAATAGTAATCGTAGTGTAAAGTAATGATTTAAATTTAAATAAAAGTCACAAGTAATATAAAAAAACTAGATGTTTTACCATTGCATTTTATGTGGATTTCTGATTTGTCGATCTTATTTCAAGAATTTTTCTAAATATAATAAAGATGTTGATGATGTTTTATATTTTACTTTCTGAAAGAATATAAATGTATTAAAATGTATAGAAATGTCTTCTAGAAATAAAGATGAGTGCATACCATTAAATTCAATCACAAACAGAAATGTTATTTTATTTACAGCCTCTCTAAAGATTTTCTCCAAAACCACTTTTAGGGTAAAAAGTAATGAATTGATGACAGTTCCAAGGCAAATCTTCACACGATCTCCTCTAAAAGTAGATGTTAATAAATGAGGATCTCCTCTCCTGGGTGGGCCCAAGATACCAGTGAATCAAACAGCAAACGTCAGGCTGAAGACACTACATTAATTAGCAGTGCGATACATTCCTGATAAAGGAGCTGCAACATTAACAGGGTATCCGACTTCAGCTTTAGTCTGGGCTATAATGTTCATTTGTTTGGAATTTTTTTTATTGCAATTCTCTATCTCCAAGGTACTGTTCTGTCATTAAATCTATGTATTGGAAATTACTGGCATTTTAACCAAAGGGCCTTTTTTTGAACTATGTGTGAGTTTATCACAGATGGTTTATGGTTTACTGACACTACAGAGAGTTCTACCACTACTGTGCTTATAGTAATAGTCAGACCCTGACCTTATACCAAAACCAGACCCCATTCTCAGGAACCTGAGAACCCTCCCCCTACCGTGCTTCTACCTACAGTCAGCCCCATTCTCAGTAACCTGAGAACCCTAAAAGGTTAGTGGCTCTGTAAACATAGCACAAAAAGAAATTCATATGAATGTTTAGCATATTCATATGCTAATGTTCAAAGAGATTAATTTCAGGACATTTCCGAGTTCCATCTCCATAGTTTCTCTCTTTCACTCTCTTTTACACACACAAATCCTTCAGTACTTTCTTCTCATTCTCCTGACGTTTAGCTTCTTCTATCACTGCTGCCGCCAGGCACCATCACACTCAATAGAGACGGTTTGAGGTTTATAGTACAACAATAATTTTACATTTACATGAAGTATGTGACTCTTTGTTATAAAAACAGAAAATAATGTAAACACATAGCAGGCCAACCAATATCTGAAATGAAAAGATAGGCTCATATTTTAGCTGTAACCTTTCGACCCAGAATGCCCTACTGAGCATTTTCTGTTTTTATTTCAGGTTTCCAATATTCTTGGTTTTCATTTGACCTTTGATTTTTTTTGTTATATTAGTCAAATGGTTATGTTTGTGCCGGTGCAAAACCTCTTTGTTCCTCTCTTTACTAAGATAAAACTGTCTTTATTGCACCCACATTAGAGAATTGGAGGGAGAATTTAGATAAATTCATGGCAGATTGGAGCCAGTAGCATCAATGCAATTTATATTTTTATAACAAACACTAAAGTGTTTTGTATAATGAGACCAGTGTTTGGAGTTGGAGAGATGGCATTGTGCCAGCAAGTTCCTTCTTTTGAAAAAAAAGTCCCATTAAAGTACAGGAACCCTAAAAACAAACAGTGCCTTTAATTAAAAAAAAGTATAAGATAATACTTGGCGATGGGGGGAATGGCCTTCTGACTTTCCTGTTGTTTCTGTGGAGCATAGTAGTCTTGGAGATTGTTCATTCCAGAAGCTCAAATATACACAATAATTTGCAGACAATATTCAATGCTCAATTAGTACAGTGCCAAGGGAAGTGATATCAGCTCCATTTTCAGCAGTGACGCCAGCAGGGAGCTGTAGCTACGTTGCCCACTCACACTACTCTGAAGTCGGGAAGGTAGGGCTCCACACCTGCAGGCCTGGATTTTGCTCCGCTATCCTGCCTGAATTAGATGGACAACTGGGAGAGTGGGGAAATCGGGTGGTGAAGTCCACAGCCGTATTCCTGTCCTGACCTCAATTCCCTTTCTCCTGTCCCCATCGGGAAGGCTGCAAGCCACCCTTTCCCTGCCCACCACATGTAAATACTGGCAGGGTGGTGGGTCCAACAAGCCACTCCATTTCCCTGTCTTCTGGCACTGATTGCGTCGTCCCACCAGGAAAGGGGTGGTGTTAGTCCCTGGAACAGTGATGGAAGGCCCTCTGATGCCCCTTGTGGAGGGAAAAGGCCCCCTGGTGAGTGTCTCCCATCCAATAGGCCTCCTACCCTGACCTCGCTCAGGTCTGAGGCCTAAAAAAACTGCAGGTCACTCCTTGATCTTCTGCCCCTTTTAAATGATCCTTCGGGTGTTGCCGGGGCGGTCCCATTGCATTACCACCAGAATTTTCCGAGGGGAAACCAGCAGGCTCCCTCTTGTTGGCGAGGATCTCACCCGGAACGTATCCAGTATGTCTAATGAGCCTTGACCTAGGAAAGTGGGCCAGGGTCACGATACATTCTGGGCAGTGGGCGGTAAGAGTAAAATCCTGGCCTCAAACTCAAATAGGTGCATGGAACCTGACTCAATGGCTTCTGACCATCGGTGTGATTTTTTAAGGTACAAGTAAAGAAAGAACTTGGACTATCAGGGCCGGGAGTTTCCAAGGAGCTGTGCCCGCCCCGCTGCAGTAACATTGTCGGAAGTGCAGTGGAAACCCTGTGTACCCACATATATTGGCTTTCTGCCGCACTTGTGGCGAAGTGGGAGCAGCTCCAAGGAAATTCCCAGCCGGTGTACATCACAAACGCAGGACCTTTGATAACACAGCACTCCCTCAGTACTGCACTAAAGTATCAGCCTAGATTATGTACACAAGTCCAAGGGGGTGAGAGATTTTTGACTTCCGCCCAAAATGGGCATGAAGTTGGCGGAACGGTCATGCCACCCTCCCGAAGCTGGTTCGGGCCTCATTTGAATGTAGCTGGCAACCTGAAAATGGCAAACAGCGTCTTACAACGGCTTAGGACCCCAATTTGCAGATTCCCGCTCAAAACAGGTGGGTGTGCTGCTCATCCATTTACAGGGCTGCCTGAAAATTGCATCAAGCTGGCCTTGGGCGTTGATGGGGCATTGGAGGTGCATTCCCTCCCCACCCAACACTCCAAATTTCAACTGCTGACCTCCCATTCATCAGATGAAAAAACAGGCGGCTGGCAGCTAAAAATCACCCCCCTGGAGTGGAGCTTAAGCCTATAACCTTCTCACTTAGAGGCAACTGTGCTACCAACTGAACCATGATGACACAAATACTATTGTTGAATGAATCATGAAGCTCATGTATCTATTTAAGTCTTTGAAAAGTGAAAATGAGAATAGATTTCCAAGTTTGGCTTTTGCTGCTATACATTTAAGAAGTGGGGCTGATGTCACTTTATTTCCATAAGCTGTCCTTTATACAGTGGCCATCACAGCCTATAGAATCAAAGATATAAAATAGCACTGAAGGAGGCCATTCAGCCCATCACACCTTTACCACTGCAGGTTCTTCAAGTGGAGCTATCTCTAATTCCATGTTGACTTCCTGCCTCAAAAATTATATATATAGAATCATAGAAAGGTTACAGCACTGAAGGAGGCCATTTGGCCCATCGAGTCCATGCAGGCTGTATGCAAGAGCAATCCAGCTAGTCCCACACCCCCACCCTATCCCCGTAGCCCTGCAAATTTTTCCCTTTCAAGTACTTATCCAGTTCTCTTTTGAAGGCCATGATTGAATCTGCCTCCACCACCCCCTCTGGCAGTGCATTCCAGATCCTAACCATTCGCTGTGTAAAGATATTTTTCCTCATGTCACCTTTGGTTCTTTTGCCAACCACCTTAAATCTATGTCCTCTGGGACCACCAATGGGAACAGTTTCTCTTTATCTATTCTGTCTAGAACCTTCATGATTTTGAATACCTCTATCAAATCCCCTCTCAACCTTCTCTGTTCCAAGGAGAACAACCCCAGCTTCTCCAGTCTATCCACCTAACTGAAGTCCCTCATCCCTGGAATCATTCTAGTAAACCTCTTCTGCACCCTCTCTAAGGCCTTCACATCTTTCCTGAAGTGCGGTGCCCAGAACTGGACACAATACTCCAGTTGTGGTCGAACCAATGTTTTATAAAGGTTTTTTATATATAATCATAATAAATATTTATAGGTATAAGTATAAAACCATCTTAAATAACTTAATAACCCAGAAGAAGTCATTTGACTGCTAATGCAATTACAATACTTTTCATTCAAAAGACAAATAAATGGGCACTTGCTTCACATAGAAGGATTTCAAGATGTGCCCTATTACTATGCTCACTCAACCTGACATAATGAAAATGGCACCTGATAGTGACTGCCTGTCCTTGAGACCTTTTATATAGTGGCATATATTATATGACTTTTGGCCAAGCTGTGAACTACCAAACAATGGCAGCGGTAAATCCATGTTGCTTCCTTTTTTTTCAAAGAGGGTGGCCTTTGTATCGACTTACTGCCAGAATCATTCAAATAAAATTTACATAACATTCCATGTTTGTTGCTTCGCAAACCTTTCTCTTTAATCCTTCTTTGTGTCCATGACCACTCCTCCTGAAAATCGATCCTTAGACCTGCAGAGTAAACTTCTATGATTCTATGATTCTAACTAGTAGGAAGGATATAGAGGAGCAAATTTGCAGGGAAATTACAGAGATGTGCAAGAACCATCGAGTAGTGATAATGTGGGACTTCAACTACCCTGATATAGATTGGGATAGTAATAGTGTAAGGGGCAAAGAGGAGGAGAAATTTTTGAAGTGTTTCCAGGTGAACTTTCTTGACCAATATGTTTCTGGTCCAAGAAAGGAGGCATTGCTGGATCTGCTTCTGGGAAATGAGGTGGGCCAAGTGGAGCAAGTGTCAGCGGGGGAACATTTAAGGAACAGCGATCATAGTATCATAAGGTTTAGATTAGCTATGGAAAAGAGAAGGACCACTCTAAAGTGAGATTGGAGGAGGGCTAAATTCAATGGGATGAGAACAGATCTGGCCTGGGTAAATTGGAATCAAAGATTGGCAGGTAAAACTGTAATCAAGCAATGGGCAACCTTTAAAGACAAGATGGTTTGGGTACAATCTAGATACATTCCCACGAGAGAGAAAGGTAAGGCAGCTAAAACCAGAGCTCCCTGGATGACAAAAGAGGTAGAAAGTAAGATGAAGCAGAAAAAAGGGGCATACGACAGATGTCAGGTTGATAACACAAGTGAGAACCAGGCTGAATATAGAAAGTTCAGAGGTGAGGCGAGAAAGGAAATAAGAGGGGCAAAGAGAGAGTATGAGAATAGACTGGCAGCTAACATAAAAGGGAATCCAAAAGTCTTCTATAGACATGTAAACAGTAGACGGGTAGTAAAAGGAGCGGTGGGACCAATTAGGGACCAAAAAGGAGATCTACGCATGGAGGAAGAGGGCGTGGCTGAGGTACAAAATGAGTACTTTGCATCTGTCTTTACCAAGGAAGAAGATGCTGCCAAAATCACAGTAAATGAGAAGGTAGTTGAGATACTGGATGGGATAAAAATTGATAAAGAGGAGGTAGTAGAAAGGCAGGCTGTACTTAAAGTAGATAAGTCACCCAGTCCAGATGGGATACATCCTAGATTGCTGAGGGAAGTAAGAATTGAAATTGCGGAGGTACGAGCCGTAATCTTCCAAACATCCATAGATACGGGGTGGTGCCAGAGAACTGGAGAATTGCAAATGTTACACCCTTGTTCAAAAAAGGGTGTAAGGATAAACCCAGCAACTATAGGCCAGTCAGTTTAACCTCGGTAGTGGGGAAACTTTTAGAAACGATAATCTGGACAAAACTAACAGCCACTTGGACAAGTGTGGATTAATAAAGGAAAGCCAGCACGGATTTGTTAAAGGCAAATCGTGTTTAACCAACTTGATTGAGTTTTTTGATGAGATAACAGAAAGGGTCGATGAAGGCAATGCGGTGGATGTGGTGTATCTGGACTTCCAAAAGGCGTTTGATAAAGTGCCGCACTGTAGGCTTGTCATCAAAGTTGAAGCCCATGGAATAAAGAGGGCAGCAGTAGCGTGAATACAAAATTGGCTAAGTAATAGGAAACAGAGAATAGTGGTGAACGGTTGTTTTTTGGACTGGAGGGAGGTGTAAAGTGGTGTTCCCCAGAGGTTGGTACTAGGACCACTGCTTTTTTTGATATATTTTAAAGACTTAGACTTAGGTTTATAGGGCATAATTTCAAAATTTGCAGATGACACAAAATTTGGAAGGGCAGTGAACAATGAGGAAGATAGTGATAGACTTCAAGAGAACATAGACAGACTAGTGGAATGGGCGGATAAGTAGCAGATGAAATTCAACGCAGAAAATAGTGAAGTGATACATTTCGGTAGGAAGAATGAGGAGAGGCAATCTAAACTAAAGGGCACAATTTTAAAAGGAGTGCAGGAACAGAAAGATCTGGGGATATATGTGCACAGGTCGTTGGAGGTGGCAGGACAGGTTGAGAAAGCAGTTTAAAAAGCAAATAGGATCCTGGGCTTTATAAATAGAGGTATAAAGTACAAAAGCAAGGAGGTTATGATGAAGCTTTATAAAACACTGGTTCAGCCACAACTGGAGTATTGTGTCCAGTTCCGGGCACCACACTTTAGGAAGGATGTGAAGGCCTTAGAGAGGGTGGAGAAGAGATTTACTAGAATGATTCCAGGGATGAGGGACTTCAGTTACATGGATAGACTGGAGAAGCTGGGGTTGTTCTCCTTAGAGTAGAGAAGGTTGCGAGGAGATTTGATAGAGGTATTCAAAATCATGGAGGGTCTGGAGCAGATAGAGAGAAACTGTTCACATTGGCGGAGGGGTGAAGAACCAGAGGACATAAATTTAAGGTGATTGCCAAAAGCACCAAAGGCGACATGAGAACAAACGTTTTTACACAGCGAGTGGTTGTGATCTGGGGGTGGTGGAGGCAGATTCAATAGTGGCTTTCAAAAGGGAATTGGATAAGTACTTGAAGGGAATAAATTTGCAGGGCTACGGGGATAGGGCGGGAGAGTGGGACTAGCTGGATTGCTCTTGCATAGAGCCGGCACGGACTGGATGGGCCGAATGGCCTTCTTCCGTGCTGTAACCTTTCTATGATTCTATGATTCTTATATGGTGTGAATCAGAGGAATCTCGGCCCCCAGGAGTTAAAAATAAAGATGCTGTTAAAATGGAGGCCTGCAGCCTCCTTAAAAGATTTCATTGACCAACCCGCTTCCTGAGAGCAGGTTGGTCGCCCGCCCCTCGACCCGCCTCCGTAAAAACTGGAAGAACTGGAGCGGGCTGGAGGCGGGTTTTACCATTTTACAATTTTTACCTTCCCACCCATCCCTAACCCACTCGTTCTCGGGGTTAAAATTTGCCCCATGAATAGCTTCTGTCTCCAATGTTGTTCCACGTTTTGGGTAAGAAGTTCTCAAGATGAGCATGAGTAGATGGTGTTTTCTGATTTATATCTCTACTAGAATATTTCTCATAAGTATGAACTAGTTTGGTGGAGGGCCAACCAACTACCAGCCAAACTTACACCAACAACCAGGTTGTTGGAAGGACATCACCACTGGGCAACCACTGCATTTAAAAAAATATTGATATAAGGTTTTCAAGCATTGAAACAAAGAAAGATTGATAAATTCAGTGCCAATTTGCCATTACGGTGTGTTACAGCACATTATCCATCTAGCTTGCTACCATTATAGTCAAACCAAAATCTGAAGAGTAGAGTAACATTTGAAAGCACAGTTATTGAGTGATCAAAGAAAAAGAGGAAACACAGCTGGAGCTGTGCTGCAGTGGACCCAATATAACCATGTCTGCCTTGCTGTTAACATGTACGACTGCTTACAGTGTTTGGACTAATACATGTCCAGTATTTGCAGCTATCACTACAAAGTCAGTGACCAATCTTTAAAAAATGTTGGCAATTATGTGTTGCGCATGTTTAAAGCACGTAAGAAATACTCCAGAGGAATAATATCAAATGTTAACTAAAGACTGAGATACGTAAATGATTGTTGTATGTAGATATTGAAATGTAGGCTCCATGAGCTGCACAAAAAAAGGGATTGTGTGTCTTTAATGGCAGGGGAGTTGACAAGTGATGAAGTCAGGAATGTGCTGACGTAAATCTTTGGAAGTTGGCTTGGGAACTAAAGTATGGGCAGATCCAGAGGCATCAGTAACATGAAAAACGATAGTACTGTAGGCTTAATTAATTAGGGTGGAATGTCCACACATTAAGGGGAGGAATGGAGCAAAGGAGGGGTGCATGTAGTATGAAATGGGTCTGAAGTTGCCATTACAGGTTCACAGGACAGAGAGAGTGGTAGGTATGGGAAAGTGCATCAAAATTTGGCTCGTTGCCAAGAAACATGACAGATATTAACAGAACATGATGCAGCTGTGGGAACATTGTCATGCAGCCATCATGATGGGCTGTGATCAGGGCGTTGGTGCACAGGGCTAGTAACTCAGAAGGCAGTATCTACCAGTGTTTAGGTTTTCGAATGTACCCTCAAATGTTCCCTAAAGATTGCTGAGAGAACCATAATGTGAGCAAAAATGTGCTTACAAGAACAGCAGTTACAAATGGAGGTGTCCCGCAATCTGCCGTCTTAATGATTTGTATGTTTGTGTTCCATGAGTTGTACTTAAATTCATTATGCTTTCTATGACAGGTGTAACATTATGGATATGGCCCCAGAGAGGTGTTAGACAATGCAAAGCTGTAACCTCATTTATTTTAGGCGAGATAATGATAGCAGGCCTTTTCTGCAATAACATTTCATTCTCCAAGCATTGCATTTTCCTGCACTTCTCTCCGCGGTTTCCATTGCTGGATATTTTGACGTAACTGTGCAAAATAGGACTTGGATTAAACTTAGGACGGTAGCAGGAATTATTTGATTGTTGCAGACTACTTATTGTTTATTTGTTTATTCAAAATATAAGCAATATTTATAGTAATGGTTTTAATTTTTCCTTCCCCTGTGTTATACTTGGGGCTTAGCATTGGGATTTTAAGGGTTTTTTAGTTTTAAAGGTCTGCTTCTACTAAAAAGATCAAAATCTATTGTTTTTTCTTTGGAGCTTAAGTAGTTTTTTGCAGTTATTTTCTCCTTTTCCCATTGCTTCAGCACCACATACTATCCCTGGCCAAGAGTGCCTGCATGTAATCTACCTCCGCCACTGCTTCTTTGAAACTGGCCATAATTGCCATTAAGAGGTGCACGAGAGCAGTCAAGGAACAAACCTCCCTCTGATTTTTCGCATCCAGTCCCAGGGCCCCTCCCCACCCCCCCCCCCATGGGGAAGTATACGTAATCCTCACCTTCGTGGTGGCATGGTCTAGGTTGAGAACCATACGTACAAAAGGTACAAAAGATTGCGGGTAAAAAAATTAATTGTGAAGATGCGGTTGAGATGTGAATGGATTTTCAGTTTTATTCTACTTGACCACATCACAGCAGATGGGTGAGGTAGAGCCACAGGTGTTGAAGAATACAAAAAAAATGAAACAATTCTCATTCAGTCTTTGTAAAATGCAAATATTTGAGCATTGGTTCTTTGTTAGGTAACGGTGGCAAAAATAAGCCTGTTTTAATAAAAAAAAGTCTAGTATGTAGAACATTCTGAAAGAATATGGCGATGTGCAGAGTCCCCTAGTACTGTGTGCAAACTGCTTTGGTATTTTTAACCTATTTCATTAATGGGGAGACCTGATTGTGATAACCCCAGTGAAAGTTGTACATTTATACTGAGAAACAGCAGGGATTTCATTGTAGTTGTGAACACTAGCCTTCTCCCCTCCCAAAAAAGTCAAACAAGAATTAGTAACCCCCGTAACACATTCAATTACATTTTGAAAAAAGATCGCTCATACTCCACCACTGGAATAGCAGGATTCCCCCTAACTGGTAAGAAAATCTTCTGAATAAAAGACTATCTTCAGGGCTGTGGCTCCAGACATAAGTATCAGATGCCATGGAGAGAACATTTTGGTGGGAGACTGACTAATTTGCACATCAGTATAGCTTATTCGTCCTCTATGCCTGTACTCCACCATATTTTTCAAGGGCAGGTCCATTCGTACCATGGGTTAGCCCAATCCAGATATTTGATCTGGTGATCAACCTTAATTACTTACAGCTATTTGAAAGAAGAGGCATTCATCCTTTGTATTTGTTCAGGATTCAAAGCTAGTAGTAGTAATGGAACAGCACTCAGTTCTCCGTTCAGTGCTTCCATTATCGCACTGCAGTCTTTTGGTTTTTATAACCTGCCACTTGTTTTCTTCTAAATAAATCTAATTAAAGACCTTCTGCGGGGAGTTGCACTGTTGTCATCCGGGTTAGAATTCTGATATGATTAAAATATCCTCTGATTGTTGGCTGTAAGGGCTCTGAAAGAAATGAGTGTGTGCAGTCTCAATCCAGTTCTTTGTGTGTATGGGTCATCGCACAAAACTGCCCCTAATTTGCGTCAAGGATAAATTTTCCAATGTTGCGCACCCATTGCATAGACATGTAAGGCGCATGGTGGGAGGTTGGAGAATGAGACAAGTAGGCCTTAGACCTACTCTGCACCTAAATCGCCCAGCCTGATGTTTTCTGTGCAGGCATTGCTCTAGTTACCAAAAAATGACTGCTGGGGAAGTGACTTTTTGGCCCTACAGTTTTCTTCCCTAAAGCCATGCTAAGCTGCTTTGGGACTGTTTTGGATAAAATTGCATCTCTGACTTTTTGGGTTCCATTTTTGCATTTTGCTTGGTGCACCAGTTTAACGTTTTGTTTTTGGCCTGTTTGGGTGCTTTATCTCACCATTTCAGGGAGCTGAAAACTCACTCCAAGCTCCCTAATCTTTGGCTAAATCTAATAGACAATACTTTCATTAAATCTTCAAACGTGTCCAAACACAAATAGTCATGACCACGTGCCCAATTAATTGGTTCACCAAACAACACGTTATCCTTTACTTAACATCATCTACATGTCCCATCCATCATCGGCTGCTACCTAAATGACATTTCTGGTCAAGATAGAAACTCAGTTTACATAATTTATTTACAAGTGTTATGTTTACGTGCATTTAGTGTTTTACTCTGGTGCACCTTCTTATTGACTGAGTACGACGATTGTCATATTACCTAATATAGCGCTCCTTCTAGATGTTGCCTCATTGGGAGAAGGAGGTGAGATGGCTGACTGCTGGATCTCAGTGAGTGGCTCTTGGGATGGAAGTGGCATTTTGCCTCCTTGTGTTGGGTCATGAGGTGACACTGCGATGGCTGACATTGTGTCTTGTGCTATGGTGACTGCCTGGGCCTGCCCTGTTGTTGGCTGAGTTTGGCTCATTCTCTTGGGTCAGCTGGGTGCCACAGATGTTGCTTCACCCTGAGAGATGCCCTTATCCATGTCATCTCCTGCCATTCCCCCTCTCCTTGGCACTCTCTAAGCATGCCCCGGACATTCTCTTAGTATTCTCATGATCTGTGTAAAAGCAGAATGCATGACTGCAATGCAACTTCGTATCAGGGTATTATCCATTCAATTCTTCAGCATGGACAGACGTATGAACATTGGAACCCACTGCATTAGTTAGAACTTTCCCAAGAGAATCCACAGAAACACTTAGGACCTCTACTAAGGAGGGGGATCCGTTGCAGTTGACCCTGAAGTACCGAACAATCCAGGGTGAACTATAAAAGGAATGAATCTTGGGAGCTGCCTGGGAAACGTGCATTCACATAGATGATTCTGTTCCTGTGGTTGCAGACCATCTGTACATCGATAGGATGGTAACCCTTTCTATTCATGAATGACTGTCACTCCAGTTAATGGTGTCAGCCATGATTCAGTGGCTTTATTGTATGGGGATGATGTGTTTTTATGTATGGGCTGCCTTGTTTTTTGCATATAGGTCATCCACTTTTGTATGGAGTGTCAGATCTTTGGACTTTTTGGGATTCAATTTTTGCGTTTAAAAGTGTTTGGATTTTGTGTGTGGGGGTTCGTATTTCTCGTAATCATGTGTCGCCCACTCTTTTGGTATGACAAATGTATCTGGCACCCAGCATCAAACTGTTGGACCTCACACCCCTAAGCAACGTGCTCTTATGTGCTGAATGGTGGCCTTCTGTGCTGTATCGTTATATGATTCTATGATTCTATGTCCAGTATCCATACTGCTGCCAAATAGGCTGACCAATGAGTTGAACCCAATAGTTGTGCTAAATGTGTTTTTCCATGATTACTGGTAGAACCACACAGTGTAAAGAATTCTGTGGATTTAATATCTAGAGCCTCTCAGCTTCAGTTAAAAATACAGGTTCCCCTTCCATTACTCTTACTACCATCAGAACAGCTGGAAGGATCTGCTCATAGCCAGGCTGACAGTGAAAGGTTTCACTCTCCATTAGGCTACCAAGGCAAAAATGGCTGTTTAACTCCAGCTGTACCTCCCTTTAAACAACATTCACCTAAGTACCTTAGCAAACTAAATAATTTGTATGGTTGCAGGTTTAATGTGACCTTTGCTGGGATCTGAAAGCATGAGGCAGCTGTTTGCCAGCGTGTCAAAACCTCTTTCAATTATTAGTTATTTTTAGCTACTTTTCTTGGAGGCCAATGGAATTTTGTTTAAAATGTAATTATTTTAATCTAATTATTTGTTTTAATAGCACATGGCATGGCAAGAAGTTCCCCAATTTTTCTAGTGCCTCCATTAAGTCCCTTGGGGTATATGTATTAGATTTTGGTTGTCATTCTTTCTGATCTGCCACCATATGTACAGCATCACAATCAAATGGACACACAGGTTGACTTCTAGACAGACTTATTCTGGATGAAACCAAAATCAAGATCTGTATTATCCCACCAGCATTGGAAAATGAAAGCAAGTGGAAAGTATTATTCTGATGTGTGCTAACCTAACTTTTGATGCAGATGTTCCTAGTGTTTTAAGCAGTTACCATGGAAACAATAGGAAAGGCGAAACAAGACTGTCATCAATTGATTCATGGAAATAATTATTTATTTGGCATTAACTGGCTGTCAGACATATCTTATTTACATACAATGCTTCTGTTAGACTAGCGGACAGAGAAATGTCACAAAAAAGTATTGTGATTCTAGTCATTTCTGGGGTATGGAAAGGTGACCTCCCATTATAGATTTAGGTTCCAATATGATTGTAATAACAAACTGCA
The DNA here is from genome assembly GCF_035084215.1 of Heptranchias perlo. Taxonomy (NCBI): domain Eukaryota; kingdom Metazoa; phylum Chordata; class Chondrichthyes; order Hexanchiformes; family Hexanchidae; genus Heptranchias; species Heptranchias perlo. Next base: position 95,838,089 of record NC_090329.1, on the reverse strand, counting down.
CAAATGTTTCTCAAAGTCCAGGGAAGTTCAATCCACTAAATTAAAATATGTAAATTGTCCATACAATAAAGGGCCTGATGAGAGAAGGGAATCTGTCCTCCTACACCCTTCAACACCGCTTTTCAATGACACATGTACCCATTACTCTACATGACCACTGAACTGAAATATGTAATTCTTTGATTAAGCTTCTGGGCAGAATTCTGAGAATTATGTTTTGAAAATGAGACTTTTCTATAGTATGTGAAAAGATTATGGGATATTGGTGAGAAGTCCATCCTTAGAATCCTGTCACTTTTTAAAAATAAAATCACTTTCCTTTAAATAACTCCTAACAACACATTGAGAGGAATGTCATCCCAATCCACCAAACTCTGCAAACATTCAACATATAGTAAAAAAATGCCATGGTTAAAAAATTGACTAATTATTGCAACACAGTCATTTCAATATTTAAAAAATACAGAACATGTAGTACTTGGCTGCTGGTGTGCTGATCCATGCAAAAATTTGAAGGTGAATTCCAATCTCAACAAAGTAAGGAATTCTAATAGTTTACTTACAAGCACAATTCACTTTCTGCAAATATTTATTAAAGGAGAAAGTAACTCTCTGTAAATGTTGTCACTGATAGTCACAATTATCTGTTTGAGTTTCCTTCTATTTTGAATTGATGGCAAAACAGTGCACCAGGATCTATTGCTTTAATCAGCATTTTAAATCAACACACTTCACTTTGGAACATTTTCACTGAGACAGTTAACCATAGTGAAGTCATCAGGCAAGCAGGAAGATGGTAAAATGTGGCTGCCTATGTATGGAAAAGCTGCAGTGTTACAAACGCAGCTGCACACTGTTTAGAGCACTTGACACGTAAGTCTGTTTGTGACGATAATGTATTGAAATGTGTTGTTTACAAACAGATTGGCATTCCCCTTTAAATGGAATTTGCTTGAATGTAAACATTTCCACAGTGATTAGGTTTGTTTGTGTAACATTTCTTGGATTATCTTTCCTCCAATTTTATTTTGCTTGGACAAATGGAACAGCTGCTAAGCTGATATACTTGCTTGTACATATCCACCCCCCCACCAACCCCCAACCCACCCCACCTCCCCCCGCCTTCCAAATATGATAGGAGTATAGAAGTATTTATTTGTCGAGCACCATGTGACCATATCAGAACTTCTACTGTCTAATATCTCACTCCAGATCAAATCCAGGTCAGACAAAGAGGGGTTGATGGGCCAGCCAATATTACAACATATACAAGATGTCAATAATTGACATTCTGAGTGTCAACTTAGGCTCAGTCGTACACTCATGCCTCTGAGTTAGCAGGTTGTGGGTTCAAGTCCTGAGACATGAGTACATAATCTGGACTGAATCTGCAGTGCAGTACTGAGGGATTGCTGCATTGTCAGTGCTTCCTTCTTTTGGATGAAATGTTAAACCACCTACCCTCTCAGGTGGATGTAAAAGATCCCATGGCACTATTCAAATTACTCCCAGTGTCTTGGCCAACATTTGTGCCTCAGCCAACACCTAAAACAGATGATCCCCTGGACCTGATGCCTACATCCGAGGGTTCTAAAAGAGGTGGCTGCAGAGATAGTGGATACATTGGTTTTGATCTTCCAAAATTCCCTAGATTCTAGAACGGTCCCACTGGATTGGAAGGTAGCAAATGTAACCCTGCTACTCAAGAAAGGAGGGAGTGAGAAAACAAGGAACTACAGGCCAGTTAGCCTGAAATTAGTCGTCGAGAAAATGCTGGAATCGATTATTAAGGAAGTGGTAACAGGGTACTTAGAAAATCATAATATGATTCGGCAGAGTCAACATGGTTTTATGAAAGGCAAATCGTGTTTGACAAATTTATTAGAGTTTTTTGAGGGTATAACAGCAGGGTAGATAAAGGAGAACCAGTGGATGTAGTGTATTTGGATTTTCAAAAGGCATTCGATAAGGCGCCACACAAAAGGTTGTTACACAAGGTAAGGGCTCATGGGGTTGGGGGTGATATATTAGCATGGATTGAGGATTGGTTAATGGACAGAAAACAGAGAGTAGGAATAAACAGGTCATTTTTGGGTTGGCAGGTTGTAACTAGAGGGGTGCTGCAAGGATCAGTACTTGGGCCTCAGCTGTTTACAATATGTATCAATGACTTAGATGAAGGGACCGAGTGTAATATATCCTAGTTTGTTGATGATGCGAGGCTAGGTGGGAAAGTAAGCTGTGAGGAGGACACAAAGGGCAGGATTTTAACAGTAAAAATGGGTGGGTTGGGAGCAGGGGGGCACTGGAAATTGCAACAATTTCAGACCTGTCTCCAACTCACCCCAATCCGCCTCCAACCCACCCGTTTCCGGTTTTTCCCGGGGCGGGACGAGGGACGGGCATCCAATCCGCTCCCAGGAGGCAGGTTGGTCACGAAAATCTTTCAAGGAGGCTGCGGGCCTCCATTTTGGAAGGTTTTGCAATTTCAACCCCTGGGGGCCGGGATTCTCAGGCCTTCTCCTTCACGTCACAGGAAAGGAGGCGAGAAGGCTTGAAACTGCAGGTAAGTGCCTTTCTGGCACAGCTTGTGGGCCCGGAGGAACAGGAGTCCTTCCCCCAGGCCCAACAAGCCAACCTGCAGCAACCCCCCAATGATCGCGGACCCCCACGTGACCCCTGATCACAACCCCCAATGATCGCAGACCCCCACAATGACCCCGATCCTGACCCCCACTCAGTGACTGACCCCCGATCCCTCCCCCCATGACTGACACCTCCGATGGCTGACCCCCCTCCCATGACCCCCATGTCCATCACTGCCCCCATGCTCAATGGTGACCCCATGCCCACTGGTGCCCCTATGCCCATCAGCGCCCCATGCCCAGTGCCCACCCATGCCACAATGTCCACCCATGCCCTTGTGCCCACCCATGCCCATCGGTGCCCACCCATGTCCATGTGCTTCCCCCATCCATACAATCAAAGACGTACCTGAAGACTTACCTTTTCATGTCCTCTTCCTTGCTCTGCTCCCATCCAATTGAGGCCAGCCTGTCAATCAGGCCAGCCAGTCGGATGGGAAACCGACAAAAAAATGACGTCCTTACGTCAAAATTGTAAGAACGTCCGGGAAACGCTTACTTCCGGGTTTCCCATCTGCAATTTGACCCCCTCCCCGCCCCGTTCCTGGCTCCGGGTCAAAATTTTTAAAAAAAAATTTGTTCATGGGATGTGGGTGTCGCTGGCGAGGCCGGCATTTATTGCCCATCCCTAATTGCCCTTGAGAAGGTGGTGGTGAGCCACCTTCTTGAACCACTGCAGTCCGTGTGGTGATGGTTCTCCCACAGTGCTGTTAGGAAGGGAGTTCCAGGATTTTGACCCAGCGACGATGAAGGAACGGCTATATATTTCCAAGTCGGGATGGTGTGTGACTTGCAGGGGAACGTGCAGGTGGTGTTGTTCTCATGTGCCTGCTGCTCTTGTCCTTCTAGGTGGTAGAGGTCACGGGTTTGGGAGGTGCTGTCGAAGAAGCCTTGGCGAGTTGCTGCAGTGCATCCTGTGGATGGTACACACTGCAGCCACAGTGCGCCAGTGGTGAAGGGAGTAAATGTTTAGGGTGGTGGATGGGGTGCCAATCAAGTGGGCTGCTTTGTCCTGGATGGTGTCGAGCTTCTTGAGTGTTGTTGGAGCTGTGCTCATCCAGGCAAGTGGAGAGTATTCCATCACACTCCTGACCTGTGCCTTGTAGATGGTGGAAAGGCTTTGGGGAGTCAGGAGGTGAGTTACTCGCCGCAGAATACCCAGCCTCTGACCTGCTCTTGTAGCCACAGTATTTATATGGCTGGTCCAGTTATGTTTCTGGTCAATGGTGACCCCTAGGATGTTGATGGTGGGGGTTTTGGCGATGGTAAATCACCCATTTACCATCGCCAAGGGGAGGTGGTGAGACACTCTTTTATTGGAGATGGTCATTGCCTGGCACTTGTCTGGCCAAGGAGTCTGCAAAGGCATATGGACAGGTTAGTGAGTGGGCGAGAAGGTGGCAGATGAAGTATAATGTGGGGAAATGTGAGGTTATTCACTTTGGTAGGAAGAATAGAAAAACAGAAAAATTTTTAAATGGTGAGAAACTATTTAATGTTGGTGTTCAGAGAGACTTGGGTGTCCTTGAACACGAAACACAGAATGTCAACATGCAGATACAGCAAGCAATTAGGAAGGCAAATGGTATGTTGGCCTTTGCTGCAAGTGGGTTGGAGTATAAGAGTAAGGAGGTCTTGCTGCAATTGTACAGGGTTTGGTGAGACCACACTTGGAGTACTGTGTACAGTTTTGGTCTCCTTATCTAAGGAAGGACATACTTACCTTAGAGGTGGTGCAACGATGGGTCACCAGATTGATTCCTGGGATGGGAGGGTTGTCCTATGAGGAGAGATTGAGTAGAATGGGCCTATACTCTCTGGAATTTAGAAGAATGAGGAGTGATTGGCAAAAGAACCAAAGGTGACATGAGGAAAAACTTTTTTATACAGCAAGTGGTTGGGATCTGGAATGCACTGCCCGAGGGGGTGGTGGAGGCAGATTCAATCATGGCCTTCAAAAGAAAACTGGATAAGTACTTGAAAGGGAAAAGTTTGCAGGCTACGGGGATAGGGCGGGGGATTGGGATTAGCTGGATTGCTCTTGCGTAGAGCCGGCGTGGACTTGATGGGCTGAATGGCCTCCTTCCATGCTGTCACCTTTCTATGATTCTATGATTCTATCTCCTTGAAACATATAAGATTCTATGAGGGCTTGACAGGTTAGATACTGAGAGGCTGTTTCCACTGGGTATGGGGGCATAGTGTCAGGATAAGGGGTCGGCCATTTAGGACTGAGATGAGGAGAAATTTCTTCACTCAGAGGGTTGTGAATCTTTGGAATTCTCTATCCCAGAGGGCTGTGGATGCTGAGTTGTTGAATATATTCAAGGCTGAGATTGATAGATTTTTGGACTCTAGGGGTATCAAGGGATATGGGGATCGGGCAGGAAAGTGGAGCTGAGTTAGAAGATCAGCCATGATCTGATTGAATGGTGAAGCAGGCTTTGTGGGCTGTAAAGCCTATTCCTGCTCCTATTTCTTATGTTCTTATGATCTGGTCATTTATTTCATTGCTGCTTTTGAGACCTTGCTGCACACAAATTGGCTACTGTGGGGGAAAAATTGGATAGGGGCCTTTTTTGGGCGTAGGTAGTGTGATGCGTTATTACCCTGCGCCCAATGACACCTGAGCAGGCAGGACACGAGTTTGGGCCCACCCAAGGACTCACTTGCAATCAGCGCTCCATTCTGGGCCTTGCATGTGGAATCAATGCAATTTGCACTTTCGACCACCAGGGGGAGCTCAATCTATTAAAGAGAGGATATTTCGTCGAAATCTTTTAAAGGTAGCTGGTACCTGTTATTTGCTGAAAATAATAGTCTACTGTCTGCACGGTGTCTGAACGGAGATCAGACATCAAACACGTAAAACACAGATGCAGGTCCCATCCCTATATTTACACACTGATGAGTTATGTTAAAACATCGAATAAAGGTTGCGCACTACTAAATCCCACATCCTCCAATCTGCACGCCAGACCTCACCAATCTGCCGATCTGAGTTGGTACCAGGCCTGCGAGAGTGCATGCACCAAGGTTCTCTGCTGATGCACTAGAGACCTTGGTGCAAGAGGTGGACAGAAGGAGGGACATCCTATGTCCACGGTGGGGGGGGGGGGGCACGGCACGAGGCCCTCTAGACATATATTCAAAAGGCAGTGGGAGACCGCAGGAGGCAAAGTCAATGCCAGGCGCACAGCATAATGAACATGGATGCAGTGCAGGAAGAAGTTCAATGCTTTGACAAGAGCGGTCAAAGTGAGCGAGGTCAACTGTCAAGTGGCATCTCCTACCAACTGCACCACGCACGACACCCCCCCGTCCCCCACATACCAACAAACTCTTTGCATCAGTACTCAACTCTTCCAACCAGATGCTTCCTCTCACCCTCACGCACTACCACTGTTGCAAGCCACCCAGCCACAACTCACAGGCCACACACACCCAGACACACATCCCGCTTTCTTGCAGGAGAAGGTGGCGCATATCAGGAGGCAGCAAGTGGCAGTGGCATTTAGCCCCTTGAGCCTGTTGCACCATTCAATGAGATCATGGTGGACCTGTGACCTAACTCCATATACCCGCCTTAGACCCATATCGCTTAATACCCTTGGTTCACAGAAATCTATCAAACTCAGATTTAACATTCACAAGTGAGCTAGAATCACCTGCCATCTGCAGAAGAGTGTTCCAAATGTCTCCCACCCTTTGTGTGTAGAAGCATTTCCTAACTTCACTCCTGCACGTCCTTACTCTAAATGTTAGGCTATGGCCCTGCGTCCTAGTATTCAAGTCTAGGAGACCTCCAAAAACAGTCACAAATGTCCCAGCAGCCAGAAGCAATAATCCAGCCACTAACCTGTAAATCCTGCATGATTCCTTTAAATTGCACTGGTGGGGGGTCCTCTAGGCACTCTAAGACACGTTCAGATGGTTGAGGTTAAGACTGTGCATTAAGTTGAGAGTTAAATCCCAAAATGCTGTCCATCACTTTAAATCAGTGTTGCACACTGAATGAAGCCATTTTCTCCCTACTTTACATGATTCCAGCATCCGTTATCTGCGCCTGTGCTAACTCCTATACCAAGATGGCGTCTGGCGCACGTCACGCTGGAAATGTGCGTGCCATCCAAGACGCCATCTTGGATGTCAGAGAGGCCGTGTAGCGCCAAAACAATGGGTGCTACATTAGCGCCCTGTGTTTCCTACAATACAAGTTTGACTACATTTCAAAAAGTACTTCATTAGATTTAAAGCGCTTTGGGACGTCCTGAGGTCGTTAAAACTGCTATATAAATGCAAGTTATTTCTTTTCTTTCTTTCTCAGCACAAAGAATTATCTGGTATTACCTATTTCCTTTTCATGTAATGTGGTACAAACATACTTGTGTCACAAATGTTTGCAAAATGCACTGATGGGACATTGGGGCAGCTTTGAACCCAATACAACATCAACTTGCATTTATATAGTGCCTTTAATATAGAAATATGTCTCAAAGCGCTTCACACAAGCAAAATCAAAAATGAACACTGAGCCAAAGAAGGGACTATTAAGAGGGGTGATCAAAGGCTTGGTCGAAGAGGTGTGTTTTAACTAGGATATTAAACCAGGAGAGGGAGGTGGAGAGGCAGAGAGAATTAGGGAGGGAATTCCACAGTGTGGGGATAAGGTACCTGATGGACTGATTGTCTAATGTGGGGCAAAGGAAGGGAATGAACAAGAGTCCGGAGTCAGAGCAACGGAGAGTTCGGGGTGAAGGAGGTTAAGAAATGAGGGGGGGGGAGGATGGGCAGAGGGATGAAGCCATGAAGGGATTTAAACATGAGGTTGAGAACTTTAAATTTGAGGTGTTGGGGGACTGAAAGTCAATGTAGGTCAACGAGGACAGGCATGATGGGTGAATGGATAGCGGAATTGTGGATGAGCTGAAGTTTACCGAGGTTGCGAACACTCTGAAACCCGACCCCAACCCGCCTCAAACGCGTCCATTTCCTGTTTCAATGGTGGCAGGTTGGGGAGCCGGCGACTAACCTGCTCTTGAGAGGCAGGTCGGTTAGTTAAATATGTTAATGAGGCTGCATGCCTCAAATTTTAACAGGCTTTTACATTTAACGGACGTGGACCTGGTTTCCCAGGGCTTGGGAAACCAGGCAGCTGAAGGCAGGCGAGAACGGCCGGTTCCAGCAGATAGGTGTCTTTCCAGCACTGCTTGTGGGCCAGGAGGAGTAGGAGTGCTTCTCCCCTCACCTCCAGCCTCCCAAGCAAACCTGTCCTCCAATGAAGTTGGTGGCGAGGGTACAGAGTTTGTGATGAAGGCTAAAGACAGTGCCTTTGGTCTTCCCAATGTTTAGCTGGAGGAATGTGCAGCTTATCTGAGCCTAGATGTCAGACATGCAGTTTGACAGCACAGAGGCAGTGGAGGGGTCAAGAGAGATGCTGCAGAGGTAGAACTGGGTGTGATCAACATATTTTTCCTACAATTCCTACATTTCAACAGTGACTAAACTTCAAAAGTACATAATTGGTTGTGAAGCCCTTTGGGACATCCTGAGATTGTGAAAGGCGCTTTTACTTGTGGAAGCTGACCCCATGACTATGGATGACGTTACCAAGGGGCAGCATGCAGATGAGGCAGAAGAGAGGTCCAAGGATAGATCCTTGAGGAGTCACCACAGCTTTGATTTTTTTTTGTCATTGGCTGTTTTAAGCCTACCCCTCCAATGGAAAATGACTGAGTGTGAAAACATCCAGAGTAACCAGTTTTAGAAATATGAAAGTTTTGTATAAAACATTGAAGACAAGGTGAAGCATGAATTCTTCAATTTTTTCTAAGGTAATTGTCCTGCTACTTAAGTTTGGAAGGGATTTAGAATAAAACTGCTAACTTTATAGGATCTTCCAATGCCCTCTCCCCCCATTGATTGGGGTAGATCTTCGAGGGGGGCGGGAACAGGCTTCCGCCTGCCACAAAGTTGCACCCCTGACACCGGCTGACCTTCCATTATCGGGGTCGTTAATATTTTGGAGGCAGGGTCTCTGGTCTGTGCTGGGCAGTCACACCAGATTGGGGGCCGAGTGGAAGTGCAGACAGTCTCCATATTGCGTACAAAAATCTGACAATTTTTCAATTTTCTTTTGCCTGTGCAAGACCTCGCAGAACTCCACGTGCTCTGGCATAGGACCTCAATGCTAAAATTTAAACCAGGGTCCCCACCGCTGCCAGGAGATGGATGCCTGGGTTTAACAGGTATCCCTTGTGTCCAGCTTTCAAAGGACACAAGTCACAGCAAATATAAAGAAAAAGAAAGACTTGCATTTATAAAGCACCTTTCATGACCTCAGGAAGTCCCAAAGTGCTTTACAGCCAATTAAGTACTTTTGAAGTGTAGTCACCGTTGAAATGTAGGAATTGTCGGAAAAGTACGCTGATGACACCCAGTCTACCTCTCCACCATCTCTCCTGACTCCTCCACTGCCCCTGTGCTGTCAAACTACTTGCCTGACATCTCAGCTTGGTGAGCTGCACTTTCCTCAGCTAAACATTGGGAAGACAAAAGCCACTGCTTTATCCTTCATCGCAAACCCCGTTGAAGTGTAGTCACTGTTGGAAACAACAGAGGATGTACTTCCCTGATTTGCATTTAATTATATTGATCTGCCCATGTATGGGGAGGCATACTGCTATATCCTAGGAGCAAGAAATGAGGGTGGACAGGAATTCCAGGCCAAAATATATCAACACAGGTAAAACTATTAAGTATTGATGCAGAAATATTTGGTTAAGAAGGAAAGATGCACAGAAAAAAATTAAACTAAACTGCAGTGTTTAAAATCATGAAGGGTAAATAAAGAGAAACTGTTCCCATTGGCGGAAGGGTCGAGAACCAGAGGACACAGATTTAAGGAGATTGGTAAAAGAACAAAAGGCGACATGAGGAAAAACTTTTTTTATGCAGCGAGTGGTTATGATCTGGAATTCACTGCCTGAAAAGGTGGTGGAAGCAGATTCAATTGTGGCTTTCAAAAAGGAATTGGATAAATATTTGAAGGGAAAAAATTTGCAGGGCTACGGGGAAAGAGCGGGGGAATGGGACAAACTGGATTGCTCTTACGAAGAGCCGGCATGGGCTCGATGGGCCGAATGGCCTCCTTCTGTGCTGTAACCTTTCTATGGTTCTATGATTAAAGATTTATATAATTCTTGACCTTTGCTGTAAAAAGCCATCCTCTAAACAGATGGCGAGTGAAGAGCTGTTCTTCTTTATTACATTTATTGAAGTAATTGTGGTATTTATTTATTCATATACCTGCAGTGCAGTGGGTACGAAAAACACCATGTGGGTACATTTTGCAAGGTCCCACCCCACCAATGGAGCCTAGCGGGTAGCTAGCACATATTGTGAGTATGCTGTTTGCAATTTTCTATCCATTGAAGATTGTGGGGGCATATTTTATTCAGTGTGTGAAGTTAAAGAAAAATCCTTAAATTAAATTATAATTGGTTTATAATGACAGCTCAGTAAAATAACTTTTATTCTAGCTTCACATGCAGAATAAAATAAACCCCTACATCTTTCTCTGTGTTAATTGTTTGGCATGCATTTTTTTCTTAGAGCAAGCTTGCTTATTATGTACTTAAAATATTGTAACATATTGCTTAGTATGGACAGAGAACAGGAACTGTTTTGTCTTTTTTACTCTGTGCTCAGAAATCCAAATGTTTGAACTTACATGTACAGTTGACGCAAAAGACCAGACTCGGGGCAGGAAAAGTGAAAATATCAAATGAGATATTAAACTGAAGCTCCATCTTCTTTGCCAGACTTGGTGGTTTTCAAACTCCACGCGTCAACAGTGTTTAACAAAGAACAGCATTTCTAAGTATATTGACCTAATCATTATCCCCCTTGAGAAATGCCCCTACTTTCTTTCCTAATGCTCTGACATTTTAACTGATGGCTGGAAACCACTCTCTGTATTGTACTGCTGTTCTGTATGTGGCTGTAACTATCCGCACTACACTGAAAGTTCATAAAAATAAAAAAGGTTGAGGGAGGACAGACATTAGATAATGGGAAGTAACTAAACCAGAAGAGAGAGCATCACCATGGAGCAGTCAAAGGGTTATGTAAACAAGACATTGATTCAGCTCAGAAACAGAACACTCAATGGGATGCCAAGACAGGAAATTGAACAATAGCATTAATTGCATGCCAAAAAAAATTGCACATATAAAAAAAGGGAGGTGAAATGAAATGATCAGATTTTATTGCATCACTCATTTTAAAAATTATTATTTAACATGCCTTAGTACAAAGCAGATATCAAACCTCAGAGTACCCATTTACATTCACTGCAAATGAAAATATAAAATATTTCTAACTAGGCTGAAATATTTATTCTTTGTGGGACATCTGGGCAGAACAGTCATCTGCCCATAAGGGACTTGCACATTCATTCACACCAATTTTTTTGCAAATGTGATGGGCAATGACTGTTTAAGTAAGGATTATTTCAGCTTCAGGTAGCATCTTTCCATATACATGTGAGATCTCTGATGGGAGAGCTGACCTATGACGGAGAATGTTGTAGGGGGTAGCATGCCCTCGTACTATAAAAAGTGACAAACTGTGTCACACTGCTTTTCCATCCCATCTACCGAGTTATTTCAGCTGCTGTATCACACATTAATAACAACCTCCACCCCCCGCCACCACCCCACCACCGCCATCATCAAAATTACCTCAGTAGTGGTTTGCTATATGTGATGCAGTCAAATTTATACGTATTATAAAACTTTGCCCATGCAGCAGAGAGTTCTTATTAGATAGCAAAGTCTATGTTCTTTCCTTGGCAGTTTTCTGAAAGCACCTGCAACATATGTTCCAAATTAATTTAGGATGTGGCTTCTGGAGCTTTAGGGTGAACCAATCTTCACTACGCGAGAGCTCCCAACACACATGTGCAGCACAGCTGGCACAATAACACATACAGCTGTTGATCTCCAGGGCGATCCACCACCATTTACAAACTCCCGAGGCAAAAGCAGGCACTCCATGTAGACTAGTGGATATACTTGAACAGGAATAAAGCACGAATGTTAGTGTGGAGTTAGGATGAGGAGCATAATGGGAGAGAGGAAATGGAATAAGGAGAGAGTGAGGAGAGGGGTGTAAGGGGGAAGGTACATTGAGTTTAATGGGGGTGGTAGAGCAGAGCTAGAGGCCAGAGACGGTCAGGAAGGGGGGAGGGGGAAGTGGAATAGATCATGAGTAAGATCAAGCTCAATGATATGCGGAATCATCTGTATACTCATTCTGAAGTAGATGACCTTCCTTCTTTGACTGCAAAGCATCTCACTGTGGGTAGTGTGCCCTCCCAATACACTGAGTGGAACTAACTAGGTTAAGTAAAAAGAAATGCTAGGGAGAAGAATGAGCCCTGGTGGGAGTGGAGGGCAGTAATGGCTGGGAATGGGCTGCCGAAGGGAGAAATTTATTGGGCCGGAAATTGCTTAAAAAAATAACAGTAAGCTCAACAGTGCTCACCATCGTTTGTGGCGAAATCGAGGAGCAAGTTTCAGCATTTTCATATATGCAGACGAATGCGGAAATCCAGAACTTGTTCCTCCTGGTTTGTCGGCGATATGACAGCTTCCAATTAAAGGAATATCACCAGCTGGAATCCATGGAATCAATGGACCGGTGCCAACTTGCTCTTCTGCCCAGCTGGAAAGTAACTCATATCGCCACAAAACAGGTACGCTTAAAAATACAGATCTAAACTAAGTTTTAACAGCTCGATAAGTCTTAATGACTGCCAAACAACTAAAAATTAACTTTTAAAACTCATTAACTCATTACTCAAGAAGGAACTGGATAAGTACTTGAAAGGAAAAAATTTGCAGGGCTACGGGGAAAGGCTGGAGAAATGGGACGAGCTGGATTGCTCTTGCATAGAGCCGGCATGGACTCAATGGGCTGAATGGCCTCCTTCAGTGCTGTAACCTTTCTATGATTCTATGATACTCCTTATTTTAATAGTTTTTGGTCATTAGAAATCCTTTTTTTAAAAATTAAAAAACTTTTTTTAACGTTTTCCATCTGTCTCTTTTATTTAATTCGATTATTTCTTACCCTCTCTTTTTTCACTGTCTATAACTGTTTTCACAATGATTTCAGTCTTGTACCATTCACTTCCTGGATTTTACATTCCAAACTTGCAGAAACTGTTCGCAGCTTGTCAAAAATGATGCAATCTGATTGGTTGAGGGGAGAGCGTGCTCCTCTTCTCCCATGGCTCCTAGCTTCACTGGAGCTAACGCTGGGCTGGTCTCCGCTTTCTATGAGAGCAAGTGCACCCGGTAAAGACTGCGGTAAGTTAATGGGTTAGTATAAATCTATGGAGCGGCGAGCACAGTTGGTTCGCTGCTCCGAGCGATTTCTGGACCATTATATTTACATTGGCACAGCAGCACAGCAGCCAAAATGCAGCAGCCATTTGTAGTTCAGGACGTCCTCAGTATGCATAGATGCTCCACTATTGGGCAGCCATTAACCATTCCATGTTCAGAGGAGGGGGCGGTATTCTTAAATTTGCTCAAAATTTACCAAATATTCTCTCCTTCCCATGCGCAGAATACAGTGGGGAAAATTGAGCTTGGGATTCTCTGATATAACCACGAGTAGGCTGGCTTTATTTTTGTATGAGCGTGTGATTTTTTTTCTCCCTATTGTCGTGACTGGAGATTCTAGTAAATGAGGCAAATTTTTTTATTTGTTTTTGGGATGTAGGCACCACAGGCCTGAATGATCAGATCCAGCTGCAGTGCCTGGGGGGAGCGGGGGGGGGGGGGGGGGGCGGAATATTGGCCAGTACAGTCACAATGGGAGCTGCAGTCAGGGCCAGGAGCAACTAGTGGGATTGTATGTTGGGTGGGAGGTGAATGCACTGTGGGCCCGGTGGTGAGCTGAACCAAATGTGGGGGGGTGGGGGTTACAACTGGAGACCACATTGAGAGCCGGGACCACGACCAGCAGCAGTCAACGGGTGGTACATAACGGGCCGCGACAGAGCTAACAGATACAGCGGTCCACCTCTATTTATTTAATACAATGAAATGCACTATAGCCATTTCCCATGGAGGGCACCTGGAGATATTAAAATGAAACACAAATTTACCTGGAGGCTACAGGAGCCTATAAACAAAAGGCAAAGGCCAATGCCCAGAGCAAGCAGGAACACAATTTAATTGCAAATTTTAGAAGGAAGCAAGACGGCCGAAAGTTGTTTAGACCCTAAGAACAGAGGAAAAATATAAATTTCAAATTAAACTGTTAAGAAAAAGATAAATTTTAAAATCAAAACTTACACGGACAGAAAACAAGAAGTCTGATGGACGATCTGAAAATTTGCAAAGAAGATGTTCGGACTGTCACAAAGTCATCCATTAGTCAGATTATGTAATTACAGCGTGACAGTTTACATAGGCAGTTTCCATCATGTGGATGTAGGAATTGTAGACAAGAAGTGCGTGAGGGGGTAATTTTAACTTAACTCACCGAGCGGGAAACCCATGGGATCGGGTGGAACTTCAATGGAGAGTAAAACCGGGCCGGGGTGTAAAACCAGCAGTCCACTCGATCTTGTCAGTTTCCCAATGGGCAGGTTAGGTTAAAGTTGCCCCTTAGATTTTTAATAAGAGATTTTATATATATACATATATACATTAATAGATCTCTCATGGTCTTGCCTATGGAAAGTCAGGACAAACAAGTTTCCCTCTGATTCCATTCGTGGTGCTGTAGGTGCAGATATGGGAATCTGCAACTGGAGGTAGGAGTCTTCAGTTAGTGACTCACCGACCAGTGGAAATTAATTTTCCTGATTTACCATATCAAAGCCTTTCCACCATCTACAAGGCACAAGTCAGGAGTGTGATGGAATACTCTCCACTTGCCTGGATGAGTGCAGCTCCAACAACACTCAAGAAGCTCGACACCATCCAAGATAAAGCAGCCCGCTTGATTGGCACCCCATCCACCACCCTAAACATTCACTCCCTTCACCACCGGCGCACTGTGGCTGCAGTGTGCACCATCCACAGGATGCACTGCAGCAACTCGCCAAGGCTTCTTCGACAGCACCTCCCAAACCCGCGACCTCTACCACCTAGAAGGACAAGGGCAGCAGGCGCATGGGAACAACACCACCTGCACGTTCCCCTCCAAGTCACACACCATCCCGACTTGGAAATATATCGCCGTTCCTTCATTGTCGCTGGGTCAAAATCCTGGAACTTCCTTCCTAACAGCACTGTGGGAGAACCGTCACCACACGGACTGCAGCGGTTCAAGAAGGCGGCTCACCACCACCTTCTCAAGGGCAATTAGGGATGGGCAATAAATGCCGGCCTTGCCAGCGACGCCCACATCCCGTGAACGAATAAAAAAAAAAACCCTCATAGCTGTGTACACCTCTTTCAGACCTCTCTTAACCTTCTTTGTTTTAATGAAGAGAGTCCAAATTTCTCTAGTCTCTGTTGCTAACTAAAGTCTCTCATCCCTGGTATCATCTTAGTAAATCTATTCTGCGCTCTCTCCATGGGGGCTTGACATCTTTCCTGAAGAAAGGTGCACACAACAGGTAGACACACGCTGATCCATTCAGTGTAGTGCGCGTGCAGCCAAGGACATCTAAGGGCATCACAGACCTGTTATTGCTCAATCTCATGTGGCTATATGCCACTTGTACCTCTAAGTAGTTGGACGTGGATTGCTCGGGGGTCGCATAATTATTTAGCATGGAGGAGTCTCGTTCATTATCGGAATTAATCAGACAAATTGCTCCACCAACTAAGAACGGCCATGCACCATCACCTGCAGGATCAAGAAAGGGCTATCAATCCGTCAGTCCTATTCATTGAAGGAGCAAGCATTTTGAGCTTGACAAATATTAACGCTTGTGATGTATTTGTATATTTGTTATATTGTTTCCTTCAATGAAGGCATTGAAGTCATTCCTTCAATGCCCACAATATACTAACTGCAGCCTAGCCAATTATTTGTATAGGTTTAACGTTAGCTCTCTGCTTTATTATTCTATACCCCTATTTATAAAACTAATGATCACATTTTCTGTTTACAGCTTTATCAGCTTGTCATTCCACTTCTAAAGATTTGTGTATCTGAACCCCTAAGCCTTTTTGCTCCTTTCCTTCTTTGACATGGAATCCATTTTAATCCTTATGCCTCTGTAAAGTGCCTTGGGACATTTTTTTATACATTTAAGGCACTATTTAAAAGTTTTAGCATTTGGTATATATTTTCTCTCCTTATTCATCCTCCAAAAAATGGATCACCTCATATTTCTCTGTATTAAAATTTATTTGACATCTATCTGTACAACCAACTAACCTGTATATGTTCTCCTGAAGTCTCTTTCAGTCCTCTTCACAGTTAGCCATGCTCCCCCTTTCTGTTTCGTCTGCAAATGTTAATATTGTGTCCCCTATGCCCAAGTCCAGATCACTTATACATATTCGGATGAATAATGGTCCCAACATTGACCCTGAGGGCCACCATTGTTTACATCTATCCAACCCAAAAACATCAATTAACCAATAGTCTGTTTTCTGTCCTTTAATCTGTGATGGTGCTGGGTCTTCAGCTGGAGCTATGTGCTCCAATCCCATTTCTTTCCCCATATTCTTTTATATTCTTCCTCTTCAACTACTTATCCAGTTCCCTTTGAAGTGATTTTATGTGTTCAATTTTAATGAATATGTGCTCCTAGTGCAGACCTTCACCAGGAGCACGTATTGGAATTCAGCAGTGGGATTGGCAGGGTCCACAAGCCTGTAAAGGATGGAAAATTCTGCGGTGTCCACTGTGCCCAAATTCCTGACGTGTGCTTCTCTACTGACACTTGTGGTAAAACATTTCAGGTTCTAATAATCCTATGTGAAAAAAATAATGTCTAACTTTCCCCTTCTGCAACAGCCTCCATACTGTTCTTAAAACAAGCCCAAATTAATTTTAGAACTTAATGGACAATTGTAAACACACATGTTTTGAGGCCCACTGTAAATCACAGATGGGTAGAAATCACTTGATTCAAAGCTATGTTATGCCTGCTATACCATTAATTATCATTTGCCTCTCTCTAGACTATGCTGAAGTCATGAGTACAGGATTATAGATGCACAATTAATAGAAATTAGGAACATGAAAGATCCATTTAACTCATCTAGCTTGTATGTTATTCAGCTCTGTCAGTTTCATCTCCAGTAAACAGCAGAAGTTCTCATATTGACAGTTCTAGGATAGAGATATACTACTAAAATTGGCCAGCAAATTGGACTCCATAACAAATCTACCTAACATCTTCATCTTTGGAAAGTGCCTGACTTCATTGTCTTGCTGTAAGATCTGAAAACCCAGAACTATAACATTGGTTTTATACAAACTGTATTCTGTAATGTTTTTCACAGCACCGCTGATGTACAACTGTTAAGTTTAAGTGCTTCATTGTAATTCTGCACTGGAATTAGCCTAGTGGTTTACTCTACTGACAGCCATTTGAGCCAGACATGAAATAAAACAGAAACAGTGGCAGTAATTGAAACCTTAGGATAAAATCACCATCTACAGCCAGCTTTCACTCTGATATAATACAAAGGTATACAATTGCTGATTAGCACACCACAGAACATGCAGCTTAAAATGATGAACATGACATCAAGGGGACTGTAGTTGTCAGCAGCCTTGTCTTTTACTGAGATCTTCGCTTTTCTCCTCTCCTCTCCTAA
This sequence comes from Heptranchias perlo, assembly GCF_035084215.1. Lineage (NCBI taxonomy): Eukaryota > Metazoa > Chordata > Chondrichthyes > Hexanchiformes > Hexanchidae > Heptranchias > Heptranchias perlo. The sequence goes on along the minus strand of NC_090329.1, from coordinate 95,820,634 downwards.
AGGCACTAGTTCTTGCTAGGGTATGACAACCCTCCATTCCTTCACCCAAACAGTTGTATTTGAACCTGAACAGAGAGGTGGGCAGACTTTTTGACTGTGAAGAGGGTAACGGCAAAGTACAATCCAGTCAGGCACTTTCCAGCCAAGTGTGGATAGCGATCAGGAATGGGAACCCTGGATATTTTTTTTCCTATCCTCAACCCAGAAGCATTGCAACATCCTTACTGCCATCCCCACTGAGATCAGTTTAACTCAGCACAGTAATTTAAATTAAGGATTCCCTGGTCTATATGGCATATGACCACCCCATGAGGGCAAATCAAGTAGTTTTGCAACCGGGCCTTATTTTGTTCAACACCTGTAGGATATTGATGCTGAAAGTATCAAAACGGTAAAATGAATATGGCAACATGGAAGTTATTTTTTATTATAATCTAAAATTTAGGATGAGGCCTTGGTCCTGTTTTTCTACATAGTTGTCTGTATTAAATAGAATTTAATGGAGATGATAAAAGCTTCCTTCTGTAGAGGTTGTGTTACCAATAAATAAATCTGAAATAGATCTCTTGCAAGCAAGCCCAAAAAGTAGTTTAAATCAGTTGATGGAACTCCACGTTAAGGGCAATTTTTTAATAGATTTATCTGAACTATTTACAAGAGGAGACTCGGTTCTGTTCAATGAATTAGAATCTCTGGTGTGCACATACCACACACATATAGCCAGTTAGTGTAAACTACAAACCAAGGTGTCTTATCGTATTACGCTATAAATCATTTCACTGCAGTCTCTTTGTCACGTGCCATAATTTCACATATAGTAAATCAACCAATCTTTCTGCGCCTTAGCTTATTTTAAATATGAAACAACAGATTATAGCAGCTCATTGCAAATAATTTTGAATGCTAAAAGGACCAGGACAAATTACCACAATTCAAAACATTCATTTCTCTCCATAAATTTCAACAAAATGCTTGTAAAAAAATCTGTGAAAAATCTCGGTATAATGTCTCTGGCCTGCGTATACTTTATGATACCTATTTCATTCAAAATATAAATGTTATACAGGCAGCCACTTTGTTCAGTCTGCTAATTTTGCTTTTTGAGCTTTGTTTTGTTAGGGAGGCTGTGTCTGAAGTGCCTCTGGTGATCTGTCTGTCATTACCCGAATGTGTTTCGTCGCTTCTGATTGCATTTAGGCCACTCTCTGCATCAAAAAACATTATTCATGTCACTTTATCACAATTATATAGAAGGTTTTCTTTTATTACAGTGGGAAAATTATTTTTCTTAAAGGCAGATAGACCAGCATGATGTTTCCAAAACATTTAGATTGGAAAGCTCTACATTCTCAGAATGTTTTGCACTGCAGAGTCAGACCCACTCAAGGCAGAAGTGTTCTCTATAATTCAGCCCCCCACCCACCCCCCAACACACACACACACACACACACACACACACAGAACCAGCATGAGCCATGATTGTTCAATTAATTAACCATTAATCAACTGCAAAAGTTGTTGAAAAACTCTTGGTGATCAATTAGTTAGAAGAATGCTCTGATGTAACCTTTTCCTTTGGCCTTACATCATTCTGATCGTTCCATCATTATTGCCTCGTGAGTCATGAGCTGTTGAACCACATTTGAAAGGCTCGGAGTCAAATCAACTACTGAGAAGGTTCCTATTACTCAAACTAAAGATTTAAACATGGAAAAAAATATTTTAGGAAATTATTAATCATTTAATGTAGTGAAGGCTGCACTAAGTTCTGTATTTCTATTATGTATTCGCACGTACAGGCTGATAAATTTTAATCTCAAAGGAATGCATCTTGTGGGAAGATTCTTGTACAATGACTTTGGTTTGTTTCCAGTTATGATTTCAAAATTTAAAACAAAAATTGTTCAATTCTAACAGTAAAACTGTTGACTGCCATTAGAGTCCACTGCCCACTAGCCAGTAGTTGAGATAACGCGTCAGGCTGTGCTTCTAAGCAAAACATAATGCATTATCAAGTAATTAGTAGAAGAAAAATCACTTTATCATGACACCAACATTCTGGAGGAGTTCCCATTATGGAAACCTTTACATCATGCAGATACACTTATTTCATGTTCCACAAGGCATGCTTAGAAATGAGAATAAAGCCATATATCTTTTACATATGAAGTTTTTGAATGCCGAACAATGTACTATCAGATCATTAAATACTAGTTTCACTTAGTTTCGCAGTATAATAATCTGCTTTTTATAGCACTAGATGAAACAACCATGAAAAGAATTGTAGTGATATTACTTCACGTGTTTTGTCATTGAAATGGTTTCAAGCGTGTTGTTATGCTCCAGGCACTTGGCTGAAACAGGTAGCTGGTAAGTGTCAGTTGGGGACTGACAGAGATGAGTTACACTGCTGGCTCAAATTGCTCTCTGTTGAGGGAAAACCTAATTCACTAACATCTGAATATTGGTGAAATTAATATTAGCCGTAATACTGCAGTGTGTGTGAAGGTGAAGCGGTCCTGAGGGTGCTCTCAGATCAGATGACAAAACACAATTCAGGTGACTTCACACTGAATTACATGACCCCAAGTTTATGTTGGTGGAAAACCAAATCCACTTTGAATTGATGCAGTTCAGTTGTACAGAGCTTTGGTCAAATCTCATCTGGAGTACTGTGTTCAGTTTTGGGCACCACACCTCATGAAGCATATATTGGCCTTGGAGGGGTTGCAGCGCAGATTCACCAGCATTATATTAGGGCTTAGAGAGTTAAATTATGAGGACAGGTTGCATAAACTTGGCTAATATTCCCTTGAGTATAGAAGATTGTGGGGTGATCTGATCGAGGGGTTTAAAATGTTAAAAGGATTCCATAGGGTAGATACGGAGAAACTATTTCCTTTGGTGGAAAATCAAGAACTAGGGAATATAATATTAAAATTAGAGTTAGGCCATTTAGCAGGGAAATCAGGAAGCACTTTTTCACACACAGGGTAGTAGAAATCTGGAATTGTCTCCCCAAAAAGGCTGTGGATGCTGGGTCAATTGGAGCTTTCAAGACTGAGAGAGATAGATTTCTGATAGGTAAGGGATCAAGGGAAAGGGAACCAAAGAGAGTAAATGGAGTTGAGGTACAGATCAGCCATGATCTAACTGAATAGCGAGGGGCTGAATGACCTACTCCAGTTCTTATGTTCCTATGTTCTTAATTGATGCAATAAACCGAGAAATGACTATTGTCGATATCAGTGGGATAAATGCTTACCACATTCATATCACATTCCACTCTCTGCTATTTATCACAGGTGTTAACCTGTTTCTTTTAAATGGATTAACAGCTCTGCAAAAGTACCGTACAAAGACCTGCCATACAAACACACTGGAGCCAGGTCCTGGCCTAACATTGGAGTTCCCTGACAATCTTGTATGGTACAGAGCTCCTGCCCATCCCAAACAAGGCTATCGATGCAGGAGGGGAAAGCTGGTTCAATGACAGAAACTCCCAACACCAGGAGTTCCTACATCCATGGCAGCCAGTGGGATCCAGCATTTCGACAACGGTAGGCTTGGGGAGACCAAGCTGGTCAGCGGAATGATGGGATTGTGGCCTGGACTCGAGAAGAGAAAGTTGAAATTTCTTTTTACAATTATTTAAATCTGACCCTCTTACAAAGGCCATGGGCATAATTTTAGCCCGGAGCCGGGAGGGGGGCGGCGGGGGGAGCGAATTATGGACGGGAAACCCCGAGGTATGTCCCACCTGACAGGTCAGCCTGATTGGCAGGCTGGTCTCAGTCGGACGGGAGAAGAGAAAGGAAGAAGGTGTGAACAGGTAAGTGTTAGATGGGATGGATTGGCGGGGGGGGCATGGGGGGGTCAGTCATCGGGGGTCAGTCAGCGGAGAACAGTCATCGGGGGTCAGTAACCTGGGGAGGGTCAGGAGTCAGTCATCGGTGGGGGGGGATCGGGCATCAGTCATTGTTGGGGGGGATCGTGGGTCAATCATCAGGGGAGGGTCAGTCATTGGGGGTCAGTCATCAAGGGAGGGTCAGTCATCCAGGGTCAGTCACTGAGGGGGGGGATCAGGGGTCAGTCACCGGGGGGGCGGTTCAGGGGTCTGTCACCAGGGGAGGAGGATCGGGATCAGGGATCATCCCGAGGATTGGCGATCGTTGGGGGGTCAGGAGTCATCGCAGGGGTCGGCGATCATGGGTGGGGGGGCGTCAGGATCGTTGTGGGGGGTCGATGCAGGTAGGCTTGCTGGGCCTGGGGGAAGCACTCCTGCTCCTCTGGGCCGACAAGCTGTGCTATAAAGGCACTTACCTGCAGGTTCGAGCCCTCTCACCTTCTCTCACGTGGCGTGAAGGAGAAGGCCCGGGAATCCAGGACCCCAGGGGCTAAAATCAAAAAAGCTTTGAAAATGGAGGCCCTCAGCTTCCTTAAAGCCTTTTAATGCCCGACCCGCCACCTGAGAGCGGGTTGGTTGCCCGCCCCTCGTCCCACCCCCGTGGAAATCAGAAATGGGCAGGTTGGAGGCGAGTTGGGGGCGGATTTTAGATTTTTGCTACTTTTACTGCCCCCAACCCACCCATTTTTCCAGGCTAAAATCATGCCCTATATATCTGATATCTTTCCAGGGAGGAACTGATACGTCCCCCCCTCCAGAACCAGCAAGTTGCAACCTTTAGGTCTGGCGGGCACCCTAGATGCACCCCTAGTGTCGCGACAACCTGTGATTCACATGTTAATCAATGGACCTCTTTGACCCCATGACCTTTGGCAGGGTCAGTGACAGATGTCCTGAGCAGGCACACCCGGCATTTTATTCCAGGACGTGTCCACTGCAGATTTTTAGATTTGTTGCTAATATTAACAACTGCAGTTTTTAGGCTGCAGGGGGACTGACAAAACAGTAATTGATCAAACTAAAGAGTGATGTTAATGTAGGATGCAGCACCAGGGACCAATGGATAACCAGTTCATTTCATGTGAGGAGTTACAGAGGTTTCATTTGAGTTGCAAGGCTTTCCTCACCGTGGGATGAACTGCGTGTTTTACTATTGCACATTATTTATTCTGTTTTGTCTGTAGGGTCTTTTTATTTATTTAAATCAAATAACTTACGTAAGATTTATGTATTTGTATTTAGTTTTAAAGGGATTATTGCAAGCGCACAGGGAGCTTCAATGCTCCTCGTGTCATGTGAGCTGCTTCTCTGTTCTTTCCAGATGTGACTAACTATCTTGAAAATACTCTAAAGGGATTAAGTATTAAATTCATGAGCAACCTTGAATTTTGGGCCAAAATGCAGCTGTCATCAATGCTAGTACACTTCATGAGTCAGTGTAAGTGCAACAAATTAAAATGTGCTTTCAGATTTGCTGTTGGCCCAGTACAGTGAAATTACTCTCACCACTCCAGCTCTGTACAGTAAAGTGGTCAGTTATTTTATGGACACTGGTCCCATACCTGAAGAGTGTGATGCAAAGTTGGTAGATCTGAGTCACACTATCAGTTCCCATATCACTCTCTGTCCAGTGATAATGAAACTCTGTGCATACACGATCCATTCACCAACATCTGAATGCTGGTCATATGCTTGTTATCTTTAATATTAGTGCCGTAAAGGCACTGCCAAAGTAACATAAAGCCATACAGCACAGAAGGTCCCAGGCTTGATTCTTGTGGTCTATGCTGATTTAGCTGATCTCTGGTTTCGGTAACCTGAGCTAATGAAAGGAAAGGAAAGGAAAAGCCAGTCAATGCTCCCATTTCCTGATGCTACCCAGTAACCCTTGAAGGAAAGTGCATATATGTGGACATTGTGTGAGAACAGAATCAGGTTTGGCAGTGATACCATTCGTAGTCAAAAAGCCTGCCAGCAATCACCATCTGGGTTCATACATGAAGAATAGCTGATTAATCAAGGTACTGGAGGACTCCTGGCAGTGAGAACTATAGAAATTACAGCACAGAAGGAGGTCATTCAACCTATTGAGTCTGTGCCGTGGGTCAGTGCCTTGAAGAGAGAAGGAGAGAAAAAGGGGAGAAAATTGGGAAGAAGGAAATATTTAAAGGAAGTGACAGGCATAACCGATTCTCAATTGAACAAAATACCAGTATTCTGGGAATTAATTCTGCCTGGTCCAATTCAGACCATTTTCAGGTTTGAAATTGAATTTGTTTTTTTTATCACTAGAATTGAGTATAGTCATATAGCAATTAGGCATCTGAGCAAGGTAGTTTATAACACTGACAGCTAACAGAAATTTAGTTCCAAACAGTGTTATCATACTCGTGCAGAATATTCTTCATAACGCAGTTTTGTATAATAACAGAATTTAGTAGATAGGAAGTGATAATCATCTATCTATTAAAGCTAGTGCACATGCTAATTATACATTAACATATAATAATTTGTGCATCATCATTGGCAGAACAGTTAGAAATTTTTGCCCATGCTCCTAAAATTGTAACTGGAGGTAATGATAAAAATGATTTTGCCTGTGTTATGTTTTTAACTTGTATTTTGTATTGTTAGAAACAACAAATGAGGGGTTAAAACACAGTTCTTTGATTGAGTTCTTTGATGAAGTAATGGAGAGGGTTGATGAGTATAGTGTGGTTGATGTTGTATATATGGGTGCCATGGCAGCGGCGGGGATGGATCGGGTGGCCAATGTGCGGACGGCATATTCAAGTATGTGTTGATACAGGCCGGGGCCGACACCGGGAGCGGCAAGGAGAAGGACATCGTGCGGGGCTGGGCCTCGGCCAAGTACCACGCCGATATCTATGACAAGGTGCGTGCTGAGATTGAGAAGCTGGGTCTGCACTGTGAGTGCCGGGGTGGCGGTCGTATCAAGCACAATAGTGGAGAGAAGATGATCCATGTATATGGATACTCCATGGGCTTTGGCTGGGCAAAGCATGAAATAACCACACAGATCCTGAAAGCTGAGTACCCAGACTACAGCGTGACCTGGGCAGGCGAAGGTTACTTAGGTTGCCTGGGTCTGACTGCACCGTCTCCAGGGCCGATAGGACAGGGCTGCCCCAGCGTCTGAGGCCTCCTCATGTATCGGCAACTCACCAGATTTCCCTGGACTCTGAAACCCTTTGTTGGAGCTGCACTCCCTCTCTAAATGATAAGGTATTGCTGTGATCGGAATTAAAGTACACTATCACTGTAAAAAAAAATGTACTTTCAAAAGGCATTTGATAAAGTACCACATAATAGCCTTGTTAGCAAAATTGAACCCCATGGGATTAAAGGGACAGTGGCAGTGTGGATACAAAATTGGCGAAGGGAAAGAAAGCAGAGAGTAGTGGTGAACGGTTGTTTTTCAGACCGGAGGGAAGTATGCAGTGGTGTCCCCCAGGGGTCAGTGTTGGGACTATTGCTCTTTTTGATAATTATTAATGACCTGGAGCTGGGTATACAGCGCATAATTTCAAAGTTTGCAGATGACACGGGAATGTAGTAAACACTGAGGAGGATAGTAACAGACGTCAGGAGGACATAGACTGGTAAAATGGGCAGACATATGGCAGATGAAATTTAACGCAGAGAAGTGTGAAGTGATTCATTTTAGTAGGAAGAATGAGGAGAGGCAATATAAACTAAATGGGGCAATTTTAAAGGGAGCGCAGGAACATCATGGGGGTCATCGTGGGGGTCCGCGATCATGGGGGGGATGGGGGGGGCGGAGGTCCATGATCATTGGAGGAGGGTCAGAGATCTGTGGCAGGGGTCCGCGATCGTTGGGGGGTCGCTGCAGGTAGGATTGTTGGGCCTGAGGGAAGCACTCCTGCTCCTCCAGGCCCACAAGCTGTGCCAGAAAGGCACCTACCTGCTAGTCTCGGGCCTTCTCGTCTCTTCTGCCACCTACAAATCTTTGCAAGTGGCAGGACAAGTTGAGAAGGATTTTAAAAAGGTATTCAGAATCTTTGGCTTTATAAATAGAAGCATAGGATACAAAAACAAGAAAGTTATGCTAAACCTTTATAAAACACTGGTTGTGTCCAATTCTGGGTGCCACAATATAGGAAGGATGTCAAGGCCTTGGAGAGAGTGCAGATGAGATTTACTAGAATGGTGCCAGGGATGAAAGACATCAGTTACGTGGAGAGACTGGAGGAACTGGGGTTGTTCTCCTTAAAGCAGCGAAGGTTATGGAGAGATTTGATAGAGATGTTCAAAATCATGAAGGGATTGATAGAGTAGAAAAGGAGGAAGAAGAGTTGGTAACCAGAGGACACAGATTTAAGGTAATTGGAAAAAGAACCAGAGGCGACATGAGAAAAAAAAATTTTGCGCAGCGAGTTGCTATGATCTGGCAAAGGGTGATGGGAAAGGATTCAACAATAAATTTCAAAAGGAAACTGGATAAATACTTGAAGGGGGGAAATGTGCAGGGCTATCAGGTAAGAGCAGGGGAGTGGGATTAATTGGATAGCTTTTTCGCAGGCACAATGGGCCAAGTGGCCTACTTCTGTTCTGTATCGTTCTTTGAGTCTATGATTCTACAAGGTCACATAGTGTACTTCACTGCCTATGATAGGCTTCACAAGGTGCTAGGGAAAACACAGTGGCAAATCTTAGGTGCTAATTGGGTTAATTGGCCACAAATTCTACATTGCACAACAAGCATCATGGACATGATTTTGACTCCGAGCCAGGAAGGAGATGGGCGGGGGGGGGGTGGTTAAATTGCGGACGGGAAACCTGGAAGTACGGGTTTCCCGGGCGTCCTTATGATTTTGACGTAAGGACGTCTTTTTTTTTGTCGGTTTGCTGTCTGACTGACTGGCCTGATTGACAGCCTCAGGCTGGCCTCAGTCGGAAGAGCAGCCAGGGGGAGGACGTGTCCAGAAACTTAACTGGACCAGCCATATAAATACTGTGGCTACGAGAGCAGGTCAGAGGTTGGGTATTCTGCGGCGAGTGACTCACCTCCTGACTCCCCAAAGCCTTTCCACCATCTACAAGGCACAAGTTAGGAGTGTGATGGAATACTCTCCACTTGCCTGGATGAGTGCAGCTCCAACAACACTCAAGAAGCTCGACACCATCCAAGATAAAGCAGCCCGCTTGATTGGCACCCCATCCACCACCCTAAACATTCACTCCCTTCACCACCGGCGCACTGTGGCTGCAGTGTGCACCATCCACAGGATGCACTGCAGCAACTCGCCAAGGCTTCTTCGACAGCACCTCCCAAACCCGCGACCTCTACCACCTAGAAGGACAAGGGCAGCAGGCGCATGGGAACAACACCACCTGCACGTTCCCCTCCAAGTCACACACCATCCCGACTTGGAAATATATTGCTGTTCCTTCATTGTCGCTGGGTCAAAATCCTGGAACTCCCTTCCTAACAGCACTGTGGGAGAAACTTCACCACATGGACTGCAGCGGTTCAAGAAGGCGGCTCACCACCACCTTCTCAAGGGCAATTAGGGATGGGCAATAAATGCCGGCCTTGCCAGCGACGCCCACATCCCGTGAACGAATAAAAAAAAAGTCTTTGTTTGTATGGATGGGGGGGGTGGGCACTGGGGTCATGGGTTGGCATGGGGGTCATGGGTTGGCACGGGGGCATGGGTTGGCGCGGGAGTCATGGGGGCAGTCAGTCATGGGGGAAGGGATTGGGGGTCAGTCACGGGGGGGGGGGGTTGTCAGGATCAGGGGTTATCGTGAGTGTCCGCGATCATTCGGGGGGGGATCGGGGGGCAGTGGTCTGTGATCATTGGTGGGGGGTCGGAGATCGGGGGTGGGGGTCCGCGATCGTTGTGGGGGGGGGGGTCACTGCAGGTAGGCTTGTTGGGCCTGGGGGAAGCACTCCTGCTCCTCTGGACCCACAAGCTGTGCCAGAAGGGCACCTACCTGCTCGTCTCGGGTCTTCTCACCTCTTTTCACATGGCTTGAAAGAGAAGGCCGGGAATCCTGCCACCCCCCCCCCCCCCAGGGTTGAAATCAGAATGTGGAAAAATAGAGGCCCGCAGCCTCTTTGAACAGTTTTAATGCCCGACCTGTCTCCTGGGAGCGGGTTGGTCGCCCGCCCTGGTGAAAACCAGAAATGGACGGTTTGGAGGCGGGTTGGGGGCGGATCCGAAATGGTTGCGATTTTGAATGCCCCCCTGCCACCCATTTTTCCCTTTTAAAATCGTGCCCTATCTGTCATTGTCTATACATAAGATCGGCTATACATTTAGTTCTGACACAGCCTTTTGTTTCAGAGGGGTTTGGATTGTATTTCTGTAGGAAGGCTGTTGTCCTGACGGAGAGTCGGGTTCAGCTTTCGAGCCGGCAGAAAGGTTTTCTATTTAAAGGATGTGCTGGCCAGTAGGGAAGCTGGGCTAGTTTGAAGCTGTGGCATGTTTCAGAGTGTGAGAAGTCAGTTTCTATTTTAACACCTTATATGTAGAGAGAAAATTAGTGACATTTTTATTATTTCATATGTGTAGAATAGAGAAGTGTAATCAACTGATTTATACAGTAAATTGTTAATGTAGTTGTTTTATTTAAATAAACTGTCTGCTGGCTTAGGGTGTATATTCAGTCTGCCATTTCCTCATTCCAGTAGTCTGTGTACAGATTGAGGGTTCTTTGTTGCGAATCCTTTGCGTCGCTATCATTTGCCTAGATATTGGCGGTTCTAATTGTCTACACCTCCCACCCCCCACCCCAGGTTTCAGCTGGGCAGATAAGGTTAAAATTGCTCCCATAGTAACAGTCTACCTGGTCACCTGGAGATTGATACACTGGAAGCACTGGGGAAACAGGAAATAATTTAAAAAGGGTATCAAAGGTCATCCCCTCTAGCTTGCATGTCATCATTGCCATGTATGTCCTTCCACCTATGATCTTCATGATTACCTCCTTGAAACTGGTAAGAGATTTGGGGGTAAATTTTGACATACTGGCAGGAGCTCAGCAGGGGGTGGGGAGGGGGGCAATACACAGGTGGGAAACCCGGAAAAATTTCTCGTGTGTTTTCTCGAGCGATCGCGACTCAATTGAAGGCCCTTAATGTGACTTCCAGGTTTCGTGTCACCAAGCTGCACAGCGGGCGAACTGCACACTCGGATAACTTGCTGGAAGCTGGGTTAGTTAAAGGGCCATTGCAACCGTGGGTTTTGAAGGAGAAAAGAGAAATCTGAAGATAGGGAGCAGCAAAGGACAAGGCCAGCACCCCGCTTCAGTGACTCCTCGCTGAAGTTGCTATTAGCCGGTCTGAGGAGCATGAGGGATACACTGTACCCGGCTGACAAGAGGAAGCGCCCTGCCTCTGCCCCCTAGAAGGCCTGGCTCAAGGTTGCAGAGGAGGTGACCAGCAGGACCACCGTCTCGAGGACTTGGGTGCAGTGCAGGAAGCGCTTCAATCACCGAACCAGGTCAGGAAAAGTGAGCGCAGTTACTGATTCACCTCCATCCTGTGGTTTACATTACCCCCACTCTCACTCTGTCTTGCCAAGCCTAATCCATCACATCACCCCTCACACCCACTTAAGTCTCATTATCAACCTACCTTCATTTTCTGTTCACTTCCTCACCTCTCCATTTGTGAACCCACCACTCCCACTCACCTCAATCCTGATGCAGTGCGATCAATCTGTCTGATACTCACCCTCTGATTCATCTGTTTCATTGTCAGCCTCACCCAAAGCAGTGCATCCATCAGGTGATCCCGACACCCTCACTCACTCACACGTCTGTTCTTTCTCCCCTTGTAGGAGAAGAGGGCGCAAAATGCAGGGGAGAGGAGTCAGACTGGAGGGGGGACACCACAAATAGTGGCCATAACAGAGGCGGAGGAAGAGGCCTTGGAGCTCAGCTGAACGGTGGAATGCCTGGCCGTCGGGGATGCCGAGACTGGCACCCCGCAATCGTCTGGTGACAGAACTTTAACATCCCCCATACACATCATGAAATGATGTTATCAATGATTGACCTGTTGCACACCTCAGTATGCTCATCGCAACATTACTTCTGCGATGTTCCTTATTATTGCTGTATGTTCTCTTCCAGGCCCTTCAAGGATTGCCGAGGGACCGCACGACCTGGTCGAGGGCGATTCCTCAGAGGAGCTCCATGCCTCTGAGGGCGCACCATCACATCTTAGTGAGCCATGCACCAGTGCAGATACTCACACCTCAGTGGGTCCTATTGCACAGTTAGTTGGGTTGTCACTTGGCGATTCACCACTCACAAGTGAACACGAGCAGACACTGGTGGCAGGGGCAGCAGTGGAGAATCCGTGTCAGGGGGTGCACTCCTCTCCAAGCTCTGCTCAGTTGGATGCAGATACTGAACCCCGGGGGCCATCCTTGAAAAGGAGAATAATAGAGGTAGATATGCACCTTTGCGATGTACTGGAAGACGTGTCAATAGCGAAGAGGATGGAGGAGTCCATCTCCAGTATTAGTGGAATGGTGGTGCAGGTAAGTGTGGGAATGTCTGTGATGGAGAGAAGGCTAGCCTCCATGGAGCTTCAAGCAGGGCTCACAAATGAGTCCATTCAGGCCCTGGCAATGACCGTGTGGACCCAGGGTGCCCAATATTTTGCCGCCTTAAACAGGCAGACAGATACTTTAGCAGAGGCCTTACAACGAATCACAGATGTCTTCCAAGCTGTTGTCCAGCAGAGTGGTAGGAGTGATGTGGCCGTGGACCAGGAGAAGGATGGTGGTGAAAGGGGACATGGAAGTGGGGAATCTACTGAAAGTGCTCCCACGTCTCTTCCATTGCACCCCCCCCCCCCCCCAAACCAGTACCCGCAACGCTGCCTCCTCTCCCGATGGCCAAGTCTGCCCCTGCACAGGTTCAGGTGGAGCCATCTTTGCGGGGCCCTCACAGGCTCCATAACCCAGAGAGCATAGGTGGAGAGCATCTCAGCAGTCAGGGCAGGGATTTGAGCAACCTGTCACTACCTCTGCTGAAGCCACAGGGGATGTACTCCGTTGAAGTAGTAGGAAGAGGAAGGCAAAGGTTTTGTGATGACCAAGGGTAAGCACAAGGGTGTCTGACAAAATGTCATGTTTTTCATTTCTCTTTGATTTTTGTTACGTTCTCAATAAATGTCATGCTTGTCACCACCATTGCCATATCTTGTCCATTCTTGAGTCCCTTTTGTGAAAGCGTCCTTGCATGAGCCTCATCATGAACGCCAAGACTTGATGCCACCCGTTGGGTGCATTTACAATGGGTGTATGTGCGGTTGTAGGAATGTTTTGTGCGGGGGGGGGCGCTGGTGTTGGAGGTGGTGGTGGTTGTTCCAGGCGGTCTGAGTACTTCACTATCTTCAGTTTGCAGATCTCCTTATGAGAATCTATCAATCTTGAGTGACCCCCTGGCATCACGAGCAGCCAGGTGTGCCGCTGCTCTGCCGATGGGTTGCCCATCTTCATCATCGTCGTCATCCTCCTCGTCTTCGTCCTTGTCCTCGTATTTTTCAATGTTGTTGCCAGATGCGGATGCTTCATGAGCGCGTACCTATAACCATCTCTGTTGAGTGATGTTGTGCAGGACACAACACATGACTATTATTCTACACACTCTTGCTGGTGAGTACTGAAGGGCTCCCCCAGATCAATCCAGGCACCTCAAGCGCATCTTGAGCATTCCAATGGCTTGTTCAATGACAGACCTAGTGGTGATGTGACTGTCATTGTACTGTTGCTATGCCTCATTGGTGGGGTTTCTCAGAGGGGGTAGCCCTTGTTTTCAAGGAGCCAGCCCTTAAGTCTGTTTTGTGTGTGGAAGAGGGCCGGGATGTTAGATTCACGCAAAATGAAGGAATCATGGCAGCTGCCAGGGAATTTGACACACACCTGCAGAAACCTCCTCCGGTGGTCACAAACCAGCTGCACATTGATGGAGTGATATCCCTTTCGGTTGACGAACAGTCCTGGCTCATGTGCAGGTCCTTGGATTGCTACATGCGTGCAATCAATTGCACCCTATACTTGTGGAAAGCCAGCAAGAGAGTTGAAACTCTCTCAGTCTGGCTAATGTTGTCCTTGGGGAAGGTGACGTAGTCAGATGCCCTGGCAAACAAGCCATCCGAGACCTGTCGCATACACTTATGTGCAGACGACTGAGAGATCCTGGTGATGTCACTGGTGGCGCCCTGGAAAGATCCAGAGGCAAAGAAATTGAGGGCAGTGGTGACTTTACCAGCAATGGGCAATGTGTGGCCACCAGGAGCAGCTCTGCATGAAGGAACCTGCAGATGTCTATGACTACCTGCCGACTCAATCTGAGCCTTCGTAGGCACTGCTCCTCAGAGAGGTCCAGGAAGCTCAGCCTCTGTCTGTAGACCCTCTCACGAGGGTAATGCCTCCAGCGACCTCAGCCCCTCCATTGGTCCCCTGTCTGCTCTTCCGCAGGTCCTTGTGGAGCACCTCTGTCTTGTGGACTTGCAACTCCCAAAACTGCACATTTTGCCTGTGGTGAGGTGCCTCCTCCTCAGATGTACCGTAGAATAAATCCATTGCGCACCCATCCTGATGTTATCAGTTTGAGGGAGTCCAAAATGTAGGTAAATATGTCTGATTGCAAGAATTCTGAGTGTGAACAAAGAAATCTCAACCTAAACACAAGGAACTCCCAGCCAAAGGTTTGTCTGAGAGAACTGATTACACGGCTGCATAAACTCACCTTTTTTTCACGAGTCAATCATTGGTTTAAAGGTCCAAACGAGGGCCGGCTGCAACTCGCCTCCATTTCCATGGCGTCTTTCAGCGGCCACGGGAGACACATTCATAAGCAGTTAAAATGGCTTATGTAGGTCAAACCACAAAAATGTAACATCTTTAAGTACTTTAAATATCTCAATTGGTCCTTTAAATATCAAGCCAGTAGGACTTCCGAGTTTCAGAAGCACGTATGCACCCAAACACGTCTGGGTCAAATCCATCCGGAAGTCGACGCATCGGAGTCGGGATGCGGTTCTGCTCCGAAAACTGAGAATTTTTACTCCCCACCTGCCCCCAACCCACCCGTTCTTCGGGGTTAAAATTTACCCCATAGGGTGCAAAACCAAAGAAGTCATGCTAAAACTTTATAGATCACTGGTTAAGCTTCAGCTGGAGTATTGTGTCCAATTCTGGGCACCACGCTTTAGGAAGGATGTTAAGGCCTTGGAGAGAGTCCAAAGGAGATTTACTAGAATGGTCCCAGTGATGAAGGACTTCAGTTATGTGGATAGACTGGAGAAGCTGGGATTGTTCTCCTTAGAGCAGAGAAGGTTAAGGGGAGATTTAATGGAAATGTTCAAAATTATGAGGGGTTTTGACAGAGTGGATAGGAAGAAACTGTTTCCACTGGCAGGAGGGTCGGTAACCAAAGGACACAGATTTAAGATAATTAGCTAAAGAACCAGGGGGAAATGAGGAGAAATTTGATTTACACAGCGTGTTGCTTTGATCTGGAATGCACTGCCTGAAAGGGTGGTGGAAGCAGATTCAATAGTAACTTTCAAAAGTGAATTGGATAAATACTTGAAAAGAAAACATTTGCAGCGCTATGGGGAAAGGGCAGGGTTGTTGGACTAATTGGATAGCTCTTTCAAAGAGCTGGCACAGGCACGAGGGGCCAAAAGGCCTCCTTCTGTGCTGTATGATTCTATGATTCACTAGGTTTCCAGTATCTGCTTAAGACAAAAAAGGTGATAAATGAAGTTGGCGCACTGGAGACGGGATGCGGTCCTGCTCAGAAATCGGGGAATTTTTACTCCCCACCCGCCCCCAACCCACCCATTCTTCAAGGTTAAAATTTTGCCCTTGATGTGTTGTGCCTTTTTTCTCAAGACATAAGAACATAAGAACATAAGAAATTGGAGCAGGAGTAGGCCAATCGGCCCCTCGAGCCTGCTCCGCCATTCAATAAGATCATGGCTGATCTGATCCCAACCACAAATCTAAAGAACACAAGAAGTCGGAGCAGGACCCGGCCACATAGCCCCTGGGCCCTCTCCGCCACCCACAGGGCATTGACCGATCCGAACTCAGCTTCATGTCCAATTTCCTGCCCGCTCCCCATAACCCCTAATTCCCTTTACTTCTAGGAAACTGTCTATTTCTGTTTTAAATTTATCTAATGATGTAGCTTCCACAGCTTCCTGGGGCAGCAAATTCCACAGACCTACCACCCTCTGAGTGAAGAAGTTTCTCCTCATCTCAGTTTTGAAAGAGCAGCCCCTTATTCTAAGATTATGCCCCCTAGTTCTAGTTTCACCCATCTTTGGGAACATCCTTACTGCATCCACCCGATCAAGACCCTTCACAATCTTATATGTTTCAATAAGATCGCCTCTCATTCTTCTGAACTCCAATGAGTAGAGTCCCAATCTACTCAACCTCTCCTCATATGTCCGCCCCCTCATCCCCGGGATTAACCGAGTGAACCTTCTTTGTACTGCCTCGAGAGCAAGTATGTCTTTTCTTAAGTATGGAGACCAAAACTGTATGCAGTATTCCAGGTGCGGTCTCACCAATACCTTATATAACTGCAGCAATACCTCCTTGTTTTTATATTCTATCCCCCCATGGGCATTGCTAGCAAGGCTGGCATTTATTGCCCTGATACAACTTGCTAGGCCACTTCAGAGGGCAGTTAAGAGTCAACCATATTGGTGTAGGACTGGAGTCACATATAGGCCACACCAGTTTCCTGGCAGTTTTCCTTCCCTAAAGGACATTAATGAACCAGTCGGGTTTTTACTGCAAAAATACAGCTTCATGGACACTTCATAAAAGCTTTTTTTAAAAACTGAATTCAAATTCTCAAACTGCCATGATGGGATTTGAACTCATGTATCTGGATTATTAGCCCAGGATTACCGGTCCAGTAACATAACAACTACATTACCATGCTTGTGCCTGTCACCAGTTTGGCCTCAATGTCTTCGATAGAAAGCAGCTTTCCTTCTGCAAAGATAAGAACAGTGTGCATTGAATGAGTGTATATTTGCACTGTGTGTTTTAGGCTGTGGTACATTTTACAACCTTATGAAAAATGATCCGAAGTGTAAAGTATCCTCGGCTGAAGAATTTCATGGGGCCGACTGAGCACATTGGAATTATCACCTGCATCACTCTGTTTTCCTTCTTTTGCCTGCCGTACTAATTCTCAATAATCTTCATTAGTTTCCTGAAGTGTTGCAATTCCATCTGGTTACTGCACTAAGATATTTAAGCAAAGATGTTTGACACCCGAAGCTTACTTTGATTGACATGAATGGCTTCCTGCACCTTCGTACATGGCTGCCTACATTTATTCACATTCATCCTCACTGTTCACTTTTGTACTTTTCTTTAGGTCAGACACTCTCTTCCAGACTTCCCTCCAGGTTTATTGGGTTCTCAACACTGTGTTCATCACCTACACAATTACCCTGCTAGTGGTTGCCCCTCTCCATTATACACAGGACACTGCCATGTCCTCAGGCTGTCTGCAATCACGTGCAGAGTTTAATCTGTAAACTGGACTTTGTGCTTTCTGTGCTTTCCCTCCATTTGCTCCAGAAATTGTACACCCCACAATGCTATTGCTGCATTGTGCACTATTTATGCCAGTGAAATGGCTGTTTAGCTGGTTCTGAACAATATTGCAGATGCAGTTTCAGGAAAGCACAAAAAGTAAACCCTTGCATTGCTGACAGTACGTTAAAAAAATTTGGAACAAAACGGAAATGGCCTAGCTATTGGCTCAGAAGAATTTCACCTCCCCCTTCAAACTGAGCATCAGTGGACATTTTATATAAAAAGTGGTATGGTTTCTGACAAGGAATGTATGTTTAGCTCTCAGAAGCCATTAAACGTTCAAAAATTAAGCTGTGTGTATATGTAACCTCTATGCTTCATTTACAGTAACATGTACAGAGTATACCAAAAGCGTAAGGTCAATTAACAAATAAAAAATCAAATGAACTATCAGCTTGGAGGAACGACACACAATGGGGGGAGTTTTAACCCCCCCAGGATGAGCGGGAGTGGTGCGGGGAGGGGAGGTTAAATTCTTAAAATTCTGAAACTCGACCCCATCCCGCTGCAAAAGCATCTACTTCCGGTTAAACAAGGGCGGCTTGGGGGGGTGGGCGAGTAACCTGCCCTCAAGAGGTGTGTCTGTAATTTAAATATGTTAATGAGGCTGTGTGCCTCAGATTTTAGCAGCCATTTAGATTTAACGGCTGTGGGCTGGGTTTCCCAGGGCTCGGGAAACCCAGCAGCTGAAGGGAGGCGAGAACTGCTGGATCTAGCAGGTAAGTGCTTTTTATAGGACTGTTTATGGGCCAGGAGGAGCAGGAGTGCTTCTCCCCAGCCCCCCAAGCAAACCTGCCATGATCGGCCTCCCTCCCCACAATCCGCCAAACCCCCCGCAATCTCCAGGCCAACCTGCATTCTCCCCACCCTGAGATCCATTGCCAACCCATGATCTCTTCCTCCCCCCGCCGTGATCACCTCCCCCCATGATCTCTCCCTCCCTCCTCTCCAGTCCCTGGCTCCCCACAACAGCCGACCAGCCTCTTAATCTGGCTGGCTGCTAGCAGGGTAACGCAGGAAAAAAATTCAAATGAGATCCTGCCGTTAAATTCGGCAGGATCTCCACGTTCCCCGTACTTCTGGGATTCCCAGCCACCACAAGTCCCCCGACACTCCCTCCCCACCTCCCCATAAATATCGGGGCCAATAAGTTCCTGTCTTCAGCTTAACTCCCTGGGGGGAGATAATAAGAAGTACAATGCTTTGACACTGGGGTGGAAGGGGAATTGGACAGCCCACACTCAAACATCTCGTTGGTACATATCAGCATTTCAGACATGGAGGCTCAGATTTTAACTCCGGGCGGGTGTGTAGCAAGGTGAGTTAGAAACTATTTTAACTCCCAGGCCCCATTCCATTCCAAGCAGCCAGTCGACTTCTCGCCCGGAACGAATGAGAAGTCAGCAGGAAGCGATGGAAAATCGTGTGGACCAGAGGCCACCCACCGACACCGAGTAGTGGCAAGGTTTGCTTTAGGGGCCTTCTTCGGGAAGGAAGGGGAGTCCACGACAGGGCAGATCTAAGTTCTCCTTGTGGGATGCTCCTTCTAGCCACACAAGGAAAGTAAAAAAAAGTACTTGTTTGGTAACATTCCCACCAGCTATCTTCAGCTGGTGGGAATGTTACAGTGACTTCCCCATTCAGGCCACCAGTTAAAATTGCAGTCAGGTCCTGATGAAATCATTAGGACCCAACATGCATATGTAAAGAAGGACCCCACCGGTTTTGGGTGAGTGTCCTTGCCGCCTGCTCAGGAAAGCGGGTTAAAATTTCGAATGGTGAGTTCCTGCTGGCTCTCCTGAGGTTAACTGACCTGGGTGATTTTAACTGCCCACCACCTGGTCTGCGCTAGATGGGTAGGATTACAATTGCTCCTATAGTAAGAGATTACCTGGCCAACTGGAGATTGATGTGTATACTGAAAGCACTTGGGGAGAGGGAAATAATAAACAAAAGGGGGTAGCAAAATTTGCAGAAACTATGGATTCTGAGCCCTGAAAGTGAGGGCACTACTCATAAATTTTATTCAGATTCCTCTTACCCCATCTGAACATATTAGTACTCATTTTACATTGGCTTAGCTTGATTTAAGGTTTGTTCATTCCTACTTTATACAACTGTTGAACTATTAAATACAAAGTCAGTCCATGTTCATTTTTCATTTGTATAATTACTCGACTATTTATGTGAAAGAATTTTTATCCACCAGTGTGTTTAAAATGTTATTTATCTCATAAGTCTAAATAGCTTCAGTGGGTCTGTCTAGTCTGAAGTGGAGTTCAGGAAAGCAGTTGGAATCAAACACATAAATCCAACAGTGTAGTAGTGCAGTAATTAACATGTTTGCTCCACACAGCTATTGTTCTGGGTCCAAGTCATAATGGAGACCACCAGTTAAACCTATCTAATTTGTTTAATGAATCTCATACCTGCCAAGGGAGGTGCTCAGCCTTAGGTACTATCATGCTGAAGACCATCTACCCTCCCCATGATGATTGCACCTCCTACTGGAATAATATTAGAATTCCAGACTGTGGTAAGATTAATTATCTCTTGCCCAGTATTTTTTTAATACAGCTTCCTTCTGAATACTTATCTCTAGTGGTAGCTCTTCTACATTCTCCTTCAGTAGTCCAATTTCACCTTCCTTTGTAAAAACTGAGGCAAAATACTTATTAAGCGTCTTCACTATTCCTTCAATTTCCAATACAAAATGTCCCCCTTCCTCTCTACGTGGTCCACACTACTTTGATTATCCTTTTCACTTTTATGTGCCAATACATGCCTTTCCTATTTCCCTTTATGTTGACCATCAGTTTTTATCATTCTTGTCCTCATCTGCAAATCCATTCATGTTCTTGTCCCCCCTGCATCCTTTGCGATTGTATCCAACTAAATGTTGTTGCAGGCACCCTCCACTCCTCCAACACTAGTCTACTTGCTATTGCCCACGCCACCTTCAAAAGCTGCTCCTTCAGCACATCTGCCGTGCCACCTCCCTCTGACCTTTAAAAGTCTCCTGAAGAACCCCCTCTTTGACATTGCTTTTGTTTCCTGCTAACTCTTCTCTCCCTTCTCTCCCTTCTCTCCCTCCTACTCAGTGTCCATTCATTATCCATTGCCCTGTAAAGTGTTCTGACATGTTTTTTCTGTACTTGAAGAGTGCTATACAAATGTAGGATGCTGTGCTAACTTTCCTAATTTTCCTTTTTGCTTCTCTCATATACTTTTCTATATTCTTTATATCATAGTTTACTTCTGTATTATCCTCCCTTATATTTGCAATATGCCTCTTTTTCAAATCTCATTTTTGTTCTAATTTCTCTATCTATGCATGGAGCCCAAGCCTTCAATGCAGCCCCATTACTCCAGTTGGAATGTGATTAACCTGTTTCTTATCCACCTTGTATTTAAATTTCTCCCAGTTCTGCATCAGTGACTCACCTCTTGACTCCCCAAAGCCTTTCCACCATCTACAAGGCACAAGTCAGGAGTGTGATGGAATACTCTCCACTTGCCTGGATGAGTGCAACTCCAACAACACTCAACAAGCTCGACACCATCCAGGACAAAGCAACCCGCTTGATTGGCACCGAATCCACCATCTTAAACATTCACTCCCTCCACCATCAGTGCACCGTGGCTGCAGTGTGTACCATCGACAGGATGCACTGCAGCAACTCGCCAAGGCTTCTTTGACAGCACCTCCAAACCCGCGACCTTTACTACCTAGAAGGACAAGGGCAGCAGGAACACCACCACCTGCACGTTCCCCTCCAAGTCACACATCATCCTGACTTGGAAATATATCACCATTCCTTCATCGTCGCTGGGTCAAAATCCTGGAACTCCCTTCCTAACAGCACTGTGGGAGAACCTTCACACAGACAGCAGCAGTTCAAGAAGGCGGCTCACCACCACCTTCTCGAGGGCAATTAAGGATAGGCAATAAATGCTGGTGTTGCCAGTGACGTCAACATCCCATGAATGAATAAAAAAAACCCTCTTCAATCTACCATCTTTTTCAACCACAAGACCTGGACTAGATTCCCTTTCAACATACTAATTTCCAGTCCAACATCTTTATCTTTGTTTCTTCTTTTGCTTGATTAATTTTTAACGTGAACCTAATTAGGTTATGGTCACTATTTCCTACATCAATCACGCTTCCTGTTTTGGTACACAGAATCAGATCTAGCACGTGTCCTGAGTCAAGTAAGATACACAGAACAGGGTGCAATAATGTGATAAATGACCTAAATCCTTCATCATCACATCTGATACTAGAAATGTCTTGTTTTTATATATTATTAATACAAAAGTTGGAAAATTTGCAGCAGATGATGGACTGGTTTTATGAGCTTCCACTTTTGGACAAGAGCTTTACTAGGGAGTTTTACCCACAGATGGTCTGTGTGGTCAAGATCAGAGGGCTGGACTGTTGGATCAGTCACTGAATAGGCATTGGCTCTGGAGGAAACATTTAGCCTCCTTTGAGGAATTGTCCAAACGGGGTGCCTTGAACGTAGGATCACAGGAACATTAGGAACAGGAGCAGGCCTTTCAGCCCCTCGAGCCTGCTCTGCCAATCAATTAGATCACGGCACCTCAACTTCATTTACCCGCCTTTGTTCCATATCCCTTGACACCCTTACTTAACAAAAATCTATCTCTCTCACTCATGAAAGCTCCAATTGTCCTGGAATCCACAGCCTTTTTGGGGAGTGAGTTCCAGATTTCTACCATCCTTTGTGTGAAAAAGTGCTTCCTGATTTCGCTCCTGAGTGGCCCAGCTCTAAGTTTAAGATTGTATCCCTTTGTTCATGATTCCCCCACCAGAGGAAATATATCCTATCAAATCCTTTGACCATTTTAAACACCTCAATCAAATCACCCCTCAATCTTCTAAACTCAAGGGAATACAAGAAAAGTTTATGCAACCTGTCCTCAAAATTTAACCCTCTAAGTCCCGGTATCATTCTGGCAAATCTGCGCTGCACCCCCTCCAAGGCCAATATGTCCTTCCTGAGGCGTGGTGCCCAGAACTAAACGCAATACTCTAGATGGGGTCTGACCAAGGCTCTGTACTGCACGACGGAGCTAAGACGAAGGCTCAGTGGATTAAACACATCTTTAATCGGGTAAATGTGGCATGTCCTGCATCTTAGTGAGCATATTCTGCTAGGCAACCTGACGCGTGATGTCAGGAGGGCCGATGTTGGACAGGACAGGACAGGCAGCCAGACCAGTTAGATTGGTCCCATAAGGACCTGTTATTATATGCATAGGAGATGGTTAAATAGCTGAAGTGATATTAATAGGAGACGATAGAAGAGGCATAATAAAATAAATTAAGAACATTTAAGAGACGCAGACAATGCGTGAATAGCTGAGGCGGTGGGAGGTAAGGCAGGTGTGAAGTGGAAACAGGAGGGGCTGGCAAAGTGGAACAGAATCCAGCAGCCTGAGAAGAAAAAAGCAGACTGACAGCAGGTTGCGTACTGCCCCTCCAGCACTGTACTTGGATTGAGGAGCTCACCCTGACCTGACTTCCACAGCATGATAACAGATCCCAGCAACGCTCTGACACTGAGGGAATTGCCACAGAGGGATTGGTTAAGTGTGGTTTACAGATTCTACTATCTCCCAAAGGGGAATGTAAAATGGGATTGAGGAAGGAAATAGTTAAGGAAGTAGATAGGGTCTGAGAAGAAGGTGTTGAAGAACTGGGACAGGATGAGATAGATTTGTCACTCATTACTGGCAATCAGCAAAATGTCTCGGGGGATATGCAGAATCTATAGCCTCAGTGAAAATCAGGAACTCTTTGACTGGCCAGTCACTAATTGATATTAATAATTAGTCTGATGATTACTTTTTCAATTATTAATGAAACAAAAACATTTAATCACTTTCAAAGTACATGCAATTTTCTTTGCAACTTGTGTTATGGTCAATCACAAGCATTACTTCAAAAAAGTCATAGAAAGACCATTTACCCAAACTGGGTTGATGTTGGCGTAACCTGAGTGCGGGGAAGGGGACAGAAAACTTGGGTGGGGAGTCGTTCCACTGCCTTCAGCCACCTGATGCTACTTCTGTGATTTCCAACCAGAAGTGGTGTTGTTGTGTACTATATATCTTCCCGAATATGGGAAGGTACGTTGTAATGTGATGCTTGTCATTTGTGCCTTAGCAATGCTGGGCGCCAGGAAAGGCATACATTCCTGGCATCCAGGATTGCTGAGCCACTGCAGGCAGATTCAAAAATTAAAGAGCTGCCTTGTGTAATATAATCAATGGTGGAGTGATTGATTGTCCTCCTCCAACCGCGAGCACCTGCGGACACCTCCCAACGCACTTACCTGTTGCCGGGGACCGCTCCCCCGGGTCGCCGGAGCCAGCTCCTGCCACCCGATATCTTGCTCTTACCCGCCGGTCAGGTACTGATTCCCGCTAGGATCGGGCGGGAGACTCACCTGGGATATGGAAATGAGGCCAGGGAGTGAAAATGGCCCAGGCCTCTCTCCAACCCGACCGGACGAGTTTGCTGCTTGCCCCACCACCCCCAAACCGAACTTGCGCTCTGAGCTGAAACCAGGGCTACAGTGTCAACTACCTAGGGGAAAGCAGTGCTATCACTACAGAAAACTTTTTTTAAATTATTGGTATAAAGCAACAGAAATGGTAACTCAACAAATACAAAAAAGTACAGAAATCTGATGACAAATGAGCATAAATCAGATGACCTTGCCAATCCCCTGGGATCCTTTCTCAGAACATTTGCAGTCCACAATCCCCAGTTTAAAAACCTATTAAGACTGCTGGAACAATATTTTATTTACAAGACTTTCTAGACAGCAGCAATGTTCAAAGTATAAACCAAAGTCAGACTAAACAAAATGTTTTCTGACACCTAGAGGGGGATATACTTTACCTATTTAGAAATAGTTTGACGTTGAAGAACTCAACAGTTACTCCCTCACTGGCATCCGTACCATATTTTATAGTTAGTCTGACTCAACTCAGTTCAAATACTGATTATTTTCACCATGTTGCACAGATATTGCCATATATCTTGGAGGCACAAATATTTTTTTTTCCAAATTCCATTATTATGTAATGGTCCTGCATTATTCCTCAATAAATTGTTCATCAAAAGATTATTAAATATATCAGCTTCCTGACACACTGGTTTTAAAACTCTATGGGAAACACAATCCATATGTTCTGACCCAAGTCCAGAGTATACAGATTTTGTAGAGTGTCTGTATAGAAAAGCATAAACAGTAATCCTACAGTTTTAGAGAACAGATGTTCACTTTCATTTCCCAAAAAGATCAGTTTTCATGGTCAGGTCAAACATGTATTTTGGAGCTTTCAAAACAGTTAGAGACATCTTTTCATTTGTCACAATTTCTTTTGTCTTAAGCCGATACTGAAAACCTAGTGAATCATAGAGCACAGAAGTAGGCCATTCGACCCCTCATGCCTATGCCGGCTCTTTGAAAGGGCTATCCAATAGTCCGACTACCCTGCCCTTTCCCCATAGCCTTGAAAATTTTTCCTTTTCAAGTATTTGTCCAATTCACTTTTAAAAGTTACTATTGAATCTACTTCCACCACCCTTTCAGGCAGTGCATTCCAGATCATAAAAACTCACTGCATAAAAAAAATTCCCCTAATTTTCCCCTAGTCCTTTTGCTGATTATATTAAATCTGTGTCCTCTGGTCACCAATCCTCCTCCAGTGGAAACAGTTTCTCCCTTTTTACTCTATCAAAACCCCTCATAATTTTGAACATTTCCATTAAATCTCCCCTTAACTTTCTCTGCTCTAAGGAGAACAATCCCAGCTTCCCTAGTCTCTCCACATCACTGAAGTCCCTCATCCCTGGTATCATTCTAGTAAATCTCCTCTGCACTTTCTCTAAGGCCTTGACATCCTTCCTAAAGTGTGGTGCCCAGAATTGGACACAATACTCCAGCTGAGGCCTAACCAGTGATTCATAAAAGTTTAGCATAACTTCCTTGCTTTTGTACACCGTCTCTGTTCATAAAGCCAAGGATCCCGTACGCTTTTTTAACAGCCATATCAACTTGTCCTGCCACCTTCTATGAAATTGCGCTCCCAGTGCAGAGCCTCGCCTGCTGGGAGCGCACATCAGGGATCTGGCACTTTCCCCGACTTTCCATCTATTCATTTTGGATGGAAAATTGTGGCGAAGCATGTGGTCCAATTCCAAATATGCACTCCCAGTGGGTTAGGCTCTGTGTTGGAAGCACGATATTCTAAAATTACCTCTATATTTGAGCCTGTTTTTGAGTTCTGGTGAACAACTTCTACATCACTACAGTTTTACAAATCCCATTTTGTACTCCGACATTTTTGCTGAAATTAGCAAGAGAACTGGCACTACCTATGTTTTTTAAAATCCTGTACTCAGTTAATACATGTACTGCCCAGTGCGGTACTGAGCTTTACACACTGAGATCTTAACAGGGATGGTAGTGGGGGTGGGGGGGGGGAGTGGTGGTAATAGATTTGGCTTCAGTGCCTCTGGGGAAAAAGCATTCAGGGTTGTTGCCATCGTTATCCAGTGTCTCTTATAAGAAAGTCTGCATTTGGACATCAGACAACCAGGCTTAGGTATACCTTCCATGGTCGAATTGCCTAACGGCACTCACAGTCTAAGTTCACATGAGGAGAGTGGCTCCTTGAGCAAAGTGCCCATGGAACAGTCTCTGAGCACATGTCGGTGCATTCACAAGAGGAAAGGAGAAAATCACAAAACTAGAAGGGAGGGGAAATGGAGGAAAATAAAAAGTACATGGAACCACAATACAAACAAAAGTTATGTTATTCTCTGGCCAAGAGAAATTGGTTCACGCCTGAATACTTGGACGAAGTGGATGGAGCGCACACTCACGCAGCCATTCACACGGGCGCAAGGACCACGCCATATTGTTGCCCCTCCCTCATTAAATTAAAAGAGGCCAGTTGGCAGTGCTACCCACGCTGCTACTTGCCTGATGCAGGAGGGGGGTGGAGCAGTTGGTGGTGAAGGGTGAGGACGGGAAATCGCTGAAGCCATTTAAAGACAGTCTGCACCTCTAAATGGGATGTGCACCTTGGCTACATTGATTAGAACGTGATTTTAAAGGCACAAAATGGCTGGAAAATCTTCTAATTCAAGGGCCCCCAGACTTTGAGTTGAGGCAAGGAAAGCAATTCCTGAAAACTCGCAATGAGTAGGGCCTCCTTTTCACTCCGCACTCCTCTGACCTCTTCTCCCGGCAACTACTGATCATTGGAGTCTTCCTTCCGCCTTCTCCAGCCCCAAAGGCAGACCCAGCAGAGCACCCTTGAGAAATATAATAATGGTTAAGGGAATCCAAAGCCTCCTGCACCTCCAGAAAGTTATTCTCAGAACTCAAAACTCACTGCTACTGCAGCCTAAACATCCAAAACAAAGTGCACAAGTCCACAAGCAGCCTAAAAGGACAAACCAACGACTTACCTGAATGGAGGTGTGGATCTCTTTAAATAATGCTCCTCCAGAGTGCTTCCCGACTTTCATTACTATGTTTTGCTGGGCAAGGCTCGGAATGGGCAAACCAATATCACAAACAGGTCCTAAAACAGGCAAAGTACACTGATTTAAATATTTTAATAGGCTTAATGCTTTTTTCAGGTGGACGCTTGGAACCTCTAAGGGGTGCCCGAACCAATGGCGCGTGATGAACTTCCGGTGTGGATCGAGCGTGCGTGATCAACACGTCTTATGATGTCTTCAGCACCCATTTCTCGCCCAGAAAATGGGTGCGGCGGGAAGGAATTTCTTGGCCTCTGTTTCTGGGTTTAATACCTACAGTTCCCACTGGAGTTCTGGCATAGGGTCATAACCTGAAATGTAAACCTGTCTTTTCTTTTTTCAAATGCGAATGGAGTTGCTGTGTATTTCCACCATCTTCTGTTTTTGTTTCCGATTGTTAACAGATCTCTTCATATCTGAGAAAGTCTTCCCGGAAGATTACTTTCGATGGGTTGTTTGATTTAAATCTGGTTACTAGTTGGGTGTTCCAAAGATCTGGTTTGGACAGGCTCTTGTTTTATAGATTAACTATGTTCCCCAGGGTTTGTAAAGAAGCACATGAAGTCCTGTGTGCAATATACTTATAACACCATCCTTTGGCTAGTAGTCCAAATACCACAGTCGTGTCTGTTATACAGCCGAATTTTGATAAACTCATTTTCCAGGAAATGGTATGTTATGCTTGGATTGTGATTTCTGTAAACTACATCTAAAAACTGACCAATCTCCAGTATTTTTACCTCAGCCCATTTAAGCACAAATTCTGCAACTTAATCTAAATTAAAACAATATACTAAATATTTCACTCATACTTAAAAAAAATTGAAATAACGTTGTGCAAAATAATGTTGAATGTGAATTTCGTTTTACTTTGGTCATGACTTTGATTCAAATTTGGGTATTTACGAATAAAGATAAATTAGCATTACCAGGTCACATTCCATTACAAAGTCACTTCAGTACTCACCCTATTCCATCCCTTCTGTATATCTCCCCTTTCCTCCACTGTTTTCTTATTTGACCTTCTTAAGATTTGAAAATAGACTTATTTAATCAGCATAATCCAGTGAGACTGCATATCTCGTTTGCATTCTAGCTCTGGAAGAAGCAGGTCACTGGGAGGAGGATACTGGCCAAACCCCAGGGGATATATTTTACTCCTTGTGTAAAGTTAAAATAAATGCTTTTACTGAACTGGGTAAGTTTATAAGGGGTGGTTTTCTGATTTTGCACTCTCAACAGGGGGCCTCATCTGCTGTGAGTATATGGGCATGATTTTCCAATATCCATTCTTAGTAGGCGAGACACCCTGCCAGGAGTGCAAAGATGGAAAACTACCTCTATGATGACAGTTCAGTAAAATAATTGCACACAGAGCAAAATAAACCCCCTGGAAAATAGTCTTTGCAAGTAGGACTACTAAACCTTTATCATCCATCAGAAGTTGGATCTTGGTTTAACAACTTATATGGACAACTTATATGGATAAAATTAGGCATGGTCTGCAGTTCCCCAGGTGGTGCCTAAAACCACAGCCTTCTTGTCCAGAGGTAAGAGCATAACAACTGGAGCCAATTAGCACTTATCCATGCAATGTGACACCACAGCAATGTGGTTGATTCTCAATTGCCCTCTCAAATGGCCTAGCAAGCCACTTAGTTGTACAATCTCGCTAAAAAAAGTCATAATAAGAATAAAACTGGATGGACCACCCGGCATGGAACACAAGGTACCGGACACGACAAAGGCAAACCAAGTCCAGTCGACCCTGCAAAGTCCTTCTCACTAACATCTGGGGACTTGTGCCAAAATTGGGAGAGCTGTCCCACAGACTAGTCAAGCAACAGCCTGACATAGCCATACTCACAGAATCATACCTTTCAGCCAACGTCCCAGACCCTTCCATCACCATCCCTGGGTACATCCTGTCCCACCGGCAGGACAGACCCACCAGAGGTGGTGGTACAGTGATATACAGTCAGGAGGGAGTGGCCCTGGGAGTCCTCAACATTGACTCCGGACTCCATGAAATCTCATGGCATCAGGTCAAACATGGGCAAGGAAAACTTCTGCTGATTACCACCTACTGCCCTCCCTCAGCTGATGAATCAGTCCTCCTCCATGTTGAGCACCACTTGGAGGAAGCACTGAGGGTAGCAAGAGCACAGAATGTACTCTGGGTGGGGGACTTCAATGTCCATCACCAAGAGTGACTCGGCAGTCCTGCCACATCCAGTCATGAATGGTGTGGATAATTAAACAACTAACGGGAGGAGGAGGCTCTGTAAACATCCCCATCCTCAATGATGGAAGAGTCCAACACGTGAGTGCAAAAGATAAGGCTGAAGCATTTGCAACCATCTTCAGCCAGAAGTGCCGAGTTGATGATCCATCTCGGCCTCCTCCCGATATTCCCACCGTCATGGAAGCCAGTCTTCAGCCAGTTTAATTCACTCCATGTGATATCAAGAAATGGCTGAGTGCACTGGATACAGCAAATGCTATGGGCCCCGACAACATCCCGGCTGTAGTGCTGAAGACTTGTGCTCCAGAACTAGCCGCACCTCTAGCCAAACTGTTCCAGTACAGCTACAACACTGGCATCTACCTGACAATGTGGAAAATTGCCCAGGTATGTCCTGTCCACAAAATGCAGGACAAATCCAATCCGCCCAATTACTGCCTCATCAGTCTACTCTCAATCATCAGCAAAGTGATGGCAGGTGTCGTTGACAGTGCTATCAAGCAGCACTTACTCACCAATAACCTGCTCACTGATGCTCAGTTTGGGTTCCGCCAGGACCACTCGGCTCCAGACCTCATTACAGCCTTGATCCAAACATGGACAAAAGAGCTGAATTCCAGAGGTGAGGTGAGAGTGGCTGCCCTTGAAATCAAGGCAACATTTGACCGAGTGTGGCACCAAGGAGCCCTAGTAAAATTGAAGTCAATGGGAATCAGGGGGAAAGCTTTCCAGTGGCTGGAGTCATACCTAGCAGAAAGGAAGATGGTAGTGGTTGTTGGAGGCCAATCATCTCAGCCCCAGGACATTGCTGCAGGAGTTCCTCAGGGCAGTGTTCTTGGCCCAACCATCTTCAGCTGCTTCATCAATGACCTTCCCTCCATCATAAGGTCAGAAATGGGGATGTTCGCTGATGATTGCACAGTGTTCAGTTCCATTCACAACCCCTCAGATAATGAATCAGTCCGTGCCTGCATGCAGCAAGACCTGGACAACATCCAGGCTTGGGCTGATAAGTGGCAAGTAACATTCGTGCCAGACAAGTGCCAGGCAATGACCATCTCCAACAAGAGAGAATCTAACCACCTCCCCTTGACACTCAACGGCATTACCATCGCCAAATCCCCCACCATCAACATCCTGGGGGTCACCATTGACCAGAAACTTAACTGGACCAGCCATATAAATACTGTGGCTACAAGAGCAGGTCAGAGGCTGGGTATTCTGCGGCGAGTGACTCACCTCCTGACTCCCCAAAGCCTTTCCACCATCTACAAGGCACAAGTCAGGAGTGTGATGGAATAGTGTCCACTTGCCTGGAGGAGTGCAGCTCCAACAACACTCAAGAAGTTCAACACCATCCAGGACAAAGCAGCCCGCTTGATTGGCACCCCATCCACCACCCTAGACATTCACTCCCTCCACCACCGGCGCACTGTGGCTGCAGTGTGTACCATCCACAGGATGCACTGCAGCAACTCGCCAAGGCTTCTTCGACAGCACCTCCCAAAACCACAACCTCTACCACCTAGAAGGACAAGGGCAGCAGGCACATGGGAACAACACCACCTGCACGTTCCCCTCCAAGTCACACACCATCCCGACTTGGAAATATATCGCCGTTCCTTCATCGTCGCTTGGTCAAAATCCTGGAACTCCCTTCCTAACAGCACTGTGGGAGAACCTTCACCACACGGACTGAAGCGGTTCAAGAAGACGGCTCACCACCACCTTCTCAAGGGCAATTAGGGATGGACAATAAATGCTGGCCTTGCCAGCGACGCCCACATCCTATGAACTAATAAAAAAAACAGCCCAACACACCACATTCAGCAAATGTACTTTCTATGTCAGCTTTCTCGTCCTCCCCCCCCCCCCCCCGCCAATTCATGAGGTTTGCAAATCCGATCTACCAGGTTACTAGCCTTCTTTAAAATATCTGTAACTAACTCAGTCCATGAACTTCAACCAAGTTTTCTAAATATTACAGAGCCCCCTAGATAATAAGCTTGTGTTATTCTAAACTGCACTAGTTGCTTCAGTGAAAATAATGATGATGGTGGGTGTACACTGAATTAGAAATAATTCACTTCAAAGTTAGACTGCATTCTTTCAGGGACACACAGTGTCATGCCCATCATAGTTTTGTGAGTAATAGATACAGTTATTAGTGCTGCAGAAAGCAAGAGTGTATCACTATAACAATACATTATTCTGAATTGGAACGAAAGAGAGTCCAGCCCTCAGCTCTCAGATACTCTGTAAGATATAACAAATGAAGCAAATGAAACTGTTTGACTTGGCACCAAACAGCAGATACTGTACTTTATTATCGCCACTACGAACAGTAAAGAAATACAGGCCTTATGTTCTCTAAAGTTTATAATTTAGTAATGGGCTTTTCAGTTCAGAACACAACTAACAACAAATCAACAGACACGTTGGGTTTAAGGTTATTTTTGGCGAGTGTTGGATAAATGAATTTGCCAAATGTTTTTGAACCATCGCCAAGCTTCAACAAGACTGAAGTGCAGGAGGTTTATTTCCAGGAAGTCTTGAAGTCAGCAGAGATTTATGTTCAATGTCGTGTCATCTTTTTTATGGGGTAAAAGAGTTTGGGAGCAATAAGGTTGCCATGGGGCATTTGAACCTTTTACATTGTGCAAAACTGTATTATTAGGTGCCTATATATCGGTCAGCTTGTACTGAAGCCCTAAAACTAAACACAGCTGAGATGTAAATCCCATGATGAATAGAGATTGTGTACAAAGATCGTGTATAACGTATGGCAAATGGAATTTTTAAAACACCATCCCACTTTGTCACATGCACCTGATAAATGGAAATTTTAAATAATAACATTAAATGGTCAATTAGTGTGATCCCTGTGAAGCTGGAACATCAGAGAATCAGACAGCAAAAGTCTGGAACATCTGAACAGACATTTTTTAAAGGTTTTAAAATGACATGCCTCTAACTTAACCTTTCTGCACTTCTAATTGGATTGAGTGCAAGATGCAATCTCTACTAATTGAATGCAAAAGGTGCTCCTTTATTACAGCACAGCAACTGTAGTCTAACACAACTGAAAAAGTTTAAATCTTAAATTATATCGAAGTTACAAAGGCTGTTTATGCTGTTTCTCTAGGGGTTTTGCCAGTCTCCTGCTGGAATTACCATGGGTGACCGGGAGAGCCCCTGCAGAAATTCAAGGCTACTTTGAATAAGTACACAGCCATACCTACTTATGCGCCTAAACTTTCTGAGTACATTCTAGTGACAAGTGGCCTTGCCTGACACCTGCACATGTTGGAAAATTGTGGGCTTACTGTTCGAAAAATTTAGGCCATATATTCCTCTGCAGTTAGAAAAATGGTAACCTCATGGTACAGAGAGAGAGAGAGAGAGAGAATGATTACATATAGAGCTTGGTTGATGATCTGTGTTCAACATCCGGCAGATACATTGGGCTCAATTTTCAAACGGAGCCTGGAAGGGCGTGGGGGGGGGGGGTCAATTTGAAGTCAGGAAACCCATTAGTGCGGGTTTCCCAGACATCCTTACGATTTTGACGTAAGGACATCTTTTTTTTTGTCGGTTTCCCGTCTGACTGACCGGCGTGATTGACAGACTGGTCTCAGTCGGACGGGAGACCAGCCAGTGAGAGGACATCTGTAGGTAAGTCTGCAGGTAAGTCTTTGTTTGCATGGGGGGAACAGGAGTGGGGGGAGCATGGGTGGGCAAGGGGCACTGGTGGGCAAGGGGCACTGGTGGGCAAGGGGCATAGGTGGGCAAGGGACACAGGTGGGCACAGGTGGGCATAGGTAGGCACAGCGGTCGCGAGTCATGGGGGATGGGATCGGGGTCAGTCATGGGGGGCGGGATCAGGGGTCATCATGGGGGTCTGTGATCATTGAGAGGGAGGGTTGGGGTTGGAGGATCGGGGTCGGGGGATCGGGGTCAGGGGATCGGGGTCGGGGGATCGGGTTCGGGGGATCGGGGTCTGAGGATCGGGGTCAGGGGATCGGGGTCTGAGGATCGGGGTCTGAGGATCGGGGTCAGGGGATCGGGGTCTGAGGATCGGGGTCTGAGGATCGGGGTCAGGGGATCGGGGTCTGAGGATCGGGGTCTGAGGATCGGGGTCAGGGGATCGGGGTCTGAGGATCGGGGTCTGAGGATCGGGGTCAGGGGATCGAGGTCTGAGGATCGGGGTCGGGGGATCGGGGTCTGAGGATCGGGGTCTGAGGATCAGGGTCGGGGGATCGGGGTCTGAGGATCGGGGTCGGGGGATCGGGGTCTGAGGATCGGGGTCAGGGGATCGGGGTCGGGGGATCGGGGTCGAGGGATCGGGGTCTGAGGATCGGGGCGGGGGATCGGGGTCTGAGGATCGGGGTCTGAGGAGTGGGGTCGGGGGATCGGGGTCTGAGGATCGGGGTCAGGGGATCGGGGTCTGAGGATCGGGGTCTGAGGATCGGGGTCAGGGGATCGAGGTCTGAGGATCGGGGTCGGGGGATCGGGGTCGGGGGATCGGGGTCTGAGGATCGGGGTCAGGGGATCGGGGTCGGGGGATCGGGTTCGGGGGATCGGGGTCTGAGGATCGGGGTCAGGGGATCGGGGTCTGAGGATCGGGGTCTGAGGATCGGGGTCAGGGGATCGGGGTCTGAGGATCGGGGTCTGAGGATCGGGGTCAGGGGATCGGGGTCTGAGGATCGGGGTCGGGGGATCGGGGACAGGGGATCGGGGTCTGAGGATCGGGGTCGGGGGATCGGGGTCGGGGGATCGGGGTCTGAGGATCGGGGTCGGGGGATCGGGGTCTGAGGATCGGGGTCGGGGGATCGGGGTCTGAGGATCGGGGTCTGAGGATCAGGGTCGGGGGATCGGGGTCTGAGGATCGGGGTCGGGGGATCGGGGTCTGAGGATCGGGGTCGGGGGATCGGGGTCTGAGGATCGGGGTCAGGGGATCGGGGTCGGGGGATCGGGGTCGGGGGATCAGGGTCAGGGGATCGGGGTCGGGGGATCGGGGTCTGAGGATCGGGGTCGGGGGATCGGGGTCTGAGGATCGGGGTCGGGGGATCGGGGTCTGAGGATCGGGGTCAGGGGATCGGGGTCGGGGGATCGGGGTCTGAGGATCGGGGTCAGGGGATCGGGGTCGGGGGATCGGGTTCGGGGGATCGGGTTCTGAGGATCGGGGTCAGGGGATCGGGGTCTGAGGATCGGGGTCTGAGGATCGGGGTCTGAGGATCGGGGTCAGGGGATCGGGGTCTGAGGATCGGGGTCTGAGGATCGGGGTCTGAGGATCGGGGTCAGGGGATCGGGGTCTGAGGATCGGGGTCTGAGGATCGGGGTCTGAGGATCGGGGTCAGGGGATCGGGGTCGGGGGATCGGGGTCGGGGGATCGGGGTCTGAGGATCGGGGTCAGGGGATCGGGGTCGGGGGATCGGGGTCTGAGGATCGGGGTCAGGGGATCGGGGTCGAGGGATCGGGGTCAGGGGATCGGGGTCTGATGATCGGGGTCGGGGGATCGGGGTCGGGGGATCGGGGTCGGGGGATCGGGGTCAGGGGATCGGGGTCTGAGGATCGGGGTCTGAGGATCGGGGTCGGGGGATCGGGGTCTGAGGATCGGGGTCTGAGGATCGGGGTCAGGGGATCGGGGTCTGAGGATCGGGGTCTGAGGATCGGGGTCTGAGGATCGGGGTCAGGGGATCGGGGTCTGAGGATCGGGGTCTGAGGATCGGGGTCGGGGGATCGGGGTCTGAGGATCGGGGTCTGAGGATCGGGGTCAGGGGATCAGGGTCTGAGGATCGGGGTCAGGGGATCGGGGTCTGAGGATCGGGGTCGGGGGATCGGGGTCTGAGGATCGGGGTCGGGGGATCGGGGTCGGGGGATCGGGGTCTGAGGATCGGGGTCAGGGGATCGGGGTCGGGGGATCGGGGTCAGGGGATCGGGGTCTGAGGATCGGGGTCGGGGGATCGGGGTCTGAGGATCGGGGTCGGGGGATCGGGGTCTGAGGATCGGGGTCAGGGGATCGGGGTCTGAGGATCGGGGTCTGAGGATCGGGGTCGGGGGATCGGGATCTGAGGATCGGGGTCTGAGGATCGGGGTCAGGGGATCAGGGTCTGAGGATCGGGGTCGGGGGATCGGGGTCAGGGGATCAGGGTCGGGGGATCGGGGTCTGAGGATCGGGGTCAGGGGATCGAGGTCTGAGGATCGGGGTCGGGAGATCGGGGTCGGGGGATCAGGGTCTGAGGATCGGGGTCGGGGGATCGGGGTCAGGGGATCAGGGTCGGGGGATCGGGGTCTGAGGATCGGGGTCAGGGGATCGAGGTCTGAGGATCGGGGTCGGGGGATCGGGGTCGGGGGATCAGGGTCTGAGGATCAGGGTCGGGGGATCGGGGTCTGAGGATCGGGGTCGGGGGATCGGGGTCTGAGGATCGGGGTCTGAGGATCGGGGTCGGGGGATCGGGGTCGGGGGATCGGGGTCGGGGGATCAGGGTCGGGGGATCGGGGTCTGAGGATCGGGGTCTGAGGATCGGGGTCGGGGGATCGGGGTCTGAGGATCGGGGTCGGGAGATCGGGGTCTGAGGATCGGGGTCAGGGGATCGAGGTCTGAGGATCGGGGTCAGGGGATCAGGGTCTGAGGATCGGGGTCGGGGGATCGGGGTCGGGGGATCGGGGTCTGAGGATCGGGGTCAGGGGATCAGGGTCTGAGGATCGGGGTCGGGGGATCGGGGTCGGGGGATCGGGGTCGGGAGATCGGGGTGGGAGGATCGGGGTCAAGGTCGGAGGATCGGTTTGGGGGATCGGGATCGGATGATCGGGGTCAGGTGATTGGGGCTGGGATGGGAGGATTGGTGTCAGGGTCGGGATCGGAGGATCAGGGTTAGAGGATTGGTTTGAAAACCGGAAATGGGTGGGTTGGAGGAGGGTTAGGGGCGGGTCTGAAATGGTGACAATTTTCAATGCCCCCCCTCACCCCCAACCCACCCGTTTTTTTACTTTGAAAATCAATCAAGCCCATTAACATTGTGGCAAACACTGCTCAGTACATGCAGCTTTCTGTTTTTTTCCTCATCATAGTACTCATAATGGGATGTGATGCATTCAGCATCAGGCCCTTGTCTTACCAGGCTGCCTACTCCACAAACAAATCGTCTACCGTGGCCCCAATGTGGTCAGCATGCACATTGTGTGCTTGGAGCCTGTGCTGAGACTGTCCACAAGGCTCATTATAGCTCCAATTTCATTTGAATGAGGGGTCCACCTTGTAATACGATCAGGAGGTGGGAGCAGCACTTGGTGGTCTGGCCGCCTCTTTAAATCAGATGGTGCTCGGGAGACCTGTTCCCTTCAGTTGGGCCCACTGATTGTCTGCACACCAGTAGTTGCGAGAGAGATCATTACCTTCCAGGTAAGAGTATTCCTATGGGCATAGCTCTCTATTTGCAACTTCTGGAGGGGAAGGAGATGGATCACAGGAGGGTGAAAGATAGGCTGCGCCATAGATGCTCCATTCAGAGATGACTTTACACTGACATTTATATATACAAGACCAGAGTCCCTTATCTTGACCTATCTGAAGAAATCTACCAGTTTAGACTTAGATTCCCGAAGGAAGCCATTACCAAAATCTGCACATTTCTGCAGGCAACTTAGATACCAGTCCCAGCGCAGGGACAGCTCTGTTCAGGTAAGGGCAACAGATCTTTGTCACATCTGCCAACCTTCAGTCCACAATTGTACCACGCAGGTAACTGCTACATGGCTTGTCAGGGTTAGGATACTTGTCTCATTTCTTGTGGAAAGTAGCTAGAAGCGAGAAAAAGCCATCTACTTCTACCATATGGCAGGATTCCCACAACTGCAGGGCATAATTGACTGCACTCGTGTGGTCTTATGTGCCCTTAGTCTAAATGCAGCAACATTCATAAATAGAAAGCGTTCATTCCATCAACAGTAGGAACAGAAACATGCACATGAATGTGTGTTTCACTGATAGCTCCCATGAAGCATTCATCTTGCAGCAGTCAGTGATGCCACCATTATTTAAAGGGATAAGAAGACTCTAGCGATAGCTTTTGTGGGCCTAAGGATATGCCCTGCCGTCATGGCTCATTATGGTGCAGTATCTGAAGGCACGACATGAAAAGTACAACGTGACTCACAAATCCACCAGTGTCATAGTGGAACACAGCTTCAGTATCCTCAAATAATGATTCCACTGCTTGGACCAATTGCAGGAGATTTACAGCAACATCCAGTCAAGGCCTTTAAAATTATTGTATCCTGCACAGTGTTGATTATACAGGGGCCTAACGATGAAGCAGTCAGGAGGAGAAAGGCAACAGGAGCTGGATGAGATGAGCTCAAGTGCAAGGGAGGAGAATTCAGACTGCTGCAGTTATCAGGCAAGATCTAACGGCACAAATATTTCATTAATAGCCTTTTCCCATCATTGCATGGCTGCTGGGTTTGACTGGATGCTGCAAAGGATCACATGACCCAGTTCTCCCTTCTGCTGTGTCAAAAGAAGATCCCACAAATGAAGGTACCATGATTAATGAGAAAGTGGCTGCCTGACCTGAACATTGGGTGACATTCTTGTCATCAATTCCTGCACCCTGTGAGACAACTCCATCATCCGTGCCAGTCCCCTGCTAATGGGCACTCCCTCAGCATGGCCAGAGATCTTAATGGAACAGAGTTCTGGGCAGGGGTGAGATATATACCCTTGAAGTATATCTGCACATAGCAAAAGATTGCAATGCGTTACGCTGAAATGCTACAATGTAGGCCTGTGTGTGTCGGAATGAATGAAAGAGTAAATAGAGAGGGAAGTAATGAAAAGCAATGGATACTAGGCATGAGCTTGGGTGAGGTTTCTGATTTCTCCCTCCCCTACTTCCTTTATTATCTCCATGCCCATAATCTCAATGACCCTCTCCTCATTAGGAGTCAAGGGTCGCAGTTATGGTGCTGACCCTCTTCCTGTCCGCAAATGCCACCTCTTGTTATTTGCAATCATTTTCTGCAAGTGTATATGAAAGGGACACACGTAAGAAAGAGGATTTTGAGATGAGTTGTTCAGGATAACAACCATTTTTATATGCACTATAAGGAATCTTGCGCTATCATAGCACTTTCTGCTTAATACTTGACCCATTTAATGGCTAACATGGGCTGCACTGTGATACGACAACATAGTCTTGTCAAACAGAAAATAATGAGCAGTTAGCAAAGTGCATTGCGCTCTCCCTCTGTGAGACGTATACAGTGAGGAGCAATAAACAAGCTTGACGAGACAACTGGTTAAGATGTTGTCACATGTATGCTCACTTAACTTGAAAACCTTGTGTAGACCAAAACATTTCCTATTCATTTGCTCCCAGGTTCAGGCCATAGGTGAGAGAACATTGATGCACTTTGTCATCACCATTCATGTTGCTCCAGCTGTGCTCTTTATTGCTGGGTAGCCCTTTATCCAAATAGTGCCATTGTTCATTGCAGTCCTCCTGAAGAAGGATCTGCAGCACCTGATCGCTGAATGGTGTTCTGTCCTCGGTTATTTTTGGTTGTTCAATAAGAAATCCAGCTTTAAGGGCAGCTGGTATCAGAAACCCTGGTCCAGGACTTCACCACCCTCCCAACACGTCTTGTACTACACACTGGGAGTGCTGTCAAACTCTGCCAGTGGGCTGACCTTGCATTATGGGACAAGGTCAGCTCATGCGTGTACAAAACCTGAATGGTCCCAGCCCTGGCAGCACTATGCAGGGACCACATTGTTGTCACCGTGATACTCATTTTACCTGCCTTAGCGGGAAAAACCTGCCAGAATTCAATGTGAAGAGCTTAGGGCCACTCTCATGTGTTTCTCTTTCCATGAAGCTACCAAACATTAGACCATTAGACCATAAGACATAATAGATAGGAGCAGGAGTAGGCCATTCGGCCCCTCGAGCCTGCTCCACCATTTAATGAGATCATGGCTGATCTGATTTTTACCTCAACTCCATTTTCCTGCCCTTTCCCCATATCCTTTGACTCACTTGCTGATCAAAAATTTGTCTAACTCAGCCTTAAATGTATTCAATGACTCAGCCTCCACAGCTTTCTGGGGTAAAGAATTCCAAAGATTCACGACCCTCTGGGAGAAGAAATTCCTCCTCATTTCCGTCTTAAACGGGCGACCCCTTATTCTGAGACTATGCCCCCTGGTTTTAGATTCCCCCATGAGGGGTAACATCCTCAGTGGGCTTAGGATATTCCTCTTGCTTATGCCTGGAGAACACCCAGTTGCCAGATGCAGCAAACAGAAAAATGGGGCATAGGGTCACAAAGATTAATGAAAAGTGAAAGATAAAAGCAATTTTTATTTACTAAGGACTTATTGAAGCTGAATCACGAAAAGCGTGTGCAGAATTATTCGCACTCCCAGTGAAGAGCTTCACCCACTGGGCTGTACAGCAAAAATTCGAGGTGGGAGAGACACTGCACATAAATTTCCAGTCACTAATTTAAATGGTTGGAAAGTCATTCGTAGCACGTGCCTAAATAACCAACATGTACTCCCAGTGCAAAAGCAGGCAGAAAACTACCCCTTAAATACTCAGCCGAACACTTTCCATTCAAATGGGCCTTTAATGTTAGAAGACATTGGTGGTTACAAAAACATCCAATTTAGCAAATACGGTTATTAAAACATGGGGAAAAAAATCAATTTCTGCAGCTGGTTGCCACTTACTCTCACTTTGTAGAACAGGAAAGACTCCGTCAAATTGGAATTCACACCATCAATCAATTCCGTTATTATTAAGCTCCCTCTCTAGATTGCATGTAACTCTGTTAATATTCCTGCCCAGCTTTATTCTGACATCATGCAGCACAAGTCTCCTCAAGTCACCTTTCAAAAGCTTTCTCATAGACAGAAGGTGGGAGGATTAACTTAACATTAATGTGTTCTTATGGTACATGCAGGCTATGTTACTTCTCGTGCAATGAAACAAAACACAATGGCAGATATTCATAAAATAGACACAAAGGCATTTTAGACAGTGGAAATCACTGACCACTCAGTCATTTATACAGAACATTCAATTTGCATTTTAACTTAGCACCACCAGTAAATTAAGCCATCGAGCCATTGGACAACAATAATAGTTATAATAATCTTTGAAGGCATTGCCTTGGCAAAAAAAAATTTCAGTACTGAATACTGATTTCAAGGAGGACGCCTCGGGGGAGAGCAGCCACGAGCAATGCCATGGCAATGAGGAAATAGGGGTCCACCAAGGCAGGAGAGTTGAGTGTAGGAACACAATGATAGTAGGAGATTCGACAATGAAAGGAGCAGACAGTCGCCTCTATAACCGTAAATTTGAGTCCTGAATAGTGTGCTACTTCCCAGGTGCTATGGTAAGGAACACAACAAAGAGGGTGCAGAAGCTTTCGAAGAAGAAAGTCACCTGGAAATCATGTTTCATGTTTGAACCAAGGCCATAGAGACAAATAGGATTCAGATTCTTCAAAAAGAGTTCCAGGAATTAGAAGATAGATTAAAATGCAAAGCCTCAAAGATAGTAATCTCAGATTTACCATCAGTGCCGCATGCTACCCAGTATAGGAACAGCCCAATTAGGGAAGTAAATGTGTGACTAGAGATGTAACGTAGGAGATAGGAGATTCCTGGGGAATTGGGAACAGCTCTGGCAGAAGTGAACTGTACTGATGCACTGGGACCTTATTCTCATAGGGAGGTTAATTGGAACTGTGAAGGAGAGTTTCAACTAATATAGCGGGGGGGGGTGGGGCGGGGGGAGAGAGCAAAAGCAAGTAAGGCAACTTAGAAGGGAAAGTTAACTCCAGGTATATGGGTAATAAGAAGATAGAAAGGTTGAAAGAGGTTAAATAGGCAAGATACTAAAAAATAAATCAGGATGTAGGAAGATGATAAAAGAAAAAAATTGCCAAACCTAGGGAATCCAAACTAAAATGTATGTACATCTATCGGCAGAGTATCAGAAACAAAATGGGGTCACTAGAATCATTGATAAAAATAGAATGTCAAAACATATTTGAAGTAATTAAAACATAGCTGCAGCTGAGTCAGGATTGACACTTAAATATTCCAGGTTATAAAACCTTTAGGAAGGATACAGAAAAAATAATTAGAGGAGGGTATCAGTATTAATTAGAAGAAATAGGCCAAACATCTGAAGCCCTTCCAGCGCACTCTCACCATAACTCTGGTGACATTGCAGCAGGACGGCCTCAAATTAGACTAGGACCTAGTTTTGCCACCTGACCCCAACGTCAAAGTTTCTACTAGGCCATGTTGGGGGCGGAGCCTCCACTCACGCCAAACAAGGCCATCAGCAGAGGAAGTTCTAACATCCTTAGCCTTGGAATCAGCGGTTGGGGAATCCATGGTTGGTATATCCAGACGAATGAGACATACTGGCCCTAGGAATGGCATTTTTGGGGACTCAGGCCTGGACTGAGGTCTTGGCCCCAAAATATTTATTGAGAGGATTATTTCAGCCCCCATACGAAGGGGTCATGGATGGGGCAAGATTTGTCCTGGGGGCCCTCGCGCCCATCCGCTCCCCCTCCCCCCATCACCCTCCGCCAGACCCAAAAGATCTGTGGGTGATATTCCAGCCTGTGGATGTAGGTAGGCATCTTAGATGTATCCCTGGTGGTGGGGTAGCTGCTGGTATCATTTTGATTAAGGAACTTCCCACCGACCTTTCAAGCTTCAATATCTTCAGCACCGGAGGTCAATGGCAGACGTATCCTAGGTACTTCCTGCGAGGTGTGCCTCCCACTGATTTTCTAATATCATAGCATTAGAGCACTAGAGCATAACAATTAAATAGAGAAGTGGTCTAAACAGAATCAGTCACATTATTGGGAGAATATTATAGAATGCCAAATATTGCAAAGAAAATTGAGAATGAAATTTGTATCCAAATTAGAGAGGCATGTAGCATGGAGTCAAAACTAGGGAATTTCAATTCTCCAAAATTAGATTGAGATACGGAAAACATTTATGGTGAGAAAGACAAGATTCTTTTGCAGTATGTTCAGGACTGTTTTCTCAGTCAAGGTTTTTGATGCTGGAACGAGGACGGAAGCATTACTTAACTTGTTTCTGGGTAATGAAATGGAGCAAGTAAATGAAAATTAGTGAAACAGTGACCGTAATACAATTAGGTTCAGTGTA
Organism: Heptranchias perlo; assembly: GCF_035084215.1. Lineage (NCBI taxonomy): Eukaryota > Metazoa > Chordata > Chondrichthyes > Hexanchiformes > Hexanchidae > Heptranchias > Heptranchias perlo. The sequence goes on along the minus strand of NC_090329.1, from coordinate 95,778,025 downwards.
AAACAGGAAGGAAAAAGAAAAGTCAAGGATAAAGGTACTTGACCGGGAAGAAGCAAATTATAGTAGGATAAAAAGTGATCTTGCCCAGATTAAATGAAAGGAAATATTGGCAAATAGAACCACAGAATCTTAGAACCATAGATCAGCAGTGGGGAATACTTAAAAAGGAGCCGGAAAGAGCAGGACTAGTGTGAGACCCCCCCCCCCTCAGAATGGAGGCCCGGGAGCAATCTGAAGATGACTCTGGCAGCCAGAATGGCCCAAAGTCAGTGGACTAGGTGTGTTCTCAGACCTACAGCTGGGCTCATGCTTCTACCCCCATTTCTAGTGCAAGACCCAGCCGGGGAGGCCATGCTACTGAGCTGGGGCAGAAGATTTGGACGATGCCAGCCCTTTACAGGCACAGTACACCTTGGGTACACTGTACTTGTCTGGGGGGTGGGGGGAGAGAGCAAAATCAGCACTCTAGAGTCTAGAATCTGGGATGAAATTCCTTAGCAGCTGGAGAAAGAGTGAGTCAGTATGGAATTCTAAAAGACAGGTTGTGCCTGACCATCTTATAAAATTCTTTGAAGTAACAACAGAAAGGATAGATAAAGTAAATCTGGTGACTATGAATTAGACTTTCAAAAAGTATTTGATAAGGTACCAACTAAAAGATTTATGAAAAAGATAATGGCATATAGAATAAAGTGGAATGTGACCATATGGATAGAGAGATGGTTGGAAGGCAGAAAGTAAATAATAGGAATAAAAAAGAATTTCTCAGACTGGAAAAGTGTGGTGAGTGGTGTTCCACAGGGGTCTGTGTTGCGACTCTTATTATTTACTATATATATATATACATATAAATGATCTGGACTTAAGAACGGAAGGAACAGTATTGAAATTTGCTGATGACACCAAATTGATGGGTGTGGCAAATTGTGATGCGGGATTGTGAAAGATCTCAGGAGGACATAGGTAGGTTAGGAGACAGGAAAGATGTAGTTCAATGTAGAAAAATGTGATTAATACATTTTATAAGTAAGAATAGGGAAAGGAAATGCACTTTGAATGGAAACATTTTAAATGGAGTAGATGAGCAGGAGGACCTTGATGTGGAGATACACAGGTCATTAAAACTGGCAGCACAACTGGATAAGGCCACAAAAAAGGTAAGTGGGGAATCATTGATTTTGCAGGCGTAGAATACAATAGCAATGAGGTATCCTTGACCTTGTACAAGAGTTTAATTAGACCATCATTGATCCATTGTGTATGGCTTTGGATACTCCATAACAGGAAGGATACAAAAGCAATAGAAAAAGTGTAATGCAGATTCACAGGGATGTTCCAAGGGATGAGGGTTTACAGTTACAAAGTGAGAATTGAGAAGTTAAAGTTTTTTTCACTAGAGCTGAAGTTAATAGGTAACCTGATAGAGGTTTTCAAGATTATGAAAGGTTTTGATAGGATAAGATGAACGTAACCTCCTCTTAAAATCTTTCTTTACAAATCACAGACTCCACTCTTGTAAACACCAGCATAGAGTTCATGGCATCTTCATTAATATGGTCTACTGGTCTGTAACCACAGGAGCACTTACCTGGCACAGAGATTTATCCAGTGCAGGCTGGCAAATTGGAGAGACTTGTGTTTGGTGGGCTGCACAGTACAGTGGATCAGAAGGTGAAGCTACAGTTTTACAAAGCTTAGGTACATTCTTCAGCCTGATCTCGGCCTGAAGAATAGTTCCTTGAGTAGCTGTAAATCAATACTGTGCACATTTGGGACTTCAGATACAGGATATTAGATCTCAAGTCAGTAATTTGACTAGCCTGGGTAATAATAGAAGCCCCACATCAAAATATTGAATCGTCCATGTAAATGATTCCAAGTGCTCATTTTCATGACACACCACTGATCTTTCTTGTACAACACCTTGGTCAGGCCTCAGTTGGAATACTGTGTCCACTTTTAGTCTCCTCACATGGTGGGTGATGCTGAGGCTTTGGAAAGGGTGCAGAGGAGGGCCACTAGACTAATTCCCAGTTTAAAGCATCTTAGTTATCAAGGTAGTTGAGAGTCTACATTTTAGAGAAGCGTAGACTTAGGAGTGATCTGGTCAAGGTTTATAAGATGATGAAAGGAATAGATTGTGTTCCAGTTGACAGTTTGTTCCAATTAAATAGGTTAGGGAGGACCATGTATCACAATTTTAAGTTGAATTAGGCCAGAACTAAGTTAGATGTCAGGAGGTGGTTCTTTTCCCAAACAGACTGCCGGCTCGTACCATGGACGCCGATTCGCTGAATTCCTTCAAGCGAGAGCTGGACCTGTTTCTGGCTGGGGCAGAGATCACCTCTTACAAAAGGTAGATAATGTATAGAATTATCAGGGACAGAGTGATCTCCTGGACTAGTTTTGATCGCCTAAGGGGGGGGGGGGGGGGGGGTCAGAGAGGAATTTCCCAGATTTTTTTCTCTCAAATTGGCCTGGGTTTTTATCTGGTTTGTTACCTCCCCCAGGAGATCGCATGGTTTTGGATGGGGTAGGGTGTGTATATATTGTGATAAGGTATCACAATTGTGTGGGACAGGCTTGATGGACCAGAGGGTTTTTTCCTGTCCGTCATTGTTCGTATGTTCATATCATCCTCATATTCCCTTTAGATAGTACTTGTTCTTTCACTACCGTAACAAGAAAATAACACTAGTAATATTCAGGCACTCAATCAGGGGAAATACATGAGTCTCATGAGGTCAAAATAGAAATGTAAACAGTAGGATTGCCGTCAAATCTCCATTATCCACCATAACGGAGTTGCCTCAGTAGATATTGGAAATTGGCAGAGAATATCAAATCCCCAAGTTCTGGGGGGTAATTTTAATTTTTATTGCTCGGCCAAAAATGGGTGAAAGTGAATCAGCAAACCGTCAATGGAAAAGAAAATCAGGAGAGTCTGTCAATTCGCTTTCACTCGGTGATAAATGTTAAAATTACTGCCTTACACAAATAGGGGTAAGTTTTTGTCTTCACCGCCAGGGAGGTAATGTAACAGAGCAGATCATCCACCCATTGTAGAACCCGCCCAATTCTCATTCCATTGAATGGGGCAGGTAGTTGAATGGGTGGACGATCTACTCTGCAAGATTACTGCCCAGGTGATGAAGATGAAAATTTACCCCATGGTCTTACAATAATATCCTAAGCACAAGAACAAAGACAAATACAATACAAGTAACATAAATTGAATTTAATCTTTCTTGACTGTGAGGTTGATTTATGTATACAGAGAGATTGGTGTTAGATGGAATATGCAACAAGACATAGTTTTGTCCTGCAAAATTACTGGTGGATAATCATGGAATAATTGGCGCATGGATAATGAAGGTTCTCTTGTACGTAGAATCTCTCCATAACCATGCCCCTTTTTGCGTATTTAACCCTTTCTAACCCTACATCTTTGTTGCACCCTTCACTCTTCCAACTCTGGTTTGTCAGCCATCTTGTTGCTACATTCTGGAATTATTTGTTTAAACCTCTCCACCTTGGTCCATTTCCATCCACCTTCAAAAACCTCTTTAATACCTACTTTTTCTACTACACTTTCAGCCATGTTCCCTAATTTCCCTCCTATTCCTGTTGAGGTCTGGTCTCCAACTGCAAAGCACTTTGGGATATTTTGCTACTTTAAAGGCACTAAAATGTAGGTTGTTGTAGACTGAGGCCCAGAAGTTCCTGGGGAGGCCTAAGGGGACAGATCTTGGGTGAAGTGAGACGTCTGCCCACCTTGTGTCGATGTCTCTGATGCCATCAAAAATCCCAGAGTCAGGCTACTTCAAATATTTTGGGCAGGTGGCAATGCCATTTCCAGCACATCTGGGGCACTTGCCTGACCAATAGGGGAATATCCAGTGGGGCTTTAGCGGGGAGCATTAAAATGAATAAAAATTGCCTGGTTCCTTCTTCTGCCCATTTCAGTAGTGCAATTGATCCATCTTCGATCGATTGCCCTTGGAATTCCACCCCAAATTCCAGCCCATGTGGATAAAGCAGCACCAACGCACCCTCCCCAGCCCCTGGAATTTTGGGGCCTGATTTTTTATCAGTGAGGGATTTAACCCTTAATTCTGCTTTATTCATTATTGTTTAAGTTTAAACCATAGCCTGGTGTATTACATGTGGAATGGAAAGAGGTTCACACTCAACAAGTGAAATTTTCTTCAGCAATTTTGTATTTTCATTGGTTCTCATTGTATAAGTTAAACAGTTTCAATAAAGCAGTGTTTTGAAAAATCTAGATGGCTTCAGAAATTAGATCCTGATCTAATTACCCATGAACACACTTTGAAAGAGAACTGTCACTCAGAAATATAGTTATGCTGAAATCTAGTTACTACTGGGTGGTCAGTGATTGGGGTGAGACTAGATTCTTCTGCCAAATTGAACTAATTTGGCTGTAGCAAAATGGAATATTGCAGAAGAAACTGAAAACAGCTTTTTTGCATCTGTTAGTAGAGACACAAACCACGGAAAGTGTTGTAATAAAAGCATATTTTCACTTACTTTACCCGTTTGGCAGACAGTTGGTGAAGCTCCACAATGTTTGCACAGTTCTGGCCAAACTGAAATCCAGTGCCTTTGGACAACTGCAATAACGCCAACACTCACTGAGCATATCTTATTTTATATATTTCAAATCTGAGCAAGGACCATATTTACATGAGGAATATTTATTGTAACATTTCCAGCTGCTGATGTAAACAAGATGTTTCCTTCTCGTCATGGCTACCCCAAGATCATATAGCTTCAAAAAATAAATAAAGCATTATCATTTACAAAAAGTCACAATGGGTTTTAATTTTAAATAAAGGGGGAAAAAACAAATATTTGAAAAGAAGTTGCTTGTTTTAGTGCTCATTATTTGTATATGAAATGGTAGATAATAACCACTGACATAATATTTCCTAAAAGCAAACCAATCCTGACAGTACTATCATTGTTAGCAACAGGGCATGAAGACCTTTAATCTGACAGACGTAGTCCAGAGAGAGCTGATTTATCTCTCTGCTAGTTGCACCGTGTCACAGCCCAATATTTCAGTTGAAAAGGAAGTGATGCGGGCAGAATTTTTCCAGCTGCTATACTAAGACGCCAGCAGGTTCCCATCACTGGACAGCCAAATGGGCCTATGCACAGGCAGCAATGGAAGGTCAGCACCAGCATCTGCTCCCAATGCACAGTAGCAGAGGCTCTGTTGGACAGCAATTAACACCAGCACAAATAAGATGAACTATTATATACACGACCTTCACAAATAATGGGTCTGAAAAGATGATGGGGTCTGCAACCATAAGGCACTGCATTGGGTCAGAAAAGGTTCTCTTCACAATCACATGACTCTTTCCATAGTTGTAGGAATAACTACTTAGTGCTAAATTCCTAATGCAGTATTACTGCACAGCATATTCTTCACTTAATTAAATCAGTTATCAAGCATTCACGGTTTGTATAATAAATAACAACGCAAGAAATGCATAATGTTAACATAATCCACGTAATACTGAAGTTTTTTTTAGCCCTACAGAGAAAATCTGAAACTTGATTCATTTCAAACTTTTAGAAAATAGACTCGGTAAATTTCTGGTTGTCATTTATTAGGATCTTTACTATAGTTTAAAAAAATCAGGAAATAGCTCTTTGGATCAAAAAATTGCTTCTATCCCAATTGCACATATTTGGATTTTACCCTAGATGTCATAGGGTAGGTTTTCTGATGAATGGATGCAAACTGGGTGGAATATGGGCAAAGATCACTTCAGCCAGTTGGCCACCCATTTAGTGCCCCTGTAAATTTCCTGGTCAGATTTTCAAGTGCCAGTTGAAGCACCCAGCACTTTCCAAGTTGCTTATTCAAATGAGGCCCTGATTGCATCATTTAGATGTCCACATAATTTCTCAGAGCACTGAGGGTCATAAACCTGCCCATAAAAATATAATTCAGGGTTGCTAAAGGCTATCTTGTATGCAGAGTGATTTTAAAGAGGCCTATTAGAAGACTTATTACTGTATTTTGAGGCTGTCTATCCAGCTTTCTTTTTCCTGTTAGTAATTAGTTGCTCTGGAGGCTTTGTACCAAATGTTTTGCACTTCCACTTTTTTGGAATGTCCACAGTATTGGTAAAATGGGCTGCCCCTTGGGAATCCCCTTTTACTTATTTTTTGGAGGAAGACGAGTAGGAGCAACAGATGCCAGGCAGGTCAGGCTACACTAGATGCAGATTGGCCCACCCGGCAGTACAGGCAGGGGCACATCTCTCTGAACTTTTCAGAGGAGCTAAGCCGGCAGATTCTCTAAAACATAAGGGAAACATCGATGAATCTGTGCAATTTTCAGCAAGATCACCTGCAGCTAACAAGGACTGGCATGGAAAAGGGTTAGTCACGGTTACCTGGTTACACAGTTCTCTGCCTTTGTTTCCTTCAAGACATGTGTCAATGCTTTCCTGTGGAGAGCGTGCACCTTGTGCAGCACCACCTCCACTTTGGCAGCCATCAAACAGGGGGTTGGAGTGTTGCACCGCTCGATCACTGGGCCACAGACCCACTTTCCTGTCTTCACATTTATTGTGCCAAATATTTTTGTTACCCAAACAGCCTTTGCAAAGGCTAAAATATACATTCAAAATGTCAGAAGCCTTTGCCAAGGTCAACAACACTTTGTCCCATTTATAGCATTTACCCTCAAGTGGTTGTACTCCTTTCATTTTACCCATCACCCCTGTAAGCAGCCTCCCCTCTCTGGTGAGCTCCCAAAGCCAAGCCCAATATTGGGCAAGGCGCTCGGCCATGTTATGAAAATGAAGTTGACCCTGCAGGGTGAGTATACTAACGCCTGGGCAAGTGCCAATAACACACCGCCTGACTAACACCCAATCAGGGGCCCGATTAGAAAAGCTGTGCTCATGTGTTGAAAACTAGAGCTATTTTTCTTGTCTCTAGACTCGTGATACCAGTATACCATAAACACTGGTTAAAAACTCTATTTTAAGGCAAATAAAGGATAATTTTTCATGCAAATGTGAAGGATTGAAACATTTTTCAGGCAGTAGCAGCTTGATACCCAGCTGTCAGAAAGTTAAACTAACCAATCAGAGCTCACGACCAGCATAGTCTGGCACCTTAGCAAAAAGGAAGTGAGCCTCTTGGCCCCGAGATGACACAGTCCGTCCAATAATCCAGACATGTTGAATAGAAACTTGCAAACTGCGTCAGCAAAAAATAAGAAAGATGTGTTTTACAGAAATGAAGATCTTCTTCAGGAGGATGATGATCACCAATCCAGGATTGCTCCCTCTACCAAATACCAGGAGGTATGACTGGGATGAAATAATGAGCTGAATACCAGCTCTCTCACTGTACACTGACTTTGTTTTCAAAGATGAGTGGGAATACAAGTCTGCTCCTTAGTTTTCAAAGATGTTTGTGTGCCTTTATAGTGTCAGACTGAGGGGAGGTGCTACAAAGGTCACTGCTTGGAGCCCTGCTGTTTCTTATGTATACAGGAAACCAACTGTAAGTTTGTTAAATTTTCAAGCAAAACTAAAAGAAGAGGTGCAGTAAGGACAGAAGATGCAGCCAATGTTTCTCAGGAGGATTAGAATCAATTATGTAAATTGGGGAGACAATTGACAAAGTTTGGGGTATTGTGGAAAAGAATGTACACATTGAAGGGAATAGATTTAGCACAGTGGGACCATTTGAAAGTAGCGTCTGATACGGGTGCAAAGTCAGCAGAGCGACTGCTCCGTCCACCTGTTTGTGCCGGCGTGAGGCCCAGGCCATTTTGAGGCCTGGGCCTCCATTAGCATGCCGCCATTGAATATCTCCCCGGTTCTGGGAGGGCAGGAAATCGTTTGGGTCCCATGTTGAGCCGGCTGGCTAAAGGGCACAGGAGTTTTTGTTGTGGTGAAAGTTGAGCTGGTAGCAGAGGAAAAGTGGCCAATTACAGGTACAGTTTGTGTCACACTTGCACATGATTGGTTTATATTCAAATTTGTCCCACTCAGTTCAAATTTATTCCACCTGATTGGCTGATATGCAAATATGATTCTTATCCGATTTTCTAAACAAGAAGAAGGTGAACCAATCTAAACACTCAAAATAAATGTTGAAAGCTTCTTCATCTGCCATTTTTCCCTCAGATAGCCAACAACACACAGGTAAAAAAATAATTTGTAATGTAATATATGTACAAATAAACAAATATATAAAATAGATTTTGACTTACAAATTGTTGTTGAAATGCATCCATTAAATTTTACCCCAACTTCTAACCTTTGTTTTTTTTGTATTCGTTCATGGGATGTGGGCGTCGCTGGCAGGGCCAGCATTTATTGCCCATCCTTAATTGCCCGTAAGAAGATGGTGGTGAGCTGCCTTCTTGAACAACTGAATGGCTTGGTAGGCCATTTCACAGGACAATTAAGAATCAACCACATTGCTGTGGGCCTGGAGTCACATATAGGCCAGACTGGGTAAGGATGACAGGTTTCCTTCTCTAAAGGGTATTAGTGAACCAGTAGTTTCCAACAATCCAGTAGTTTCATTGCCACCATTACTGATACTAGTTTTTTTTATTCCAGATTTTTATTTAATTAATTGAATTTAAATTCCCCAGTTGCTATGGCAGGATTTGAACTCATAACTCCAAGAATATTAGTCCAGGCCTACTTGGATTACTAGTCCAGTAACATAACCACTATGCTACCGTACCCTACCACATCAGGGAACTGGAGCTTGAAATTGGCTCTGAGGCTGCTATCCACACATCTGGTACAGCCTTAAGCAGTGCCACAAGAAATCCGCTATATATTTTTTAAAAGGCAATTTTCTCACTTGCCCAGAATGCTGCCTGTAGCTACTGAACTAGACCACACCTTCCAAACCTGGTGTGGTTTGGTCCAGCCCAAGCTGCAGTGACCCATTCCTAGCCCATTCCATAACCCATTTCCAGTCATTAGGCCCCACCCCGACTTGTCCACACCCCATACCCGGCCACCAAGTACCTCCCCCTGAATACAGTCAGCAAATACAGTATGAAAGTCCATATAGTGCTAAAAAACTACTTCTGGCCAGGAAGTGGGCTGTCAGCCCAGACTGTACCGGGGCAATGCACCTGACAGCCAGGAATGATACAGAAGCAGGTCAAGTCATCATGCTTTCTTATGAGTCAAGGTCAGTAAGGAAAAGCCTAGATTTATATAGCACCTTATCATGTCTCTCGGCATGTCCCTAATGCTTCATATCAAATGAATTATTTTTTGATGTGCAGTCAGGCAGAAATCAACTTAGCCACATAGGAAGGTCCCACCAACAGCAAACAAAATGCATGATGAGTTAATCTGTTTTTAATGGTGCTGGTAAAGGGATCAATATTGACCAGGATAATTCACTGTTTTTCTTCAAATAATGCTATGGGATCTTTTAGGGGGAGATTCTCCTCTTTGGTGAGAAGTTCCAGCGGGATGGGACCTCAGGCTGACCCTGCGTATCCGCCTCAACCTTGACTCATTTTCCTGGGTTAAGTGGGCTCCTGGTAGGATTCCCAATGTAAAGAAGGACCCCGCCAATGCAACTTTGGACCTCCCTCCCCAGTGCTCCCAGACCTTGCGATGCTCTCAGTGTACCCAGACCAGAGGACCACCTCCCCGAAGTGCCTCCAGACCCCAAGCCCCCTCTCCACAATACTCGCTAACCCAAGGAAATGCTCCTTCATGTTCCCAGGCCCTATGACCCCACCCCCCCCAGTGCCACCACTCCCGGGTGCTCCATGTCTCACTTCCCCCTGAGTACTGCTACACACCAGGACTCTATGCCTTCAGCACTGACAGCCTAGTACCTCTGCTCTGACTCCACCCACGGTGTTGCCATACCCAAGGAGCTCCCCAATGCTCCAAGCTCTCGTGACTCACTCCTAAGGTGAATTTGAAAACGTGTCCATGTTATATGGTTTCTTAGCAATAATATTGCATTTCTGGAGAACGCCTTACAAAACATAGGGCATGTTTGCGGCCCCTCACCAGATCTTCTTGAGCTGCTGTGGCACTCACGCTGCAGTACTGACGGAATTCTCCATCTTTGCATTGGCGGGGTCCTTCTTTACATTGGGAATCCTACCAGGAGCCCACTTAACCCAGGAAAATGAGTCAAGGTTGAGGCGGATACGCAGGGTCAGCCAGAGGTCCCATCCCGCTGGAACTTCTCACCAAAGAGGAGAATCTCCCCCTAAAAGATCCCATGGCATTATTTGAAGATAAACATTCCTCAATATTCCTCCCTGTACCAGCACCGTTAAAAACAGATTAACTCATCATGCATTTCATTTGCTGTTGGTGGGACCTTCCTATGTGGCTAAGTTGATTTCTGCCTGACTGCACATCAAAAAATAATTCATTTGATATGAAGCATTAGGGACATGCCGAGAGACGTGATAAGGTGCTATATAAATCTAGGCTTTTCCTTACTGACCTTGACTCATAAGAAAGCATGATGACTTTTTAGCACTGTAAAAAACTTCAATAAAGTACTGGCCATGCAATACTTAGAGGCAATTTGAAGCAATTGTTATTATGATACTGTAAGTTTGTGAAGTGTTTATACTGTACTTGAAAAAAGTGAATGTGATTGCCAGACCCAGTACACTCGTGATTTATTTGTTATGTTAAAGTATAACAACCAGTGATGAGTCAAATAACGTTAGAAGGTTTATTGGGAGAATTCCGAATTTTATACAGTTCCCAAGCATTATTTTTTGGTTGTGTGTTCCAAGACCACAGATGACTGTTTCTGTTGTGATTGAGCATAAACAGGGGATACTCAATGGGTAACTGTTGAAAAACGTTTTTGTGCCATTTGTGAGGACACTACCGAAATGAGTGAAGAAGTTACAGTTGTGCTATTCAGATCTTCCTCACAAAGGGAGTGTTCATTCTATTGTTGATACTTTTATGGTAAGTATGGTAAGAAGGTCCCACAAAGAGCAAATGAAATGTATGATGAGTTAATCTGTTTTTAACAGAAGTTGATACTTTTATGGTAAGCTTCCCAGTTACTTAGCTGGCAAATACACTGTCCCACGTGGTACTGAGCCACATAGACCCGGAAGGTTCAAAGTCTGGGCCCTGAAATTCCGCAGGGCCTACCAGTCCCTTGCAGTGACTGTGGCAGGAGGTGGGTGGATCCTGAGGGAGAACAATGGAACTCCTGTGGAATATTAGGGCCCTGATCTCCAATCTATGCTAAGGTAATTTATTTCAGATGGGGAGTTAGCTGAACTCAGAGCAGCAAGAGCTGAAACACACAGGGTCAAACTTTGGCAGGGGTGGAAAACCGGGAGTAGTGGATTGGCCGCCCGTTATACACCCTGACAGATTTTCCTTTCCATTGACTTCAACAGAAAGGAAAATTTTGCGGCCGAGGCACTACCATCGGTTTTGCATCCCCGCCAAATTTGAATTTTACCCCCATGTTGCCAAACCGTTTCTATTAGAGATGTTTCTGCAATATAAACACAGCATTAGGAAAGGAACTAGATTTATCATTGTTCTAAGTAAGGACAAACTGGGATGAGTTCTGTATCAATTTGAAGCAATATCAGTTTAAATTTAAATGCATATTTGTTATCACTCATCTTCTTTCCATTGGATTCATTAGAAAGTCATTCATGCCTTTTCCAGTCTCCTCTCCATAGTGCTTATTTATATGAATAAATTCATATAATTCATGATTGCAACAACTAATCACGAAAAAGTCTGTTCATACTCTTGCAAGATCCAACATTTAATGAGAAAAGCCAACTTTGAAAATTGTATGAGAAAATAAAGAACTGACACCACATGTACCTATTGAGACAAGAATCGGAACAGCAGTCCAAACTATCCCAGCCATTGCACTTTATCTCTAGACGAGATAAGTTGTCTTCTGTGTACTGAATGGAATGGAAGTGGGTTTGGACAGTCTCAATCCGATTCCTAGTGGGCATATATTTACAACACAAAACTGCTCTTAATGTACCCTGGGAGGCTGGTATGGGAAATGGAAAATGTCACACTGGTGCAGTGGAGGGTACTCTTCTGAGTTGGGGATAAGGCACATTGTTGAGGCAGCATAAAGGGAGCTTTACTCTGCATCTAATCATTGCACCTGATCTGGGATTGCTCGATTCAAATGCTGGGTACCCAAAATAAAAAGCACTGCATTTCACAATATTAACATCAAATACAAAATTAACAAAAGATTTATAGAAAAAAACCCACAAAAATAATTTTACAAATCTATGTAAACTATGGTAAAGGCACCATATAAATGCAAGTTATTATTGTTGTCTGAATTCTGAACCCCGTTTTCTGGATCTCGAACTCAAAAGCTTGGATTGGAATCCCCTCACCCAATTTTTCCCAGGGTCCTATACCTATGCTCAAAAAGAAAATCTGAAGTTACATTTTCTTTAAATTGCAAACATGCTTCGTCCAAATGCAAATAGATCAGAAGGAGGTGAGCACAGAAACATCCAAACTCAGGCTCTTTGGATCTGTTTGGGTTCAGATGAAAAATTTGATGCTCAACCTTAGTAATTGAATAATTGTTTTCATCTGCACATTGTATCACAAGGCAGCCTGATCTAACTTTTAAAAGACAGGGCTGAAAAGTTATTTCCATGACTGGTTATTTATCACTTTTTGTGAACAGAACAGCAAGGCTTACTCTTATTCTGAAAACATGCATGAAAATGTTCCATCTGTGTACTTTAGGAGCTAATGTGTTTTGGTGAGTGCATCATTAAACGTTACATTTATTCTGAAAAGGCATTAGGTTCAAAGTGCAGTTATTTACACTAAAGTTTAAAAAGCAAAGTTTGCACTGCAACTCCTCAAGCCTGACATTTGTAGGCCGGTATTTATGTTACTGTATTAACAAACTAGGAGTTGGAAAATAATAATGAACATAAAAATTCTAATAAACCAAAGGGTTTTTAAGGATTAAAGTACCTCTTCAAAATCAGCCTCTTACCATTATTAATAGCCCAAGGGTTGCTGGCTATTTGTTGGTCATGACATTACCACCCCTGTCAAACTCCATTTATTCACAACAGCTTGACTACACAATGATTAGCTCATATTCCTGTGGAGTTTGGTCACGGTGATAACGCTGTGCATTCAAACTATGTCTCCTTAGATCACCCATCACTTCTTCTTCCACCACTTAGCTGTCAGATAACGCTAAAATTTATCACCCGGTTCATTTTGCAAGGCAGCAGTATTAACTAATGCACATTTTATTTATGGGTCTGGAACCTTTCAGTTTTTTACTTTGATGAAACGTAATCATTTACTTTTTAATCAGTTTAATTCTCTCAGTTCAAATGTTTTCGATTTAAATCCATCTCTTTCACATCACACAGGTATATTTTTTCTACATTTGGTTAACTCTTTGGGAATTGCAATAATAGCTCCACATGGAATTTTATAAATATAGAATGCAATATAACCTTTCTGATGCTGCACTTCCGGAGGGGTACCTCACCAGCGCAGCAGTATACATCGACAATTGTGGGCAACACATGTTCGGATTTCTGATCTGCAGTGCCAGCCAGCAAAACTCCTCATCGGAAGGGAAAAGCCAGAAAGTAACCCTCTATATTCCAGTGATGTCATTTCAGAGTCGAAGCTGCAGCATTTTAAATATTCTGTTGCTTGCTGCAGCTCTCAAATTGTTTCCATTACTGTCAAGATGTTAGTTATAACAAAGGTACCAGTTTTAACCTGGTAATTGCTCCGAGTGAGAAAGGGCCAGCAGTCCTGAGTTATACTGTCAGCTCTGCAGTGTGCTCTATTCATTGAATCTAGAGTGTTTACATGTACAAAACTCGGCTAGTGAAATGTTTCATATTACTGAACAACCAATAGGACAAGCCAGTTCTCTATTAACATTAAAGAGGTTGAAACTGACATTTAAAAATTTCCAGGAGGTCTATTTTTTACACTTCACTTCATGCCCATTGTACTTATCACCATGGCTTCGATATGAACTAATATGCATCATCAAACAGTTATGAATAAGTGGTGTTTGATAGAGGGGCAATGTTCATGATTATTAAGTAGTTATACTGCAATGGATGTGAAGGTGAAGTGGAATAAGACTGCCTCCATCATCTGGTCTCCCTAAAAATATTTGGGTGGATTCACACCAGAGTTATAACTTTGCATAAGTGCAAAGCTAACACCACTTTGTAACCACGCAAAATGCGTAGTTTAAGGTGACGCAAAAGCTGCAAAGTGGTTTGAGAAAGGTTAATTAAACTACTGATATTATTTTGCTTCAAGATACTACAAATTTGTCTATGTAAATTTGAATGATCGGTAAGGCACCTATACTTTTTTCGAGATCATCAGTAGGCTTACATAAAGTAGGCATAAATGGTGCCACAAATCTGTTTTAACATGCAAATTTATTTACATAAACTTTGTGAAGGGGCCTTATCAGAGTAGATTGCACAAGATGTCAATTATTTACCCAGTTCAAATTAAGATAAATGGAATAATTTTCACCCCCACCCACCCAAGATGGATGGGAAAATGGCGGGGCTGGGGGGTTTAAAAATGGGAAACCCGACCATAACCCGCTGTGAACGCACCTAATTCCGGTTTAGCAGTGGCGGGTTGGGGGTCGGCCAAGTAACCCGCTCTCGAGAGGCGGGTCAGTAATTATAATATGTTAATAAGGCTTCAGGGCTCAGATTTTGTCAACCATTTAAATTTAATGGGCCTGATTTTAGCAGGCCTGCGGGTTTCCGGCGGGTTGGGTTTCGGGTGCGTGGCCTCCCCGCCCGGTGAAATTAATGGGTTTCCCGCGCGATCGTAGCAGGCAATCCACTAATTGGATCCACTTACCTGCTCCTCCGGGGTCCGCGCTGCTGGTCTGCGCGTCGGGCGGGCTGCGCATGCGCAGTACGATCTGTCAGCTGGAGGCTCTCTAGTTAAAGGGGCAGTCCTCCACTGACAGATGCTGCAACCAATGGAACAAATTACAGCATGGAGCAGCCCAGGGGGAAGGCTGCTCCCAGTTTAATGATGCCTCACCCCAGGTATCATCAGATGGGGTGAGGAGGAGGGGGAGGACAGAGATCTTCCACCCGGCGGGCAGGAGGAAGCGGCCTGCCTCTGCCACCAAGAAGGTCTGGCTCGAGGTGGCAGAGGGGGTCATCTGCGCCACCAACATATCGCCCACCTGCATACAGTGCAGGAGGCGCTCCAATGACCGCAGTAGGTCAGCCACAGTGAGAACACGTAGTCTTTCCCCTACACTCCGTCTGCCACAACACTGCCCCCACCCCACATCTCCTTCGGCACCGCCAGCACTACTCTGTCACATCACCCCTCATACCCACTCAAACCCCACCCTCATCGTACCTGCACCTACTCACCTCGCCAGTACTCACCCCGCCACTAACACGCAACCCAATCCTCATACAATCTCATGACTCTATCCCATACTCACCCTCTCGTGCATCTCCCTCATGGCCAGCCTCACTCAACCTGCCACCACCTGTGCTGCAGCCACAGGGCATGCATCACATATGTGCAGTAGGCAGCGTAAGGCAAATGTGTCGTGAGCATGAAGGGGATGCACAAGGGTGTCTGAGGGTTTGTCATGGGTGTTACCTATATTGAATTTCAGAGCAACAAACATCACACATTATATTGGCACCACCACTGCCATGTCTCCGCGAATCCTGTCTGTTGTGTCCAATAATGCCCACTCCTGGGTATCACTATGAGGACCCACCACTGATGCCACCCATTGTGTTACTGCAGAGTAGGTGCAGATGTATTTGCAGGGCTCTTCCGCGCAGACGACTGAGAGACATCGGCGGTGTACCCGGCTGCACCCTGGAAGGATGCGGAGGAGAAGTTGTGGAGGGCAGTGGTGACTTTGGCAGCGACAGGTAAGCAGATGGTGCTGGGGCCAGCCAGGAGCAGCTCGGCATGAAAGAGCATGCAGATCTCCACGACTACATGTCGCGTGAATCTGCGCCTCCGTGTGCACTGCTGCTCGGAGAGGTCTGGGGAGCTGCGCCTCGCCCTGTGGACCCTGTGGCGAGGGTAGTGCCCTCTGCGACGCATCTCTCTCTGCGGTTGCCCTCCCTCCTGCTGTGCAGGTGGGCGTGCAACAGCACCGTGTTGGGGGGCTCCACGTCTCTGTGGCGGACCGCGTGGACTGCGAGGCTGCTGGGGCTGGTCATGCTGTTCGTCCTCCGAGGGTGTCCACGCACCACCCATCTGGCAGGTGTTGGTCTGAGGGGTTGTGCAGGGTAGGTGGGTGGTTCCTCGGACTGGGGCTGCGGTTTCGCGTCGGTCTGTCCTCTGGCTTGGCGGAGGGTGGTGGGGGGCAGGGGTTACCCTATGTGACGCGGTGGCCTCCTGCGTGGGTGAGGGCTCCCCCCACCCCCCCCACCCCCGTGGAGTGCACCTTGGCAGCTGCCACAGGCTGCTGGCTGCAACACGCCTGGTTGGAGGGAGACTGTTTCCCCCAGTGTGTGAAACACTCTGCGTTGAAGGTAAAATCCCACACTTCCTGTTTTAACAGCTGATTCAGCTCATTTAATGACCTCAACAAGCAAGGTAAGTACTCTCAAGTGGAACCCCGCTGGCTGTAATTGCCTGCGGGATTCCTACCGGCGGGGGCCGCGCACGCAGCCCCGCACGTCATCGGGGAACCCGGAAGTGGTCGGGATCGTGGCGCGATCCGGTCACGTGACTGGATATCGGGATTTTCGGGGCCCCCCCGCCGGAAACCCACAGGAAACCCGACGGTAAAATCGAGCCCAATGTCTCCTGCACGGGCTTCCCGGGACTCGGGAAACCCGGCAGCTAAAGGGAGGCGAGAACAGCTGGATCCAACAGATAAGTGCTTTTCCAGCACTGCTTGTGGGTCAGGAGGGGCAGGAGAGCTTCCCAACTCCCCCCAAGCTAATCTGCCACGATCTGCCGACACCCCCACAATCTACCGACCCTCCCGCAATCTGCCGACCCCCTTCGTGATCTTCAGACCCCCCCCCCCCCGTGATCTCCAGACCCCTCTCATGATTTCCGGACCCAACTCGCAATCTCCAGACTCACCCTGTGATCGGCTGACCCCCCCTTCATGATCTCCAGACCCACCTCATATTCTCCAGACCCCTCCCCGCGATTTCCAGACCCCTCCCACGATTTCCAGACCCATCTCGTGTTCTCCAGACCCCTTGCCACGATCTCCAGACCCCTCCCTGCGATCTCCAGACCCCTCCCACGATTTCCAGACCCCCCTCGTGATCTCCAGACCCCTCCCCGCGATCTCCAGACGCCCCCGCGATCTCCTGACCCCAACACGATTTCCCAGGCCTCCCCGCGATCTCCAGACTCCCCCCGCGATTGGCCGACCTCGCCCCCCACCCCCCCACAATCGACCAACCCCTCCCCTCCCTGCGATCCAATCTCTCCCCTCCCCGGGATCCGATCTCCCCCCGACCCCGCGATCTCTCCCTCCCCCCCTCCCTCCTCTCCGCTCCCCGGCTGCTGCCTTCCACAGCAGGTTTTCTCACCCGGCAGCGACCATCCTCTCAATCTGGCCAGTACCAGGCGGGCAACGGAGTAAAAAAATTATAATGAGATCATGCCGTTAAATTTGGCAGGACTTCCGCCTTCCCGGTATTTCCGGGTTTCCCGGCCACTCTCTCCCCGCCTCCCCGTAAATATCAGGGCCAAAGTGACAAAAAAGGCATTGACAATGGAAATATGTCACACTAGGGCAGTGGGTTGGGCTCCACTGTGGGTAGGATTAAAGCATATTGCTAGGACAGAGTGACTACAATATTACTAGAAAATTATGGATGAGAGAGGCCATTCAGCCCATCTCAGCTCCATCCTGATGTCACCTCATTGCAGAATCCAATTGGTTAAGTTATTCCAAGGTTTTTGCTGCCACTAATCTATCTGGGAATCCATTTCATGTTTTGATCACTTTGTGTGAGAAGGAGCATTGCTTCCTCCACTGCTGTTATTGCCATTTAAAGCAGCAGCAGGTTTTATATCCTGCTGCTGCACCAGGTCTCTGCCTCTCCTCCAGGTATTTTCCAGCCCCCATCCCCTCATCTCCCCTCCCCATCTCTCCACCTTCCCTCTCACCCCCACACTCTCACCTCCAAGTATTTTTACGGCCCATTTAGGGCCTAATCCCCATCTGAACTGCAGCCTATATACTCCTGCCTATTGAAATTAGCTGAACCCGCAATTCATGGTGGAATTAGAGCCATGACGTGAAGGTGGGCACTTTGCCTCATTGTGCTGTCAGAATTTTGGGCCCATCACATAGTCCTCACCTCCAAGTCATGCTTTCCTTACCACCCTCAGCCTTTCCTCTCCCCCACAACCCTCAGGCTTTTTAGAAACACAAACTTACCACCACCAATTTACCAAGTCTCCTTTAAATTTTTCTAATGTGTTGGTTTCTGCACTGCGAGCTTTGTCCCTTCCACTTGGCTTTTCAAACAGCAGTTTATTTTAATACTTTTACCTCCAAAGCAAGATTATTCCAGCAGAGCTGTGTGAGTTTTACTGCGTCCCCCATACTCCATTTGTATAATCAGTTTCTACAACTTGATGGCAGATGATGTAATTAGGGTCTGATATATGAACTAATGAACCAGAAATTCCAACTCTACCGAAAAAGCAGCAAATTGACCTGTTTTAAAGAGATTAATGGATGATGTCTACCAAGTCACAGATTTTTATTAAAGCTGCACTAATAGTATGTCACTGCTTTCCAACTTTCTGCATTGTGTAACACTCAGAATTACAACAGAAGATTACAGATGTGTTACATCTGTGGTTCAATCCACAAAGCAAAGTCAGAAATGCAGGTGCAATCCTCCGGCACTGGACCCATATTGAAGTCTATTTAAAGTTGCCTATGTACGCACTGAATTGAAGCACACCTCAGATAAATGTAGATTTTCACCAAGTTCTCCATAACTGCATGTTCATTATGTACAAACAAAATTCTTTCCCCTGATCTCACTTTTTTTTAGCCCTTTCAAAACGTTGAACACTATTATTAGAGCCCTTTAAACCTTCTCTGAGCCATTGGAAATATTTTTAGTTCATCAAGTCTCCAACCAAAACTATATAATCTTCTTCCTGGTATCATCCTAGTGAATCTATATTGCACCGCTTCCGTGGCTCCATCACCCCTTATATAATGGGCCCAAAATTAGTCTCCACTTGGAGAAGCAAGGATTAATCAGGGATAGTCAACATGGCTTTGTCAAGGGAAGATCATGTCTGACTAATTTGATTGAATTTTTTGAGGGGGTGACTAGGCGTGTGGATGAGGGTAACGCAGTGGATGTGGTATACATGGATTTCAGTAAGGCCTTCGATAAAGTCCCCCACAGGAGACTGGTCAAGAAGGTACGAGCCCATGGAATCCAGGGTGCCTTGGCACTTTGGATACAAAACTGGCTTAGTGGCAGAAGGCAGAGGGTGATGGTCGAAGGTTGTTTTTGTGACTGGAAGCCTGTGGCCAGTGGGGTACCACAGGGATCGGTGCTGGGTCCCTTGCTGTTTGTGGTCTACATTAATGACTTGGATATGAATGTAAAAGGTATGATCAGTAAGTTCGCTGATGATACAAAAATTGGTAGGGTGGTAAATAGCGAGGAGGATAGCCTCAGTCTGCAGGACGATATAGATGGGTTGGTCAGATGGGCGGAACAGTGGCAAATGGAATTTAACCCGGAAAAGTGCGAGGTGATGCACTTTGGAGGGACTAACAAGGCAAGGGAATACACAATGAATGGGAGGACCCTAGGCAAGACAGAGGGTCAGAGAGATCTTGGTGTGCAAGTTCACAGATCCCTGAAGGCGGCGGAACAGGTAGATAAGGTGGTAAAGAAGGCATATGGGATACTTGCCTTTATTAGCCGAGGCATAGAATATAAGAGCAAGGAGGTTATGATGGAGCTGTATAAAACACTGGTTAGGCCACAGCTGGAGTACTGTGTGCAGTTCTGGTCGCCACACTACAGGAAGGATGTGATCGCTTTGGAGAGGGTGCAGAGGAGATTCACCAGGATGTTACCAGGGCTGGAGCGCTTCAGCTATGAAGAGAGACTGGGAAGATTGGGTTTGTTTTCCTTGGAGCAGAGGAGGCTGAGGGGGGACATGATTGAGGTGTACAAAATTATGAGGGGCACAGATAGGATGGATACTAAGGAGCTTTTTCCCTTCGTTGAGGGTTCTATAACAAGGGGACATAGATTCAAGGTAAAAGGCGGGAGGTTTAGAGGGGATTTGAGAAAGAACTTTTTCACCCAGAGGGTGGTTGGAGTCTGGAACTCACTGCCTGAAAGGGTTGTGGAGGCAGGAACCCTCACAACATTCAAGAAGCATTTGGATGAGCACTTGAAATGCCATAGCATACAAGGCTACGGACCAAATGCTGGAATATGGGATTAGAGTAGACAGGGCTGATGGCCGGCGCGGACACGATGGGCCGAAGGGCCTCTATCCGTGCTGTATAACTCTATGACTCTATGACTCTACTCCTACTGTTGTCTAGCTAATGTCTTGTATGATCACCTTCCTATTTTTATAATCAATACCTTAAATATAAAAAACATTTAACCTTTTTAAAATCATGCAACAGTTTGATGACATCATTACATGACAAATTATAGGTTTTATAAAACAGAATTAAGCTTAAAAAATATATGAATGGGGAAACTAGTATCTATCGATCTTTCTATTTTACATTAAATTTGGCATGTGGGGTGCACATTTCATTGAAAACTTGTTATAAGTACCTGCAATACCTGTTACTCCTGTAGGTGATGCTGTGATAGGCCTTTTCAATGTTAAAGGTGTCATACTCTTTCCCATCTTGCCTCTTCTCAGTATGTTTTACCTATTTTTTACTTTTCTTTTGACCTGCCAGATTAATTATTAATTAATCCCACATTGGGCCTCCAGACCAGCCAGCCATATTGTGCTCCCAATCCTGACTGTCACCTCTGGGACGTTCCAGCTCCAGTGTCCATTAATGGAAAGAAAATCAGATGGATGTGTTTACAGGCCTGGCCTCAAGTTCTCCTGATTTTTCAATGTTTTTTAATTAAAGGTTTCACATTTGCCATCCTCTAGTTCTCTGAACAATTTTCCTTTCTACAGAATTTTGGGAAATTGCTGGGCACAGACCTTAAAAGCTATTTTTTCCCTTAAAAGCTATTTTAAACTGTCAACTTTCACTTAAGATCAAAATTTTAGACCATAATCAAGAGTATTCAAATTTAATGTCAACTACCTATTTTCCATCTCACATCACACTCCCCATTGGGACACATTTCCCTTACCTAAGCTCAGAAAACTTAGGTGAAGGACCCCAAGTTTTAAGGACCCCTAGTTTTCTGAGCATAGGTAAGGGAAATGTGTCCCAATGGGGAGTGTGTGTGTGTGTACTCCATAAGAGGCCAACTTATGTGTATTTCTCTTTTTCATGGACCAAGGTCATGGACCAGGGCAGGTGGGAGCGGATTTTGTTTTTGGAAGGCCCTGCAACTGATGACCGTTACTGCTGCTGCAGACCTCTCAGGCTTGCTTTCCGACCTTGATTCTGGGCACAGGTCCCTGCCCATAACAATCACAACTTCTCAACAATCCAGTCTCCAATGATCATAAGTGTTATAAGAAGTTATAGGAAACATGGGAGGTGTCAAATATTTGAGATGAGCCAAACTGGCACGGGTCCGATGAGCCAAATGGCCTCTTCCTGTGCATAACCATTCTATGATTCTATGATCACATACAATCTGGCCATTCACAGAATCGGCCTTCTGTGTTTCAGAGCATGATTTAATTCAGTGCTGGTGCTCACAGAGCACACAAACTATCAATTTCATTAAGATATCAATTAAAAAAATACAAAAGCAACGAAGGAACATAATGCAGTAAATTAAAATCATGTGGTAAATCTTTTGTTCAAAATATAAGATGCAGCAAGCTGAAAGTTTGTGTAACAGAAGCAATGACTGAAGTTTTGCTGCTTAGTAAATTCTAATTGAGGACTAGTGTGGCCAGTAATTACCTTCATTCGATTAGTTTGTCTGTGTGCAGTTCTCCTGTTTAAAAAAAATAAACTGTAAACCCTTTCCCTATTCACCCCAAGGGGTTAGAATCCATCATACCTAATCCCAAATGTCACCTGCTGGTTAGATGAAAAGGCACATTAGATAGTCTCTCACTGGATCATTCTACACTAAAGGACAAAGGTGCTGCTGTTATTATAGATATCTGGATGCTTTAAATAGTCCAAGAGCTGTCCTTGTTCTACATAAAATAAATAAAGTACTCCTACTTTTAAAATGTATTTCTGTCCAAATAGAATTAGTAATTTGGCATTGGAAAATAGCTGGAAATTCAGTATAATGAGTATGCACAAAAACTTTTAATCATGCAAGAGAAGCAACTGAATTATTTAAGCATCTGGAAAGTTTCCAACATATGAATCATCATACAAAATCCAATTTTAGCAATTGGATAATAAAACTATTGTAAATAGTGCAGTACTTAATTACATTGAAATGCTTAAATGCAAATTCTAGTTGAGGAGAAACTGTCAGTGTAACACAACAGTGTCGCATTTTCTTCCTGCCTCCCATTAACTCCAGTATGCCTCCATGATGAGTTGATAGTTTGTGTGCTCTGTGAGCACCAGCACTGAATTAAATCATGCTCTGAAACACAGAAGGCCGATTCTGTGAATGGCCAGATTGTATGTGATCATAGAATCATAGAATGGTTATGCACAGGAAGAGGCCATTTGGCTCATCGGGCCCGTGCCAGTTTGGCTCATCTCAAATATTTGACACCTCCCATGTTTCCTATAACTTCTTATAACACTTATGATCATTGGAGACTGGATTGTTGAGAAGTTGTGATTGTTATGGGCAGGGACCTGTGCCCAGAATCAATATGTCACACAACCACTATCCATTGCATAACTTCAATGTTCAGGACTGATAAAAACCGGGTGCTATATTTGGATGCAAAAGTCACCTGAAGTACACTTGGGCCATCTCCAGAAGATATTCTCACATCACTTTTGTTTTGCATCTGCTGCAGTATAGCTGCAGCCCAATGTGAAGCTAAGTTAGAAAGTTTTGCTTGTCCAGTGCTCCACTGACCTTGGGCAGAGAGTGATGCAGGAGCCAGCTAGGTAACTTAGGTTTGCCTTCCCTGCTTCACTCTACATAGGGCCAGTTCATGTCATTTAATGATGACCTGCGGCAGACTGCAACTTCTGATTGCGAAAGGAAGCAAAACAATTCTTTCAGATACTCGAAATTCCATTCCCTCTGCTCCTAGATTGCCTCAGTTATTCCTATATAATATACAATCAATGTCACATTTATATGAGGCATTTATTTTTCTTTTCTTCCTAGAAACATTCACTATATATAGGAAAATTGATGAGTGGCAGTGACTTACAAGGCTATAATTCAACTGAGTGGTTCTGATAACATCATAAACTGTGGGGAGGAAGATGAAACAGTTTGAGAATGTCAGT
This sequence comes from Heptranchias perlo, assembly GCF_035084215.1. Classification (NCBI taxonomy): domain Eukaryota; kingdom Metazoa; phylum Chordata; class Chondrichthyes; order Hexanchiformes; family Hexanchidae; genus Heptranchias; species Heptranchias perlo. The sequence continues at coordinate 95,754,379 of NC_090329.1, read as the reverse complement.
AGAGCCCCAAGAGACTTGATTTCAGCTTTAAACTCACTGCCAACATTTTTTTTTATTCTTCATAGTAATTCATGGTGGTTTTTAAATAATATTTATTTTCCACTTTATTTGCCATTAGGCGCTAGGCACACTGAAAAGAATTGAAGCAATGTTTCACAGGTGTATGGGTGATACAAATTGTTAATGACATATACCTAGTAATGATATATAGCTTGATCATGATATATAACCTGAAAGTAATATATAGCCTTCTTGTGACGTGTAACCTAATAGCAATATATAGCTTGATAGTGATATATAGCCTAATAACCTCACTAAGCTATGTAATTTGCTAGTGATGTATAGCCTGATAACAACGTATAACTTGATAGTGATACATAGCCTTATAGAAATATATAAGCATATTGAGATGTATAATCTCTGAGATTTATAACGCATTAGCGATATATAACCTAATAATGATATACATGAACTAATGGTGATGTATAAAGTAATAGGGATGGCCTTCAATGCCTTCCCTAGTAACGTTTAACAACTTTATTACCCTTTGAACGAAAAAGGACCACATGACTTATCTTTGGACTCTTAACTTCCTAATTTTTAATGTGGGTCCCTCAATATTTGAACACTTCACCACAGTGAACCATTTGTCACTTCTCTTCATAATCTTGAAAACTTCATCTCAATGCCTCCTCTTTTCCAAAGTAAACAAATCCAATTTCCTTAATCTTTCTTCATAACTTAATTTCTGATACCCAGAATGATCTATTTGGCTCACCTCCTCTCTAGAGCAATAGTACTTGTCATGTTTTTAGGTGGCCAAAACTACACACTGTACTCCAGGTGGAGTCTGATCTTTGCCTTATACACTAACAATGATTGAACTTTGTCCTTCAGCTAATACAATAAAGTATCTTATTTTGTCTTTGTCACTCCAGTCAAGCACTGGGCTGATGGTTTTAAAGATTTATCGATTATAACCTTAGGTCTCTTTCCTAATGACCACACTATACGACTATTCCACTAATCACACAGGGAGTGAATTATCACAGAGGTTCTCCCATTCATCCGCCATTACTTCGGCAGAAGAGCTGCAGAAACCCCGGAGAAAACAGCATAAACAACGGGGCACCTTGCCATTTACACTGTGGCATGGTGCCAAAGTCTTCCCCTCCCCTCCCCCCGACTACCTGAAACAGCTGCCCCAACTATGCTGTAATTGGCACCTGTACCTGCACCCAGCAAGAGGACCGGGCTCAAGTGGTGCAAACAATGGGTGGGCACAAGTTCCAACTCTCTACACTTATGCCCAGTGCAGCACCAGAGGAAATTCACCTCTGGAGTACTTGACCCTATGAACCTAAGATTATGAAAAGAAAATGGCACTAAGTATACAAAACTTACATTTCCTGTTACTGGTCTCTGCTGCTAAAATGTTAATATCTTCCTAGATTTAACCTACTTCAGTACTTCCACAAATGTGGGATGTACATTATATGCAACTTTAAATTACACAATTCTAAAATATTTTTAAAGTGATTAGTAAGGGTAATGTGCTAACTTTGAAATGAAAAACAAAAGGTTTTGTGAAAACAAAAAAAATTAAAGCTGCTTTGAGAATATAATTCTGTTTAAAATGATCGATGTTAAGGACTGAAATCACCAATTGTAATGACAAAATGAGAGCAGGTGCAATTCAAAATTGACCCCATTCACCCTTGCCCCCTCACCCCTCTTCCCCCAAAACACACACAAACACATGCACACACGTAAGTAAAGTACTGGTAAACATTTCATAAAGAAACCTATTGCACCTTAGCTTCAGTCCTCACTGCCCTGGTACAGTAAGATATAACATCACGCTCAGCTGCCTCAGTTAAACAATTACTATGGACTTTATTTGAAAAGTTTAGGTGCACCTATTTGGACATTAACAATAATTTTGGAACACTTGGGTAATACATTCAGTGCTATTTGTATCTGTAAATTATTGTATTATAATACTATCACATATACAAGACATTGTGTGGATCAGTACCAAACTCCAAATTAAGCTGTGCATTGTGCTACTATGAATCATGTTACATCACTTCAAGTTAGGATATCACAAAACAGTGACAACCCAACCACTACCCACGCTATGACACTCAGGCTGCTGCCAATTCCCGTTTCAGTCAGATTCTGCTCAGCGGTAAGCTGCTGAACCAGACTTCTTCTCAAAGTGATGTCAACCAAAAGTTAAAATTTGCTCTGATCATTTTTTAAATATTGTTATAGAGAATATAAAATATTTTGCAATATGTTTCAAGGCTGTAAGACATCCAGAAGGTCAGATGCTATTATACTACTTGAAATTGCTTTCTCAGTTTATGATGTGATTTGAACCCCTCAGTATGTTACAGCCCTGTAAGGCATTACTAAGTATCTGTTATTCCCTTCACCCAACAAGGTTAGAACATGTACAAAGAAACAAAAATTGTCTTTTGCAACGCATGTATTTTAATAACATCCTGTGGGATTTGAACACTGGCCTGAGCTGTCTCTGCAAAATAGTTGTTCACATTTATTTTGTAGATTAGACAACTCTGAGTTACTAATGAGAAGCTCCAAATTTTGATGAGGAAATTTTTCCTGGAATATTTCAAGGGGCCTGCAACCTTTGGCTGACACCCAACAAGGCTATTAATTCAGCCATGAGATACACTACAAAAAATAGAAGAGTCAGCAATTCATCTCTGTGGACCAGCTCGTAACCTTCACCAAGAACTCTTTGGAACATGGGAAGAACGGATAAAATAGAAGACAAGTACCGAGAATTACTTAACAACTTCCGATGGCTGGCACAGCTTCAGCCCCCACATTTTCCATGGACATGGTAAGTATAACAACTCGGATCCAATTTAAATGCCTTGCTCTCTGCTCAATAAACATGTATCATTCATCACTAAATATTTATATTTGAACTGTTAGGACTAAGGTCTTTGCCAAGGGTGGGGGGATTTGTTCCATTCAAAGACTTTATATATGATGGATTTCTCAGTGAAGTAAACATCCGAGAAAGGGTCAAGCTGTGCCAGACAATACATGCGCAAAAAAATTTGGTTTCTGTTCAATTCAGTTAAGATCATTCAAAACAGTAGCCTATATTGGATTTGAATTAACGTGCTCTTTGCCGAGTATATCAGAAATGAAAGCAGCATATATACTACAAATACTTTTGACTTATGTTTCAAGGGTCTCTAGACTTCTGAAGAAATGGGATGGACGTCATGAGTCAATGTAAGTGCACGGGTCCCTCACTATAATACCCTGACTCACCACAGCCTCGAATGTAATACGCTTTGTTCATCTCCAGTATAAAATAGAAACAATTTTCTCACTGTGATGTGACTTTTTGTAGAGCTCCCAAAGACAGTGCTGTGGAGAAGGTCTAGGGTCATGCACAGGTATTTCAAGAATGATGGTCACATGCAGACTATCTACCTCACCCCATCCCCCGCTCCACACACAAACATTGCCCCATAGCCTGTAAGCATTTTCACAGACTGGATCCTATTCAATGGATTCGCAAGTTTCCATGATTTTTCTGCAATTTTAAATTTCCATGATTTTTCGAGGCTGGTGAATTGCTGCAAACTGTCAACACTGATCTGTGGTCACATCAGTACAGTACACAGCTGCAATTTATAATTTGTAGTGGTTGCAGTTTCCATGATTTTTTACCCACAAATGACTGAAAGAATAAGTTGCATTGCTATTGAGTTATCCAATGATTTCGTGGCCTAGAAATCCGGGCAGGGTTTGGGCACAGGGAACACACCCTGCGCCTGAATGGTGAGGGCCCTGGAGCCCCCCCCGATATTGGGCCTCAAGCCTCACTTCCAGCAAGCTGTGGAAAGTAGAAGGCTGCTCGCTGGTGAAGTGTGATTAAAGATCGGGCACTGCTGATGTCACCCGCGGAGATCCGCAACCGTGTGTAGTGCAGTTGGGAGGGGGCCGGGGACTCGGCAATCGGGGGGGGATCTTGGCAATCGAGTAGTCTCAGCAATCGGGGAGGCCTCAGCATGGAGGGGTCTTGGCAACTGGGGGAATCTGAAATGGGGGTCTCTGAAATGGTGGGGTTCCTCAGCCTCCCCTCTTCCCCACTCTCGGTTTCCCACTTCCCCACCCTCAGTTTCCCTTCTTCCCCGCCCTCGGTTTCCCCTCTTCCCCACCCTTGGCTTCCCCTCTTCCCCACCCTCGGTTTCCCCTCTCCCCCGCCCTCGGTTTCCCCTCTTCCCCGCTCTCGGTTTCCCTTCTTCCCCGCCCTCGGTTTCCCCTCTTCCCCACCCTCGGCTTCCCCTCTTCCCCACCCTCAGTTTCCCCAGTTCCCCGCCCTCGGTTTCCCCACTTCCCCACCCTCAGTTTCCCCACTTCCCCACCCTCGGTTTCTCCTCTCCCCCACCCTCAGTTTCCCCTCTCCCCCGTCCTCGGTTTCCCCTCTCCCACGCCCTTGGTTTCCCCTCTTCCCCACCCTCAGTTTCCCCAGTTCCCCGCCCTCGGTTTCCCCACTTCCCCGCCCTCAGTTTCCCCACTTCCCAACCCTCGGTTTCTCCTCTCCCCCACCCTCGGTTTCTCCTCTCCCCCGACCTTGGTTTCCCCTCTCCCACGCCCTCAGTTTCCCCTCTTCCCCACCCTCGGTTTCCCCACTTCCCCACCCTCAGTTTCCCATCTCCCCCAACCTCCGTTTCCCCTCTTCCCCGGCCTCAGTTTCCCCTCTCCCCCACCCTCGGTTTCCCCTCTCCCCCACACTCGATTTCCCCTCTTCCCCGCCCTCGGTTTCCCCTCTCCCCCACCTTCGGTTTCCCCTCTTCCCCTGCTCAAGGGTGGCCTCCTGGTTCTTGGAACTAGTTGCACAACAGCTGCTGGTGCAAAACCACAAGCAAAAATACTCAATTATAAGGGACCCAACTTTACACAGTAAATGCAATAACACTGGTAGAAGTCATGTGATCAGCTGTCATGTGATCAGGCATCCCCTGGTTAGATGTCATGTGTTCAGGCATCATATGGTCAGAATGCCATGTGGTCAGAATGTCATGTGATCAAACCTCCAGAAATGCCTCCAACCAGAATTGGCAAGCCTCGGCGGACGGAGCAGTGGCCGGGGGACAGAGCAGTGGTGATTGAGGGAGAACGGAGCAGCAGCGATTGGTGGGGGGGAGGGGGCAACAGAGTGACCGCGATCGAGGGGGAAGGAGCGGCAGCGATCGGGGGGGATGGAGTGGAGTGATGGCGATCGGGATGGGGGGAGGGCCCACATTCATTTGATGTGGAGTCAGGAGGAGCACTCCTGCTCTTCCTGGCTGCACATTCAGGTACATATATTTTTAAAACTTACCTTGTTGGTTGCAACCTAAGGACCACCTGTTAGGCCACATGTATGCCTAGTTTTCCTGAGGTTTTTTTAAATTTGTTCATGGGATGTGGGCATCGCTGGCGAGGCCAGCATTTATTGCCCATCCCTAATTGCCCTTGAGAAGGTGGTGGTGAGCCGCCTTCTTGAACCGCTGCAATCCGTGTGGTGAAGGTTCTCCCACAGTGCTGTTAGGAAGGGAGTTCCAGGATTTTGACCCAGCAACGATGAAGGAACGGCGATATATTTCCAAGTCGGGATGGTGTGTGACCTGGAGGGGAATGTGCAGGTGGTGTTGTTCCCATGTGCCTGCTGCTCTTGTCCTTCTAGGTGGTAGAGGTCGGGGTTTGAGAGGTGCTGTTGAAGAAGCCTTGGCGAGTTGCTGCAGTGCATCCTGTGGATGGTACACACTGCAGCCACTGTGCACTGGTGGTGAAGGGAGTGAATGTTTAGGGTGATGGATGGGGTGCCAATCAAGCGAGCTGCTTTGTCCTGGGTGGTGTCGAGCTTCTTGAGTGTTGTTGGAGCTGCACTCATCCAGGCAAGTGGAGAATATTCCATCACGCTCCTGACTTGTGCCTTGTAGATGGTGGACAGGCTTTGGGGAGTCAGGAGGTGAGTCACTCGCCGCAGAATACCCAGCCTCTGACCTGCTGTTGTAGCCACATTATTTATGTGGCTGGTCCAGTTTCTGGTCAATGGTGACCCCCAGGATGTTGATGGTGGGGGATTCGGCGATGGTAATGCCGTTGAATGTCAAGGGGAGGTGGTTAGACTCTCTCTTGTTGGAGATGGTCATTGCCTGGCACTTATCTGGCGCGAATGTTACTTTCCACTTATCAGCCCAAGCCTGGGTGTTATCCAGGTCTTGCAGCATGCGGGCTCGGACTGCTTCATTATCTGAGGGGTTGCGAATGGAACTGAACACTGTGCAATCATCAGCGAACATCCACATTTCTGACCTTATGATGGAGGGAAGGTCATTGATGAAGCAGCTGAAGATGGTTGGGCCTAGGATACTGCCCTGAGGAACTCCTGCAGCAATGTCCTGGGGCTGAGATGATTGGCCTCCAACAGCCACTACCATCTTCCTTTGTGCTAGGTATGACTCCAGCCACTGGAGAGTTTTCCCCCTAATTCCCATTAACTTCCGGCGCTGGCCTCAGGGCAAACCAATCTTGTAGTGAGGGCCTCAAACAGGCTATTAGGCCCATTATTTGCATATGCAAAGGGCCTAACGCCTATTTCAGCCATGGTCACTGAATGCCAATTTTTTGGCCTTTACCAACATGGTGGGTGGCGCATCTTCGGCTCGTAATGAGTGTGCGCGTGTTGCCCACCATAATGGAGGCTTAGGAGGCCATTTAGTGCTGGAAAAACGGGCACCGTGCATCTTAATTTCTAGGCCCATGGCTCTTTATTTGCTTAATACACGATAGAGAGGGAGGTAAGAGAGAAAATTGACCCCTTGCTGGTAGTCTTTGCTTTTAGTCCCTAGGTTAATTCCCCTGATTTTTCATCTGGTGCTTAGGTCATTGAGAGGCTGAATAAACTCTAACTCACTCTGCCACTCTGCTCTTCTAAACAAATCTCCCCTCTCCTCCAAGCATGGCCACATGGTAAGCTCTTAACTCGTCCAGTCTTTCTTCTCTGCTAGAACTAAATCTTCTATTCCCACTGGGCGCAACCACAGATTAAAGTCTCATTCTGTTCAGTCTCTCTATTCTAAGTGTGGGAGTTTACAGACTTAAACCGTTCAAACTTAAGCCTTCTCACCCTACAAATAAAACACTTTTGAAGAACTTTGCACTGCAGCAGATATAGCAGGGGGTAAAATTCAACTACGGCGGGGGCACAAAACGGGTAGTAGCGGATTTTCAGAAAAGCGGGCAGCTTGTCGTGCCCCTGCCGAAGTTGAATATTCCTGCAGCATCTGTTACAACTCAACTTTATTTCAATGAATAACATCACAGGATTTGAGCTGAGGTTTCAGAAAATATATTTTGTCTCCCGTTACTAATGAATATCTTAGCCTTGGTAGGCTTTCCCTCACCATCAGATTGGCTCAGTTGGCAACATGCTTGTTTTCAAGTTGAAGGTTATGGGTTTAGGTTTCACTACAGACTTGAGCGCATAATCTAAGCTGACACTTTCTTTGGTGCAGTACTGAAAGAGTGCTGCATTGTCAGAGGTGCTGTCTTTTGGATGAGGCACTAAACCAATGATGTCTGCCAGTCTCAAAGTAGACGTAAAGATCCCATGGTACTATCCAATGAAAAGCAAAGAGTTCTCCCAATATTCCTCTCTCAACCTACACAACCAAAAACAGATGATCTGGTCATTCATTCATTTCCTGTTTGTGGGGGCTTGCTGCGTGCACATTGCCCTATTTGCCTGCATACTTCAGAAATAATTCATTAGTCGTAAAGCTCTTTGGGACATCCTGAAGACATGAAAGGTCCTGTTTAAATGCAAGTTTGTCCTTTCTTTCGTCTTTATTATTCCCAGTTGAGTTTGAGCAGCTGATCTGCTCCCACCAGGACCCTGACAATTTTGTTCTTGAGGAAGCTACCAGACATGTAGGTGAGCAGCTTAAAAAGGACAAGGGTAGACACTAACCTGGCTGCAAAGTTCTGCTGCTGAGTCAGGCAGCAGTGGAGGCTGGCTGGAGGATTGTGTGGGATGCTGCATGCTACAAATCAACTCCCACATGTCCATGCACTTTCAAACAGGCAAGACTTAGAAACTCTGGAATAAATGTGGAGTCTCTGACTCGCCATACTGGAGGTACATACTTGGTATCTCTAACATTGTTTACGATCTGGAAAACTGAACAAAACCCAGGCCAAACAATCAAAAAAATGAAAATTTTGCCTGAAAAAAATTGTACAACCTAGTAGAAAAACAGATTGTTCAGCCAAAAACAGACAATTGGCAACTCCAATGGCTATGGACATAAAAAAGAATCAATTTAAATAGCAAATTAGAAGAATTAGATTTAAAAGTACAGACTGAAAGTCAAAGGTGGAACAGAAGATCAGAAAGAAAAAAGAAGCAAAGCAAATTCAAAAGGATGAAAAAAAACACAACATGAGAAAGAAGAATGAAGGACGTCTACGGGAAAAAAAATGGAAAAATGAGATGGGCCCCAAAAATTCCACAGTGGGGCACATCCTGAAATAATTGCTGAGTTCCACTCACAGGGAACCTCTGCTGCTGACCCCATGTGCTGTTGGTCAGCCTGGTATGCTTGGTCTCATCAGGCTGACACTACGCCAGTTCCATTTGTGTGCCAGTAAAGTGGGAACTCATGACATAGAGAGTCACCATCACCTCTTACGAAGATGGCCATGTTTGGGGTAAGTGGAGGTACCTGCCCCAATAGGACATCCAGAATCCTCAAATTTAAGGCTGGCTTCCAGCATATCTGGGTCCCAGCCTAGTTTCAGCCCCTCCTTATAGACTCCCGCTAACGTTATGGCAGGTGTACACCAGAAGAGACACAGATTTTTGGGGCCATACAGACATGGATGGATATAGAGAAAGATACAAAAGTCATGACAGGTGAAAACAAAGCGCAAGATAAGAGAGCAGACAGACGGATGATACACTTATGGAAAGGACACAGAAACAGTGAGAAAGATTTGTAGACAGACAAATAGAAACAACAAGAAGAGAAATGTCTCAAAGTCACACAGAGAGAGGCAGAGAGAATGAAGGAGGCAAAAAGAGTGGAGTACAAACAGAAATGTAGAGTGACACAAAAAAAGTAGAGTAGAAGACAAGCAAAGAGACAGTCACAGGAAGAAAGAGAGGCATACTCGTTTTATTTTAACATTTTGTTCTGAGGAATGCCACAGGAGTACAACTAGACATTTGTAAAAGTATTTGGAGCCAAAATATATTGCTCAGAAAGCCAGCAGCTGTCCATTTAACTGGAACAGACTTCCGAACTGGAATAAAAAAACATCTGCAGTTGTAATCGAACCATCTGGGATGAAATTGCTGTTTGCTAATTTTATGACAAAGTCAGTGTGAATATGAATGAGTGATGGGGAGGAATTATATCAGGAATAAAAATGGTAATTCACATACTAGATCCATTTTTAAACAAGAGGCTTCTTAACTAATTCAATTTGACAATGTGATTATTAGCACAAAAAAGAAAGGGGAAAAGAGCATCTTTATTGGGATCCTCTTCCTAAGTGGAAATTTAAGAAATCTGTGCAACCCATTTCATCTGCATGGGTTTGTTGTATAGGGCTGTGGTACATTTAATACAACCCAGACGGCCCTTCCCTCTGCCTCTTCTTTAACTGTGGCTCTTGATAGGCTTAGCGTTCTCTGTATCTTGGAACTTCTGTTCACAGGCCTTTTGACCTTTGGATATTGGAATTCCATACTATTCTGTCTCCTTCTCTCACTCACCTCTGAGAGAATGCAAGTAAGTGCAATGAGGGAAAGGAAACTACCTCAAAACCCACAAGTGTAAAGGGCCACTCTCCAATACAGTCCAGCTGATTTCAAGCTCACCACGTAAGGAATCAACGGGAAAAACCCATCTCCCATTACAGCATGTTGGAGCACTCCTGAGAGTTCTTGTCAAGCAAGTCACTGACAGGATTAGGGTTGTCAACAAAACTATAATGAGTAATGCTAATATGGGAATCTTATCCAAGAAATAAATATAGCATGTAAATTGAACTTTTGGACAATTGCAAACCGGAAGCCATATTCTATTCTGCTGTATGGTTTATCAATGCCTAGATAGATCACAAAGAAGTGTTATGGATGGAAGCTTGATGTGTATCATAAAATAATCTGTGTAGATTATCAAATGTGTGATGACCAGAAACAAAACTGGTTTGATCTGATTTCACCAAACCAAGAACAATCAGCCTCTCTTCCAGAAGATTGGCAGATGTTTTGTAATATGCACTGGTTATCATGATGTAAAGGATCTTTCTGATTAGATATGAGAGGTAGTTTTCTGGCCTTACACTACATTTATTTGATATGGTTATAATGATCCTGGCTACACTCAATGCGTTGCACTGAAGTTCCTCTCTCCGTTATTTTAATGATGGTGTTAACCGCCAAATGAGTGTAAAATGTGCAACTTCAATGGAAACGAAAGTCAGGAGAGGTGTTTAATGAGCGGCTGAGCCGATATTGCCCATTTTACACTATAGTCTAAAGTCAAAATTACCCACACTGTATTTGTTTGCAGCTCTTATTGCTCACGGAAGAGAACTATGATTAGATATATCAGAAGGCGAACTGATATTCAATAGAGTTGATTTTGTAGTATCTTACATAAGTCAAATTATTATTAGGGACGATAAACACACCGGGATGAAACTGGTCTTCGGCTGTAGCGCTAAATGGGTGATAGCCAATTTAGCAGTTCATTTCACAACCCGCCCTACTTTCTTTCGCATTGTCTTCAACACTAAAGAGAATCAGGCGGAGAATCAGTAAAACGAGCTGTCAATTAATTAGTGCCCGTTTTGCATTACTGCCCGAGACCAAATTCACCCCCTTCAAATCTAATATCAATGCTAAAATAAAATCTGCATTCCTTGGAGATAATTTTTCATTTACTAGGGTAATTCAGTGCTTACGGTGCTAAATTGGGCTATGTTTCGGCACTACATGGCCTCTCCGACATCCAAGATGGCATCTTGGATGCGCATGCACGTTTCCAGAGTGACGTGCACGGACGCCATCTTGGTATAGGAGTTAGCGCAGGCGCAGATAATGAACGCTGGAATCATGTAAAATAGGGAGAAAATGGCTTTAATCGGTGTGCAACGCTGATTTAAAGTGATAGACACCATTTTGGGACTTAACGCTCAACTCAACGCATAGTCTTAACCCTGACCATCTGAACGTATCTTAGAGTGCCTGGAGGATCCCCAGCAGCACTATTTAAAGGGACCATGCAGGATTTACAGGTTAGTGGCTGGATTATTGCTTCTGGCTGCCAAGACATTTGTAACTGTCTTTGGAGGTCTCGTACACTTGAATACTAGGACGGGGGGACATAGCCTAACATTTAGAGCCAGGATGTGCAGGAGTGAAGTTAGGAAATGTTTCTACATGCAAAGGGTGGGAGATGTTTGGAACGCTCTTCTTCAGACGGCAGTTGATGCCACTCACATGTGAAAGTTAAATCTGAGATTGATAGATTTCTGTGAACCAAGGGTATTAAGGGATATGGGGCTAAGGCAGGTAAATGGAGTTAGGTCACAGGTCCACCATGATCTCATTAAATGGCAGAACAGGCTCGACAGGCTAAATGCCACTGCTACTTGCTGCCTCTTGATATGCGCCACCTTCTCCTGCAAGAAAGCGGGACGTGTGTCTGGGTGATGTGCCTGTCATGGTTGAATAGCTGCCAGTGTGTGTGGCCTGAGAGTTGTGGGTGGGCGACTCGAAATAGTGGTAATGTGTAAGGGTGAGAGGAAGCATCTGGTTGGAAGAGTTGAGTAATAATGGAAAGAGTTTATTGGTATGTGGGGGATGGGGGGGTGTAGTGCGTGGAGCAGTTGGTAGGAGATGCTACTTGACAGTTGACCTCACTCACCTTGACCACTCATGTCAAAGCATTGTATTTCTTCCTGCACTGCATCCATGTTCATGATGCTCTGCGCCTGGCATTGACTTCGCCACCCGCTGCCTCCCACTGCCTTTTGGATATATGTCTGGAGGGCCTCTTACCCCTCCCACCCCCACCCCCCTGCGGATATAAGATGTCCCTCCTTCTATCCACCACTTGCAAGGTCTTTAGCATATCAGCAAAGAACTTTGGTTCATGCACTCTTCCAGGCCTGGTACCAACTCAGATCAGCAGATTGGTGAGGTCTGGTGTGCAGATTGGAGGATATGGGATTTAGTAGTGTGCAACCTTTATTCAATGTTTTAACATAACTCATCAGTGTGTAAATATAGGGATGGGACATGCACTGTGTTTTACATGTGCGATGTCTGATCTCCATTCAGATTCCGAGCAGACAGTAGACTGTTATTTTCAGCAAATAACATGTACCAGCTACCTTTAAGAGATTGCTAAGAAACATCCTCCCTTTAAGAGATTGAGCTCCCTCTGGTGATGGAAAGTGCAAATTGCACTGATTCCACGTGCAAGACCCGGAATGGAAGGCTGATTGCAGGTAAGTACTCGGGTGGGCCGAAACTTGCATCCTGCCTGTGCAGTGGTCATTGGGCGCAGGGTAATACCATATCACGCTACCTACACCCAAAAACGGCCCCTATCGAATTTTTCCCCCTTAGTGTTTAAGAACTGGTCCAATTCTAGCCTGAATGGTAATGTAGTAACAGCACACAATTTTGGAAAGGTTCTAAAGCCACTTCAATCTGTTGGGAGCCTTTGCCAAGGCTGAAGGGGACGAGGGTTGAGAAGTGGCGGGCAAAAATGAAGTGGAAGGAAACCCAATGTGGAGGCATGAGTCCGCAGGCAAACGACAGAGCAACAAATGCCTGACTCCATGTTAGATGCCTACTGAAGTGGAGGTACTGCTGCAGGAGGTAGTTGCAAGAGGGTGAACCTCCTTGCCACTCCATAGCACCATTCCCATAGGTCAGCAATGCAGGATAACCGGAAGGAGGTGGTAGCAGGTTTGAGGCTGCAGCTGACCACTACTGGCACTGGCTGTGCTTGCCTTATGATGCATATTAGCTGCAATTGTGATTGCAACAGATGGGCACAGCTCTGTATCAGGCTGTCTACAGATCTTGGGTCTATGAAGAAAGTTCCCAAGAACATAAGAACATAAGAAATAGGAGCAGGAGTAGGCCATAAAGCCCCTCAAGCCTGCTTCAATCAGATCATGGCTGATCTTCGACCTCAACTCTACTTTCCTGCCCGATCCCCATATCCCTTGATTCCCCAGAGTCCAAAAATCTATCTATCTCAGCCTTGAATATGTTCAATGGCTCAGCATCCACAGCCCTCTCGGGTAGAGAATTCCAAAGATTCACAACCCTCTGAGTGAAGAAATTCCTCCTCATCTCAGTCTTAAATGGCCGACCCCTTATCCTGCGACTATGCCCCCTAGTTCTAGACTCTCCAGCCAGGGGAAACAACCTCTCAGCATCTAGCCTATCAACCCCTCTCAGAATCTTACATGTTTCATTGAGATCACCTCTCATTCTGCTAAACTCCAGAGAGTATAGACCCATTCTACTCAACCTCTCCTCATAGGACAACCCTCTCATCCCAGGAATTAATCTCGTGAACCTTCATTGCACCACCTCTAAGGTAAGTATATCCTTCCTTTGATAAGGAGACCAAAATCGTACGCAGTACTCCAGGTAAAGTCACACCAAAGCCCTGTACAGTTGTAGTCAAGCCTTCCTTGCTCTTGTACTCCAACCCCCTTGCAATAAAGGCCAACATGCCATTTGCTTTCCTAATTGCTTGCTGTACCTGCATGTTAACTTTTTGTGCTTTTTGTATGAGGACAGCCAAGTCTCTCTGAACACCAACATTTACTCGTTTCTCACCATTTAAAAAATATTCTGTTTTTCTATTCTTCCTACCAAAGTGAATAACCTCATATTTCCCCACATTATACTCAATCTGCCATCTTCTTGCCCACTTACTTAACCTGTCTATATCCCTTTGCAAACTCTTTGTTCCCTCCTCACAGCTTACTTTCCCACCTAGCTTTGTATCATCAGCAAACTTGGATATATTACACTCGGTCCCTTCATATAAGTCATTAATATAGATTGTAAATAGCTGAGGCCCAAGCACCGATCCTTGCGGCACCCCACTAGTTACAGTCTGCCAACCTGAAAATGACCCATTTATCCCTACTCTCTGTTTTCTATCCGTTAACCAATCCTCTATCCACGCTAATATGTTACCCCCGACCCCATGAGCCCTTATAGCCAATGTCAAGTGGGTGTGCCAGGGTGCGCAGATATGGTTTGATGTGGCCAATTAGGCTATGCTGGCATGCCATCTTTCATGTAGCACCACTGAAAGCAAGACATACTGTTATTGGAATGCTTCCAAAGAACTTTCAGCATTATGGTTAGTCCGGCTTTCACATATCAAGGCTGATTTTCCTCTCCCGCCTTTCAGTCTGCCCCATCACAGCTGACCTGCACTTACCCACATTTGCAAATTTAGGCCATTAGCCTAGGCCCAATGTACCCTAGGTGCAGACCTGGTCCTGGCAGGGGTGAGAGGTCTGCAACATTGGTAATGGTTACCGATTCTAGGCAAAAACAAGGCCTCCAGCCCTGAGAGTCTTCCTGCAGGCTCTAGATAAAAAAGGTGACACACTTTTTCTGCTTCCATGGCCTTGCTGCCTGCCACTCTCAGATCCTCCAATCTGAACAGAGCTGGTGACAATTGGCCCTCTTGTCTATGTGCCATCGAGTCTGCTGCCACAACTTCCCTCAGGAATACACTGTACTAATTCACTGCTAAAGCAATGTACAAGCACCTCTGCCTGGTGATTCAGGTGTAAGGGTACTAGCGGGTGGAACCTTAGAAATTTAAACAGAGAAGGAGGCCATTATGTCTGCGCTAATTCTTTGCTGGAGCAATCTGAAATTAATCTCACTGCCCTGCTCTCTCCCCATAGTCCTATATGTTGCCCTGTTTCAAATATTTATCAGCTTTTCCCTTAAAACATGGAATGGTCACTGCCTCAACTATTCCCTGTAGCAAAATATTCAATCAGCCATCAACTCTCTGAGTGAACAAATTTCTCCTAACCTCTTTCCTTATTCTCTTTAATCCACATTGCATGTTGTCCACAGAGTTGACTTTCATGTGACCCCTTTCATCGGGCAGGTGGGACGACAATGTGAACAGATTTTGGTCCCTCTGCCACCCTGTACCTGCCAAAAAACAGGATGGTAGAGAGACCAAAATTGGCCCCTATGGCTTTAATGTTCTTTCTATAATGGGATGCCCAAAACAGCACACGGTTGGGCCCAGAACAGATCTGGTGCAGCTTGATCTGTCTGGTATCCGTCTAATGGTCTGTCTTTTTTTCCTAGTTCAGATATACAGTGGCATTAATGCAGTAGTATGGGGGTGGGGGGGGGAGCAAAAACAATTGTCACAAAGGCTCCTGAAAACTGGCAGAAAAAAAGAAAAACAGTACAGAAATGGGCCCTGAATTTCCAGGGGGTTCTCCTGATCTGCCATAAATGTGATGGGCGATCGGTGGAATACCCAGAAAATGGCACTGAATATGGGCAGGGCGTATAACAAGCAGCCAATGAGAAACGGCTTGTTTTGCACTACGGCTCATGACGGTGGAATACCCAGAAAATGGCACTGAATATGGGCACGGCGTATAACAAGCAGCCAATGAGAAACGGCTTGTTTTGCACTACGGCTCATGACCAATTTTTACTCCCTGGAATTCTGAATAATTATTCAAAAAGAGCTTAGACAAGATAATTGGCTGCTTTTACACTTGACCTTTCAGGAAAGATTAGCACCAGTTTTAAACCATTTACAACTGACATGGACCTGAAAACAAAAGCAGGTTCCCTAGTTTCCCCAGATGAATTAATTGCATTCTTGTAAGGAGATTAATGTTACTATTGGTTTTTAGTTGATCTTTTAGAACCTGAAGGATAGCTTGAATTTCACATGGTCTTGGCACTCATTCCAAATCCGGCATCTGAAGTAATCTTTTATTTCTGGACAATTATTTGCCCAGCTACAAGGGGGAAAGATTTCCTCTGTACGCTAGGTATAGCAATATCATAAACATGTCTACAAAGAACAGGCTATCATCATCACTTCATACCTTCACACTCTTCCTTTGGAGAATAGAGTGGCGTAGTGGAAAGATTCACAGGCTGATTACAGTCTGACAGGCTGCAACATCAACGCTCCTTTCATGAGCATAACCAGCTGATCGAGTGGTTAGTCCTATATGGTGGGAGGGTTTTATGGGTTCCCATAGCCCATACAATGAGGTGGGGGGGGGGAGTGGCACCCACACCCAGGAGGGCACCCACATCCACGGGATGCGAATATCCCACTTGATGTCAACCCAGAATTTAGAGCCAGAGCTCCGGTCTCCACTCACCAGGACTATCTGGAGCAGGGTTCAAACACTGCACCTTTTGACTCAGAGGTAGGAATACATTGTACATCCAAGTTTGCCACTAAGCCAAAGGCTCACTCTCAAAGGACAGGTTATGATTTTGCTATATCCATGCAAGAGGAAATCTTCATCTAAGGAATCCAAAAACGTTTTAGCAGATCTTCCTTTGTAGCCTGAAAGGCTCCTCCAAATTTTTAAGATAGAATATTTGCTCACAATGAAGAGAGGGATAATCATATGGGCTGTAAACACCCCTGGAAAGATTTAACTCTTGGTACTGCCCTAGTCTGGTGTGAGTTATTATGTCCTCTTTGAAGATATGAGTAGTGGCAGAGGAAAATTACCCCAAGTTGAGCTTCTGACACCATATCCACTCCATCACAAAGACTGCCCAATTCCACCTACGTAACATTGCCTGTCTCTGCTACTGTCTAAGCCCATCCATATCTTTGTCACCTCCAAACTCCACTATTCCAATGTTCTCCTGACTGGCCTCTTAATTGTTGGGAAGTAGGAGACAGAGTAAAGATAAAGGGTTCATTCTCTGATTGGTAGGATGCAATCTTCACTGGGGCCTCAGCTTTTCACCATATATATTAGTTACTTGGATGAAGGAATAGAGAGTTGTATATCCAAGTTTGCAGGTGACACTAAGTTAGGAGGCACAGTAAGAGAAGACTAAGAAGACACTTGATAGAGGTCTTTAAAATTATGAAAGGGTTTTATAGGGTGAATGTGGAGAAAGTGTTTTCACTTGTGGGTGAGTTCAGAACAAGGGGGCATAAATATAAAATAGCCATCAACAATCAAATAAAGATTTTAGGAGGAATTTCTTTACACAGAGAGTGGTGAGAATGTGAAACTCCTTCATACATGGTGTGGTTGAAGCAGATAGCATTGATGCATTAAGGGGAGGCTTGATGCATACATGAGGGAGAAGGGAATAGGCGGATTTGGGAGCAGGATGTGAAGAGGTAATTGGAGAGGGAGGAGGCTCGTGTGGAGTATAAACACCGGCACAGACCAGTTGGCAAATGGCCTGTGTCTCTGCTGTAGATTCTATGTATCAGTTAGGTGCATAATATTTTTATCTTGTGTCAGCCATGTGCTATACTGCTCCAATATATTTCCTATATTACAGTGATGGGCACACTGCTGTTACTTTACGGCTGCTGTGAGACCACGTTAGAAATCAGAAATCACAGTTCAAATCACAGACTACCTGGGAGCAATGCCAGAGATTTACGAGTTACTAATTAATTGTAAATAAAGATATTAGTTGATTTACTCTGTAACCCTTTGGTCTATATGGTAGAATCTGCTATTTCAAAAAGTGATCTGATCACTGTCAACCTTAGCTGAGCGGTGGCACTCTCACCTCTAAGTCAAAAGATTATGGGTTTAGGCCCCACTCCAGAGGCTCAAGCACGTGGGGGTTGAATTTCCGAAGGTGTTCTCCCAATCATTTGGCAGAAAGTCTGTGGAAAACCTGCAGAAACAGCATAAAAGTAATTTTTCTAGGGTTTCTATAGATCTTCCGCCAAAGTTATAGCAGATGATCAGGAAAATCCCCACAGAAGTTCTTTTTTTAAATTTCAAATACTTTATTTCGTAGAATTTAATGATACACACAGTTCAATGTAAATATAACAATTCCAAAGCAATCCAATTCAAAACAATACAATACAGATCGTACACAATACGATACCAATATTACAATTCAAACACAGTACATATCTTATGATATATATACAAAAGTGGGATGGCCTTACATGGTGGCCTTTCCCCATAGAGCCCTTGCATAGGCCGCAACTCGTTTTAGTGCGTCCCATATCACGTACTCCTGGACCTTGGAGTATGCCAGTCAGCAATGTGGATAGTTCCATCAGCTGGAAGACCAGCAGGTTTCGGATGGACCAAAGGGCCTCCTTCACTGAGTTGATAGTCTTCCAGCAGGAGTTGATATCTGTCTCGATGCGCGTCCCGGGGAACAGCCCATAGAGCACAGAGTTTTGTGTTACCGAGCTGTTGGGGATGAACCAGCACAGATACCTGCATTTCTCTTCACACCATCTGCATGAAAGGGCAGTCCACCAGGAGATGGATGACGGTCTCAAGGGCAGCTTGTGGTGGTGTTGAGATGCTGTGCGTGCAGGAAAGAACACACTGGAAGGGCCCTTCTTACCACAATCTAAGCTACATCCTGCTGCCTGTTGGTCAGTTCCGGAGACGAGACATTCTGCCAAGTGGCTTCGACCATCTGGTCGGGGAACTGCCCAATCGGATCCACCCTCTCCTTTCCCTGCAGGACCCCCAGAATGTTCCGTGCCGACCACTGACGGCCTTGTGGTTGAAAGGGTTCCTCTTCAGGAACTTCTCCACCTGGGGCAGGTGGTGTGGTTCCAGCGGGACATCCTGCGTCTTCCTGGCCAACATGGCCAGACCGAAGCTTCTCAGTGGGGTGGACAGGTAGAAACTCAGCACATAGTGACACTTGGATGCGGTCCATCTTGGATCTCTAGACAAAGTGGAAGATGGCCCGGGTGACAGTGGCGGTAGAGAGATGGAGAATGGGCCAGAACTGGGCCACGTAGAGCAACACCGCGAGCACCTCACACCATGTCACCAAGTTCCTGCCAGCCATGGAGAGAGAGCACCCCTCCCACAACTTACAAAGCTTCTGTTTGGCCTTGGCAGCCCGTTCCTCCCAGCTCTTGGTGCAGGCCTGGGGCCCCCCGAACCAGATCTCCAGCACCTTCAGGTAGTCGGACCTGACGGTGAAGGGGACAAAGGCTCGGGTCTCCCACCTGCCAAAGAACATGGCCTCACTCTTACTGCGGTTCACTCTAGTCCCTGAGGCCAGTTTGAACTGGTCGCAAATGCCCATCAGTCTGCGGACCGACCGCTGATAGGAGCAAAAGACAGTGATGTCATCCATGTACAGGGAGGCCTTAACCCGAGAGCCTCCACTGCCTGGGATCGTCACCCCCCTGATACCTGCATCCTTTCTGATGGACGTGGCAAATAGCTCGATGCAACACACGATCAAGACTGCAGAGAGAAGATAGCCTTGCCTGACTCCAGATCTGATCGGAAAGCTCTCTGACTCCCACCTTTTGATTAGGACTGTGCTACAGATGTCCGCATAGAGCAGCCAGATCCAATCACGGATTCCCTCCCCAAAACTCCTTTTTGGACAGCATCTGGTGAGGTGAGAGTGACTGCCCTTGACATCAAGGCAGCATTTGACCGAGTGTGGCACCAAGGAGCCCTAGTAACATTGAAGTCAATGGGAATCAGGGGGAAAACTCTCCAGTGGCTGGAGTCATACCTAGCACAAAGGAAGATGGTAGTGGGTGTTGGAGACCAATCATCTCAGCCCCAGGGCATTGCTGCAGGAGTTCCTCAGGGCAGTGTCCTAGGCCCAACCATCTTCAGCTGCTTCATCAATGACCTTCCCTCCATCATAAGGTCAGAAATGGGGATGTTCGCTGATGACTGCACAGTGTTCAGTTCCATTCGCAACCCCTCAGATAATGAATCAGTCCGAGCCTGCATGCAGCAAGACCTGGACAACATCCAGGCTTGGGCTCATAAGTGGCAAGTAACATTTGCGCCAGATAAGTGCCAGGCAATGACCATCTCCAACAAGAGAGAGTCTAACCACCTCCCCTTGACATTCAACGGCATTACCATCGCCGAATCCCCCACCATCAACATCCTGGGGGTCACCATTGACCAGAAACTTAACTGGACCAGCCATATAAATACTGTGGCTACGAGAGCAGGTCAGAGGCTGGGTATTCTGCGGCGAGTGACTCACCTCCTGACTCCCCAAAGCCTTTCCACCATCTACAAGGCACAAGTCAGGAGTGTGATGGAATACTCTCCACTTGCCTGGATGAGTGCAGCTCCAACAACACTCAAGAAGCTCGACACCATCCAAGATAAAGCAGCCCGCTTGATTGGCACCCCATCCACCACCCTAAACATTCACTCCCTTCACCACCGGCGCACTGTGGCTGCAGTGTGTACCATCCACAGGATGCACTGCAGCAACTCGCCAAGCCTTCTTCGACAGCACCTCCCAAACCCGCGACCTCTACCACCTAGAAGGACAAGGGCAGCAGGCGCATGGGAACAACACCACCTGCACGTTCCCCTCCAAGTTACACACCATCCCGACTTGGAAATATATCGCCGTTCCTTCATTGTCGCTGGGTCAAAATCCTGGAACTCCCTTCCTAACAGCACTGTGGGAGAACTGTCACGACACGGACTGCAGCGGTTCAAGAAGGCGGCTCACCACCACCTTCTCGAGGGCAATTAGGGATGGGCTATAAATGCCGGCCTTGCCAGCGACGCCCACATCCCGTGAACGAATAAAAAAAAAACCCCAAAGAAGTTCAACCTTATAATCTAGGCAGACATTTTGGCACAGTACTGAGGGAGCACTGCACTGTCGGAGGTGCCATCTTTTTGATGCGACACTAAACTAAGTCTGCTCTCTGAGGTGGATGTAAAGGATCCCACGGAACTCTTTGAAGAAGAGCATGGCAGTTCTCATGGTGTCCTGGACAACATTTATCCCACACCCAACACCATCAAAACCTATTATCCAGTCATTTATCGCATTGCTTTTTGTCGGATATTGGTGTGCACAGATTGGCTATTCTATTGTTCTATATAACAACTTTTCAAAAGAATTTAATTGGCTAATTTGTTCTGGGACATTGGGATATCCTGAGGATGTGAAAAGTGCTTTACAAATGCAAATTCTTTCTTTGTAGTTTGAGACTATGTTAAATCCAGTTAACAGATTATTGCAAGTGGGATAATTGTTTATCCCTCAACTATACACTTCTGTGAGGACAGAGCATGCAAAAGGTACAGTATCTAGATTGCAGGGGACAATGACCACTTGCAGGAACCACAATTAGACGACTATGGAAACAGAAGAGAGTTCTATAAAATCCTGAAATTGTATCAGTGGTAAAGACACGTTACTCTAATCGCCCTATCTGAATCACATATATGACTTAATCATTTTTTAAGATCTGTAGTTTGCTACAGAAGAAGCCACTATATGTAAAACTTCACCTTCTGCATTTTTATATATGATACAGTATGACAGAATATGAATTATTGGTTCATGCAGAATTCGAGCAAGGAATAAAAATAAGCAATTCCATGTGTAGCTAAGTTGTTATAGAATCACTTAACATATGCCAGCACATTTTATTGGAAATGTGTATGTCAGAGTATGGATAGTCAACAAGCAATAAATTACCCAATAGTGTTTTTCTCCTTTCCTTTTTTCACCTAGAGAGTTTTTATGCACAGTTGCAAAAAGTTTGCAACTGGTGCTTAGTCTGAGCTTTCTGTGCACTTTCTATGGAAACTAATGTTTACATTCTCCCAAAGTCAAAAGCTATCAAACAAAAGTATTTCTTATTCTCATTAAGTATTGTTATGAAAGTTAAAAGGCAAATTGAGTCTAGTTTCCTTGTCTTGATGAAGGCAAAGCAACTCTAGGGAAATTACTTCATATAACTGACAATGTAAAACCAAGACATCCCTGGTTAGAAAGGTTATAGATAGGTCATCTTGTATGAATTAATTATACACGAGGCAAGTGAAAAATGTGACGAGACCTTTGAGATTCTAAAGATTGCCTTGAAGTGTCTGGATAATCTCACAGTGCGCTACAGTATCTCTCTGCCACAATATTATGTAATATATTTTTGCAATGTTCTGCATTATGTAAAATAATTTCTTGAGGCATTTTTTATGGTACTTGTGTTAAGGAATTTCTGTTTGAAATAAATGACATTACAAAGTCATTGCAAAATAACCGCAAAAATGTCCATTACAATTTGTCTTTTCCAATCTAAAAAATATTACAAGAATTATAAATGGAATATAACGCTGATTTTCCTCTGCTGCGCACTCAGGGATGCTTGCTTCCTCGATGCAAAGTAAAGCAAAAAGGGGAGGAGGCTTGTTTTGCTGCATTTCTCCTCCTTTTACACTGAAGGTATACTTCCGGGGGTTTTCCGGGGGGGGGGGGGAATGGAGGACTTGCACATAGAGCTGGTGCAAGCATTATAATCAAATACAAATGAGGTGGGAGTGACATCACCACACTTCCCACCCCTTCTTTCCTGGGTCTTTGCTTGGTGGAGGCCCAAACGAAATGACGTCCTTACTGCTTATGCCCAGCCTCCTCGGAGTGGAGAATCTAAAAGAGGCAGGCAGCAAACACATGGGAGAAGGTAAGTGTATTTCCTTACAAGGCCTGTAGGATGACCATCAAGGATGGAGACTTTCTGGCTGTTGTTTTTGAACAATGGCCAGAAGACCCTGAAGCTAGCAGCCATTACCACAGCTGCAGGCTTCTCAGGCCTTGTGCAGCAGCAGTTGATTTTTCTTTCCCGCTTCTGGGCACAGTCCAATGCCAAAGGGCAAGCCTGCACCCAGGGGAGCAATAGACCTATGTAAATGGCCTGAACTCAGAAATACAGACAGGTTGAGGTCAGGTCAGGCAAGTGCACCTTGAGTGCTTTTCACCTGACCTGCACCTAGATTGATGAGAGGAAAAAAATCCGTCCCTAAATATCATGAGTTGCTGGGGGTTAAATTGGATAACCCCTGAAAACAGGCGGGGGATTGCGGTCCGCGACTAACCTGCGCCCGTTCATTGCGCCGCAGGCAGCACGTTAAATTGGTCTGCCTGCTGATTTCCATCAGCGCTGCGTGCAGCCAGCACTACCTGCGCTGTTCTTTGGCTGCACGCATAGCAGGGCACCCGATATCGCGGTTGGCTAGCACGACTTAAAGGCAGCCTGCACCTCTTAAAGGGGAGGTGCACTGTGGCTGCAAGAAGTGGTGGGAGTTGTTTGAAAACTGAATCTGATACTTTGAGGAATGGTTGAACATGCGAGAGAGCATGCACCAAGGTTTTCTGATAATGCACTACAGGCCTTGGTGCAAGTGGTGGAGAGAAGGAGGGGCATCCTATATCCACAGTGGGGGCAGGATGTCCTCCAGACATAAGCTCAAGAGGCAGTGGGAGGAAGTAGCAAAGGAGGTAAATGCCAGGAAGGAAGAAGTTCAATGATTTAGCATGAGTTGTTAAGGTGAGTGAGTTCAAGTTTCAAGTGGCATATCCTACCAACTGCACCACTGGTGTGATCCACTGCTCAATGCACTACATCCCACCTACCAACAATCTCTTTCAATCAGTACTCAACCGTTCAAATCATATGCTTTATCTCACCCTCACATACTTAACACTGTTTCAAGCCTCACACCCACAAATCACAGTTCACACATATTGGCAGCTATTCAACCATGACAACCACATCACCCAAACATCTTGCAGGACACTCACTGACACACTTCCCTCTTTCTTGCATGAGAAGGTGGTGCGTAACAGGAGGCAGCAAGAAAGACTGGGGGAGGACAGGCACACCTTCACGTCTTAACTCCCATGGAGGAGACGGTGCAGCCCATCATGGGACGGGCAATCACTGAAGCCGTGGCCACTGGCAGCGCTGGGGGGATTGATGATGACGGTCTCTGCATATTAATCCTCCTTCTCACTTACCATGTCTCCATCATCCCACAATCTTTTCTGACTCACGTGTTGCAGATGGTGTAAGCACACACTTCTTACTTTCTCCTCTCCCCTCACCAAACCCAACCCTTGTCCCTTTGCCATTTCAGATACCCAAGAACTGGAACCATCCCAGTCAGAGGAGGCAGAGGAAGACGACAGAGATGATGAAGACACACCATCACTTGATCTTACACTCTCAGCCACCAGCTGAGACTGACACTGCACGTAGTTTAGACGCTAGGATAGAGGGGGGATCTACACGTGGTGAGATATCGGGCAGAGGTGCACAGGAGCCAGGGTGACGGAAAAGGATACCGCAGGTTCTAGCTCGCCGGAGGGCGAAATCGCACACTAGTTCTGCTGCAGAGGATTCAGATGATGACTTTGATGGGCCAGGCTACAGAAGAAGGCTGATGCGTGTACACCACCAAATGCTTGGTGCACTGGAAAGCCTGCGCATAATGTTAAGGAGCATGGAGCAGTCCAGCTCCAGTTTGGCACAGGGCTTTGGAGCTCATCCTTTCCAACATGGAATGGGTGGTCACCTCCATCAGCACACCTGTGGAACCCACCATGTTGCAGCGTCTGATACCAATGTCACAGCTTCCATTGCAGCACAAAAATCTTCCATCAAAGGTCTGACTGCTGCCTTACAAGCTCAGACTGCTGCTATCATGGCTCTGCATACCACTGGTGAAAGGGGCTTCCAGGGCATCACAGCAGTCCAGCAATCTGTTCTCCAGAAGATCACCAGGATTGCTGAGGCACTGCTCCGGAGAATGGCAGTGGCTCCATGGAACAGGAACCCGCTGTCCTCTCTCAGGATGACAGCATTCCTGCTCCCACTGCTGCCACTCTGCCAGTGCCATTGCTGTTCCCTGTCAGCCTGCCTGCCTAGACTGCTCCAGTCCAGGCCGAGATGGTGCAGTCCGAAGCCGTGCCCTCCCGGCCCAGTGCTGCACGAGGTCATCCTTTAAGGTCATCTGCAGTCTCCGCAATTGAAGATCATCAACCTTCCACCACCCATGCTCCAGTCAATGGGGATGAACCTCATAGGAGCACTAGGAAAGGTAAAGGCACACGAAAGACAGGCACTAAGGGAATGCACAAGGGGAATAGTTTCATTTTGTTTGCATAATTTCATGTGTTAATTTACAAAAGTGGATTTGAATTTGCATTTTATGGTGGTTTTCATTTCTGTGATGAGCTGAGGGAGGAAGCAATGTGTAATCAAAAGGAGACGATTTGATGGTCGTGTGAGAGAGGAAAGGTAAGGAGTATGGGAATGTGGGTAAATGGGGAGGTGTTGTTGAGGTTACTGGTGTTGTTCTGGCAGAGCCCTGGCAGACAGGGCCTTTCTACTTTGTGGCCTCCCTTCCTCTTCATCCACGTCCTGTTGCACTTCCTCCTCCTCTTCCTCCTCCTCTTCCGCCTCCTCTTCCCTCTCCTCCTCCTCCTCTTGCTCATGCTCCTCAGGTTCTCGCTAGATAGAGGGTGGCAAGGGCTGTTCCCTTATAATGGCCAGGTTGTGCAGTATGTAGCATGCCGAATCCCCCACCATCAGCATCCTGGGGGGTCACCATTGTCCAGGAACTTAACTGGACCAGCCACATAAATACTGTGGCTACAAGAGCAGGTCAGAGGCTGGGTATTCTGCGGCGAGTGACTCACCTCCTGACTCCCCAAAACCTTTCCACCATCTACAAGGCACAAGTCAGGAGTGTGATGGAATACTCTCCACTTGCCTGGATGAGTGCAGCTCCAACAACACTCAAGAAGCTCAACACCATCCAGGACAAAGCAGCCCGCTTGATTGGCACCCCATCCACCACCCTAAACATTCACTCCCTTCACCACCGGTGCATCGTGCCTGCAGTGTGTACCATCCACAGGATGCACTGCAGCAACTCGCCAAGGCTTCTTCGGCAGCACCTCCCAAACCGGCGACCTCTACCACCTAGAAGGACAAGAGCAGCAGGCACATGGGGACAACATCACCTGCATGTTCCCCTCCAAGTCACACACCATCCCGACTTGGAAATATATCGCCGTTCCTTAATCGTTGCTGAGTCAGAATCCTGGAACTCCCTTCCTAACAGCACTGTGGGAGAACCTTCACCACACGGACTGTAGCGGTTCAAGAAGGCAGCTCACCACCACCTTCTTAAGGGCAATTAGGGATGGGCAATAAATGCTGGCCTTGTCAGCGACGCCCACATCCCATGAACGAATAAAAAAAAATGTTATGACAAATCTTGATATCCGCTCAGCTGAGTACTGCACGGCTCCTCCAGAGTGGTCCAGGCAGCGGAAGCGTTGCTTGAGGATGCCTATGGTCTGCTCTATGATGTTTCTTATGGCAGAATGGCTCACGTTGTAGGCCTGCTGCGCACATGTGCGTGCATTCCTGACTGGAGTCATGAGCCATATCATGAAGAGATAACCCTTGTTGCCCAGTAGCCAGCCTTTGACATGCCGTGCTGGTTGAAATACAAAGGGATCAGAGGACAATTGTAGAATGACTGCTGCCAGGATAGCGGGCATTGACCTGCATGATGCGCTGCCTGTGGTCGCATACCAACTGCACCTTGAGGAAGTGGAATCCTCTTCTGTTTATGAATAAGCCCGAGTTCAAATGAGGAGCACGCATGGCAATATGCGTGCAGTCAATGGCACCGTGCACCCTGGGGAAGCCTGCAATGCGAGCAAAACCTCGTGCTTGTTCCACCTGTTGTCTCTGGCAAGAGTGAATGAGATGAATCTGTCTCTCGTTGTATAGAGAATCTCAGTGACCTCCCTTATACTGCAGCGCACTTCAAACTGTGAGATGTTACTTGTAGAATCATAGAATCATAGAAAATTTACGGCCCACCTGAAAATTCACGGCTCATTTTTGTGTCCACGCCAGCCAAAAATGAGCCACCCAGCCTAATCCCACTTTCCAGCACTTGGTCTGTAGCCTTGTAGGTTATGGCACTTCAGGTGCACATCCAGGTACTTTTTAAATAAGCTGAGGGTTTCTGCCTCTACCACCCTTTCAGGCAGTGAGTTCCAGACCCCCACACATTCTGGGTGAAAAAAGTTTTCCTCAGCTCCCCTCTAATCCTTCTACCAATCACTTTAAATCTATGCCCCCTGGTTATTGATCTCTCTGCTAAACGAAATAGGTCCTTCCTGTCCACTCTATCTAGGCCCCTTATAATTTCATATACCTCAATTAAATCACTCCTCAGCCTCCTCTGATCCAAGGAAAACAACCCTATTCAATCTTTCCTCACAGCTAAAATTCTCCAGTCCTGGGTACATCCTCGTAAATCTCCTCTGTACCCTCTCTAGTGCATTCACATCTTTCCTGTAATGAGTTGACCAGAACTGTACACAGTACTCAAGCTGCGGCCTAACTAGTGTTTTATACAGTTCCAGCATAACCTCCCTGCTCTTATATTCTATGCCCCGGCTAATAAAGGAAAGCATCCCGTTTGCCTTCTTAACCACCTTATCTACCTGTCCTGCTACCTTCAGGGATCTGTGAACATGCACTCAAAGGTCCCTCACTTCCTCTACACCTCTCAGTATCCTCCCATTTATTGTGTATTCCCTTGCCTTGTTTGCCTGCCAAAAATGCATTACCTCACACTTCTCTGGATTGAATTCCATTTGCCACTTTTCTGCCCACCTGACCAGTCCATTGATATCTTCCTGTAGTCTACAGCTTTCCTCCTCACTATCAACCACATGGCCAATTTTTGTAACATCTGCAAACTTTTTAATCGTGCCCCCCACATTTAAGTCCAAATCATTAATATATACCACAAAAAGCAAGAGAACTTGTACTGAGCCCTGCGGAACCCTACTGGAAACAGCCTTCTAGTCACAAAAACACCCGTCGACCATTACCCTTTGCTTCCTGCCACTGAGCCAATTTTGGATCCAACTCACTTTCCAGTGGATCCCATGGGCTTGTACTTTTTGAGCTGTCTGCCAAGTGGGACCTTGTCAAAAGCCTTGCTTAAATCCATGTCAGCTACATCAAATGCACTTCCCTCATCGACCCTCCTTGTTACCTCCTCAAAAAATTCAATCAAGTTAGTCAGACACGACCTTCCCTTAACAAATCCGTGCTGACTGTCCTTGATTACTCCGAGCCTTTCTAAGTGATGGTTTATCCTGTCCCTCAAAATTGATTCCAATAATTTGACTGGCCTATAATTACTCGGTCTATCCCTTGCTCCCTTTTTAAACAACGGTCGAACGTTCACAGTCCTCCAATCCTCCAGCATCGCGCCCGTATCCAGTGAGGATAGGAAAATGATGCTCAGAGCCTCCGTTATTTCCTCCCTTGCTTCTTTTAACAGCCTGGGATACATTTCATCTTATGTCTGTCTCCATCAGCAGCCTGAAAGGTGCCAGAGCCATAAAAATTAAGAGCCACCGTCACCTTGAGTGCCACAGGCAATGCTGTCCTTGCTCTGTTTTGAGGCTGCAGTTGTGTGCACTGGTCAGCGCTGAAGTTGAGGTAAGAGAATTGGTCCCTGAAGACCCTCCACAAATATGATCTCCTGCTGAGTGCCCTGCTCCTCCTCCTCCTCCCTCTTCGAACAGCTTGTCCTGCTCTGTGTGGCCACTCTTCATTCTCCCAGTCATGTTCAATTCCCAGAGGAAGCCCTACCAGGCCACCCATGCCTGGAAGCAACTTTTTTGGCACAATATTTTAAATGACACAAAGAATACAGCAAAACTAGCCAGACCACTCTCCCTGCAGAGAATTGAAACTTTATCCAAGTAGAGGAAACCTCCAAAAACATGTACAATTGCACCAGCAGCCAGAAGAAATAATCCAGCAACTAACTTGTAAGTACTTCATGATCCCTTTAAATAGCGCTGGTGGGGTGGGGGTCCATCACGCTCTTTAAGTCCTGTTCAGCTGTGCGAGGTTAAGACAGGTCGTTGGCTGGAGTGTGGAGTTCCAAAATAGCAACATTGCCTACAAATCAGCGTTGCACACTGATCTGTGACATAGTGTCCCTACTCCAGTCAAGCCACTCAGTTGTACAATCTCGCTACAAAAATCATAATAAGAATAAAACCGGACGGACCACCCGGCATCGGACCAATAGGCACCGGACATGGCAAAGGCAAACCAAGCCCAGTCGACCCTGCAAAGTCCTCCTCACTAACATCTGGGGACTTGTGCCAAAATTGGGAGAGCTGTCCCACAGGCTAGTCAAGCAACAGCCTGACATAGCCATACTCACAGAATCATACCTTTCAGCCAACATCCCAGACTCTTCCATCACCATCCCTGGGTATGTCCAGTCCCAACGGCAGGACAGACCCACCAGAGGTGGCGGTACAGTGATATACAGTCAGGAGGGAGTGGTCCTGGGAGTCCTCAACATTGATTCCGGACCCCATGAAACCTCATGGCATCAGGTCAAACGTGGGCAAGGAAACCTCCTACTGATTACCACCTACCACCCTCCCTCAGCTGATGAATCAGTCCTCCTCCATGTTGAGCACCACTTGGAGGAAGAACTGAGGGTAGCAAGGGCACAGAATGTACTCTGGGTGGGGGACTTCAATGTCCATCACCAAGAGTGACTCGGTAGCACCACTACTGACCGAGCTGGCCGAGTCCTGAAGGACATAGCTGCCAGACTGGGCCTGCGGCAGGTGGTGAGTGAACCAACACGAGGGAAAAACCTACCTGACCTCGTCCTCACCAATCTACCTGTCACAGATGGATTTGTCCATGACAGTATTGGTAGGAGTGACCACCGCACAGTGCTCGTGGAGACGAAGTCCCGTCTTCGCACTGAGGACACCATCCAACATGTTCTGTGGCATTACCACCGTGCTAAATGGGATGGATTTGGAACAGATCTAGCAGCTCAAAACTGGACATCCATGAGGTGCTGTGGGCCATCAGCAGCAGCAGAATTGTATTCCAGCACAATCTGTAACCTCATGGCCCGGCATATTTCTCACTCTACCATTACCAACAAGCCAGGGGATCAACCCTGGTTCAATGAGGAGTGTAGACGAGCATGCCAGGAGCAGCACCAGGCATACCTAAAAATGATGTACCAGCCTGGTGAAGCTACAACTCAGGACTACATGCATGCTAAACAGCGGAAGCAACATGCTATAGACAAAGCTAAGCGATTCCACAACCAACGGACCAGATCAAAGCTCTGCATCCTGCCACATCCAGTCGTGAATGGTGGTGGACAATTAAACAACTAACGGGAGGAATAGGCTCTGTAAATATCCCCATCCTCAATGATGGCAGAGTCCAGCACATGAGTACAAAAGACAAGGATGAAGCATTTGCAACCATCTTCAGCCAGAAGTGCCGAGTGGATGATCCATCTTGGCCTCCCCCTGATATCCCCACCATCACAGAAGCCAGTCTTCAGCCAATTTGATTCACTCCACATGATATCATGAAAAGGCAGAGTGCACTGGATGTAGCAAACATCATGGGCCCTGACAACATCCCAGCTGTAGTGCTTGTGCTCCAGAACTAGCTGCGCCTCCAGCCAAACTGTTCCAGTACAGCTACAACACTGGCATCTACCCGACAATGTGGAAAATTGCCCAGGTATGTCCTGTCCATAAAAAGCAGGACAAATCCAATCCGGCCAATTACCGTCCCATCAGTCTACTCTCAATCATCAGCAAAGTGATGGAAGGTGTCATCGACAGTGCTATCAAGCGCACTTACTCACCATAACCTGCTCACCGATACGCAGTTTTGGTTCCGCCAGGACCACTCGGCTCCAGACCTCATTACAGTCTTGGTCCAAACATGGATAAAAGAGCTGAATTCCAGAGGTGAGGTGGGAGTGACTGCCCTTGACATCAAGGCAGCATTTGACTGAATATGGCACCAAGGAGCCCTAGTAAAATTGAAGTCATTGGAAATCAGGGGGGAAACTCTCCAGTGGCTGGAGTCATACCTAACACAAAGGAAGATGGTAATGGTTGTTGGAGGCCAATCATCTCAGCCCCAGGACATTGTTGCGGGAGTTCCTCAGGGCAGTGTCCGTGGCCCAACCATCTTCAGCTGCTTCATCAATGACCTTCCCTCCATCATAAGGTCAGAAATGGGGATGTTCTCTGATGATTGTACAGTGTTCAGTTCCATTCGCAACCCCTCAAATAATAAAGCAGTCCGTGCCCGCATGCAGCACGGACAGCAACATCCAGGCTTGGGCTCATAAGTGGCAAGTAACATTTGCACCAGACAAATGCCAGGCAATGACCATCTCCAACAAGAGAGTCTAACCACCTCCCATTGACATTCAAAGGCATTACCATCGCCGAATCCCCCACTATCAACATCCTGGGGGTCACCATTGACCAGAAACTTAACTGTCCCAGCCACATAAATAGTGTGGCTACAAGAGCAGGTCAGAGGCTGGATATTCTGCGGTGAGTGACTCACCTCCTGACTCCCCAAAGCCTTTCCACCATCTACAAGGCACAAGTCAGGAGTGTAACGGAATACTCTCCACTTGCCTGGATGAGTGCAGCTCCAACAACACTCAAGAAGCTTGACACCATCCAGGACAAAGCAGCCCACTTGATTGGCACCCCGTTCACCACCCTAAACATTCTCTCCCTTCACCACCAGTGCACTGTGGCTGCAGTGTGTACCATCCACAGGATGCACTGCAGCAACTCGCCAAGGCTTCTTCGACAGCACCTCCCAAACCCGCGACCTCTAACACCTAGAAGGACAAGGGCAGCAGGCACATGGGAACAATACCACCTGCACGTTCCCCTCCAAGTCACACACCATCCTGACTTGGAAATATATCGCCGTTCCTTCATCGTCACTGGGTCAAAATCCTGGAACTCCCTACTTAAGATCATTCTGGGAGAACCTTCACCACGTGGACTGCAGCGGTTCAAGAAGGTGGCTCACCACCACCTTCTCAAGGGCAATTAGGGATGGGCAATAAATGCTGGCCTTGCCAGCGACGCCCACATCCCATAAATGAATAAAAAAAACTCTACATGGTGCCAGCGGTCGTTAGGTGCCCTTTACCAAGATGGCGTCCTGTGCACTTCACATCGGAAGTGTGTGCGCGCATCCTGGACACCCTTTTCGGAACTTAGGTGTCCGCATTGTGCCTGCAAAACGAGCGCTACAAGGCCCAATTTTACCCCTGCTATGTTTTTCTATGCTAGGCTTTTGAGGAGGCTAATCAGGATTCAATTTTTCAGCTGAAGGTCAGATTGTTTTCTCTTTTCTGTAATGCTATTTTGAGAAACTGGAAATTTAGATCTGGATACACTGTTGATGAAAATACTCTGTGTATTAGAGCTAATGTATGTGCTAAGTGTGCATTACTGTGTAGTAATTTGTTGGATTAGTATTAAATGAGCATCATCGCATTTCTGGCCAAGCTACAAAAATTCCTCCGGGGATCGAACCAATTTAACACACATTAATACACGGACTCGATATTAATGGTTTTTTGGCTTGTTAAACACCAATTGATAAGGTGAATATACAAATTTGCACATTTGCCTTCTATCCTACATCATGTTAACAAAGCCTTCATTGAGCCAGCCAAGAAAGTCAGCAGAGATTCAACACAGAGCACAACACGACACATTATAATGAACAACTTAGCTGTTTCAGTTCACATAGCAGCATTGGTGCCTTTGTAGGTCTCACTTGGCTGAACATGGAGGATGATTAGCAAAGAAGGGCCAGAGGGGCCTAAGACCATGGTAGGAGGGCCACCAGGAACATGTCTATGCCAGTGACAAAGTTATCTTAATCTCACTGATCATTAATGGTTAAGGAAGTTATGTCTCACAAAGTGAACCACAGATGAATTGTGTTATCTCCTGGCACCAGATCTGCAACCAAGCACACTGCCAATAGTAGTAAAAATGAGGTCATCATCATCATTATTTTTTTTCCTGTACCGTTGAGGCATATAAAGTAGTAACCAATCGATTGCATCTTATTCTGTCTTGGCCTGCATCCATGGCTATTGTGTTGCATAGAATTCCTCTCGACTGGCTTCTAGTGGCTTCCATTTCTATGTTTGCTTATGGATCCTGGTGTCAGGTATTCTTAGAATGTGACCAGTATAGGTCCATCTTCTCTCCTGGACTGTTATAGTCAGTGGTGGCATCTATGTCCTCTGAAGTGCACTTTCATTGATCACTTTGTTAAACTATCTGATGTTAAAAAGCCGTCACAAGCACCTACACTTGAAGCTGTTGAGCTTCTTTTGGATGATTTTGTTGCACCACCATGTTTCTGATCCATACAGTCAGCACATTGATTTTAAAAATTCACAACCGGGTTCATTGGCTTTATAAGTAGAGGCAGAGTGGACAAAAGCAAGGAAGTCATGGTAAACCTTTGTAAATCGCTGGTTAGGCCCCAACTGGAGTATTGTGTCCAATTGTGGGCACCAACTTTTAGGAAGAATATCAAGGCCTTGGAGAGGGTGAAGAGGAGGTTTACTAGAATGGTACCAGGGATGAGGGACTTCAGTTATGTGGAAAGACTTGATAAGCTGGGATTGTTCTCCTTTGAGCAGGGAAGATTGAGGGGAGATTTGATAGAGGTGTTCAAAGTTATGATGTGGAGATGCCGGTGATGGACTAGGGTGGACAAATGTAAGGAATCTTACAACACCAGGTTATAGTCCAACAAATTTATTTTAAAATCACAAGCTTTCGGAGATTATCTCCTTCGTCAGATGAATGAATGAAAAGGTTCTCAAATCGCATATCTTATACGATGTTGGGACAGCATCACACCAATCAAAAGGTGTCGTTGTTATTCAAACAGGCCAGTCACGGAGAACAGCACGTCCCAGTACACTCGATATACATTGTGTCTTTTACACAGGCAGGCAGAAAGAAACTCAAAATGGCAGAGAGAGAGAGAGAGAGAATTTTAAAAAACATATAAATTTTTTCCCCCTTTTTGCTGGTGGGGTTACGTGTAGCGTGACATGAACCCAAGATCCCGGTTGAGGCCGTCCTCATGGGTGCGGAACTTGGCTATCAACTTCTGCTCGACGATTTTGCGTTGTCGTGTGTCTCGAAGGCCGCCTTGGAGAACGCTTACCCGAAGATCGGTGGCTGAATGTCCTTGACTGCTAAAGTGTTCCCCGACTGGGAGGGAACCCTCCTGTTTGGCGATTGTTGCGCGGTGTCCGTTCATCCGTTGTCGCAGCGTCTGCATGGTCTCGCCAATGTACCATGCTCCGGGGCATCCTTTCCTGCAACGTATGAGGTAAACAACGTTGGCCGAGTCACAGGAGTATGAACCATGTACCTGGTGGGTGGTGTCCTCTCGTGTGATGGTGGTATCCGTGTCGATGATCTGGCAAGTCTTGCAGAGGTTGCCGTGGCAGGGTTGTGTGGTGTCGTGGACGCTGTTCTCCTGAAAACTGGGTAACTTGCTGCGAACGATGGTCTGTTTGAGGTTGGGTGGCTGTTTAAAGGCGAGCAGTGGAGGCGTGGGGATGGCCTTAGCGAGGTGTTCGTCGTCATCGATGACATGTTGAAGGCTGCGGAGAACATGGTGTAGTTTCTCCGCTCCAGGGAAGTACTGGACGACGAAGGGTACCCTGTTGGTTGCGTCCCGTGTTATGAGGAGTTTTGACAGAGTAGATAGGAAGAAACTATTTCTACTGGCAGGAGGATCGGTAGCCAGAGGACACAGATTTAAGTTAATTGGCAAAAGAACCAGGGTGGTGATGAGGAGAAATCACTAGCCTGGCTGCTCAATTTTAATTCAGTTCAGTTTTTAATTGACTGCTAGATTTTATTTGTTTTTTTATAGTTATTTTGCCAACCACAAATAGCATTCCATTGCTAAAGGTGTAAGAAAGACCGTTTCATACAAAAACCTTGTTACCTAATGAACTGTGTAAGGAATTCATAACTAAAAGAATATTTTAACCCCTTATGGACTGAATCTACCTTTATACTTTTATTGAAATCAATCATCTGATCCCTTATTCCTTGCAGGAAGCTGCACTCAAAGGAAGTGTGGGTCAGAGAATCGGTGCTATGGTGTTGTAGTCCTTTCTCTGACTTAAACACCCTTTGACCATGCTGGGTGTCACTACTTCTGTGTATTATCTCACTGGTAAATAAATCTGACTATTAGTTTAGCCTGATAGCATTGGTTGGACAGTGTGGCATTCCAACTGTTACAAGTTTTGGATCTGCTGTAGTTATTCTCTCAGGTGCAATGGTGCTAGTCACTCCCATAAGCGGTCTAGGAGTCTTACATTCAGTAGTGTGTCCATACTACGCAATATGTAATCGTACGATAATGTAACCCAGGGGTATAACAATACAACCCCTTGTAATCTTAACTGGATGTCGTGTCTTTCACGTGAGTCCTCATATGAGCTTTTCCAATCTTTCCAAAGGCAGATGGAAACATTTTAATGATTTGAGGCCAGATATAAAGCTGCTTTATTTTGCTGACAGCAAATGAACATACAGAGTAACATTTTCAATCAAATCTCACTTTGATTCAACTAACTACAGAAACCTCCTTGAGGATAATAAAAATATGCTACACCATGCCTAATAGTGGGCTCGCTTAACTTTTCGTGGTCACCCTTCTGTTTCAGACCAAGTCTCAGCTTGAGCGGAGTGAGTTTCCCCACCAGGCTATGGTTCCTCCAAAGACCTGGCTGGTTGACAGACTGCTCAAGTGTCTCTTTGTCCTTTTCTCTGCGATGCCAGGCAGTGGGCGGGCAATCCTTCTGACTTCTTCCCCATCCAGTGATTCACCAGTAAGCTGGCAACTTCTCCTACCCCTTTAGGGTATAAGTTCAAAGACAACATCTCCTGCTATACTCAAAATGGTGGCCGTTCTGGCTGAATGGGCCTGGAATAGGCCAATTAACCTCACTGTCTCAGTTTGAAGTAGATGATAAGCTGCAACATTTCACAAGCTGCCTCACCTAGCTTTAATATGCAATTTCAATGCCTGCAGCCTGTGGCTTTTTTAAAACCTGTGTGACCTAGAGTATGGTAGCCTAATGGTTATGGTACTGGACTAGCAAACCAGAAGTTGTGAAATTTAATTCAATAAATCTGGTGAAATTGTCAGAAAAATTGACCATGAAAGCTACTGGATTATTGTAAATGCTCAACTGGCTCACTATTGTCCTTCAAGGGAGGGAACCTGCCACCACGACCTGGTGTGCCCTACCTACATGCGACTCCAGTCCCGCACTATGCGGTTGACTCTTAATGCCCGCTGAAGTGGCCTAGCAAGGCACTTCTCGAGACAACTAGGGATGGGCAACAAGTACAGCCTTGCCAGTCTCACCCTGAGAACAACTTATTTAAAAATCACTTTGTTTTAAAACATATACTTAAACATAACTCATTCCCAAATCCTTTCCATGAAGAAAAAAATGATCAAAAATCCCAAAATGTGACACCGTGTTTATTTTTATTGTACAGGGTAATGATTACAGTAATAAATCTATTCTTGGCATCTTGTTATTATAATATTGTTTCAGGGTCATTGAGGGAATGATCCCTGCACCAGAACGAGTAGGCCTCAGGCCTTATTTAATGAGACCAGCGAGCTGCGGATGCCTGCTACGTACCTAGGCAGCTTGCCGGCAAAGCGGATTTAACTTTCGGGCCACTGCATCGCCGGCAGCGGACTTCAGGTAGTTCTTGGGAGGGGGGAAGGAGATGATCGGGAGGGAGGAAGGTGATCGGAAGGGGGCCAAGCAGAAGTCGGCAACAGTCTTTTGGACTGCTGTCGGCCACTGCTCAGCTCCCTCCCGATTGCCTCTCCAACCCCCTGGACTCTATTTACGACCTTGGCTCGCCGGTAATAAACTAATGAGGCCAGCGGATCAACTTCCCGTGGTTCTGCCACCTGCCTCATTAGCGCATGCAGCATACGCAGCACCAGGATCGTGCCCCGCAGCTGTTCAAGAAGGCCCACTGTTACCATGGGAAACTAGGGATGGACAATAAATGCGGCCCAGCCAGCATCGCCCACATCCCAAGATCAAATTTTAAAAATCTCAGTTCGAGTGATACAATATTTTTTAAGTGGCGTTCTTGTCGGGCAAATTATCCACGATGGCAATGTGCCGGTTTAGTGAACAGCAGATGAATGTAACAATGGACAATGTCAGGGGAATTTTTCTTCTGTCTGTTATTTGTAGTGAAATCATAAATACATGTATAAAGTAATCCTATAAATAGTGTTCAGAGGATCTCTTCTCTCAGAATGAAATACTTGTACCCATGATTATTTTATATTTAATCAAAAAATACAAGATGAAAGTTTTAAAACTCCACTGTAAAAGTTCATGCTGCAGCTCCAACTTAGCACTGTGACCCATGGCCCAGCTGGAATTAGAGTTCTCAGAACAGAATATTCGAGGAATTGAGGCTGCCAGAAAACTCTCCAGCGAGGTAATGGCATATCTTTAGAATAATTTAAAGGTGGCCTAACAGCGGAATGAGTACTGATTACAATGTGCCTTTCCAACCAGATGGTCATGGGTCAGAGCTTATTAATTGAACTTGCCTGCCAGAGTTGGGATCAATCCATCAGTTCTTTACAGAACCACTATGTGGAGCACTATACAAGGGCAGAAAATTCCATTTCACAGTGGGAGAAGCAGGACTTTTTCCATCTCACCACTACAAGATTACCTCCTGCTGGACAAGTACGGAGCGATATTTGTGAAGCAAGAAGATTCTGAGAAGAAATGTTTAAAAATTGCCTTACCAAACATTCACATTATTCCACTATCGTGTCAGTTACTTGCTTTTTGTTCTTTTTGTTTTCATTTTATTTTCAAAACGATTTCCTGATGAGGATTGTGGGAGGCAGACAATCTATGGAACACTGCAAATTTCTGACATTCATCTGGCTAAAACAAAAAAAGAGGAAATATCAGCTTTAGACTGTTAGTGTTTGGTTTGTTATCCTGCAGATGTCAGTTCTAAGCACAAATATATAGTGTCATAAAACATTCTGATATATTCTTTTATATGGTGGCCAGTATATGATTTCTGGTCTGTTTCAGTTCAAGGTCATGCAAAATAAATTTCATGTGCTGCAGAGATAACACATTTTGTTTTTTTACTTTATTTTTATCCCTGGTTTCTCCCTTCATCTCCCAGCAAGAACAATAAAAAAAGAACTGCAAGTACTCATTTTATTCCGACATTTCAGTTCTGCGATGATATTCCCTTTTCGGCATTTCTATTGAATTCTATTTGCTGATGTTGCACAGTTAGATATAAATTACCCCTATCCCACTGCACCCCCCCCAAAAAAATGTTATTTGTCAGCAATTTATGACATAGGCTGTTAAAATTTCGATCATTAAGGGTGTTTTTTTATTTCCAATTTAAAAACTCTTTTTTTTCTCAAGTTCCATTTTTTGTCATCAAAAAAACAGGAGAAAATTGCAGGAGGGGGAAGAAGGAGTTTTATTTGGTCAGTTATTTTTCAGCACATCAGTAGATTGTAGCAGAAGTCATTTGGTCTGTATAGGGAGGGAAAACAATACATCCGTATTCTTTTGTTCAGCAGTGGTGTTCCAGTGGGATGAAATTTCTACCCACAGCTGTGACCTCACCATAACCCTGACCCATGTTTTTGGGTCGGAGGTCATCTCGCATGCAGAGTGGGCACCAGGCAGGGATTGCCGCCACCAGGAGGAAGCATGACGTGCAGAAGCAGGAAAATCTGTCGGTGCTGCACCAGAAGAGGCAGGGGTGGCATTGACTCAAAAGATTGGAAGAGATGTCCCACTGAAGGCCTCAGCTGAGACTGGGGTCTTCAGCAAGTAAGTGCTGGGGACAGAATGGAGGGGGTGGAGACTGCTACAAGGTCACCTCTCTCCTTGGGGACAGCTCAGGTCCACTACCATCGATTCCCAGGGCCTTTCGCCTACCTTTCACATGGCAGCCCCGAGAAGCGGCAGTAAGTGGGGCGGATGGGAGGGAAATCCTCCGGCGATCTGGGTCCCAATCCCCTGCCACCATTTTCATGTAGCGGGTGTGGATGGAGCCAACAGTGGGCCCAGTGGGTGCAGGGACAGGGAATGCAAGTCGGGTGGTGTGGCAACCATAGGCCTCACCACCTGAATTTTTGCTCATTCTCTACCAGTATGGTGGTTCAGTGGGCCAGCGAAATAACTTTGTAAGCTTTAAATGGCTGTAGCTTTAGTTACTGCTGGAGATATACTTATTTTGGACCAATTACTGCAGAAAAATAGAGGAGCTGAAAAAACAGAGGAGCCGATTTTCCTTACCTTTAGGCTTGGAGAACGCCCATTCCCTGGGTGCAAAGGTCAGAAAAAATGGGGTGGACACCTGCATTGCATGGTCTCTACCCCCTTTACATTGCCCCAGGAATCCTAGGGATGGACCCAAAAGTGTTATAAACAGATGTTAGAGTGCAAGAGTAAAGAAGTAATAAGTTTAGTTAGGCTACTGTTTGGGCACCCCATTACAGAAAGGACATTAAAGCCATAGACAGTGTACAGAGTAGATTCACCAGGATGATACCGGGGATGGGAAACTATAATTACGAGAAGAGACTTGAGATACTGTAGAAAGCCTAGAAGCATAGAAAGAGCAGAGATGAAATTAAAAAGAAAATTAGGAAAGCAAAGAGAGGACATGAAAGAATACTGGTAAGTAAAATCGAGGAAAACCCAAAGATGTTTTATAAATACATAAAGCGCAAGAGGATAACTAAGGAAAGAGTAGGGCCTATTGGAGACCAAAAAGGTAACCTATGTGTGGAGGCAGAAGATGTGGGTACGGTTCTTAATAAATAATTTGCGTCTGTCCTCATAAAAGAGGGGGACAATGCAGACATTGTGGCTAAGGAAGAGTGTGAAACATGAATGGGATAAACATAGTGAGAGAGGAAGTATTAAGGGGTTTAACATCCTTGAAAGTAGATAAATCACCAGGCCAGGATGAAATGTATCCCAGGCTGTTAAGAGAAGCAAAGGAGGAAATAGCGGAGGTTCTGACCATTTTCCAATCCTCTCTGGCTACAGGCATGGTGCTGGAGGATTGGAGGACTGCTAACGTTGTACCATTGTTTAAAAAAGGAGAAAGGGATAGACCGAGTAATTACAAGCCAGTCAGCCTAACCTCGGTGGTGGACAAATTATTGGAAACAATTCTGAGGGACAGTATAAATCATCATTTTGAAAGGCACGGATTATCAAGGACAGTCAGCATGGATTTGTTAAGGGAAGATTGTGGCTGACTAACTTGATTGAATTTTTTGAGGAGGTAAGCAAGAGGGTCGATGAGGGTAGCATGTTTGATGTAGTCCACATGGATTTTAGCAAGGATTTTGACAAGGTCCCACATGGCAGACTGGTCAAAAAAGTAAAAGCCCGCGTGATCCAAAATTGGCTCAGTGGCAGGAAGCAAAGGGTAATGGTCGACGAGTGTTTTTGTGACTGGAAGGCTGTTTACAGTGGGGTTCCGCAAGGCTCAATACTAGGTCCCTTGCTTTTTGTGGTATATAGCAATGATTTGGACTTAAATGTGGGGGGCACGATTAAGAAGTTTGCAGATGATACAAAAATTGGCCGTGTAGTTGATAGTGAGGAGGAAAACTGTAGTCTGCAGGAAGATATTAATGGACTAGTCAGGTGAGCAGAAAAGTGGCAAATGGACTCAATCCGGAGAAGTGTGAGGTAATGCATTTGGGGAGGGCAAACAAAGCAAGGGAATACACAATAAATGGGAAGATTCTGAGAGGTATAGGGGAACAGAGGGACCTTGGAGTGCATGTCCACAGACTCCTGAAGGTAGCAGGACAGGTAGATAAGGTAGTTAAAAAGGAATACGGGATACTTTCCTTTATTAGCTGAGGTATAGAATATAGGATCAGAGAGGTTATGCTAGAACTGTATAAAACACTAGTTAGGCCGCAGCTTGAGTACTGTGTATAATTCTGATCACCACATTACAGGAAAGATGTGATTGCACTAAAGAGGGTGCAGAGGAGATTTACGAGGATTTTGCCAGGACTGGAGAATTTTAGCTATGGGGAAAGATTAGATATGCTGGGGTTGTTTTCTTTGGAACAGAGGAGGCTGAGGGGAGATTTAATTGAGGTGTATAAAATTATGAGGGGCCTAGATAGAGTGAATATGAAGGATCTATTTCCCTTTGCAGAGGGGTCAATAACCAAAGGGCATAGATTTGAAGTAATTGGTAGAAGGATTAGAGGGGAGCTGAGGAAAATGTTTTCACCCAGAGGGTGGTGGGGGTCTGGAACTCACTGCCTCGAAGGGTGATAGAGGCAGAAACCCTCAACTCATTTAAAAGGTACTTGGATATGCACCTGAAGTGCCGCATCCTACATGGCTACGGACCAAGTGCTGGAAAATGGGATTAGGCTGGATGGCCCTTTTTCAGCTGGCACAGACACGATGGGCTGAATGGCCTCCTTCTGTGCCGTAAATTTCTATGATTCTTTGATTCTATGATTCTACACTGTGACTATTTGCACAGAAATAATGGTGAGTGCTGTTAGGCTCACTGTTATTTTCAGAGCAAAATCCAAACCAATGTGAAGAAATGTGTGAGCAGAAAGGAAGAATTCATGATAGCAATAGTTGGTACAGTGCGTAGATATGAGCTGGCATGGTCCCTCTTTGCCCCTTCTGGTGAGCTGATTGAGTTTCTTTCAACACGTCCTCTAAACAATGCTACTTGCAATGATGGAAGCTGCCATCTCCAACTTGCTGACCCAACTGCCATCTCGCAGAAAGAGGACCTCCCCTGAGCTGCAACTGCTGCAGCAAGTTTTCTGTTGCTTCCTCGTCAAAGAAGAGGGCCCTGGTTCTCTCAAGACTGGTGCCAGACATTCACCTGAACAGTGCAGCTAACAACTAAACGGCGATTTCCCCTTTAAGCTGCTGCAAGTCTTTAAGGCTTGTAGAAGCGCACAAATTCCCTCCTTCTATTGGGCGTGTCTCCAATCCCAGGTGCTAGACCCACCATATGGAAATCACCATGAAATGCAGGCAAGTTCAGTTGCCTTGCTCTCGGATGCATGTTGGCAGTGCACCACCTGACAGAGGGGGGAGGAGGTCTTTTTCAATCGGTGTTTTTATTCATCTTTTTAAATTAATTTCTTTTTTAAATCCCACTCCTCCTTATTGCACAAACTACTCCCCAACCAAAGAAGTGCGTAAGAAGAAATAAAAATATTTCCACAGGTATATATTGTAAAAGCGTCCACTGATTTTCTTGGGGCGGAGAAATTCTCATTGAAATTATGTTTTGAAGTTGAAAACCTACTAAAAAAAATTTCAACCAGAAACGCATCTAATAAATAGCGCAGCTCACAAGTTATCCTGTTAGCCTCACTTGTGCAGATACTTATCATCTGTCATGGCTGCTCAGGGTGCATTAATGATGTTATAGTGCAGTGATTACACATACGTTCTGTAGAATCCATTGTTAGTACAAAGACTCAAACTGCAAGAGGTATTTGTAAAATCAGAAAGTATTCAAATTTAGAAATACTATGACAACAGTTTAATTAGAAACATCGGGGGTGAAGTTGATCTTTGGTGTTAGCACAGAGCGGGGCGATAGCGACTCAGCAGTCCATTTTTATACCGTGCCCGGTTTGTTTCCCATTGAAGTCAATGGAAAAGAAAATGGACCGTGGTGTAAAATAGGCCGATGATTTGCTATCACCCGTTTTGCGCTACTGCCGAAGACCAATTTCACCCCCAATGGGAGGTGGCACAAATTATTATTCATTTATGAAATCTAATCTTGCTGTGATCACAGCCATCCTGATGTAAGTTCAAGTTATTAAGTTCAAGAACGTCATGCAGATATAAATGATGAGGAGTAATTAACAAATTGCTGGGGACCAAGCAAACTAGACCCGTGGTGTTCTCTTAATAAATTCGTTACTTTTTTTTATTCATTCAAGGGATGTGGGCATCGCTGGCAAGGCCAGCGTTTATTGCCCATCCCTAACCAGCATCAGTCTCATTATACTGCCTTTGAGCTTTTCAGCAGGTCTTAAAAGAAAATGTAATTTGTCAACTTGGTGAAGGTTCATTTGAAAGTTAAAAGTTTATATTTAAAAATGCTAAACTAAGATGTATTCAAATCTTTCTCCAAAACAGTGGTCACATCAGAGATGGTTGCACAATGCTTTCTGAAGTAGCCTTCCTGCCACATTTTACATAAGCTCTGAGCAATGCACAGTATGAGGAATGAGAAGTGTGCTGATCAATAAGAGTATTCAGTGAAATACAAAAGCTGTACCTGTGTAAACTTTGATGAAAATATTTTCTGTGCATCGGTTGGTCTTTCATTCCAAAAGAAATATCTTTCCTTTGCAAAGATTCTTTATTTTTTCAGTGTCCAGTTATTTAATAATTACCTTACTTTGCAACCTATTGAAATTATTCATTTAAAAGTACTTGGATAGGAAAGACCTTTTGGATTGAAAGGCCAACCAATACACAGATAATATTTTCATCAAAGTTTCCTATAAAGTCACATTCCAAGATGTTAATGTCTTCATCAGATCTTTAAATATTTGTTAAAATTCAGGTAATTACATCACTGCGCAATTTGTGTTATCTGTGATTTCAATTTGATAGTTTGAAATTAAAGACACTGAGAAGAGCAGATGGCAGAATAGACTGATGAACCACTCTCAGGAACAGTAAATTAACACAGTAAGATTAGAATGCTGCACTCTGCTGTGAAAATGGAAACAGTCATCTAATCTGTGTGAGTTTAGAATTAAAATCATCGGAATTTCCAATCAAATTGAGTAAGTATGTCACAACTGGAACTCTAAGGCTCTACAAACATAAAACTGTAAAACCGATATCAGAGAAGTCAAAAAACTTTAGAAAATTTATGATTCTATTTTGATGAAAATTAAATCAGTTCCAGATGAGATGATTTCTGCAATAACATTTCTTTTTAAATCTCCATTTTAAAGTCTCTTTCAGCTCCACCCTGCACCTTGCACTCTTCTTATTTTCACACTTACCCCCCGTCCCCGTCCCCCCCCCCCCCCCGAGTCTTTCCTTCCTCTGCCAATTGGCAGGCTTTTAATGCCCAATAGTGGTAATAGCATCACCTAAACACTACTTTTAAAAAAATTATCTCATCTTCTCTCCTCTCTTTACAATTTTGGTACTGTCCTGCACTATAGGTCTTGGCTTTTCACCTGAAAATAAAAAAGGTTCTCTGATCCCAATCACAAGCTGATGACCAGCACAGTTGATAGCCCACTCAAGTCCGCCTCCAAGAGTTGAGCACCAGTTAACTGCAGTGATGTCCTTCGATTTTCCCTCCCTCTCAGTGCGGAGGTGTCTGGCTTCTGCTCTGTTTT
Source organism: Heptranchias perlo (assembly GCF_035084215.1). Taxonomy (NCBI): domain Eukaryota; kingdom Metazoa; phylum Chordata; class Chondrichthyes; order Hexanchiformes; family Hexanchidae; genus Heptranchias; species Heptranchias perlo. Next base: position 95,709,833 of record NC_090329.1, on the reverse strand, counting down.
CCTCCAAAGTCAGAAATTTGCCACGTTGAGTACTGCAAGCCATAGATACTATCAGCCTGGACTTTGAATCCGAGACTTGGGTATGTCACCATCCCTATAAAATCATATTTTAAAAACATGAGGTGCAAATAGTTAGAATATGAATAATAAGCAACATTCCTTCATCAATTACAGCAAATCTCCACCCGATCAGAATGTTTAACTTGATATAGTGCCGGCCATATCATCAGCAGAACGTTACAGCTGTACCTTCTCATGCGCTTGTAATGTCATGTTTGTTACTTAGTTAAAATTGTGACTAATCCAGGAACTACAACTAATCCAGCTAAACCAGATGCTTCTTCTATTTATACTTCAACTGTTTATCTTAACCGCTGTCATTGTAAGGAGAAAAAATAAATAAACAGCAATTCCAGTATAAACTTCAAAGGTGTTTTCTGGCTTCTAGTGAAACGTTGGAATTTTTGAATTGAACCTTCACCGAGAAAACCATAACTTACCCACAAACCACTCCAGTGGGTTTGCTGAAACCCAGGAAGTTGCAAAGTAGTCAATGTGCCGTTCTGACCGAGTATTCACTGTAACAATTCACACATCATTTGCAACAATTGGCTACAACATTTTAACTCAACATTGTGGATTGTTCACCACTGGAAACTTTGCTCGCAGTCGGTTTTCTGATATCAGTAAATAAGCACTGCACAGTGTTCAGTACAGCAACAAAGGAAAAGATATGAGAGCTATTTACAAACATAGCCTATCAAGGCAGCAGGGAAGAGGTGGCTTCACTGCTACAATGAAAATTTAGTATGAGCCATCGCAGCACACTGTGGTCTATAAGTTAACTCCCAAAACCATTTACTACAGCATTTGTGGTGCTGTATGGGTCTAACCTCTATAGTAGGGCAAGGATTAATGTTGTAAGAATTAACCTAGATTTTCTGGTCAGGTGCAGGCTCAACTAGAAGTTCAGCAATGTGGGAAGAACACCTGCCCGATCTTTGCTGTGTTTTAGCATGGGTCGGCTCCCTGCATCGAAAACTCCTGTAGTTTGGAGCTTGCTTGTTGGTGAGTGGAGAATCCAGTGCTTCTGCAGCACTTAAAGACCTGGAGAAACTTAAAGGAGCGGCAACGGCGATTGCACACTTTGAAAAATAGCACAGTAATTCAGACAAAAATGTCTTTAAAGAATGCAAAATGGCAGAGAAAATGTGGTTCTTTGATGGAGCCATAGAAATTCTCCAGCATAAGGTTTATCAGAGCAGTGGACTCTATTTACCAATGAAATTAGCAGATCCCCAAGGCAGCAGGTATGGGAGAATGGGAGAAGATGGTGATTAACATCAATGTCACCTCTGCCATTCTACGCACATAAAAGTAGTGCTGCAATAAGTTTAATGACCTTACAAGTCAGCCAAGATAGGAGATCGCATCATTGAGTTCCATTAATGCAGTAAACTCAGTATGTAATTTCCTCCCCCTCACATTGTGTTAAAGTGCTTTCAATGCTTACTGTACAGCAGGGTTCACTTTGAACCCCAACCTTCACCTGGAAGTGTTCCGTTTCACATCTTTATGTGCATTCAGCCCAAAATGATCATCCTATCGAATGCAACTACATGATGCACACGTGTCTTGACAGCCACTGTGGCCTGCACTGAGGTATTGCTCAATGTATGTTGTCATGGCATTGGGAATTTCTCACCTATTGTACTCTGGTTGCAAACAAAGACGGCTCATATTAAAAAGAAAAGCATAAGAACGGAAGGAAGACCCCCAAACATATGACCATTAACCCCAAAGAGGAGGAAGTCCTGTCAATTCTTTGTAGAGATTATATAAAGGGTGTTGGAAATGGCGGTGCGGGGTTGGAGAACTGCTGCTGGCTGTGGGGTAGTGCAAACATCCTCCCTGATCTTTCTTCTCTTCCTTTTCTCTAATTCACTCATCTGAACCAAAGCATATACTGAATCATTCTTGTACTGAAAACCATGAGTGAAGGCTGCTCATAAGGACACCATTATAACCTTTGTTTTCTTGTGTTTCTCTAGATGCCCCACAGGAAGAGAACCAGCACCCGTTGTATCCAGCCATAGCAACACTTCACAGAACACACCGTCATCCACTTTACCCCTCCCAATATATCCACTCTCAGAGGATTTTAGAAAGTGAGTTGGAGAGGAGAACACTCAGTGACAGTGAGCAGGAGCAGAACTGGTAAGCCCAGGGATTGGGACCTTATGGAACTTGAATTTAAAAGGATGTTTTTGGAGCATCGAATATTGATGCAGTCTTTGAGAATTGTGCTAAGCAGTATTCTACAGATGATGAAATTTATTAGACATGTGTGCAGGCTTGCAAACAGTTTCACAAACTGCAGTCTAACATGTGGCAGTTCCAAGGACATCTGTAAAGGAGCCCCTCCTCCCGTGCCAGAAACTCTTAAGGGCAGTTGATGCTTCTTCCTTTGATGCTCAGACTGCTGCCAAAGAAGCCTAGAGTTCCAGAATGGTTTAGGCTATATCTTCTGGCTTCAGTCAGAGCCAAGAATGTCCTGAGGGAACCATGAAATAGGGACTTACAGACCCCATTGTTGTCATTAGGTTTGCTGTCATGCTTATAAGTGCCTATTGTGAGCCAGTGCCCAGTAACAGCAACATTGCTGCAATGGGCACAGGTGATGGTGCTGTCTCTTACGATAGTCACAAACTGGACCTTTCCTACAAGCCTCTATGGTGCCACTACATGTCTCAGAAAGCATGTAGGGCCAGGGTCAGCACCGCCACCCCCCCCCCCAAATAGTTGTGGACTGATGCAGTCTGCAGGTGCTCCATCTCAGACCGCAGTTGCTGGGGGGAGTGGAGACCATTTCATCCCAAGAGGATCGGAGCAACCAACCACCTCACGTACTCCTGCCCCTGGCTTAGCACCTAGGTCAGGATGCCCAAGCTATGGTCCAGATATGGCCTGTGAGCTTAGGCTGTCTGACCTGCATACATGCAGTGTGGCACCTGGATCCTCCCTCCATCAACGCAATTCAAGGCGCCCTCCACTCCACCCCTCCCTCCTCAATGCTGTTGCTGCTTCTTACTTACAATTATTGGGCCAGATTGTGCTGTGAGCAGCAGACGAAAGGCACCCACCATTCATTAGACTTGCACTTGCCCATAGACATTCTATATGGTTTCGCACGGCAAGTTGCTGTCAGCGGGACATCCAAACAGCGCGATGCCCTCTTTAGGGCATCTGGGACCTGAACAGGGCAAGCAACTGTGTATCTCCTTCACCAATCAGATTGAAGAATCGTTAATCCTTACCTAAGAAAGGATATACTTGCCAAAGAGGGAGTGCAGCGAAGGTTCACCAGACTGATTCCTGGGATGGCAGGACTGTCGTATGAGGAGAGATTGGATCGACTCGGCCTGTATTCACTCGAGTTTAGAAGAATGAGAGGGGATCTCACTGAAATGTATAAAATTCTGACAGGGCTAGACAGACTGAATGCAGGGAGGATGTTTCCCCAGGCTGGGGGGGGTCCAGAACGAGGGGTCACAGTCTCAGGATACAGGGTTCGACTGAGATGAAGAGAAATTTCTTCACTCAGAGGGTGGTGAACCTGTGGAATTTTCTACCACAGAAGGCTGTGGAGGCCAAGTCACTGAATATATTTAAGAAGGAGATAGATAGATTTCTAGACACAGAAGGTTTCAAGCGGTATGAGGAGAGAGCGGGAATATGGCATTGAGATAGAGGATCAGCCATGATCATATTGAATGCGGAGCAGGCTCGAAGGGCCGAATGGCCTACTCCTGCTCCTATTTTCTATGTTTCTAATGAGCAGCGCAGAGACTGAATCAGGAAGTGTCTGTTAGAATAATGAATTTAATGTCATATCAGGTACAGAAAACAAAATAAAGAGAGGGAAAGAAAGATTGGATTAAGGGAGGGAGATAAAAGAGACAGAAAGTAAAAATAAAACATTTAAAAAAATCTCCAATAATTAAAAGCTGAAGGAATCAGACTCCACAGTTGTAAAAGTTAATTTTCAGTGCCAGAGAGGTTGTTTGGCAGTAATTAAGACTTACCACGTCGTTAAAAGGGTATTTAGACTGGACTGGACAAGCCCTAACTTTTTTGTGGTGAGTTTAGTCCGTATCTACCATGTCAGCACAGGAACTTCACGCCATTCAATGCATTTGAATGGGGAGCCAGACGGCAAGGTGCCGTTTTCACACAGCGTACAGAGGAGCAGCATAGTCTCGGACAGCAGCTTCCGGATTTTCACGTTTAACTGCCTATCTCCGCTCGCCGGCAGTTGCTGTCCAATTTGCGCATAAATAATGGCGAGCGTTGTTAGCCTCACCGTTACTTTCACAGCAAAATCTGGGCCAATATGAGAACAGCTTGCAGCGGCATGTAATCACAGGAGCAACAACACTGCGGGGGAAGGAGCCAAGAGCCGTACTGAAGGCCGAGGAGTCTGGGCTCGTGCTGAGGGCGAGAGAGTGACAGCATAAAATTGGAAGGAGAGGACAAAAGTACAGCATGAAAGTGCAGGGGGTGAGACTCCAGTACCAGCATAAAGTGGGGAGGAATGGGAGGGAGAGGAAGTATTACCTTGAAATGGGGAAAGGCAGGAGAAAAGTACCAAAGCACCAAAAGAATGTGAAAAGAGTAACAAACCTTAGGCCATCTGTGGACCAAGGGCTCTATAATGGGAAGCTGAGTGGCCCAGAAAGAGAAAAAGATTGGACAGCCCTGACCTAATTGAATGTTAGATTATGTGGAAGAGGAGAGACGTCACCCACTATCACTAAGGGAAGCATCAGAGAACCAAACAGTAGACACTCACAAATATCAGACGTGGGATTATCAAAACATTGGTTGCACTGCAGCTGAACTGTGTGCAGAAAGTGTTCTTTCTAATAGTTTGCATCAAGTTTCAGAGCTGGCAGGAATAGGGGTTTGGGGAGTTGAGTGGGAGAGCTAAGGCATGGTAGGTGAAGGCAGATTAATGGAAGACTTGGTAAAGATATAGACCAGACTATTAATGCAGTGGGCAGATTTTCATGTTATTAGAAGGTTTCCTTTATGAGAGCTTACAGCTGGGAGTGGACACTCTTCAGGCATTTATTGCTGGTTCCCATGATGCAACTGTTTTCTTCCTCTTCTGGGAGCTCTGCTGATGCCTTTTTGCAAGGTGAAGTTATGCATCATTCAACAGATTACCACGATCCCTGCTGGATTGTACTGCAGGATACGCATAGGGTTGGTCAAACACCTGAAGCACCACTTAAATATGCCAATGATATGCTCTATGATTACTCTGGTGAACGCATGAACCTCATCATACCTATTTTCAGTTGCTGTCCTTGGATGCCACAAAGGTATCATGTGCCTTGGCTAAGAAGGATAGCCTTCATTGCCAGAGAGCCACCCTGACATCTGTCATTGTGGATGCAATTGGTGAGTTTCGGTAGGGAGCCCCATGTCGTTCACTGAGCATGAGTGATGCAGAGCAAGTGGAGATGGCAATACAGAAGCAAGGACCTGTTAGCTGACATTCCAGCTTAGAAACGTCCTCAGCTGCAGAGCCTGCTTATAAAAGAAACTTGTTATTTGAGCATGATTGTTTATTGGGGTCATTTAGATTCTGTCCAAAGCAACTTGCAAAATTGAGACCTATGAAACACTGCCTCAATATTCCAATGCTATGGTCTATAATTATTCTGTTAGCTGCATGGGCCTCATTGGAACTGCACTCTACTTTGATCTGTGGTTGGTTTTAGGATGTCATTGAGAAGGGCTGAGGAGGGTAGTCTTGGTCTCTGAGAAGCCATAATTGCAGTGTGTCTTCAAATAAGGGTGCCACAGATGACTGACTTAAAATGAAAGCATCATAACTGCTGCATGAGAAGTGAGCACTGCCCTGCATTATGCAGTATTCCTGATAACTGACTACCTATGTATCGATGGAGTGAAAGCCACATTGTGTCCACTGGCCCACGTGGCAACATGGTTGCATGGATAACCCATTGATCTTTGAGGTATCCAACAGTCTGATGCCATTGGGCAGCCATGTCATACTGTTGTTGTTATTCAATGGGGAAGCAGCTGTAAGTGCTGGCCTGCTGAACAACGCATCTGTCATTTGTTTGATATACCTGCAGGCAGCAAGTTGGCTGATATTGCAGATGATCCCTGTGCTAACCTGGAGTTGAGGGCAGTGATGATCACAATTGTCAGTGCCGCCCTTGTAGTGAAGGTTATCTGCAGGTGTCCTTACAGCAGTTGAAACGTCTCTGTCCCTGCCTCTGGATTGACCCAGAGCCTTCAGGAACAGCTTTCCCTGATCATTTCTCAGTTAGTGGCCAAATAGCAGCATGACTAGTCCAGTTGTAGTGCCAGCTGATCTTCCTGGCATGTCTTCTTTCACCTTCTACCACTTCAAGCACTGAATTATGTGGTTGGGAAGCTTTAAAAGCAAACCCCATCGTTAATAATAAATTGTCAATATAAAACATCGGTAATCGCTTTTAGAACTCCCTTCCCCATAAGTGAGAATTCAGCTTTCCTTTAACTCCCACTTTGGAATTAATGCTGGTAGGGACTTCCGCCTTAATCTTGGAAAATCCAGGGAAGTATATAAATGGCCTTATTTACATGTATTATGCATGAATAATCAACGCCTTGCACATTCTGTACAGAGTACTTTCTGAATGAAAGCTAGGCATGTTGCAAAATGGGATTTTTTGTTCCCTGCATACACTAATAATCTTCCTGCCAATTAGATATTCTTCCCCACTAGTGGATCTCCCATGGAGTTGCATGAAGCAAATGGAAAATTTCAGATTACCACTAAATTATTCAAAGTTCCATAGAAAATTTGATAGATTTATTTAATTTTGTATTTATAAAACAAACTTTACTGTTGGAGGCATTGATTTAAGTCTTTTTAACAGAGTTGTAAGTTGCTATAAACAAAGAATGGACGATATCTCACTAGATGACTATAAAAATGTCGAAATTTAATGGAAACCGCCAACAACATAAAAAAAAACTTCCTGCAGGTTATTAATAATTATTGATTATTGCTGCTGAATTAATTTTCATTGAAAAGATGAATTTACGTGATTCTTCGTATTAATTTCCTCCAGGCATTAGTGACCGACCACTGTTTTCAGGTGATGGTTAATCCAAAACCAGCACTGTGAGTGAAGAAACCAGACTCCCGCTACACATTTCATTTTTATGTTTGGTGGACACTTGCTCTGTTTCAGCCTTAGTCTTTAACCTGAGGCTGGAGGAGGTGGCGTCGGGAGCAACATAAAAATTGCACTAGTCCAAACGTGAAGCTTGTTTGAGCCGTTGGGGAACTGGGAACATTGGGTATATGGGCGTTAGGACCATGAAAATTGACTCGGCCACCCAATCCATCCCGAAAGTGCGTCCAATCCCAGTTTGGGTTGCGCCTCCTGTAAGTTGTCCAGCATGCCTATTTAATTTATACAAATGAGCATCCTGCCCTTGTTTAAGGGCCCAAATGACATCTTGGACAGCTTTAGCATGTTCTTCATCAGTTCTACAGTTGATATAGAAATCATGGGTGGGAACAGATGGGAGGGCGCCATTTCTGGCGTTAGTTAAAGGGATCATCTGCTGGTCTCAGGTAAATCACTGGTTTGTTCATTTCCATGGGAGCTCTCGGACCTGTCACCACAGCCTCCTGTTACTGGGGCCCTCGCTGTAGCATTTATAGAGCTGACCTCACGCTCACTGGTTGCCTGCATTGCCTCAGTGCACGATGACCCCACACAAGTTGGAAGTGGACTCCCTCACACTGTCTGACAAGGTGCGGAGGCTCCCTGGAGGACCATCCAATGAACTGAACAATTGCTGGCGCACATCTCTCAGTCTTCTTTTAAAGGCTGGGCCTTGGAGTTCCTCATCTTACGAGCACTGCCAGATTCCACCCCACAATGGGCAAGCTGCCAATTACAGGCATGCCTCACGTCATTGGGTTCGGGATGGTGTTTTGGATGCGCTGCCCATTTCGCGCCTGTTTTCAGTGCTAATTGAAAATCTACCCTCAAGACCAGCATGGAGCAGCATGGAGCCATGTTTCTAACTGGAGTCCATTGCCATCCATTGTCGCTGACACTGACAGCAGCCTTCCTGCGCACAGCTATCACCTGATGTGAGCAGTAAAGTACTAGCAATCTGATGCATATATTTTACTGATTGGTCCAAACAGTCACTAAAAACCATGTTCATTTTAATATACTGCAACTGAAGTTTAGAAAGATAGGACCAGGACTGTGAGAGGTGAATATGACCTGCAAGGAGACAGAGGTGAAAATAGTTAATAATAGATTTAAATAATAAATGAAAAGATATAAATTAAAATAAGTCGAGTACTCACCTGGTAAAGCAACAAAATAAGATGGCAATGAGACTCGGACATTTTTTTAAATTGCTCTGCAGCCCCATCTGGTGGCCAGAGCCCAAGCCTGCATGCAGGCTCAAAGTAATTTTTTTTATTCGTTCATGGGATGTGGATGTCGCTGGCAAGGCCAGCATTTATTGCCCATCCCTAATTGCCCTTGAGAAGGTGGTGGTGAGCTGCCTTCTTGAACCGCTGCAGTCTGTGTGGTGAAGGTTCTCCCACAGTGCTGTTAGGTAGGGAGTTCCAGGATTTTGACCCAGCGACGATGAAGGAACGGCGATATATTTCCAAGTCGGGATGGTGTGTGACCTGGAGGGGAACGTGCTGGTGGTGTTGTTCCCATGTGCCTGCTGCCCTTGTCTGTCTAGGTGGTAGAGGTCGCGGGTTTGGGAGGTGCTGTTGAAGAAGCCTTGGCGAGTTGCTGCAGTGCATCCTGTGGATGGTACACACTGCAGCCACCATGTGCTGGTGGTAAAGGGAGTGAATGTTTTGGGTGGTGGATGGGATGCCAATCAAGCGGGTTGCTTTGTCCCTGTCCTGACTGCCTACCACGTCTGGGTTTTGCAGCGCGTGACAGCCCCGCCAAAAACTGCACCATCTGCACTTGTGTAGGGGCAGACTTGGTCATCGGGAGAGGATGCAGCATTGTGGGTACTGGTTGAGGAGGGGGCAACGGGTGAGAGGTGGAGTCCCCACTTCCATGTCCCCTTTCGCCATCATCCCTCTCCAGGGTCAGAGCCATATCATTCCTATCACTCTGCTGGACAACAGCTAGGAGGACATCTGTGACACGTTGTAAGGCCACTGCTAAAGTATCTATCTGCCTGTTTAAGGAGGCAGAATAGTTGGCATCCTGAGTTCACGCGGCCATTACCAGGGCCTGAATGGACTCATTTGTGAGCCCTGCTTGAAGCTCAATGGAGGCTGCCATTCTCTCCATCATGGACATTCCCACACTTACCTGCGCCACCATTCCACTAATACTGAAGGTGGACTCCTCCATACTCTCCACTATTGTGGAGAGTGTGCGTGGCATGTCCCCCAATATCTTACAAAGGTGCATCTGTACCTTGATCATTCTTCTCAAGGATGGCCCCCAGGGTTCATCATTTGTGTTTAGCTGAGCAGAGCTTGGAGAGGAGTGCGCCCCCCCGACGCAGACTCTTCGCAGCTGCCCCTGCCACCAGTGTCTGCTCGTGCTCACTTGTGAGTGGTGAATCACCAGGTGACAATCCAACTAACTGACTAATAGGACCCACTGAGGTGTGAGTATCTGCGCTGGTGCATGGCTCGAGATGATGTTACAGTGCGCCCTCAGAGGCAGGGAGCTCCTCTGAGGAATCGCCCTCGTCCAGGTCATGTGGTACTTTAGCAATCCTTGAAGGCCCTGGACGAGGACATACAGCAATATTAAGAATCATCGAGAAGTTATGTTGTGATGAGCTTCCTGAGGTGTGCAACAGGTCAATCATTGATAACTTTAGTTCATGAGAGATTTTAAAGTTCTGTCACCAGATGTTTGCAGGACCGTGGCAAGGATGTGGGTGCAGTGCAGGAAGCGCTATAATGACCTAACCCGGTCATTGGACCTTTCAGCTTAGCTTCAAGGCCTCCTCCTCAGCCTCTGTCAGCTGTTTGTGGTGGCTCCCCTCCAATCCAACTCCTCTCCCTTGCATTTTGCGCTCTCTTCTCCTACAAAGGGAGAAAAAACAGATGTGTGAGTGAGTGAGGGTGATGGGGTCACTCGATGGATGCACTGCTTTGGGTGAAGCTGCCAATGAAAGAGGTGCATCAGAGGGTGAGTATCAGACAGACTGATCACATTGCATCAGGACTGTGGTGAGTGAGGAGGTGAGGAAGTGCACAGAAAGTGAAGGTAAGTTGATACTGAGCCTTAAGTGGGTGTGAGGAGTGATGTGATGGAGTAGGCTTGGCGGAACAGAGTGAGAGTGGGGGTAATGTGTACCACAGGATATAGGTGAATCAGTAACTGTACTCACTTTTCCTGACCTGGTTAGGTCATTAAAACGCTTCCTGCACTGCACCCACATCCTTGCCACGGTGCTCCTGTTGCTCAACTCCTCTGCCACCTCGAGCCAGGCCTTCTTGGCAGCAAAGGCAGGGCACTTCTTCCTGTCAGCCAGGTACAATATATCCCTCCTGCTCCTCACATTGGCCAGTAGAAACTCCAACGAGGAGTCACTGAACCAGGGTGATGGCCTCGTCCTTTGTTGCTCCATTTGGTTCAATTCCTTCTTTCTTCCTCAAAATAGATGGTTGCAATGGCCCTTTAAATACCCCAGCTCCCAGCATGTCATTCGGGTGCGCTGTACGCCCGCTGCACAGCTTGGAGACGCCAAACCCGGAAGTCACATTAAAGGCCTTCATTGGGTCGCATTCGCTCGAGAAAAGGCACGAAAAAATTTTCCGGGTTTCCCATGCGCGTATTGACCTCCCCGCTGAGTTCCCGCCAGTATGTTAAAATTTACCCCCATATCTGAAAAAAAAGCTATAACTAGTCTTGAGGAAAATAAAACTTCATACAAGACAACAGCCAGGCATCCCTCAGGAAGTTCATTTGTGGAAAATTACAAGTTTTTAAAAGTTGTATTTTAACAGCTTATTTCTTATATACAACTTATTTGAGAACAAACAATAAAAAAAAATCAGTAACTGTGACCCTCAAAAACCATCAGCTCATTTCCAAACTTTTCTGCCTAAAATTTCTCCACAACAGGGAGTGAGGGAATTTTTTTTCTCCAACAGCCTTTGGATGTGGTCTCACAACTTACCTGATTGATTCTGACAGTCTCCAGATGTGTCTTCCGACTGATCTGATGGCTTCATATTGAAAACTTCTCATCTCAGTGGAAAAAATCTGAATTTTCATATGAATCACTGACACGTGGGTTGAAAAGCATACGGTCAACCTAACAAGCTGATGGTTGGTATGCATGCAGTATTAACTGTAAGCTATTGCACTGATCTCCCCTTAAGACTAACTACTTTTGTACCAGTTCCTTTTAGTTCTGTGCATGCAGTCTGAGTGAAATAACTTGCTTATTTGTGTATTATCCAAACCCCCGCTCCCCCATCATTTTAAAGACCTGGATCATGTTCCTTCTCAGTATTTTTCTCCAATGAAAGCAGGTTCAATGAGTCTGTCTTCATACTTTAGAGCCCCAAGCCCTGAAATTGACTTTTCTATTCCTCGTGGACCCCTCTTTAATCCAATATTGCCCTGGTTACATTTTTAAGTTGAGAAATACTTTTCTCAAGTAGTGTAGTCACTGTTGTAATGTAGAAAAACATGGCAGCCAGTTTGTGCACAGTAGGGTCCCACAAACAACAATTATATAAATGACTAGATCATCTGTTTAAATGATATTGATTGAGTGATAATTGGTGGCCAGGACACCAGGAGAACTCTCCTCCTCTTCTTTATTCGTGCCATGGAACCTTACATGCTGAGAGGGCAGCTGAAGTCTTGGTTTGATGTCTCATCCAAAAGATAGCATCTCTGATGATGCCGCACTCCCTCAGTACTGCGCTGTGTTAATACTTAATACAGTACTGTGTTAACCTAGACAGCTCAAGTTTCTAGGCCAGAGCTTGAACCCACAACTGTCTGATTCAGAGCCAAGAGTACTGCCATTGAGTGAAGGCTGACACTTGCTCTTGCACTACAAGATATTTGATCTCACTACTACTGTGCGAGTATTTTGTTTTTCAGATTCTTATTTAGTGCCAGTACATTGTGAAAACTATGTGGGTCAAAATATTTTTAAGATAATTTCCCAACGTCCTGCTTGCAGTCAACACCCACTGACACTCTCGTGGGACTGCCCGAACTTGTTTCCATTGTTACCTATCTAATCATAACCAGAGCATCTCTAGCAATGGCTTCTCTTCCCAATGCCGCACTGTTAATCTCCAGATTCTCTCAAGGATCTATCCTTGGCCTCTTCCTCTTCTTCAACTATATGTTGCCCCTTGGCGACATCATCTGCAGACATGGGGTCAGGTTATACATGTACACTGGGACACCGAGCTCCATGTCTTCACCATACTCAACTATTCCAATGCTCTCCTGGCCAGCCTCCCATCTTCCACCCTTCATAAACTTGAGTTCATCCAAAACTCTGCTGCCCATATCCTAACTCGCACTAAGTCCCGTTCACCCATGATCCATCAACTCCTTGATTTTAAAATTCTCATCCTGGTGTTCAAATCCTTTCACGGCCTTGCCCCTCCCTATCTCTGTAAGCTCCTCCAGCGCTACAACCCTTTGAGAACTCTGCGTTCCTCCAACTCTGGCCCCTTGTGCATCCCCCACTCCCTTGGCTTCAGCTGTTTAAGCCTGAAGCTCTAGAATTCCCTCCTCAAACCTCTCTGCCTCTCTACCTCTCTCTTCCTTTAAGATGCTCCTTATAACCTACTTCTTTGACCAAGCTTTTGGTCTCCTTCTTTGGCTTGGTGTCAATTTTTGTCTGATTCCACTCCTGTGAAGCACCTTGGGCTGTTTTACTACATTAAAGGGGCTATATAAATGCAAGTTGTTGTTGTTCAAGAGATTTAAATACAAGGATAAGGATTTTAACTTGGAGGCTTGGGGGGACTGGGAGCTAATACATTTGAGCAACGACAGGAGTGATAGGTGAGCAGGAGTTGGTGCAGGATATGATACGGGTAGCAGAATAATACAAAAATGGAAAAAAAAACATTGTACTCACACAGAAAAATGTTAAGACAGATATTGCAAGGAAGGTAGGACGAGTGAAAATAGCAAATTATATTACACGATGAAAAAAAGAATGTAAGGCAGGAAGGAATTCACCTTTCTGCTTCAGCAACTCAAAAGTATGTGTTCCACTGTAAAATGGGCTTCATTACATTGTTGCATAAGACCATAAGAGATAGGAGCTGGAGTAGGCCATTCGGCCCCTCAAGCCTGCTCCGCCATTCAATGAGATCATGGCTGATCTGATTTTTACCTCAACTCCACTTTCCCGCCTTTTCCCCATATCCTTTGACTCTCTTGCTGATCAAAAATTTGTCCAACTCAGCCTTGAATGTATTCAATGACTCAGCCTCCACAGCTTTTTGGGGTAAAGAATTCCAAAGATTCACGACCCTCTGGGAGAAGAAATTCCTCCTCATTTCCGTCTTAAACGGGCAACCCCTTATTCTGAGACTATGTCCCCTAGTTTTAGATTCCCCCATGAGGGGTAACATCCTCTCGGCATCTACCCTATCGAGTCCCCTCAGAATCTTGTTTGTTTCAATAAGATCTCCTCTCATTCTTCTAAACTCCAATGAGTATAGACCCAACCTGTTCAATCTTTCCTCATTAGACAACCCTTCCATACCCGGAATCAACCTAGTGAACCTTCTCTGAACTGCCTCCAATGCAAGTATGTCCTTCCTTAAATAAGGTCACCAGAACTGTACGCAGTACTCCAGGTGCGGTCTCACCAGCACCCTGTACAGTTGTAGCATGACTTCCCTGCTTTTATACTCCATCCCCCAGAAATAAAGGCCAATATTCCGTTTGCTTTCCGGATTACCTGCTGCACCTGTATGTTGACTTTTTGTGTTTCATGTACGAGGACACCCAGATCCCTCTGTACCGCAGCATTTTGTAGTATTTCTCCATTCAAATAATATTTTGCTTTTTTATTTTTCCTCCCAAAGTGGATGACTTCACATTTTCCCACATTATATTCCATCTGCCAAATTTTTGCCCATTCACTTAACCTGTCAATATCCCTTTGCAGACACTTTGTGTCCTCATCGCAACTTGCTTTTCCACCTATCTTTGTATCATCAGCAAATTTGGCCACTAGACACTCTGTTCCTTGATCCAAGTCATTGATTATATATTGTAAATAGTTGAGGCCCCAGCACTGATCCCTGCGGCACCCCACTAGTTACAGATTGCCATTTAGAAAATGACCCTTTTATCCCGACTCTTTGTTTTCTGTTCATTAGCCAATCCTCTATCCATGTCAGTATATTACCCCAACACCATGAGCTCTTATCTTGTGCAGTAATCTTTTATGTGACACCTTATCGAATGCCTTTTGGAAATCCAAATATACTGCATTCATTGGTTTCCCCTTTATCCACCCTGCCCGTTACTTCCTCAAAGAACTCTAATAAATTTGTCAGACACGATTTCCCCTTCATAAAACCATGTTGACTCTCCTTGATTGTATTTTGAGTCTCCAAATGTCCTGCTACTACTTCCTTAATAATGGATTCTAGCATTTTCCCAATGACAGATGTTAGGCTAACTGGTCTATAGTTACCTGCTTTCTGTCTCACTCCCTTCTTGAATAGGGGTGTTACGATTGCAATTTTCCAATCCGCTGGGACCTTTCCAGAATTTAGTGAATTCTGGAAGATTACAACCAATGCATCTACTATCTCTGTAGCCACTTCCTTTAAGACCCTTGGATGCAAGGCATCAGGTCCAGGGGACTTGTCAGCCTTTAGACCCATTAGTTTACCTAGTTTACGCCTGGAGGGTTATTGCCCACTGCGGGGGGGGTGGGGGGGCGGAAAACAGGATCTCCCTCCTCCAGTCCACCACCTGCACAAAGGGCTTCCAGAGAACCTGGGTGGCCTGTCTGGACCCCTTCCAGCCATCTTCTTCAATCTGGGAAGTTTCCCTGCTGTCTGTAGCTACAGTGCACCTCGCCTTTAAGAAGTGCTGGCTGCCTTTACGTGCCATCAGAGATGCCCGATTTCCCGCCCACCCAAACAGGCGTAGTAAATGAATAGCTTGGGTAGTGCTGGCTGCACGCCTAAACCATTTCAATGAGGTCTCGGCGTGAACTCAACCTGCTGCCTGGGACCACATGAATAGGCGTGTGCCGCCCGTTTTTGGGCGTGATCGAATTTCTAGGTCAGAGACTGTTCCTTATCAGTTTTTAATTACAGTATTTACATATTGTTCTAGTCTGACATACAATAAAAGATCAGTTAACTGCTTGAGAGGTTATTGTTCTGTAAAGATTGGGCTTTAAAAAACTGGAAAAATGGTTAACATATATTACTGAGGATACTCAAAGAAACCTGAGGAAGGAGGAAGCCTCCGAAAGCTTGTAGATTTCAAATAAAAATCGTTGGACTATAACTTGGTGTTGTAAAATTGTTTACAATTGTCAACCCCAGTCCATCACCGGCATCTCCACATCAAAGAAACAAGGGAAGAGATAGCAGAAACATTGGTGTCCTATTACAAAAATTCAATAGAAAAAGGAATAGTGACAGAGGACTGGCGAATACTCAATATAATTCTAAGCTTCATAAAGGGAGGCAAACTAACTCAGGGAATTATAGACCAGTTACCTTAATGTCAGTGGTAGGAAAGATACTAGAATCTTTGCTAAATGCTCAGATAACAAAACATTTAGAGACAAAGAATATAATAAAAAGTCAGCATGGATTTCTAAAAGGAAGGTCATGTTTAAACAACCTTATTGAATTATTTGAAGAAGTAACAGGGTTGACATAATCATATACATAAATGATTTGGACTCAGAAATGCGAGGCCTGGTATCAAAATTTGCAGATGAAATTAATTGGGGGTGGGGGCATAATGTGAAGGACTGCATCAAAATATAGGAAACATAAACAGACTTGCAGACTGGGCAGATAAATAGCAAATGAAATTCAATACAGTGAAGTGCGAGCTGGTTCATTTTAGTAGGAGGAATAAGGAGGTAACTTATTCCTTGGAAAGTAAGAAACTAGATGGGGTAGAGGAGCAAGGAAATCTGGGAATAAATCCATAAATCACTAAAAGAAGCAACACAAATTGATAAGGCCATAAAGTGAGTGCAGATAAGAATGCAAACAAAGCACTGGTGTTCATTTCTAGAGGAATGGAATACAAACGCAGGGAGGCAATATTAAATTTATATAGAACCTTGGTTACACCGCACTTGGAGTACTGTGTGCATTTCTGGTATCCGTATCACAAAAAGGATATTGAAGCACTGGAGAAAGTGCAGAAAAAATTCACAACGACGTTACCAGAATTGAGAGGATGAAAGACTGAGCAGGCAACGGCTAAGAGACCTGATAAGAGGTCTTTAAAATTATTAAGTGGCTCGATTGGGTGGATGTGGAAAAACTGTTTCCACTTGTGGGTGAGTCGAGAACAAGGGGGCATAAATTTAAAATAGCCATTAACCAATCATAGAATAGTTACAGCACAGAAGGAGGCCATTCGGCCCATCGAGCCCGTGTCGGTTCTTTCTAAGAGCAATCCAGTTAGTCCCATTCCCCCGCTCTTTCCCCGTAGCCCTGCAAATTTTTTCCCTTCAAATATTTATCCAATTCCTTTTTGAAAGCCACGATTGAATCTGCTTCCACCACCCATTCAGGCAGCACATTCCAGGTCATAATTACTCGCTGCATAAAAAAGTTTTTCCTCATGTCGCCTTTGGTTCTTTTGCCAATCACCTTAAAAATGAATCAAACAATGAATTTAGGAGGAATTTGTTTACAGAATGGTGAGAATGTGAAACTTGCTGCCATGTGGCGTGGTTGAAGCAGATTACAATGACGCATTGAGCAGATGCTTGATGTATACATGAAGGAGAAGGCAAATAGAGGGATGGGGGCAGAGAGGAAAGGTAATTGTTGTGGTCTGAGTGGAGTATGAACATCAGTAAAGACCAGTTGGGGACAACGGCCTGTTTCTGTGTTGTAGATTTTATGTAATTCAATGAATTAGCAGCAGTACTTTTAACAAAAAATCCAGGCAGCCCAATCAAAACCTGGGTTACACTGCCCAAAATAAGAGGGACAGCAATCCTGGGAATGCTGGATTTTCTAGTTTTTTTCCAATAACACAGATTTAAGGGGAAGCTCGATAAGTACAGAGGCATCTGGGTGTCCTCGTACATGAAACACAAAAAGTCAACGTACAGGTGCAGCAGGTAATCTGGAAGGCAAACAGAATATTGGCCTTTATTTCTAGGGGGATGGAGTATAAAAGCAGGGAAGTTATGCTACAACTGCAGAGGGTGCTGGTGAGACCACACCTGGAGTACTGCATACAGTTCTGGTGCCCTTATTTAAGGAAGGACATCCTTGCATTGGAGGCAGTTCAGAGAAGGTTCACTAGGTTGATTCCGGGTATGGAAGGGTTGTCTTATGAGGAAAGATTGAACAGGTTGGGTCTATACTCATTGGAGTTTAGAAGATTGAGAGGAGATCTTATTGAAACAAACAAGATTCTGATTCATGTACGAGGACAGCCAGATCCCTCTGTACTGCAGCATTTTGTAGTATTTCTCCATTCAAATAATATTTTGCTTTTTTATTTTTCCTCCCAAAGTGGATGACTTCACATTTTCCCACATTATATTCCATCTGCCAAATTTTTGCCCATTCACTTAACCTGTCAATATCCCTTTGCAGACACTTTGTTTCCTCATCGCAACTTGCTTTTCCACCTATCTTTGTATCATCAACAAATTTGGCCACAAGACACTCTGTTCCTTGATCCAAGTCATTGATTATATATTGTAAATAGTTGAGGCCCCAGCACTGAGCCCTGCGGCACCCCACTAGTTACAGATTGCCATTTAGAAAATGACCCTTTTATCCCGACTCTTTGTTTTCTGTTAGTTAGCCAATCCTCTATCCATGTCAGTATATTAACCCCAATACCATGAGCTCTTATCTTGTGCAGTAATCTTTTATGTGACACCTTATCGAATGCCTTTTGGAATCCAAATATACTGCATCCATTGGTTTCCCCTTTATCCACCCTGCCCCTTACTTCCTCAAAGAACTCTAATAAATTTGTCAGACACGATTTCCCCTTCATAAAACCATGTTGATTCTCCTTGATTGTATTATGAGTCTCCAAATGTCCTGCTACTACTTCCTTAATAATGGTTTCTAGCAGGATATGATATGATCTAGCATTCTCCCAATGACAGATGTTAGGCTAACTGGTCTATAGTTACCTGCTTTCTGTCTCACTCCCTTCTTGAATAGGGGTGTTACGTTTGCAGTTTGCCAATCACTTTTTTTAGTTTGTTCATGGGATGTGGGCGTCGCTGGTGAGGCCAGCATTTATTGCCCATCCTTAATTGCCCTTGACAAGGTAGTGATGAGCCGCCTTCTTGAACCGCTGCAGTCCGTGTGGTGAAGTTTCTCCCTCCGTGCTGTTAGGAAGGGAGTTCCAGGATTTTGACCCAGCAACGATGAAGGAACGGCGATATATTTCCAAGTCGGGATGGTGTGTGACCTGGAGGGGAAAGTGCAGGTGGTGTTGTTCCCATGTGCCTGCTGCCCTTGTCCTTCTAGGTGGTAGAGGTCGCGGGTTTGGGAGGTGCTGTCGAAGAAGCCTTGGCGAGTTGCTGCAATGCATCCTGTGGATGGTACACACTGCAGCCACAGTGCGCCGGTGGTGGAGGGAGTGAATGTTTAGGGTGGTGGATGGGGTGCCAATCAAGCGGGCTGCTTTGTCCTGGATGGTGTCAAGCTTCTTGAGTGTTGTTGGAGCTGCACTCATCCAGGCAAGTGGAGAGTATTACATCACACTCTTGACTTGTGCCTTGTAGATGGTGGAAAGGTTTTGGGGAGTGAGGAGGTGAGTCACTCGCCGCAGAATACCCAGCCTCTGACCTGCTCTTGTAGCCACACTATTTATGTGGCTGGTCCAGTTAAGTTTCTGGTCAATGGTGACCCCCAGGATGTTGATGGTGGGGGATTCAGTGATGGTAATGCCGTTGTATGTCAAGGGGAAGTGGTTAGACTCTTTCTTTTTGGAGATGGTCATTGTCTGGCACTTGTCTGGCGCGAATGTTACTTGCCACTTATCAGCCCAAGCCTGGATGTTGTCCAGGTCTTGCTGCATGCAGGCACGGACTGCTTCATTATCTGAGGGGTTACAAATGCAATTGAACACTGTGCAATCATCAGCGAACATCCCCATTTCTGACCTTATGATGGAGGGAAGTTCATTGATGAAGCAGCTGAAGATGGTTGGGCCAAGGACACTGCCCTGAGGAACTCCTGCAGCAATGTCCTGGGGCTGAGATGACTGGCTTCCAACAACCACTACCATCTTCCTTTGTGTAAGGTATGACTCCAGCCACTGGAAAGTTTTCCCCCTGATTCCATTGACTTCAATTTTACTAGGGCTCCTTGGTGCCACACTCGGTCAAATGCTGCCTTGATGTCAAGGGCAGTCACTCTCACCTCACCTCTGGAATTCAGCTCTTTTGTTCATGTTTGGACCAAGGCTGTAATGAGGTCTGGAGCCGAGTGGTCCTGGCCGTACCCAAACTGAGCATCGGTGAGCAGGTTATTGGTGAGTAAGTGCCGCTTGATAGCACTGTCGACGACACCTTCCATCACTTTGCTGGTGATTGAGAGCCGGCTGATGGGGCGGTAATTGGCCGGATTGGATTTGTCCTGCTTTTTGTGGACAGGACATACCTGGGCAATTTTCCACATTGTCGGGTAGATGCCAGTGTTGTAGCTGTACTGGAACAGTTTGGCTAGAGGCGCAGGGATCTTTCCAGAATCTAGTGAATTCTGGAAGTTTACAACCAATGCATTCACTATCTCTGTACTCTGTAGCCACTTCCTTTAAGAACCTCGGATGCAAGCCACCAGGTCCAGGGGACTTGTCAGCCTTTAGACACATTAGTTTACCTAGTACTTTTTCTCTAGTGATAGTGATTGTTTTTAGTTCCTCACTCCCCTAAGCTCTTTGATTTTCTACTATTATTGGTATATTATTAGTGTCTTCTACTGTGAAGACAGATACAAAATATCTGTTCAATTCCTCTGCCATTTCCTTGTTTTCCATTATTATTTCCCCAGTCTCATCCTCTAAGGGACCAATGTTTACTTTAGCTACCGTCTTCCTTTTTATATACTTGTAGAAGCTTTTACTGTCAGTTTTTATATTTCTTGCTAGTTTACTCTCATAATTTATTTTCTCCCTCTTTATTATTCTTTTAGTCATCCTTTGCTGGTTTTTAAAGTTTTCCCAATCTTTGGGTTTACCAGTAATCTTTGCCATGTTGTATGCTTTTTCTTTTAACCTGATACCATTCTTGACTTCCTTAGTTAGCCATGGTTGGTTCATCCTTTTTGTGGAGTCTTTCCTCCTAACAGGGATATATTTTTGTTGCGAGTCATAAAGTATCTTTTTAAATGTTTGCCACTGCTTATCCACCATCATACCATCCAATCTGTTTACCCAGTCCACTTTAGCCAATTCTGCCCTCATTCCTTTATAATTGTCCTTATTTAAGTTTAATACAGTAGTTTCAGACCCAAGATCCTCGCTCTCAAACTGGATGTGAAATGCTATCATGTTATGATCACTGCTTCCCAAGGGATCCTTTACTTTGAGATCATTAATTAATCCTGTTTCGTTACCCATTACCAGATCCAAAATGGCCTGTTTCCTGGTTGGTTCCCTGACGTATTGGTCTAAGAAACAGTCCCTAATACACTCTATGAACTCCTCCTCAGGGCTATTTTTGCCAATTTGATTTGTCCAATCTATGTGAAAGTTAGAATCGCCCATGATTATTGCATTACTTTTTTTTACAAGCCCCCCCTTATTTCCTGATTAATATTTTGCCCTACAGTGTAGCTACTGTTAGGGTGCCTATATACTACTCCCACCAGTGATTTCTTTCCCTTGCCATTTCTTACCTCCACCCAAATTGATTCGAAATCCTTTTGATCTTCTGAGCCAAGATCATTTCTCACTATTATACCAATTTCATCCTTTATTAACAGAGCTACCCCACCACCTTTATCTTTTTTCTTATCCTTCCGAAATGTTAAATAACCCTGAATATTTAGCTCCCAACCTTGGTCACCTTGCAACCACGTCTCTGTAATGGCCACGAGATCATACTCATTTGTTTCTATCTGTGCTGTCAATTCATCTATCTTATTACGAATGCTGCGCACATTCAGATAAAGAACCTTTAATTTTGTCTTTTTACCATTCTTTCCTATCCCGGCCCCATTTGCTAGTGCACTCTTATGTTTGTACGCTCTATCCCTTCCTGACACACTCTGTTTATCATTACCCCCATCACTTTCCTGTACTACTTCCTTGTCTTTTCTCTTTATCAATCTAAACTTCGCCCCACCTAGCCCTCCCCCCCCTCTATTTAGTTTAAAGCCTTCTCTACCGCCCTCGTTATTTGATTCGCCAGGACACTGGTCCCAGCATGGTTCAGATGAAGCCCGTCCCAACGGAACAGCTCCCGCTTTCCCCAGTACTGGTGCCAGTGCCCCATGAATCAAAACAAACTTCTTCCACACCAATCTTTGAGCCACGCATTCATCTCTCTGATCTTATTTACCCTATGCCAATTTGCTCGTGGCTCAGGTAATAATCCGGAGATTATCACCTTTGTGGTTCTGCTTTTTAATTTAGTCTCTAGCTGCTCAAACTCCCTCAGCAGAACCCCTTTCTTAGTTCTACCTATGTCGTTGGTACCTACGTGGACCACGACAACTGGATCCTCCCCCTCCCACTCCAAGTTTCTCTCCAGCCCTGAGGAGATGTCCTTAACCCTGGCACCGGGTAGGCAACACAGCCTTCGGGACTCTCGCTCTTGGCTGCTGTGTGGGAATTCCGAATTATTGTCATGAATCATGGGAGCAATGGGTAGCCCTGGACACCCAAGAGCCATCCAGACATTCTATCACGCACTTCAAACAATGTGGGAAGTGCAAACTACTGCAGTATGAAGGAATGGTGGCTGGTCCCTCAATATCATGTATTGAATGCAAATGACATTGTTGTTTGACACCACCTGCACATGAAGAGAATGGAACCCCTTTCCTTTCATGTAGGTTTTTACGTTGTGACTTAGAGTCCTGATGGTCATTTGCATGCTATCTATAATGCCCTGAACTCTTGGGAAGACCATTCATTGATAAAAGTTCAGGGTCCTCTCATAGTATCACAGTAGGTACAGCACAGGAGGAGGCCATTCGGCCCTTCATGCCTATGCCAGATCTTTGAAAGAGCTATCCAATTAATCCCATTCTGCTGCTTTTCCCTCATAGCCCTGTAAATTTTTTCCCTTCAATTATTTATCCAATTCCTTTTTGAAAGTTACTACTGAATCTGTTTCCACCACCCCTTCAGGCAGTGCAGTCTAGGTCATTACAACTTGCTGCGTAAAAAAATGTTTCCTCATATCGCCTCTGGCTCTTTTGCCGATCATCTTAAATCTGTGTCCTCTGGTTAGCAACCCTTCTGCCATTGGAAACAGTTTCTCCTTACTTACTCTATCAAAAGTATTCATGATTTTGAACACCTCTATCAAATCTCCCCTTAATAGTCTCTGTTCTAAGGAGAACAACCTGAGCTTCTCCAGTCTCTCCACATAACTGAAGTCCCTCATCACTGGTACCATTCTAGTAAATTTCTTATGCACGTTTTCTAAGGCCTTAAGAATATTTCAATATTCTCAACAAATACTCATTCCACTGAGAAATAAAAACTCCACGGGCAAAGTGATCCATCTGTGGCTAACTAATGAAGTTAAGGATAGTATTAGATTAAAAGAAGAGGTCTATAATGTTGCCAAGAAGAGTAGTAAGCCTGAGGATTGGGAAAGTTTTGAAACCAGCTAAGGATGACCAAAAAATTGATAAAAAGGGAGAAAATAGAATATGAAAGTAAACTAGCAAGAAATATAAAACGGATTTTTAAAGCTTCTACAAGTACGTAAAAAGGAAGAGAGTAGCAAAAGTGAACGTTTGTCCCTAGAGGCTGAGACAGGAGAAATTATAATGGGGAATCAGGAAATGGCAGATGCGTTAAACAAATATTTTAGGAACATAGGAACAGGAGTAGGCCATTCAGCCCCTCGTGACTGCTCCACCATTTGATAAGATCATGGCTGATCTGTGATCTAACTCCAGATACCTGCCTTTGGCCCATATCCCTTAATACCTTCGGTTACCAAAAAGCTATCTATCTCAGATTTAAATTTAGCAATTGAACTAGTATCAATTGCCGTTTGTGGAAGAGAGTTCCAAACTTCTACAACCCTTTGTGTGTAGAAATGTTTTCTAATCTCGCTCCTGAAAGGTCTGGCTCTAATTTTTAGACTGTGCCCCTACTCCTAAAATCCCCAACCAGCGGAAATAGTTTCTCTCTATCCACCCTATCTGTTCCCCTTAATATCTTATAAACTTCGATCAGATCACCCCTTAACCTTCGAAACTCCAGAGAATACAACCCCAATTTGTGTAATCTCTCCTCGTAACTTAACCCTTGAAGTCCGGGTATCATTCTAGTAAACCTACGCTGCACTCCCTCCAAGGCCAATATGTCATTCCGAAGGTGCGGTGCCCAGAACTGCTCACAGTACTCCAGGTGCGGTCTAACTGTATCTGTCTTCACAGTAGAAGACACAAAAGGCATACCAAAAATAATAGGGAACCAGGGATCTAATAAGAGTGAGGAACTTAAAGTAATTAATATCAGTGCAGAAAAAGTACTTGAGAAACTAATGGGATTAAAGCCGATAAATCCCCTGGGCCTGATGGCCTACATCCGAGGGTTCTAAAAGAGGTGGCTGCAGAAATAGTGGATGCATTAGTTATGATCTTCCAGAATTCCTTAGATTCTAGAATGGTACCAGCAGATTTGAAGCTAGCAAATGTAACTCCGCTATTCAAGAAAGGAGGGAGAGAGAAAACAGGGAACTACAGGCCAGTTAGCCTGACATCAGTCGTTGGGAAAATGCTGGAATCCATTATTAAGGAAGTGGTAACAAGGCACTTAGAACATCATAACATGATTAGGCAGAGTCAACTTGGTTTTATGAAAGGGAAATCATGTTTGACAAATTTATTAGAGTGTTTTGAGGATGTAACAAGCAGGGTAGATAAAGGGGAACCAGTGCACGTGGTATCCTTGGATTTTCAAAAGGCATTCAAAAAGGTGCCACATATAAGGTTGTTACGCAAGATAAGGGCTCATGGGGTTGGGGATAACATATTAGCATGAATAGAGGATTGGTTAACGGACAGAAAACAGAGAATAGGGATAAACTGGTCATTTTCAGGTTGGCAGGCTGTAACTAGTGGGCTGCCGCAAGGATCGGTGCTTGGGCCTCAGCTATTTACAATCTATATTAATGACTTAGATGAAGGGACTGAGTGTAATGTATCCAAGTTTGCTGCCGATGCAATGCTAGGTGGGAAAGTAAGCTGTGAAGAGGTCACAAAGAGTCTACAAAGGGATATAGACAGGTTAAGTGAGTGGGCAAGAAGGTGGCAGATGCAATATAATGTGGGGAAATATGAGGCTATTCACTTTGGTAGGAAGAATAGAAAAACAGAATATTTTTTAAATGGTGAGAAACTAGTAAATATTGGTGTTCAGAGAGACTTGGGTGTCCTCGTACAAGAAACACAAAAAGTTAGCATGCACGTACAGCAAGCAATTAGGAAAGCAAATGGCATGTTGGCCTTTATTGCAAGGGGGTTGGAGTATAAGAATAAGGAAGTCTTACTACAATTGTACAGGGCATTGGTGAGACCTCACCTGGAGTACTGCGTACAGTTTTGTTCTCCTTATCTAAGGAAGGTTATACTGGCCTTAGAGGCGGTGCAACAAAGGTTCATTAGATTAATTCCTGGGATGAGAGGGTTGTCCTATGAGGAGAGGTTGAGTAGAATGGGCCTATACTCTCTGGTGTTTAGAAAAAAAAAAGGCGACCTTATTGAAACATATAAAATTCTGAGGGGGCTTGACAGGGTAGATGCTGAGAGGTTGTTTCCCCTGGCTGGAGAGTCTAGAACTGGGGGGCATAATCACAGGATAAGGGGTCAGCCATTTAAGACTCAGATGAGGAGGAATTTCTTCACTCAGAGGGTTGTGAATCTTTGGAATTCTCTACCCCAGAGGGCTGTGGATGCTGAGTTGTTGAGCAGATTCAAGGTTGAGATGGATAGATTTTTGGACTCTGGGGAATCAAGGGATATGGGGATCGGGCGGGAAAGTGGAGTTGAGGTTGAAGATCAGCCATGATCTGATTGAATGGCGGAGCAGGCTTGATGGGATGTATGGCCTACTCCTGCTCCTATTTCTTAAGTTATCATGTTCTTAACATTCTTCCTAAAGTGTGGTGCCCAAAATTGAACACAATACTCCAGCTGAGGCCTAACTAGTGTTTTATAATGGTTTAGCATAACTTCCTTGCTTTTGTACTGTATGCCTCTATTAATAAAGCCCAGGATCCTATATGCTTTTTTAATATATTGCCTCTCCTTGTTCTTCCTACCAAAATGTATCACTTCACACTTCTCTGCGTTAAATTTCATCTGCCATGTGTCTGCCCATTTCAACAGTCTGTCTACGTCCTCCCGAAGTCTGTTACTATTCTCCACATTGTTTACTACATTTCCGAGTTTTGCGTCATCTGCAAAATTTGAAATTATACCCTGTATACCCAAGTCCAAGTCATTAATATATATAAAAAAGAGCAGCGGTCCTAATACTGACCCCCGGGGAACACCACTGTATACTTTCCTCCAGTCTGAAAAACAACTGTTCACCACTACTCTCTGCTTTCTGTCCCCTAGCCAATTTCGTATCCACACTGTCACTGTCCCTTTAATCCCATAGGTTTTAATTTTGCTAACAAGTCTATTATCAGAAAGTCCACATACACCACATCAACCTCACTACCCTCATCAACCTTCTCTGTTACTTCATCAAAGAACTTAATCAAGTTAGTCAAACACAATTTTCCTTTAACAAATCGTGTTGACTTCCATTTATTAGCCCATACTTTTCCAAGTGCCAATTAATTTTGTCCCGGATTATTGTCTCTAAAGGTTTCCCCACCCCGGACGTTAGGTTGACTGGCCTGTAATTGCCAGGTTTATCCCTGTCCCAATTTTTGTGCCAGGTCTCTGTTATTGCCACTATATCATGGTCCTATTTGGTGACTTGAGCCTGCAGTTCACCAACCTTATTTACCACGCTACGTGCATTTACACAATTACACTCCAGACTCATCTTAGACTGCCTTGCATTTGCCCCCTGTCTGATGCTTCCAATTTTTGAGCTCTTCTTCACTATAATGCTGTTTGTCCCTCCCAGTCTTCTGTGCACCTTATTTCTCCTCCCTAACGTTTCATCCTGATGCCCATCTCCCTGTCAAATTAGTTTAAACCCTCCCCCACAGCACTAGTTAACCACCCTTGAGAAAGAAATTAAGTGATTTCTGCAGGCAGGCATGGTATCTGTAACTTGCTTGATCCAGCTGTGAACTGCAGAATGGATGATGTGGCATGTGCCCCCTGTACTTTTTAAATATGATGAGGGTTTCTGCCTCCACCACCTTTTCAGGTAGTGAGTTCCAGATCCCCACCACCCTCTGGGTAAAAAGATTTCTCCTCAACTCCCCTCTAATCCTTCTACCCATTCCTTTAAATCTATGCCCCCTGGTTATTGACCTCTCTGCTAAGGGAAATAGGTCCTTCCTATCCATTCACTCCAGGCCCCTAATAATTTTATACATCTCAATTAAATCTCCCCTCGGCCTCCTCTGTTCCAAAGAAAATGACCCCAGCCTATCCAATCTTTCCTCGTGGCTAAAATTTTCCAGTCTTGGCAACATCCTCCTAAATCTTCTCTGTACCCTCTCTAGTGCAATCACATCTTTCCTGAAATGTGGTGACCAGAACTGTACGCAGTACTCTAGCTATGGCCTAACTAGTGTTTTATACAGTTCCAGCATAACCTCCCTGATCTTATATTCTATGCCTCGGCTAATAAAGGAAAGAACCCCTATGCCTTTTTAATCACCTTATCTACCTGTCCTACCTTCAGGGATCTGTGAACATGCACTCCAAGGTACCTCTGTTCCTCTACATCTCTCAGTACCCTCCCATTTATTGTGTATTCCCTTGCCTTGTTTGCCCTCCCCAAATGCATTACTTCACACTTCTCCGGATTGAATACCATTTGCCACTTTTCTGTCCACCTGACCAGTCCATTAATATCTTCCTGCAGTCTACAGCTTTCCTCCTTACTATCAACCACAAGACTAATTTTTGTATCATCTGCAAACTTCTTAATCATGCCCCTACAGTTAAGACTAAATCATTGATATATACCACAAAAAGCAAGGGACCTTGTACTGAGCCCTGCGAAACCCCACTGTAAACAGCCTTCCAGTCACAAAAACACCCGTCGACCATTACCCTTTGCTTCCTGCCACTGAGCCAACTTTGGATCCAACTTATCACTTTCCCTTGGATCCCATGGGCTTTTACTTTCCTGACCAGTCTGCCATATGGGACCTTGTCAAAAGCCTTGCTAAAATTCATGTAGACTACATCAAACGCGCTACCCTCATCGACCCTCTTGGTTACCTCCGCAAAAAATTCAATCAAGTTAGTCAGCCAGACCTTCCCTTAACAAATCCATGCTGACTGTCCTTGACTAATCCGTGCCTTTCAAAATAACGATTAATACTGTCCCTCAGAATTGTTTCCAATAATTTGCCCACCACCGAGGTTAGGCAGACTGGCCTGTAATAACTCGGTCTATCACTTTCTCCCTTTTTAAACAATGGCACAACGTTAGCAGTCCTCCAATCCTCTGGCACCATGCCGGTAGCCAGAAAGGATTGGAAAATGATGGTCAGAGCCTCCTCGATTTCCTCCCTTGCTTCATCCGGGCCTGGCGATTTATCTACTTTCAAGGATGCTAAAACCCTTAATACTTCCTCTCTCACTATGTTTATCCCATCCATATTTCACCCTCCTCCTCCCTTGCTTCTTTTAACAGTTAATGGAGATATCATTGAATTTTTCAAGATTATGAGAAGTTTTGCAAGTGAAAGATTGTTTCCACTGACTGACAATTGGTAGCAAAGGGGCAAAGACTCAACGAAAGGAAGGGGAAGATAGGTTAAATTGTTTTCACATAGGGTTATTAGAACATGGAATGGTTTACCACAAGTGGCTCTTGAGATAGAGACTATAACAACATATCATAGAATCATCGACTCATAGAAAGGTTACTGCACGGAAGGAGACCATTCGGCCCATCGAGTCCACGCCGGCTCTATGCAAGTGCAATCCAGCTAGTCCCACGTCCCCGTCCTATCCCCATAGCCCTGCAATTTTTTTCTTTTAAGATACTTATCCAGTTCCCTTTTGAAGGCCATGATTGAATCTGCCTCCACCACCCCCTCGGGCAGTGCATTCCAGATCCTAACCACTTGCTGTGTAAAAAAGCTTTTCTTCATGTCACCTTTGATTCTTTTGCCAATCACCTTAAATCTATGTCCTCTGGTTCTTGACCCTTCCGCCAATGGGTATAGTTTCTCTCTATCTACCCTGTCTAGACCCTTCATGATTTTGAATACCTCTATCAAATCTGTTCCAAGGACAACAACCCCAGCTTCTCCAGACTATCCACGTAATTAAAGTTCCTCATCCCTGACATCATTCTAGTAAATCTATTCTGCAACCTCTCTAAGGCCTTCACATCTTTCCTAAAGTGCGGTGCCCAGAACTATAAAAGGGAACTGGCTAAATATTTGAAAAGAATATAAAAAGATACAGTGAAAAAATGGGGAAAGAGGATTGGAACAGATTTTAAGAGCTAGCACTGGCACATGGCTTTCTGTGCTGTAATTTCTACAGCTCTAATTTAACTCAATCTGTCTGGCAAGAGTAATTTCATCCCCTTCAAAGATAGAGGACTAGAAATTTGTTGAAGCCACGCCAGTTTTTCAGGCGAAAAACTGGCACCAAAGCATCCAATATGACACGTATTCATTCCCGCCGGAAGTACGCTGCCCAACATATTGGATTGGGCTGCTCTGCAGAATCAAGGGGAAGAAGTATGTTCAACCATGATTAAAATATTTAACTTAAGGGTCCTCTGCATTTTGTAGAAACCTTTTGTGATATCGGTCTGGTTCACCACGTGATAAACTCGCTCAGCAATTCATGGCGCTAGCAGACAGGAAGGACCCTTCGGCAGTGCTATTTAAAGGCCTCATCCACTACATACAGGTTAGTTGCTGATTTGTCCTTTTAGGCTGCTTGTTAACTTCTGCGTGCTTTTTAACCTGTTTTCTGACATAAAACTGAATACTGATTTCAAAGATGTTTTTGCTGCTCTGTTTTTGGCTGCCTTCAAAACAGTCCTACCGCAGTCATGGGTGGTCTGGTTGGACTGCCTTTGGGGCTGGCGGACAAGGGAGAACAGTATAGAAGATAGGAGAGAGCAGGTGTAGCTGCGAGTAGGGGGAGGAAAAGGAGGGCACAGCGCAGGAGGCTATACCCATAGCGGGTCTTCTGGGAGCACTTCTGCTACCTGAACCTCTCTGAGGAGCAATGTATGAGGCGCCTTCACTTCACAAAGGAAGCTGTAACTGAGCTGTGTCACTTACTGAGGCCACAACAGGAGCCTCGTATCAGAGCCTGGAAAACACTCCTGTGGCTGTCAAGGTCATCGTGGCCCTTAACTTTTAACAGGCTCCTTCCAGGCTGCAGCAGATGACATCAGCGACATCTCAGTTTGCAGTCCATCACTGTTTCAGAGAGGTCACCAAGGCTATCTATGCCAAAAGGAACACTTTTCCCCATGGGCAGAGCGAAGCAGGATGAGAGAGCACTGGGCTTAGCCTACATTGCAGGCTTCCCCAGGGTGCAAGGTGCCATAGACTGCGCCCACATTGCCTTACGTACTCCCCATCACCATCCTGGCATCTTTCTGAGTCAAAAGGGATTCCACTCCCACAATGTCAAGCTTGTTTGCAACCACAAGCAGCGCATCGTGCAGGTGTGTACCCAGTTTCCTGGCAGCAGTCATTATGCATTCATCCTGCGCCAGTCCTCTGTGTCGCCTTTGTTCCAACCTGGTAACAGGCTGGCTACTAGGTGAAAAGGGCTATCTCCTTCAGATTTGGCTCATAACTCCTGTCTGTGCCCCTCATTGTAGGCATAGCTGCAGACCTGGCCTACAATAAGAGCCATGTTGCCACCAGAAACATCATCCAGCAGCCAGTCAGTGTGCTCAAGCAATATTTCCAATGCCCGGACCCTTCGGGAGGAGCTTTGCAATACAGCCCTGAGTGGGTATCCAGGTTTTATGGCCATTTCCTGCTGGCTCCATAACGAGGGTCCAGCCATAGGAACTTAGAAACAGAAGTAGGCCATTCAGCCCCTTAAGCTTCCGCCATTCAATTAGATCATGGCTGATGCGTACCTCAACCCCATTTTCTTGAACAGGAGAAAGTGTGCAAGTGGGCTCGGCCTCCTCCGGTGGCAGCCTCCTGGTGTGACCTCCTCTTACAAGAAGGAAGGGAATGCGTTAGTAACAGTCTTGTGTGGCGTTTAGAGAATGTGCCTGCCATGGTTGAATAGTTGGTATGCAGCATTTAAGATGTGAGGTGTGGGGAAGTGAGGCTTTCAATTATGGCAAGTGTGTGAGTATGAAGAGAAGGAGATGGGGAGGAGTGTGGTGCAGTGATTGTAGGAGAGTTAAGGGAAGCAGGGGAGGGGAGTATTGTGAGTAGTGATGCTGGAGGTGGTGAAGGTGTGAGCAGAGAGTAAGAGAGCAGTATTGTTATCTCAACAACTCTGGTGAGGTTATTGAACTTCTTTTGGCATTGCACCATGTCCTGGAAGGTAAGCTCCTGGCATTGACCTCCTCAGCGACTTCCCACTGGCAGTGGAGGTGTTGCCTGGACGGTTATTGCCCACTGTTGGGGGGGGGGGGGGGGCGGGTGAGGAATAGGATCTCCCTCCTCCTGTCCACCGCCTGCACAAAGGGCTTCCAGAGAACCTGGGTGCCCTCTCTGGACCCCTTCCAGCCATCTTCTTCAATCTGGGAAGTTTCCCTGCTGTCTGTAGCTACAGTGCACCTCGCCTTTAAGAAGTGCTGGCTGCCTTTAAGTGCCATCAGAGATGCCCGATTTCCCACCCACCCAAACAGGCATAGTAAATGAATAGCTTGGGTAGTGCTGGCTGCACGCCTAAACCATTTCAATGAGGTCTCGGCGTGAACTCAACCTGCTGCCTGGGACCACATGAATAGGCGTGTGCCACCCGTTTTTGGGCGCGATCGAATTTCTAGGTCAGAGACTGTTCCTTATCAGTTTTTAATTACAGTATTTATATATTGTTCTAGTCTGACATACAATAAAAGATCAGTTAACTGCTTGAGAGGTTATTGTTCTGTAAAGTTTGGCCTTTAAAAAACTGGAAGAATGGTTAACATATATTACTGAGGATACTCAAAGAAACAAGGGAAGAGATAGCAGAAACATTGGTGTCCTATTACAAAAATTCAATAGAAAAAGGAATAGTGACAGAGGACTGGCAAATACCAAATGTAATTCTTAGCTTCACAAAAGGAGGCAAACTAACTCAGGGAACCATAGACCAGTTACCTTATTGTCAGTGGTAGGAAGATACTAGAATCTTTGCTAAATGCTCAGATAACAAAACATTTAGAGACAAAGAATATAATAAAAAGTCAGCATGGATTTCTAAAAGGAAGGTCATGTTTAAACAACCTTATTGAATTATTTGAAGAAGTAACAGGGTTGACATCATCATATACATAAATGATTTGGACTCAGAAATGCAAAGCCTGGAATCAAAATTTGCAGATGAAACTAATTGGGGGTGGGGGCATAATGTGAAGGACTGCATCAAAATACAGGAAACATGAACAGGCTTGCAGACTGGGCAGATAAATAGCAAATGAAATTCAATACAGTGAAGTGCGAGCTGGTTCATTTTAGTAGGAGGAATAAGGAGGTAACTTATTCCTTGGAAAGTAAGAAACTAGATGGGGTAGAGGAGCAAGGAAATCTGGGAATAAATCCATAAATCACTAAAAGAAGCAACACAAATTGATAAGGCCATAAAGTGCAGATAAGAGTGCAAACAAAGTACTGGTGTTCATTTCCAGAGGAATGGAATACAAACGCAGGGAGGCAATGTTAAATTTATATAGAACCTTGGTTACACCGCACTTGGAGTACTGTGTGCCGTTCTGGTATCCGTATCACAAAAAGGATATTGAAGCACTGGAGAAAGTGCAGAAAGAATTCACAACGACGTTACCAGAATTGAGAGGATGAAAGGTTGAGCAGGCAACGGCTAAGAGACCTGATAAGAGGTCTTTAAAATTATTAAGTGGCTCGATTGGGTGGATGTGGAAAAACTGTTTCCACTTGTGGGTGAGTCGAGAACAAGGGGGCATAAATTTAAAATAGCCATTAACCAATCATAGAATAGTTACAGCACAGAAGGAGGCCATTCGGCCCATCGAGCCCGTGTCGGTTCTTTCTAAGAGCAATCCAGTTAGTCCCATTTCCCCGCTCTTTCCCCGTAGCCCTGCAAATTTTTTCCCTTCAAATATTTATCCAATTCCTTTTTGAAAGCCACGATTGAATCTGCTTCCACCACCCATTCAGGCAGCACATTCCAGGTCATAATTACTCGCTGCATAAAAAAGTTTTTCCTCATGTCGCCTTTGGTTCTTTTGCCAATCACCTTAAAAATGAATCAAACAATGAATTTAGGAGGAATTTGTTTACAGAGTGGTGAGAATGTGAAACTTGCTGCCATGTGGCGTGGTTGAAGCAGATTACAATGACGCATTGAGCAGAGGCTTGATGCATACATGCGGGAGAAGGCAAATAGAGGGATGGGGGCAGAGAGGAAAGGTAATTTTTGTGATCTGAGGCTCATGTGGAGTACAACGGCCTGTTTCTGTGTTGTAGATTTTATGTAATTCAATGAATTAGCAGCAGTACTTTTAACAAAAAATCCAGGCAGCCCAATCAAAACCTGGGTTACACCCGCAGATCCGACCAAAGAACACACCCACCAGCTCAACAAACTGATCAAGACCTTCGATCCAGACCTTCAAAGCATCCTACGCATTCTCATCCCACGTAATCCCCGCGTGGGAGACTTCTACTGCCTCCCAAAGATACACAAAGCCAACACACCCGGACGTCCCATCGTATCAGGCAACGGAACCCTGTGTGAGAACCTCTCTGGATACATCGAGGGCATCCTGAAACCCATCGTACAGGGAACCCCCAGCTTCTGTCGTGACACTACAGACTTCCTACAAAAACTCAGTACCCACGGACCAGTTGAACCAGGAACACTTCTCACCACGATGGACGTCTCGGCACTATACACCAGTATCCCCCACGATGACGGCATCGCTGCGACAGCATCAATACTCAACACCAACAACAGCCAATCTCCGGAAGCCATCCTACAACTCATCCGCTTCATCCTGGATCACAATGTCTTCACCTTCGATAACCAGTTCTTTACCCAAACACACGGAACAGCCATGGGGACCAAATTCGCACCCCAATACGCCAACATTTTCATGCACAAGTTCGAGCAGGACTTCTTCACTGCACAAGACCTCCAACCAACACTATACACCAGATACATCGACGACATTTTCTTTCTATGGACCCACGGCAAGGAATCACTAAAGAGACTACACGATAACATCAACAAGTTCCATCCCACCATCAAGCTCACCATGGACTACTCCTCAGAATCAGTTTCTTTCTTGGACACACGAATCTCCATCAAAGACGGGCACCTCAGCACCTCACTCTACCGCAAGCCCACGGACAACCTCACGATGCTCCACTTTTCCAGCTTCCACCCTAACCACGTCAAAGAGGCCATCCCCTATGGACAGGCCCTGCGAATACACAGGGTCTGCTCAGACGAGGAGGAACGCGATGGACACCTACAGACGCTGAAAGACGCCCTAGTAAGAACGGGATATGACGCTCGACTCATCGATCGACAGTTCCGACGGGCCACAGCAAAAAATCGCATAGACCTCCTCAGGAGACTAACACGGGACGCAACCAACAGAGTACCCTTTGTCGTCCAGTACTTCCCCGGAGCGGAGAAACTACGCCATGTTCTCCGCAGCCTTCAACATGTCATCAATGAGGACAAACACCTCGCTATGGCCATCCCCACACCTCCACTACTCGCCTTTAAACAGCCACCCAACCTCAAACAGACCATCGTTCGCAGCAAACTACCTAGCTTTCAAGAGAACAGCGTCCACGACGCCACACAACCCTGCCACGGTAACCTCTGCAAGACATGCCAGATCATCGACACAGATACCACCATCACACGAGAGGACACCACCCACCAGGTGCATGGTTCATACTCCTGTGACTCGGCCAACGTTGTCTACCTCATACGTTGCAGGAAAGGATGCCCCAGAGCATGGTACATTGGCGAGACCATGCAGACGCTGCGACAACGGATGAACGGACACCGCGCAACAATCGCCAAACAGGAGGGTTCCCTCCCAGTCGGGGAACACTTCAGCAGTCATGGACATTCATCCACCGACCTTCGGGTAAGCGTACTCCAAGGCGGCCTTCGAGACACACGACAACGCAAAATCGTCGAGCAGAAATTGATAGCCAAGTTCCGCACCCATGAGGACGGCCTCAACCGGGATCTTGGGTTCATGTCACGCTACACGTTACCCCACCATCGAACAAATGTTATCTGTTTTTAATATAATGGGTCATTTGCTGGCTCTCTCTGCCTTCCGGATGTTTCTGCCTCTCTCTGTGTTTTTTTTCTGTTTTTTTTCCCTGTTTGTTTTTTTGTTGAATGTGTATTCGGGGGTTCTGCAGGTGACACCTCTCTGTCTGAACACGGTGATTGCCTTGGCAACGGGCAGTTGCAGGGGCAGTCTGTAAACACCATGTATTGTTCTATATGTATAAATGCGTAGGCTTCAAGGAGCTCTTGAAACATTTGCCTGAGGAAGGAGAAAATCTCCGAAAGCTTGTGAATTTAAAATAAAATTGCTGGACTATAACTTGGTGTTGTAAAATTGTTTACAAAATAAGAGGGACAGCAATCCAATAACACAGATTTAAGGGGAAGCTAGATAAGTACAGAGGGATCTGGGTGTCCTTGTGCATGAAACACAAAAAGTCAACATACAGGTGCAGCAGGTAATCTGGAAGGCAAACGGAATATTGGCCTTTATTTCTAGGGGGATGGAGTATAAAAGCAGGGAAGTCATGCTACAACTGCAGAGGGTGCTGGTGAGACCACACCTGGAGTACTGCGTACAGTTCTGGTGCCCTTATTTAAGGAAGGACATACTTGCATTGGAGGCAGTTCAGAGAAGGTTCACTAGGTTGATTCTGGGTATGGAAGGGTTGTCTTATGAGGAAAGATTGAACAGGTTAGGTCTATACTCATTAGAGTTTAGAAGAATGAGAGATCATCTTTTTGAAACATACAAGACTCTGAGGGGACTCGATAGGGTAGATGCTGAGAGGATGTTACCCCTCATGGGGGAATCTAAAACTAGGGGGAATAGTCTCAGAATAAGGGGCTGCCCGTTTAAGACGGAAATGAGGAGGAATTTCTTCTCCCAGAGGGTCGTTAATCTTTGGAATTCTTTACCCCAAAAAGCTGTGGAGGCTGAGTCATTGGATACATTCAAGGCTGAGTTAGACAAATTTTTGATCAGCAAGTGAGTCAAAGGATATGGGGAAAGGGCAGGAAAGTGGAGTTGAGGTAAAAATCAGATCAGCCATGATCTCATTAAATGGCGGAGCAGGCTCGAGGGGCCGAATGGCCTACTCCTGCTCCTATCTCTTATGGTCTTACATGAGGGAGAAATAGAAGGATATGCTGATAGGGTTAGATGAAGTAGGGAGGGGAGGATGGCCATGTGGAGCATAAACACCAGCATACACCTGTTGGGCCGAATGGCCTGTTTCTGTGCTGTAAATTCTATGTAATTTTTTGTCATCACCAAACGGTCTATTTTTGTAATGAAGATTTGAACCAGAGTTGTAAACACAATTTATGTAAAATTTCTGAATATAAAAACATCCACGGGTTGCAGCCGCAGGGCTGCTAACCCCCCAATACTGGGGCCTACTCGACCTTCTCCCGGGGTTTTGCCTCCTCGTTCGCCGTCAAGTGGAGCGAAAACAAACCGCTTACAAATCCCGATTCATTTCGAAACGGACTGACGCGACCCAGCCCGCGCGCACCAGCCAAACCCCGCCCCTTCCCGGAGGAAATCCCGCCCATCGGCCGCCCGCATTGGCTGCGTACCTCAGCCACCCCGCTCCGACTGGTGGGCTGAGCTGTCAGTCAGAGCGGGCCACCACGCTTCCGGGTCTCTGGATGTGTGCTCAAACACTAACAGTGTTGGAACGTCGCTATTAAACCGTTAAACCGCCGAGTTCCGAACCCACCACAACAAACAGAAGGAGCGGCCGCGGAACCGCACAGCCGGCGACGACTAAATCCCGGGCCGAGCCGAGCCGAGCCGAGCCGAGAGGAGAGCGTGTTGTAAGGAGGCTTTCATTAGTTTCTTTAGTAGTTTGTGAACATGCGCGGCAAGAGTTTCCGATATCCGGTTTCTTGGGCCTTGGGTAAAATGGGAAGAAATCAGCGGTGGTAAAATAGCGGGTTCCTGCCGGCCGGGCGGGCGGGCGGTGGTGAGTCTCTGTTGTCCTTTTTCACACGTGTATATGAGAGAGAGAGAGAGAGAGAGACCCCGGTGGCGTTGGTGATTCAACGAAGCTCCAGGACAGGCAGGGCAGGGCAGGGGAGAGAGCGCTCCTCGCCCTGTCGCTTTGCTGACGCGGGCCCATTAGTTGGTTTATCCACAAAGTGCCGGACGTTTGTTGGGGGCCGGTTATTTCGGGCGCCGTGGTTGGCCCCCGTTCTTTATTTTTTTTTAAAAAATCGCTGCTGTGCTTAAATCCCAGTGTGGAAACCAAGCAAACTCTCTTACATAATCGAGGAGCGCACTCTACCTGTCATCTCGCCGCTTTACTGTGTTGTACTTGCACACACACACAAAAAGAGGTCTGTTGCTATTGGGGATGATAGCCCGAGTTGGTTCAGCGATGTTGCAGCTCCCTCGGTGGGCTGGTAGGGTAATATCTGAGGTTCTCTAACCAGACCTGGCAGCTGCTGCGCAGTGATGCACGTTCACTCGCTCGATCCGTGATTAACAGTGAACTCAGCGAGGTTGTGTGGAACTCGCTAATGGTATGTTTTTTTGTTTGCATATTGGCGGTCAGCGTAAGAAGGTGGACCGTGGTGTTCGTGCTGATTGATGCGTGTTTCTTCTGCATCAACGAGGCCTTTTTTGTTGTTGTTGAGGTTTTTCGAGTTCATACAGTCCAACCTCGCACTTGATGCTTCTTGCAAAATGCAAAAAGAATGTCTGATTTAACCCAGAGCCAAGTACGGTGGTGGTCAGGCGTGGCTTTGTTAAATGCTCCAGGTGATTGAGGAAGTCAGTTAGTGCTTGACCTAAATGGGCATTACTGTACCTGTATTTGTTGGTTTCAACTGGGCATTATTGTACCTGTGTTTGCTGGATCTAAGTGGGCATTACTGTAACCATTTACATCTAAGTGGGCATTACTGTAACCATTTGCATCTAAGTGGGCATTGCTTACCTCTTTGCTGCATCTAAGTGGGCATTGCTTACCTCTTTGCTGCATCTAAGTGGGCATTGCTTACCTCTTTGCTGCATCTAAGTGGGCATTGCTTACCTCTTTGCTGCATCTAAGTGGGCATTGCTTACCTCTTTGCTGCATCTAAGTGGGCATTGCTTACCTCTTTGCTGCATCTAAGTGGGCATTGCTTACCTCTTTGCTGCATCTAAGTGGGCATTGCTTACCTCTTTGCTGCATCTAAGTGGGCATTGCTTACCTCTTTGCTGCATCTAAGTGGGCATTGCTTACCTCTTTGCTGCATCTAAGTGGGCATTGCTTACCTCTTTGCTGCATCTAAGTGGGCATTGCTTACCTCTTTGCTGCATCTAAGTGGGCATTGCTTACCTCTTTGCTGCATCTAAGTGGGCATTGCTTACCTCTTTGCTGCATCTAAGTGGGCATTGCTTACCTCTTTGCTGCATCTAAGTGGGCATTGCTTACCTCTTTGCTGCATCTAAGTGGGCATTGCTTACCTCTTTGCTGCATCTAAGTGGGCATTGCTTACCTCTTTGCTGCATCTAAGTGGGCATTGCTTACCTCTTTGCTGCATCTAAGTGGGCATTGCTTACCTCTTTGCTGCATCTAAGTGGGCATTGCTTACCTCTTTGCTGCATCTAAGTGGGCATTGCTTACCTCTTTGCTGCATCTAAGTGGGCATTGCTTACCTCTTTGCTGCATCTAAGTGGGCATTGCTTACCTCTTTGCTGCATCTAAGTGGGCATTGCTTACCTCTTTGCTGCATCTAAGTGGGCATTGCTTACCTCTTTGCTGCATCTAAGTGGGCATTGCTTACCTCTTTGCTGCATCTAAGTGGGCATTGCTTACCTCTTTGCTGCATCTAAGTGGGCATTGCTTACCTCTTTGCTGCATCTAAGTGGGCATTGCTTACCTCTATTTGAAGACTAAACGAGCTTGGTGAAGTTGCTGAGTATAAGCGAGTACAGCATGCCACAATGGTTTGTCTTGTTTCCGAGTCAGTCCTTGTAATACCAGTTGACGTTGTTGATTGAGAGAACAGGCTGTTGAAAATAGATGATGGAATTATCAATTGGTGGTGGATGGTAAAAGTACCCCATCTGAGGACAACTCTTCCACTGTCTGCTGCAATTCAGGCAAATAGATCACAGGCCAGAATGGATGTAGTTTTGTTATTTCTTTTGTGAATGATTCACTAATATGGGAAGACTAAGAAACCATAACACCAGTCAGAGATGACATCTTGTGTGATGTAAATGTATATTTG
Source organism: Heptranchias perlo (assembly GCF_035084215.1). Taxonomy (NCBI): domain Eukaryota; kingdom Metazoa; phylum Chordata; class Chondrichthyes; order Hexanchiformes; family Hexanchidae; genus Heptranchias; species Heptranchias perlo. Next base: position 95,670,556 of record NC_090329.1, on the reverse strand, counting down.
ATGTGTAGAAATGGTTGAGATGTTTGCATTGCCAGAAATCTCTCAGATTTTCTGGAGCCTGTGCTGGTGACGAATGAGCCTGAGACAGGAATCACAGATCTTTTTCCACTTGTTGCAGTTTAGGATAATCTGAGTTACTTAGATGTTGCAGCTATTGTATGGTTTTACTTTTTGATTTCTGCTCAACTTGCACAGGTATTCATTTCCGAAGTGCAAGACAACTGATCCATCACATCCTATCCAGTGCTAATATCATCCTAGTTGTTAGTGGGGATGTTACATGCCTTGTGATTGCATGTTTCTAGGTGCTACTTCTGTGTCCCACAGGAGAACATTTGCTTTAGGAGTATACTATCCAGTAGTCACATGACATGGCCAAAAAAATAAAACTGCTTTGTTGAGCATCACTTTGATGACATTTATAGTGTTTCATGACCTGATTCTGTGTTAGTGATTCTGTTTTTGATGTTTGATGCATGGTATCAATTACAAATGATACATATTGAATTTTTTGAGTTCTTTCACATGCCTGTAGCATATTCATGTCTTGCAGCTATGCAGAAGAGTTAGATTGCTTACATTATAGGCATTCATCTTCATCTTCAATGTGATACTGTACTCAACTCGTATGCACATATGCACCATACAATGTCCTCGTCAAATTTATTCATGTCTGTATTAGAAATAGTTGCCAGCTACTAATAGAGGCATGTCAGAGGCTAAATCCACAGTACTGGGAGCAACAAATAACATCATGTGCATAAATGTCACCACAATCAGAGGGATGCGCCTTATGTCAATGCTACCATTTTGCTGTTTTCATACAAAGATCATGGAATGCAATCCCCAAAAAGCTAGTAAAAATATCAACCCCATGTGATAACCTAATTTGACTTACTCTGGCCCTGATTTCTTGTACCCTGGAGGTCCCTAAGTAGGAGTCTCCTGCTCATGTTTTCATTGAGCCTTGCCTGCATGCAGTATTACTTGTTTGGTAAATTGAGTTTGTATCCAAGCAGACTTGGTCTCTAAGAAATTACAAAAAAAAATACTATGGAATTTGAGAGTTCATCTTATTTCAAACTGTCTAGATGATTTTGAAAGGGTTCCTGATGGTAAGACATCCTCTAAGTAATTATGTGTAATTTGAACAAGTGATATTCTTGATTTCTAGTACAGTGCACATGGAAGTACATATTATTCTAGTAGTATCATACTATAATATGAGGATTTTTCTAGAAGTACTGTTGCCTTCTTTTATGAACTTCAGTAGCAAATTCTGCATATTGACAAACCTGCAAGTTATGGGAGTGTCCACCCTATGTGCTGAATCAGAATGTTACTGCCAGTGTGCCCTGTGCATTCTGCTCCGTTAGTGTACTTTGTTAGTGGCTAATCGAACTGTTAGTGTTTTTATGTACCTCTCCGTGAGAAATAAAGTTGTACGTTGTGTTAATCTATATATCCCTGTTGATGTTAAATCAACTTATTTACACTATTGGACATAGTACTCCATCCAGCCCCTGTATTAGAAACTGGGGAAGACTCTTGCACGAAGGCATTTAACCAAGTTTAATGGTAACAATGCTCAAAATATGGATTTTCACCACTTAAATACAGTAACTTGCTGTTGTGTACCCTGAGAAATCAAATGTCTTGATAAATTACCATAATTTTATCAATCTGTGTAACTAGTGAGCCATTTGATATTTAATGAGTGTATCTTCTAGCAAAGTGGCATAAACATGAAGAAAACCATGTTTAACCTCTAAATTAGAGGGCTGAATGTCACCTTTCATCGGGAAAGAGATCCATATATTTGTGCATCATAGAATCTTACAGCGCAGAGGAGGCCATTCAGCCCAACGTGCCTGTGTCGGCACTTTGAAAGAGCGGTCCAATTTATTCCCATAACCCTGCAAATTAGTCCTCTTCAAGTACAATGTCCAATTGCCTTTTGAAAGTTCCTATGGAATCGGATTCCACCACCTTTCCAGATAGTGCATTCCAGATCTTAACAACCCTCTCTGAAAAAAATTCCCCTCTAGTTCTTTTGCCAATTATTTTAAATCTATGACCTCAGGTTACTGACCCACTTGCCAGAGGAAACACTTTCTCCCTACTTGCTCTATCAAAACCCATCATAATTTTGAATATCACTATTGGGTCTCCCCTGAACCTTCTTTGCTCCATGGAGAACAATCCCACGTCTCCAATCCCTCCACATAACTGAAGCTCATCATCCCTGGTATCATCCTGGTAAACCTCCTCTGTACCATCTCCAAGGCCCTGATGTCCTTCCTAAAGTGTGGTGCCCGGTATTATACACAGTGCTCCAGCTGTGGCCTGACCAGTGCTTTGTAAAGGTTTGGCATGACTTCCTTGTTTTGTATTCATTGCTCCTATTTACAAAGCCAAGTATCCAATATACTTAGTCGTCTTTTCGACTTGCCTTGCTACCTTCAAAGATTTGTGAATAAGCACCCCCAGGTCCCTCTGCTCTTGCACCCCCCCCCCCCCCCTCAAAATAGTACAATTTAGATTATACTGCCTCTCTATGTTGTTCCCCCCCAAAGTAAATCACTTCACACTTATCCGCATTAAAATTCATCTGCCACGTGTCTGCCCATTTCACCAGTCTGTCTATGTCCTCCTGAAGTCTGCTACTATCCTGCTCACCATTTACTACGTTGCCAAATTTTGTATAACCCACAAACTTCAAAATTGTACTCCCTATATCCAAGTCCAAGTCTTCTACATATAACAAGAAAAGCAATGGTCCTAATACTGACCCCTGGGGGACCTCACTACATACTTCTCTGCAGTCAGAAAAACATCCGTTCACCACTATTCTCTGCCTCCTATCCCTTAGCCAATTACGTACCCAAGGTACCATCATACCTTTTAACACCATGTGCTTCTATTTTCCAAATAAGCCTGTTATGTGGCACTTTATCAAATGCCTTTTGAAAGTCCATATATATAACATACACTGCACCAACTTCATCAATCCTCTGTTATTTCATCAAAGAAATCAAACGGGATAGTCAGATATGATTTGCCTTTAACAAGCTTCTCCAAGTGAGAATTCATTTTGACAATGGTCTCTAGTTATTTCCCCACCACTGACGTTAGACTGATTGGCCTGTAGTAACCAGGTTTATCCCCTCCCCTTTTTTGAACAGGGGTGTAACATTTGCAATCCTCCAGTCCTCTGGCCCATATCCAAGGAGGATTGAAAGATTGTGGTCAGAGCTTCTGCTATTTTCACCCTTTTCTACTTTGAGTGATGCCAACCTAATTTAGCACCTCCTTTCTATCTATTTGTTATCCTATCCAATATCTCTGCTCCCTCTTCCTCTACTGCAACATTAACTTTATCCTCTTCTTTTGTGAAGACAGATGCAAAGTACTCATTCAGTACCTCAGTCATGCCCTCTACCTCCTCAAGAAGATTTTCTTTCTTGTCCCTAATTGGCCCCACCATTCCTTTACTTAGGTTTATAAAAGATTTTTGGGTTCCCTTTTATGTTACCTGCTAATCTTTTTTCATACCCTCTCTTTGCCCTTATATCCTTTTTTAATTTCCTCATGTACTCTCTGTATTCTGCCTGTTTTTTGACTATTCTATACCTGACATTTGCCAAAACCTTTTTCTGTTCTATTTTAACCTCTATTTCCTTTGTTAACCAGGGAGCTCTAGCTTTGGATGCCCCTTCTTTCCTCTGTATGGTAATATGCTTGGTCTGTATCCGAACTATCTCTGTCTTCACAAAAGAGAGGGATGATGCAGACATTTTAGTTAAGGAGGAGGACTGTGAAATATTGGATGGGATAAACTTAATGAGAGAGGAAGTGTTAAGGGGATCAGCATCTTTGAAAATTGATAAATCACCAGGCCCAGATGAAATGTATCCCAGGCTTTTAAAAGAAGCATGGGAGGAAATAGCGGAGGCTCTGACCATTTTCCAGTCCTCCCTGGATACAGGCGTGGTGCCGGAGGATTGGAGGACTGCTAATGTTTACCGTTGTTTAAAAAGGGAGAGAAGGATAGACCGAGTAATTACAGGCCAGTCTAACCTCGGTGGTGGGCAAATTATTGGAATCAATTCTGAGGGACAGGATAAACCATCACTTAGAAAGGCACGGAGTAATCAATGACAGTCAGTGTGGATTTGTTAAAGGAAGGTCATGTCTGGTGCACTTGATTGAATTTTTTGAGGAGGTAACAAGGAGGGTCGATGAGGGTAACGCATTTGATGTAGTCTACATGGATTTTAGCAAGGCTTTTGACAAGGTCCCACATGGCAGATTGGTCAGGAAAGTAAAAGCCCATGGGATCCAAGGGAAAGTGGCAAGTTGGATCCAAAATTGGCTCAGTGGCAAGAAGCAAAGGGTAATGGTTGGGTGTTTTTGTGACTGGAAGGCTGTTTACAGTGGGGTTCTGCAGGGCTCAATACTAGGTTCCTTGCTTTTTGTGGTATAAATGATTTGGACTTAAATGTAGGGGGTATGATTAAGAAGTTTGCAGATGATACAAAAATTAGCCATGTGGTTGATAGTGAGGAGGAAAGCTGTAGACTGCAGGCAGTTATCATTGGATTGGTCAGGTGGGCAGAAAAGTGGCAAATGGAATTCAATCCAGAGAAGTGTGAGGTAATGCATTTGGAGAGGGCAAACAAGGCAAGGGAATACACAATAAATGGGAGGATACTGAGAGGTGTAGAGGAAGTGAGGGACCTTGGGGTGTATATCCACAGATCCCTGAAGGTAGCAGGACAGGTAGATAAGGTGGTTAAAAAGGCATACGGGATACTTTCCTTTACTAGCCGAGGCATAGAATATAAGAGCAGGGAGGTTATGCTAGAACTTTATAAAACATTGGTTAGGCCACAGCTTGAGTACTGCATACAGTTCTGGTCATCACATTACAGGAAGGATGTAATTGCACTAGAGAGGGTGCAGAGGAGATTTACGAGGATGTTGCCAGGACTGGAGAATTTTAGGTATGAGGAAAGATAGGATAGGCTGGGGTTGTTTTCTTTAGTCAGAGGGGTGATTGAATTGAGGTGTATAAAATGATGAGGGGCCTAGAGGGGATAGAGTAGGTTAGCAGAGAGGTCAATAACCAGGGGGCATAGATTTAAATTAATTGGTAGAAGGATTAGAGGAGAGTTGAGGAAAATTTTTTTCACCTGGAGGATGGTGGGGGTCTGGAACTCACTGCCTGAAAGGGTGGTAGAGGCAGAAACCGTCATCACATTTAAAAAGTACCTGGATATGCACCTGCAGTGCCATAACCTACAAGGCTACGGAACAAGTGTTGTTAAGTTGGACTGGGAGGCTCATTTTTGGCTGGTGCGGACACGATGGGCCGACTGGCCGCCTCCTTTGCCGTAATTCTATGATTCTATGAAGGCCTGCCATTGCTCATTTACTGTTTTCCTGGCCAACCACTGAAATTGGCTCTCTTCTATTTGGTTATTTTCACTGTTGATTTTTCTTCATCCCTTTCCATAACTACTTTAAACCTAATTATATTACGATTGCTTTTACCCAGATATTCTCGCACTGAAACACACTCCACTTGCCCTGAACTAGATCCAGCAGTGCTTCCTTCCTCATTGGGCTAGAAACATACTGATTAAGAAAGTTCTCCTGTACACGTTTTAAGAAATCTTCACTCTCCTTGCCTTTACTCTTCCCCCCCCCCCCCCCCCCCCCAGTGTATATTAGGGTAATTGAAGTCCCCTACTATTGCCGCTCTATTATTTTTGCATATGTCTGAAATATGTCTACAGATTTGCTCCTCTATTTCCTTCTCAATATTTGGAGGTCTGTAGTGAACACTCAGCAATGTAACAGCTTTTTTGTTCCTTAACTCTAACCAAAGAGATGCTGTCTTTGAACCCTCTAGTATATCATCCCTCTGTAGAACTGTAATATTATCCTTGATCAATGCTGCCACCCTCCTCCTGTTTTTTTTCCTTCCCTGTCTCCTGAATACCTCATAGCCAGAAATGTTTAATTCCTACCCATGTTTAAACTAGGTCTCCATTATAGTCACTATATCACAACCCCATGTGGCAACTTGTGTCTGCTGCTCGTCAACCTTATTTGTAACTGATTATTAACAATTTATTTTTTAAAAGATACTGTCTTGGATTCCCAACAAAATACTAGCAACTCTAGGTGTCAATAACTGAGCTGTTCTTCATAAAATGAGCCTTGTATCCAAAGTTATTAGGGATGCTAATGAATGTAAGGCAACTTCTGAATGATCTTAAAAAGGGTGGCATGTTTTAAAGGTAACTGATGGTACAGGTCTGAAATAGAAGGCCAAGGTGGAGATGTGTCACAAAAGAAAGAAAAACTGCTGCTGAATGGAGAGTGCCACTAATTTTAAACAGTGGGAGGGTGAAACTGCATCCACTGACTTTTGAAGTCTGGTAAGTTACTTCATGCTATTCACTCTATAACCACATGTATTTTAAACAAACCTGATATGAATAATTTTATAAATTGTCACACATATGTAATGTTTTGTCCTCACGTTCTGAATTCCTGAAAGTAAAACAATAAAAGTTCACAAATGTTTTATGCACTTGTCTTTAAAACATAATCTTCTGAGCTGATGTGCAGTACAATGTCTTAATTCATAATGTCCACTTCATATTTTCACAGATGATTAATCCACAGCCCAGCCAACAACCAAATCTTGATCATCTTGCCTTAGGAGGAAGATGAACCTCAAGATTTGAAGAATGAGGAGGGGGTAAAATCTGTTCAATCACAGATGCAGCATGCTGAGAGGCATAACGAAGCCTAGAAGTCGCAAGATGTGAATTTGCTTCCATTCCAGGCACCTCCACAAGGCTACCTTACAAAAGGCTGTCAACATTCAAGAAGTCACCTAAAATCGATGTGAAAGGACATAGTCACAACATGAGGCAGCAGAAATTAGGGAATGTGTCTTCTAATTTAGGACACAGAATGTACATGGATGCTGTGTTGGGTTTACACCGGTGCCAGCTGCTCAGTGAGATAACCAGTATAATTCAGCCCTTTACAAGTAAGCTTGGCACAATTAGCCAAAGATTTGTAATTAATATCCTGACCACAATGATCCAAAACTAGCTATCCTACATAGCTAGGAGATCTTCTGAAACAGATTCTTAGAGTTCTCCCCTGGAATTGAGCAGACAATCATCAGCACCACATGTTCGATGTGCTACTTCACTCTGTTGTTGACTCTCTTATAGGCTCCTACAGATTCTGACTTGTGCATATGCATCTTGTAGCGTTGCAATTATTAGTTTATATCACACTAAATTGCATATTAAAATATTTTCTTATGAGGGTGTACAAAAATCCAGTGTAATTTATTTGCCTTTTCTGTTGAAGGCATTAAATAAAAGATTTTTCCTCACTTGTGAACCCAGTGCCTTTTCATTGATGCAAATGATCAGTTATCATTTAAAGATACTTTTATATTATAGATTGAAATCCCAGATGAATGGTGTTGAAAGACCTGCTTTATGTACTGCCCTCAGTTGGAGGCCATATTTTACTTTGGATCGCACTTTGCACATGCAGTTTTTGTGTGTGTTTGTGTGTGTGTGTGTGTGTGTGTGTGTGTGTGTGAGAGAAGGTGGGACCCTAAAGTTTACAAGTGTCAACTTTGGCCCAGCAGTAGCACTCTTTCCTCTAAGTCAGGAGTTTGTGGTTTCGCAGACTTGAACACACAATCCATGTTGACACTTCATTGCAGTACTGAGGGAGTACTGCATTATCAAAAGTGCCATCTTTTAGATGAGATGTTAAAATCAAGGCCTTCTCAGGTGAATGCAAAAGATCCCATGGCACTATTCAAGAAGAGCGAGAGAAGTTGGCAGTGTACTGGCAAACATCTATTGCTCAACCAACATCAAAACAAGATTATTTGGTCATTTATTTTATTACTGTTGTGACACAAATTTGTTATGTTTCTCATATTTTCTCCTTCCTGTCCTCCATTTACAACCAGGACATGTCTCTCCTAGTCTTTGCCATGCCTGTGTAACCTGAATTCCCTCCATGTCCATTTTTGGCTGCCATACCAAACACATGCCCATTGTTTCTATCACCTATTTTTTTTCTTCTCTTGACCCTTCCCTCCCAATTACCCAGTCAAGTCACATTTCATTCCTCCGCCCCATCCCAAATAAGCCATGGCCTTCCTGCTTTCTTGCCACTGTCCTAGGATTGAATCCCTTCTTGGATAACCCCAAGGCTACCTGTTGCCACCTCACATGGCTTCTACTCCCATGGCCTCAATCATAGACAGGGCCATCTCCAACCACTTCCTTGTATCGTTCACCACCCACATCCCCACTTTCTTCTAATCCGCTGCCAGAAAAAAAACTTTCTCTTCTTCCCCCCCCCCCCCCCCCCCCCCCCCCCCCCCCCCAACCAAGTCACTTACAACAACACTTTCAAACTCTCAACTGTCTAGCCTTTGGCCCTCCGTCGGCCACAATTCTTCTGCAGCTGTCTATCTGATCAACTAGTCCCTCCCCAACACTTTTGATGCCCTTGTCCACAGAAAAACTTTTACTCTCTTCCCACCCTAGTCAATCTGCCTGATAGGCCTCCCACCTTCACTCCATTAAGTCCAAGGGGCGCAGACTCTCGCCTATCTGGCATACAACTGTATCGTGATCTGTTGCCAGATCAGGCTGGACTACATAAAGCACTATTGGACTTTGTTTTCCTATGCCAAAACTGCTCACTGCTCCAGGATTATTCTTGAAAACAAAAATAATACTGAACTCTTCTCCACTACCAACATCTCCTTAAACCCCTCTTCCCCTGCCCCTTCCACCCTCACCAACAATATGCGAAGAGCTCATGGGCTCATGTGCACTAAGATTGAGAGCATCTGTTCAGCTACCTCTACCACATTCCTCCTTCCCTTTGTCCAATAACCAAGCCTACTCCAAGCTCCCCCTGTCCTATTCCTCAACCTGGGTCTTCCCCTGGTTTCTCTCCTATCTCATCTCAGGCCCTCATCTTGTCTACGAGACACACCTCCTGCTCCCTTGATCTCATTCCCACTAAAGAGACTTAGGGGTCCATGTGCATAGATCATTAAAATGTCATGGTCAGGTACAGAAAATAAGCAGAAAGGCTGATGGAATGCTGGCCTTTATATCTAAAGACTAGAATACAAGGGGTGAGAAGTTATGCTACAGCTATACAAAGCCCTGGTTAGACCACACTTGGAATACTGTGTTCAGTTCTGGGCACCGCACCTTAGGAAGGATATATTGGCCTTGGAGGGAGTGCAGCATAGAGTTACTAGAATTATATCTGGATTCCAAGGGTTAAATTATGAGGAGAGATTACATAAACTAGGGTTGTATTCTCTGGAATTTAGAAGAATAAGGGGTGATTTGCTCGAAGCTTTTGAGATATTAAGGAGAACTGATAGGGGAGAAAAAGAGAAACTATTTCTGCTGGTTGGGGAGTCCTAGTACTAGTGAACATAGCCTAAAAGTTAGAGCCAGGACTTTCAGGAGTGAAGTTAGGAAACACTTCTACACGCAAAGGGTGGTACAAGTTTGGAACTCTTCCGCAAACGGCAGTTGATGCTAGCTCAGTTAATTTTAAATCCGAGATTGATTGATTTTTGTTAACCAAAGATATTAAGGGATGTGGGGCTATGGCTGATGTATGGAGCTAGGTCACAGGTCCACCGTGATCTCTTCGAATGGCGGAACAGGCTCGAGGGGCTAAGTGGCCTACTCCTGTTCCTCTATTCCTAAAGCTGACCAGCCAACTTCCCTTCCTGGCCTCCATGCTAGCTGACTGCAAATGGTTCCCTCTCCTTAGGAACTGTCCCCATTCTCTCAAAACCACTGTCATCACTTCCCTCCTCAAAAAATGCATTCTCAACTCCTCTGTCCATGCAAACTACTGCCCCATCTCCAACATTCCTTTCCCCTCCAAATCTTGGAATGTGTTGTTGCTTCCCATGCCCATCATTCCTGTAACTCCAGTTTGGAATTTCTCCAATGAGGTTTCTGCCTATGCCACAGCACCAAGATGCCCCTAATCAAAGCCATAAATTCATCTACTATAACTGTGATCATGGTGCACTATCCCTCCTTGTCCTTCTTGACCTCTCTGCAGTCTTTGACATGGATGATCATACCATCCTTCTCCAACGCCTCTCCTCTGCTGTCTAGCTCAGTAGGATTGCTCTCGCTGGTTCCACTCTTGCCTATCCATTCATAACCAGAGCATATCCATCAATGGTTTCTCTTCCTGCCCCCGCACAGATACCTCTGGAGTTCGCATCCTTGCCACCCCCCCCTCATTGACATGCAGCCTCTTTGTGACAACATCTGCAGACATGGGGTCAGGTTCGATATGTACATTGATGATACCCAGCTCTACCTTTCCACCACTTTTCTCGAACCCTCTACCTCTGTTGTCAGATTGCTAGTCAGATGAGCTGCAATTTCCTCTTGTTAAACGTTGGGAAGACCAAAGCCATCATCTTCAGCCGATGCCACCGATTCCATCCCCATCCCCAGTCTCGGGTTGAACCAGACTGTTCACAACCATGGTGTCCTATTTGACCCTGAACTGAGTTTCCATATATTCTGCACCTAAGACCATCTCCGTAACATTGCTTGCCTACTTGCCCATATGCTGCTGAAACCCTCATCCATGCCTTTCTCACCTTCAGATTCGATTATTGAAATGCTGTCCTGGTCAGCATCCCAAACTCTGCTGCCTGTATCCTATCCCCAACCAAGTTCTGCTAGCCCATCACACCTGCGCTCACTGACCTACATTGACTCCTGGTCCCCGAACGCCTCAAATTTAAAAGTTTCATCCACGCTTTTAAATTCCTTCTTGGACTCCTCTGTCCGTACCTCTAACTTTCTCCATCCCTACGAATCTCCAAGAACTCTGTGTTCCTCTGACTCTGGTATCTTGCGCATCCCCCACTCCCTTTGCCCCACCCTCGACATCTAGGCCCTGCTGTCTGGAAATTCCACCTTAAACCTCTATGCCTCTCCTCCTTTAAGACCCTTGTTAAAACCTACCTCTTTGACCAAGCTTTTAGTCACCCCTCCTAATATCCCCTCTGTTTTGGGCATGCATTTTTGTCTGATTATCTTTCTGTGAATCACCATGGGATGTTTTTCTACATTAAAGCTCTATACAAATGCAAGTTATTGTTGTTTCCCGACACTGTAAGAGTGACTGCAGTTGAAAAGTACCTATTGGTGTGAAGTCCTTTGAGATGTCTTGAGGTCATAAATGCACATTCTTCTAAGATATTTATTAGTAAATTGAGTTGAAATTTACCTTTGGTAACAATAGTAAAATGTGCCACAGAGTTGTGCATGAAGAGTTCCACAATCAAAGCAGTCCACGAGACCCACCTCCTGCTCCCTTGATCTCATTCCCACTAAGGGGACTTGGGGGTCCATGTACATAGATCATTAAAATGTCATGGACAGATACAGAAAATAAGCAGAAAGGCTGATGCAATGCTGGCCTTTATATCTAGAATACAAGGGCGTAGAAGCTATACAAAGCCCTGGTTAGACCACACTTGGAATACTGTGTTCAGTTCTGGGCACTGCACCTTAGTAAGAATATATTGGCCTTAGAGGGAGTACCCCCCCCCCCCATGCTTCTTCTTAATCTCCCCTCCCCAGACTTCACCAATCTTATTTCTCCTATTGAACCACACCAGCTGATCCCTTAACTCCCTTCAATAAGTCCACCCAATCGTTCTATGCATATCTCAGCTCCAGTAAATCGCTGCAGGAGTTCCTCAGGGCAGCATCCTAGGCCCAATTACCTTCAGCTGCTTCATCAATAACCTTCCCTCCATCATAAAGTCAGAAATGGGGCTGCTCGCTGATGATCAGCTCCATTTGCAATTCGTCAGACAATACCCACATGCAGCAAGACCTAGACAATATCCAGGCTTGGGCTGATAAGTGGCAAGTAACATTTGTACCACACAAATGCCAGGCAACAACCATCTCCAACAAGAGAAAGCCTACCCGCTTCTTGACGTTCAGTGGCATGACCATCGCCAAGTCCCCCACCATCAACATCCTGGGGCTTACCATTGACCAGAAACTCAACTAGACCAGCCACATAAATTGCATGAATACTAGAGTAGGTCAAAGGCTGGGTATTCTGCAGTGAGTGGCTTACCTCTTGACTCCCCAAAGCCTCACCACTGCCTGCAAGGCACAAGTCAGGAGTGTGATTAAATACTCTTGACTTGCCTGGATAGAGGTACAACTGCAACAATACTCCAAAAGCTCAACACTTTCCAGGACAAAACAGTCTGCTTGCAGCACCTTATCCAATAGCCTAAACATCAACCCCTCCACCTCTGTTGTACCGTAGCAGCAGTGTGTACCATCTACAGGGAGCAGTGCAGTAACTTGCCAGGGCTTCTTCGGTAGCATCTCCCTAGCTTGCGACCTCCACCATTTTGAAGAACAAGAGCAGCAGGTGCATGGGAACACCATAATCTCCAAGTCACACACACGATGCAGACTTGAACATATCTTGCCATGCCTTCATTGTCGCTTGGTCAAAGTCCAGTAACTCCCTACCTATCCACAACAGCATTGTGGGATTACCTTCACCACATAGACTGCAGCGGTTCAAGAAAAAGGCTCACCATACGTCCTGAGACTGATTTTTTTTAAAATGCTTTAGTAGTGCACCTCTCTAATGTAAAAGCACCTTTTAATTAAAGAAGTGGAAATGAAACGGGTTTGGTGGTGGTACTGCATACAGCGTTTCAGTTTCTGGAATGTTTTAGCAGGTGTGCTGCTCTTTTACGCTCTTGAGACCTGATTTCCTAGGGTGTGTAAAAGACAGCATGCTCACTGCCAATTATAGTTTTAAAGTTGCACATTGAAATATTTATACTTGACCAGAAAGGGAAATTCCAATTTTATCATGGTATCAGAATTCTATTGTTTTTAAACTTCAAGTATCACACCATAGTGAGAGATGATGAATACCTGTTGATAGGTTTCATTAAAAATTTATAGGTAGGGGAAAAATGTAACATCTCAGCAAGAATTAGTAATAGACGCTATGCATTTATAGTGTCTCAAAAGATAATAGTGATATCCCTCTTTTTCAAATGAGGACTGGTGTCATATTTGGCTTTAATTGCTTTTTTTTAGTCAACGTGTGGTATTGAAAGGCAGTTATTTGGTATATAGAAAATGTGTCGAGGTGGTACTTACTACAACTCTTTTACCACCAGTGGTGAATGTACTCCAAACCAGTGGCGGAGCCATTTGGGGTGGGGTTCATCACCCCAATTTCTTCGAGGTTGGCTAATTTTGTATGTCAGGACTCGACCAAAACAATAATTTACTCCCTTTTCAATTGCTGATCGTGACTGCATTGCGGTTTCGAGTCTGAAGCAAACGGCAACACATTATTGGAGAACGTCGTGGCTGTGCTGTGCCAAGTCAGCCAAATCTGAACCTCAACAACCCCCCACCCCCAATCCTTTGACCTTAGTTCCGCCCCTGTTCCAAACACCTGAAAACGTGTGATGTTACCTGACATAGAATTATCCACCCCTCTATATTTACTGATGTTATTAATTTAGTTCCCTCACACAGGTGAGCTCGATAATATTCAAATGCACGACTGATTCTTGCACTAATCCCACAACCCATTAGGGAAACCAAACATTTCAGGGATTTGAATTGGCTTAGACCATCTTAGACCTGGATCTGAACACCTGGAATTCCAGTCAGCAAATAAGCATGCAGGTTGCTTGTAACCTGTGGACCAAAAAGAAACAAAAATGACCACTACTATGCTTTATTCCTTCAGCAAGTGTTTAATGAGTTGCACCTTCTATACAGCAGTTTTTGCTGAACCAATTTCCTTGCTGCACATTAACTGGCTGAATGAATTTGGCATTTTAAAAAAAAAGCAAAAGAATACTGCACATGTGCAAACACAGTTTTTGGAGTATTTATATATATTAACTAATCTCCTGTGGCATTGCTTATAAGTAGTCCGGGGAATGAACATAGGTGAGATGTTTAGCTGCTTACTTAATCTAGTCTGTCCCTTTTAAAGCCACTGCTCTGGTGCTGTCTGTGAGGAAGTGGTCTAAATGGGTGCATCTTAAAATCAATTTGAGGCTAATTGTTGGTATTTTAGATTGCCAGTTGTTCATAAATATCCAGTTCATGGCCTTGGTGAAAGGTCAGGTACCCAAGATAATATATATACTTTTGACACTTGAAATAAGATACCTGAAATGAGACTCGTGGTAGATCCAAAACATATATTTATTATTGAACTAATGAGTTGCTCTCCCATGGCATTGCATGCTGGGAGTCAGAGCTAAGTGTGGTCTTCAAGTGAAGCTGTATTAGATGATAGGGAATAATTGGACCAGGGTGTGAAGATATAATTTAGTCCCTATTTTAAAGTCATGCATTCTGTCCTAAAATATCCTAATATCTGTAGTTAACCAGCAAACCGTAGACCAATTTGGGAAGCATAGAAGTGGAGTTGGTTGGAGAGTAAGAATTTCTCTGTAGTACAGACTGAGGAGCTGGGAGGTGCCAACTAAGATGCTACCGCGACACTGCAGGCGGGGAAGTGTAATTACAATGTTACAAGTTTTTATGAGCAGTTTCCATTATAAATGTGGACATAGGGATTTATAATGGGAAAAGTTGACACAGAAATATGACAATCAGAAGTAGACAGGAAGGGCTTACAGATGTAAGATTTTTAATATATAATTATAGATATTCATTGGAATACTGGTTTCATGCTTTTGAACCATGGGAATGCCAACTTACATTGATAATCTGGAGGTTTTGCTTGATTATCTTTCTTGGATCTGGAAGAAACATAAGAATTTTATCTCCTTGTAAATTTTCCAAGTTTCAGAGGTTAAGAAAGAGAGTTCATGATTGTGCAAATTGGATATGGTCTATTTAAATAAGTCTTTTCTCATGCTATATTTTATTTGCAACTTTGCCTGTATGCCTATAATAAAAAGATATCTGTGGAATACCTCATGATCTCTTTGAAATCTCCTTGTTTCTTATGTATAACATTTTATTCACATAACATGTTGCACTTTTATTTTTTAACTTTGTAAGCAACATAGTCTATTATGGTTGCTTACACTATCTTCAGAAAGTTTGATCACCCTGCAAGAATGGCCTTCTGTGCTATAAATTTCTATGATTCTATGAATACAAGAAGTCTCAATATCCTTGCATATTGCTCCCATTGAAGTACAGGCTTTCAAGGATGTGTATGAGATTTATTAGTTTATAGTGGAAGTACTGATATTAAAGCACATGTGTTCGAAATTTTCCTTTTAGCAGGACTTTGTTCGATGACTTAACCCAACACAAAGTTAGTAACTTGTCAGAATTGAGAAAGTTTTCTTAGTGTGCTAAAATACTAGTAAAGTTCATTGCTTTAAGTAAAATGTTAGCACTTGCAGTTGCTGAAGTAGAAGTAATGTGGAGATGGAATTCCTATTTGGTTTTTCTCTGATACCTTGAATAATTGTGCTGAGGAGGGAGTGACAGACATCCTCATTATAATGTAGTGTTCTGGGCACCCTCGGCTCACTGCCATCAGCTGATAATCAGCTTCCATTTTGTTTTCCTGCGAGGTGCAACTTGCCCTTCTCCGGTGCACTTAATTGCCTGCCTGGCTCTTGCAAAGTGTTGAGTCTTTAAATCAGGATTTTCTCAGACAAGATTATTCACCTTTTTCTCATCAACAAAACAAATTTGTAAATTACAGATGGAGAAGATTATTACTACGTAGGATTTCTGTCAAGGCATCATAGGATAGGGATATTTGGAGTTAGTGTATTCTTTGCTGTTTGCTCTTTTTTATCATATTCTTTTATCCATTACTAAGACCCATTGGCATATGCCACTTTTTACATTTATTGTTTTCCACAAATGCCTTATAGTCACTGGTGTTTTGGTTTATAATAGGGAGTGTCAGCATTTAACACATGACCAGGTTTGCTAGAGTTCTGCCAGGCATTTTTGCAACAACTTATCTGTGTGTGTGTGTGTGCAAACAATTATGATAATTACTGTGACAAGACATTTTCCAGTGTAACAATATACATATATACCAATAATTCTTGCTACCCTATATGTAATTGTGATGAAAATTAAGCAGTGGCTACTTGTTTTACGACTTAAAATAACAGGAATATCACGCAAGTAATATTGAACTGTATTTTTATTTGAGTGTTAAAGGAAAACAACGTGGACACAAGCTAGTTCTTTTGATACTTGTAAATTGAAACCAGTAATATACCATTAATACATCCTGATTTTCAGCCATGTGTAATTTGTGTCTACAATTAAGGCATTAAATAAGAACAAGCTTGACCATCGATCTATTATATAAACATTTAAACTGACTGATTTCTCTGATACTTTAAAGATGTGTCCAAGTTCTGCTTTTAATGTTTGAGCTTTCATTGCACGGGTTCTATTTTTTAATATAATATTTTTATGACTGCTAGGGTTCTCTGTAGGGATTCATTATACTTTGCAGACAGCAGTTTATAGGACATTAAGCTGTAAACTAAGCTTAACTGAGGTACTGCTTTTATTTCACTTCTAGGTTTGCTGGTACTCTTTCTGCTCGACTTTGTTTATATTTGCCATTTACTCAGACTCTAGGAATTGGCTGCCCAGCTGGCCATGGTGAGTATCTTTCTATTCTTAACTCTCAAGTGCATCACCAGAAAATTGTGGGGTGCCTCATGGTTCTGTGCAGTATACTTAGCATAATGTGACTTCTCTGTAGTAACATCTAGATTTTACTGCCTTGTTTCATGGATGCTATTTTGAGTAAGGCACTCCAGCAGATATTGAGTAACAGTTGCTTATTGTTGTATGTTTTATATAGTATATCCATTTTTTTAATTATATGAATTTAACGTTTTGTTGTTCTAATCTAGTATAGCACTATCTAGATGGTATGCTGTCTGTTGGTCAGTTGGATAACAAGCCATACCCATGGAACCAGACAATGATATTGCACTGGATATTTTGATAACCAATGTAGTCTGTGTCTTTAAAACAAGATGCCATTTAAATCTGCGAAAGATTGCACTGGAAGGAACAAATGTGATCTACAAAAGAGATGTTGGGGTAAGTTCTATTCGGTTTGTGTCCTCACCTCTGCATTGTCATATTACTTGAAAGAAACCATATGACCTTCTCTATGCTGCTGCAGTGAACAATGCTAAATCATTTTATAAGCAGGAGATATGTTTAAGTCTTTCCTGTTATATTTAGTTAATTTTTAAATGTGTAGATTTCAAAGTGGTTTACTGATCTTCAGTTTTAAAGGTCACATGTTTATTCATGCTTAATTTGCTTAATGAGCACTATATGATTTCTACAATTAATCTTAGCACTAATGCTTTGTTATAAAATAACTATTTAAGTGCATATAGATAAAATTAAAGCATGTGACAATGCAGATGGCTACTATAGACTTTGGGGTGCTTAGAGTATGGATAAAAATATACTTCTGAATCTACTGTAGGAATGGATATCAAGCTGGCTACAAAACAGAAAACAGAGTAGGGGTTAAAGATAGTTACTCAGACTGGCAAATGGTGGGAAATGATGTTCCGCAAGGATCAGTGCTGGGACCACTGTTGTTCACCATTCACATAAACGATTTGTTCGCTGGAATCGGAAGTACAATTTCAAAATTTGCGGATGACACCAAATTGGGGGCTGTAGTTCATACTGTGGAGGACTGTGACAAAATACAGGAAGACATTAATAAACTTGTAGAATGGGCGTTAATTGGCAAATGAATTTCAATATAGACAAGTGTGAGGTGGTGCATTTTGGTAGGAAGAATAAGGAGGTCACATATTCCTTGGAAAATAAGAGTCTAACTGGGGTAGAGCAACAGAGGGATCGCGGGATACAGATACACAAATCACTAAAAGTAGCGACGCAAGTTAATAAGGCCATAAAAAATGGAAACCAAGTACATTTCTAGAGGGATAGAATTAAAAAGCAGAGAAGTTATGCTAAACTAGTATAGAACCTTGGTGAGACCACACTTGGAGCACTGTGAACAGTTCTGGTCTCCATATTATGAAGAGGATATAGAGGCACTGGAGAAGGTGCAATAAAGATTTACTAGAATGATACGGGAACTGAGAGGTTATACCTATCAGGGAAGATTGAACAGGTTGGGGCTCTTTTCTCTAGAAAAGAGAAGACTGAGGGGTGATGGAGGCCTTTAAGATTATGAAAGGGTTTGATAGCATTGACGTAGAGAAGATGTTTCCACTTGCGGGGGAGACCAGAACTAGGGGCCTTAAATATAAGATAGTCACTATTAAATCCAATAGGGAATTCAGGAGAAACTTCTTTACCCAGAGAGTGGTTAGAATATGGAATTCACTACCACAAGGATTAGTTGAGGTGACTAGCATAGATGCATTTAAGGGGAAGCTAGATAAACACATGAGGGAGAAAGGAATAGAAGGATATGCTGATAGGGTTAGATGAAGTAGGGAGGGAGGAGGCTCTGGTGGAGCATAAACACCAGCATAGACCTGTTGGGCCGAATGGCCTGTTTCTGTGTTGTACATTCTGTGTAACTGGGTACTGATTTTCAAACTTCAGCTTTTGGTGCATTTTCATTGGCTGCCTTTGATTCTTGCAGCAAAAAAAAACTCATTCAAGAGAATGAACAAAATTTCAACTGGACTCTGCAGAATTCCTTGCCTTCCTGGCCTGGTGGAAGATAAAGATCCAGCATCACTAATCATGTAGAGCCATGTACCTGAATGTATTCCTGTAACCCCACCCCCCCCCCAACATAGTAAATGGATACTTTTCTCAAGTTAAAACATTACTCCAACCTATTAGCCTCTAAATATATCTGCCACCACTCACTATACTAACTGAACCATTTTAATGAATAATCAGGACATAGGACTTCAAGTCACTGAAACTAATTTTGTGTCTTTAAAAACATTATATGAGCTTACAGTTGTGTTTTTATTAAAGTCAATAGAATTCACCAAATTATATGGCAACACTGATTTAAATCTACTTAAATTTTGAGATAGTAAAACAGATAGATGACTGTTCACTTTAAAAAGGAAGGTTACTCTAGGGGTAAGTGATATTAATGTGAAGTATTTCAATATCTCTCAGTAATACAGTTCCTGTTTTTCAAAAAAAAATAAAAGGTCTTTTATAGAGTCCTGAATTCATCACTTTACCATACTAAGAAAATCAAATTGTGATGAGCTTAATCAAGAGGGTCTTTGGAGTATATGGTTTCAGCACATGTGCTGACTATGGACCACGGTGATACAATTTGTGTTTCTTTTTGTTGTTCATTCTAACTGAGCCCCTCATTCAGGATTTCTTGTGTGCCATCTGTGTGAGACTCAGTATCTGCAGGAAAACCTATTTTTTTTGGATCAAATAACCATAGTTCAAACACAAACTCTACACAAATTCAATTGCAATTCAAAAATATCAGACACTGTAGGTTTGTTGATTATAGTAAGAAATAACGCTCAACTAAGAAGCTGAAATTCTTCCATTTGGGCATGAGGTGTCACTGTTCACTCATTTATGCTTCCTTTAAAATGGAGAAAAGCTGGCATAATTTACTTTAGTGCAAAACACTTTCATGAATTACTTTTTGTTCTTTTATTATAAATGTTATTATAAAATAGATTATTTTACTCCTCGGCATCATTGGTACTTTCATTATCCACAAAATCAATAATTTACATCTGAAATAACGCTCAGCGGGCAGCAATAGTATTCATGGTGTTCCAGAATTCATTTACAGAGACAAATGGATTTGTACAGAAATGCCCCTCCATAGAGTGATTCACTGGTATTGTCTATCTTTTGAGGATTCTTTTGTAAACAAAAAAGGGCCACGGTCACAAGCCAAGGTTCAATATTGCTTATGACAGTCTTATGTTGTGCCAATGGTGAAAGAACTTCCATTTAAAGACCACCATATGAACACATTTAGGAATTCATCCTGTGATGTAGACCCTAAAGGGTTAACTACTGTTCCATTTTTGTATTTTCAATGCAGTTAATGCTGTCTAGGATAATGAAACTACCATGAACTTCCACTTCCATTAAACTCTTCACTAATGGGGTGTTCTGTTTCTTTCACTTATTTCATGATAACTCAAGTCTGAAATAGTTGTGAGCTATGGGTTTGTCACACTTTTGGGAGAACTACTTTAACTCCACCATCCATGTGACCAACGTCTCCTGTAACACACTGGTGTGATTTATTTATTTAATTGAGTTCCAATTGAAAAAAGGTGTACAAGGGTCTTGTTTAGATTTAAAACAGGAAGAGTTTTGAGAAAAGTAATAAAAGAATGAAGAAATATATTACATTTGACAACTATAATAGACTGACATCTAATGGTTATGTACATGAGGTTGATATTAGTACAATTCAATGTGACAGGGTAAATTTAAAGTAAAATGAATGAATTGGAAAATCGTGGGGTGTGTGCTTGTGATTCTTGATGTGTGCTCCCGGCAAGTGAGGCTGCATGATGGGTGCTCATCGTGAAAATTGGCCCTTATATTTTACAGTTTATCTTCAAGCTAATGATTTAGAGCATTTTTCCACACAATTGAAAGGTATGTGATTCACCATTGGCTTTCAACTGTACTGCGTTCAGTTTTGGGCACTGTACCTCAGGAAAGATATATTAACCTTTGAAGGCATACATCGCAGACTCACCAGAATGATACCTCGCCTTAAAGGATTACATTACGAGGGAATACTTGACTTGTATTCCTTTGAGTTTTGAAGATAGAGGGGTAATCTAATTGAGTTGTTTAAAGTGATTCAGTACAGTAGATACAGAGAAATTATTTTTAAAATTCATATACACTATTCATTGTTATAGTAAGTGTTTTGTATATAATCATTTTGATTTTCATGTGTGAATTATTGAATAGTTACTGCTAAATTAGCATACATACTCAGATTATATTAGCATAAGAAAATCAATAAAGTACTAAGCCTATAACTTCTAGATGACAGTCCAGACTTGATCAATATTAGGCAAAAGTTACATCTAGCAGTAATGAATAGAAAGCATGCATATAAAATTCTAATCATTTTGGGAATAAGACAAAGCCAAGTGCTTAAAATGATTACTGGCATCAGACAAATCTTAATTACCATAGTGCTTTCCATATAACATGCACTATTTTACATTCAGACCTAGAATTTAGGTGCACGTTATCTACAAGTATTTTATACCAAAGCAGACCGTTGTCATTTTTGTATATAACATGATCCAGAATTCAATTAAACAAAATATAAATGTGACATTCTCGATGATGTACCAGGCATTCTATGACAAAGGCACAGCTAATAATTTGTTACATACGTTTGCAGAAGGTGTTAATGAAACTGAGGAAACCCAGGATAACAGCCACAATCTGGTCCTCAGGGAAAATTATATGCACTGGAGCTACAAGGTAAGAACTTAATTTTCTTTTTAAAAGCTTTTTATTCTAGTATTAAAATTGACAATCGATTTATTTCATCTTAAGATCTTCTTTATTTTAATGACACTAACATTATATATAAGTAGGATTAGATAACTGTGGGCTCGATTTTCGCACCTCCGAGCGGGTGCGTTCGTGGCGGGGGGCTGCGAAAATCGGGGATTCACGGGGCGGGTCCGGAGCCCGGCTCCAACCCACCCACTTCTGGGTTCCCCAGTGACGCGCTGACATGCGCGCGCAGCCCCCGCTTGTGGGACTCCCACCGGCAATTAAAGCCGGTGGGGTGCCACTTGAAGTAATTAACTAGGTACTTCAGGTTGTTTACAGACCTGATTTTTTAGGAGGGGTGGGATTTTCAGATCAACTGGGACTGTTTCCCGTACTGGGGGAAACACTCCCAGTTGAAATGGATGTGTTGCAGCCATCAGCCTGTGGCAGCTGCAAAGGTCCATTTGACAGGTGGGGGTGGGGGACCCTCACTCATTGCAGGAGGCCACTCTGTCACTTTGGACAAAGTTTGGCCTCCACCACCCTCCTCCTAACAATAAAATTCACCAACTTACACACTTATCCCGGTGTCCAGACACATTTACCTACCTTGCGGACCCCCTCAAATGTACATCTTCCAGATGGGGGCTGCCATAGCTGCAGTCATGACCTCCTCGGAGGACGAACAGCATCGCCGGCCACGCCGTCCACCTCTGACACGTGGAGACACATCCACCTGCACAGCAGGAGGGAGGGCAACGGCAGAGAGAGATGCGTCGCAGAAGGCACTACCCTCACCACATGGTCTACAGACCGAGGCTCATCTTCCTGGACCTCTCTGAGCAGCAGTGTACACGGAGGCTCAGAGTCACTCGACATGTAGTCGTGGACATCTGCAGCCTCCTTCATGCCGAGCTGTTCCCGGCTGGCCCGAGCACCATCTTCTTACCTGTCGTTGTCAAAGTCACCACTGCCCTCAACAGCTTCTCCTCCGCATCCTTCCAGGGTGCCACCGGGGACATCGCCGACTTCTCTCAGTCATCTGCACAAAAGAGCCCTGCAAATACACCTACACCCACTCTGCAGTGACAAAATGGGTGGCATCAGTTGTGGGTCTTCATAGTGATCCTCAGGAAAGGGCTTTATTGCACAAACCAGACAAGATTCGCAAAGACATGCTAGTAGTGGTGACAATATAATATGTAATGTGAGTTGGTCAGAAATTAAATATAAGTAAAAACCATGACAAACCCTCAAGCACCCTTGTGCATCCCCTTCAAGCTCACGACACGTTTGCCTTAAGCTTCCTACTGCACATATGTGATGCATGCCCTGTGGCTGCAGCACAGATAGTGGCAGGTTGAGTGAGCCTGGCTGTGAAAGAGATACATGATGCATGAGAGGGTGAGTATGAGATAGAGCCATGAGATTGTATGAGGATTGGGTTGAGTGGTAGTCGTGGGATGAGTACTGGCGAGGTGAGTAAGTGCAGGTAAGATGAGGATGTGTTTTGAGTGGGTGTGATGGGTGATGTGATAGAGTAGTGTCGGCAGTGCAGAAGCAGACGTTGGGGTGGGGGCGGTGATGTGGCAGACGGAGTGTCGGGGAATGAGTAAGTGTACTCACTTTGGCTGACCTACTTAGGTCATTGAAGCGCCTCCTGCACTGTATGCAGGTGGGCGATATGTTGGTGGTGCAAGTGACCTCCTCTGCCACCTCGAGCCAGGCCTTCTTGGTGGCAGAGGCAGGTCACTTCCTCCCGCCCACCAGGGGGAAGATCTCTGTCCTCCCCCTCCTCCTCACCCCATCCAATAGACCTGGAGTGAGGCATCATTAAACCTGGGAGCAGCCTTCCCCTTGGGCTGCTCCATGCTGTAATTTTTCCTATTTTCTGCAGCATCAGTCAGTGGAGGACTGCCCCTGTAAATAGGGCTCCTCCAACTGACAGACCTTACTGCGCATGCGCAGTCCGCCTGCTGCGCAGCTTTCCAGCGCGATTGCGTGCGGAGCACACTGATTTCACTGGGCACGTTACCCACGCGCCCAGTCAACCCCCCGCTGCGAACCCACTGCCCTCCTAATATCGGGCCCTATGAATTGGGAAATTTCTGCCTGTGTTTTCCCAGATAAGTGGAAAAAACACTATCTGTATTTATATGAATGATGATGTAATATAAAATGAGATGTACCTGTAAAGTATATATTGTAAATTTATGCTTATAGATAGTTACAAACCAAATCATTATTCTCTATTTTGTTCCATACACCATAATATATGTGTAATATTATGGAATCAATGTATATATAAATATGTCCGGTTACTGATGTTTTTGCCTGCAATAATATATATTAAAATACTGGGAAAGAGCTTGGTCACTAGAGGGCACAACAAGAACCTCAGAAGTGATTCTAGGTAAATTTTATGAGTTAGAGCTCTAATGCAAAGCAACAAGAGTACATATTGAGAATTCCGATGCTCTGTTCACACTTGAATTCCCAATATGCTCTCCTATTAATGAACGTCTTACGCCGGGAACACTGGGGGTGAAATTCAATTTCAGTGGGAGCACAAAGTGGGCGGTAGTGGACTAACCACCCCGTCCAATTTTTCTTTTGATTGCTGTCAGTGGAAAGGAAAATCGATGGGGGTATATAATTGGCGACCAATCCACTACTGCCCATTTTGCAACCCAGCAAGGTTACATTTCACTCCCACTGATCATAAAATTTGCCCTGTGTCATTCAATTGTGCTAATGTCAACTTTGTATACCTGACCATTTGGTGTCAGTCAACCATTATGTATTTCTTCATTCCATTATCAAGATCACTCCCTACCCAATTTCAAAATGTATTTCTAGTGTTTAAAATCTGTGATGCAGTAGTTTACAATACTTCAGCTGAAATATAATGTCACAAGATCTTTTTGTGCAAAATTAATTAAATTTTTTCAAACACAATTTAGTGAAGAAGATGCAAAAACTGGTGCTCGAAGATTAGCCCGTCTTCTGCAGAAACTGGGTTTTCAGGTAACTCTTTTGTATGTTATATTTGTATAGCAAGTCTAAGTACAGAGCTAATGAAAATCACCATTGGTTACTTCAGCTAGTGATGTGGATTTTTGGTATCTAGATTTTAAATAAGCTGTCCTCTGCAGTGTAACTTTTGCACTCAATGACCCTATTATTCCACGCTAAAACTGAAATTTTAATCTCTAATTACAGTTAGAATTGATTTCATTTGTATGTCTTGTCTATTTTTAAATTCTACCTGTGCCCTATAAGCCTATATACAAAAATTAGACCCTGAGTCTGGCCAAATATACTAATTACTTCATAATTCAGTTCTATAATACCACTGCCCTATAGTACGTAAAGGGCTCAGAAAGTCTAGTGGGAGTACTTTTTATTGTAAGTACTCGCTTTTGTTATAAATTGGATAGCCAGGTGGTGATGGATAGTCTTAAATTGTTTCCAAGCCTTTATTCACAAAGCCCATTACACCAACACCGCACCCTAGATCAACTCTCTTATAAATGGATACAAGAGAGCTCCCAATTGATATGCACCACCTGAATACAATTAACACTAATTGATATAAATCACATGGATACAATTAACACCTTTTTTATAGTAGAAAATTATGTACATGCCAAAAATTCCTTTGACGTTTTAATAGAAACATCATTTTTTTTGTCAGCAAGAGGAACCTCAAGTTTGGTCTCCTCTTGCAAGTCCTCTCTGATGATACTACTGGCTTTGAGTATCTCTGGATCCTGCAGCAGTTCCATTGTAAGCAAATGGGGGCTGAGTATTTAGACTTCTGTATTCCCAATCTATGATGTGGTTTCCTACGGTGTCTCTGCTCCAGAACAATTGGCAGGTTAGTCTGAAATCATGGCCCGTGTTTACTCTGGAGCCACTCCAGGACACAGGGTGATGTCACCAATGGTGACGTCACCAATGTCACCATTGGTGATGTCACCTGAACAGCTTAACAGGGAGGATGACCCTATTTGAATGTCTCCATGCCAGCAATAATTCAAGTTTTTATAAAAAAACATTGGAAATTTCTAATGTGATTTATTTTCTTCTATAAAAAGGATAGTACTATGAACAGATTTTCTGCCTCTTTTAAGTATTGAATATATACACAATAATACAAATGCTAGTAACAACAGCAATTTGCAATTTTATTTAGCACTAATTACTTAAGGAGAAGTGTCTCAGAGCACTTTACAGGAGGGAGAAAGGGAAGAGAGTTGGTGGGATGCAACAACATGGTCAAAAAAGATCTTAGTGAGGCTTTTGAAAGCAGGAAGGGAGGTGGAAAGGCAAAGATGCTGAAGGAAGAAGTTCCAGAGGACCATAGGTAGCTGAAGTTGCAACTGCTGGTGATGGGATGGAAGGAGTGGGGAGCAATATGTATGTCAGTATCGGATAATTGGAGGGGTGTACACAAGATGCAGAGCTAGAGGAGATAGCAGAAATAGTGAGAGGCAAGGCCATGGAGAGAAAATGAGAAACTCTGGGACACAGGAAGCCAGTAGAAGTTGATGGGAACAGGATTGGTGGAGATGCAGGCCATAACGTGAGTGAGAACACAGGACACAGTATTTTGTATAATTTGTAGTTTGTGGATGGTGGAAGTGGGGAAGCCAGCCAGGATCACCTTGGAGGAAGACAGTTGTAATGTGTTAATGACATGGATTAGGGTTTCAGCAACAGAAGGTCAGAGGTGAGACAGAGGCAGGTTTTGGAAGTGAAAGAAAGTGGCCTTGGTGATGGATTGAATATAAAGGAGAAAGCTGAGCTTAGGGCGAAGTAGTGATGAAGACAAGTTTAACTTGACATTACGACAATGTACTTGCAATCTGTATGTACTTAATCACAGTGTGTAACTAATAATTGGTGCTAATCAAAGTTTATGTTTATATTGTAGCTACCAGCCTGAGACCAGCAGTTACAAAATGAATTCCAGCCTGTCAGTAGCTTGTTTATACTTAAATGAAAACAGAAAATGCTGGAAATACTCAGAAGTCAGGCAGCATCTGTGGAGAAAGAAACAGAGTTAACGTTTCAGGTCAATGACCCTGACTTGCTGAGTATTTCCAGCATTTTCTGTCTTTATTTCAGATTTCCAGCATCTGCAGTATTTTGCTTTTGCTTGTTTATATTTCCTGGCTCTGAATTGAACACTTAGAACCTCTGCATCCCTACACCTATACGCATGCATAGAGTTTCGCACTCTGCAATGCATTTTAAATTTATTGAGAGTGTGAACTGGAGTGTCCACACTCTCAAAACATTTAAAACCATTCTGTGTGATTATAAAGTATGCAGGAAATCCAAGTCGAATACAGAGTACTTTCTGAACTAGGTCTGATACTACCCATGAGCTATATCCTATGCAGTGTCAAATGCAGTGGTGTGAGATGGCCTTCCTGAAGCTGCTTTGCAAAAATGACAAAACTGTGTCCTAAAATAGCTGGTATGATTAAAGTAATAACAGAACAATAGTAACCTAGGTTTCAGGAATACATAATGTTTCACTTCCTCAAAATGGACTCCCCTTGGCTTTTCTCTACATTATTACTCAAGTCTCAAAATAGATTTGGTAACTGCTGTTTCAGGCTGATTATCTCAGCAATCCTGCTTTACCTCTGCTCTCTAATTATGTGAATGATATTGTCTGACTGAAAGGATTTTGTTTTTGCGAGTTTATTCTGACCCAATTTAACAGACCCATCTCTCCACCAGTCTGGCAATTCAATGTCAATTACTGCATAATTAAAGGCAATTTTGTGCTGTGGATTTGTCCGTCCATTCCCCCCCCCCCCCCAAGGGACTGGCTTCAGATTGCCACAAACTTATTGGACATATAGGGCTATTACAGCCAGTAGAGAGGAGAATTTTATCCCATCAGCATATACTGGATATTAACTCGGGTGCCAAAGCGGGAAGGCCAGTATCTAACTGATTACACACGCTAGATGTATTTGTAATCAGATATTTTCATTGTTAACTGTGAATGTAATAGCAGGCAGATGTTAAAATGTGTAGTACAGTATTAGACTTTTTTTAAACTCTTCTCTCCTCATTCTGAAGGTAAAATTTGCTGGTTATAAAGTTGTCAACGTTCTGGCTGTATGCACTATGCCATTTGAAATAAGGCTGCCAGAATTCACCAAAAAGAATCGGCCAATTGCAAGGTATGCACTTGGAAGTTATTGAGTATAACTGTGATAAAAACAGAAATATTGGAAATACATGGGTTGTCCCAACAGCAACTGAAAAATGACTAGAGCAGATGAAAGATCTCTACCCCAAACATAAACTCACATTTTTTCTTTTCAGATGTTGACAGACCTGCTGTGTATTTCCAGCATTTGTTTTTATTTCAAATTTGCAGCATTTGAAGTTTTATCTTTCTTTCTCTCTTGAGTGTTGCTGTTATTTTGTAACAATCTCTATAACTATATTGCTAGTAGTTATGCTTTCTGTCATTTTGTTTAGTTACTGAAATTCCGGTGTTTTTTCCTTCTCTTGCAGCTATGAGCCAGAACTCCATCCTGCAGCATCTTATAGAGTTAAAGCGTTAAAGGCTACACTTCAAATTTTTTCCACGGGAAGTATAACTATAACAGGTGCGCTTGCAAACCACAGGTTAAACTCAGCTACAGTAACCACTAACTTCTTCATTTTCAGATTCCTCCACATTTCATAAGTTTAGTAAAAAATCAGTATTTTATGTGAGTAAAGATGTGTAGCTGCCTTTTGAAGAATTTCCATTGGATTGCATGAGGTCAGTATTATGTTGTTGTGCATGATTTCTTCCTACACATTGGGCACAATTTTAACATTGAAAAACGGGTGGGGTGGGGGGGGCATTCAAAATCGCAACCATTTCAGACCCGCCCCCAAACCACCCATTTCTAGTTTTCACTGGGGCAGGACGAGGGGCAGGCAGCCAACCCACTCCCAGGAGGCTGGTTGGTTACTAAAACCTTTCAAGGAGGCTGCAGGCCTCCATTTTTACAGGTTTTGTGATTTCAGCCCCAGAGGTCAGGATTCCTGAGCTTTCTCCTTTCCGCCACGCGAAAGAAGGCGAGAAGGCCCGAAACTACAGGTAAGTGCCTTTCTGGTACAGCTTGTGGGCCCGGAGGAGCAGGAGTCCTTCCCCCAGGCCCAACAAGCCTACCCACCCCCCCTCCCCCTACAATGACCCCCTATCTCTTTTTTCTCCTCCCCCCCCCCCCCCCCACAGTGATTGCGGACCTCCCCAATCCTGACACCCTCGATCGCAGATTCCCACGATGACTCCCGATCCCGACGCTCTTCCCCCCCCCCCCCCCCCCCCCCAACTGACCCCGATCCCTTCCTCCCATGACTGACTGTTCCCCCCCAGTCCAGACAAACAAAGACTTACCTGAACACGTCCTCTCCCTGGCTGCTCTCCTGTCTGACTGAGACCAGCCTGACAGTCGGACGGCAAACCGACAAAAAGAAATAAAAGATGTCCTTACGTCAAAATAGTAAGGATGTCCAAGAAACCCATACTTCCGGGTTTCCTGTCCACAATTTGACAACCCCGCCCCCTTCCCAGCTCAGGGTCAAAATTATGCCCATTAAATATAGTCTTCTCTGTGCAGCATCTACTCAGTTCCCTCTCTCCTGTTGACAGTCCATTGTGTAATACCATTGAAATGTTTAAAGTACATTTCAGAACTTTCATTATTCCTCCCATCAACCTGAATAAATCCACTTTTTTAGTTCAGAGATATTCCTAAAATGTTAACTTGAAAAAATGTACAATTTGCAGTTGCCAACGAAGCTCACAGCTGTTTGAGGATAGTGTTTAATATGCCGGTCAAATAATGTCAATAAATTACTTTAGAAAAAACTGATCACCAAGGCAGTGTTAACCAGATGTTCTGGATAGCAGCGAGGGAAAGAAAAAGTATTTGCTAGAAAGACTCAATTAATAATAAATCCTTTTGTGTTACGATTTTCTGTCCTGCTATTTCCTTTTTGACCCACAATTAATTTCCCTCCATGTATGTCTTTCCTTCCAGGTCACAAAGTATTAAATGCTAGTATTTGTCAGCATTGTCTTTTTTTTAGTGGCAGTAGCATTTTTAACAAGTGAGATTTTTATAATTGGCTCCTTAATGGTATCACTGCAACAAAGGAGCATGAAAACAAAAACATGAATTGGGCATCTGCTTGTCCTTGCATCCCTAACACATAATATATTATAATTTGCACTAGTAATTTTCCATAACACGAAATACATTATTTCCTTAAGGCAGAAAATACTCAGTCAAAGTATTGCATTGATTTCTTGATTCAGTAGTGAGAAAGATGATATGGGTTTTGAATAAGGAAAAGATTTTAAAAATCAGATTGTGAAACAGGATCTGAATAATGGAGTAAACTGGATTAATTGAATTGACAATAACATCACTTAGTTGTCATTTTGCAATTGCATTTATTAAAGTTTATGTTAACAGTTGTGGTCCATATTCAGGACGTAACCAGCATTTTTAGAGTTATTGCACTGTAAGGATAATGGATTATAATTTCACAGTAATAGCGAAGATAAATGCATGTATGGAGCATGCTGAAAATAATTTAGTGTTGTCACTCGAGATTTTAAAGCAGCTAAAATAGGCTAAAGGGGTTATCACGTTTCAGGATTTTTTGACCATTTTTCCACAGATATGGGGAAATATAGCATGTTTGTTACTTTGTTTTATTAAATAAAGACAAGTTTTACTGATTTGCATTAAGTGAGTCCAATTATAACTGATGCTCTCTATGTTCACTTGCTGTGAAATAAAGCAGCTTAACGATTTGTATCTGGCCTCATCTTGTCAAGTGTTTTCTCGGTCCGCCTTTGAAAAGATTGGAGAGGTACACATAGGGGCATGTGTGAAAGACATGATTATCCAGTTCTGATCACAAGGGGATGCTATTGTTACACACCTGGGTTACGCTAAGTATAGTTAGATATTGAGCAATATGGGAACATCCCTAAATATAAGACACTCGGACTGCTTATGAGAGCAACTAGCACCACTGTACCCAAAAGAATATCTGGTAAGACCCTAAACTTGTAACAGGGTCATATTGAAGTAAGTTCTACAATACATCAAAAATCAGCAAAACTGAACTGAGAGATTTAAGTGCAAGCATATTAAAATGCTAAGAACTTTAGCATTTAGAACTTTAAACTGTAGGATTAACCTATAAAGTATGATGTATAATGTGACTTTTTTTTCTGTACCTTAGCACCCAGTATACAGTGTGTTGCCAGTGCAGTGGAGCAAACCTATCCATTAATCTTTGAGTCCAGAAAGATGATCAAATAACCATTCCTATTCTGGGACCATCCTTTGTGATTACTGAATGGATGACTACAGAGACAAATTTTACTATGTAATAATTCCAGGAATGGACCTACGGCGAATGAGAGACTGTGAGAAGCTTATGAAAATGTATGAACACAATGCAAATGTATTCATATTGGGATGTTAATATTGTTTTATTGTGAACTGTTTACATGACATGATGCTGCTGTTTTTCTTGGGAGAGCTCTCCTTTTAGTCTGTGCAGTAAGGGAACAGGATTGTAAAATGTGCACTACATTTAAAGTTGAACCATTTTTTCTGGTTGAGCTTTGTGTTTTATTGTGAGGTCTTTTTTAAAAAAAATTTATGCTGTATATGAAAACCAAAGATGCCACCAATGTTACTGTTCATTTGGTTAAAGTGTTTAAATAAAATTAATAGATGTGTACTTAATTTTAAGCAAGAACCTTGCCGTAAGCCCTAATTTCTTTCAGAATTTATAAATGGCACGTAAGCAATTTTACATTCATTAGTAAACCCAAAACATTATTTTGGAAATCAGTTTTGACTGTAACAGGTCCTCACAAGTAAGGGCTGTGGTTGAAGTCAAATTATCATTTAGTAGTGATTAAAAATTTCAGGTAGATCTGCATTGAAAGTTCATTTTTTAAAAACGCATGTTCGGTGAGCTAATGAAAACGGAGGGTTCCTAAAAATTGGAATCAAATCACATCCTATTAATTGAAAAAGCTAATGCATCAAACCTTTCGCACATTGTAGGGTATTGAAAGATCACTTAAAATATTTGCATGGTTGCTTGTTGATCTTAATTTTTAAAATTGATCAGCTAAGCTAAGAAACTTCATATACAGCATCATCTAATGGATCAAAAATGGCACTGTAAATTTGTTTTATTAAAATAATTACATGCTGTGATGCATACCATTTATCAACCATTGGAAATGTATCAAAACATAGTAATAAGTATTGCATTAATATTCTAAAGCAGTAACTTAGGAAACGTTTTCTGTATTTGAAAAACCTTTCATGGGAATAGAATTATATAGCCCATAATGCTGCAGAAGGTGAATTTAAACTTCTACCAGGAGCCTCACACCCATACAATGAACAGAATCTCACTAATGTTGGTGAGTTCCAGGTGTTTTTTCATTTGTGCTTCACTACAAACTTCGATCACTGTTACTTTTGAGTTATGAATCTTTCATGCTCCAGAAAGAATGGCTGTAACTACCCATCACCAGTGAGATTTCTTCTCTGCACCCAGATTTACTTTGTCTATGTTTTAATAAATACTGACTTGAAAGAAAAGTGCTTTATGATGCACAGCTTTGATTTGAAGTTCTTTAATGTACCTATAGCAAGCAGATTATTACATATGTAACTTTAAAAAAAACTATGCTAATGCCCTTCCACCGTTTCCAAAAGAAAAGTTCAATTGTTAACAGTTTGGCCCACCATTACTCTCCATAATAGAAATATAATATTGCCAGTATTTCATCAGATATTCATGATTTATAATGAAAACAAGGTTTTTGTTCTGCAAAGTGCAAAGAAAGTTTGGAACTCTTGAGGGGTTTGTGCAGTAGAAAGCCCACTGCACTGTAGCAGTGAACATAATTCTCGATTCAGCTCCACTTTTCCCAGCTGAACTTGTGTTCCTCAGGTTGAGTGTCCATCCTCATAAGAGTTGCAAGTAGCACCTGTTTGATACAAGAATACTCCTATTGAACTTCAAACAAGAATTTACTTTTATCATTGTGATTTCAAAGTAATTCACAAACAAGAATTTTCAATTAGACATTACAACATCTAAATTAGAATCAAAATTCACATAGAACATAATCCTTTGAGTACTGGATAGCACTTTTGAATAGCATATTTTTTGTTGTGTAGAACAATTATGTTTTTTTTTGTAAATTTCCAGTTCTCAACAAAGTTGTAGTAGATGGATGGATGCGACTGTAACATACTGATTTACAATATTCACACAATAAATGTAGTCTTAACTATATAGTAGTTGTTTTTTTTTGATGTAGCAATGCTTCCTCGGTCTCAAAGGGTTATGTTGAGCGACAGAGTGCATCTGTCATGTAAATAGTCTACTTCAAAATGTGTCGGCATTGTTGCTTAAATGTTATGTCTTCATTCCAATTGCCAGTAGTTGGAATATTGTATTGCTTTTATACCATACCTTGGAAATCGCCTCTGCTGTTGAATTTGAGTTGGAAAGGACAATTATGTATTGCAAAGGCTAAGTGTTTGTGTTGATAAGATGTAGTTAAGATGGTATA
Organism: Heptranchias perlo; assembly: GCF_035084215.1. NCBI lineage: Eukaryota > Metazoa > Chordata > Chondrichthyes > Hexanchiformes > Hexanchidae > Heptranchias > Heptranchias perlo. The sequence goes on along the minus strand of NC_090329.1, from coordinate 95,637,274 downwards.
CTTACTTTTTTCATAGAAAACATGTAACTTTCATATGTAAAACTGTAAATTCAGGAAAAAAAACATCAAAATCTACTCATTTAAAGAAAAATGTGTTTTGGATTGCTTTAAAACTTTCAATAACAGGGTCACCAGATAGCTCTTGTAGTTGAACACTTGACTACCAATTATATTGAAGATGGAAATCCCAGAGCTTCCTTGAATGCATGTATTTCAGTTGGTGAACTTTTGTTTGTTCCTGCCTGGGCCAGACAGAACCACGGTAAACAATTTGGAATGAGGAAAACAAAATTGGCATTGGGAGCTGCATTGGCCTGCAGGTAGGAGGAAAACTCACTGCCTGTCGGAGGCATCTACTGGTAATAATGATATGGTAACCTTATTCTGAGTGATGATGAACTATAGCTAAAGTTTGATGTGCTGTAATTTACAAGACTTCCAATTTCAATGGAAATTAGTGAATTTTTGTTTTCCCTGGATGTGTGCACGATTGCAATATTTACTGGAGCCTATGCACCAAAAGAAAGGTGGAAATAGAAATAATTCTGAATAACTTAGATTTCCACATAAATGAGATTTTGTGATGTACAAGTAATATTGGTGGGCCAAAGAAATTGCAGGGCCTCTTCTAAAATTTGAAGTTACAGTTAAGTAGAATATTGACAGAAGCAGAAATTGATTCAAATTTCATTGTGCTAGAAAAGCTACTGCTTTATAGGTGCAATTCTTAGTCAGTCTTGTAAATGAATCTCATTCCCATGTTCGTGGAATAACACTTCAGTTCTCCTTGATACCTGCATTCTAATGGCTGGCTTCTACAATATATACCCAATGTTTTCCTGTCCAACTTGGGTTGAGTCAAATCATTTTGATACTTTATGCAGATGTAATAATATACTTGATTCAAAATTAACAATCAAATGATTACACAGTTACTTGGGTTCAGTGAAATACTACCTGTATGCAATATACGATGACTTGTTTGCAATAGACTTGATGGAGAAGACTACATATCTTTATTTTTAATTTATATACATATGATAATACTAGTCCATCCTATGTGCCTTTGCAAATGGGGAATCAAGACCATATAATCTTCAAGTGAAGGGTTAGAAGGTAGACCAGGGCGTGCTATATCAAGATTTTTAATAAGAAATGTAATGGGAAGAGTTGACACAAAAGTGCGACAAGAAATATTACAACAGGAAGTAATGTTTTGTAAACAGTGCATGCAGATGCAAGGTTTTTAATAAGATACAGAGAACAGTTGAACTTCCGTGGTGTTGATCATGGTAAATTGGAGGATACACACCCTGAAATTCCTGGGGTCAGAGAAAGCAAGATTTCTACTCTGAAAAGACCAGGAATTTGGGACAGAACCTGGTTACACCAGGATTCCGCCCTGTTTACACTGGCTGTTTAAATGAGCCTGTCCTCGTGATTTGGGACAGGGTCTGCATATTTAGCTGCAGATGCGGATGCCGCTCTGCCATACTTGCATCAGCCAGCGGGCACCCATGAATTTCAGGGCCGCTGTGTTTATGCTATGTAAGGGATAACATGAGGGCCACTCATATGCAGTGACTGAATAAGTCAAATTCCCTGTTAAATGGAATGCTGGGATTTTTACTGGTACTTTGGGGATTGAATTACATGACTGTCCATTATTATGTGGAACTTCAAATCAGTGGTATATATATATATATTTGCACATGCAAACCTTTACCTATGTATTTAATTTTAATCCTTTACTAATTTTAAAGCTGAAAATGCGTAACGGGGTGGAATGCAAGATGTACCAGTTAGATATCTGGGGGGAAATGAAAAGCACTTAAGCCCCACTCTGCCGCTGGAAGTGCAGCAGGGCCAGTCTTACAGCCACCAGTCTTCTGCATATTGACAACATCACAAATCCCAGGGACAGAGCCATTAAGATAAAGGGGGTGAGTGCCTGCAACATTTAAGACACTTCCAGCATGTCTGCTCATTGGCAGGGCAGGTAAATTGAAATGGCACCTTGCCACCCCATTGGACATTATTGACAGGCCATTATTACCGAAGATTTTTTTTGTGGGGGGTGGGGAGGTTCCTGCATTGAAACTGTTGCCAGTTTTCTATTGGTGATACATTGTTTCACGCAAATGATTGCAGTAAAGCGGATCTGGTGGGATTTCTGATGAGTGGCGTCATCCTGCTAGTCCTGCCTCTTTTAATGATTTTAGGATAGAAGATGGCAAGCACAAGAAGCATTAGTCCCCTTCCATCAGAATTTCTGACAATGGGTAGAAAGGGATGGAGATTCTGCCCCTGCCCTACTTCATTCTGCCCTCCAAGAACAAAAAGTTTTGTGGCCACAGTATTTAGCAGTATTGAGTGGAAAGGGGGAGGCCTAGTTGCACTGGGAGAATGATCTTGGGGTTTTTTTTAGCCCTGTGGGATGCTTCTGGGCTTTGACAACTGGTGTGGAGATCTTGGAGTTTGGCAGCACTATGGTGGAGTTGCTGGTATTTGACAGCACAAGGGAGAATCCTTTGATATCACTGGCAAAAGGGAATGGAATGTGAGGTTTGTCTCTGGCAGATTTCCAGTGTCTGTCAGCAGTGAGTGGAGGTAATGGGCCTGGCAGCATTGGAAGGCATTCCAGGTCTGGCAGCACTGGTTTGTAATTTTCCAAGAGATCTCTGCAAATATTAAATTTGGTGTTTTATGATTGGTTCTTGGAAGTGTATCTCTGCCTCTCTTTCTGTTTCAGAGGTGTTAATTAATTTTTTAACTTAACAACACAAGTGATAATCAGCTGATATTTGGAGGCTTTACTTTCAAAATTCAACCCATTTGTTTTTTTTAAGAACTTAAATTAGAATGAGAAAAGGCACTGTGGAACATTTTCAGCTTCAAGAGGCTGGAGTCAGAGGAACAGTTTCGGAAGAGGGGCTTACAGAGAAAGAAACACTTGCATTTATATAGCACCTTTCACAACCTCAGGAGGCCCAAAGTGCCTTACAGCTAATGAAGTACTTTTGAAGTGTAGTCACTGTTGTAATGTAGGAAATACGGCAGCCAATTGGCATACAGCAAGGTCCCATAAACAGCAATGTGATAATGACCAGATAATCTGTTTTAAGTGATCGTTGAGGGATAAATATTGCCCCAGATACCTGGGAAATCTCCCCTGATCTTCTTTGAAATAGCGCCATGGGATCTTTAACATCCACCTGAATGGGCAGACGGGGCCTCAGTTTAAAGTCTCAGCCGAAAGACAACACCTCCAACAATGCAGCACTCCCTCAGTACTGCACTGGAGTGTCAGCCTAGATTTTGTGCTCCAGTCTCTCAAGTGGGACTTGAACCCATAGCCTCCTGACTCAGAGGTGAGAGTGCTACTACTTAGCCACAGCTGACACCTGTCAGCAAGGAAGAGCGAGGCTTTGGGAAGATTTTTAAAACAAGGAAGAGAATTTTAAACTTGAGGCATTGGAGAACCAGTAGCCAATGTAGGTCAGCAAGGACAGGGAATAATGGGTGAGCAGGACTTGGTGCAGATTACGATATTGGTAACAGAGTTTTGGATGAGCTGTAGTTTACAGTGGGTGAAGGATGGGAGGCCAGTGAGAAGAACATTGGAGTAATTGAGTCTGAAGGTAACAAAGGCACGTGGAGGGTTTCAACGTCAGATGAGCTGAGGTAGGGATGGAGGCAGCCAACATTATGGAGGATCAAGCATGCAGTTTTTGTGACGGAGCAGATATGGGAGTATAAGCTCAGCTCAGGGTTGAATAGGACACCAAGATTGTGAATAGTCTGGTTCAGCCTGAAACAGTGGCGGGGAAAGGATAGTCGATGGTGAGGGTACAGATGGCAGAGGTCAGATGATAGCTTTGGTCTTCGCAACATTTAGCTGGAAAAAATTACAGCTTATCCCGGACTGGATGTCAGACAAATGATCTGACAGCACAGAGGTAGTGGAGAGCTTGAGAGAGATCGTGGAGAAGTAGAGCTGGGTGTTATCAGTGTACATGTGGATTATGACTCCATGTCCACAGATGATGTTGCCAAGTGGTGTGTAGTCAATACGTACTGTCATGTGTTCTCTCTATCTCTATCTCACACACTCGGAGTATTTTAGACATTAGAAATTTCAATTGCTGAGGGAAAAATGGCATGAATTTTTTTCAAAAATCATTGAGTTCGATTAATTCATCAATAAACTGTGATAGGCAAATGTTTATGTGAAGAAATGTGATTGTAAAATGGATACATAGGCTGTTTCTATGTTAAGTGCTGACATAAAAGCATTACCAAAAGTTGTGACAACAGGAAGTAAGACGTGGCCATAGGCAAGATAAAATATATATAATATAAATTTAGTGAGCAATGCAGTTTTGACATAGCTTAGCCATATTATCGGAAATCTTTAGAGTGGGAAGAAAAAGATGAGAGGTTCCATTCCTTCTAATTTACCGATACAATTGCCTGGTGCTGTTCCATATCCCTAAACTACCATTTCTTTCCAGTGGCCTACCTGTGTTTCGGGCCTGAAACTCACTTTTTCTCCTTGGCTGCAGCACCATTTCTTCACCTGGGCTTTGTTACCTGTTTATTTGCCCTTACAATTGGCTGCAATTGTACATGTGTGGTCTGGGACCCTATACTCTGCACACACACAATTTTTGACACACCCTTGCATGTTTTTTCTTTCCCTCTATCCTTTTTTTCTTTGTATTTAATCTGCACTCCTTTGAGCCAACATCTTTATATTTCTTCTGTGTGTTTCTTTTAACTCTAGCTTTTCAAATTCTGCCTGATCGTGGAGAAGCCCAACCTTCTGTGCATGCGTGTTCTCATTCAAAGAAATCCACTAAACACATAACAACTCACAGAGACACAAATGGTAAGAATTTATAGGGTAAAAATTTTAGCCAGTGATAGTGATTTGCCAGTGGGCTCTGAGTGAGCAGGGGAAGAAAATTCACCAGCTTCCTGCTTGTGTTGGGCATCATGCAACTTTATGTACTTGGTTTCTGGCTGGCATTGCTTACTTTCACACACAATCTGCAAAATTTTCATTCGACATTCAAATCAGGATATATTATGGTGTTATCAGTTTACTGGGTTTCCTGTCCAGGTCCCACTCAGCATTAAGTCTGCACATTCAAAATAGGTATTAAGGATAGAAAGATTTATCACATCAGGATGGGAGCTCTAAAAAGACATTGTATGAGAATTGCTTTCAAGGTGTCCACATTACAACATTCCATGCAAGAGGGCAAAGAAGGAATAGCAAATATACTAGAATACACCAGACATAGACTGTATCTACCTGCTGTTATGCAAGCAACCATAGTTGCAAACTCACATACAGCTACATGGCAACACAAGAGGGAACTGCCTCCACAGGCTCTAGTTCAGTGGGGAGGCAGTTGCAGAGCTGAGCCATCTGCTGCAAGGTGACCTGACAGCGTTGTCAGTGTTAGCCTAGGCAGCAACTCTCTCAAATTGAACCAAATATTACAAATGTAGTCTGACCAAAAGTCTGTGTAACTGCAGTAGTCCTTCCTTGCTTTTATATTTTAACCTCTTGTGATGAAGTCCATTGGCCTTTATAAAAATATTTTTTTTGCATCTGCAAGTTAACTTTTAATGGCTTATGTACTTGGACCCCTAAATAACTTTTTCCATCTATTCCAACCTCTGAACACTCCACTATTTAGATGATACCATATCTGCCATTCATGGGTCCAAAGTGTACAACATCCCACTCTGCTCATATTAACCTATATCTGCCATTGTTTTGCCCACATGCTTAATCTTTATGTCCTTTTGCAATTTTCTGCTCTCATCTACACAATTCACTGTACCTGCTAGCTTATTACCATCATAAATCTTGGATATACTCCCCACTATTAACAAAATCCAGTCCATTTATATATAGAAAATGAAAAGCTGCGGCTCTAGAGTTCCTTTCTCATGGAATAGTAACAGGATCATGACATGGATTTTATTTAAAGTAGATGATGCCCGATGACATCTCTGCGGTTATCTGGGAAGCTGGTTCCTGCTCCTCTTCTGGCACCAGTACTTGCACCTCCTCACTCCGTGCTATCTCCTCAAGTACACTATCTGCATCCTCTGGCATGCGTGTAGATGTGCTGGTACTTACAAATATGGGGAAGCGTAATGCAGGTTGTTGGCAGGATGTTCTTTCTGGTCTCTAATAACAGAAGAGGAATAGGGATGTTTTTGTGGTTGTGTATGTTCCTGTGTCAATAAGTGAAAGAGGACGAGGCATAACAAGAGAAGGATGATATCAGTGCTGAGGTTGGAAGGAACACCTTTAATTTCACTTTTCCCTACTTCCTTGATGTTTTAATATGTCCAGGGTGGTCTCCTCACAGGCAGTCAAGAACATGCAATTTCTGGGCCTCTAAGTTTGGGTCTGATCCCTTTTTTATGTATCATTTTGTTCTGCAAGCAGAGAAGTAGATCTGGATACTCCAGCCGAGAATGTATACAGAAGTTGGCCCGGGATCAGACTCTGCCCAGTTTCCACTCACGCATTAGTCTGCTGGCTTTTCTCTCTGCCCTGGGGAATAGTGCTGGCACGACTCGTTGGAAACAAATTGGAGAAGATGCATATGAGGGCAAGGTGACGGTGTGACATCATCCACAATATTTGCCATCACCTCACCCCCCTGTAGGTTGATCATTGGGCATTCTGGAACATAACAGGAAGAGATGCAGGCCTAACCTTTGATAAAAATTTCAGCAAACGATGTTTGAAGGCATCAAATTTAGACATCTGTTTCAGTAAGGTGAGATTTTGATCTATTGCAACCAGAGCATTTATCGCTGCTGTCAGTTTAAGTACTTTAGTTTAAGGCTCATTACTACTGAGGCCTGAAATTGTGAATTCAGAGTGGGTGTTTTAAAAGGGTCTGCACAATCTCTTAAAGTGCAGCTCCCTTCGGGGTGCCAGATAGCGTGGCATTATCTCTGCACATTCCTCTGTGTTTGATAAGGAGTAGAGGAGAAGCTGCATCAGAGGAGAAGGAGGAAGATAAGGAGTTACCCAGCCACCAGACCATACAAAGCACAGAACACTTACCTTCAGTTATTTGAAGAGCAGTGCCTGAGGAGACTCAGATTCTCAAAAGATGAATTCCATCATCTATAGGAACATGGAAACAGGAGTAGGCCATTCAGCCCCTTGAGCCTGTTCTGACATTCTATTAGATCATGGCTGATCTGTAAACTCAACTCCATTTACCTGCCTTTGATCCATATCCCTTGATACCCTTACCTAACAAAACTCTATCAATCTGAGTCTTGAAATTTCAGTTGACCCAGCATTCACAACCTTTTGGGGGAAGAGAGTTCCAGATTTGCGCTAACCTTTGTGTGAAAAAATAGCATTCTGATTATCACTCCTAAGTGGCCTAGCTCTAATTTTAAGATTATGTCCCCTTGTTCTAGATTCCCCCTCCACGGGGAATAGTTTCTCTCTATCTACCCTATCCATTCCCTTTATCATTTTAAACACTTTGATGAGATCACCTATCAATCTTCTAAACTCAAGGAATACAAACCAGGTTTTTGCAATCAGTTCACATACTGTAATCCTTTTAGCCCTGGTGTCATTCTGGTGAATCTGCACTGCACCCCTTCCAAGGCCAATATATCTTTTCTGTGGTGCACTGCACAAACTGAACGTAATACTCCAGGTGGAGTCTGACCAACTGAAGCATCACTTCCTCACTTTTGTGTTTCAATCGCCTCGAGATAAAGGACAACATTCCATTAGACTTTCTGATTGCTTTTTGTACTTATGCATTAGTTTTTAGTGATTAGTGTACATGGACACCTAAATTCTTCAGTTCCTAGTCTCTCCCCGTTAAGAAAATATGTCATTCTTGGATCCAAAGTGGATGACCTCACACTTCTTCCAATTGATCTCCACCTGCCATAGTTTTTGCCCACTCATTTAGTCTATCCATGTCCCTTTGTAACTTCCTGCTCCCATCTACACAACTTACTGTGCCTCCTAACTTTGTCTCAGAATCATAGAATGGTTATGGAACAGAAGGAGGCCATTTGGCCCATTGAGCCTGCGCTGGTTCTCTGCAAGAGCAATCCAGCTAGTCCCACTCCCCCATTCTTTCCCCGTAGCCCTGCAAATTTTCTCCTTCAAAGTACTTATCTAATTCCTTTCTGAAAGCCACAAATGACCCTGCTTCCACCGACTGGGTTCAGCGAGTGGTTAGGATCTGGCAGTGCATTCCAGATCCTAACCACTCACTGCGTTAAAAAGTTTTTCATCATGTCGCCTCTGGTTTTTTTGCCAATCACCTTAAACCTGTGTCCTCTGGTTCGTGATCTGCCAGTGGCAACAATTTGTTAAATTTACTTTGTCTAGACCCTTCATGATTTTCAACACCTCTATCAAATCTTCTCTCAAACTTCTCTGCTCTAAGGAGACCAATCCCAGTTTTTCCAGTCTATCCACATAATTGAAGTCCCTCATCCCTGGAACCATTCTAGTAAATCTTTTCTGCACCCTCTCTAAGTCCTTCACATCCTTCCTAAATTGTGGTGTCCAGAATTGGACACAATACTCCAATTGTGGCCATACCAGTGTTTTATAAAGGTTCAACATAACATCCTCGCTTTTGTACTCTAAGCCTCTATTTATAAAGCCCAGGATCCCTTATGCTTTCTTAACTGCTTTCTCAACCTGACTTGCCACCTTCAACGACCTGTGCACATGTACCCCCAATTCTCACTGTTCCTGCACCCCCTTTAGAGTTGTACCCTTTAATTTATACTGCCTCATAGAATCATAGAAAGGTTACAGCACGAAAGGAGGCCATTCGGCCCATCGAGTCCGCACTGGCACTATGCAAGAGTAATCCAGCTAGTCCCATTCCCCTGCCCTATCCCTGTAGCCCTGCAAATTTTTTCCTTTCAAGTACTTACCCAGTTCCCTTTTGGAGGCCATGATTGAATCTGCCTCCAACTCCCCCTCAGGCAGTGCATTCCAGATCCTAACCACTCGCTGTGTAAACAATGTTTTTCCTCATGTCACCTTTGGTTCTTTTGCCCATCACCTTAAATCTATGTCCCCTGGTTCTTGACCCTGCCGCTAATGGGAACATTTTCTCTCTATCTACTCTGTCTAGACTCTCCATGATCTTGAATACCTCTATCCAATCTCCACACAACCGTCTCTATTCCAAGAAGAACAACCCCAGCTTCTTCAGTCTATCTACGTAACTAAAGTCCCTCTTCCCTGGAATAATTTCTAGTAAATCTCTTCTGCACCCTCTCTAGGCCTTCACATCTTTCCTAAAGTGCGCTGCCCAGAACTGAACACAATTGTCCAGTTGTGGCCGAACCAGTGTTTTATAAAGGTTCATCATGACTACCATACTTTTGTACTCTATGCCTCTGTTTATAAAGCCCAGGATCCCATATGCTTTTTTAACCACTTTCTCAACCTGCCCTGCCATCTTCAACAATTTGTGCACATGTACCCCCAGATCTATCTGTTCCTGTGCCCCTTTTAGAATTGTGCCCTCTAGTTTATATTGCCTCTCCTCGTTCTTCCTACCAAAATGTATCACTTTGCATTTTTCTGCGTTAAATTTCATCTGCCACGTGTCTGTCCATGCCACCAACCTGTCTATAACCCCTTGAAGTCTATCACTATCCTCCTCACTGTTTACTACCCTTCCAAGTTTTGTGTCTTCTGCAAATTTTGAAATTGTGCCCTGTACACCCAAGTCCAAGTCATTAATATATATCAAGAAAAGCAGTGGTCCCAGCACTGACCCCTGGGGAACACCACTGTACACCTCCCTCCAGTCCGAAAAATAACCGTTCACCACTTCTCTCTGTTTCCTGTCCCTTAGCCAATTCTGTATCCATGTTGCTATTGCCCCTTTTATTCCATGGGCCGCAATCTTGATGATAAGCCTACCGTGCGGCACTTTATCAAAGGCCTTTTGAAAGTCCATATACACCACATCAACTGCATTGCCCTTATCTACCCTCTCTGTTACCTCATCAAAAAACTCTATCAGGTTAGTTAAACATGATTTGCCTTTAACAAATCCGTGCTGGTTTTCCCTAATCAATCCACACTCGTCCAAGTAACTTAATTCTGTCCCGGATCATCGTTTCTAAAAGTTTCCCCACCACCGAGGTTAAACTGACTGGCCTATAGTTGCTGGGTTTATCCTTAGACCCTTTTTTGAACAAGGGTGCAACATTTGTAATTCTCCAGTTCTCTGGCACCACCCCCGTATATACAGATGTTTGGAAGATTATGGTCAGTACCTCCGCAATTTCCATCCTTACTTCCCTCAGTAACCTAGGATGCATCCCATCCGGACCGCGAGACTTATCTACTTTAAGTACAGCTAGCCTTTCAAGCACCTCTTTTTTTAATCAATTTTTAGCCCATCCAGTATCTCAAAAATATCTTCCTTTACTGAGACTCTGGCATGATCTTCTTTCTTGGTACAGATAGATGCAAAGTGCTCATTTAGTACCTTGGCCATCCCCTGCTTCCGTGAGTAAATCTCCTTTATGGCCCCTAATTGGGCCCACCCCTCCTCTTACTAACCGTTTACTGTTTACATGCCTGTAGAAGACTTTTAGATTCCCTTTTATATTGGCCGTCTGTCTATTCTCATACTCTCTCTTTGTCTCTCTCATTTCTTTTTTCACTTCCCCTCCGAACTTCTTATATTCTGCCTGGTTCTCACTTGTGTTATCAACCTGATATCTGTCTTACTCGCCTTTTTTTCATTTCATCTTACTCACTATCTCTTTTGTCATCAAGGGAGCTTTGACTTTAGTTGGCCTACCTTTCTGCCTCATGGGAATGTACCTTGTCTGTACCCAAACCATTTCCTCTTTAAAGGCCACACACTGTTCAATTACAGTTTTGCCTCCCAATCTTTGATTCCAATTTACCCGGGCCAGATCTGTTCTCATCCCATTGAAATTGGCCCTCCTCCAATTGAATATTTTTACTTTAGAGTGGTCTGTGTCCTTTTCCATAGCTATTCTAAACCTTATGATACTATGATCACTGCTCCCTTAATGCTCCCCCACTGACACTTGCTCCACTTGGCCCATCTCATTCCCTAGAACCAAGTCCAGCAATGCCTCCTACCTCATTGGGACGGAAATGTATTGGTTAAGAAAGTTATCCTGAACACATTTCAAAAATTCCTCCCCCTCTTTGCCCCTTTTATTATTATTATTATTATTATTATTATTATTATCCCAGTCTATATTAGGATAGTTGAAGTCCCCAGTTATCACTACTCTATAGCTTTTGCACCTCTCTGTCATTTCCCTGCAAATTTGCTCCTCTATATCCTTCCCAATCATTGGTGGCCTATGGAATACACCCAGTAGTGTAATGGCACCTCTATTGTTTCTTAACTCTAACTACATAGTTCCTGTCCTTGACCCCTCAAGAGCATCCTCTCTCTCCAGTACTGCAATATTCTCCTTAATCAATACTGCCACCCCACCTCCTTTCTTTCCTTCCCTATCTTTCCTGATCACCTTGGCCCCGATATTAGGGTGGAGGTGGGATGGCAGCGGGGGGGGGGGGGCGGTGGTGAATGGGCGCGCGGGTAACCCAACCAATAAAAAAAATCCGTTTCCCACGCGATCACGATTCAATTGATGCCACTTAACGTGCTTTCTGGGTATATCGTCCAAAAGCTGCGCAGCGGGCGGACTGCGCACCCGCATCACAGGCTGTCAGCTGGAGGAGCTCTATTTAAAGGACCATTGCTTCAAAGGCTTTTCCTGGAGCAAACACCCACTGACCACAATGGAGCAGCACAGGGGCAAGGCTGCTCCAAGATTCAACGATGCCTCACTCAAGGTGCTACTGGATGGGGTGAGGAGGAGGAGGGATCTGTTTTACCTGGAGGATGGGAGAAAGTGACTTGCCTCTGCCACCAAGAAGGCCTGGCTCAAAGTGGCAGAGGAGGTCACCAGCAGCAGCAACATCTCGCACATATGAATACAGTGAAGGAAATGCTTCAATGATCTAACTAGGTCAGTCAAAGTGAGTACACTTATTGATTCTCCTACATTCCAACTTCCACATCACCGCCCCCACCCCCCAACTCATTCTGCACTGCCAATACTACTCTATCACATCACTCCTCACACCCACTTAAGGCTCATCCTCAACTTACCTACACTTCCTCAGCACTTCCTTACCTCACTATTAGTCACCCCACCACTACCCCCACTCAACCCATTCCTCATACAATGTCAATGCTCTGTCTCATACTCACCCTCTGATGCATCTCTTTTACGGTCAGCCACAACCAAACTAATACATTCATCGGTTGGCCACTTCATCATCACTCACTCACACGTCTGTTCTTTCTCCCCTTCTAGAAGAGAGCGCAAAATGCACGGGAGAGGGCGAGGACTGGAGTGGGACTGCAACAAATCGTCATCCTCCCAGAGGCGGAGCAGAAGGCGCTGGAGCTCAGCCAAACCCTCGAGTGCCTGTCCATCAGGGACGCCAAGAATGGCACCCCAAAAATGTCTGGTGACACAATTTTAACATTCATTACACACAATATGAATTGATGTTAACATGCCTTGCCATCTTCAGCACCTCAATATGCTCATCGCAACTTGACACATCTGTGATGATGCTTAATGTTGCCTTAAGTTCTCTTAAAGGGCCTTCATCGGCTGCTGTGATGGGAGAGGGCGATTCTTCAAAGGACCTGCCAGCCTCTGAGGGCGCACTGTCACATCTTAGTGAGCCATCCACCAGCGCAGATACTCACACTTCGGTGGGTCCTAGTCCCCAATTAGTTGGGTTGGCACCTGGTGAGTTACCACACTCATATGAGCATGAGCAGACACTGGTGGCAGGGGCAGCTGCAGAGAGTCCGCGCTGGTGGGAGCACTCCTATCCAGGCTCTGCTCAGCTGGACGTGGATGCGGAACCCTGGGGGAGCCATCCTTTAAAAGGAAAATGATCGAGGGACAGCAGCACATTTGAGAGGTACTGGAACAGGTGCCATGTGCACTGTCCACAATAGCGCCGAGGATGGAGGAGTACAACTCCTGCATAAGTGGAATGATGGCATAAGTACAGGAGGGAATCTCTGAGATACTGTCACAGGGACGTGAGCAATTCTCTGCGATAGTGTCACAGGTAAGTGCGGGAATGTCTGCAATGGAGAGAAGGCTAGCCTCTTTTGAGCTTCAAGCACGGCTCACAAATGAGTTCATTCAGGCCTTGAGTATGGCCGTTCAGGCTCATGGTGAGCTACATTCTACCGCCTTAAACAGGCAGACAGAAACTTTACAACTGGACTTCCAAGGCATCATACATGTCCTCCCAACTGTCCCCCAGCAGGAAAGTAGGAGTGGTGTGGGCCTGGCTCAGTGGAGGGATGATGGCGAAAGGGGACATGGAAGTGGGGACACCACTCAAAGCACTCCCACGTCTCACCCGTTGCCCACTTCTCAACCAGTACCCGCAATGCTGCCTCCTCTCCAGGTTGCCGAGTCTGCCCCTGCACTGGTGCAGGTGGAGCAGTCTTTGGGGGGACCCTCACCCAGAGGGTGTAGGCCCAAAGCATCTAAGCAGTCAGGACATGAACATGAGCAACCTGCCACTACCCCTGCTGCAGCCACAGGGGATGCACCACATAGAAGTAGTCGGAAGAGAAAGGCGAAGGTTTTGTGAGCACGAAGGGCATGCACGAAAGTGTTTGACAGACTGTCATGTTTTTCGTTTATATTTAGTTTCTGTTAAAGTGACATTAAATTTTATGATTATCACCACTGCTAACACGTCTTGCCTATTCTTGACTGGCTTTTGTGATAGGGCCCTTTCATGAGGTTCACCATGAACAGCGACACTTGATGCCACTCATTGGGTCACTTTACAGTGGGCCTATGTGTAGTTGCAGGAATGTTTTGTGCAGGGAGGGGTGGGCGGCCTGGTGTGGGCATTGCTTTTTCCAGGTGGTGTGACACACTTTCTGATGTTAGGAGAAACCGTTCACATATCAGTGACTCCCTGGCCTCACGAGCAGCCAAGTGAGCCACTGCTCTGCCCATGAGTTCCTCCTCCTCCTCCCTGTGGGTGGTAGATGTGGATGGGGCCTCCTCAAGCGGCACCCCTCTCTGTTGTTGCCCTCTTGTGCAGGTCCCTGTGGCGCAGCAATGTGTTGTGGAGCTGCAAGTGGCGGAAGTGCACGCCATGGCTGGCGAGGATGGTGATGTTGCTCGTCCTCGGATGTAGTGGTGAATGCAGCCATCGTGCCCCCCCATCCTGATGGTGTGAGTTTGAGGGGGTCCGAAAAATTGTTAAATATGTGTGAACAGAAGAATTGTGAGTGGAAAGTAAGAATTTTCAGTGAAAACATAAAGATCTCGCGGCCAAAAGTTTGTGTGAAAGAACTGAGTGCCCTGCTGTAGGAACTCACCTTTTCTCCCCATTTGTCAAACAAGCATTTGAATGTCCCACTGACTGCTGGCTGAAACACATCTGGCAGAACATGGAGTGTTTCCCACAGCATGGTGGGAATGCTGGTGGGACTTGCACATCCGAGAGGCACGCGCACCCAGACGCATCAATGAGGAACCCGGAAGTCAGCGGGTTGGAGCCGGGTTCCGAACCTGCTCGGGATTTCTGCGATTTTCAGAGCCCCCCCCCCCCAACACACCCACTACTTCACTGGAAAATCGAGCCCCTTGTATCCAGGGATATTTAGTACCCAATCCTGCTCTTTTTTGAGCCAGGTCTCCGTTATCGCCACAATATCACATTCCCATGTGGCTATTTGTGCCTGCAGCTCACCAACCTTCTTTACCATGCTTCATGTGTTTACACACATGCACCGCAAACCCATCTTAGACTTTCTTGTACTCTCTCTTAGTCTGATCCCACCTAATACTGTACTATTACTTGCTCTAGTGCTATCTTTCTCCCCCGATCCTTTGTGCCCGTTGTTTCTCCTTTCCATTGCGACATCTTGGTGCCCATCCCCCTGCCAAATTAGTTTAAACCCCCCCCCACCCCCCAACAGCACTAGCGAACCTCCCCGTGAGGACATTGGTCTCAGCTCCGTTGAGGTGCAACCCGTCCGGCCTGTAAAGGTCCCACCTCCCCCAGAACTGGTCCCAATGCCCCAGGAACCCAAAGCCCGCTCTCCTGCACATCTCTGCAGCCACACATTCATCTGCTCTATCCTCCTAATTCTTTACTCACTAGCCCGAGGCACCGGGAGTAATCCGGAGTTACAAGTTTTGAAGTCCTGCTTCTTAATTTCTTTCCAACTCCTTAAAATCTGCCTGCAGGACCTCATCCATCTTTCCACGTATGTCATTGGTACCAATATGGACCACGACCTCTGGCTGTTCACCCTCCCCCCACAGAATGCTCTGCAGCCTCTCCTCATACTTCCTACCAAAATGTATCACCTCACACTTCTCAGCGTTAAATTTCATCTGCCACGTTTCCGCCCATTCCACCAGCCTGTCTATATCCTCTTGAGTCTATCACTATCCTCCTCACTGTTCACTACACTTCCAAGTTTTGTGTCATCTGCAAATTTTGAATTGTGCCCTGTACACCCAAGTCCAAGTCATTAATATATATCAAGAAAAGCAGTGGTCCCTGGGGAACACCACTGCATACCTTCCTCCAGTCTGAAAAATAGCCGTTCACCACTACCCTCTGTTTCCTAATACTTAGACAATTTCGTATCCATGTTGCCACTGCCCCTTTTATTCCATGGGCTTCAATTTTATTTACAAGCCTATTATGTGGCACTTTATCAAGCACCTGTTGGAAGTCCATATACACAACATCAACCACATTGCCCTCATCTACCCTTTCTGATACCTCAACAAAAAAACTCAATCAAGTTAGTCAAACACGATTTGCCTTTAACAAATCTGTGCTGGCTTTCCCTTATTAATCCACACTTGTCCAAGTGACTATTAATTTTGTCCCGGATTATAGTTTCTAAAAGTTTCCCCACCACTGAGGTTAAACTGACTGGCCTGTAGCTGCTGGGTTTATCCTTACATCCTTTTTTGAACAAGGGTGTAACATTTGCAATTCTCCAGTGTTTCGGTACCACCTCTGACACAGGATTGGAAGAGGATTGGAAGATTGTGGCCAGTACTTCCACAATTTCCACCTTTACTTCCCTCAGCAACCTAGGATGCGTTCCATCCGGACCTGTTGACTTATCTATTTTAAGTACAGCCAATCTTTCTAGTACCTCCTCTATCAATTTTCATCCAATACAGTATCTAAACTACCTCCTTTTACTGTGGCTTTGGCCGTATCTTCTTCCTTGGTAAAGACAGATGCAAAATACTCAATTAGTACCTCTGCCATGCCCTCTGCCTCCATGCACATATCCCCTTTTTGGTCCCTAATCAGCCCGACCTCTCCTCTTACTACCCATTTACTATTTATATGCCTCTAGAAGACTTTTGGATTCCCTTTTATGTTGGCTGACAGTCTATTCTCATACTCTCTCTTTGTCCCTCTTATTTCCTTTTTTACTTCCCCTCTATTCAGCCTGGTTCTCACTTGTATTATCAACCTGACATCTGTCACATGCCCCCTTTTTCTGCTTCATCTTGCTATCTATTTCGTCATCCAGGGAGGCCTGGCTTTGGGTTGTCCTACCTTTCTCCCTTATGGGAATGTATCTGGACTGTACCCGAACCACCTCTTGTTTAAAGGCCGCCCATTGTTCAATTACAGTTTTGCCTGCCAATCTTTGATTCCAATTTACCTGGGCCAGATCCATTCTCAACCCACTGAAATTGGCCCTCCTCCAATTGAGTATTTTTACTTTAGAGTGGACAGAGTCCTTTTCCATAGCTATTCTAAACCTTATGATACTATGATCACTGTTCCCTAAATGTTCCCCCACTGACACTTGCTCCACTTGACCCACCTCAGTCCCCAGAACCAGATCCAGCAATGCCTCCTTCCTCGTTGGGTGGGAAACTGATCAAGAAAGTTCTCCTGGACATACTTCAGAAATTCTTCCCCATCTTTGCCCTTTACATTATTACTATCACAATCTACATTAGGGTAGTTGAAGTTCCCCATTATCACAACTCTATGGTTCTTGCACCTCTCTGTAATTTCCTTGGAAATTTGCTCCTCTATATCCTTCCCACTGGTTGGTGGCCTATAGAATATACCCAGTAGTGTAATGGCACCTCTATTGTTTCTTAACTCTAACCAAATAGATTCTGTCCTTGACCCCTCAAGGGCATCCTCTCTCTCCAGCACTGCAATATTCTCCTTAATCAATACTGCCACCCCCTTCCTTTCTTTTCTTCCCTATCTTTCCTGAACACTTTGTATCCAGGGATATTTAGTACCCATCTGCCATCTGTCATAATGTCTGCAAACTTGGATATACAACTCTCTATTCCTTCATCCAAGTCATGAATATATATGGTGAAAAGCTGAGGCCCCAGTACAGATCCCTGGACGATCCTGGAACCTGACCCGAAGCCACCTTCAAGGAACGTTACAACTCCATTTGTGGAGGTGAACGTATCCACTGCCCTGATATTTTTTGATGTGGAGATGCCGGTGATGGACTGGGGTTGACAATTGTAAACAATTTTACATCACCAAGTTATAGTCCAGCAATTTTATTTTAAATTCACACGCTTTCGAAGGCTTCCTCCTTCCTCAGGTGAACGTTGTTGGAAATGAAATCCTCGAAATGAAATCGCATTTATAAATCACAGAACAATGCTTGGTGATTACAGACAGTTTTTTCAACTGCCCGTTGCCAAGGCAATCAGTGTGCAGACAGACAGGTGTTACCTGCAAGGTCTCCGAATATACAAATCACCAAAAAAAAACAAACAAAAAAAAAACAGAGATAGAGAGGTAGAAACATAGAAAAGACAGCAACTGACCCGTTATATTAAAAACAGATAACATTTGTTCACTGGTGGGGTAACGTGTAGCGTGACATGAACCCAAGATCCCGGTTGAGGCCGTCCTCATGGGTGCGGAACTTGGCTATCAATTTCTGCTCGACGATTTTGCATTGTCGTGTGTCTCGAAGGCCGCCTTGGACATTCAGCCACCGACCTTCGGGTAAGCGTGCTCCAAGGCGGCCTTCGAGACACACGACAATGCAAAATCGTCGAGCAGAAATTGATAGCCAAGTTCCGCACCCATGAGGACGGCCTCAACCGGGATCTTGGGTTCATGTCACGCTACACGTTACCCCACCAGCGAACAAATGTTATCTATTTTTAATATAACGGGTCAGTTGCTGTCTTTTCTATGTTTCTACCTCTCTATCTCTGTTTTTTTTTGGTTTTTTTTGGTGATTTGTATATTCGGAGACCTTGCAGGTAACACCTGTCTGTCTGCACACTGATTGCCTTGGCAACGGGCAGTTGAAAAAACTGTCTGTAATCACCAAGCATTGTTCTGTGATTTATAAATGCGATTTCATTTCGAGGATTTTATTTCCAACAACGTTCACCTGAGGAAGGAGGAAGCCTCCAAAAGCTTGTGAATTTAAAATAAAATTGCTGGACTATAACTTGGTGTTGTAAAATTGTTTACAACTGATATTTTTTGCATCAGCATCCTTTCAATCTATTGCAGAGGATCTGTGCAACATTTCACAGTTGCATCAAACAGGTGACCGATGCACTGTTCACTAGAACTGGACAGTTAATTTCATTCCTCATGGACGCATCTTCTCAATGTGAGAGGGAACTGGGCTTTTTCAGAGTGGTAGATTTCCTAAGGGTGCAAGGGGTTGTGGACTGCACTGATGCGGCTATCAGATCATCAGTAGAAAGTACAGTGGCTTACATCAACAGAAAGGTATGTGACCACAGGCCTAAGGCCCTGCGCATCAATGTGTGGTACCCTGGCAGTTGCCATGATGTGTTTATAATGAGGCAGTTCTCTGTGCCATCTCTATTTTCCAATTAAAGGCCAACAGATGGCTTCTTGGAGATAAAGGTTACTCTCTGCAAACCTGACTACTGACCCCAGTCAGGATTCCTCACAGTGATGCTGAGGAGAGGTACAATGAGGCCCTTGTGTCTACCAAGTAATAGTAAAGCTTATCTTTGGAATTCTGAAGGCATGCTTCTGTTGTTGGGACAGGTGTAGTGATGCTCTACAATATGCTCCAGCTTGATTATTGAGTATAGTAATCACCTGCTACATCCTACATAATTACGCACTGGAGACAGGAGTCCAGTTGCAGGAAGAGGAGGAACCACCACGGGAAAGGGGGGAAAATGTGAAAGAGCAGGAGAATGATGATGATCTAGAAGCTTATTCTGTGTCAGAAGTGTTCCGATAAAATAAACTTTTTAAAGTTACAAGTAATGAATGTACTTATTCATGGATATACCCAGGCTCCAGTATCTGGACTTGGCGACACAACCCTGCACCAGTGACGGCTTACCTTTACAATTTCTTGAAATTTCCCAGTAACATCACACAGCATAATCCCTCATTCCAACAGTATGGTCAATGAAATAAAAGCAGGAAAATAGTGTGCCCCAAACATATTGCATCAACATGTATTAATCGCCATCATCGTACTTCCCCATTGTGCCTCGACATGCCTAACAACATTCTGCAAACCATGAAATTCTTCTAGGTGCCATCTGAGTGACCAAAGTGGACGGGGTGACTGGCTGTTCTTATTCTATCTGAGTCCCCTGCCGCTGAGGTGCTTGTTGTGTCCAGAAGCCACTGTCCTGAGAAGGATGAGCTGCAGATTGCATTTCCAAATCAGATGATGGGGTTACTCAGTCCTGCTGCTGCGACCCAGTATGTTCAGGCATCGGGGAACCTGACAAACTCACTGAACCTGTTTTTCTAAGAGGATGTTAGGTTGTGTGCATACCTGTCTGTCGGGTTTGAACACGTGCCTCTAGCTATATTGTCTGTTGGCAAGTGTTTGGTGGGGAGGTAGACTGAATGGTCTTAATCCGAGCTGAAAAACCCATATCTATGCTTCTCTCGTTGAAGGCACCCAAGGTCTCCATGGCAGAAGTGTAAGCTGCTTTTCAGGAAGCAAACATTGCTTCAGGGATGTCAATGATGAGATAGCCTCTGCAGATCGTCCTTAACGCTTCATCCTCTCCAGGGAAAGATGCTCCTCAATGTAGCTTCACATGCCAATGATGGACTCCTCCAGCATACCAGACAGATGTGGCACATTTTGGGAGACAGTGTGCGGTGCCTGTATATCAATACAAAGTTCCATAAGCATCCTTAGTTTGAACGCAGAGCCTGTGAGATCTATGACCCAAAGCTTCTCAGCCAAGGTCTGACACCTCTGACCCTTCTGATCAGAGATGTCATTATCCTCTTCCTCCATCCCTATTTCCATCTGGCCACTTGTGAATTGTGTATTACCCAGAATATTCCCTGCCCTGTCAATAGTGTGCAGCCCTCAGGTACTTGTCTCTGGGCCGGCACTTGGAAGTGACAGTGTGGGTTATGGTGTTCTGATAGGTCATCAATCAGAGTGGGAAGTTTCCTCTTCCTCCATGTCCTCCTGGAAGGATTTCATCTGGATGGAGAACAGAGTAACAGAAATTAGTATGACACCATTCATCAGTGAGCTCCCCCTGAATCTTCCAGAATGCAATACAATCACAGTATGCTAGCTGAGGGCTTCAGAAGCCAGAATTGTTTCATCAGTGCACAAACCTGTTTCTGCCACTTGCTTACCAGTCTCTCCATCTCCAACCCCTTCTGCCACTGGACTTCCTATGATGCTGGGTGCCTCCTCCTCATAGAGATTAACTTGTGTATATTTGGCACTCTCCTCTGGATTTTCTCTACTTCACATTATGCACCATTTTTTCCTGCAGCACAAATGCAGCCTAAGTTCTGTGACAGTCTCACTCAGCTCATGTGGGAATTTGGAAGGGCATCCACTGACTGCATGCAAACTTCAAGATTCATAACCGTGAAAGCCAGAGGACTGGCAA
The DNA here is from genome assembly GCF_035084215.1 of Heptranchias perlo. Taxonomy (NCBI): domain Eukaryota; kingdom Metazoa; phylum Chordata; class Chondrichthyes; order Hexanchiformes; family Hexanchidae; genus Heptranchias; species Heptranchias perlo. The sequence continues at coordinate 95,616,226 of NC_090329.1, read as the reverse complement.
TGACAGTTTAAGTGAGAAGCATGCAAGTGCTGACGATCTTGCACTATCCAGCATGGGTGTTGACAACTGTGTGAGAGCATTAATGCTTCACTATGTCCATACTGGCATCACATGGAACACTGAGACATTGATAGTACCAAGAGATCAACAAATACACTGTTCACTTTGGCTCAGTGGTAGCTATCTCAGATCAAAAGATTGTGGGCTCAAGCCCCACTCTAGAGATTTGAGCACATAATACAGGCAAACATTTCAGGGCAGTACTGAGGAAGTGCCACACTATCAGAACTCTGAAAGTTCTTTGCGCTATAAGTTGGGCAGATATCCTGCTGCACAACTTTCCCACCATTAACTAATGTAAGAGTCGGTTGGCTCAGTTGGTACCATTCTCAACTTTAAAGTCAGAAAGTTGTGGCTTGAAGCCCCACTCTAGGATTTGAGCACTTAATCCAAGCTGACACTTCAGTGCCTTACTGAGAGAGTGCTACATTATCAGAGTTGCTATCATTCAGATGAGAATGATTTTTACCTTCATATTTTAGAGAGGGAAACAACTGTTTGACGTGTTTGATTTAGTCTACATGGATTTTAGCAAGGCTTTCGACAAGGTCCCACGTGGCAGACTGGTCAAAAAAGTAAAAGCCCATGGGATCCAAGGGAAAGTGACAAGTTGGATCCAAAATTGGCTCAGTGGCAGGAAGCAAAGGGTAATGGTTGACGGGTGTTTTTGCGACTGGATGGCTGTTTCCAGTTGGGTTCCGCAAGGCTCAATACTAGGTCCCCTGCTTTTTGGTATATATTAATGATTTGGACTTGAATGTGGGGGGCTTGATCAAGAAGTTTGCAGACGATACAAAAATTGGCCTTGTGGTTGATAGTGAGGAGGAAAGCTGCAGGAAGATAGCAATGGACTGGTCAGGTGGGCAGAAAAGTGACAAATGGAATTCAATCCAGAGAAGTGTGAGGTAATGTATTTGGGGAGGGCAAACAAGGCAAGGCAGTACACAATAAATGGGAGGATACTGAGAGGTGTAGAGGAACAGAGGTACCTTGGAGTACATGTCCACAGAACCCTGAAGGTAGCAGGACAGGTAGGTAAGGTGGTTAAAAAGGCATATGGGATACTTTCCTTTATTAGCCAAGGCATAGAATATAAGAGCAGGGAGGTTATGCTAGAACTTTATAAAACATTGGTTAGGCCACAGCTTGAGTACTGCATACAGTGATTGCACTAGAGAGGGTACAGAGGAGATTCACGAGGATGTTGCCAGGGCTGGAGAATTTTAGCTCTGAGAAAAGATTGGATTGGCTGGGGTTGTTTTCTTTGGAACAAAAAAAGCTGAAGGGAGATTTAATTGAGGTATATAAAATTATGATGGGACTAGATAGGGAGACCTATTTCCTTTAGCAGAGGGGTCAGTTGCCAGAGGCATAGATTTAAAGTAATTGGTAGAAGGATTAGAGGGGAGCTGAGGAGAAATTTTTTCACCCAGAGGGTGGTGGGGGTCTGGAACTCACTGCCTGAAAGGGTGGTAGAGGAAACCCTCAACTCATTTAAAAAGTACTAGGATGTGCACCTGAGGTGCCGTAACCTACAGGGCCATGGACCAAGTGCTGGAAAGTGGGATTAAGCTGGATAGCTCTTTTTCAGCTGGCATGGACACGTTGGGCCGAATGGCCTCCTTCTGTGCAGTAACTTTCTATGATTCTATTTGAAAACAACACTAGGTAGAATTCAAGAGATAAAATTACACAAGGCAGCAACGATTAGAACAGAAACACAATGTGCAGAAAAGAATCAGAAACATTTTATTTTATTTCTTATTAGAAACACCATGGGGAACCGAATATTCGGGTTTAGTAGAATAATATAGCATGTGTTGCTGGATATAATGTCTTTGTGTATGTATTAGAATGATTTCCATGGTATTGCTCATGGTAAGTCACAGGCTACATTGTTATACGAGGAGTTTGCTGAGGTGTAGAAGTGGTGGAGTGGATAGCTCCACTGAGAATTAGAAAAGAGGTTTAGAAGAGGCTACCCCGTAACAGATTACCTTGCAAGAGAGCGAAGTAGGTATTTTTTGATTGGTTACTGAAAACAAAATAAATAGTATTTTCCTTACCCACTGCAGGTAAATTAAAAAATGTGATTCCTCAATGCTAAACTTACATAATTAGATAAATCTCTGCACGCAAACTCTTTACTTTCCATCTGCTGAGTGTGTGGGTTTTTTTATACTGAGGGCTTATATAGAAAAGATTAAACTAATTTGCATCTTCACCAAATATCCCTAAAATAGTACTGCGTCTTACCAAAATAAAATTTAAAAGGGCCCTCCTCATCTAATTTAAATATATTTGGTGAGTGCCCATTAGTGAAGATATGGCACTCTTTAATATATATAGTGAAGAGCACTCTTTGGTTACATAGAAATGCCGCTGGCAGCCCAGCCCCAAAAGCTGCTGCCGAGCTTCATGCAATTAGCCCCCCCTTATCAAAAAAAATTGAACAGTCATTTCCAGGGTCTTCCAGGCCATGGAGACACCAGTGGGCTCCACTTTTGTTTCGACAAGGATCTGTATGATGGTTTTTTTTCGCTGTCTAGTGTGTTGTCGTAAAAGAGGCAGGAACCACAGGAAATCCAAAGGAGTAAGCCATCCGGCTTGCCCCATCTTCTTGCCACGTCATGGGCCTAGTATGGGGCAGACAGAATTTCCACTCAACCCAGGCCCCATCTGAACCTTAGCAGCATTGCTCCTCTGGGCAGAGACCCCGCATTTCTGGATATTCCCTTGCATCCATACTCTACCCACCACCCGGTTCCCCCCACCTCCACTGGATATGAAACCCCATTAAATGTTATAACCATTTGAATTCAGGACTTTTATTTATAGCCTCTTTCCAAAATTTAACTATGGGATTTTTTAAATTATTATTATTCGTTCATGGGATGAGGGTGTCGCTGGCGAGGCCAGCATTTATTGCCCATCCCAAATTGCCCTTGAGAAGATGGTGGTGAGCCGCCTTCTTGAACCGCTGCAGTCCGTGTGGTGAAGGTTCTCCCACAGTGCTGTTAGGAAGGGAGTTCCAGGATTTTGACCCAGCGACGATGAAGGAACGGCGATATATTTCCAAGTCGGGATGGTGTGTGACTTGGAGGGGAACGTGCAGGTGGTGTTGTTCCCATGTGCTTGCTGCCCTTGTCCTTCGAGGTGGTAGAGGTCGCGGGTTTGGGAGGTGCTGTCGAAGACGCCTTGGCGAGTTGCTGCAGTGCATCCTGTGGATGGTACACACTGCAGCCACAGTGCGCCGGTGGTGAAGGGAGTGAATGTTTAGGGAAGTGGATGGGGTAACAATCAAGTGGGCTGCTTTGCCCTGGATGGTGTCGAGCTTCTTGAGTGTTGTTGGAGCTGCACTCATCCAGGCAAGTGGAGAGTATTCTATCACAATCCTGACTTGTGCTTTGTAGATGGTGGAAAGGCTTTGGGGAGTCAGGAGGTGAGTCACTCGCCGCAGAATACCCAGCCTCTGACCTGCTCTTGTAACCACAATATTTATGTGGCTGGTCCAGTTAAGTTTCTGGTCAATGGTGACCCCCAGGATGTTGATGGTGGGGGATTCGGTGATGGTAATGCCGTTGAATGTCAAGGGGAGGTGGTTAGACTCTCCCTTGTTGGAGATGGTCATTGCCTGGCACTTGTCTGGTATGAATGTTACTTGCCACTTATGAGTCTAAGTCTGGATGTTGTCCAGGTCTTGCTGCATGCGGGCTCGGACTGCTTCATTATTTGAGGGGTTGCGAATGGAACTGAACACTGTGCAATCATCAGCAAACATCCCCATTTCTGACCTTATGATGGAGGGAAGGTCATTGATGAAGCAGCTGAAGATGGTTGGGCCTAGGACACTGCCCTGAGGAACTCCTGCAGCAATGTCCTGGGACTGAGATGATAGGCCTCCAACAACCACTACCATCTTCCTTTGTGTTAGGTATGACCCCAGCCACTGGAGAGTTTTCCCCCTGATTCCCATTGACTTCAATTTTACTAGGGCTCCTTGGTGCTGCACTCCGTCAAATGCTGTCTTGATGTCAAGGGCAGTCACTCTCACCTCACCTCTGGAATTCAGCTCTTTTGTCCATGTTTGGACCAAGGCTGTAATGAGGTCTGAGCCGAGTGGTCCTGGCGGAACCCAAACTGAGCATCGGTGAGCAGGTTATTGGTGAGTAAGTGCCGCTTGATAGCACTGTCGAGGACACCTTCCATCACTTTGCTGATGATTGAGAGTAGACTGATGGGGCGGTAATTGGCCGGATTGGATTTGTCCTGCTTTTTGTGGACAGGACATACCTGGGCAATTTTCCACATTGTCGGGTAGATGCCAGTGTTGTAGCTGTACTGGAACAGTTTGGCCAGAGGCGCGGCTAGTTCTGGAGCACAAGTCTTCAGCACTGTAGCTGGGATGTTGTCGGGGCCCATAGCCTTTGTTATATCCAGTGCACTCAGCCATTTCTTGATATCACGTGGAGTGAATCAAATTGGCTGAAAACTGGCTTCAGTGATGATGGGGATATCGGGAGGAGGCCGAGATGGATCATCCACTCGGCACTTCTACTCAGAATTCAAAACAACATTGTTCATACAAACATAAATAAAAATGCAGCAACTAATTCCATTTAGAATACATTCGAAAGTAAAAAAAGAACTTTTCCAAGTTGTTCCTTTAACTGTTTTCTCCTGAGAATATGCCCATCCAAAATGGGGCAGACTTATTCCATATCTCCAAATCAGTTCTGGTGAAAAATTCTGGACGTGAGCAATGTTGCTGAGGTGGAATTAGGTGACCTTGGTGGTGACACGGATGTGGGGTTTGAAGCCCAGCTCGGTATCTAATACGGCACTAAGGTAATGTAGTGAAGGAGGGTATTGAGTGCTAATGTGGCGAAATGTAGAGGAAAGCTGAACAGGAAGGCTGTGATTTTGCTGGTGTTAAGTTGAGGGAACTTATTGTTCATCCAGGACTTGATATCAACTAAGCAATCAGACAGCACAATCCAAAATTCAATCTTATAATTAAGTTCCTCATCAAATTTATAATCAACTAGCTTACTGATTACATTTCAGGGTTTGATAGATTTGGTGGGTGAGGGGTGTGGGGAGATGCTGCACACAATCTGGCAGAATTAAGGATTGCTGCGATATGGTAATATGTGGGGGAGGGTGGGGGAAGGTAGGTCTAGCAGCCTTATGGGGAGATGGGTGCCAGGAGAATGGGACCGAGATGTCCTTGTCCCCTTTTACACCAAAGGCTCCCCATTGCAGTCTTGCATGTCAGCCTCCTCCCTGACCCATTCTGCAACCTCTTTTGTGCCATCAGGTGCCTCCCCCCATCTACCACCACGTTCCCATTGTCAGCACAGGTTCCGTCTTTACATTTCCCCTTAAAGCAAGTAGTGCAGTATTCACCAGCTTTAATAAATTTAATCATAAATTGCCACAAAATACAAAAATTAACTCATAAAATGCTTAAAAGTTCATTGTTGCAGTTTTTAATTAAAAAGATCATCTTGAGTCAGTAGTACCACTTTCACCTTAGTGCCGGAATTTGTGGGTGCAAATCCCATCTCAGGATTTGAGGACGTAATTAAGGCTTCAGTTGGCTACCTAGGGCGTGCTGCATTATCAATGCTATTGTCTTTTGGATGAGACATTAAACTAAGGCCACATTTTCTTGTCCAAGTGAATGTAAAAGTAAGGACTGGAACTCAAAGCACACAAAGTTTGTGTGGTGCCCTGGCCAACATACATCTCTCAACTAACACCACCAAAATCAGATAAACTGGCCATTTATCGCATTGTTGTTTATGGGACCTTGCTTTGCACAAATTGGCTGCTGCATTAATCAATAAAGCAACAGTTTCTACACTTCAAAAATAATTTTTGGCTGTAAAGCACTGAGAGATAGATGTCCCGAGGACACCAAAGGCGGTATTTAAATGCAAGTCTTCCTTTCATTCATTTAACCCCAAATATGGATCATAAAGATTTGCTAGTTGAATTTTGAACCTTTGACGGAGGGAAAAGAAATCCATTCTTGATAAACAATCTTCATTGACAGTTAGAAAGGAAATAAACCACAGCTGCTGCTAATCACAGGCCTAGTCTAACTGGGCACTTCATAATAGAAAAGTTGTTGAAGTTTTAAGTGAGACATGCCTGAACTAAATCTTTTGAGAATTCAATCTCCAGTTTGTTCGAATTTTTTTTTGAAAAAGCATAGGATCTCACAAATCCTTATAGCCTAGCACCAGAAATTCTGAAAACTACACATTCTCAGAATGCAAAGATGTGACTCAAAGGCCCGTGCGGCTTTTTGAGGTGAAAATTTTGAGTCGGAGACCAAGGGCTCGATTTTAGGGTCGGGTTTCCGGCGGGTTTCCAGCGGGGGGGCCCCGAAAATCCCGATCTCCGATCACGTGACCGGATTCGGACGAAATCCCGGCCACTTCCGGGTACCGCGCTGACGTGCGGGGCTGCGCGCGCAAGCCCCGCTGGTGGGAATCCCGCAGGCAATTAAAGCCAGCGGGGTTCCACTTGAGAGCACTTAACTTGCTCGTTGTGGTCAGTTAATGAGCTGAAGCAGCTGTCAAAAGAGGAAGTGTGGGATTTTACGGTCAAAGCAGTCAGTTTCCCACACTGGGGGAAACAGGACCCTTCAAACCAGGCGTGTTGCAGCCAGCAGCCTGTGCCAGGTGCCAAGGTGCGCTCCACGGGGGAGCGCCCTCACCCACGCAGGAGGCCACCGCGTCACATAGGGCAACCCCTGCCCTCCACCAACCCCCGCCAAGCCAGAGGACAGACCGACACGAAACCGCAGCCCCAGTCCGAGGACCCACCCACCTACCCTGCACAACCCCTCACACCAACACCTGCCAGATGGGTGGTGCGTTGACATCGTCGGAGGACGAACAGGATGACCAGCCCCAGCAGCCTCACAGTCCACGCCGTCCGCCTCGGAGAGGTGGGGCCCCCCAACACGGTGCTGCGGCACACCCACCTGCACAGCAGGAGGGAGGGCAACCGCAGAGAGAGATGCGTCGCAGGAGGCACTACCCTCCGCACAGGGTGTACAGAGCGAGGCTCAGCTTCATGGACCTCTCCGAGGAGCAGTGCATACGGAGGCTCAGAGTCAATCGCCAGGTAGTCGCCGACATCTGCAGCCTCCTTAACGACGAGCTGCTCCCTGATGGACCAAGCAGCATCTTCTTACCTGTCGCCGTCAAAGTCACCACTGCCCTCAACTTCTTCGCATCTGGTTCCTTCCAGGGTGCCACCGGGGACATCACCGGGGTCTGTCAGTCCTCTGCACACAAGTGCATAAGGCAGGTCACCGATGGGTTGTTCCGCGGGGCCTCCCACTACATCAACTTCGCCATGGACGAGCGCAGCCAGATGGAGAGGGCGGTTGGATTCCATGCCATGGCCGGCTTCCCACGGGTGCAGGGTGTAATCGACTGCACCCACATCGCAATACGGGCACCTCCGCATGAGCCAGGGCTGTTCATCAACAGGAAGGGGTATCACTCCATGAACGCCCAGCTCATCTGTGACCACCGCCAGAGATTCCTACACGTGTGCGCCAGATACCCCGGCAGCTGCCACGATGCCTTCGTCCTCAGGGAGTCCGCCGTCCCGCCCATCCTGCAGGCACCCAACGCCGGCAACGGCTGGCTCCTCGGCGACAAGGGGTATCCCCTCCACACGTGGCTCATGACACCTCTGAGGAACCCCATCACCGAGCCGGAGCGTCGGTACAATGACAGCCACACTGCTACCAGGTCTACAATTGAGCAGACCATAGGGCTTCTCAAGATGCGCTTCAGGTGCCTTGATCGTTCTGGGGGAGCGCTCCAATACACACCATTCAGAGTGGGACGAATCATAGTTGTCTGCTGTGCCCTGCACAACATGGCCCAACAGAGAGGGGTGCCGCTGGAGGAGGCCCCATCCACACCCGCCACCCACATTGAGGAAGGCGAGGGCGAGGAGGAGGAGGAGGAGGAGGAGGAGGAGGAGGAGGCGGAGGAGGAGGAGGAGGACGCGCCCGAGGATGTTGGACGACCCATGCGCCGAGCCGCGACTCACCGGGATGGTCGCCGGGCCAGGGACGCACTCATACGTCAACGGTTCTCCTAGAGTCAGACACTGCGAGGCGCTCGCATCTCCTCACCTGCACATGCGAGCGGCCATACCAGCCCCCTCCACTGAAGAGTGCTGCCAGTAATCCTGCACCCACAGCAGTGTGCCCAATGGGTGGCAGCAGGTGTTCGCCGTCATGATGGCCTCCACGGAACGCAACTATTGCACAAGCCGCGGAAGAATGGACGAGAGGTGGCAGGAGTGGTGAGAATAGACTATTTAATATGTGGAATGTGACATCATTTAAGAAACAAAGTACAAAATAATAAACACCCTGGTGTATTCCCTTTGTGATTATAAGGCCTTTGGAATTCTTCTCCGGGAACCCCTACGTGGTGCTACCCCTGTGGCTCCAGCAGAGGTAGTGGCAGGTTGCTCGTCTTCTTGCCTTGACCGGGTAGATGCTTTTGGCGGACGGCCCCTGGGTTTCGGTGCCCGTGAGGGCACCTCCACAGACTGCTCCTCCTGCACCGGGGCAGGGGCAGACTCGGCCACCTGGAGAGGAGGCACCATTGCGGGTGCTGGTTGAGAGGTGGGCGACGGGTGGGACGTGGGGACGCCTTGAGAGGCGTCCCCGCTTCCATGTCCCCGGTCACCATCATCCCTCTCTTGGCCTCGGCCCACATCACCCCTTCCACCCTGCTGGACGGCAGTTTGGATGGCATGTGTGAGGCCTTGCAAGGCCACCCCTAGTGTATCCCTCAGCCTGTTGGTGGCGTCGGAATGTTGCTCACCCTGAATCCGTACAGACGTTGTGAGGGCCTGCAAGGACTCGAAGTGGAGCTGTGCGTGACGCTCGAGGGAGGCCAGCCTGTCCTCCACCGCAGACAGTCCCGCACCTACCTGCGACACTGTGTCGTCGGTACCCTCCTGTGCCTGCGCCACCAATGCCCACATGCAGGAGGTGGACTCCTCCATCGCCTGCGCTATTGTGGACAATGCGCGCGGCACCTCTGCCAGCACCTCAGCAATTAGCTGGTGGCCCTCGACGACTCTCCTTTTCTCTGGTGGCCCCCTGGGTTCAGCATCTGGGTCCGGCTGAGCAGAGCCTGGAGATGAGTGCTCCCTCCGTCGCGGACCCTCCGCGGCTGCCCCTGCCACCAGGGTCTGCTCATGCTCACTCGTGCGCAGTGACTCACCAAGTGCTACCCCAACTAGTTGGCGAGGGGGACCCACCGAGGTGCGTGTCTCTGCGCTGGTGGATGGTTGGCTCTGATGTGACGATGCACCCTCAGAGACCGCCATGTCCTCTGAGGAATCGCCCTCCATGCTCGCTTGATCCAAAGACGCACCTGCAAGAGAACAGAGGGCACTTTGAGGCATGTGGACCAACTTGACAGTGCGCCTGATGGCAGGTGATGATACGGTCACTCGCGATCATGGGTGTTGAGTGTCAGCTTTCCCTTACCGCCCATTTCGGCAGCGACACACTCGCCATCGGCCACCGACAGGCAATGTCGCGTGCGGGCGAGGTCGAGCGCCTCCACCTCTGCGTCGGTGAGCTCCACCACTTGCGGCGGCCCACCTCCGGTGCGTGCCCTTTCGCGGTTGTTCTTGCTCCTCTTCTCCTGTGAAGGCAAAACACAGATGTGTGAGTGGGTGCGTCTTGCATCGTGAGACGCATCGAGCATCGGTGTGGTTGGGTTGAGCGTGGCGCGGAACGGATGGGAGGAAGTGTGGGCCACGTGCCCATCCCATTGCATGGGGATTGGGGTGTGTGGTAGTGTTCGGGTGGGGTCAGGGACGGTGGGTACTTGCGTGCACGGCGAGGATGGTGAATGAGTGGCTGTGAGGATTGCTGATGGAGCGCAGTGGTGGCTGTGCAGGAGGGGGTTGTGATCTGCTTGGCGTGATGGTGGGGACGGGATGTGGGAGGGTGCGTTGGTGTACTCACCTTGCCAGACCTAGTCAGGTCATTGAAGCGCTTGCGGCACTGCTCCCAAGTCCTTGGGGTGTTGCCCCTGCTGCTCACCTCCGCCGCCACCTCTGCCCATGCCTTCCTGGTTGCGGCGGCAGGGAACTTGCGCCCATCCTCAGGGAAGAGTGTTTCCCTCCTCCTCCTCACGCCCTCCAGCATCAGCTGCAGTGCCAGATCTGAAAAACGGGGCGCAGCCTTTCCCCTTGGTTGAGCCATTCTCCCAGACCTCTTGCTTGCAGCAGGAGGGGCTTTGGGAGACTGCCCCTTTAACTGGAGCTCCTACATCGCGTCGACGGTACTGCGCATGCGCAGCCGGCCGGCACGCAGCTGGGGAGCGCAGAACCCGGAAGCAGGCCTTAATGGGTCCAATTATCCCGCGATCGCGTGGGGGACGCGAACAATTACCCGTCCGCGTTTTCGACGCTCCCGGAGGACCACCCGCTGGGAACCCGCAGGCCTGCTAAATTCGAGCCCCAAGCATTTGAGTAGGTGAGGTCTTGGAATAAAAACATTAAGGAAGGCATTAAAAATACAAGACAATTTAATAGGTAAATTTAACCATGTCACTGTGAAAATTGAAATTTCTTATTTTTTTAAGTTTGTTTAAAAACTTATTTGGAATTATAAATTTTGATTACTGAGAAAAAATGGCAATTGAAAATGTTTTCAAAAAACACTGAGTGATTTGATTGGTTCATCAACCAACCGTGGTAGGCAACTGTTAACTTTGGGAATTCCCATTATAATTATTTACAAAAACAGTTTCAATATTAATTGTTAACATAAAAGTATTTACAACAGGAAGTAAACTTGTGAACAGAAAGTGGGCTGAAGTACAAGGTTTTTAATAATATATTGGCTGATCTACTGTGACGCTGCACTCGTGAAATCAAGGCCAAGTGTGGTCTTCAACTGAAGTGGGGCTGGAGGCTGGCGATAATTAGACCAGGATGTACGAATTACTTCAGTCCCAGTTTGAAGTTATACATTTTCTTCTTATTTTTATATTTCCATTATAAATTCCTCTGTCAGATTTATAATGCAAAATACCTCTGTAAACTGTAATACAATCTCCTACCAGTGGTGGAAAACGTGCACCTACAGCAGTGTAAGTATGCAAATGAGGCAGGAAAGACGTAGCAACACGTTTCCCCTCGTTTTGCTGTCTCAGCACTGAGTGGGCGCCTAGAAGACGATTGCGTGAGGCATTTTGTCCAGCCTGCTCAGATTAGAGGATATGAGAGGGGCAGACAGAAAGGTCATGGAGGTGAAAAAAGGTCAGCACCACCTTTTTGTCCAGGGTCAGTCAGAAGACTCTCGGGTCTGTAAGCCCTGTGGCTGCTGTTTTTGGATGTGCAGTAATGGTTAGATTTATGTCCCCATTTACAAAGCTCTGTGAAGGGCTGGGCCTGTGCTTGTGGTACATCGGATCTACGGTAATGACCAGGACCCACAAAAACAAGCAAGTTCAAATCAGATGGAATGCATTTCAGGGGCATTCCATGTAACTTGCACCCCAAGCAGGGTGAGGCGGGGGTGGCGAATGAAACCTTGCACTTTTGCCATTTTAGGTTGGGACTGGTTGTGCCGAGCATGATCCAAAACAGTTTCACGGGTGATATAACCGAAGAGGCCCAGCAAAGGTAAATTTGAAATTATTTTTGGAGGGCTGGAGAAACAAGAGTGGATGTTGCATTTTTTAATTATTTTCTGTAATCAAGTGCAACCTGCCGTATTGACTTTCTCCTATTAATTAATATTTACTTTTAATAAACTTGATCCGTAGTTTATAACCTAAGTCGCACGGCCTGAAAGTGTGTTTATTCTTCCACTATCTAAAGGCAAGAACATGAGAAAGCTCATGCCATTTCTAGTGAGAAAATACCACATATCCAGATATTGTGGCTGAAATTCCACAGGGTGGGTAGGGGGGAGGTGGTTGCATCTGTTTCCCACTGTAACTTCACAGAATTTTAACCCTCTTGTGCATATAAGGTCATCACTCAGTTCAAATGATGTGGAGATGCCAGTGATGGACTGGGGTGGACGAATGTAAGATTCCTTACTCAGTTCAAAGGCAGTGATGGCTCACTTATAGGGGTGGTTCCTGAAGCTGAACATGAAGAGATATCAGGTGAAGCCTTAAAATCACAGCAAGAAAGAGAAGCAGAGTCTCCTTGGGGTTGAAGTACAGATGATGGAAGATTGGAACCAAGTCAACCCTCTGTGACACATATAGTAATCTGATAGCTGAGACAGGCAAGCCTGCAGTACTCCAGGGCAATGACGAGCTAGCACAGCTCACTAAGGGGACCTGGAAAGGTATTCCTGTCTAGAAGCTGCAATTCTTCATCTTTGGTTCTAGATAACTCTGCAAGAAAATGTTCTCACGGGCAGGATGGCCCTGGCTGGACAAGCAGGAATTGGTGTATTACTACAGTGGTAAGCCATATGGTTAAACTTCAGCAGTATTCTACACACACATGCGTGTCCCTAAGTTTTGGCCCTTGCCAACCTGCGCCTGAGCTCTCTGGTGTAGTGTGCCCCTACCGGAGAGTGTGCGCATTCCTTATCAGACACGCAGAAACTCTACCTGTGTGGGTAGTTTGGTTTGGAGACTTTTAAGATTAGTGATGGGTATTTGTGCATGGCAACACATTAAAAAAAATCATGTGCCAATAAATATAATTAACTAATATTTGTAGACTATTTTATCTGAAGAAGTGAGGATCAATAACATTTTTGAATTAAAACTAAATTTGTAGAAAATCAGTGCAACATCACTTCCAAACAATCAGTAACATTTTTTTGGAGTACAAGTTACAAAGTGCTGTCACCAAAAGGATTTTCCAAGCCATGTGTGTGGTATTGGATATCAGTAGCCCAGATGGAGTGCTCACCATCTTTGCGTTTCCGAAGTAGTCCTGGGATCAGTCTCTTTAAACATTCAGTTGTACAACATGTTGGAGTTGTGTTGTACCTGGAAGATTGTTAACATTTCATGTTGGTTAGAATTCAACTTAGTATTTGACCTTTCAACCACAAATCAATCTCTTTAGTTATGTTAATGCGTGTATTCTGGGCAACAAGCTAAGTCAAATAGTTTTCAAAAGGTAGCCTTTGTTCAAACTAAGTCAGGCTGAAAGTAAGTCACCATGAACCCATTCTCAGCTGAAAATAGTCATGTACAAATTAACGTGCACCAGAGAAGTACACTGTTAAATGCTGGTACAATTTTTCTAATGAGAATACAGCTTGTTAAAATTCTGTGTTCAATCACTTGTCATTTGGCTGTGAAAAAAACATGTAGAAAGCTTCATTTCAGATGCCATGAGAATAGAAACACAGAAATCTGAGGTCATTCCAATCAATCAGTCAAGGAGTGGCACTGGTGGCAGCATGGTGATGTTTCAGGTCGCTTGACTTCCCACCTAAGAAATTGTGTACTGATGGAGTGAACCAATAATATATCCCAGGTGGGACAAATTGTTCATCATAATTGTTACAAACACTACTCTTCAAGGTGCTAGAGTTACATCTGGGGAACCTGTCTTCTCTAGAATTTTGATTTAAATCCTTTTCCACTCTTCATTTCCTTCTACTATTTCAGACACATTTATCTTTCTCAGATATGTATGAGTGAGTAATCAAAAGCCTAGAAACTTGGATATAAATAACTCTACAAGTCAGTGCCCTCATTTATAGTATGGTCCTAGCTGGACAAACAATCAGAAGATTACCAGTGCACTGTACTGGTAAGTTGCCCAGCTGTAGCTGGTTAAACTCCAGTAATGTCCCGGGGTACACTCTTGAGGACCCTTAAGCCTTGAGTCTACCAAACTGCACCTTTTTGGACTTAAATAATTGGGGGGCCCTTATGGAGAGAGAGTGTGCACGTTGTATCAGGCAAGCAGAAATTTTAGATGAGGATTTCCCAGAGGTTTGGTTTAAAAACTCAATCACAGGTGCTGGATTTCCACGTGTTTCAGACACCTGGCTGACCAAAACAAAACATTCACATCACCCAACGTCATTCATAAGCAAGCTGGTGGCTTCCACAAGTATACCAATGACACACAACTCTACTTCTGTCACCACCAGCAAATTGAAGGCTATTTCTATACATTCTGATTCCCTGTCCAACATCAAATCCTGGATGAGTCATAGGCTGGGAATTTCTTTGGGAGCTGCTCCTGTTCCGTTGCCGTGACTTTGCCTGCATAAACAGGGCATCCGCCACACTTCTGGCAAAGTTACAGCGGCAGAATGGGAGTAGCTCTAAGAAAATTCCTGGCCATAATGTCCATTGGCTTAAAGCTGGAAAAGCCAAAACCATCCTTTTTTGGCTCCCAGGACGTCTTTGTGATAGAGAGAATACGGGGTTGGAAACCCAGTTCAGGGTTGAATAAGATGCCGAGATTGCAAACTGTCTGGTTCGACCTGAGATAGTAGATGGGGAGAAGGGTCGAGTTTGTGGCAGGGGCTGAAGCCAATGGCATTGGTTTTCCCAATGTTTAGCTGGAGAGAACTGCAGCTCAACCAAGACAGGATGTCAGACAGGCAGTCTGACAGCACAAAGGCAATGGAGGGGTCGAGAGAGGTGGTGGAGAGGTAGCGCATCTACCTTGGCTGCCCTCTCAGAATTGGGTGGTGCACAGCTTGGCATGCTGTACAATGCCCTATATCCAGCCTGTTACTGTTGCCCATTTTTCCATTTCCATAACATTGCCTGTGTTTGTCTCTACTTCTTCCCCCACTGCTGCTGAAACCCAAAAGGCATGTCATGTATTCATTACCAGGCTCCACCCTTCAAAAAACTTCAGCTATTCCAAAACTTCACTGCTTATGTCCTCTTCTACACAAAATCCCATCCAACCATCATTATCATCCTTACCCTGTGCCCATCAAATTGATTTTGAAATCTTCATATCCCAATACAGCCTTGTTCTACCCTGAGTGATCTCCCTAACTATTCCTGTACTTCTGATTCAGAATGATTGCATGTTACATCCTCCTTCTGCTTCACCTTTGGAAGCAAACCCTAAGTCACAACATCCTCCAGAAATCTCTCCCCAAAAAAAGCTTTGTACATTTGTAAACCTGTTTGAGGGGGCAGAAATGCAATGGAGCGTGACCTGCCACTTTTGCCCATCAATGACCCTGTCTAAAATCCTGGAGAAAGGGTCATTTAAACATTCAGGCAGACACCTGAGCCTACATCAGCACAAGAGAGGTTCCCAACCAAATGAAGTGTTGGATCTTGACGCGACAACATGCCGCTCTGAGAGGGAAAGCTCAAGCCCTGAATTTGG
Organism: Heptranchias perlo; assembly: GCF_035084215.1. Classification (NCBI taxonomy): domain Eukaryota; kingdom Metazoa; phylum Chordata; class Chondrichthyes; order Hexanchiformes; family Hexanchidae; genus Heptranchias; species Heptranchias perlo. Next base: position 95,600,794 of record NC_090329.1, on the reverse strand, counting down.
CAGGAAAGAAAAGGCATTAAAATACTTTGTAATCTTCACCCCCAAAATACAGGCAGTTATTCAACTATATCAAGTAGTGTTCTCTACTTTTCTGTATGGGGCTTCTTAAGGACTGGGGGATTTTTGGGCAGAATTCCAGGGAAACCAAGAAAAGGCCCCAAAAACCCTCCCAAAGTGGTGGAAGAACACAACTGAGCACAACTTTCTGCTAAAGAACCAATGGAGCAGAAACCCTGCTGGATCCCACTCCAAATTCCAGATGTTCCGCCAGAATTACACCTCAGTTGCACCCTCTGACAGGCTAACAAGCGTTCTCCCTGTCTTCAAATGCTTTCATAAAAGCCGCCTTTTCACCTTCCCTTTCGTCACCTCCCATCCGCGCCCCCCCCAAATTTCTCCATTTAGTGCTAGACAACCACTCCTCCACCTTGTAAAGCACTCTTAGCTGTTCTTCATGAGGAGCATAATATAAATTGTTATAATAAAATACATTTCTATACAGTGCCTTTAAAATAGAAAAATGTCCCAAGGCGCTTCACAGAGGCATAATCAGAAATGAACGGACGTCTAACCAAAGAAGGAAAGGGGTGACCAAAATCTTGGACAAAAAGACAGGTTTTAAGAAGGGTCTTATCAGAGGAGAGAGAGGTGAAGAATTGAAGGAACTTAGGCAGAGAATTCCAGAGCATGGTGTCTAGTTGACTAAAGGCACGGCCACGAATGGAGGGAGATCCCAAAAGGCTAGAATTAGAGGAACGAAGAGTTCAGGGGAGGAGAGGTTATGGCCGGAGGAAGTTACAGAGATAGGGAGGGGTGAGGCCATCAAAAGATTTAAACTTGAGGATGTGAATTTTAAACTGGAGGCATTGGGGGACCAGGAGCTATTGCCGATCATCGAGGACAGAGCTGGTAGGTGAGTGGAACTTGGTGCGGGATAGGATACAGGCAGCAGGGTTTTGGATGAGCTGAAGTTTACAGAGGGTGGAGGATGGGAAGCTGGCCAGCAGAGCATTGGAATAGTCAAGTCTGGACAAAGGTATGAATGAGAGTTTTTTATGCCAATTTTTCCTCACTTCTCTTTCTATCCTGAGAACATCAAAGTCTTTATGGGATAAGGTTTCATGAGTACTTGACACCAGCAGGAATCACGAGATAGCGATCAGGAATAAGAAACCTGGCTGAATTTTATTCCTTGTAACCTAAGGGCACAGAGGCCAGTTGTATCACACATGCTCCAGCTGAGATCAGATATCTGAACACAGATGAAAATCAAACCTGGACCTCCCTAGGACCTAAATAAAAATGTCCAGCTTCTCCCATGACTCAATACTGAGCCAATACGTGATGGCGGGTGCCTGCTGAAATATATTGGGCACGCATTCTCCTTATTATTGGCCTCAGAGGCCTCAGGCCTTCAATGCGCCTAATGGGCCCTGTGCAGCCCAATGAGGCCAGCTGGAAGTCTGCGGACAAGCTGTACACAAAGTTCATGAGGCCCATGAAAGTTGTTCAAATCAGTGGGCCACCTTTTAATGTAACAAACGACTTATGCAGCACTCTCATCACATAGCGCCTGTTGCTAATAGGTCTTGAAGGGGAAGCTCTGATAAATAAACATTCAAAAATGAACTTAGTAATAGACCTAGCTTCTTTTTAATCTGCCTCCATTCTCCTTCCATTCATGATTAAATTGGGACTCGCAGAAGTAAAATCTATCATTGATTGGCTGGTTTTTAAAGGTGAGGTTTTAGGTAAGGAAAAGACTGAACATTGTAGTTTGACTTTGCTGCATCATTGCAGCAGCAAGTCAATATTCAATGTGGTTACAGTAGGCAATAATATTAAGTCAGCAGTGGCAAGAGGAGCTAAAGACTGCCAAAATGATTAATCTCACTGGTAGTACCCAAAGACTTAACTTTAAGAAGGCACTTATACATAAAAGTTTCAATTTTTTGGCCTGCTACAAAATTCTGGCCAGTACTGAATCTGGTTCGCTGGCATGCTGCACTTACAATACTGAGTGCTGGATTTTATATCAACTTACCCTCGGCTTAGTCGTTCAGATATCTCCTCGAGTGACTGCCCTTTTGTCTCAGGTACAATGAAAATGACAAAAATCAGTCCGGCAAAACTCAGCATTGCATATATTAGAAGCATCCACATCAGGCCAATTGATTCTGGAACCAACAAACAATAATACACGTCAAATACATGTTAAAAAAAACGACAATAGTTTTATGATAAATTCACACAAAAGTTTGCCATCAGAGCAAAACCAAAACCACCACAGAAAGGCTGCAGTTATAATGTTCTTAGGAACATAGAAACAGGAGTCGGCCATTCAGCCCCTCGAGCCTGATCTGTACCTCAACTCTATTTACCTGCCAACGTTACCCAACAAAAATCTATTGATCTTAGTTTTGAAAATTTCAATTGATCCAGCATCCACAGCCTTGTGTGGGAGTTGAGTTTAATCTTGGTGAATACATAACACGTGCTCACTGTATGGTTGAATTATTCGGACTTAGATTCCTATCGATTGCAACTGAGCTGATCCAGATGTGACCTTTTTAAATGCAAATGATAAGAAGGCATTAGCAGAAAATCTAGCTCTATATAAATGCAAGTATTATTATAGAAAACTCTAGTCCCAGCTTATCTGACATTTTTGTTTGGCTTTACTCTTGGGAGAAATTATGTTTTGGCTGTTTCAGCCAAGATCTGATTTTGTAACATTTGTAAGTCCCATGCTACAAATCTGGAGAGTTAGCATGTACATGGAGTAAGGGTCATTTATCATTGTACACCGTGTTCTGGATCTGTAAAACAGCAAACTGTTACTATGAATCATGAGTGTTCAAAACATTAGCACGCTGCTTTTTCAGTAACGTTGGACATTGACTGCTCCAGTTTGACAAATATTAAAATTAGTCACTCAGCCACCTAGCTGAATATTTAGTAGGTATATATATATAAAAAAAATCAGAAAAAATAGTTAAGTAGGAGATTAAGTTTGTGGTAGATACCTGGATTTTGGGGAAAGTTGATTAAAATAAAAAATATTTAATTATTTTAATGGCAACATTATGTAACAGATTGAAGTCAATTTGCAAGAGCAATTTCGGATCATTAATTATTAATATATATTTGATTTGTTGGAGACAGAAAATTAGATTTGAAACTTATGTTTCAGGAAGCTAAGTCAGAACATTGGAAACAATTTACAATACTTTACGGCTTAGTTAGAATTTCCATAACATGTGCAGTTTACTCCCAAATATTTACAAACAGAAAAAGAGCTCACCTGAAGTGAAGAGTGTTGTTTACACAGAATTTTCTGTGATCAGACCCAGATCAGGATTATGCATTGTTCCAGGTGCAAATTTGGAATGTGCAGGAAGGAAAGTAGCGGTGAGAGTGGAAATTTCTAGTGCAGGTGAAATTGAAAGCTATGTGGACAACTAAAGGAAAATGGCAGAGTAGGGGGACAAGAGCCCTTGTGACTTTAGGAAAGATTCAAAAGGCATTTCAACACATTGGCAGACTTTGCCAAGACTGAATGGACATCACCCCTCACACCCACTCAAACCTCATCCTCATCTTACCTGCACTTACTCACCTCGCCAGTAGTCATCCCGCCACTACCACTCAACCCAATCCTCATACAATCTCATGGCTCCATCTCATACTCACCCTCTCATGCATCTCTTTCACGGTCAGCCTCACGCAACCTGCCACTACCTGTGCTGCAGCCACAGGGCATGCATCACATATGTGCAGTAGGCAGCGTAAGGCAAACGTGTCGTGAGCATGAAGGGGATGCACAAGGGTGTTTGAGGGTTTGTCATGGTTGTTACTTATATTGAATTTCTGACCAACTCACATTACATATTATATTGGCACCACTACTGCCATGTCTTTGTGAATCTTGTCTGGTTTGTGCAATAATGCCCTTTCCTGAGGATCATTATGAAGACCCACAACTGATGCCACCCATTGTGTCACTGCAGAGTGGGTGTAGGTGTATTTGCAGGGCTCTTTTGTGCAGACGGCTGAGAGACGTCGGCGATGTCCCCGGTGGCACCCTGGAAGGATGCGGAGGAGAAGTTGTTGAGGGCAGTGGTGATTTTGACAGCGACAGGTAAGAAGATGGTGCTCGGGCCAGCCAGGAGCAGCTCGGCATGAAGGAGGCTGCAGATGTCCACGACTACATGTCGAGTGACTCTGAGCCTCCATGTGCGCTGCTGCTCAGAGAGGTCCAGGAAGCTGAGCCTCGGTCTGTGGACCCTGTGGCGAGGGTAGTGCCCTCTGCGACGCATCTCTCTCTGCGGTAGCCCTCCCTCTTGCTGTACAGGTGGATGTGTCACAGCACTCTGTTGTGGAGCTCCACGTGTCAGAGGTGGACGGCGTGGATGGCGAGGCTGGTGATGCTGTTTGCCCTCCGAAGAGGTCATGACTGCAGCTACGGCGGCCCCCATCCGAAAGATGTACATCTGAGGGGGTCCGCAAGGTAGGTACATGTCTCTGGACCCCGGGGTAAGTGTGCAGGTTGGTGACTTTGATTGTCAGGAGGAGGGTGGTGGAGGCCAAACTTTGTCCCAAGTGACAGAGTGGCCTCCTGCAATGAGTGAGGGTCTCCCGCCCCCCCCCACCTGTCAAATGGGCCTTTGCAGCTGCCACAGGCTGACAGCTGCAAAACGTCCATTTGAACTGGGAGTGTTTCCCCCAGTATGGGAAACAGTCCCAGTTTGCTCTAAAATCCCACCCGTCCTCACATAATCCCTTAATCAGGTCAGTTAATGACCTGAGCAAGCAAAATAAATAGCTTCAAGTGGCATCCCGCTGGCTTTAATTGCCTGCGGGATTCCCACCAGCGGGGGCCATGCACGCACGCCGGCGCGTCAGTGGGGAACCCGGAAGTGGGCAGGTTGGAGCCGGGCTCCGGTCCCGCTCCGGGATTCTCCAATTTTCGGAGCCCCCCGTCAGGAATGCACCCGATAGCTGGTGCTAAAATGATGCCCAACGTTTTTTGTTGCAAGACCCGAGTGAAGGGTCAAGTACCACAGTACAAGACATCATTGAAAAAGTAAAAGTAGTAACTAGTAGATCTAAGCTTGAGTTTTAAAAGTCTGAAGATTGTGACCCTGAATTTCTGCAGGAATTGTTCCCTTGCTGTAACTTTAGCAGGGACTCAGTGGAATCCCTTCACTTTCAAGCACTTAACTGAGGCGTCTGCCATGGCCCTAAATTCTAAGTCTGTTCACAAGCGAGCTGCCTGGGGACCCCCAGCAGGTGCCCGCAGCTCGCCAGTCTCATTTAAATGAGGCCCAAGGCCCAATATCGGGTGCAGCGCAGGCCTATCCATTCAGGCGCAGGGAATTTCTAGGCTAGTGCCTCTTCATATCAACCCCACGGCCTTCGTGAAGAGAAAGAGTTTGGATCCAATCCATGTTCAGGAGGTATATGGTCACAGAAATATCATCGTGCACATTAATGACACTATTTGGGGTATGGTAGTGTAGTGGTAATGTTACTGGACAAATAATCCAGAGAATGTGAGCTCAAATCCCACCATGGAATTTTGAGAATTTGAAGTGTACAATGTAGCTTTGGCACCATGAAAGAGTGTGTGTAACACAGAAATGGTTGCATAGAATGCTGGAAATGGTGTCCTCCAGATGGTGTGGAAGTTCCTGTCTTAGATTTATTCCACACTTGATAGGATCCACAGCAAATGTGCTTAACACTGAAGAGTATACTTACCTTCTTTCTGATACCGGCAAACATCTTCCTTATTTGGAGCCACGTGGACTCAGCTTGTGATATAATCATAGAATCATAGAAAGGTTACAGCACGGAAGGAGGCCATTTGGCCCATCGAGTCCGCACCGGCTCTAATCACAAGCAATCCAGCTGGTCCCACTGCCTCGCCCTATCCCTGTAGCCCTGCACATTTTTTCGCATTAAGTACTTATCCAGTTCCCTTTTGAAAGCCATGATTGAATCTGCCTCCATCACTCCCTCGAGCAGTGCATTCCAGATCCTAACCACTCGCTGTGTAAAAAGGTTTTTTCTCATATCACCTTTGGTTCTTTTGGCAATCACCTTAAATCTATGTCCTCTGGTTCTTGACCCTTCTGCCAATGGGAACAGTTTCTCTCTATCTACTCTGTCTAGACCCTTCATGATTTTGAATATCTCTATCAAATCTCCTCTCAATTTTCTCTGTTCCAAGGAGAACAATCCCAGCTTCTCCAGTATATCCACGTAATTTAAATCCCTCATCCCTGGAACCATTCTAGTAAATCTCCTCTGCAACCTCTCTAAGGCCTTCACATCTTTCCTAAAGTGCAGTGCCCAGAATTGGACACAATACTCCAGTTGTGGCCGAACCAGTGTTTGTTTTATAAAGGTTCATTGTGACTTCCTTGCTTTTGTACTCTATGCCTCTATTTATAAAGCCCAGGACCCCATAAGCTTTTTTAACCACTTTCTCAACCTGCCCTGCCACCTTCAACGATTTGTGCACATACACCCCCAGATCCCTCTGTTCCTCCACCCCTTTTAGAGTTGTGCCCTCTAGTTTATATTGCCTCTCCTCATTTTTCCTACCGAAATGCAACACCTCGCATTTTTCCACATTAAACTTCATCAGCCACCAGCCTGTCTGTATCACCTTGAAGTCTATCACTATCCTCCTCACTGTTCACTACCCTTCCAAGTTTTGTGTCATTTGCAAATTTTGAAATTGTGCCCTGTACACCCAAGTCCAAGTCATTAATATATATCAAGAAAAGCAGTGGTCCCAGCACCGACCCCTGGGGAACACCACTGCACACCTCCCTCCAGTCCGAAAAGCAACCGTTCACCACTTCTCTCTGTTCCGTCATTTAGCCAATTCTGTATCCATGCTGCTACTGCCCCCTTTATTCCGTGGGCCACAATCTTAATAGCAAGCTTACCATGTGGTACTTTTTGAAAATCCATATACACCACATCAACTGCATTGCCCTCATCTACCCTCTCTGTTACCTCATCAAAAAACTCTATCAAGTTGGTTAAACACGATTTGCCTTTAACAAATCCGTGTTGGTTTTCCCGAATCAATCCACCCTCGTCCAAGTGACTGTTAATTCTGTCCCGGATCATCGTTTCCAAAAGTTTCCCCACCACCACCGAGGTTAAACTGACTGACCTGTAGTTGCTGGGTTTATCTTTACACCCTTTTTGAACAAGGGTGTAACATTTGCAATTTTCCAGTCCTCTGGCACCACCCCCATATCTAAGGACGTCTGGAAGATTGTGGCCAGTACCTCCGCAATTTCCCCCCTTACATCCCACAGCATCCTGGGGTGCATCCCATCTGGACCAGGTGACTTATCTATTTTCAGTACAGCTAGCCTTTCTAGTACCTCTTCTTTCTCAATTTTTAGCCCATCCAGTATCTTAACTATATCTTCCTTTACCGAGATAATGGCAGCATCTTCTTCCTTGGTAAAGACTGATGCAAAGTACTCATTTAATAGCTCAGCCATGCCCACTGCCTCCATTAGTAGATCTCCTTTATGGTCCCTAATCGACCCCACCCCTTCTCTTAATACCCGTTTACTGTTAACATGTCTATAGAAAACTTTTGGATTCCTTTTTATGTTTGGCCGCTAGTCTATTCTCATTCTTTCTCTTAGCCCCTCTTATTTCCTTTTTCACTTCCCCTCTGAACTTTTTATATTCTGCTTGGTTCTCACTTATGTTATCAACCTGGCACCTATCATACGCTGCTTTTTTCCGCTTCATCTTATTCTCTACCTCTTTTGATATCCAGGGAGCTCTGGCTTTAGTTGTCCTATCTTTCTCCCTCGTTGGAATGTACTTTATCTGTACCCGAATCATCTCCTCTTTAAAGGCCATCCACTGTTCAATTATAGTTTTGCCTGCCAATCTTTGATTCCAATTTACCTGGGGCCAGATCTGTTCTCATCCAACTGAAATTGGCCCTTCTCCAATTGAGTATTTTCACTTTAGAGTGGTCCGTGTCCTTTTCCATAGCTATTCTAAACCTTATGATACTATGATCGCTGGTCCCTAAATCCTCCCCCACTGACACTTGCTCCACTTGGCCCATCTCATTCCCTAGAACCAAGTCCAGCAATGCCTCCTTCCTCATTGGGCCAGAAACATACTGGTCAAGGAAGTTATCCTGAACACATTTCAAAAATTCCTCCCCTTCTTTGCCCCTTATATTATTGTTATCCTTGTCTATATTAGGATAGTTGAAATCTCCCATTATTACCACTCTATGGCTTTTGCAACTCTCTGTGATATCCCTGCAAAATTTGCTCCTCTATATCCTTCCCACTAGTTGGTGGCCTATAGAATGCACCCAGTCATGCAATGGCACCTCTTTTGTTCCTTAACTCTAACCAGATAGATTCTGTCCTTGACCCCTCCAGGACATCCTCTCTCTCCTTTATCAATACTGCCACCCCCTCCTTTCTTTCCTTCCCTATCTTTCCTGAACATCTTGTATCCAGGAATACTTAGTACCCAATCCTGCTCTTTTTTGAGCCAGGTCTCCGTTATCGCCACAACATTGTGTTCCCATGTGGCTATTTGCGCCTGCAGCTCACCAACCTTGTTTACTGCACTTCATGTGTTTACACACATGCACCGCAAACCCATCTTTGACTTTATTATACTCTCTCTTGGTCTGACCCCACCTAATACCGTACTATTTCTTACTCTAGTGCTATCTTTCCCTCCTGATCCTTTGTGCCGCTTGCTTCCCCTTTCCAATGCTACATCCTGGTGCCCATCCGCCTGCCAAATTAATCTAAATCCCCCCACACACACAGTAATAGTGAACCTCCCTGCGAGGACATTGGTACCAGCTCCATTGAGGTGCAACCCGTCCGGCCTGTACAGGTCCCACCTCCCCCAGAACCAGTCCCAGTGCCCCAGGAATCTGAAGCCCTCCCTCCTGCACCATCTCTCCAGCCACACATTCATCTGCTGTATCCTCCTATTTCTATACTCGCTAGCGCATGGCACCGGGAGTAATCTGGAGCTTACTACCTTTGCAGTCCTAACTCCTTAAACTCTACCTGCAGCACCTCATCCCTCTTCCTACCTATGTCGTTGGTACCAATATGGACCACGACCTCTAGCTGTTCACCCTCCCCCTCTAGAATGTTCTGCAGCTGCTCAGTGATATCTTTGACCTTGGCACCAGGGAGGCAACATACCATCTTGGAATCACGTCTGCGGCCGCAGAAACCCCTGTCTGCTCCCCTAACTATGGAATCCCCTATCACTATTGCCCTCCTGACCTTTCTCCTCCCCCCCTGTACAGCTGAGCCGTACATGGTACTCTGGTCTTGCCTCTGGCTGCACTCCGCAGAAGAACCCTCTCCCCCGCCAGTATACTCGATAGAGAGTGAGATGCCCTCAGGGACTCCTGCACTATCTATTCCTGCACTGATCTCCTTCGATGCACCTGTGCTTTTACTGGAGGGTGGCTTTTAGCTGTAAATAGCCCTGCCCTTTCTTTGTGCACCTCCAGCAGCAAGACCTTCAAGTCTTCAGCAGAAAAGGGAGCAACAGTGCCACTGTGCCATTGCGTTCCATTACTGCTCTTTCAGTCCCTGCCACAACTTGCCCTTTAATGGCTAGCCGCAGCCCTGTCCGACTTGCTCCCTGGGTGGATTTTCTGATCCCCAGCCAAGTATGCTTCAGGCCAAGCTCTCTGGGCGAGCTTTGCCTGTACCTGCGGCCTATTCAAATTGGGGGGGGGGGGGGGGGGGAGTTGGTGGACAGAGGGGGGGATTTCCATTAGAAAACTGTGCCAGGACAGACCTCTGTGCCGGAGGCACAGGTGAGCCTACAAATTAGATCAGTACAATCTGCCGGACTTGGAAAATTGGTGTTGATTTGTAAAATAACTCAAATAAAGTTCCAGTTTCAAACTGTGACCAGAGTTATTCTCATTATATAAATTCCAGGTTTCATCCCATAATTACATTTTCCAAAAGCCTCTGCGACTGTGCCTTACCTGCCATGGTCAAAAAAGTCAAAGCAATGACCAGATTCATGACCCAGTTCAAGAATCCTATGAAAGCCATGGCCCTGCCTTTTATCCCTGTTGGAAATATTTCACTCAGCAGCACCCAAGCTACTGTAATCAGAGACAGAGAAGAAAATAAATTCAGAGTTAATACTTCCAAACTTAAATACTGCTCATAGACAATTCTTTTAGAATGCACAAGTATAGTTCACATCATTTTGAACACAAGTAAAAATCTCAGCAAACATTAAACCATGGGAAAAAATCACATACAGTTTATAACCATCACAATTAGATTCAAATTCTACTACAAAATATTTAACCAACTTTTCTATACTCTAAAGTATACAGTTTATAAAGTTCACCGCCGATAGCATGATCTGTGCAGGATTCATTTCTACATAGAGTTGCTTACCTGGTCCAAAACTTATAGAATAGGCAGCAACATATACAAGCAGGCAGCAAAGAGTCAGCCACTTCAACAAAGCAGAGACTTGCTCAGTCCTATGTCCATCTTTCTCAGGGTTTTCCGTGAATGGAGAGGAGGATTCATTTTGTAGTATTGTAATTTCCATATTGCCTTGTTTTGCTACTGAAAAACTTCTAGGCGCTGATGAACTGAAGTGTATATTCGAAGGAAAGACTGTGGTAGTTGTTGAGTTATATCCAGAAACTGTAGATGTGACATTATCTTGCCAGTGATTAGTGTGATTGGGGTAATTGCAGATGTCCGTGAACTGTATTGGGATTTTATGGATCACCATTGCCGTTATAATCAATGATACAATCATAACAGTACTTCCAATGTAAAGAAATATTTTACGTCCTACAAGGTCAATGAGAAACATTGCTAGAACTGTGCCAAACACTTTCACCAGCCCCATGCTAACTGAAGCTAATGTTGCTGTTGAATCACTTGCAAAGCCAACAGATTTTAAGATAGTGGATGCATAAAATAAAACATTTGGTTGACCTGTAACTTGCAAAAAAAAGGCCAAACCAAATCCTATCTTGATTCGTAGTCTCATGTTGTCCTTTGACCTAAACAGATCTAAAAACTTATACTCGCATTCATTGTTCAAGGAAGATTTGATGTTTGTCAGCTCATCATCAACGTTGGAATATGATCTAATCTTCTTCAGGATGAGACTTGCCTTTTCATCATATCCTTTCTTAACCATAAACCGAGGACTTGGTGGAAGGAAGAACATGGCAATGATTTGAAGCGCAGCTGGCGGGATAGCAATTGCAAACATGTACCGCCAACCATTTGAAATGCTAGAAAAAGCATAATTAAAAGTATATGCCAACAGAACACCAAAAACAATCATGAATTCAGTCAGAGCTACCAGCAAACCTCTTCTGTCTGGTGGTGCAATCTCCGATAGATAAATACATGCTGAAATTACACCTGAAGTTGTAGCGATTCCCACCACGATGCGACCTCCAACAAGCATTGCGTAGGAGGTAGACGCTGACATAATGACATTGCCCACTATAAAACAGCAAGAAGTTACAATGATTCCTATCCGCCTTTCCCATCGATCTATGATGTATCCACCAGCGAGGGAACCTACAATGCCTCCAATTAAGATTGAACTTACAACTATTTCTTGTTTCTCACAAGTAAGCTGTAAAACAGTTTTCAGCTGTAGAAGAGCTCCAGAAATGTTTGCAAGCTCGTAGCCAAAGATAAGTCCACTTCCAGAAGCAATTAAAGATGAAACAATGAGAATAAGGCTAAAAGATCCTAGAAAAAAAGTCAAATCATTGATGAGACTTATGGTGATCAAAACTGTGGCGATTAAACTAAATCATGAGGAATCATCTAAAGCCCTGAGGAGCTGCTGTAGCTGCACTTCTATATTCTATATCAAAACTAAAAAAAAATCACACTGAATACTGGTGACCATGATTCTCTTGGTTGGGGAACTCATTTACAGATGCCACTGCATGGGACCCAGTCTGTTGCACACAACAGTTCAAATGGAGAATTAAATCACCCGTCGAACCCAGGTTGTTTAAGCATGCATTAGGCAATGGGACATTTGAGATTTTTTCAAGTCTTTGTGTTGCCAGCAATCACCATGGTGGAATTACTGAGATATCTGTTGTTCTTACAGGTGCACACGGTTATGCTACGTAATGTACATGCTGCTTTGTAAAAGGTGGCACTGTTGCAGATAAAGGGCCAGATTGTGTTGTTATTGCACTTGGGCATATTGGATCATCTGGATGCAGTGCATAGAGAAAATTGGGTAGGAAGAATCGCATGCACATAATGGAGCCCACCCAATTTTCTGCCCATGGCATTTGCTGCAACACAAGCTTACACAGAGGCCAATATGGCAGCTGGATTTTTCTTGCCTCTTTCATATTACAGAACTACTTCCAATACGCAGTTCCATATTGAGCCATTTCCCTTGGTGCCAAATTGGTCCCATTTATACTACAGAATGGTTTTGGCAATAACAGACCAATTGCATATCCATAAATAAAGTTGCATTTTCCATGAGAAGATTTGTGCGTGCCAACAACAGCAAAAGTGCATTGCTGACCTATTTGGGTGAACTGAGAGTTCAGCCTATCTACAAACAAAATTAAAACGGTGGACAGATCATAAGTGGTGTCAGCGGGAGCCATTTATCTTTGCCATCAACTTTTTGCCATTACAATTCCCTAGTGAAACTATCTCCCAAGGAAGGTTCAGTGCCTCCCAGGGTGCTGAGCCTTAGGGGGTAATTTACATTACAGGATTGCATTCAATAAAGCGTTTACTATCATAGACAACTCTGTAAGGTAAAAGAGACATAAAGCAAGCTATTCCAGGGACTAAGCCTACCCAGAAATTTCGCATTGAGGCCACAGCACCCCCTATACTAGACAAAGCACACTGTAAATATTATATCTAATACAATTTAATTTTTTATAACTGGCATTTATACATTGAAAGCCAGTTGAAATTAAATATTTTTGACTTTCTATAATATTCATTAACTGATTTGGGTAGATTGGCAAAAAACCTCTTCTTCCCAGATGAATGAGCATGTTAGAGAGATCCATTTAACAACAATTTGCAATTATAAAGCATCTTTAATGTAGAAAAATATCCCAAGGTATTTCATAAATAGACGTAAGGAAAATGGGCTTCAAACTAGGGTGGGAGAGATTAGAAGGGATTATGAAGCGCATGGCCCAAGAGGTAGATCTTGATGAGGTTTTAAAAGATGGAGAGAGTTGCAGAAAGATTTGGAGAAGGAATTCCAATAAGTAAGACTGAGGTGGCTGAAAGTTCTTCTACCAACAGTGGGGCGAGGGGTTGGGGTAGGGGCGGAGGCTGGAAATCTTTGGAGGTGCAAGTAAGCAGTCTTGGTGATGGATAGGATGTGCGGTTTAAAGCTCAGCTTAGACAATGGAGGAAAGGTGTTGGAGGAGAATGGCATGGTCAACCGTATCAAATGCTGCAGAGAGGTTGAGGAGGACACGAAAGGATAATGCACCATGGTCTCAGTCACAGAAGGTGTTTTTCATGACTTTGGTTAGAGTCATTTCGGCGCTTTGAAAAGAGCGGAATCTGAATTGGAATGACCTGAACAGGAAATTTCAGGTAAAGTGGACGTGAAGCTGGAAAGTTCTGACACATTCAAGAACATTAAAGAAAAAATGGAACTTGGAGAGATGGTCGTAAATGGAGATGATGGATGAGTCAAGGGTGGGCTTTTTGAAGAGGAGGTGATGACAGTGGTTTTGAAGGGAAGAGGGAGCAGTGCCAGATGAAAGGGAACCATTGACACAGGTAACATGGTGCCCAGGGAGAGGATTGAGGGAATCAGAGGTAGGTTTCATGGATGAGATGAACATTGAGAGAGTGGGCAGTGGTGGGGGGTGGGCGAGCACAGGAAAGATTGGGGCTACTGGGATAGAGCATGTTGGAGATTTTGGAAAGGTAGGAGATGTTGGACAGAAGCAAGAAGAGGAAGCAGTAGAGACAACTGCACAGATTATCTCAGTCTTAGAGATGAAGAAATCCATGAGCCCCTCACATTTGGTGTTTGAGGTGAGAGTTAAGGGGGATAAGGAGGTAGGTAGTTGATCTTGGAACAATGGTGCCTGGAATTGTCTTTGCATTCCAGGATGATCGTTGAGTAATGAGATGGTTTTAGCTAAGGGAAGCAAAGTATGGTGAAGCCTGACGTGGTCAAGCCAGATCTGGTGATTGGTGACTAGGCCAGTTGTGCTCCAGGTACATTCGAGTTTGCACCCCTCTGACCAGAGACTGAAAATAGGGGCTATACCAAAAAGAGCAACAAAGCTGGAAAACAGGTGGTAGATTTGCAAGGGTCAAAAGCGCCGAGGGTAGAGATGAGAGAGTGATTAAGCAAGTCAAGAGTGGCAGAGGTGTCCTGCTGGGTAGAAGGTCAAAGGTGAGAGAGCTGGGAATTTGTGAAGGAACAGGGGGAAGAGTTTTTTCCTGAGCAGAATATGGGAATAGTGAGATTGGAGGAGGGTAGGTGGTAAGGGAGAGGAGGTAGTGGTCAGAGATTGCCTTGTCAGTGATCAAGGTCTCGGGTGCAGTGATGAGGTCAAGAGGATATGGGTGGGGGAGTTTATATGTAGGTGAGATTGAGGGGAGATGGGAGGACAGTGAAGTCAGAAGAGAGGGAGTTAGCAGAGGTGCCGGTTGAAATCAGCAACCCTGCAGCTTTGAGAAATGTACCAGCACACAACCCTTTTACCTTTGTTAGTTGTAGGCTGGTTCAGGATAGCATATGGAAAATCACTGGGAATTTCAGTTGACTTGGATTCAAGTTCCTGCTCAAGTTCTGCCTCGGTGTTCATTGCTATGTTTTGCTGTAAAAAAGAACAGAATAAAATGTAATCTTCATTACTTGTCTGCACAGAGATAGCTAACTTAATGACTCAGGCATAGCATAAAACTATGAAACGCACCTCCCTGTCACTGTAGATTAAAATTCCATTTTTTATTTTTAAAAAAGCTCTTCGGTATTTCAATAAAAATAACGCATATTGTATAAATACAGTGAATGTTATTTATTTAGATATCAAAATGTGGGAGATTGGTCCAAAAAGTTGGATGGCATGGCATAGGTAGAGTGCTTCTGAAATGGATCGGAAAATATGTTGAAAAAAAGGAAGCAAAGGTTGGTTGTACATGGAACTGGATCAACATGGAAGTAAGTTGTGGGGTGCCTCGAGGATCAATGCTAGGGCTCTTAGTTGTTCTAAAGGACATATAAATGATCTGGAAGTGGGGACATAACCAGAACTAACTCTCCAAATTTGTAGATGATATCAAACTGGAAGAGACTATAAATAATCAAGAAACAAATGACGAAGGACTTGGATAGACTGGGAATCAGATCGATGAGTGCAATTGTCATTTATTATGGACAAATTCAAAAGCTTGAGTTTGGGTAAAGGATAATAAACAGCAACAATATAAGCAAAATGGTTTATTCTACAGGACACGGCACAAGAGAAGGATTTGGGGATGCTGGTGGATAGACCGCTGAAGCTATCAGCACAACGTGCAACAGCAGTAAATTTAGCAAACAGGATCTTGGGCTGTATAGTCAGAGGAATAGAGCACAAATCTCAGGAAGAGATTCTGGGTTTGTGCAGAACTTTGGTGTGGCCCCATGTGAAATATTGTGTACAATCTGGCCACGATATTGAAAAAGACATCTAGGCACTGGAGAGGGTGCAGTGAAGAGCAACTAAAGTGATAGCTGGGATTAGGAACCTGAATTACGAGAAGAGGTTGTGGAAGCTGGGAATGGTTACACTGGAAAAAAGGTTTAGGGGTGATTGTATTGAAATATTCAAGATCCTAGAGGATGTGGACATGATAAACGTTAATATATTTAATATAGTTACAGATTCTACAATAAGAGGACATACTAAACTTACAAGAGGGAGAGTGAAAAGACAGTTTAGATTTAATTACTTTGTGCAGGGGATGGTGAATGTATGGAATGGACTTTCAAGGGAGGCAATGGGGGCTGACTGTATCAGCAAATTCAAGAGAGTTAGATAAGTACCTGAAGAAAAATTTAATAGAAGTGTTTGAGAGGTTTCACAGGATATAATATTTCCAAGACACTGGGACAAGACTGGTGGACCACACTGGTCTTTTCCGGTCCTGTACATTCACGTGTTCCTAATAGGGGTAGATCTTGAGTTTGTGAGATAGAGTAAAACTGGCGATAGCGAGTCAGCAGCCCGTTTTGCATCTCTCCTGAATTTTATCTCCATTGAATAATGGACTGTTGACTCGCTATCACTCATTTGACACTATTGCACAAGGTCAAGGTCTACCACATTATTCGAAAGTTATAAGGAGCAATGGCTACATTTTTACAAAATCACACAGAGCTTTGGCCAGAAACATTCGCCTGGAATTTTTGAACTTCAATGGAAACTCCGGAGAAATGGCATAAATGGGTGTTCGTACCATTTCTGCAGAGTTTTGCAGAGGACTGTGCAGGTGTTGTTGTTCCCATGTGCCTGCTGCCCTTGTCCTTCTAGGTGGTAGAGGTCGCGGGTTTGGGAGGTGCTGTCGAAGAAGCCTTGGCGAGTTGCTGCAGTGCATCCTGTGGATGGTACACACTGCAGCCACAGTGCGCCGGTGGTGAAGGGAGTGAATGTTTAGGATGGTGGATGGGGTGCCACTCAAGCAGGCTGCTTTGTTCTGGATGGTGTCTAGCTTCTTGAGTGTTGTTGGAGCTGCACTCATCCAGGCGAGTGGAGAGTATTCCATCACACTCCTGACTTGCGCCTTGTAGATGGTGGAAAGGCTTTGGGAAGTCACGAGGTTAGTCACTCGCCGCAGAATATCCAGCCTCTGACCTGCTCTTGTGGCTGGTCCAGTTAAGTTTCTGGTCAATGGTGACCCCCAGGATGTTGATGGTGGGGGATTCGGCGATGGTAATGCCATGAATGTCAAGGGGAGGTGGTTAGACTCTCTCTTGTTGGAGATGGTCGTTGCCTGGCACTTTTCTGGCGCGAATGTTACTTGCCACTTATCAGCCCAAGCCTGGATGTTCTCAAGGCCTTGCTGCATGCAGGCACCGACTGCTTCATTATCTGAGGGGTTGCGAATGGAACTGAACACTGTGCAATCATCAGCGAACATCCCAATGCACCAGACAGGTGGTGCTGAGCCACACAGACTAAACAAGTTCCAAGATCTATCTATGGTTTGTGTTGAGTCAGCTGACCTCAGCCAGGATAGGAGTGGAAATGTTAAAATTGGCCTTAGACTAGGGAGGGGAAGGTGTTACAGAGGGAGAAGTAGGTGAATGGAGTGGATATGGTGTTGGATGCTCAGGTCAGGGTCAAATAGGACACCAAGGTTGCAAGCAATCTCGTTCAACCTGAGACAGTGGTCAGAAAGGGAATGGAATCGGTGGCAAGGAATCTGTGGCAAGAGGTTTGTAGCAGGTGCCAAAAGCGATGGTTTTGGTCTTCCACACCACTACCGCAGCACTTGGGCAGCTGGTAGAAAGTATAGCCAGGTGGTGGGGATTCAATAAGGGTCAAGGTGTGGTCACCCATGAGCCAAGTTTCATTTAAAGTTTCAGAAAAGTGACATGACTGGGTGACTGGAAGGAGAGGAGTTAGGAGAGAGGCCTGAGAAGGATCCAAAGTTAAACAAAAAAAAGAAAGAGAAGTAATGGGCTTGGGTCCAGAGCGGCAGCCAAAATGCTTACGCGAATGAACACAAAGGGAATTCCGGTCTCATAAGTATGGCAGAGATTCGGAAAGACACGTCCTGGTCATAAACAGAGGACATGGAGGAGACGATATGAAAGAGTCCAAAGTTAAAGTCTAAGGTCCTGTGATGGTTTGAAGTTGATTTGTAGCTATGATGGAATCAGCTTGCAACATCCACAAACCAGTGTCCAGTTTTGAAGACAGTTGTGGAGAGTGAGTGGTTCCAGGAGTGACATGAGAGGCAGACTATCAGTGGGCGCACTGCTGGAGGATATTCAGTGGAATCAGAGGACCAAGGAGTAGTGGAGGGTCAATCATGAGCCAGCAGAGGATGAATCAGAGATCCAGTGGAGCTGCATAGTGGCCTCAGATGGTAGCGGTGCACACCAGTGGATCTCGTATACCAGCAGAGGAGAGAGGAGCAGTGGGAGTGAAACCCAAGGACCAAAAGCAGTGAAGTCCAGGGAGCCGAGGGAGGGTGACAGATAAATCCAAAGGAACAGTGCAGATGAGAGAGCCGGTCCGAGTAACAGTTGTAGGGAGGAGAGGAGCACACAAAATCGGGAGCAGCTGTAGGAGCTTGAGGAACCGATCCAACCTTGTCCAGCAAAAGGGTGACCGAGAAGTTCTGAAGGACAAGTGGAGCAGTTAGTCAGTGGTCACAGGAAGCAAGCGGATAGCAGCAAAGCAGAGATCATTCAGCAGAGTGGGAGCAGAATCCAGAGCAGGATGGGAGCCAGCAGGAACAGACCAGAGCTAGCTCAGGGGAGGAGCAGAAAACTCAGCCCGCAGGAGCAAGCAAGGTACTGGAATACAGGCCGTCCAGCACAGAATACAGTCTCGATCGAAAGCGGCAGAGAAGGTGAAGGTCACAGTAAAGCCCAGAAGCCAGTGAAGAAATGGATTTCTGTACAACACAGTATAAGACTTTGCCTTCAGAGTAGGAAGGAGAAAAAGCAAAAATAAAATTCCCAACAACCAGAGAAGAATACCTAACTAGTAAACTCGGGGAATGAAGGTGAGATGTGGGTCTGATTAGATTACAAATTAACCAACGCCAGATTGCTAAACGTCCCATGGCTTCATTGTCGCTGTGTCAAAATCCTGGAACTCCCTTCCTAATAGCACTGTGGGAGAACCGTCACCACACGGACTGCAGCGGTTCAAGAAGGCGGCTCACCACCACCTTCTCGGGGGCAATTAGGGATGGGCAATAAATGCTGGCCTCGCCAGCGACGCCCACATCCCATGAACGAATTAAAAAAAAAAAAATTTTCATTTGTCCCCAATTTTAGTTTCATTATACAGTAGGATATTGACATAGCAGATTGGCTGAGAGATGTGGGGCAGAATGTTCCCATGTCCAGGCCCCTGGCGACCCTTGGAAAAACACAAGGGTTTTACGCCCCTGCCCTAACTGTTATGATTAGACAGAAAGTTGTGGGCAAATCACCTGTGATTTTCTGCTAACCCTCCTGCCGCTGGCACCGATATGCCCATGCCACAGGACCTCCAGAAATTTCACTCGTAACGTTTCTCAATTAAGATCAGGTGACTAGCATTGTCACCAGACTTATTTAGCCTATTGGTATCTGATAGGAATAATCGCAGGTAAGCTAATGCATTTTAGCATTGTAAACTTCTTGTGCAAAGCTCTAAATTCTTTGGCCCTGAAATTCCACAGAGGTTCTCCCAATCTCCTACCATAAGGAGGTTGGTGGAACCCCTAGAGAAACTGCATAAGTGACTAAAAATGACCCTTTACACCGTTTCTTTGGGAGAACCCTCACATAATTTCCATGCCATTATTTCAAAGTGTTCCTTTCACTAACACCTATTAGTGGCAGACGTATAGGGCCAGATTGTGCTCTCAAAATAACAGTGAGGCTAATGGCACTTGCCGTTATTTATCCGCAAATGGTACAGCAACTTCAGACAAGGAGTGGATATCCAAAAGTTGCTGTCCGAGTTGCGCTGCTCCACCATTAGCTACCGGAAAACGGCATCTCGCTGTCTGTCTCACCATTGAAATGCATTGAATGTCGTGAAGTTGCTGTATTTGCGCGGTAGATACAGACTAAACTGACCACAGAAAGTTAAGTCAAGTCATTTCAAGTCTAAATACCCTTTTAACGATGTGACAAGTGTTAATTACTGCCAATCAACCTTTCTAGCCCCAAAAATTAACTATTACAAGTGTGGAGGCTCATTTCTTTAGGTTTTAATTGTTGTTGGAGATTTTAAAAATATAAAATTTTAAATACTGATTTTTTAAAATTTTCCTTTCTGTCTCGTTTTTTCTCTCTCTCTTAATCCAATCTTTATTTCCCTTTCTATTTCTCTTTCTGTACCTGATTTGACATTGAATTCACCCACTCTAATTTACACTTCCTTCTCAGTCCTTGCGCTGTTTATTTCACAATCCTTCATTCTGATTGGTTAAGGAGATGTCCTATTCACTCAGGTCCCAGATGCCCTGTTTCTCTCACTGCGACGTTATCAGCTCACACCTTCAGCAACTTGCCAAGCAAAAAATGTAAAAACCTAAACATGCAAGGGCAAATCTAAGTAACGGCAGACACTGTTAGATGCCCTACCACAGCAAAATTTGGCTCAATACCATCAGTACCCACCCCAGTTATAAAACTCAAAATGCTCTCTCCACAAATAAATTTGTACGGATCAAATCTACTATTATATTGTTGGATCTATTTTTAAACTTCAAGGTACATGGTAAGGCCAATTTAACAAATCTGTGCTCTCAAAGGAGAGCCTCACCTGCGAGGAGCATATATTACAAAATTGCAAAAATGTTCCCCATGATTTTCTGTTCTGCTTTAATACTGCATCAGACGGGTCATGGGAGTGAAAGGGGCAGCCGAAATGCACCCCCACCCCCACCAGACCCCTGCCTCAAGTTTCAACTGCTGGCCATCCATTTATCAGGCACAAAATCTGTGGTTGCGAGTTGGATTTCTCCTCCATGGATTCTGCTTCAATCATTAACTCCAGCTGTGTATTCCACAGTCTCACAATGCTCTTATGTACAAAGGTTTCCCCTGCTCTCTGTCCTAAATCTCTTACATTTAATCTTATATCTATATCCCTTTGTTCTAGACTCCTCAACCACTGGGAATAGTTTGTTTCCGTCAAACTCTCTCCCATCCCTTCATAATTTAATGACAACAAAACCACTGGATTGTTTTTCAACAACAACATAAATGAAAAGCTACAATCAGTTGCTATAAATGAATTCTTTACCTATAGCTCACGGTACCTCTGTGCTGTTCTGATCTGAAGTTTAGAGGAAAGGCCCTTTTTTTCTGAGGACTACATCTGGCCGTCATTGCGATGTGCACCACCGGGTGCAAGGTGCAAATGGGCTGTTTCAAATTTAAAGGTGTATCATAATTTCAATGGGGAAATTTTAGGCTTACATACTTCCTGCATAGCCTGTATGCAAAATTCAACTGGCACAGTGCCATGTTGGCTATAACTACTTTGCACTGAACTGAACAAAGGGAGAGAAAAACAGGAAAGGAAAAATAAATGGAAGTAAGAAAGCTTGACAGAATCATTAAACTCTGAGCCTATTTTTCTTTATTGAGAAAGTTGGATGAAAGGTCGGGGTCCATTGTACTGGACATCAGCAAGATTAAAAGAGAAGAAACAAATTAAGAAGTAGGGCGGAACTTTCAACTTGAAGTTAATGGAAAGGACTGCCCCTTTCACGCCCCGTCAAAGTTGAAAGTTCCACCCATAGGCTTATTTATGTAAAACTATTTTAAACTGTGAACAGCTGACAGATATTAAGCAATACAGTCCTTATCAGGTTGGCAGGTTGTAATTAGTAGGGTGTCGCAAGGATCAGTGCTTGGGCCTCAGCTGTTTACAATATGTATCAATGACTTAGATTAGTTGTTTACCTCATACGTTGCAGGAAAGGATGCCCCGGAGCATGGTACATTGGCGAGACCATGCAGACGCTGCGACAACGGATGAACGGACACCGCGCAACAATCGCCAGACAGGAGGGTTCCCTCCCAGTCGGGGAACACTTTAGCAGTCAAGGACATTCAGCCACCGATCTTCGGGTAAGCGTTCTCCAAGGCGGCCTTCGAGACACACGACAACGCAAAATCGTCGAGCAGAAGTTGATAGCCAAGTTCCGCACCCATGAGGACGGCCTCAACCGGGATCTTGGGTTCATGTCACGCTACACGTAACCCCACCAGCAAAAAGGGGGAAAAAATTTATATGTTTTTTAAAATTCTCTCTCTCTCTCTCTCTCTGCCATTTTGAGTTTCTTTCTGCCTGCCTGTGTAATAGACACAATGTATATCGAGTGTACTGGGACGTGCTGTTCTCCGTGACTGGCCTGTTTGAATAACAACGACACCTTTTGATTGGTGTGATGCTGTCCCAACATAGTATAAGACATGCGATTTGAGAACCTTTTCATTCATTCATCTGACGAAGGAGATAATCTCCGAAAGCTTGTGATTTTAAAATAAATTTGTTGGACTATAACCTGGTGTTGTAAGATTCCTTACATTAGATTAGGAGACCAAGTGTAATGTATCCAAGTTTGCTGATGATGCAAAGCTAGGTGGGAAAGTAAGCTGTGAGGACGAAGCAAAGAGATATAGACAGATTAAGTGAGTGGGTGAGAAGGTGGCAGATGGAGTATAATGTGGGGAAATGTGAAATGATGCACTTTGGTAAGAATAGAAAAGCAGAATATTTTTTAAAAAGGTGAGTGACTAAGAAATGTTGAGGGATTTGGGTGTCCTTGTACACGAATCACAAAACGTTAACATGCAGGTACAAAGAACAATTAGGAAGGCAAATGGTATGTTAGTCTTTATTGCAAGGGGTTGGAGTATAAGAGTAAGGAGGTCTTGCTGCAATTATATAGGGCTCTGGTGAGACCACACCTGGAGTACTGTGTACAGTTTTGGTCTCCTAAGCTATGGAAGGATATACTTGCTGTATAGGGATGCAACCAAGGTTCACTAGATTGAGTCCTGGGATGACAGAGTTGTCCTATGAGGAGATATTGTGTAGAATTGGCCTATATTCCCTGGAGTTTAGAAGAATGAGAGGTGATCTCATTGAAATGTATAAAATTCTTGGAGGGCTTCACAGGGTAGATGCTAAGAGGCTGTTTCCCCTGGCTGAGTAAAGAACTAGGGGTCATAGCCTCAAGATAAGGATTCGGCCATTTAGGACTGAGATGAGGAAAGATTTCTTCACTCAAAGGATTGTGAATCTTTGGAATTCTCTACCCCAGAGGGCTGTGCATGCTCAGCCGTTGAGTTTATTCAAGACTGAGATGGATAGATTTTTGGACACTAAGGGAATCAAAGTGATATGGGGATTGGGCAGGAAAGTGGAGTTGAGGAAGAAGATCTTATTGAATGGCGGAGCAGACTCGAGGGGGCCATATAGTCTATTCCTGTTCCTACTTCTCATGTTTTTATGTTCTTAATAGAGTGCCTCCAGACCTGTCTAGTTTTGGCAAAGGCGCAGTGTTTGATTTCAGATTTCAGTTCTGTAGGTATTCGGTCTCGGAATGAGCAAGGTAGCAGTGCCACCTTTACACTGACAGTATTTCATGAGCACTATGAGCAAGGAGCTGTGATTGCACTGCCCACTCAAATCTCTGTAGAGTGGAGGACAGATTCCTTATGTGAGCACTTACCAACCCACGATTGCAGTCACTTTCCAACAAACGAAAATAGCTAAAACGATAGCAACAACTTGCATTTATATAACGGCCCTTTAACGTAGAAAAACGTCCCAAGGTGCTGCACAGAATCATAATCAGACAAAAAGTGACACCAAACCATAGAAGGAGGTATTAGATGGGTGACTAAAAGCTTAATCAAAGACATAGGTTTTAAGGAAGATCTTAAAGGAGAGAGAGAGAGGCAGAGGGGTTTAGGGAGGACATTCCAGAGCCTATGGCCTAGATGGCAGAAGGCATGGCCTCCAATAATGGGGCAAAGGGAGTGGGAGATCCACAAGAGATCAGAGTTGGAAGAGTGTAGAGTTTTGTGAGGGTTGTAGAGCTTGAAGAGCTTACATAGATAAGGAGGGGCAAGGCCATGAAGGGATTTGCACATGAGGATGAACGACTCTCTTTTGAATTTTAGTATTGAAAGTTGTAGAGCAGGGGTGTCAAACATATGGATGCAGCCTGTGGAACAGTTTCAGCCAGCCCATGATGTGCTTTGCTTATGGTTGTTTCAGTTAGAATCAGTGCCCAGGAGAACTGCACCTTTTAAATTTCGCACCGCAGAATCCACCCTCCCGCAAGCCCCCCCACCAGCTCACTGACATCACCCCATCCCCCCCATTCAGAGTTTGGTAAGTGTGGGAGTTTGGTGAAGTGAGGGAAGGAGGCACTCCTTTGCTTTGCCTTGCTTTTCCTAACTTTCTCTGCAGGGCGCGGCGGACCTGAGCAGACAGAGAGCGGGGATAACTCGGAGCGCAGCAGGAGGCGGGAGCGGACCTACGGGAGCACAGGAATTGGCATCGGGGCGCAAATAAAGGTCGAGGCTCAAGGCCTACACTCACTCGGAGACAGGTCGGGAGAGCAATAGTGATAGGGAATTCCATAGTTAGGGGAGCAGACAGGTGTTTCTGCAGCCGCAGACGTGATTCCAGGATGGTATGTTGCCTCCCTGGTGCCAGGGTCAAGGATGTCACTGAGCGGCTGCAGAACATTCTGGGAGGGGGAGGGTGAACAGCCAGAGGTCGTGGTCCATAGCGGGACCAACGACATAGGCAGAAAGAGGGATGAGGTCCTGCAGGCAGAGTTTAAGGAGTTAGGAAAAAGATTAAAAAGCAGAACCTCAAAGGTAGTAATCTCCAGATTACTCCCAGTGCCACACGCTAGTGAGAATAGAAATAGGAGGATAGAGCAGATGAATGCATGGCTGCAAATGTGGTGCAGGGGTGAGGGCTTTAGATTCCTGGGGCAATGGGACCGGTTCTGGGGGAGGTGGGACCTGTACAAGCCAGACGGGTTGCACCTCAACAGGGCTGAGACCAGTATCCTTGCGGGGAGGTTTGCTAGTGTTGTCGGGGAGGGTTTAAACTGGCTTGGCAGGAGGATGGGAACCTGAGTGTGGATTCAGATGGGATAAAGTCAGAACTGGAAATGGAAGGCAGAAAATTAGTGAGTGAGTCTGGAAGGCAGAGGGAACAAAGGCTAGAAAATAAACAACAGAGGAGTTTGGATGTCGTTAAATGTATTTACTTCAATGCAAGGAGTACAGGAAATAAGGCGGATGAGCTGACGGCATAGATAGACACGTGGCAGTATGATATCTTAACTATTGTAGAAACATGGCTTATAGAGGGGTAGGACTGGCAGCTCAACGTCCCTGGTTACAGGGTTTTCAGACGCGATAGAGTGGGGGATAAAAAGGGAGGGGGGTGGCAATTTTGGTTAAGGAAACAATTACAGTTGTGAGGAGAGATGATATTTTAGAAAGAGCATCAAATGAGGCCTTATGGGTTGAGCTATAGAACAAAAAAAGGGGCAGTCACACTAGTGGGAGTTTACTATACGCCCTCAAACAGTCAGAGGGAGATAGAGGAGCAAATATGTAAGCAAATTTCTGAGAAGTGCAAGAACAATAGGGCAGTAATCGTACGGGATTTCAACTACCCGAATATTAACTGGGATACAAACAGTGTGAATGGAAAGAAGGCACAAAATTCTTAAATTGCGTACAGGAGAATTTTTTTAGCCAGTATATAGCAAGCCCAACGAGAGGGGGGTGGCAGTTCTGGATTTAGTTCTAGGAAATGAAGGAGGAAGAAGCAACAGTGGGAGAACATTTTGGTGATAGTGATCATAATACATTTAGTTTTAGCATAGTTATAGAAAAGGACAAAGACCGAGCAGGAGTTAAAGTTTTCAACTGGGCAAAAGCCAATTTTACTAAACTGAGAAGTAATTTAGCAGAAGTAAACTGGAAACAACTACTTGAAGGTAAATCAGTGTCAGAGCAGTGGGAGACATTCAAAGGGGTGATTCAAGGGGTTCAGGGTAAACATGTTCCCACAAAGAAAAAGGGAGGGGCTGCCAAATCTAAAGCCCCCTGGATGTCAAAAAGCATTCAGGGTAAGATAAGGCAGAAAAAGAAAGCCTATGACAGACACCGGGAACTCAATACTACAGAAAGCTTAGAGGAATATACAAAGTGCAGGGGTGAAGTTAAAAAGGAAATTAGGAAAGCAAAGAGAGGGTATGAAAAAATATTAGCAGGTAAAATCAAAGAAAACCCAAAGATGTTTTATAAATACATTAAGAGCAAGAGGATAACTAAGGAAAGAGTAGGGCCTATTAGAGAACAAAAAGATAAACTATGTGTGGAGGTGGAAGATGTGGGTATGGTTCTGAATGAATACTTTACATCTGTCTTCACAAAGGAGAGGGATGATGCAGGGATTGAAGTTAAGGAGGAGGAGTGTGAAATATTGGATGGGATAAACATTGTGAGAGAGGAAGTATTAAGGGGATCAGTATCTTTGAAAGTGGATAAATCACCAGGGCCGGATGAAATGTATCCCAGGCTGTTAAAAGAAACCAGGGAGGAAATAGCGGAGGCTTTAACAATCATTTTCCAAACTTCACTGGATACAGGCGTAGTGCCGGAGGATTGGAGGATTGCTAACGTTGTACTGTTGTTTAAAAAGGGAGCGAAGGATAGACCAAGTAATTACAGGCCAGTCAGCCTAACCTCGGTGGTGGGCAAATTATTGGAAACAATTCTGAGGGACAGGATAAACCGTCACTTAGAAAGGCACGGACTAATCAAGGACAATCAGCACGGATTTGTTAAGGTGAGGTCATGTCTGACTAACTTGATCGAATTTTTCAAGGAGGTGACAAGGAGGATCGATGAGGGTAGCGCAATTGATGTAGTCTACATGGATTTTAGCAAGGCTTTTGACAAGGTCCCACGTGGCAGATTGGTCAAAAAAGTAAAGGCCTATGGGATCCAAGGGAATGTGGCAAATTGGATCCAAAATTGGCTCAGTGGCAGGAAGCAAAGGGTAATGGTCAATGGGTGTTTTTGGGACTGGAAGGCTGTTTCCAGTGGGGTGCCGCAGGGCTTGGTACTAGGTCCTTTGCTTTTTGTGGTATACATTAACGATTTGGACTTAAACATAGAGGGAATGATTAAGAAATTTGCAGATGACACAAAGATAGGCCGTGTGGTTGATAGTGAGGAGGAAAGCTGTAGACTGCAGGAAGATATCAATGGACTGGTCAGATGGGCAGAAAAGTGGCAAATGGAATTCAATCCGGAGAAATGTGAGGTAATGCATTTGGGGAGAGCAAACAAGGTAAGGGAATACACAATAAATGGGAGGATGCTGAGAGGTGTAGAGGAAGTGAGGGACCTTGGAGTGCATGTCCACAGATCCCTGAAGGTAGCAGGACAGGTAGATAAGGTTGTTAAGAAGGCATATGGAATGCTTTCCTTTATTAGCTGAGGCATTGAATATAAAAGCAGGGATGTTATGCTGGAACTGTATAAAACACTGGTTAGGCCACAGCTTGAGTATTGCTTGCAGTTCTGGTCACCACATTATAGGAAGAATGTAATTGCACTAGAGAGGGTGCAGAGGAGATTTACGAGGATGTTGCCAGGACTGGAGAATTTTAGCTATGATGACTGATCTAGGCTGCAGTTGTTTTCCTTGCAACAGAGGAGGCTGAGGGGTGATTTGATTGAGGTGCACAAAATGATGAGAGGCCTAGATAGAGTTGATTGAAAAGACCTATTTCCCTTAGCGGAGGGGTCAATAACCAGGGAGCATAGATTTAAAGTGATTGGTAGAAGGATTAGAGCGGAAATGAGGAAAAATATTTAATCCAGAGGGTGGTGGGGGTCTGGAACTCACTGCCTGAGAGGGTGGTAGAGGCAGAAACCCTCAACTCATTTCAGGTGAACATCCAGGTATTTTTAAAGAGTCGTGACCTGCAGGGCTACGGACCAAATGCAGGAAAGTGAGGTTAGGCTGGGTGGCTCGTTTCTCAGCCGGTGCGGACACGATGGGCCGAATGGCCTCCTTCTGTGCCGTAAATTTTCTATGATTCTATGATTCAGGAGTGGGTGGAAATAGGACCAGCTTATGGGGGGGGAAAGAGAGACTAGACGGCAGGAGATGGGGGAGTCGGGAGTGCGTCACTCGGGAGGGGGGAGTCGGGAGTGCGTCACTCGGGGATGGGGGAGTCGGGAGTGCGTCACTCGGGGAGGGGGGAGAGATAGAGATGGTGACTGGATGGGGGGGTTTGGTAGAAAGGGGCTCGGGGTAGAGATGGGGACTAGGGAATGAGGGTTGGGGGGAGGCTGGGTGGAGAGGACTGGGGAATGGGGTGGGGTTGTTTGGGCCTAGGGCCCATTATTTCCTGCAGAGTTGGGAGCAGCAGCACTGGCAACAGCCACATGGTGAGTGGGAGTGACGCCGAGAGAGGAGCAGCCAGTAAGGGGCGAGTGGAACCTGCGGACTTTACTTTCGGCACAGAAGCAAAAGATTATTTCCACTGGTAGGTGAATGGGGAACAAGGGGACAGAGACTATGGATTCTCATTGTACACTCTGATTTTACATCGCAAGATCCAATCGCTGCCGTTCACACCGGGCTCAGTGAGGGTTGGAGCAGCCCCACTCCCTCGGCTCCTTTCTCAGGACAATAAACCCCCACAAACAACCCTGGGCCTGAAGGCTGTCTCATCTGTCGTCTCCCCACTCGGGATCTTGTAAAGCTTGCAGCTTCAAGCTTCAATCAACAACAAGGGGAACAGCAGAATGATGGGGAGATTGGCTGTCCTGATGACGGGGATTAGTTTTCTAAATTATTTTTGAATAAAAGAAACAAAGAACTTGCATTTATATAGCGGGACGTTTCAGGACATCCCAAAGCACTTTTCAATCAATGAAATGCTTTTTGAAGTGTAGTCACTGTTGTAATGTAGGAATGTGGCAACCTTTGAACTCTCTCCCCCAAAAAGCTGTTGAGGCTAAGTCAATTGAAATTTCAAAACTGAGATTGTTAGGTTTTTGTTAGGCAAGGGTATTAACGGTTATGGAACCAAGGCGGGTAGATGGAGTTAAAATACTGCCTCCAGAGGCAGCATGTCTGACATTGAGGATCAAATTTGGGCCTGCTACATCGCCGGTATGGCTTGGGAGGTGGGTGTTGGAAAATGAAGGAGGGCTGAGTGAGGGCCAGTAGTGGCCCGCAGTAGTACTGTGGAGCCGGGAGAGGTGCTCCTTCCCTACCGTTTCTGCAGTGGCCTCCAGCAATCCTTTAAAGGAACGTTGTTTGGGCTGCAATTGAAGTGGAAAAAACAGTCAGAGCTTGCATGCCGCATGCCCACCCTAATTTTTCATGCATTTTATAGAAGGGCCCTGAAACAGGTGCAGGACCCTTCTTTGCATATCTGCCTATAAACAGCGAAGACCAATATAGCGGTGGCCATGCCACCAGAGCAGATTAGGTGCAGGACCTTGCCTCTAGAAATTGGTATGTATTGTGCCCATTTTACGCCCAGAAATCAGGCAAAATACATACTAATTTCTACCCTAGTGTGTCCAAATAATTTTTGCTGAATGTGACCCACGCCAAGTGCCAAGATATTGGATCAGGCCCACCATATGAGTTTGATACCCCTGTGGTAGAGGCTTTTTAAAATATTGAGCCAAGTAAATTTAAATATATACTTCGAGCCAGCAGCAGCTGTATAGCTGTCTGTGGTACAAAGATAGTAAAGGCATTAAAGTTACTTCAGCAGAGATCACAATTTATAAGGTCACGTCTACTGCCACCACCATGCACTGTGGTGGCGGTAACACATTCTGGTATTGCCACCGATGTGGGAGGACAATATTCACCCTGACAAAAGGTCTTCGACCTGAAACGTTAACTCTGTTTCTTTCTCCACAGATGCTGCCTGACTTGCTGAGCTTCTCCAGCATTTTCTGTTTTTATTTCACCCAACCCTTTGTCTGGAATATGTAATTTGATCCAGTCTGCTGCAAAGGAGGATAGTGATAGACTTCAAGAGGACATAGACTGGTGGAATGGGCGGACATGCGGCAGATGAAATTTAACGCAGAAAAGTGCGAAGTGATACATTTTGGTAGGAAGGGCGAGGAGAGGCAATATAAACTAAATGGTACAATTCTAAAAGGGGTACAGGAACAGAGAGATCTGGGGGTATATGTGCACAAATATTTGAAGGTGGCAGGGCAGGTTGAGAAAGTGATTAAAAAAGCATACGGGATCCTAGGCTTTATAAATAGAGACATTGGGCCTGATATTAGGAGGGAGGTGGGTTGCCAGCGGAGGTTGACTGGGCGCGTGGGTAACCCACCGAGTAAAATCGGTGGGTTCCCCACGCAATCGTAAGTAAATTGAAGCCACTTACCTTGGCTTCTGGGTTTCACACTGGAAAGCTGTGCAGTGGGCGGACTGCACACCCACATCATAGGCTGTCAGCTGGAGGAGCTCTATTTAAAGGGGCAGTCCTCCACTGACTGATGCTGCAGAAAGGAGCCAAAATTACAGCATGGAGCAGCCCAGGGGGAAGGCTGCTCCCAGGTTTAATGATGCCTCACTCCAGGTCCTACTGGATGGGGTGAAGAGAAGGGGGAGGACAGAGATATTCTCCCCGGCGGACTGGAGGAAGTGGCCTGCCTCTGCCACCACGAAGGCCTGGCTCGAAGTGGCAGAGGAGGTCACCTGCACCACCAACATATCGCGCACTTGCATACAGTGCAGGAGGCGCTTCAATCACCTAAGTAGGTTAGCCGAAGTGAGTACACTTACTCATTCCCCTACACTCCGTCTGCCACATCACTGCCCCCACCCCACATCTCCTTCTGCACTGCCAACACTACTCTATCACATCACACCCACTCAAAGCTCATCCTCATCTTACCTGCACTTACTCACCTCGCCAGTATTCATCCCACCACTACCGCTCAACCCAATCCTCATACAATCTCATGGCTCTGTCTCATACTCACCCTCTTGTGCATCTCTTTCACGGTCAGCCTCACCCCACCTGCCACTACCTGTGCTGCAGCCACAGGGCATGCATCACATATGTGCAGTAGGAAGCGTAAGGCAAATGTGTCGTGAGCATGAAGGGGATGCACAAGGGCGTTTGAGGGTTTGTCATGGTTTTTACTTCTGTTTGATTTCTGATCAACTCACATTACATATTATATTGTCACCACTACTGCCACTTCTTGGCCATTCTTGACTGGCTTGTGTAATAATGCCCTTTCATGAGGTTCTCCATGAACACCCTTGATGCCACCCATTGGGTCACCCTACAGTGGGTGTATGTGTAGTTGCACGACTACTTTGTGCAGGTGTCTGTTGCGCAGCACTGTGTTGTGTAGCTCCACGTGGCAGAGGTGGACGGCATGCCTGGCGAGGCAGGTGATGTTGCTTGTCCTCCAATGGAGTGATGAATGCAGCAATGGACCCCCCCCCCTCCATCCTGATGGTGTGAGTGTGAGGGGGTCCATAAAGTAGGTAAATGTGTTTGGACAGCAGATGTTAGAGTATGATGTAATAATTTTGAGTGTGGAGACAACGATGTGGTGGGCAAAACTTTGTCTGAGGTGACAGAGTGCCCTGCTGCAATGAATGAGGGTTTACCCCGCACCTGCTAAATGGACCCTTGCAGCTGCCACTGGCTGCTGGCTGCAACACGTCTGTTTAAAGAGGGAGTGTTTCCCCCAGCATGGGTAACACACTCTGGGTAGTCCAAAATCCAAATCCTCCTAAAATCTCCAACTAATGAGGTCTGTCAATGACCTCAAGTACCCAGATAATGATCTTAAGTGGGATCCCGCCGGCTTTGATTGCCGGTGGGAGTCCGCATGCGGGGGCTGCGCGCACACCGATTCGCGTCATTGTGGAACCTGGAAGTGGGCGGGTTGGAGCCGGGCTCCGGACCCGCTCCGGGAATCCCCAATTTTAGGAGCCCCCCGCCACGAATGCACCCGCTCG
Source organism: Heptranchias perlo (assembly GCF_035084215.1). Lineage (NCBI taxonomy): Eukaryota > Metazoa > Chordata > Chondrichthyes > Hexanchiformes > Hexanchidae > Heptranchias > Heptranchias perlo. The sequence goes on along the minus strand of NC_090329.1, from coordinate 95,568,939 downwards.
GCCATCTGAAAATTGACCCCATTGAGAACAAAAGCAAGGAAGTCATGATGAGCCTTTATATAACACTGGTTCAGCCACAACTGGAGTATTGTGTCCAGTTCTGGGCACCGCACTTTAGGAAAGATGTGAAGGCCTTAGAGAGTGTGCAGAAGAAATTTACTAGAATGGTACCAGGGATGAAGGACTTCATTTACATGGATAGACTGGAGAAGTTTGGGTTGTTCCCCTTAGAGCAGGGAAGGTTGAGAGGAGATTTGATAGAGGTGTTCAAGATCATGAAGGGTCTAGACAGAGTAGATAGAGAGAAACTGTTCCCATTGGTAGAAGGGTCAAGAGGTCATAGATTTAAGGTGATTAGGTGAACCAAAGGCGATTTGAGGAAAAACGTTTTTATGCAGCGAGTGGTTAGGATCTGGAGTGTACTGCCTGAGGGGGTGGTGGAGGCAGATTCAATCGTGGCTTTCAAAAGGAATTGGATAAGTAATTGAAGGGAAAAAATTTGCAGGGCTACAGAGAAAGGGAAGGGGAGTGGGACTAGCTGGATTGCTCTTGCAGAGAGCCGGCACGGACTCGACGGGGCTGACTTTTGGCTGCAGTGCACTGTTTGACTTCATTGACTGCAGGAGGCCCAGAAAAAAATGGGAATATTGCTGGGAATACCACTGAGGCTGCCACAGCGGCAGCGATAGCAGCAGCAGCAAGCACGGCAGTGGAGGGTAAAAGAAGCTGGCGAAGGAGCGAAGGACCAAGGGGTCGTCATAGCATGCGGGTCTTTTGGAACAGGATGTGGTAAGTCGACATGTCAGAGGAGCAGTTTGTGAGGAGGCTGTGCTTCAGCAGGCATGCTGTGGCTGACTCATGTCACCTGTTGCAGCAGAAATTGGAGCCAAACACCAGAGCACATACAGCACTGCCTGTGGCTGTGAAGGTTATGGTGGCTCTCAACTTCTATGCCACAGGCTCATTCCAGGCTTCAACAGATGACATCAGCAACATCAGTCAGTTTGCTGTCCATACGTCCATTAAGCAGGTGACGGGTGTGTGACGGGCGGCCCACTTTGCAAGGAGAGAGCAAAGCATCACCTTCCCCATAGAAGCAGCTGATCAGGAGGAGATTGCTCTCGGATTTGCCCGCATCACTGGAGATCCCCAGGTGTAACGTCTCATTGACTGCATGTGCGTTGCCCTGTGTTCTCCCCATCATGAACCAGCCATGTTGTATAACAGGAAGGAGTTTCACTCCTTGAACGTTGAGATGGTATGTGACCACAGACAGTGAATAGTGCAGGTTTGTGCTCGGTATTCAGGTAGTAGTTTCAGCGCCTTCATACTGCGCCAGTCCTCAATTCACCCCGTCTTCAACCCAACCCAGCGGGTATCAGGCGGGCCTCTTGGAGACATGGGGCACCCCCTCTACACCTCATTCATGGCTCCTGTCGGGAACCCAGGAACAGATGCGGAATGCTGATACAATGAGAGCCATACGCAACTAGAGCTTTCATTGAGCAAACCATAGGCGTCCTCAAACAACGGTTCCAGTGTTCGGACTGAACCGGTGGAGTCCTGAGTGAGTCTCCAGATTTGTAGTTTTACACAGCTATGCAATTCAGAGGGGCCAAGCCTTGCATCCGCTGTTGAGGAAGAAGTGCGGGAGCAAGATGAAGAAGGGAACGAGGAAAAAGAAGATGATGAGGAAGATTAAGGCCGAGCAGTGCTGACGGCAGCCAGACTGTAAGGCAACAAATAGAGAGCCTTCTAAGCAAACCCTCCCTCAACAGTCCCATTATTAGACCCATTCCTTCCACCCATCTACTGAATGCCCTCCAACACTACTACCTCATTGGTCTCCCTCCTACATAACTATGAATATGAAGACCAACAGCAAAGCCAAGCAAATAAAAACTGTTTACTTCACATTGTGCATTTTACAACTTTTCCCTTCTCTTCATATTGAAATTAAATCACCCAGTGCAACAACAACTTGCATTTATATAGCACCTTTAACGTCTCAAGGTGCCTCACAGGAGCGTTATCAAATAAATATTGACACCTAGCATAAAACGGAGACTAACAAGGTTCCATGTCACCCAGTGAAACCTCAGAAATGGGTGGCTCTGATCACAAGATAATTATAGATCAAGATGGCCATTCGTCCATCTTAATTTATCCATCCAGAGAGATGTTAACATTCTCCTATTGTAGCATCCAATTGTTTCTGAAATGATTCCAGGATGATTGCCTCCTCCTGTTTTCCAATTCTCCAATTTTTCCTCATAGCTCAGACCCCTGACACTGGGAATCAGCCTTGTTACTGTTTCCAGCGCTTGAATGTCTCTGTTTCTTGGCAACTAGAACGGGACACGGTAGTCAAGGTGCAGTCTGACCATAGCACTGCACAGTTTGATTACTATCTACTCTGATTTATATTCTACTGTTGTGGCTGTGTACTTAAACATCTTATTGGCTTTGTGATTTATGCTCTGACATTGTTTAGACGTATTTGGTGTTGAAATTACTAAGACTCCTCACTACGTTTAGGAGAGGAGGGGAGAGAATTGAACAAGTCAAAAAATAGCACCATTTTTAAGATAGAATTGTTTTTTTCTCCTTTAGTTCCCAGCTTAATGTGCTTCAGTTGAAAGTAGTAGATTTTCTCCACAAAGCTAAGACTTATAAAGAAAGAAAGACTTATATTTACAGTTGTAGTTCAACACCCCATATGGTCTGCATTGGTCGGGCGAATCTGCGAAGACAGCTTGGTCTTTTTCAGCTTCGTCCTTATCTATTTCAACACCATTCATGAAGTGTGTGCCTATTTTTTCTTGCTATGTGTCGCATTTTACAACTGTCTGCATTGAATTTTATCTGCCATTGTTCTGCCCACCTATTGCTGTAATTTCTGAGCTGCCTCTTCTGGTTCAACTAGTTTGGGATCATCTGAAAATATGATCACTTTTCATTGAGTTTCTGAAATAAGGTCAGAAGATTAATTGTTTTGTGAAATAGTTTTAGATCAGGATAAGTTCAGTAGAAAATTACAAGCAAGGTTATTTTGCTATTATCATGTAAATCAGACCAATTAATTTGTATGCAGCAAGGCTGCAGACTTTCTCTTTCCATTCGCCTCTTAAATAAGCAAAGTTGCTTCCTCAGTCTCATTGCTTCCTCAGTCTCACTTGAGGAAGGAGGTAGCCTCCGAAAGCTTGTGAATTTAAAATAAAATTGCTGGACTATAACTTGGTGTTGTAAAATTGTTTACAATTGGAAAGATAAGGGCATGTTAATGATACCTACCACTATTAATGTGCAAATCAGTCAGCAAGTTCAGGGACAAAGTGATCTGCCTTGAGGTATAAATCTCCAAAACTTGCTGGTCAATTTACGCCGCTCAGTCGGTTGACTTGCAAAAACATAATTTCGCCCTTAGTCTCCCCATTACTTTTAAGAGCTTGCTGGATTTGCATATTAATTGCCCATTAAATTCACCGCAGAAAGTTAGGGCTCATAATTAAAAGCATAAGTACCTTTTTAATGATGTGATAATTGTTAATAAAATGCCAATCAATTCCTCTGGCCCAGAAAGGAAACAATTTAAAGTAGTGAGTCTCGTTCCTGCATGTAGTGAATTGTTGTTAAAGATTTTAAAAATTTTAAATTTAAAATTTTTTCTTACTTTTCCTTTCTGTCCCTTTTTTCTCTTGCTCTTAACCCAGTCTTTCTTTCCCTCTCTATTTCTCTCTCTCTACGTGATTTAACTCTAATTCACCCTCCTTCTCCGTTGTTCCTCTGTTTCTTTCTCAATCCTTAAATCCATTGGTTAAGGAGATAGGTTGTTTGTCCCACCGTTCACTAAGGTCCCAGATGCCCCATTGCCCTTGACACATCATTATCAGCTCGCACTTCCAGTACATTCCAACTAACGGCGTAAGTCCCGAGATACCCTGCTCCAGCAAGATTTGGCCCATTTTGCGTTTGACTCTGTAACTGTGGCCTGCCACAGGTTGCCAGTAATGTATTTCAGACCAATGCTTCCAGCTCGTTCAGTGGGGTTTTCTCCTAACTCAATATCATGCCCCCAGTATTCTGCTTAAAAGGTATAATTTGAGAGTAATGCACACAGTAATATAGGTAAGGGTAGTATGTATATAGGCTTGCAATCTCTGCTGTTTGTTTTGATTATTAATACTCTTGCACTGTTGGTTACTGTAGTGGTCGTGATAAAATTTCTGTGATCTGAGTACAATTGTTGTACTGAACCTACTTAAGCTCAATGCATAAATTTTCTGATGACTGCGGTAGCACTGCATCGGAATGGGCACTCTGGCTTAGAAAATCGGGCAGAGATCCATGCCCGATTTTAGAGCTGGCCATTAAGGATTGACATTTTGACTTTGCAATCCTGAAAGGGACCCTCACCTGCAATGGGCACATCAGAAATTTCAGCACAGTTTTCTAAATGAAGCCTCATCCACTGATAGCACAATGTCATAAAATTCCCTCTTGAAGGCAGGCCTGAGGGTGTTCTCGTTCAAAACTGGCAAGAGCATCATTTTAATGTGATAATTAAAGTGACATGCATAACACCTGTGCTATGTACTAGAATTCTCAGTCAGAAATTCATTGTATATTCATTTCAGCAATATAAAATAGCCAATGAGAAGCTGGTATATTCTAGGTGGACAGAAAGTCAACATATATGAAAGAATACTTTATGGCCTTGAAATTCAGGAGAGGCCATTTTTGGGCCCTGGGGGAGCGAAAGATAAATACCCTGTGCCAGAACAGTGAGGTCCGAGGCTCCCGAGATATTGGGACTTGGACCTCATTGTCATGGAACTGGCAAAGGCTGGAGGAATGCAAAACAAATTGGGCTGTAGTGTCACAGCAACCCTCAGGTAAGTGGGTCAGGAGTCGAGATTGGGGGGGCCTGGATTCCATGGTTGGGTGTTGGGGCCGGGGGTTGGGGGGGTGGAGGGCAGTCGGGTGTCAGGGCCTGGGGTCTGATTCGGGGGTCGGAGCCCATGATTGAGGACCGGGGGTGGATGGAGGATCAGGAGAGTCGGGAGCGGCAATCGGGTCCTTTAATGTGTGGTCAGGAGAAGCACTGTTAATATTTTTTCTTCTGCTCCTTCCGGCTCCACATTCAGACAAATTACTTACCTCTTGGTTGGCAGACGTTCCATAGGGCTGATTTCCCTAAGTGCAGCGCGTAATGTCGCTGGCTGCCTCAGGCAAACCACTCTTGGAGCGGGGACCTCGAGCTGCATATATTATTCCAGGCACATTACCCTGGGAAAATTGCTGTACATGCTTAATTGTGCTATGTGCTTGAAGCTTATCACAGGGACTGCCAATGGAGATCAAGGCCTCTATAGCTTTGAAATGTATACTTCAAGCTTATTCCAAACTACCACAAGGGAAATTAGTAATATCAGTCAATTTGCAGTGCGAAGATGTATCAAACAGTTGACTGATGCATTGTCCACTAGGCCAAACGACCTTGTCACTTGCCCCATGGAAGACCAACAACAGAATGAGAGGGCAGCTCAATTTTTTTGCATTGCAGAATTCCCTAAAGTCAGGGCATCACTGATGGGACACATATGACCTTATGGGTCCCTCCACACATTTCTACGGCCTTTATATACCACAAATACTACCACTCTATCAATGTGTTAGTGGTCAATGACCCTAAAAACAGGATTGTGCAAGTAAATGCCCTTTTTCCAGGTCGCAGTTCAGATGTCTTCATTTTACAGCAATCTATGGTGACAGTTTTATTTAATGGGGAAAGAAGAACGATAAAATCATAAAAGTTTACAGTACAGAAGGAAGCCATTCGGCCCATTGTTTCTGTGCTAGCTCTTTGCTAGAGCAATCCAAAACTAATTGCATTGCCCCATTCTCTTCCCATGGCCTCATATCTTCCTCTATTTCAAATATTTATCTTAGTTCTCCATAAAATAGGAAATGGTCTCTGCCTTAACCATTCCCTGCGGATAAACTTTCCATGCTCCAACAACCCATTGTAAAGAAATTTCTCCTGACCTCAATTTCTCAGTAATAATTTTAAATCGATGACTCTGTAACCAGATCTATGCTTTTGTTATTTTAATTCATTTCTGGGATGTGGGTGTTGCTGTGAAGGCCAGCATTTATTGCCCAGCCCTAGTTGCCCTTGAGAACGTGGTGTTGAGCCGCCTTCTTGAACTGCTGCAGTCCATAAGTTACCTCCAGATACGAATATTCCAATGCTCTCCCAGTCAGCCTCCCATCTTCCACCCTCCACAAACTTAAGCTCATCCAAAACTCTGCTACCCGTAACCAAACTCGTACCAAGTCCCATTCACCCATCACCCCGTGCTCACTGATCTACATTGGCTCCCTGTCCAGCAACACCTCGATTTTAAAATTCTCATCCTCGTGTTCAAATCCCTGTATGTCCTCGCCCTTCCCTTTTTCTGTAACCTCCTCCAGCCCTACAACCCTCCAAGAAATCTGCCTTCCTCCAACTCTGGCCTTGTGCATCCCCTGATCCCTTTAAGCTTTTGTCCTGTCCTAATGTGTAACTGAGGCATCCTCGACCACTCTGTCCTTGTAAACTACCGCTGCATCTCCAACCTCCCTTTCAACAACAACATGCGTTTAAAAATATAATGCCTTTAACATAGTAAACCATTTCAAGGCACTTCACAACAGCGTAATCAGATAAAAATTGGCACCTAGCGAAAGAAGGCGATATTAGGATGGGTGACAGAAAGTTTGGTCAAAGAGATAGATTTTAAAAGGAGGAGAGAGAGATGGAGAGGCAGAAGGGCTTAGGGAGGGAATTCCAGAGCTTAGGGCCTAGATGGCTGACGGCACAGTGAGATGAAGAAAATGGAGGATGCACAAGTGGCCAGAGTTGGAGCAACGCAAAGTCCTTGGAGGGTTGTAGGGCTAGAGGAGGGATTTCAAGGGATTTAACATGAGAATGAGAATTTAAAATCAAGGCATTGGTTGACCGAGAACCAGTGTAGATCTGCAAGCACGAGGTGATGATTGAACGGGGCTTGGTGCAAGTTAGGATAGAGAGGTAGTGATGAGGTAGAACTGGGTGTCAACAATTTACATGTGGAACCTGACATTATGCCTTCAGATGATGTCATCAGAGGGCCGATGAGAAATAGGAGGGGGCCAAGGATAGATCCTTGGGGGACTCCAGACTTAACGGTATGAGGGCCGAAAGAGAAGTCATTGCAGGAGATTGTCTGACTACTTGACACTCCAAAGTCTTTGACTGTGTTGTCCATCTTTCCTGCAACTCCATGTTTCAACCTCTCCAATCCGGTTTTTGCCCTGACACAGCTTTGAAACAGACCTAATCATCCTTTGTGTCTGTGACCATGGTGACCTATTCCTCCCGATCCTTAGTGACCTCTCTGCACCTTTTGACACGGGCAACCACACCATCCTCCTCAAATGCCTCTCCTCCATTGTTCAACTCAGTGGGACTCCCCTTGCTTGGTTATATTTTTATCAATCCATTTGTATCCAGAGCATCTCCAGCAATGGCTTCTCTTTGAGCTGTTAGCTGTGGCTTAGTGGGAGCACGTTCGCCTCTGAGTCAGAAGCTTGTGGGTTCAAGTCCTGCTCCAGAGACTTAACCACAAAATCTAAGCTGACACTCCAGTGCAGTAATGAGGGAGCGCTGTCTTTCAGATGAGACTTTAAAACGAGGCTCCCTTCTGCCCTCTCAGGTGGACATAAAAGATCCCCTGGCACTATTCAAAGAAGAGCAGAGGAGTTCTCCCAGTGTCCTGGCCAACATTTATCCCTCAACCAACATCACTAAAAACAGATCATCTGGCTATTATCATATTGCTGTTTGTGGGACCTTGCTGTGTGCAAATTGGCTGCTGCCTTTCTTACATTACAACAGTAACTACACTTCAAAAGTACTTCATTGGCTGTAAAGCGATTTGGGATGTCATGAGGTTGTGAATGGCACTATATAAATGCAAGTCTTTCTTTCTTTCTTCCCACCCCTACATGTGTTACCTCTGGAGTCCTACAGACATCTATCTTTGGCCCCTTCCTTTTCCTCATCCACATGCAGTCTTTCAACAACATCATCTGAAGACACTGAGTTAGCTTCCACACCATACTAGTCACCAGAGGTAGTCTGAATTCAACTGAGTCAGGCAAACTAGAATTCTAGCATATAACAAATGTCAACTCACCGTGTCAAAGAATGCTGGCGTGCAAGTTTGATCCCTCACTCTGCCGCATTCTTGATGCCAGTCAAACTACACAAAGATATGGCAACCAGAGATCCAGTGAGAAAAACAAACATAAATAGTGTCCACGTTTATTCGTCTCCTGGTAGCTGGTTAAGAATATCAGGGGTGGAAGCTGCAAATAGGCTCTTTGCCCTCTCAGTTACAGGAGATGTGTAGTCAATGGGGAAGGGAACCTGTGAGGTGAGAAAATGGATGAATTAGGATGGTATGTACCCTAAAAGAATTCTTATCCTATTGATTGATCCAACACTGATGCTTCCCTGTTATTCGGTAAGGTTTAACTGAATAAATATTGTACCCAACAGGTCCATGTCAAATATCCTTATACATCCATTCAACTCAGAAAAATGTTGAAAATCATTAGAGTTTCTCCCTTCTCTTCTCAAGGAGTTGACATTCTAGGGGTTAGCTCCATACAGTTGGCAGCCTTCATGTACCTCACCTTAGTGACCACTTTACACATTTGAGCAAATATAACAACAACTTACATTGATATAGCGCCTTTAACGTGATAAAACACCCCAAGGTGCGTCACAGGAACATTATCAGACAAAATTTGACACCGAGCCACGAAAGGAGATATTAGGACAGTTGACAGGTGGAGAGGGCAAAAAGGGCAAGAGAATACACAATCAATGGGAGGATACTGAGAGGTGTAGAGGAACAGAGGGACCTTGGAGTGCATGTCCACAGATCCCTGAAGGTAGCAAGACAGGTAGATAAGGTGGTTACAAAGGCATACGGGATACTTTCCTTTATTAGCCGAGGCATAGAATATAAAAGCCGGAAGGTTATGTAAGAACTGTATAAGAACTAGTTAGGCCACAGCTAGAGTACTGCATACAGTTCTGGTCACCACATTGCAGAAAAGATGTGATTGCACTAGAGAGGGAACAGAGGAGATTTACAAGGATGTTACTAGGACTGGAGAATTTTAGCCATGAGGAAAGATTGGATAGGCTGGGGTTGTTTTCTTTGGAACAGAGGAGGCTGAAGGGAGATTTAATTGAGGTATATAAAATTATAAGGGGCCTAGATAGAGTGGATAGGGAGGACCTATTTCCCTTAGCAGAGAGATCAATAACCAAGAGGCATAGATTTAAAGTGATTGGTAGAAGGATGAGAGAGGAGCTGAGGAGACATTTTTTCACCTAGAGAGCCGTGGGGGTCTGGAACTCACTGCCTGAAAGGGTGGAAGAGACAGAAACCCTCATCACATTTAAGAAGTACTTGGATATGCACTCGAAGTGTCATAATATACAAGGCTACGGACCAAGTACTGGAAAGTGGGATTAAGCCAGATAGCTCTTTTTTGGTTGACACAGGCACGATGGGTCGAATGGCTTCCTTCTGTGCCGTAAATTTCTATGGTTCTACGATACTATGTGACCAAAAGCTTGGTCAACAGGATAGGTTTTAAGGAGCATCTTATAGGAGGAGAGAGAGGTAGAGAGGCGGAGAGGTTTACGGAGGGAATTCCAGAGCTTGGGGCCTAGACAGCTGAAGGCACGATTGCCAATAGTGGGGCAAAGGAAATCAGGGATGCACAAGAGGCTAGAATTGGAGGAGCACAGAGTTCTCAGAGGGTTGTAGGGCTGGAGAAGATTATAAAGATAGGGAGGGGTGAGGCCATGGAGGGATTTGAACACAAGAATGAGAGTTTTAAATTCTGCTGGACCCGGAGCCAAATTTTTGGATGAGCTCAAGTTTACAAAGAGTGGAAGATGGGAGGCCAGTCAGGAGAGCATTGGAATAGTCAAGTTTGGAGGTAATAAAAGCATGGATGAGGGTTTCAGCAGCAGATGGGCTGAGGCAGGGATGGAGATGGATGATATTATGGAAGTAGAAATAGGCGGTTTTGGTGATTACAGCAAATTTCAGCAGGCTATTTCCCATGGGGAGCATCACAGCCGAGTCCAACCTTATTCTCACCTAACCATCACCGCAATTACACTTTCCAGTAAAGGCCACGGCAAAGTGATCAGGATTGGGAACCTTGACTGATTCTTTGCCTCTTCCTAACCTGGAGACACTAACCTCTTCTGATTTTGTGCACCTCCAGGAGTGATAGTAGATTCTGTCACAAGTCCGAACATTCTCTGGTTAGCACAATCCAAGGACACGTTACAATCAATTACCAAATACTTTGAACTGAATGATAACAATCTAGCTAGAACCACAAAATTGAATTAATCATGATAAGACAAGTGCACTTAATTTTACAATGTAATCAATCATTTGAAGCATGGTGTCACCTCTGCATTCTTGAATCACGAGCTTGACCTTGGAAACCTTGCGGGTTTCTTGAACATGAATGTGCAACTCCCAAAAAATATACTACATGCAGACAGATCAGATATGCATTTTTAATACAGTATAACCAAACCATCAAAACTTAGCGTTGGAAGTAAGTAGATAGGAAGGAAGAGAATACATGCAGAAAGGATGACCAATGGAATGAAAGCTTGTACAATGTCAAAAGGAATCTTAAAGAACTGAAGGACATTCATACTGAATAGTCCTACCACTGGTTCTGGAAACAGACTAACTGAGGAGCTCACAACACACAACAGCATTATGCAGTTCCCATTTAGGAATATACCAAGCACAGCTTAAAGACCCAATAGTTGGGTTCCAAATTCATTTGTGGAGAAGGTAATGGAATTGTATTGATCTAATCAAAAATATTCCCTTAAGCTTGCTTACTTTATGCAGTCACTTCAACCCAGGATTCAGTCAACAAAGCTACTCCATTATTCACACAGCAAACAATTAAGACACACATTGCATCCAAGTAAACATTATTACACAGTTACGACTGAGTTTGAGACATAGATGTACATCATGTTACTTGGTTGTCACCAGCAGCTACTATGACTCTGGTATCCTGCCTTGTGTTTTCCTCAGACATTCTTCTGGTTTGCTGCTCAACATCTAGCTGCCTCTCGTACTGTCTCTTTTACTTTTCTCACAGTTTCTTGGTACTATCCCAGCATCATCAGCTGATCCCAACTGAGACCAAGTGCTTCTACAATGCATTGCTTGCTTGGCCCCTGACTCATACAGACATAGTGTTTGCCTGGCCCCATACATGATGCTCGCCAACAGAGCAGCACCTTCCTGCTGCTCTGTTGACCCAATAACTTGGCACAAACATCTCAAACAGGGCAGAAGTAAAAAAAATACCTACATGATGAGGTTCTTTCAGTCCATAAACTCTCTCTCAGCGTTTGCACTCTCTTCGATGCCAGCAGACGCTGCTGAATTTTCAGAACACTCATATTACAAACCAGGGTGGGGCTATATTTGATTATCAATTACTTCAAGTAAAGGAAAATAGTACAGCTGGAGCTGCAGTGAACTAACTGATATTTAAAGTAAAGCTATTAAGTGCACTTAGTTCCCTAATCTAAACATTAAAGGCACCAGTTCCACCTCAGCGCAAGCAATTGATTTTGGAAATTCTTTTTTTTTTAAAGAATGAGTATACAGCTCCTGCAAAGGTTGCTAAAAGCAGGCAGATCAGACAAACACCCATGGCATTGTGTCAGAAATAAGTACAAAAAGGTTGAGAAGGAAAGGGTAGATGTGGAAAAAGAGGCCAGTGAACTGGAACTGAAAAATCAAGCGTAGAAATTCTGATACCTGTGCTCTCGGAAAAGTAAGCAAGAAAAGAAAGCATTTATATAGTGCCTTTTACAACCTCAGGATGTCCCAAAGCGCTTTATAGCCAATGAAGTACTTTTGAAGTGTAGTCACTGTCGTAATGTAGGAAACGTGGCAGCCAATTTGCGCACAGCAAGGTCCCACAAACAACGCGATAATGGCCAGATGATCTGTTTTAGTTTACTATAAAAATAATTATCTGCAAATTAAATAACCACTGCACCATTTTTGTCCAATTTTTTTTTGAGGGAAAAACACCTTGCTTTACCAATAGAGCAGAGAAGGTGCTGCTGCAGGAAGTGGGTGAAAGGAGGGTTTACCTACTTGGCACTGTAGGGCACCCACTCCTCAGGAGATCAATGAAGCATGCCAGTGAGGAAGTGGTGGAAAGAGCAAACACTACCTGTACCATTCATAGGACATAGGAGCAAGTGAGGAAAAAGTTAATAGATCTGAAAAAATTTGCCAAAATTTCCCAATACCAAGTAGATAGGCAAGGTATGCATGTCACAAAATGTTTCTTCTCAACTTGTTAACATGCTGTAGTACGGCCATGAATAGTCAGTGATCACAGAACTGTAAGGCTGCCCGAGTGATTTGCATGATTACTGCTAATAAAAAGCACTCAGCCAGCCGTACAGTTAGTTCTGTGTTTGCTAACTGTGCACAGCTATACAACAAAGTACACATCCCAGCTGCAACATATAATTAGAATTACCATCAGATTGAAATCTTAAAAGGATTCCATACAAAAAAAATTCTTCAACACAATCTAGTAGTGTGATACCTGTTCCTTCACTCACATACTTAATGGGATGCAGGATGAGCATTTGTATGTGCTCCTGAAACTTTCAACATCTCCACACTATTTCTCTGCTTGCAGAATAAGACTGCTCATAGTTGAAGTAAGCAAATCCTGGGTGGAGGCTCCAGAAATTTCAGGTCACTGAATCCATTCAAGGAGACATTCTTACATATCATTGAATAGAGGGCATAAAGGGAGTGGGGATAGGATGAAGCCAAAGTTTTTACCCAAGCTGAAAGCTTTTACTTCTTCTTCCTTACTCATTCACTCACAACACGCAAACACATCACCACTTAGCACAAAAGGATAATTTCAGTGATCTCATGCTTCCAGCAAGAAAGATACACGTGAAGGTAGTACAATCATAACATTGTAGACCTTATTCTGCAACTCATATGTTCTTTGAATGTAGCTCACTACTGGGCAAACACAGGAGCACTGACTTTACTCTGGAATATATTGTTCTGGAAGCACTATTTGAATGGGTAGCACGTTTAGTGAGATGGTCACACCGCGGATAAAGGTTGTACAGGCAGGAAGTAATTGGGTGACCACCAGGCAGAGTAAGAAGAGCAGGCAGGCAGTGCAGGGGTCCCCTGTGGCCGTCCCCCTCTCAAACAAATATACCGCTTTGGATATTGTTGAGGGGGATGACTTATCAGGGGAAGGCAGCAGCAGCCAACTTCCTGGCACCAGGGGTAGCTCTGCTGCACAGGCTGGGAGGAAAAAGAGTGGAAGAGCTATAGTGGTAGGGGATTCTATCGTAAGGGGAACAGACAGGCGTTTCTGTGGCCGTAAACGTGACTCCAGGATGGTTTGTTGCCTCCCTGGTGCCAGGGTCATGGATGTCACTGAGCGGCTACAGGGCATTCTCAAGGGGGAGGGTGAGCAGGCAGAGGTCGTGGTCCACATTCGGACCAACGACATAGGTAGGAAGGGAGATGAGGTCCTGCATCAAGAATTTAGGGAGCTAGGTAGCAGATTAAAGAGCAGGACCTCAAAGGTTGTAATCTCTGGATTACTCCCAGTGCCACGGGCTAGTGAGTATAGAAATAGGAGGATAGAACAGATGAATGCGTGGCTAAAGAGTTGGTGCAGGAGGGAGGGTTTCAGTTTCCTGGATCACTGGGCCTGCTTCTGGGGAAGGTGGGACTTGTACAAGTCGGACGGGTTGCACCTGAACCAGAGCGGGACAAATATTCTTGCGGGGAGGTTTGCTAGCACTGTTGGGGGGGGTTTAAACTAACTTGGCAGAGGGATGGGATACAGAGTGGAGCTACAATAGGGGGTGATGTGCAGCCAAATATAGAGAAAAAAACAAGTCAGCTTGGAAGACAGGGCAAATATGTGAGGGCAAGGCTGGATGGCATCTATTTTAATGCAAGGCGTCTTGCGAATAAGGTGGATGAACTGAAGGTGTTGATAAACACATGGGAGTATGATATTGTTGCTGTCACAGAGACATGGTTGAGGGAGGGGCAAGACTGGCAGCTCAATATTCCGGGGTACAGAATCTTCAGGCGAGACAGAGGGGGAGGTATAAGAGGAGGGGGGGTCGCAATATTAATTAAAGAATCAATTACTGCCATAAGGAGGGATGATATATTAGCAGGTTCCTCTAATGAGGCCATATGGGTGGAGCTTAAAAACAAAAAGGGGGCAAGCACTTTGATGGGAGTGTACTATAGGCCCCCAAACAGTCAGGGGGAGATAGAGGAACAGATATGTAGGCAAATCTCAGAAAACTGTGCAAATAATAGGGTAATAATAGTGGGGGATTTCAACTTCCCCAATATTAACTGGGATACTCAGAATGTAAAAGGCTTAGAGGGTACAAAATTCTTAACGTGCATCCAGGAGAGCTTTTTGAGCCAGCATGTAGAAAGTCCTACAAGAGAGGGGGCGGTACTGGACCTAATTCTAGGGAATGTGGCCGGCCAAGTGGAAGAAGTGCTAGTAGGTGAGCACTTTGGTGAGAGTGACCATAATTCGGTGAGATTTAAGGTGGTCATGGAAAAGGACAGGGAGGGGCCGGAAATAAAGGTTCTAAATTGGGGGAAGGCCGATTTTAATAGGATAAGGCAGGATCTGGCCAAAATGGACTGGGATCAGCTGCTTGTAGGAAAATCCGCATCGGAGCAATGGGAGTCTTTCAGAAGGGAGATTGAGACCATACAATGGCAACATGTTCCCGTAAAGGTCAAGGGTGGTTCCAAGAACTCCAGGGAACCTTGGATGTCAGGGGATATACGAGAATGGATTAGGAAAAAAAGGAGGGCTTTTGGCAGATACAAAAGGCTAAAGACGGAGGAAGCCCGAGAGGAGTACAAAAAGTGCAGGGGGATACTTAAAAAAGAAATTAGGAGATCAAGGAGGGGCCATGAAATAACACTGGCGAGCAAAATAAAGGAAAATCCTAAGATGTTTTATAAGTATATTAAGGGTAAGAGGATGACTAGGGAAAAAATAGGGCCCATTAGGGACAAAAATGGCAATCTGTGTGTGGAGCCGGCAGATGTAGGAGGGGTTCTAAATGAATTTTTTGCATCTGTTTTCACTATGGAGAAGGACGATGTAGACATAGAAATACGGCAGGGGGACTGTGATATACTCGAACATATTAACATCGAGCGGGAGGAGGTATTGGCGGTTTTAGCAGGCCTAAAAATGGATAAATCCCCAGGCCCGGACGAAATGTATCCCAGGCTACTGTGTGAGGCAAAGGAGGAGATTGCGGGGGCTCTGACACATATATTCAGAACCTCTCTGGCCACAGGGGATGTGCCAGAGGACTGGAGAACTGCTAATGTAATACCATTATTCAAGAAGGGGAGTAGGGAAAAACCGGGGAACTACAGGCCAGTGAGCCTAACATCAGTGGTAGGAAAATTATTGGAAAAAATTCTGAAGGACAAAATTAGTCTCCACTTGGAGAAGCAAGGATTAATCAGGGATAGTCAACATGGCTTTGTCAAGGGAAGATCATGTCTGACTAATTTGATTGAATTTTTTGAGAGGGTGACTAGGCGTGTGGATGAGGGTAACGCAGTGGATGTGGTATACATGGATTTCAGTAAGGCCTTCGATAAAGTCCCCCACAGGAGACTGGTCAAGAAGGTACGAGCCCATGGAATCCAGGGTGCCTTGGCACTTTGGATACAAAACTGGCTTAGTGGCAGAAGGCAGAGGGTGATGGTCGAAGGTTGTTTTTGTGACTGGAAGCCTGTGGCCAGTGGGGTACCACAGGGATCGGTGCTGGGTCCCTTGCTGTTTGTGGTCTACATTAATGACTTGGATATGAATGTAAAAGGTATGATCAGTAAGTTCGCTGATGATACAAAAATTGGTAGGGTGGTAAATAGCGAGGAGGATAGCCTCAGTCTGCAGGACGATATAGATGGGTTGGTCAGATGGGCGGAACAGTGGCAAATGGAATTTAACCCGGAAAAGTGCGAGGTGATGCACTTTGGAGGGACTAACAAGGCAAGGGAATACACAATGAATGGGAGGACCCTAGGCAAGACAGAGGGTCAGAGGGATCTTGGTGTGCAAGTTCACAGATCCCTGAAGGCGGCGGAACAGGTAGATAAGGTGGTAAAGAAGGCATATGGGATACTTGCCTTTATTAGCCGAGGCATAGAATATAAGAACAAGGAGGTTATGATGGAGCTATATAAAACACTGGTTAGGCCACAGCTGGAGTACTGTGTGCAGTTCTGGTCGCCACACTACAGGAAGGATGTGATCGCTTTGGAGAGGGTGCAGAGGAGATTCACCAGGATGTTACCAGGGCTGGAGCGCTTCAGCTATGAAGAGAGACTGGGAAGATTGGGTTTGTTTTCCTTGGAGCAGAGGAGGCTGAGGGGGGACATGATTGAGGTGTACAAAATTATGAGGGGCACAGATAGGATGGATACTAAGGAGTTTTTTCCCTTCGTTGAGGGTTCTATAACAAGGGGACATAGATTCAAGGTAAAAGGCAGGAGGTTTAGAGGGGATTTGAGAAAGAACTTTTTCACCCAGAGGGTGGTTGGAGTCTGGAACTCACTGCCTGAAAGGGTTGTGGAGGCAGGAACCCTCACAACATTCAAGAAGCATTTGGATGAGCACTTGAAATGCCATAGCATACAAGGCTACGGACCAAATGCTGGAATATGGGATTAGAGTAGACAGGGCTGATGGCCGGCGCGGACACGATGGGCCGAAGGGCCTCTATCCGTGCTGTATAACTCTATAACTCTATGACTCTATGACTCTATGAATGGATGCCCTTTCATTTCTGTGGACATCCCACAATACCCTGGCAGAAGTCAGAGTGACATTGAAGAGCAAGAGTCAGCAGAGGTACATTCACTCTGGGGGATTTAGGTAGTGAGATCGCTAGAAACACTAGGGGAAATCAAATTGATGTAACGTACCTGTAATAATTCTGTAATCAATAATCTGTATTGAGTGTAATGCAATAAGGCATCCTAGAGTGTCATGAACTGTAATTACGTACAATGTGTTCATTGAACTGTACTTGATGTAACCTGCAAATTGTATAATCTGTATTGTGTACATTTGGAATGTGATATGACAACTGTATTGTGTGTATTGCTGCAAATTTTATGAATAAAGTATATTTTATGAAAAAAAATGAGTGAGGAGGAGGGGCCTGTTTTCCAGAGGGCTGGCTCATGTCCTGCCAAATATAAATAGGGTTCAGCCACACTTCTGGCTCACCCCTGCAGCCCTGGCTGGGATCAGCTAATTTAGCCCAGGCAGAGGATCAAACCTGGGACTTTCCTGATCAGTGTGGTTCATTTTCAATTGAGCTGTCTCTTTTTCAATTGAGCCAATTAGTTGACAGATACTAAAGTAATAGGGTCTGAAACCCCATGGGGATTTCACCAGTCTCCTGCTATAACTCCAGTGGGAGGTGGAATTTCAGTCACATAATATATTTTAATGCTGTAATTGTATCTTAGTTCACTAGATGCAACAAAATGCCTTGATTGTGATGATTCTAGTTTCTCTATAACCGTGCAATAATTCATATTGGAACTTCTTCAGCATTTAAAGATAGTCATTTTCTCAAATATTTCATCATGTCTCACTTCCAAAAAAAAGGAGACCTCACAATAATGTTCCTATTGATGTGTCTACTGAGATGCATGATATCCAATTTCTCCCAGTTAATCCTGCAATTTAAGATCTGGGTAAATTTATCTCTTGCTTTTCCACGATCAACCATGATATCAAAATGCATACATTATTAATGGAGCTCAGCTCTCACTGCCACTTTTTTGATTGCAGAGACCTTCCAATTAATTGGCTAATACAAACAAAAATGGGAAGCAAAGGAATCTTATTTCATGCCCCTTCTGAGTGAAGGAAGTATATTCATAGAATTATACAGCAAAAGAGGCCATTTGGCCCAACAAGCCTCTGCCGGCTCTTTAAAAGAGCTGTCCAATTAGTCCCAATGTCCTGCTCTTTCCCCATAGCTCTGCAAAATTTGACTTTTCATGTATATATCCAATTCCCTTTTGAAAGTTACTATTGAATCTTCAGGCAGTGCGTTCCAAATCATAAAAAACTCACCGCAAAAAAAATTCTTCTCATTTCCCCCTGGTTCTTTTGCCAATTATATTAAATCTGTGTCCTCTGATTACCGACCCTCCTATCAGTGGAAACAGTTTCTCCCTATCTACTCTATCAAAAGCCCCTCATAATTTGCTCACCATTTGTAGCCTTTGGTAAAGTTAAAAAGTTTGCTTGGGTAATTTTATAATTTTTATTTGTATTACAAACAAAGCACTGGGGTTTATTTCCTCACCGCTAGAATTTCTGCAACCCCCCTGCCCAGCTGCCTGGGAGCGCTGGAACTTGCCAGTAAAATGGCCCGGGATTCTCAGCAAGGACCCCAGGCAGGCAGTACAAGTGCTCTAAGAGCAAGGATTCCTCCTGGTTCACATCATACAAGGCCATTTCCCTCCTCAACCATGACGGCAAAATCTTAGCCAAAATCCTGGCATGCAATTTAAACCCAATGGTGCATAAAATTATCTATCGACAGTACAAAGACTTCGGGGATGATTTTAAACCCAAGAACAGGTGGATTGGGGGCAGGTGGGAGTTGAAAATAGTTGTTTTTTGGGTCAGGACCACAACCCGGCTTTATTTCCGGGTTTAACATCAGTGCGGAAAAGTACAGGCTTCCCACTGGGAATGCAAAGTCCGAAAATTTTGCGGTTGTGACCCAAAAAACCAACAATTTTCAACTCCCACCCGTCCCCAACCCACCCGTTCCTGGGGTTTAAAATCACCCCCTTCATACAGGGTATCACTTGGAGGCTGACATCAGTGTGGCTCACCACCACAGCAGCTGCTCACATCAGCCCTGGTATCCAAACTAAAGACGGAAAAGTATTCAATTTGGGAATATGGGGCTTCCTATCTACGTATTTAAGAGAATGTCTTTCAAAATCATACTTAGGAGCTGATGAAAGTCCTCTATTTTTAATGCTATCAAGCGGCACTTTCTCACTGATAACCTGCTCATTGATAGTCAGTTTGGTTCCTCCAGGACCACCCGACTCTAGACCTCATTATAGTCTTGGTCCAAACAAGACCTGAATTCCATTGGTGAGGTTAGACTGACTGCCCGAGTGTGGCGCCAAGGAGCCCCAGTAATACCAAAGTCAATGGGGATCAGGGGGAAAACTCTCCCTGGAGGCCTGACACAAAGGGAGATCATTGTGGTTTTTGATGGTCAATCATCTCAGTCCTAGAGCATTGCTGCAAGAGTTCCTCAGGGCAGTATCCTAGACCCAACTATCTTCAGCTCCTTCATCAATGATTTTTCCTCCATCAGAAGGTCAGAAGTGGGGATGTTCGCTGATAATTGCACAGTGTTCAACTCCATTCACAATTCCTCAGATAGTAATGCAGTCCATGCCCGCATGCAGCAAGACCTGAAAAATATCCAGGCTTGGGCTGATAAGTGGCACATTCATGCCACATAAATGCCAGGCAACAACCATCTCCAACAAGAGAGAGTCTAACCACTTCCCCTTGACATTCAATGGCATTACCATCGCTGAGTCTCCAACCATCAACATCCTGGGGATCATGATTGACCTGAAGCTGAATTGGACCAGCCACTAAATGCCGTGGCTACTAGGTCAGAAGCTGAATATTCCGCAGCGAGTGACTCACCTCCTGACACTCCAAAGCCTCTCCACCACCTGCAAGGCACAATTCAGGAGTGTGATGGAGTACGTTCTACTTGCCTGGATGGGTGCAACTGCAACAACACTCAAGAAGCTCGACACCATCTAGGACAAAGCCGTCTGTGTGATCAGCATGTCATCCACTAGCCTAAATATCAATCCCCTCCTCCAGCAGCACACTGTGGTTGCAATATGTACTATCTACAGGATGCACCGCAGCAACTTGCCAAGGCTTCTTTAGCAGCACCTTCGAAACCCTGTCCACCACCACCTAGAAGGACAAGGGCAGCAGGTGCATGGGAACACCATCACCTCCAAATTACACACCATGCTAACTTAGACATATATCGCCAGTGGCTATAACAGTGAACCCAAGCACACTTAATGATAGAATATATGACCAATCTCATTATCTCACTCCCTAACATCTTTCAAAATATCGAGAAATTCAGATGGCTTTCAAATTACAAACTCATTTTTTTCAAAATGGAGGGCGGTGCATGTGTTGTGTACAGAACACCCTGCATATAGATGGGAATTATGTAACCTTACATGGTATTTAACTGTTTTTGTTAAAAGAGGAATTCTAGATTTAGAGAAGCCACAAGCATAGCTGGCCCAGCTATTTTAACATTCAGAAGGTGAGGAAGTGCCTAAAGCTCTCATCTTAATGTGAACTAGTTGCATTCTTAATATGTTGAAATTTGTACTTTCTAAGTGCAAATATGCAAAAAGAAATGTGAATTTGCAATGTGATGCCCAACCCTGTTACAAAATCACAAAGTCAGAGCAATGTTTCTGAAGTACACTGTTTTCAATTTAATCAAAAAAAAAGCAAACTAGGGAAACTAAGGCACTTGACAATATCTGTAAGAATGTCCGTCTGTTTACTGGCAGACTCTGGTTAGTGTACCACATTTTAGGGAATTGTGTCCCATATTGCAAGTCAGCAGGTTGCGAGGTATTAAAGGAGGCAGGGATATATCTTTGTGTTTCTTCTCATCAGGAGGGAAACAGGCAGTTTATTCCATCTGCCCATGTCACATAGGGAGGAGAGGAGAAAGTATGCTTTTGAATAAGCTGAGAGTTTGGACATCACTGTTTTTTCTGGGTATTTCAATCCATTAAACACCTTAAAAAAATAAACAGCATTCTGAACTCCCTGGGATATTTATATATGTAAAAATTGCCTGAATTACTTTAAACGGTTGGCATGTTTTCAAGATAAAAAAACAACAATGCCTGGAGATTCCAGGGGAATCTCCTGATCGTCTGCGTTTCCAGAACTCTCCACTCATGATGCTCCAACCATCATGAGTGTGGGGCAGGCTTGATGGACCAGCTGGTCTTTTCCTGCCTGTCAATTTCATATGTAAGTATGTTCATACTATCATACAACATAGTGACAGTGCAAGTCAGCTAGTGGGTGGTATTAATTGTTACTTATGGTTTTATCTCCTCTTCAATTTCCTTTGTTTATTTTGTTACTGGGTATTGGCATCATTCAGTACCTTCCTCAAGTGGCCATTATCCATGTGTTTGTCTTGTCAGTGAGCATCAGCAGACTTTGCAACCGTTCAGAACATTCTCCTTTTTATGTTAGAAGAGGAGTTCCAGATTTAGAGAAGCCACATAGCTGAAATGGGAAGTGGAAAATTCACACGAATGTAGAGAATGTTTTTCTTGTGAGGTTCCGGTTAAGGCAGGATTGTTTGTGCAGAATAAATGAAATCTTTAATCTGTATCTAGTACATGTTATACCGATCATGGAAGTGCTCGTTGTTGACATGTGGGGTGTCTGTACCACTGGCAATTTATTAGCAATTTGTGGGCTCCTTTGTCTTATAGTTCCACATTTACTATTCACTCTTACTTCATGTAGAGCCTTTATACCTGGTAGAAAGAGAAGTCTTTCATCCCACCTGGCTGGGCTGGGTTAAATTCAGAGGATGTATATTGGGCCTTTACTCATTTTCAGTGCTCCTGTTTTGGGTAGTGTTACATACAGGTTCCACTAGATGGTGCTAATGATCCGTGGAGCTGTTCGTGGCTCCATTCACTGAACTTTTATTGAGTTGTATGCTAAATAATGTTAAGCGGGATGAGAAACAAAAATTGTAATTTCACCTGCTTACTTTCCCACAAAAGTAAAAGGCTATACAACATTAACGTGATATTTTCTCATTTGTCTCTTTATCTTAAAATGGCAGATGCTGTGTTAGGTATCTATCTGCACTACCTAAACTCAATAAACTGTTTAAATCTGTGAATATACCTGTAACATTTTGAGATCTTTTACCCATTTGTTTTTCATAACAGATCAGTTTTGAAACAATGGAGAGTATGACTACATTTAGGGCTGTTCACACCTTTAATGCTGGGCTGGTCCAGCAGAGGGAGCTGCTTCACTTAAACAGCCAATGCCCCCACTCCCAGGGAAGGAATTTCCCATTCACGGGGGATGGCTTTGATGGGCACCTCAACAAGCCAGTCCTCAACACAGAAAGCTGAGGGAGGGGGCAGAGGTCAGCCTTTGTCTCTCTGCAGAGGTGGGTCTGGGACAGAGAGAGACATCTCACTTTCTCTTTAGCTAATCAGGGAGGCTAAGAGTCTCTTGGCAGAGATATGAAAGCCTATAAGTAATAGAAGGTTAATGCGAATCAATTCAGGATCTGCTAATTTGTGAGTAGTTTTTTAGCCCACAATAGATATTTCGCTATGTTTTATGATACGAGGAGCAGTAGAGAACTGATTGAACCTTGCTGTGAGAACTGTATTGTGTTTATTCATACATTTCATGTAAAATAAACCAGTTTGTTGGTCCCACGTCACTAGTGGAGCAACCAGTGACGCTGAACTGAGACAATATAGAATCATAGAATGGTTACAACACAAAAGGAGGCCATTCGGCCCATCGAGCCTGTGCTGGCTGTTTGTAAGAGCAATCCAGTTAATCCCATCCCCCTGCTCTTTTCCCATAGCCTTGCAAATTTTTTCCCTTTCAGTATTTATCCAATTCCTTTTTGAAAGCCACAATTGTATTTGCTTCCACCACCCTTTCAGCCAGCGAATTCCAGGTCATAACTACTCGCTGCGTAAAAAAGTTTTTCCTCATGTCGCCATTGGTTCTTTTGCCAATCACCTTAAATCTGTGTCCTCTGGTTCTCGACCCTTCCACCAATGGGAACAGTTTCTCTTTATTTACTTTATCTAAACCCTTCATGATTTTGAACACCTCTATCAAATCTCCTCTCAAACTTCTCTGTTCTAAAGAGAATAACCCCAGCTTCTCCAGTCTATTCATGTAACTGAAGTCCCTCATCCCTGTAGTGCAGACACAACATTTGTAACAATACCTATGAAGACTGACTGGGAAACTATCTTCTTCATTTCATCTAATTTTCTAAGTTTAGAAAGCTTAAAATAGCTTTAGGTGGTATTCAGAGGTTGACTGATAGTTTTTCAGAGTAGCAAAACCTACTGGTTTTACACAATATTTTGTGTTCAGTCAGTGGGCTATATCTTCCACACAACAAGCCAGACAATAAAATGGGAGAAGCACTAATCCTCGTAATCAGTTGTGAACTCAATTCAGTAAAACAGCTATTCAAGTAGTGGGAAAGCAAAGATGTGGAGATGCCGGTGATGGACTGGGATGGACAAATGTAAGGAATCTTACAACACCAGGTTATAGTCCAACAAATTTATTTTAAAATCACAAGCTTTCGGAGATTATCCCATTCACCTGACGAAGGGGATAATCTCCGAAAGCTTGTGATTTTAAAATAAATTTGTTGGACTATAACCTGGTGTTGTAAGATTCCTTACATTTGGGAAAGCAAAGGCAGATATTTAATGATCAAAATTACTGTAAAACTGGGAATGAGAGGGAGAAGAAGCCCGGTTTTACAGACCAAGCATTGCAAACCCTAGAGGAAGGATCCAGGGACTCAGTATAGAGGGCTGAAGGCCACTCTCATCCCAGAAGCATCTGGTGCACCAAGCATCGGAGGAGATGGCTGATAACATGCAGCACCAAACAGCCACCACATTGCTGGAGTGTGACTGTGCATGTCACTGATTGACACGCAGGGTCAATCCCAGCAGGCTGTCAGTGAAACCCTGCATCCAGCCAGCACACTTACTCCTTCCATAAGAGAGTCAGTTAGAAGGAACGATAGATTAAGTGTCACATATCTGACATAAAGCACAAGTACCAGGACCAGCTTGGTGCTAATTCAAGCTGTTAACATTGAAAAACTGCACAATAGAGAAAATAAATGCTCTGCACACGAATTGAGCGTGGTGCTGAGTATTTATTTCTCATTGGTTACAATATAGCTGTAACCCAGCGTAAGATGGCAGTAAATGGTATTTTAAGAACTGAGCATAAAAGTGTAGAACAAGACGGTTTAGTTTGAAAATCATGGGCTGTGGGCTGTGATTTCCCAACCTATGCTAATCAGCCCTACCATGTCCATATTGAGATAAAAATTTAATCCTTTTCAAGTGATATAGAACACCATATTGTGCTCAGGGGCAAAGTAACAATATGGGTGCTGTTGATGGCCTTCAGGACCCAGCAGTTTTGTAGAATTCTGTTGCCCTCTCCTGTTGCTGCTATTGGTGAGTGACAA
This sequence comes from Heptranchias perlo, assembly GCF_035084215.1. Lineage (NCBI taxonomy): Eukaryota > Metazoa > Chordata > Chondrichthyes > Hexanchiformes > Hexanchidae > Heptranchias > Heptranchias perlo. Next base: position 95,544,332 of record NC_090329.1, on the reverse strand, counting down.
AAGTGATTGGTCCTACTAAATAATGCATCTGCAAGCTGGCTCACACTGCAAATGTCCCCATATAAAAATTGAGGGTCATACTGACCTTGTTGTACACTTTCGGTGCTATAGGGATGTTGCGTGTTCTGTAGAGATCTTCCTGGAATATATATGTCAAAGGTACCCTGCTAAACGTCAGCGTCCTCAGGCGCCTCTCTACTGTCATTACCAGGTAGCCCTGCCTGGTACAGCAGATTTGGTACATAGTAGACTGGCAGGATTTGACAATACTCCTTACATGTCACCTACACCACAGTCAACTCTTTCCTGCTTTTGCTGGTCCTCCTCTGCTAAGTTCAGTGCCAGTGGAACACTGAGTGCACAAAAACCTGGAATGTGGGAAGAAAATGAGTAACAACTCACCTTTAATTGAAGACACCAGCTTTCTCACTGCAGTCTCTATAGTAAAGCCCATCCCATCTGAGAGAGATAAACGCATTGCACTAGCAATGCATTACTACAGCAGTATAGGGTGCATGATTATTAAGTGTCTCATCTGCCATTTAATTGGTATACTTCACACATTAACACTTAAAGTAAGAATTCTTCATTCAGCACTTTTGTTGTGACTGGGGAACAGGTGCTAATCAAATGTGATGCCGTACTCCTGGCATTGCTGGTCACTATCAGACATTTACCACTGGTGTTAAGCTTAACAACACCTGCAAACTCTAGGCAGTAGTTCCAAGCTCATAATGCTTTGAATGAGGCTATATGACCTGAAAACTATTAGCCATAGCCATAGGGTGGCACTAGTATCTCAGGAAACCTGCTACTCACTACCAAATAATGTACAATCTGCCTTCACTCACAGTTTATTATTGAAAAGGAAAATGTTTAATTAACATTAGTACACTTTTAATTCTAAGAATTATCTCGAGTACAGTATAATTGGTTTAAAGTTATATTAAGAACATAATGATAATATTCACAGTGGAGTTCATGAACTCTAACCAGGGGATGCAGCTTTGAATCCCAGCCTTGACTGACAGTCAGGGGTAATTTTATAAGTTCATGCTGCCGAGTCAGAAAATCATGGTTAATGCGTGCCCAAATTTTTGATGTGTGTTGGCAGGCAAAAGCTTCCCGCTGAGGGTTGTCAACTCTGTTTGGACATATTCCGGGAGGCTTTATCACATGATCTCCCGCCTCCAACTACCCTGCCGCCATTGGTTGCCCAACATGTCCATCTTCGCGGGGCACTGCCTTCCCACCCAATTGGAAAGCTAAGAGACTCTTCGTTACCCGATTGGCTGATTGACTGTTGGTCAAAACAGCTTTTTTCACCTCTCCAAGTTTTTTTTATACATTTATGATTATTCTCTTGAGTTGCTCGCAGCAGTGTCTAGGACATTAATCTTTAATTCCTGGAGACTGCAGGACAATCTGGGAGGGTTGGCAACCCTATTCTTGCAGGAGGTAAGTTATCCCCTGAAACTCTTCTTTCCTCCTTTAAGACGCTCCTTAAATCCTACCTCTTTGACCAAGCTTTTGGTCACCTGTCCTAATATCTCCTTTTGTGGCTCGGTGTCAAATTTTGATTGATAAAGCTCCTGTGAAGTGCCTTGGGACGTTTTACTACGTTAAAGGTGCTATATAAATGCAAGTTGTTGTTGCTGCTCTGCTTATGTTAAGTTTTGCTTGCTCTTGCCTGGGCTGCCAGATGGAGCACCATGCAGCAATGAAGCTCACCATGCCATGGGGGTTGGGGATGGGGTAACTGACAGGACCAGTCTTATCAAGAGCTGAAGTGTACCTCCAGCCAACCGATTTGAGAGAGACGTTGGTGGTGGGTACTGAGAAGTCTGACGGCCATGTCTGCCAAAAGGAGCAGTGATGGAAGGCAGTAATAGAGAATCTTTAAATAAGAGGAAAAACTGGAAAGGATATTTCTCCACAGTTTTCTTTCTTTTCTTCCCTCGTCTTCTGAAGGCATAGTTTCATACTGGAGTATGGTTCCATGGCAGCCAGCAGCCCTTTACCCTGCATCACTCCATGCATATCTAAAGAATCAATGTTGGTAGTTTATGAAATCATGGGACACATCACAACTACACCTGATCTTGTCTTCACAAAATGTCTTTTGGGAAAGAAAGCCTGTCATCTTTACCTGGCCTGGCCTATATGTGAATCCACTTACACACCAACATGGTTGATTCTTAGCTGCCCTCTGAGAGGTCTTGCAAGCCCCTCATTCATATCAAACCACCACTCAGCGATTAAAGATAAAGGTGTACCATCGCCTTGTAAAGACAACTAGGGGTGCGCAATAAATGCTGATGACCATATCCGAGAATTAATTTTTTAAAATCTAAAAGAGCGAATTTGGTCTTGGGCAGTAGTGCAAAACGGGCGATAATAAATCAGCCGCCTATTTTACACCCTGCCCAGTATGGCTTGTTTTGCGCTACTGCCCAAGACCAATTTCACCTCTTACATGTCTACACTTTCCAGAAAAGGTCACTGAATAGTGATCAGGAACCAAAATCCTGGCTGATTTTTCCACTACCTAACTGAGGGATGTTGTAGTACTCAATCCTGCTGCACATTCCTCGAATCACTGTTTATATGGATGTATCATACAAATTAAATATTCTAGGAGAACGTTGCTCAGGAAGTTTCTCTTGGTGCGTTTGTTCTATCTGGAAAGATTGTTTCCTATCTCCAGCAGCACATTCATTTTGTTAACTTTATTTTATATATATATGGTTGCTATCCAACCATTATAAGCACAGTTGTCCATAAGATAGTAATAAAATATTCCAGTTGACTTGGCCAGTCCTCATGCATAAAGTCAAGAAGTGTAAGTTTATTAAAATAATGTGTATAAACAGTCTATTATGGGAAGAGACCAGTTAATCTTTTCCAGTATAAGACACTGAAAGAAGTCTGAAATTAAATCTTAACACGTGATGAGGACCTTTCCTTTTTTTTTAATTCGTTCACGGGATGTGGGCGTCGCTGGCGAGGCCAGCATTTATTGCCCATCCCTAATTGCCCTCGAGAAGGTGGTGGTGAGCCGCCTTCTTGAACCGCTGCAGTCCATGTGGTGACGGTTCTCCCACAGTGCTATTAGGAAGGGAGTTCCAGGATTTTGACCCAGCGACGATGAAGGAACGGCGATATATTTCCAAGTCGGGATGGTGTGTGACTTGGAGGGGAACGTGCAGGTGGTGTTGTTCCCATGTGCCTGCTGCTCTTGTCCTTCTAGGTGGTAGAGGTCGCGGGTTTGGGAGGTGCTGTCGAAGAAGCCTTGGCAAGTTGCTGCAGTGCATCCTGTGGATGGTACACACTGCAGCCACAGTGCGCCGGTGATGAAGGGAGTGAATTTTTAGGGTGATGGATGGGGTGCCAATCAAGCGGGCTGCTTTATCTTGGATGGTGTCGAGCTTCTTGAGTGTTGTTGGAGCTGCACTCATCCAGGCAAGTGGAGAGTATTCCATCACACTCCTGACTTGTGCCTTGTAGATGGTGGAAAAGCTTTGGGGAGTCAGGAGGTGAGTCACTCGCCGCAGAACACCCAGCCTCTGACCTGCTCTCGTAGCCACAGTATTTATATGGCTGGTCCAGTTCAGTTTCTGGTCAATGGTGACCCCCAGGATGTTGATGGTGGGGGATTCGGCGATGGTAATGCCGTTGAATGTCAAGGGGAGGTGGTTAGACTTTCTCTTGTTGGAGATGGTCATTGCCTGGCACTTATCTGGCGCGAATGTTACTTGTCACTTATGAGCCCAAGCCTGGATGTTGTCCAGGTCTTGCTGCATGTGGGCTCGGACTGCTTCATTATCTGAGGGGTTGCGAATGGAACTGAACACTGTGCAGTCATCAGCGAACATCCCCATTTCTGACCTTATGATGGAGGGAAGGTCATTGATGAAGCAGCTGAAGATGGTTGGGCCTAGGACACTGCCCTGAGGAACTCCTGCAGCAATGCCCTGGGGCTGAGATGATTGGCCTCCAACAACCACTACCATCTTCCTTTGTGCTAGGTATGACTCCAGCCACTGGAGAGTTTTCCCCCTGATTCCCATGGACTTCAATTTTACTAGGGCTCCTTGGTGCCACACTCGGTCAAATGCTGCCTTGATGTCAAGGGCAGTCACTCTCACCTCACCTCTGGAATTCAGCTCTTTTGTCCATGTTTGGACCAAGGCTGTAATGAGGTCTGGAGCCGAGTGGTCCTGGCGGAACCCAAACTGAGCATCGGTGAGCAGGTTATTGGTGAGTAAGTGCCGCTTGATAGCACTGTCGACGACACCTTCCATCACTTTGCTGATGATTGAGAGTAGACTGATGGGGCGGTAATTGGCCGGATTGGATTTGTCCTGCTTTTTGTGGACAGGACATACCTGGGCAATTTTCCACATTGTCGGGTAGATGCCAGTGTTGTAGCTGTACTGGAACAGCTTGGCTAGAGGCGCAGCTAGTTCTGGAGCACAAGTCTTCAGCACTACAGCTGGGATGTTGTCGGGGCCCATAGCCTTTGCTGTATCCAGTGCACTCAGCCGTTTCTTGATATCACGTGCAGTGAATCGAATTGGCCGAAGACTGGCTTCCGTGATGGTGGGGATATCGGGAGGAGGCTGAGATGGATCATCCACTCGGCACTTCTGGCTGAAGATGGTTGCAAACGCTTCAGCCTTGTCTTTTGCACTCACGTGCTGGACTCCGCCATCATTGAGAATGGGGATGTTTGCAGAGCCTCCTCCTCCCGTTAGTTGTTTAATTGTCCACCACCATTCACGACTGGATGTGGCAGCACTGCAGAGCTTTGATCTGATCCGATGGTTGTGGAATCGCTTAGCTCTGTCTATAGCATGTTGCTTCCGCTGTTTAGCATGCATGTAGTCCTGAGTTGTAGCTTCACCAGGTTGGTACCTCATTTTTAGGTACGCCTGGTGCTGCTCCTGGCATGCTCTTCTACACTCCTATTGAACCAGGGTTGATCCCCTGGCTTGTTGGTAATGGTATAGTGAGGAATATGCCGGGCCATGAGGTTACACTTTACGTGGACAGATCTTGTTGAATAAAGAAGGTATTTTGAAATCAAGATGTGTCCCTTTCTACTTCTACTAAATTATACATAAGTTTATCCTGTGGATCAAGCTTCATTGCTAGAAAATTATTTTATTGACATCAGTCGATTTCCAAAGTATTTTCTGTGCAGCTAATCAGTATCAGTATTTTTAATGGATGTACCTACATATGTTTGCATATCAAATAACTTTGAATAAATGAAAGGAACGAAACTTGCTTTTATGTTGCACCTTGTCACATCTGTCAGAAATATCTCAAAGCATTTCATGTACAGTGAATTACTTTGAAAGGCAGTGACTGTTACTATTTTGGCAAACACAGCAGTCATTTTTCACTCAGCAAAAACCCATAAACAGCAATGAGTTGAATTATCAGTTGATATGCTTTTGGTTGTGTTGCTTGAGGAAGCATTGTTTTTTTTATTTGTTTGTCAGGTTTTATTTTTTTAAAAGTACAAACGCATCTTTGTAGCAGATGCCTATAATAAAAATAATATAAGCAAATGAATTTTTAGAGGTACCATGTTACAAAGAATTAACTAGAATCTTACACCACAGAAACAGGCCATTCGGCCCAACAGGTGTTTATGCTCCACACGAGCCTCCTCCCACCTTACTTCATCTCACCCTATTAATATATCCTTCTATTCCTTTCTTCCTCATGTACTTATCTAGCTTCCCCTTAAAAGCATCTATGCTATTCACTTCAACCACTCCATTTGGTAGTAATACATGTGTGGCATACAATTGTAAATTTCAGCGAATATGCACATAATGCAGGTTTTAATGTTTAATTACATGGCAGCATTTGCAGTTATTTTATTTTTTTGCCAGTATCATTCACGCTGGAGATGTCCATGAGTATAAACAGAGTAGTTCCAATGAACCAGATAGTGATATATTTGAACAGCGGACCCATATTAAGTAAGGGGTCTCAGCATAAGTCTGCTCAATATCCACCAGTAGAATCCTATTATTTCAGATTGGTCACATCAGCCAAAAGGGAAAGTTATACAATTATGGTGTAAGAAGAGCAATATGCATATAAAAGGAGATTGCCAGAAATATGCTTGTATATAGATTGTATACTTGTGTATTGGATTATATATGTAGCCTATTGATCAGCTCGTTACTGCTTGCTGATGTCTGCAGTCAATGCTTTTTCTAACATTTTGGTAACTGAGTACTCAGATACCAGTGACTTGTCCCATGATCAGAACTCATCATGGTTCAACTATTATATTAACCTAATAGCGTTAAAACTCTTAAAGCAAAGATTAAAAAGATACACTTAACAGTCTGTGACAAGCTAAATTAAACTGATCAAAGATGGCTTTTCTGAATCTGGATTATTACAATATTTGTCACTGGTTCCTAATTTGCTGTAAAAATAAACCAGGTGATTGAACTCCCATGTACCATTAAAGATGTGAATTTAGACCATTCAGGATATTAAAAAATCCTACCCCCTTTCTTGGCGACTTTGTTTACTCTGATACTCCTATTATATTGCTATTCTGCAATTAGTAGAAGTAGTACTGTAAGATGCTGTGTCTCACACATTAGCAGTTATTTAAAAGTTGTGATCACAACTTCCCTCTTCTGTTTGCAAATCTTGCTTGGTACCAGTAGAAGCAGTGCAGCAAATCACAACATAAAAGTGGCTCTCATAGTCACTGAGGGTATTATATCCTGCCAAGACAAGTACTTACTCCCTCTGTGGGTTGTTGTGACAGTAGAGGGTTCTTTGAATCAAGAAAAGCACACATTGCAAATGTGAGAAGAGTCTGATCTCATTAGCAGATAATAAGGCAATTTCCCACTCTCACACAAAATCCCTGATGGTAGCTTTCAATTAAGTTGCCCAAAAAAATATGGAGTTTCCTGCAGTCCATCCTGTTACTTTTGTCCAGTTTTAAAACTTCTGGGAGACTAATACATAGAACCTTCACCGGCTTCCCAAATGATCAAAACTAACTATTTTGCATTCATAACCCTCTGAGATCACTGCGTTCCTCCAACTCTGGCCTCGTGCATCACTCACTCCCTTCACCCTACCATTGCTGGCTGTGAATTCAGCCGTCTAGGCCCGAAGTTCTAGAATTCTAAACCTCTTCACCACTCTCTTCTCCTTTAGGACCCTTCTTAAAACCTACTTTTTAACCAAGCTTTTAGTCACTCCTCCTAATTTCTCCTTCGTTGGCCCAGTGTCAATCTTTGTTTAATGTTTCTGCAAAGCGCCTTGAGACTTTTTTATACATTAAAGGTGCTAGATAAATGCACATTGTTATTGTATAAATCACCCTCACTGCCCCAAACATTCACATCTACCTGCACTCCTACATTTTAGTTAATGTGATTAATGTAACTGGGATGGCCTGTTGTACCTACAGAGTATGATCCAGCTCTTTCCTATACACAGTGTTGCAGCAGAGAAGTGATTAAAATAACTTTCTGCACCACAGCTTCCTGCCCTAAGTATGTGACATAACTCAAATTAGATTGACCAGCCAAGAAATACTTGTTTTATTTCTGGTGCCATGACTAGAATGGTCCATTACCTCATTTCACCTATGCATTAAACACGGAGGATACAAGTTATGCAGCAAGAAACACATAGGGGTGGAAAAGACTTTGAAAGATAGTACAAGAGTTGGAAAGAGGGCATAATTCAAACTTCAAATTCTGGGGAGTGAAGGAATTAGTGTTCAAACATTATAAGAACACTGGAGCTCTGGAGACTTAGATCATTTCATAAAGGGAAGTCTTGCATTTATATAGCGTCTTTCACAATATCAGCAAATCACAAAGTGCTTTACAGCTAATGAAGTACTTTTGAAGTGTAGTCACTGTTGGAATGTAGTAAATAATGTACCATTGATGGCAGGAGTGTGGTACTGCTACTGCCAATAGCAAATGAAAGAGACAAACCCCAGTACTGCTTTTCTTTAATGTTCAGTGGGGTGATCTGGCTCAAATGCAGTTAGTTGCAACACCAAAGCAAATTTATCAGATTCGCTGTAAGGCTAGCAAGTTTACTTTAGGGTTGACACCAACTGCATCCATAGTTGGTGGCCTTAGCAACCCACTAAACACAATATAAAGGCAGCTCAGATCTCTAATAACACCTAGGACCCAACTATTCATGGATTTCAAGAGCACAGACACAGAAAATTAGTATCTTTTTCCCATTGGAATACCAGCAGGCCCTATAATCACCAGAGGCACATTAAAGGGGAGAACAGCACTCAGATCATGGGTCTCTGCTGTCTTGCAATTCAAGGAAAATGTTGAAGTGCCTTAAACAGGTTCAGATGTTTAACAGACTCTTCTGCTGACCCATGAGAAAGTATAGATTTGTATGTCCTGTCAACTTGTTATTGACTATTTCTTGAATGCAAGATTAATTTTGCACTGAAATTTTAATGATAGTGTGGTGCATCACCTATACTTAGATACAAAACTTGGAGTAATATATATTTAAAATAGTTCCACATTTATTGCAAACCCAACCTTAGTTCAGGAATGTGTACATTTCAAAACATGTTAAAATTACAGTCTATTATACAGGAAAAACATTTACATTACTGGTATTGTCTTAAATATGCACATTAAAACTAGTGCAGCAATGGATCACAGCATACAGATTTCTTTACATATGCACAGCTGATATGAGACAACCATTAAAATCTGGAATGCAATAGAACCAAAAAAAAGTTATTTTATACATACTGGATTACTAGCACATACAAGCCAGTTGGAAGTTATAAGACAGACTCCACGAATGGGGCATTTTGGTCCTAGAAACAAAATTTATAGTTCTACCTATAGCAGCAATGCTTCAAGCATATTGTAGTGAACTATTTTAGAGATTAATTGTGTGTGTCAATTTTGGGAGTGTTAAATTATACAGAGACAATATCTACATTTCATCTCAACTTCCTATTGTGAATGTGATGAATATACCCCACCGTGTAGCGCCTGCCCTATCAATCAAAATCACTCAAAGTCAATGTTTAGACCACAAAACAATCATTAGGTCCAATGGCCATGATTAAACCACAATTGCACCATTGTTCACATATCCAAATGTGGTGACACAACACTTGAACGTGACCACTCCAACACCTACAACCTTGTTGATTGCAAAAGGCACATGTAGCTGAAACAACAGTCTTCAGACATTCATCACCCTTATTCAAGTCAGGTTTAAATAAAAGCTCTTCAAATGGTGGGATGACAGCAAGTTCTTATTCCGTCCTTTTGATAAATGGACTTTCTTCCAGTGTGCAGCAGCACAGCACGGTCACGGCCATCTCGACGCATCGAGCAACAAGTGCTCCTTGAAGACTTCAACGTCACCTCAGAAATGGAATTGAAGGCCAGGCAGCTGCCAATGAGATGTGTAATTTTCCTTCCAGATAAGTCCCATTTCTTGGTAAACTCAAAGAGAGCTCAGGTAAGGTAAACCCCCATCAGACAACTCAGTTTGATGATTCACTACAGGAAGGAGTCGATGGGTGGAGCATATGAGAATCCCAGAAAAGCTTCAGATGCTTCCTTAACACTGGCAGTAATCAGAGCATTATCAGGTGATCTGCCAATCGAGCTTGGAACTGGCTCTTCTGTGAACTCTGGGTCAAAGTGTTGCAGGTCAGAAGGTCCACTCTAGAATAATATTAAAAAAGTAAAGAGAATTACAATTCTAGCTTTTATTCTTGCTGTAATTTTATACATAATTACCCAAATTTAAAAGGGAAGAAACAAGCTTGAGCTGTTTTGTTTGTGTGAACCAAATCTACTACTGTGAAGCAATTCGGTGAGTAATTAAATTACTTACCACGTTAGGATTAAACGGAGGTGTTAGCTTCTTGGCATTCAAGTCAACCCAGTTTATTGGAGAAAAGAAGACATGAGCCTTGATATCCATCTGTAGAAAGAGGACATTACAGTCAAGTAAAAAGAACTTGAATGAAAGAAGAAAAGATTGTTTGGATAAAGCTACCTGGTTCCAAAATCAAGTTTTAAAATATAGGAGCACAGCAACTGATTAGGTTTCAATATCCTGTCCAGTTTAAAAAGAACATGCTTTACTTAAATGGTCCACTATGTTTACTTCGATAGTAATCAGAATGAGTATGATCAGGTAACCCTAAATAAAAGGAATTTTACGAAGTATTTAAGACCTCATTACAGAGTACTACAGAAATACAAGGTATAGGGTCCCTCAGCTTTAATGATGTCTTTACATTACACAAGTAGCTTCCCCATACAGTGAAAGGGCAATGGGAAAACAGTTCAATCAAAAGAAAGAAGTATTTCCTTACAAAGTCCTCCTTTGCACCCAGGCGTTTTTTTCTGTCTTTTTGCAGCAAGCCCTCCAGCAGGTCTCTGGCAGCATTGGAGATGTTTGGTTTCAACAGTAGTGGTTTGTTCAGAATATTGTCGTACATCTCAGCAGTGTTCCTGCTATAGAACGGTGGCTGTATCAAAACACAAAGAGAACGTTACTTTCAATAATCTAATCTGCTTTAAATTGAAGAAACATCTTGATTGCTTGCTTAATAATGCATTGATGGTGCTTACCAATCCATACAACATCTCATAAAGCACTGCACCCAGGCACCACCAGTCGACTGTTCGGTCATAAGGCTGCTTGTGCAAAACCTCAGGGGCCAAGTACTGTAAGAGAATAAAAGAAGAGACAATTTAAACCAATTTGTTTTTCACAACAAGGGGAAAAAAATCACCCTGGTACAATACAGACCAGCATAGTCAACCCTCATTATAGAAATGTGCTTGTTGATACTTTTACAGTCTATTAAAAAGTGCCACTTATATAACAGAATTAAGGTAGGGTCCTCTCTGGCCCTAGTTATTCTACAAGGTGGGTTCCACAGCACTGGTAGCAGCAAAAAGAACAATTGTGTATGTGCAGGATTATGTGTACAGAGTTGTTGAGCGTCTATCAGATGTTTCCCGGTAGTTGGAGAAGACCCATACAAGACAGTAATAGGAAAACCATATTGCTAACTTGATAAAGGCAGACTGAGCACTCAACTTGCTCACAGCCAGAAAAAGCAATGAAACTGCTGCCTCCAGAGGCACTGAGGAAAAATACTTCTTTGTAAGTGTGTCCCAGTGTCTCCAAAAGCAGCAACACCATCTCATTTACCTTACAGCGCAGCCACCAATGGACCAATGCTGGCAGCAGCATTGTAAGCTAAATGCGATATTGGTTTAAAGTGTTATCTGAAAGAGACAGTGACTGGGCTAGCAAAAGAATATGGAGAGTGTCCATAAAGATGCCTTTGGGAAATACATGTTCCACTTACCTCAGGTGTGCCACAGAAAGTGCATGTTGTGCCATTTGGTTCAATGTTCTCTTTGCATAGGCCGAAATCAGTCAGAACAATGTGTCCTTGGCGATCAAGTAAAATATTCTCTGGCTTTAAATCTCTACAAGATAAAAACATGTAGTTTTAGTGACTTGAATAATTATATATATATATATATATATAGATAGATGTATATGGAACAATTAGAAATCTGTTGTTCAAGATATTTAAATAGTATCGTACAGTTTAATCACAGGTTTGCTTTCTTTATTCAACTCTTACTGACCTGTAAACAATCTTAAGGGAATGGAGGTAGCCCAGAGCACTGGCAATCTCAGCAGCATAAAACCTGGCTCGTGGTTCTAGGAAGCAACGTTCACGTTGTAGGTGATAAAACAACTGCAGAAGAAAGCAAACCAACAAAAAATAAATTAAAATCGATCGGATAACAATCAAGATGCCCTCCCTCCTAAGTTACAATAGCAACAACAAAAGGAAATGGCCTGTTACCCCCCGCCCCCACCTTCCAACTTTACATTTCTCACTCGGCAGCTAATTACAGTTACTAATTCTAGGGACTGTCCTCTACATCCGCTATTAAAACTCTCCTTTAAAATGCGAGTCTTTCACACCACTGCTACTTGGGACAGGAAATCCTGTCCTGCAGTCAGTCCCCTGTGGCTTACCTCGCCTCCATTTATGTAGTCCAGGACAAAGTAGAGTTTGTCGGCTGTCTGGAACGAGTAGTAGAGCCCCACCAAGAAAGGGTGTTTCACATTCTTCAGCAGGACATTACGCTCTGACATGATGTGCTTTTCCTTAAATGAAAAAATGCATAGAGAAGTGAGTAACACACTCAAGTGAATCTGTGCACAAGAATAGTCATTCATTTTAAGTCCAAAGCAAGTTTGACAGAATTAGTGTTTGCATTAAAACTTCACATATATTAAAACCCCTTTAACAGGAAGTTATAGAATGCCTAAAAAGGTGTTAACTATTACCTCTTTCTTCTTCAAAATTGCCTTTTTCTGCAAGACTTTTACTGCGTAGAACTGGTCATCAGATTTGTGTTTTGCAAGAAGGACCTATCCAAAAGATAGCCATACATTTAGAGAAACACTCACATTTCCAAAAATATGTGATTTTACAGTTTGTAATCGGTTATATCACACTTTAGAAAATGTGTCACAAACCTTTCCAAAACTTCCTTTTCCGATCACCTTTAGAAAGTTGAAATCACTTGGCTTGGCCCTGTAGGGGAGAAAGTTAAAAACTGTTAGAAAACATTGCATTCGGAGGTTATACAGTGAACAGCAAAAAGAATGTTTCATCCCAGCAATGAATGAATCCATTGATACTCACTGAGGGTCGGAAGAAGGGCCGAGGTTGATCTGTGCTGCTGTAGGGCTGGTCTGCAGGAGAAATCACATAAAAAGAAAGTTAACACCGCTCGTGTGAAGAGTCAAAAAAGAGAGAAACAGTCAGATCCTTGATAATCCTTTATACTCACTGGAGGAGACGAGCTGTTTCCATTCATTTCAGTTTCTTTTGGACTGACGTGTAACATGGCTGGAACTTCTGAGCTGTTTAAAGAAACAATTTACAAACCCATTAGAAACCAATCCAAGGCAACAGTCTGTTTAAGAACCTGTTATGAATCAAAGACTGTGATCTTAGTGAAAACAAAGCGTTGTTTCAACGGGGGAGATTAGCCGGAGATGTCTCGGTGCAGACAGACGCGCTATTGTGAGGAGCCAGGCGCAGAGACCGGGATCCGCCAGGACCAAACCGGGGCAAACATCACCAGCTCCCCTCCCCACACCACCTCAAAACGGCAGCTTCTGTACATAATACCCGGCGATACTCAGTGCAACAAGCAGTCCGTGACAGTAAGGCACAACATACTTACTGTTTACAGGCGTATGACTGGGAGGCCGCTAGTTTCTGGAGGAGATCGTTCAGTCCCATTCGCCTTTGTTTCATAAAAGCTGCAAAAAACAAACAATACTTAGAATAACAAGCACAGGATACTCTGATAAAGTTACAAGACCCAAACAAGTCGAACCGTCTGTCAGTGGCTCCTTTGCAAATTTAGAGAGTCATTCACTTAAAGTTAGATATCTCCAGGGTGAACGATAAGATCAGTTTAAAAAAAATAAAATGCTGCTTTGGAATCCTAAAATCTAAACATGCACGGTTGCAACTTTTTTTTAACATTATATATATAAAAAACAATTGGTGATTTGTAAACAAAAATTACCAGTAAGTATCGCGACCACCCCTCTCATTTTGGAGTAAGTGAGAGTGGATCCGGAGGAGCTGGATTTGACAGTCATGGCTAAAAGCTGATCACTTTATTAGGAACTGGAGGTTTGTGTCTGATTGTCCCTGCACGATCCTTGCCCAGTGAGAGAGAGATTGCTAACTCTGACTTGCGCTCTTTGATAGATATATATATACATGCAGGAGACTGAGCTGGGGGCGGAGGTATGTGAGCAATGTAGCGGTGCGGGGCGGGGCGGTCCTCACTGCTCCGAGTCAGCCTGTCAAACATCACTCATCCTCGGCTTCCTCCCGGAACGCGGGCGTCGCACAACTCAAACAACAACCAGCACCAGCAACTTAGCAATTTTCTCGACCTGTCACAGACTGCTGGGAACATTCTCCTGTTCTACATTCCCACCTGTTCGCTATCAGATCACTTCACAGCACCCCCATGGTGGTGCAAACTTTAGATAGTTTTGATGAGAACAACTCGGACAAGTTTCTGAAATTTGCATATTTACAAGATTTTTTTTTGCATATATGCGAATTGCATTACATTGCTCTCTGGTCACAAAAAAAAAATCAAACTTTGCTGCTTTTGCAACTCCAGATATCACAAAATGTCCAGGAGATTAGTTTGAGTCACTTCAATTTAATCAGAATTGAGCATATCTGCCTTCTAACAGAGAAACGTGTCATTGCACAAACAGTAATGATGGAAGAATTCTCAATTTCACAAGGGGAAAAGATTTCTCATTGCATACACAAGTTGCTAGTGATTTTCTTTTTCCTAAACCAACGAGTAAAATTACAATTTATGACTGATTCGGACCCCCCGCCTTGCTTACTGTGCATAAACGCTAGGGGGAGGAGGAATCTGACACCTGTGTTTACTCCGTTGGCTCGGGAGCATCACTTGCCCAAAATGTAACATTTACGCTTGACCTGCTCCGTGCAAAGTCAGGAGCCAATCCAAAACCCTAGACATGGCATTCCTCACCCGTCTGTGCCACAAGGGTTACTAATAGGCCAGTTGGTGTCAGTCCCTCCACACCACATATGATTTTTATAATATTGCTCCGTCTTTCACAGACTGGAATTATGATGTGGACTGAATGACCCGCACAACAATTGACGTCAAAATTAAATCACCCTTGAAACAAATTATAATGTAAACAGCATCCCAAATGAATCAGCGTAACAAGATTACAGCTAATCTGGGTGTTCACTTCATAGATTTGCATTCATTCCAATCGTGGTCCGCAAAATGCATATGCCTTCAAATCGCTGGGACGGTGGAAGTTATATTAAGCATACAGACCAAATGCAAGAAAAATGCCAATTCGGCCTGTGAAATACATGCAAATCACACATTCCAAGCAAAGAGCATGTATTTGCTTCCACGGTTTTTAGCTTTTTCCCTGCTGACTTTCGACGTGGCAATCTGGACCCTTCGTTACTCGTCACGCTTCCAGCCTTTTCCCCTCCCGCTGAACGACAAGCGGGTCTTTGATTCTCAGCCAATGCAACCGAAATCGGATCCAAGGAGTGTAAAATTGGCCAGGCCAGACCCTGGCACAGAGGAAACGGACCGGGTTTCACAAAGCGACCCCTTCCCCTCCATCAATCCTGGGCTAAGAATCGCCTCCTACAGTCACAGTTATATATTACAGCAGCAGTCAACTCACCCCAGCAAGGAAAGATATCTAACCTGTGAAAGAAATCTTTTGTGTTAAAGTTTTCATGGTCGTTTCCACTTGTTAAAACTTGGAGATAGGCCCCCACACCGTCCACTGGGAACTGACGGATAGCTCCTAGGCAGAAAGCGGTTAAATATATAGGCGAAGTGCCTTTAATTAAACTTCAATTTACATAGATAACTTATCGCCTTGCGTGGCTTATAAATTCCACAACGTAAGGGGCTGGTTGATTTAAAGCCGGATTCTCGAATTATGATATGTACTTGACCTCCACATGGCAATTAAGGTTGCTATATATTTTTGCAACATTTCATTGTTACCAGGCCGCGATTTCAGTCTGAATCTTATTGCTTTGAGGGGGAAATGAACTGACAGTAGCTGAGACCCAGATTGGTCCGCTGTGTATGCAGCACTTGAATTATCATCAGTCACCATAGACCCTCAGAGGGGCTCTTGTGGCGCCTGGGCTCTCTCCTCCTCCAGGACGTTGGGCACCGAGGCAATTGCGTGGAAGAGACTTGTTGAGACTGCTTCCAAGGGACCGGATACCTTTAGGGTGGAGGAGGCGCCCCCTGCTAATTCCTGGCATCCACCACAGATTTCCTTCAAGGAAGACAGTCGGCCAGAAGTGGAGCTAAGTTGAGAGAAACAGTTTGTGAATCGCAGTGTCTCGTCTCCCTCTGTCAGACAGCGTCCGGTGCAGCGTGCATATTTTAAAAACTAATGCAGAATTTTCTGTGATTAACTGCTCTAACACAAAGAATACGGGTTCAATATAATATATAGTAGACAACCAACTCCCCAGTAATGAAATGAAAATTAATTCTTGATTAATCTGCAGTAATGAGATCACAGACATTAATCTCCTTGTGTGAACATCATCATTTACAACTGTAAACAATTTTACAACACCAAGTTATAGTCCAGCAATTTTATTTTAAATTCACAAGCTTTCGGAGGCTTCCTCCTTCCTCCTTCACATCGTTCACCTGAGGAAGGAGGAAGCCTCTGAAAGCTTGTGAATTTAAAATAAAATTGCTGGACTATAACTTGGTGTTGTAAAATTGTTTACAATTGTCAACCCCAGTCCATCACCGGCATCTCCACATCATGATCATCATTTACAGCTACGGTTACCCCCAACATGAAAGAAAATATAACAAAAATTGATCTCAGGGAACAAAGAAAACAATAATAATTACCCATCATCTAGGTTTGTTCTCTGGATTTGTTACATCGTGTGAACCCATTGGGTAGGTTGTGACCTTGTAATCATTCCTGGGTTTCTGCTTTCTACACTTAACTTTTATAGAACACTTTAAATAGCTTTCTTTCCTCTGCAATATTTAATTCATAAATAGGCAAGTGTAGAAAGGAAGTGTAGCACGTATCGAAGAGGGGCAATGATGCCTTTAAGTTCTTATTGTTGCTCCCATCTCAGGACCTATGTAGAACAATCTGCACCTTTGAATATGAAAATCTATATTCCGCAAGGTTGTGCAAATATTTGAGCAATTTCAGTAACACCACAGAAACCGGACCTCACCCAGACCAATAGAATGTGATTGTATACAGGGTATTTTTGACACTATTACCAAATTAAATATGTGCATAGTTTACTCTTTGTGCTGGAACAGATTGAACAGTCAAGACTTGTTACCAGACAGCAATGTATCAGAGGGTTAGGATGATCTTATAAACCACAAGAAGTTCGAGTAATTCATTAACCCAGTGATGTGTTGCATCCTCGAAAGACACTCTAAGCTGTATTATGTGTTATAATTCTATAGGGGGAGTGAGAGAGAAAGAGAACAGGTTCAGAGAGACACCTTTAGTCCATTTTCAGCAGATTTTATTGTTGGCAACAGATGTCATTCAATGATGGATAGCAGCTTGCCACAATTAATTAAAGAATTTGAACTTAATGCTGTTGTACGTTGTGATTTGCATTGTATTGATATGTTACAGGCATATTGTAAACCTTGGCTCTATTATTATATTAAAAATTAGGCTACCTGGGAGTGGTTAAATGGTAATCTCATTCAGATGATATCATTAGCTAAAGAAGTGAAAGCTCCCCAGAAAGAGGGAATTTTAAGCCCTCACGATGGGCGGGAGAGGGCCGGGGGTGGGGGTTAAATCGGCTAATATGAGAAACCTGACCCCAACCCACTGCAAACGCGCCGACTTCTGTTTCAACCGCAGCAGGTTTGGGGGCGTCCGGGTAACCTGCACTGGAGAGGCGGGTTCGTGATTATAATATGTTACTGAGGTTTTGCTCCTCAGATTTTGGCAGCCAGGGACGCGCTGAAGCTAGGTGCAGCCGCCGCAAAGGCTCTGTGGGGAAAGGCAACCATTTAGAGCTTTCCTGTCATTGTATACCGAGGGGTTGCAATCAGGGAAAAAACCCCCTCAGGCAGAATGTAAAATTCTAATTGCTGTAATGTATCTGTAATATCCCTGTAATGAATCTGTAATCAATAATCTGTATTGAGTATAATGCATTGAGACACCCCAGAGTGTCATGAACTGTAATTATGTACAATGTGTTCATTGAACTGTACTTGATGTAACCTGCAAATTGTATAATCTGTATTGTGTACATTTGGAATGTGATATGACAACTGTATTGTATGTTTTGCTACAAATTTTATGAATAAAGTATATTTTTTGAAAAAAAAATTTGAATTTAGCGCTGGCTGGTTGGGTTTCCCAGGGCTCGGGAAACCCAGCAGCTAAAGGGAGGGGAGAGCAGCCGGATCCAGCAGGTAAGTGCTTTTTATAGCATTGCTTGTAGACCAGGAGGAGCAGGAGTGCTTCCCCCCGTCCCCCCAAGCAAATCTTCTGCCGTGATTTTTAGTTCTGGATCAAAATGAAATTATATGGAATAACATCCCTTCTCTTAGTGTGTCAATCTGATGCAGTACATAATCTAGGCTGACACTTCAGTGAAGTACTGAGGGAGTGCTGCACTGTCGGAGGTGCCGTCTTTTGGATGAGACATTAAACCGAGGCTCTGTCTGTCCTATCAAGTGGACATTAAAGATCCCATGGCATTATTTCAAAGAAGAGCAGGGGAGTTCTCCCTGGTGTCCTGGCCAACATTTATCCCTGAACCAACATCACTAAAACAGATTATCTGGTCATTTATTTCATTGCTGTTTGTGGGACCTTGCTGTGCACAAATTGGCTGTCGCGTTTCCTACATTACCACAGAGACTACACTTCAAAACGACTTAATTGGCTGTAAAGTGCTATGGGATGTCCTGAGGTCATGAAAGGTGTTATATGAATGGAAGCCTTTCTTTTTTCTGATCCAGCAAGAAAACAGAGGAAAGAATCAGGGAAGATTGTACAGGAAGGGATAAGCACATAGATATTGTTTATTGGCCGGAAATCTGTTTTCTGAGCTCATTGGAGCCAGACCTACCCTGGCCTGGGAGGGAAATGCCATTGTCCAGGCCAAAATAAACTGCTAGAAATTACACAATCTGGAGTGGGGGAGGAGGAAGCAGAGCTGGGGTGTGATTCCAGTGGGGGGCATAATTCGGGGCCAAACTCCAATCAGTTTGGTTTCTGAACTCATAACTTGCCCCACAAATTACCCTATAGGGGATGGATGTTTCTTATGTCTGCCCCTGTTACTTTGAAAACCAATTTTGAGTGCTTTGAGTGGCCATTTCTGGGCTACCCCAGGAGTTCTAGCTTTCCCCAGATATGTCCCTTGGAACCTACGCCTGCTGACACCAGGGGCCCGATTTTAGCACCCGCTCTCGGGTGCGTTCTCGGCGGGGGGGGGGCCTCGAAAATTGCGAAATCCAGGAGCGGGACCGGATCGTGCCTCGATCCCGCCCACTTCCGGGTTCCCCGCTGATGCGCGGGCGTGCGTGCGCAGCCCCCGCTGGTGGGAATCCCGCAGGCAATTAAAGCCAGCAGGATGCCACTTGACGCTATTTACTTTGCTATTTCAGGTCATTAACTGACCTGATTAAGGGACTGTGTGTGATTTTTGAGCAACATGGGACTGTTTCCCGTACTGGGGGAAACACTCCCAGCTGGAATGGACGTGTTGCAGCTGTCAGCCTGTGGCAGCTGCAAAGGTCCATTTGACAGGTTGGGGGGTGGGGGGAGACCCTCACTCATTGCAGGAGGCCGCTCTGTCACTTGGGACAAAGTTTGGCCTCCACCACCCTCCTCCTGACGGTCAAAGTCACCAACCTGCACACTTACCCCGGGGTCCGGAGACATGTACCTACCTTGCGGACCCCCTCAGATGTACATCTTGCGGATGGGGGCCGCCGTAGCTGCAGTCATGACCTCCTCGGAGGGCGAACAGCATCACCAGCCTCGCCGGCCACGCCGTCCACCTCTGACACGTGGAGCTCCACAACAGCGTGCTGTGACACATCCACCTGTACAGCAGGAGGGAGGGCAACCGCAGAGAGAGATGCGTCGCAGAAGGCACTACCCTCGCCACAGGGTCCACAGACCGAGGCGCAGCCTCCTGGACCTCTCTGAGCAGCAGTGCACACAGAGGCTCAGAGTCACTCGACATGTAGTCGTGGACATCTGCAGCCTCTTTCATGCCGAGCTGCTCCTGGCTGGACCGTGCACCATCTTCTTACCTGTCGGTGTCAAAGTCACCACTGCCCTCCCGAACTTCTCCTCCGCATCCTTCCAGGGTGCCGCCGGGGACATTGCCGATGTCTCTCAGTCGTCTGCGCAGAAGAGCCCTGCAAATACACCTACACCCACTCTGTAGTGACACAATGGGTGGCATCAGTGGTGGGTCCTCATAGTGATACCCAGGAGTGGGCTTTATTGCACAAACCGGACAGGATTCGCGAAGACATGGCAGTAGTGGTGCCATTATAATGTGTGATGTGAGTTGTTCTGAAATTCAATAGAAGTAACAACCATGACAAACCCTCAGACACCCTTGTGCATCCCCTTCATGCTCACGACACGTTTGCCTTACGCTGCCTACTGGACATATGTGATGCATGCCCTGTGGCTGCAGCACAGGTGGTGGCAGGTTGAGTGAGGCTGACCGTGAGGGAGATGCACGAGAGGGTGAGTATGGGATAGAGCCATGAGATTGTATGAGGATTGGGTTGAGTGGTAGTGGCGGGATGAGTACTGGCGAGGTGAGTAAGTGCAGGTAAGATGAGGATGGGGTTTGAGTGGGTATGAGGAGTGATGTGACAGAGTAGTGTTGGCAGTGCCGAAGGAGATGTGGGGTGGGGGCAGTGATGTAGCAGACGGAGTGTAGGGGAAAGACTACATGTACTCACTGTGGCTGACCTACTGAGGTCATTGGACCGCCTCCTGCACTGTGTGCAGGTGGGCGATATGTTGGTGGCGCGGGTGACCCCCTCTGCCACCTCGAGCCAGGCCTTCCTGGTGGCGGAGGCGGGCCGCTTCCTCCCGCCCGCCGGGTGGAAGATCTCTGTCCTCCCCCTCCTCCTCACCCCATGTATTGATACCTGTGGTGAGGGATCATTAAACTGGGAGCAGCCATCCCCCTGGGCTGCTCCATGCAGTCATCTTTGCTATTTCTTGCAGCATCTGTCAGTGGAGGACTGCCCCTTTAAATAAAGCGCCTCTAGCTGACAGATCTCACTGCGCATGCGCAGCCCGCCCGATGCGCAGATCAGCAGCGGGGAACCCGGAGGAGCAGGTAAGTGGATCCAATTAATGCGTTGCCTGCTGCGATCGCGCGGGAAACCCTCTAATTTCACCAGGCGCGTTACCAACGCGCCCGCTTGCCCATCCGCCGGGAACCCGCACCCCTGGTAAAATCGGGCCCCAGGTGTGGGTTCTGTTGTGGGCCTACTGAAGGCCCCAAGAACTAGAAAAGATGGTAATCGATCCTCTGATAAACCCTGATGGACACCTTAAAAATTTAGTGGCTTTTTTTCTTCAGCCCGATCTGGACCTCAGATGCCCAGATCTTATATAAATCTACCACATAATTTGGAAGAAGAGGGCACCGCTAAAACTTCCACCTCCTCAGCCAGGGCATGCACTTCTGTTGGACCATTACGGAGCCAGCACCTGCACCAAATATTCTAATGACCCCATTCCTGGGATTTGGAAGGGGGTCAGCAGCAGGTCAAAGCAGCGTGCCGAAATCCCGCCCACCTCTCTTCCACCCCTTCAAAAGTGTCAATGGAATTTCCACCCTATAGTGTTTAAACCATAGGTATGACTGAAATCCTCGTACTTAGCACTTTATCTAAAAATGATCCATTTTTTCAGCAATCTTATATAAGTCTAGTACATAATTAAAATAATTTCATTTGGCCCATGTCCAAAGCGTCCATATGATATGGGAAAGTGTCAATGTGTCCATGAGACATGGGAAAGTGTCCCACAAGTCCGTAGTTTGTGGGAAAGTGTCCGACGTATCCATAAAGTGTGAGAAAGTGTCCCACAAGTCCGTAGTTTGTGGGAAAGTGTCCGACATATCTGTAAAGTGTGAGAAAGTGTCCAACAGGTCCGTAGTTTGTGGGAAAGTGTCTGACGTATCTGTAAAGTGTGAGAAAGTGTCCCACAAGTCCGTAGTTTGTGGGAAAGTGTCCGACATATCTGTAAAGTGTGAGAAAGTGTCCAACAGGTCCGTAGTTTGTGGGAAAGTGTCTGACGTATCTGTAAAGTGTGAGAAAGTGTCCAACAAGTCCGTAGGTTGTGGGAAAGTGTCCGACGTGTATGCAGAGCACAAAGCATGCTGGTTGGTTCAAATTTCACATTCTCTAAAAACCAATCAATCACAATCACCACCTGTAAATAAAAAGCTGTCATCTCCTAATTTGCTAAAAAAAAATTAACCAATGATCCATCACTAAAGCAACCAATCAGATGTCTGAGAAAAAAATTAAAAGTCCCATCCACCCCATTAACAACTCCTAAAGTTTGGAACATAATCAGAAAATAATATATTCAAGCATTCAAAAAAATTACAAATCTAGCCCATAAGCTACCTGCCTCACTTTCCCAATACATCCTGCACGTTACCCTTAGCTGTGCCTCCCCTAACTCCATGGCTCAAGCTTATCATCTGAACCAATCATGGGCTTTAGGTCCCAATATTCCTTGTATCTGTTGCCTTGGTCCCACATATGAACAAACTTTCAGATCCCTATTTGATCCAGGTACCCACCTCCAACCAGGTATACGATGACCGCCAACTTGCTTCAATTGCTGGGCTTTCAAAAAGGTAAGAAATAGTAAAATAACCGCACACAGAGACTATGAGATATACAGAAGGGAGAGGATCCACAGCGAATGACAGAATTAGACAAAGAGTGAGAAAAAGAATGCATAATAAATAAAAGATAGACACCAGTGTGTGACAGCCAACAGAGAGAACAAAAGAGTGGAAAACAGAGGAACACGGGAACAATTAAAACACTTTCATGTTTAAAAACTGCAGTGAACAGAAACATTTGAACCTTTCACCTTCGCTGCAGCTAGAAATTTAAATTATCTGATTTTCCTGTTGTAATGGAGATGCACTTTCTCCTGGACTTTTAAAAATTAATTCTTGGGATGTGGGTGTTGTTTGCAAGGCCGCATTTATTGCCCACCGCAATTACCCTGAGAACATCGTGGTGGGCCTTCTTCTTGAACTGCTGAGTAGCAGTTTGCTAGGCCACTTCAGAGGGCAGTTACAAATCAGACGCGTTGGAGTGAAACTGGAGTCACAGGTAGGCCAGACCATGGAAGGGCCGTAGGTTCCTTCCCTAAAGTGAACCAGTTGGGTTTTTACGACAATCCTATTTTTATGACACACTTTATGATCACTTTTACTGATACCAGATTTTTGTTGTAAACTGAATTCAAATTTTCAAAGTGCCATGGTGGGATTTGAACTCATGGGGGTAAATTTTAACCCCCAAAAGCGGGTGGGTTGGGGCAGGTGGGAGGTTAAAATAACAGGTTTTCAGAGCAGGACTGCATCCCAGCTCCAACTCGTCCACTTCCTGGTTTAACCCAGGCAGGTTTATCTGCACGTGGACAATGGATACCAGGAAGTCCCACCCCCACTTAAAGCCGGCTGGCCGATACTTAAAAGGGCAATGTACCTCATCGAGATACTTGAGGTACTTTATATTTTGTATATTGGAATGTTAAAATAAATTTAGCCTTACCCGTTCAGGTTTCCCATCGCTTCCGTTTCACGTCAGGTGAAAGCAGGCGAGAAGGGCCAGATCCATGAGGTGAGTGCCTTTATTGCACTGCTTATGGGCCCAGAGGAGCCGGAGTGCTTTATCCAGGCCCAACAAGCTCACCTGGCCGACAGGAACCCCGTGATCGGCCGCAACCCCCCCTCCATGGTGGAACCCCCCACCATGGTGGACCCCAACCTACCTCCGACTCTTCAATTGACCTCCAGTGGCCCCGATCTTCTAACCCCCCCCCCCCGCCGATCTCATCCACGGCTCATGATCCCTCCCTCCCCTCCTCCCTCCTCCCTCCGATCTCCAGCTGCGGCCTGCTGCCATAGGCCTTCCTGCCCGACAGCCAGCCAGCCTGTCAATCAGGTTGGCTGCCGGGTACGAAATCCAGAAGTAAAATTTATTGGCCTAATTAAGGTCGCCCACTTACCTTCCGGGTTTTGCACCCGAAAATCATCCCCACACCCCCCCACTCCCTTCCTGGCTGGAAGTGAAAATTCTGCCCATGTTCTCTGGATTATCCGTCCAGGCAGTAGGCAGATGTTCAGCAGAAATTGTATCTACTTTGTGCACGGACATATTTTCCGCGGGCAGATGGAAGTGCTCAACTCAAACTGGTGGGCGTTTCATTTAAATATTAATTTGGGGCATGTCTGTCCTGAATGCTATTTCCTGCTGTTGTGGTTTCCAGGAAATTCAGGGTAAATCATATGAAATATACATCCTAGGTTGCTGGACCGAAAAATGTATACTGAAGATCATAGAAGTAATACAGTTAACATAAAGGTAAGTTCATTTTAGCCATTTCTGAACCTTTTTATTTATTTCTCTCCTGCTGGCACTTAGGCCCTCATGAACCTTTGTGCTAGTTGTTGCAACTTAGTTCTTTTTGCCCGCAGCACCATTACCAATGTGATTCCCAGTGTTTGGAAGAAGAGCAGTACGGAGGGCTGCCAGACATGTCAGGCTGCACAAGAGATACCCTATGCCTGCTGGTACCCACACACCTGCATCTGCAGACAGAGGTGAGTATACCTCGCTTTAGCAGACAGTTAGTGCAGGTGGAGGTCCCTCTTCTCAAAAGAAGTTGGCACAGCAAATATGATGGCGCCACTAAGATATGTGATGCCTAGCTAACCATAATATTGGATACTTCCTGGCAAGCCCCTGAATCACAGCTCGTCATGCTTCAGTGGCACTGTATGAAAGAAGGTTGCCAGGGTGATCACGGCTCAGTGTAGCCTGATTAGCCACACCCACCAAAATGGCAGTAGCCATTTCTGCAGGCAGAGCACATCTACTTGATAATGACCATGGAGGAACTGTCTTCCCAGGGTAAGGGTCAGAAGTGGGGCAGATGCAGAGCTGAGTCATCTGCTGCAAGGACCCCTGCAGCTACAATGCAGCATAAGGGTTGGCACGTCAAATGAAAGTACCTATCTGCTGCAGTCTCAAGCTTGCCTCCACCTCCTTCCAGGCATGCTGGAATGCTAACCTTTGCAGATGGTGCCATGTAGTGGCACAGAGAACCATCTTCCTCACAAGCATCTTATGCAGCACCACCTTCATTTCAGCAGTAAACAAACAGGACGTCAGGTGCTGGACTGCACCATGACATGTTGCCTGTGCTTTGGGTCGCCTTTCCCTTTATCTTTGACTGTCTTTTCTTGGTCCCCTGCTTCTTCAGCCTCAGCAATGGTTGATAACGGGATCATGTGCCTTTCGAGGCTCTCCTAAGTCATTAAACGTTTTCGCCATCCTGTTGTGAACCCCCCCTCCCCCCACTGCCACCTCCACCGCCCTTAACTGGCTCCATCCCTTGAAATTTCATTTACATACAACTTTCCTCTCCCAAGACTATGCCTCGGACTGTGGTGCAGTTTCAGGGGAAGTGGCAGCCTCTAGGACCTTGCCCAAATTCTTTACATTGCCACAGCTTCCAATTCATTCCAGCTGTAGCATTGTGTGCTTCCTATACCTGTCAGGATCTGCACCTGATCAGAGAACTAAGTGGTGCAATGAGTTAGACACTAGTCTTTCATCTGTGGGACTTGGGTTCAAATCCAGGCTAGATTGGTAGGATGAACAATTCCTCTATCTGCTGTATGTAGGGGGCCTATGTTAAAGGAGATTACCACAGTCCCTAGTGTGCCTGGGCCTACATCACAGACTATCTGTAATTTGGCTCTCACCCAGAGAGGTCACATTGGTGCAGTGCAGGATATTCTTCTGAGGATGGAGTTGGGGCAGAGTAGAAGAAGCTTTCCTCTGGATCTGGCTGTGCTATAGCAGAACTGTGGGGTAGATTTTAACTTTCATTGCCAAGCGGAAAGCTGAAAAGGAAAATCAGGCGGAGTCAATAACGAGCGGCCAATCTGCTAGCAAAGTGAAAGTGAAAATCTACCCCAGGGTGTCTGAAATGGAAAGAGTTCAATTCCCCAGCACTAACATCCATTATCTTGATGAATACGAAAGAAATACCCCTAAACCAACGCTACAACTGGATTGAATTGGAAGCTGTGGCAATATAAAGAATTTGGGCAAGGTCCTAGAGGCTGCCACTTCCCCTGAAACTGCACCTCAGTCCAAGGCATAGTCTTTAGGAGAAGGTTGGAATAAACAAAGAGAAAGAGAATTAATCATTTCTTTTTGGTGGTTTTTTTTACACTGCAGTCGGGTTCAAAACAAGAGCCTGCCATTAAAACCACATCCACTAAATTATCATTAAAAAAGAAAAGTACCTCTTGTTAGCATGACAATGCAAAATCCAACTGCCCAAACGAATGCAAATCTTCAACACAAAATATTCCTCTTTGCTATTTCCAATCTGATATTTCTGATCGTCAAATACACGCTGAAGCTCCAGATGAAACTATGCAATTACAGGCTAGGTAACTGTGCTACCATAGCAACCAAAGAACTTGTAAACAAGTCTGCTCCAAAATCATATAAATATCATTATATAATGCAATGAGTGAATCATAAATTGTATCCAATTTCATACAGTCTGTAGAGTATATCAAACACGCTGCATTGAATCAACAGTTTATTTATATCAATTGTGCTTGCATGTGGGTTTTTCTTTCCTGAACTGCATCCCTAAATGATTGAATGTATAGTGAACGATTCAAACTGTTCTGAAACTCATTAATGGTGACCTGGTCAAACTTGAAGGAAATTTATAGTTCAGGCAGTGCAAACAGGTCATTTCAAAGTCACTATTGATGAATCAAAGAATGGAAGAAGAACATAGGAACATGAGTAGGCCATTCAGCCCCTCGTGCCTGCTCCGCCATTTGATGAGATCATGGCTGATCTGTGATCTAACTCCATATACTTGCCTTTGGCCCATATCCCTTAATACCTTTGGTTGCCAAAAAGCTATCTATCTCAGATTTAAATTTAGCAATTGAGCTAGCATAAGAAAAACTTATATAGTGCCATTCATGGCTTCAGGATGTCTCAAAGCACTTCACAGTCAATGAAGTACTTTTGAAGCATAGTCACTGTTTTCACCTGCTTTCTGATCATATGCTTGTAGATCAAACATATGCTACCAGAATCATGTGTAGTCAGCGAGTATAATCACATTACTATATATTCAAAATCTTGCATTTGGCACACACTATAAGTTTAAATCCTATGTCACACTTTTACAATTAAAAAACTCATATGTCATCAAGTCACAATGGAGACATTATCTAAATACGTCAGCATTTTATAATGGGAAATCTCTAAACATATCACCATCATGGTTTGTAGATGAACTAATTAAATCATTTGAAGTGCTTTTTGGAAATTTTTTCATTTGCCAGCTTTTCTCAGTAACTGAAATTTCTAATGACCAAAATGCAGGTAAAATAAAAATGAATAAAAATGTACATATTTATGAACAATATAATTAACTTTATCAATTGAAATTTTTTGTGTCTTTTAATACCTTCATTAAAGACTGTACTTGCTGTATAATTTTACAATATAAAGCATGCAGAAGATGAAGAAGAAGCCAATGGTGCAGCAGTATCAGAGAAGGCAGTTAAGGAAGAGAAAATGGAGCAGTCATAGGTTCAACCAGGAAGGGTGGTACAGCAGGCATTCATTGAAAACTATTTCCAATAATTCCCAGATCCAGAGCCTATACAAGTATTGCAGATGTCTGAAACAACACACAGTGTTTCCAGAAACAACATACTGTATGTTTCTATCTACTGCACCTTAACTGCCATCTTACACCATCTGAACATCAAATATTACCCGAACATGGCCTTTCCCAATGAAAACTGTCTGCACTGAGAAACAAAGTGCTCTAAATTTACTAGGCAATATTTACAATTATTTGCAGTCCCTATCACCGTGCACCTCTTTGGTGACCCCTTAGATTATGTTTCTTCTGGTGCTTAATCTACTAGTACATCTACGTACTCCCTCAGTGGGAGGAGAAAGGGTGGTGGCAGGCTGTTGATATTCATTGTAAGCCTCAAGGGATGGAGGTAGTATTGAACCTCTGGAGGTAAAGTTATACCTCATGATGTGGCCTAGTTATAGCTGGAGCCATGTCCACCTCTGGAACATAGCCCATCTTCATTCCTACTTCAACTCTCTAGTGTAAATGCATCCTCAGTTATCACTCCTCCGTGTTCCAATTCTTCGTAAATGATGTAATCTTGATTTTCTTTTTAAATTCCAGGTAGCACTGCCACCAGCAACAAAGCCAGAGCCACTGAACTAATGAGAAACAAGTTAATCTTTGCTAATTGTTACAATTGGGGTTTTGCAGCAATGAATGTTTCTCTCAGATAATCTCAATTTTACTGCTCAAAGCAGATAATGATATGAATCACTCAATCAGCATGTCCATACCCATAGTAATTCCTGCATTTTACAGAGAAAATGTCCTATGTACAGATAGGATGAAGAGATAGAGGTGGTGCAGCTCACTTGAGTACAAAGAGAGACGAAAATACTGTGCTGGTTTTAGGACAGCGCCTGCATACCACTCTTTCCCACAGAAACAACAACTTGCATTTATATAGCGCCTTTAACGTAGTAAAACGTCCCGAGGCGTTTCACTGGAACGTAATCAGACATAATTTGACACCAAGCCACCTAGAGACATTAGGACAGGTGACCAAATACTTGGTCAAAGAAGTAGGTTTTAAGGAGCACTTTTTAAGGAGGGGAGAGAGGAAGAGGTGCGGAGACGTTTAGGGACAGAATTTCAGAGCGTAGGGCCTAGACAGCTGAAGGCACGGCCGCCAATGGAGGGGCGAAGGAAGTCGGGGATGTATAAGGGGCCAGAATTTTCATGTACGCTTGGATCCATACTCCATCTTTCAGGAGCCAGCTCCCACCATTCTGTTGTTAAATCTATTTTCTGTAGCCCGCAGGCAGACATGTAGACCCAAGTATCTTCCACAGATACCTTGCCCAAGTTCTTCAACAGTCACTTCGCCATGCAGGAAACCCACCGGAATGGGTGTAACGCTGGTTTGACAGCACGCCCAATATTACTCTCCACTGACTTCAGTTTCCTGACGGCGAGTTAGGTTAAATTTGCCCTCATTGTGTTAAAAAGAAGCTAATCTTTCCTTTACATTTAGAAACATGTTTCTTGGAATTAAAATATAAGGGTAGAAATCGCAAGGTAGCGCTGCCATTCCCTCGGATAACACGGGATAGATCTACAATGTCATAGCCCTGGTTCTGTGCCCCTCACTCACATCCAGCAAGGCTCTGCACAACCCCCCACCACCCCCATGCACGTGTGCAATGCTCTCATTAAAGCTAATGGAAATTGTTCAACCAGCTCCATTGAAGTATCTCTGTGACCTTTTAGCCTCCTCCCCACAAACCCATAACTGCCTCAGACAATAATCTGGGTTCATTTTCAAGAAAATGTGTGACTTCCATCACCTTTTATCAGTTTGAATTTCTGAGCTGCCATTTCAACTTTCCTACTTTGTTTACTTCAGTTCTATCTTGTCTGTTTTACTATTCCCTTCTTTCTTACTATGATGGATCCAATAATAACTAAGGCTTTGGCTGGAGGTAATAAACCAGGCTTTAAATTAAAACTGTTCTCCGGAGTGCGTGGAAATTAATTGTTTAAAAATACTTATTGATTTGAGGTTTGAAAGGAAGTCTGTATACTTCAGTCAAATTGTACCTGGATTACAGTTGTTTGTGAAGTGTCTCTCTGAGGGATGTTTCTGGAGTTCTCCTTGACACTGCTTCTTTGCCTGTAGTAATATTAATAGCATTAGTTGTTATTTTCTGCCATTCACTGAACAATTTCACATTGTAAATTATCAAGCAACCAGTTAGAAGCGCCTCATATCTTTTTCATTTTACTCCCACTATATTCAGAGCACATACCCACACAATCAATGTGTTGTTTCCCACATAATAGTTACTGCAGTTCAACGAGGCTGAGGCCTAAAAAAGGTGTATGGGGCCTTTATGGAAGGAGAGGAGACCACTACGAGGCCCTCTCGCTCCATGCATCTTTTTCCTGGCAGTCCCTGGGTTCAGCAGAGACAGTGGCAGTAAGGTAGGGAAATGAAGTGGCTTGCCAGGCCCTATTTCTGCACTAACATTTACATGTGGCCGTCCAGCCAGGGGCGGGGGATGAAAATCGAGGTCAGGGCAGCAGGCCTTGTTGTCTGACTTTCTCATCGCTGTCTTACCCAATTTTAGGCAGGATAGCAGAGGAAAATCCAACCAAGAGTGCTGGTAGACAATGGCCATCACAACCAACCCCAGCCCTGCCTTCACACGACATCCACATGCACATATATTGCAGCATGAGTCACTAGATAACGATCAGTAGCAGGAACCCTGGCTGAGTTTTTCCCACTCCTAGTCCGAGGATACAGAGACCAATTGTAAAGGAGGGGACCTTTGGCTGAGATCAGCAATGCAAGCAAAGAACCAAGAGCTGAGCCTGGGACCTACCTGATTCCAGTACCGAGCTCAGCATTTACTCACTAAGCCAAGCATTAAGTACAACGCAAAGAATTAAAGGGGTGGTTTACACAGAGGGTGGTTAGAATGTGGAATTCTCTGCCACAAAAGTAGACCCCATAAGATCTTTTACAAATGAAAATGAGAAATATTAAAGATTATGTGGAGCGACCAGGATGCTAGAATTAGACTAGGTGGTTCGTCCCCTTTAAAGCTGAGTGATGTTGGATTCAATTTGGACATTGTCACCCATGATTAATGGCCACATGGGTGAGATACTGGAAAGTGACCAGCACCTGTGTAACCATACCTCAGCAAAGAGTAAACACTTTCATGAGAGAAACAGATAGGAGAAAATCGGTTACATAAAAAAACCCTCACAGGTTTGATCCTCAAAGTGTTCTTTTCTCTAGCATGAGATTTACTTGGAGAGGAGGTGGAGAAATTATTGACAGTAAACCTCACATCTGTTAGCTTTAATTGAATGCAAGAAAACAGATAACACCTGGGAGGCTACACATAAAGAAGATTCTTGCTTTGATTTTGTTTTCTGTACATTGGAATGATTTTGAAACACGTCGGGGCTTCTTTGTACCTTGCAGGATCATGTGCGCAGGAGTGAATATATTGTTACTGGTCTGTTGACTCAATTTTAAACATTAATTAAAACCTCTTTTATTTGTGGGGAGAAACATATTTTGCGGAGAAGTTGCTTTCAGTTCAATCTCAACTCAAAGAGATTTAACCTTAGACACCCAGCAGGTTCAGGGAATTTCCAGTCTCCCCTTAGTTTTGTAATTTTTAAGAAATTGGAACAAACACTAATATTATGGCAATAAAGTATACACTATTATATTGTATTGTTTTTGCCATGTCTTTTTTGGTTACTGTCAATCCTGAACCAAAAGCTCCAATTTTAACCCACTGCGCCAGATTCCTTACCTCCGCGTTCACCCTGCACTCTTGCCAGCCGCGATTTTATCTCCTGGGTTACGGGAGGTGCGTGAGGCCCTGGCTGCAGGCAGTTGAGGGCCTCGTAAATATTCAAAAGTTGGTGTCTAATAACGACGCGATTTTAACCCCAGGATTAGTGAGTCATGTACAGTGCCGACCGCACGGGTAAAGCTGCCGCAAATTGGATCCAGGGCCAGAAGGAGCCCAAGTAAGTGATGTTTTCAATTTTTAAAATGTTTCCTTGTAGGTCAGAAGGAGCAGGAGTGCTCCTCTGGGTCCCACAAGGAATCCTTGGGCTACTCCCGCAATCACAATTGCCTCAGACAAAGCTCCCTCCCTCCATCTCATCACTCACCTTGCCAGGGGGCTGTTTCCTTGAATCCCGACTGGGGTTAAAATGTGAGTCATGAGGGCAGGGGAAGAAAATTGAGATCAGGGCAGCAGGCCTTGTTATTTTATTTTCCCATCCAATTTTGAGCAGAGTAGCAGAGGAAAATCCCTGGCGATGGCCTCCTGCCTCGCAATTTCCCGCTGCCCCCTCACCGGCTCCAGGCGGGAATCCGACTTGAAAAATTAAAATGAGGACGAGTAGTTAAAATGATCCTGGCATCACCATGCCACGGCCATCCGAGTTTCTCGCTTATGCTCCCCCCGCCTCCCCCAACAACTCTGTATTCACGCCCTGAGTTAAAATTGACATGCCAATTGCTCATTTGGAAATTTTAGTGGAGCTCAATGATATCGCAGTCCGAGGAAGTGGGGGGGTGGGGGCACAATAAAAAAAAAAGCTTATTCATTCTGAGGCTAATCACAATGAGTGTTTTAAATATTTAAATAATAATAAAATATTTGGGAATCTAGTTCGGTCTTGCCAGAGACATTTTATAAACAGAACTAGAAAAGCATTTGTAAATGTAAATGTTTAAAATGCTGAAACTACCTTAATACCATGCAAATTGTTACTGGAGTAAAGTAAACAAAAGCTCCAAATAAATCCCTGCCATACACAACATTTGGAATATTATATTGTAACTCATTTTCACTACTATATGGGTTCCTTTCCGAATTGGACCAAACTTACCTCGGACCCCACACCTCTCTTTCACTGTGGCGTATGTCAATTTCAAGTAGCTATTTAGTCAAGAAAAACAAATTAATGTACATCATGAGGGATAACTATACCCTAGGGGTTCGAAGAATGAAAGCACTTTTAATATGGAGGTTAGGGCAGCAAATGTGATTTTTCAAAATTCTTTTTAATAGTATTTACTGTGTTAGTATATTCATTTACAATTATGCAGCCCCCTGTTTCACATAGTTACAGAGTATCACATGGAATCTACAGCACAGAAACAGGCCATTTGGCCCAACTAATCTGTGCCGATGTTCATATGCCATACAAGCCTCCTCACACTCCAATTACCTCTTCCCACCCTATGATGAGTCAGGAGCTGTTTGTCAATGATTGGATATTGACGAGCTGTGTTTTCTTCTTTTCAAACTGGCCAAAGGAAATTTGCATGGACAGAGATTGAGTCTGCTCGTTCCAACTCCATTGAGTGCAAAAGTAATTTGTTTTAATTGGGATAAATTGACAGCGATAAAAAGGAGTATTTAAATAAACAAATAAAAAACCCTTCCTACCTCTCTGGGCTTTTGACCATATTATATATTTTTTCACTGACATAATGTTCCATGTCCTTTCTGCCAGTTAGCTCAATGCCATAATGTGGGAAAGAATACAAGCTCACCCCATAACTTGGAATCCTTAGAAAATTAGAGACTACTTCAAAAGCACATCATCCTTAGGACAGTTCCAGACAGATTTACTACAGGAATTTATTAAAAATTCTGATATCCCAATACCCTTATTATATGAAAAATATGCAAATTATTACAAAATTTTGGATATTCTTCAAAAATATCAAGTGACATGGAAGGCATCTTACATTTACTTTGCCAACACTCAGGAGAGTCAATAAAAGAGAAACTGGAGTCTAACAGAAACTGGAGTTATTGGTGATTGGAGTGTTGGGTTACAGGTGATCATTTATCAATTTCGGTCTTGACACTAAGAGAAATACCATTTGAACTGAAGTTCAAGTGAGAATACTTTCAGGGATCATTTTGTCCTGCAAGAACCACCAAGTAAAATGGGCTGTTTAAACAGAACCTCCTTCAGGTGCTCTCCACACGGAAAGGCCAGGCTTCACTTAAGGTGGTGCCAGAGTTTTACTGAACTAGCTGACGTATTTCTTCTGTGTACAATCCCATAGAAACCTTTTGTCCAAAATAAATCATTCCCTGACTAGTAACAAACAGACTGAATGTTCTCCAATAAACCAGGGACAACTGATTAAATTGTACACACTGTTTCCTCATCAGGTACATTAAGACACAGCCTCCTGTACCTGAAACTTGGCCAGGAAGGTTCAGTCCAGAACATATCACTTTTCAGCACTTTAATTTACAACTACACTTTATTTTGCCTAATGATGAAAAGATCTTGTTCAGGGGCTTAGGTAGCACAGTGGATTAGAGCACGGTAATATCTATGTGTCTGTGTACATCTTTTATTAAGACATATAGTAACAGAGAAATAATACAGAAGCTGCAATTTGTAAATATATTATTCACTCTATACTGCCCTGCTTTCATTGTGTTCTGTTCTCTCTAGTTATGTAGTTAAGCAAAACCTGGAAATTATGTATGCACATCTAGAAAGAATGCAACGATCTGTTACCAATATGTTATAAACACAGTCCTTCCACTTCTGGAAACTGGGTCCAGTCCAGAATGAGGGTATGAAAGTCAATTCTGATTGTTGGTAATCACGGAACCAGAAATCGTAGAGTAAAGGTCAGTGGCGTGAGAATTTATCTTGTCACAAACTAATCTCCAGTGACCAACATGGCAAAGTTTCAGCTCAGACTTTATACCTAGATGCTTCAGGAAATGTAGTCATTTGCAAACCTCCCCAAGTGTGTCATCTTCTAGAATTGCATAAACTATCAGGGAAAATTGGATCTGCATGTCATTGAGATACAATGTACATGCGGGGCCATGAGAGGTTTGTAAACTAGGCTGGAAAACGAAACATAGCTATGTTTGATTAATTTGACTTCTAAACTAATATTTTAAATAAATGTTTAGCTTGGCAAAATCTTATATAGGATTGTGGAAGTCACAGTATGTTACAGGGGAAGGAGAACCAGAGGTGATGTGTTTTCTGTTTTCTTTTGTCTAGAAATTGGAAATGTATAAAATCAGTCATGAATTAGTCTTACAAAGTATCATTATTACACTGTCCACTCTCTATGCATAGCTCACTATCAGGAACAGCTAGCACGAGATTGTAACCTTCCCTTGTGTGGTGGTCTGTGACTCTGTAGATCAGTTGTAAACAATTTTGCAACACCAAGTTATAGTCCAACAATTTTATTTTAAAATCCACAAGCTTTCGAAGGCTTCCTCCTTCCTCAGGTGAATGTGGAAATGAAATCCTCGAACCTCTCGCATAAATGCGATAGGTTCGAGGATTTCATTTCCACATTCACCTGAGGAAGGAGGAAGCCTCCGAAAGCTTGTGGATTTTAAAATAAAATTGTTGGACTATAACTTGGTGTTGCAAAATTGTTTACAATTGTCAACCCCAGTCCATCACCGGCATCTCCACATCTGTAGATCAGGGTACTCTTAAAGCAGCCTATGGGCCATATATGGCCTGGGCCCACCTCCACTTCATCAGTGTCTCTTTGCAAATTTGCTGCCTCATATGCCAGCAGGCTTTCATTCACAATCTGCTTGACTGTCAGATGATGACTAAGTTGAAATTCAATATTGTTTCCTCACCTTTGCTTGCTCACTAGCAAAGATACAATAATGCTATTAGGAGGCAGGATTATTCCAGCTTTCATACACCATGTGAAATTATTTAAATTAAAGTATTTAACCCTGAACTTGGCCTCATCTGATGTCCACAGGTGCATACTTTCCAGCCACAGTCACACCAGAAACATTCACCCATTATTTTTCTCTCTACTGTCTCGGCTGCATTTGAACTCTTTCATTTCTTTATCAGCAGCCTCCATTCTCACAGCAATTTTTGCTGCTCTTTTCAAGGTCAGATTAGCTTCAGTCAGAAGTTTTTGTCATTTAAACTGAGGCCACAGAGCAATGCATCTCTAGAAATTTCCCAAATTTATAGTTTTCTGATCTCCCTAACAATTTGAAAAAAAACACAATTTGCCTGTTTTTCAATCCTTCTGATTTTTGATGTAATTTTAAATATTCAGCAATGATGAATATTTGTAGACTGAAGTGATCTCTTTTTAGATCATCAAAATTGCCATTACAGGTTTTATCTGGTGTTACTCGATTTCTTATCAGACTGTAGTTCTAACTTTCAAGGTCCATCAGAAAGATAGCACTATCTTCAGTCTTAATTGCTTCTAAGTATTGTAATTTTCCAGACATAACTGCTGCCAATGTAACTTCTTTCCTTTTGTTGCCCAAAAATTTTCCACATCTCCCATTGTTATGTCTTTATACCTCTAGTCTGAAAAACAATATAGTACTTCATGTCAAAAAGAATTTCTCAGAAAGATCACTATTCCTGATCCATCAACACACTCTGCTTAAAACTTCCAGCTACCGATGCCATAAAGCAATCCATCCTTCTGCTGAAGCCAGAACGTGCATTCACCACATCATAGAATCAGACAGCACAGAAGGAGGCCATTCGGCCCATCGTGCCTGTGCCGTCTCTCTGAAAGCGGTACCAATTAGTCCCACTCCCCTGCTCTTTCCCTACAAATTTTTCCTTTTTAAGCATATATCCAATTCCCATTTGAAAATTATTAATGAATCTGCTTCCACCACCCATTTAGGCATTGCATTCCAGGTCATAACAACTCGCTGTGTAAAAAAAAATTCTCCTAATCTCCCCCAAGAGTAACATCAGTATTAGAAGATGTGGCACTGCCAGAATTGTTCTTTCCAAATAAGATCACAGGTGTGGTTGGGAATTGCAATTTCTAACATCTAGCTTTAGGAAAGAATTTTGTTGCACCAACAATTAAAAATTGTCGTTAATGAGTTATGGTTGACTTTCAGTGCAGTAAAGCATGCAGGAACTATATTCCACATTAGATACTGACATGGTCAATATACAAGCAGACAGGAATGCAAAACTTGAACACTGGAATCATGCTTGGTAGAACTGCAGTCCGAGATGTAGATTAGTACAAACAACCTTGGGCAGCATTGCAGTTGGTGCTAAAAGTTAAGAATTCTATCTTCAGCGATCTAGGCCTTAAGCTCTGGAATTCCCTCCCTAAACCTCTCCGCTTCATCACCTCTCTCTCCTCCTTTAAGGCGCTCCTTAAAACCTATCTCCTTGATCAAGCTTTTGGCCGCCTGTGCTAATGTCTCCTTCTTTGGCTCGGTGTCAATTTTTTGTCTGCTTACGCTCCTGTGAAGCGCCTTGGGACATTTTGCTACTTTAAAGGTTTTGTGCTCCAGTCTCAGACCAGTAGTTGCAGTATAGGTTCCAGCCAGGCAGTACACCGTTTACATTGCTTAACTCCTGCTCGGCTAGAATTCCAATTCTCCTGTCGAGGAGAGAGCTCTGTGAATGCGTGGTTATAAGCATACTCAGAATTCTGCTTCCACTGACTAATATCTATGGGGAGTGAATTTCCTCACTGCTCCTGCTGCAATGTACTTGTGTAAACGAGGTTTCTGCCAAACTTCTGCTAAAGTTACGCAGCAAGCGGGAGAAGCCCTGAGGAAATTCACCTGCAATGTTTAGAAAGTGCAGGTGGCAGCATCCGCACTGTTTTAATATTCAAATTACTCCAAGCAGGTTTAAAATGTGTCCGGATGGTCCAAGAGACCCCTGGGGCGTTCTTAAAATCCATTTCGACACCACTCCGGTGTGGTGTAAAACCCAAGAAGTGTGAGACAAATCCCTGCAGAGAGTCGCAAAACATCCCTGACTTTAGGGTCATCCAGTCCGCTACCTAAGTAATAGCCTGGATGAAAAAGATTTAAATAATTTTTGGAACTAAACCTTGGACATGTGTAAGAGACAAACTGACTGGAGTCCTGCATCACTGATTACACTACTCAACCTGTATATGTAACGGGAAGGCTATTTTTAACTTTAGCATCACTGAAAACTCAAAACTGCTTTGCAGTGATGATAAATGCATATTATAAATGGACCCTTGGCGAAAGTGCCACTGACTACTGTCTGCCTTTAAGAGCAGTCAGGTGTAAATGAGGTGCCATCTCACTGGGCGGCACCATGGTCATTTTAACCTAACTCACCGAACGGGAATCCCATGGAATCGGGTGCAACACTGGTTTTACACCCTGTCCAATATTATTCTCCACTGACTTCAGTGAAGAGTAAAATCGGGCGGGGTGTAAAACCAGAGTTGCACCCGATCCCGGCCATTTTCCGATGGGCAGGTTAGGTTAAAATTGCCCACCCCATGATTTTATTGCTGTTTCTTACAACGTATAGTTTGGCATTCACATCACTGCAAGACGTTGACCAACGAGCTCTTGACCAAGAGATTCCAAACCAAACTGAATAGAGTTTTTCAGAACTCCCGGCAGTCATCTAAGGTCAGAGACTAGGCTGGGCGATGTCCTGAATGTCTTTTAGTCCTTGACACAGTAAAGGCCGCAAACTATCACTAATGTCAGTTATACCAACTCTCAGAAGCGAACATGTTAAAACCCTTACGTCAGCAAAACCAGCACACTGTAAAGATTATATTTCACCACTCAAGCTACTAAAGCTCAGAGCGTGAGCTGGAACCCAGCTCTTACATCAGTAATGTTAATCTTTAATCTTGAAATAAGGAACACTGCTGTGGAAAAGGGATGGGAGGAGCATCCGGATTAGCAGCCAAGTATTGGCTTGGATGAAATAGATTGAAATAGTTTTCTGAACTAAACCTTGTTCAAGAAACAAACTGGCTAGAGTCCTACATCACTGATTACGCTACTCGAAATACGTGTGTAAAAGAAAGGCTATTTTTAATAAAAGAATTTGAAATACAGGCCTTATTATAATGAAAATATCATCTTTGACAAAGAATCTGTTGCTGTGCAAAAAAAAAGGCTGCATACTCTGGCCTTGCAATCAGCAACATGCAGAGGAACAAAATAAAATCATTGGGGAATAGTAAGCGTGAATGGGAAGAAAATTGTGCACTGGAATCCTACTTTCAGCTGAAATCCAATATCTGCTTGGATCAGGTGCACGGTCATCTGGAATCAGTTATATTAAATCACATTATTTGGTGGCAGAAAGATTTCGCAGTTCAAAAAATCTGTTTGAGAGGCTCATAGACTGCGTCTGTCAAGTATTTTACATAATATATATATAGGGGGGAATTTTAAACACCGAGAACGGGTGGGTTGAGGGTAATATTTTTTAAATTCTCAAACTCGTCTCCAACCCGCCCACTTCCAGTTTTAACGGAGGTGGGAGAGGAGGGGGGGGCAACTAATCCGCTCTCAGGAGGCAGGTCGGTCACTAAAATCTTTTAAGGAGGCCGCGTGCCTCCATATTAACTCAGTTTTTATTTTTAACACATGGAGGCCAGGATTCCCAGGCCGCAGGAATCCCAGCGGGTAGAAGGAGGCGGGAAGGGCCGGATCCATAAGGTAAGTGCCTTTATTGCACTGTTTGTGGGCCAGGAGGGGCATGCGTGCTTCCCCACAGTCCACCAAGCAAAACTCCACGTGATCGGACCCCTGTGATTGGCCGACCCCCGCCAACCCCGCAATGTCTGAATGACCCCCCCCCACCACGATGTATGATTCTCCTGACCCCACGATGTCCGATTCCCCCGCCCCCCCCAATGTCTGATTCCCAAACCCCCCGCGATGTCCGATTCCCCCGCCCCCCACGATGTCCGATTCCCCCGCCCCCCCACGATGTCCGATTCCCCTGCCCCCGGACGTCCGATTCCCCCGCCCCCCGTGATGTCCGATTCCCCCGCCCCCCCCACGATGTCCAATTCCCCCGCCCCTCGCATTGTCTGATTCCTCACCCCCATGATGTCCAAACCCCCCCCAACATGTCCGACTCCCCAACCCCCGACGATGTCCGATTCCCCCACCCCCCACAATGTCCAATTCCGCCGCCCCCGCAATGTCCGATTCCCCCCACGATGTCCGAATCCCCCCACGATATCTGAATCCCCCCGAGACTCCGCTTCCCCCTGCGATGTCCGTTTCCCCCCATGCGATTTTCGACCCCCCGTGATGTTCGTTCCCCCCCACACCCGCTGTGATGTCAGACTTACCAGACGTCCGTCTCCCGGCTACTTTCCAGCTGGACAGACACAACCTGTCAACCTGGCTGTCTGTCAGGCAGGAAACCTGTTGAAAAAATGTAAAAGATGTCCTGCCGTTAAATTTGGCAGGACATGAGAGAAACCCTTACTTCTGGGTTTCCCGTCCGAAAATCCTCTTCTTGGCTCCGAGTAAATATCGGGACCATAATGTCAGTCTATATTTCCTTCATAATTAATGTATTTGTTTAAAATGAAACCTCAAGATCTGTCAGCTCCCACATTCTGTCTTGCCAACGACTGAAGCTAATGACATTATTGCCCGGTTCCTCCACTCTCAAGAAACTAACCATTGAAAACTTAATACATAGGTGTGGGACAATGCTGCAGCCTAATGGCAGGGAGGGAAGATTAATGATTCTGGTAAAAGCCAACAGTAAGCATCTTTAGAATAAAGTGGAGAACTCCTCTGCCACTTCCCTCCCTTCCTTAGCCCACCAAGCCAAACTTCCCCCCCCCCTGCCCTAGCCCT
This sequence comes from Heptranchias perlo, assembly GCF_035084215.1. Taxonomy (NCBI): domain Eukaryota; kingdom Metazoa; phylum Chordata; class Chondrichthyes; order Hexanchiformes; family Hexanchidae; genus Heptranchias; species Heptranchias perlo. The sequence continues at coordinate 95,504,007 of NC_090329.1, read as the reverse complement.
GAACTCACATCTTTGTCTTGTTTCTCTCCTATCTCCCCTCATGCCCTCTCTGAGCTCACCTTGACCATGAGACCCACCTCCTGCTCCCTCGACCATATTCCCACCAAACTGCTGACCACCCAACTTCCCTTCCTGGCCCCCATGTTATCTAATATTGTTAACGGTTCCCTCTCCTCAGGTACTGTCCCCCTTCAAATCTGCTGTCATCCTACCCCTCCTCAAAAAAAACCCACCCTTGACCCCTCTGTCCTTGCAAGCTACCGCCCCATCTCCAACCTCCTTTTCCTCTCCAAAGTCCTTGAACATGTTGTTGCCTCCCAAATCCGTGCCCATCTTTCCTGCAACTCCATGTTTGAATCCCTCCAATCAGTTTTCTGCCCCTTTGACAGTCCTGAAATGGCCCTCATCAAAGTCACAAATGACATCCTATGTGACTGTGACCGTGGTAAATATCCCTCCTCATCCTTCTCGACCTGTCTGCAGCCTTTGACAGGGTTGACAAATGTAAAGAATCTTACAACACCAGGTTATAGTCCAACAATTTTATTTGAAAATCACAAGCTTTCGGAGATTACCTCCTTCGTCAGGTGACTCACTCACCTGACGAAGGAGGTAATCTCCGAAAGCTTGTGATTTTCAAATAAAATTGTTGGACTATAACCTGGTGTTGTAAAATTCTTTACATTTGTCAACCACAGTCCATCACCGGCATCTCCACATCTTTGACAGGGTTGACCACACCATCCTCCTCCAACGCCTCTCCTCCATCGTCCAGCTGGGTGGGACTGCGCTCGCCTGGTTCCATCCTTATCTATCCAGTCGTAGCCAAAGAATCACCTGAAATGGCTTCTCTTCCCACTCCTGCACCGTTACCTCTGGAGTCCCCCAAGGATCTATCCTTGGCCCCCTCCTATTTCTTATCTATATGCTGCCCCTCGGCGACATCATCCAAAATCACAACATCAGATTCCATAGGCGTGCTGATGACACCCAGCTCTACCTCACCACCACCTCCCTCGACCGTTCCACTGTCTCTCATTTGTCACATTGCTTGTCTGACATCCAGTACTGGATTAGCAAAAATTTCCGCCAACTAAATATTGGGAAGATCGAAACCATTGTCTTTGGTCCCCTCCGCAAACTCCGTTCCCTAGCTATTGACTCCATCCCTCTCCCTGGCCACTGTCTGAGGCTTAATCAGACCGTTCGCAAGCTTGGCATCCTATTTGACCCTCAGATGAGCTTCCAACCGCATATCTGCTCCTTCACCAAGACCGCCTACTTCTACCTCCGTAGCATCGCCTGTCCCAGCCCCTGCCTCAGATCATCTGCTGCTGAAACCGTCATCCAGGCATTTGTTACCTCCAGACTCGACTATTCCAATTCTTTCCTGGCTGGTCTCCCATCTTCCACCCTCCATAAACTTGAGCTCATCCAAAACTCTGCTGCCCGTATCCTAACTCGCACCAAGTCCCGTTCTCCCATCACTCGTTGACCTACATTGACTCCCAGCCTGGGAACACCACTATTTTAAAATTCTCATCCTTGTATTCAAATCCATCCATGGCCACGCCTTTCCCTATCTCTGTAACCTCCTCCAGACCTACAACCCTCCAAGATCTCTGCGCTCCTTCAATTCTTGCCTCTTGCGCATCCCCGATTTTAATCACTCCACCATTGGCGGCTGTGCCTTCAGCTGCCTTGGCCCTAAGCTCTGGAATTCCCCCCCTAAACCTCTCCACTTCTCTAACACACTCTCCTCTCTTAAGACGCTCCTTAAAACCTACTTCTTTGACTAAGCTTTTGGTCATCTGTCCTAATACCTCCTTGTGTGACTCGGTGTCAAATTTTGTTTGATCTCACTCCTGTGAAGCACCTTGGGACGTTTTACTACATTAAAGGCGCTATATAAACGAAAGTTGTTATTGTTGTTGATAGGGTTGTTCAAAATTATGAAGGATATTGATATGGAAACTGGAGAATATAAATTTAAGATCATCACCTAAGGAACAGAGTTAGAACAATCATATTTTATTCAGAAGGTTGTTAGGACATAGAATTTTCTAGCAGAAACAGTGGCAGAAGCAGAATTTATAAAAGCTTTCAGAAACGGATAAATATTTGAAAAAGAGGTTTGAAAGGGTATGGGGAGAGGGCAGGAGAATGGAACTAAATGGAGAGCTCTTTCAGAAAGGACAAATGGCCTCGCTCTGTAAAATCCCATGATTCGAAGTCGGTGTTATCCAGCCCAACACGTATAACACCAGATTCACCAGCGATCCAATATAATCATTTTTTTCACTCACTGCTTCCACCATTTGCTATAATCTAGTATGTAGGAAAGAAAAGAAAAAGGGGACAAAAGATTCTCTGCTCCACCTCAGATAGGCATAGTATTCCCTAACATAGCTACTTTATTTAATCTGACCCCTGACCCCAGAAGTAGGAATCAGCCCTGAAGGAGAAAGCTTCCTTCCCCCTCCTGCCAACAGTGCATCTCCATCCCTCAGCCCTGTGCTCCAAAAATCCTCCTTATATATCTCAGCCTATCTTGTTGAATCACATCTATCTGAACTGGACATTTCTTCACTCACACAAACAGAGCATACTCAGCTGCCCAGTATTTCAGATTAAGAAATACTATTTGTTTTCACTATAGAGACAAAAGGATAACTCAGAAAAAAAACTGTCAGGGTGGAAATAACTATCCCATGGCAGGTCGCCTTGAATTCTGGTGACAGCACAAGTGAAGAAGGACTCGTTGTGTATTATGATTGTTTTCTGTTGGAGCTACTTCATTTTGATGGCAGATTATATTAATGGTTATGGTGGTGACATGTTGACTGAGTTCTGTCTAGAGATGAAGGCAGAAAAATTACACAAGACTAACTGCGGAATGGATTGAGTTGCACGTTGGATTGTCTGTCTCTTTAAATAAAAAAGATGCTGCTGTGAAGGATGTTATCTCAGTTGCTTTCAGCCTCTCATTCCATTCTCTGTTTCATCGCCAGCTCATTTGGCTTCTAATTATATTTGCCTCGGGCAGGGTACAATATTGTTTACTTTCCCTCTTGTTATTCAGCAAGAAGGCAAAGCAACACCATTAGGAGGTGATACTGACACATCCTGTACACTATATTTTTCTTTATTCCCCTCCTTCCTCTCCTGAAGTGGTGACTCATGCTGGACCTTATTCCACGGGTGCTGAACATCTTCCAGTACCTCATTCATGTCACCGTTCTTCATGTGTGAGTTCATTCCGTGTCAAGCAAGGGGAGTATTACATCTAGGCCCCATCCTCTTCTCATCTAGTATTCACATGTTCATTTTCCAGCAGAAGTTACTGGATAGCAATCAATTGTGAGAGCCCTGGGTGACCTTTTCCCTTTCCTAGCCCTGGGGCACTAAACTCTCCCCATCAATGACCTTCCCTCCATCATAAGGTCAGAGGTAGAGCTGTTCGCTAATGATTGCACAGTGTTCAGCTCCATTTGCAACCCCTCAGATAATGAAGCAGTCCGTGCCCACGTGCAGCAAGGCCTGGACAATATCCAGGCTTGGGCTGACAAGTGGCAAGTAACATTCGCGCCAGACAAGTGCCAGGCAATGACCATCTTGAACAAGAGAGAATCTAACCATCTCCCCTTGACATTCAATGGCACCACCATCGCCGAATACACCACCATCAATATCCTGGAAGTCAGTATGACCAGAAACTCAACTGGACCAGCCACTTAAGAGCCATGGCTACGTGTGCAGGTCAGAGGCTGGGTATTCTGCGGCAAGTGACTCACCTCCTGACTCCCCAAAGTCTCTCTACCACCTACAAGGCACAAGTCAGGAGTGTGATGGAATACTCTCCACTTGCCTGGATGGATGCAGCTGTAACAACACTCAAGAAGCTTAACACCCTTCAGAACAAAGCAGCCCGCTTGATCAGCAGTCCATCCGCCACCTCAAACATCTACTCCCTCCACCACCAGTGCACCGTGGCTGCAGTGTGTACTATCTACAGGATGCTCTGCAGTAATTCGCCAAGGCTCCTTTGTCAGCACCTCCCAAACCCGCAATCTCCACCACCTAAGACAAGGGCAACAGGTGCATGGAAAAGCCACCACCTCCACTTTCCCCTCCAAGTCACACACCATCCTGACTTGGACACATCTCACCATTACTTCATTGTCGCCGGGTCAAAATCCTGGAACTCCCTACCTAACAGCACTGTGGGAGAACCTTCGCCACACGGACTGCTGCAATTCAAGAAGGCGGCTCACCACCACCTTCTCAAGGGCAACTAGGGTTGGGCAATAAATGCTGGCCTTGCCAGCGATGCCCACATCCAGAGAATGAATTTTTAAAACTTGAGCCCAGGTAGCTCAGCAAAGATTAGGGATTGAACTTGGATCTGTCCTGCTCTTTATGGCTTGGTGGTCACTCCTTAAATCACTTTTAGTTTGAAATTTCCCTAACTCTTTCATGCCCTCCTTGCAATGATTATTATGAAGGTTTTTTTCTGTTAATAAAGAAGTAGAATGTGACAAGTTTCAAGAAGCATGACCTGCAGGATACTGTACGTGCAGCCTCCGCATTCAGATAAGGTCTGGAGCTAACAGCATTGTGACTGTTACAAACAACACTAAGTTCTTAACCTTAATTAAGGATTCATCATCAATCATTTTGTAATGAATAGTTTTAGAAACGGACTCACTTAGCATTTTTTCTAACCTTATGGTTCTCTTCTGAAACCAGTTAATGAACTTCAAACAGAAAGGAAGCTCCCTTTCAACAGCTCAAAGAGAAGCTTCCTTTCAACTGATTTGTTTGAAGTCACTTTCTCTGCAACAGTAGATGTTCGGTTTATATTACAAAGTGATTTTTTTTCAGCTAATACAAATTCCAGTAACATTAATTTGTCATATAAAAATGAAAAATTAAATCAGTCTTAAAGTATCAGTGACACCTAGGGTTGAATGTGGAGATGGCTCTTTAAACATGTCATAGGGATAAAACATTGATAAACATTTAAATATTCATTACTTTTGGCATTGTTTAGAGATATGCAAATAACTCCAGATCCCTGTTCTTCCAACACTGCCTTTTGCCTGACAACAAGTCCTTTCTGTGACTAGTCTGTGGAAAAGGCTTATTGAGTCCATCTCCTTGTTTCTCCTGTCCATGTCCCTTTTCATAGAATCATAGAATCATAGAATGATACAACACAGAAGGAAGTCATTTGGCCCATCGTGCCTGTGCCAGCTCTTTGGAAGAGCTATCCAATTAGTTTCCCTCCCCTGCTCTTTTCCCATAGCCCTGCAAACTTTTCTCCTTCAAGTATTTATCCACTTCCCTTTTGAAAATTATTATTGAATCTGCTTCCACCACCCTTTCAGGCAGTGCATTCCAGATCATAACAACTCGCCTCGTAAATTTTTCTCCCCTTATGTTGCCTCTGGTTCTTTTGCCAATTACCTTAGATCTGTGTCCTCTGGTTACCGACCCTTCTGCCACTGGAAACAGTTTCTCCTTATTTACTTGATCAAAACCCTTTGTGATTTTGAACACCTCTATTAAATCTCCCCTTTTGTGGCCTGTCCTATCCATTCTGCAATCTGGTTTAAGTAAGGGTGTACTCCAGACAGTTATACCAATTAATTTGATGGTTCAAATTTGAAGGTATAGGTTTAAGAATTGGATTATCTTTTATCAGTACGCATGTTTTGAAAACTTACAACAAATACCGTTATCTCTGTTTATGAGAAGCTCCGCTAATATCTGAATGGGTAACGACACTAATTTCGTCACCAACCATTGACTGGAATGTGCACGTGTCCGAATTGGGTTGACAACAAGATTGAAACTGTAGAATCATCAGTGAACAGCCCCACTCCTGACCTTACGATGGAGGGAAGGACATTGATGAAGCAGCTGCAGATGCTGGGGAACCCCTATAGCAATGTCTTGGGGCTGTGATGACAATCCAACAATCCTGATTATCTTCCCATGTATCAGGTATAACTCCAGCCTCTGGAGGGCTCTCCCTTTGCCACCCATTAACCTCAGTTTTGTTTGGGTTTCTTTTGGTGCTGTACTTGCTCAAATACTGCCCTGGTATTGAAGGCAGCTATTCTCATCTCTCCTCTGGCATTCAGCTCTTGTGTCCCTGTCTGGATCAAGGTTGTGATCAGGTCTGGAGCCAGGTAGGTTCTGGCAGAACCTGAACTGAGCAGCAATAAGCAAGTTATCGGTGAGTAGGATCCACTTGATGACACATTTGAAATTCCTTTGCCTGCCATTTTAATGGAGTCTTTAACTTGTTTAAAATAAATAAGTTAACACCTCAGTTAAAACAGCAGACAAAGGAATTTCAGATGAACACTTTGAGTTTTTGTACACTAATACTGACAGAAAGTAAGCCGTGATTTTAATTCCCCCCGCGCCGGACAAAAATGGGGTGTGCAGAGGTTTAAATTTCAGCACAGGCACAATGGGCCGAATGGCCTCCTTCTGTGTTGTACCATTCTGTGATACTATGATACTAAAATCCTTGCAGCGACCTACTCACCCGATACTCGCTGGCCATGTGACCTTTAAACAGGCGTGTTCTGGCCAGTCAGTGTGGCCCTCACACCAGGTAGGCGAGGGCCTCACTGAAATTCAAAAGTCAGGATCTGATGACGTCCTCAGGACCCGACTACATTTTAACGCTGGACAACTGCATTTAGCGCCCGATGACAGCCTCACCAGCAGCACCAGGCGCAAAGGAGCAGCAGGCCCAGAAGAGAGGACCTAAAATCTTTTTTTAAAATGATGTCCTTGTGGAGTCCGGAGAGGCAACTCCTGTTCCTCCTGGCCCACAAGGAAACCTGGGCAGGGCGGGGGGGGGGGGGGGGGGGGGGGGGAGCGGGACGGCGGGTAGGCGATTGCCGTTGGGAATTTCCCTAACCCTGACGGCAATTGCCTACTCTCCCACCACTACCACTTACCTGACTGCCAGGGACCATTCCTGCAGGTCTCTGGCCGTGGCCTCGTGGCACGCTCGGCTGACTCCCGCCCGCCAGCCTGATGTCATTGATGCCGGCTTCGGGCGGCAGTCGGGTCTGGTATATTTAAATGAGGCCTGGGGGTTAAAATGGCCCGGGCCTCATGTCGGCGAGCTGGGCAGTGTCGAGCCCCACGTTCACCCCTCACTCCCAGTTAAAATCAGGCAATCGTGTTCAGTTCAAAACAAACTTGGTTCAATATTACTTTGAATAATGAAAACCCTATTTGCACCCTTAACAGAAGAATGTTTTGTGCTTATTAATTCCCTGCTGTTCTTCCCCAGGTCCAACATCATGTAGTTACGCTACGTGATTTTATTGTACATTCACAATTCCATAGTTTTCTTCTCTCTCCTTGTGTTAATATTATTCTTATTAGTTATGCCTGGGGCATCCCACTATGTGGAGTATTTCTAATGTTGCCCAGCTTTCGTTGTTTGCCCTTAATCTAACCCCAGCCCATTAAACTCAGATCTGAACAAAGTGTTCCAGGACTGACTGTATAAGTAACTAAACTGATCCAAGCCCATTAAAATTCAGACCCAGCTCAGAATTACTTTTATTACTGTGAATTCAATGATACAAGTCAAAACGTGGCTCAGCTCCAAGTGTTTTAGTCACTTTGAGTTCAGCTTTATTGTAAAACTGAGGAATTCACCATGCATGGAGTGACTTGCTGCCTCCTTACCACACTTGTCTTTCAACAAACAATGGCCTAGAACTTTGAGTGCGCCCAAAAATGCTCATGCAGCGGACACAGGATGCACTCCCTGCGCCTGAATGGATAGGCTTGAGGTGCACGTAATATTGGGCCGCGGGCCTCATTATCATCGAGCCAGCGAGCCGCGGACACTTAATAGACGTCCCCAGGTGGATCGCTGGAGAAGACGACTCGAAGATCGGGCCGCTGTGCCACAAGCAGTGGCCCCCAGATACGTCATTAAAGGGGACAGGAAAGAGGGGCGATCTGAAGGGACGATAGCGGTGATCGGGAGGGAAGATGGCGGTGATCGGGAGGGAGGGTGGCGGTGATCGGGAGGGAGGGTGGCGGTGATCGGGAGGGAGGGTGGCGGTGATCGGGAGAGAGGGTGGCGGTGATCGGGAGGGAGGGTGGCGGTGATCGGGAGGGAGGGTGGCGGTGATCGGGAGGGAAGATGGCGGTGATCGGGAGGGAGGGTGGCGGTGATCGGGAGGGAGGGTGGCGGTGATCGGGAGAGAGGGTGGCGGTGATCGGGAGGGAGGGTGGCGGTGATCGGGAGGGAGGGTGGCGGTGATCGGGAGGGAAGGGGGTTAGCGGTGATCGGGAGGGAAGGGGGTTAGCGGTGATCGGGAGGGAAGGGGGTTAGCGGTGATCGGGAGGGAGGATGGCGGTGATCGGGAGGGAGGATGGCGGTGATCTGGAGGGAGGGTGGCGGTGATCAGGAGGGAGGATGGCGGTGATCAGGAGGGAGGATGGCGGTGATCAGGAGGGAGGATGGCGGTGATCAGGAGGGGGGGGTGGCGGTGATCGGGAGCAAGGGTGGCGGTGATCGGGAGGGAGGATGGCAGTGATCAGGAGGGTGGATGGCGGTGATCGGGAGCGAGGGTGGCGGTGATCAGGAGGGTGGATGGCGGTGATCGGGAGCGAGGGTGGCGGTGATCGGGAGGGAGGGTAGCGGTGATCGGGAGGGAGGGTGGCGGTGATCGGGAGGGAGGGGGGTTAGCGGTGATCAAGAGGGAGGGTGGCGGTGATCGGGAGGGAGGGTGGGTAGCGGTGTTCGGGAGGGAGGGTGGCGGTGATTGGGAGGGAGGGCGGCGGTGATTGGGAGGGAGGGTGGGTAGCGGTGTTCGGGAGGGAGGGTGGCGGTGATCGGGAGGGAGGGTGGCGGTGATTGGGAGGGAGGGCGGCGGTGATTGGGAGGGAGGGTGGGTAGCGGTGTTCGGGAGGGAGGGTAGCGGTGTTCGGGAGGGAGGGCGGCGGTGATCGGGATGGAGGGCGGCAGTGATTGGGAGGGAGGGTGGGTAGCGGTGTTCGGGAGGGAGGGTGGCGGTGATCGGGAGGGAGGGTGGCGGTGATTGGGAGGGAGGGCGGCGGTGATTGGGAGGGAGGGTGGGTAGCGGTGTTCGGGAGGGAGGGTAGCGGTGTTCGGGAGGGAGGGTGGCGGTGATCGGGAGGGAGGGTGGGTAGCGGTGTTCGGGAGGGAGGGTAGCGGTGTTCGGGAGGGAGGGTGGCGGTGATCGGGAGGGAGGGTGGGTAGCGGTGTTCGGGAGGGAGGGTGGCGGTGATTGGGAGGGAGGGTGGGTAGCGGTGTTCGGGAGGGAGGGTGGCGGTGATTGGGAGGGAGGGTGGGTAGCGGTGATCGGGAGGGAGGGCGGCGGTGATTGGGAGGGAGGGCGGCGGTGATTGGGAGGGAGGGCGGCAGTGATTGGGAGGGAGGGTGGGTAGCGGTGTTCGGGAGGGAGGGCGGCAGTGATTGGGAGGGAGGGTGGCGGTGATTGGGAGGGAGGGTGGGTAGCGGTGTTCGGGAGGGAGGGTGGCGGTGATTGGGAGGGAGGGTGGCGGTGATCGGGAGGGAGGGTGGGTAGCGGTGTTCGGGAGGGAGGGCGGCAGTGATTGGGAGGGAGGGTGGCGGTGATTGGGAGGGAGGGTGGGTAGCGGTGTTCGGGAGGGAGGGTGGCGGTGATCGGGAGGGAGGGTGGCGGTGATTGGGAGGGAGGGTGGCGGTGATCGGGAGGGAGGGTGGGTAGCGGTGTTCGGGAGGGAGGGTAGCGGTGTTCGGGAGGGAGGGCGGCAGTGATTGGGAGGGAGGGTGGCGGTGATTGGGAGGGAGGGTAGCGGTGTTCGGGAGGGAGGGTAGCGGTGTTCGGGAGGGAGGGTAGCGGTGATTGGGAGGGAGGGTGGGTAGCGGTGTTCGGGAGGGAGGGTGGCGGTGATCGGGAGGGAGGGCGGCGGTGATCGGGAGGGAGGGCGGCGGTGATTGGGAGGGAGGGCGGCGGTGATCGGGAGGGAGGGCGGCAGTGATTGGGAGGGAGGGTGGCGGTGATTGGGAGGGAGGGTGGCGGTGATCGGGAGGGAGGGTGAGTAGGTGTTCGGGAGGGAGGGTGGCGGTGATTGGGAGGGAGGGTGGCGGTGATCGGGAGGGAGGGTGGGTAGCGGTGTTCGGGAGGGAGGGCGGCAGTGATTGGGAGGGAGGGTGGCGGTGATTGGGAGGGAGGGTGGGTAGCGGTGATTGGGAGGGAGGGTGGCGGTGATCGGGAGGGAGGGCGGCAGTGATTGGGAGGGAGGGCGGCGGTGATTGGGAGGGAGGGTGGGTAGCGGTGTTCGGGAGGGAGGGTGGCGGTGATCGGGAGGGAGGGCGGCGGTGATTGGGAGGGAGGGCGGCGGTGATCGGGAGGGAGGGTGGCGGTGATTGGGAGGGAGGGCGGCGGTGATCGGGAGGGAGGGCGGCGGTGATTGGGAGGGAGGGTGGGTAGCGGTGTTCGGGAGGGAGGGTGAGTAGGTGTTCGGGAGGGAGGGTGGCGGTGATTGGGAGGGAGGGTGGCGGTGATTGGGAGGGAGGGTGGCGGTGATCGGGAGGGAGGGCGGCGGTGATTGGGAGGGAGGGTGGCGGTGATCGGGAGGGAGGGTGGGTAGCGGTGTTCGGGAGGGAGGGCGGCAGTGATCGGGAGGGAGGGCGGCAGTGATTGGGAGGGAGGGTGGCGGTGATCGGGAGGGAGGGTGGCGGTGATCGGGAGGGAGGGTGGCGGTGATCGGGAGGGAGGGTGGCGGTGATTGGGAGGGAGGGTGGCGGTGATCGGGAGGGAGGGTGGCGGTGATCGGGAGGGAGGGTGGCGGTGATTGGGAGGGAGGGTGGCGGTGATCGGGAGGGAGGGTGGCGGTGATTGGGAGGGAGGGTGGGTAGCGGTGTTCGGGAGGGAGGGTGGCGGTGATCGGGAGGGAGGGCGGCGGTGATTGGGAGGGAGGGTGGGTAGCGGTGTTCGGGAGGGAGGGTGGCGGTGATCGGGAGGGAGGGTGGCGGTGATTGGGAGGGAGGGTGGCGGTGATCGGGAGGGAGGGCGGCATTGTTCGGGACGGGTGTGGAGGCCGGGATTGGAGAGTGTAGATGCCGAATATATGTATCTCCCGCTTGATTCAAGCAGGGCCCTCAGCCACCCGAAAGAAACAGTCGCGTTGAAATCGCCCCGAGGCGGGAATTTAAAATGCTCAATTTTAACTCCCACTGGACCAGTTTCCGCCGGGTGTGGGGGGGGGAAGTTAAAATTCCCCCCAATAACTCTGGTTCCGTATACTCTTTCACTCGTTTCCAGATAATCTCCTCTTTTCAATTTCAATTTACAGAAGAAAAGTATAGTACTGTAAAACCTATCGTAAGAACTGTATATATTGCTAATATTTTTAAAAGAACATCGAGAATATAAAGCAAACGGGGAAAGATGAAACAAGGACGCCTCAATGAGTCATCACTTCCACATTTTTTTTCATTGTACCTTGTCAGCATTTTCATGCCCTACAGGATGTTTGTGTGCAGATTGAAATCTGGTTCCAATTAAATGTATTAAAACTAAATTCATGGATCACTGGTATGCACTGAGCAGACATTTAATAATACCAGCTGACAGCTCTTTAGCTGCAGTATACAGTATACAGTATGTTAGTCCGAGGCAGCACTGTCTCTGGTTGAGGAGGAAACAAGGTGGGTGACACTATTACTCACTCAGGAATAGAGGTTGTTGGGGTTCAGGCAGGGTGGGAGGGGGTATTGCACCGGTGCTCCGTCTACAAATCAAAAAGGAAACACTACCAACAATAGATATCAATTTTTTTTTTTTTATTCGTTCATTGGATGTGGGCATCGCTGGCGAGGCCGGCATTTATTACCCATCCCAAATTGCCCTTGAGAAGGTGGTGGTGAGCCGCCTTCTTGAACCATTGCAGTCTGTGTGGTGAAGGTTCTCCCACACTGCTGTTAGGAAGGGAGTTCCAGGATTTTGACCCAGCGACGATGAAGGAACGGCGATATATTTCCAATTCAGGATGGTGTGTGACTTGGAGGGGAACGTGCAGGTGGTGTTGTTCTCATGTGCCTGCTGCCCTTGTCCTTCTAGGTGGTAGAGGTCGCGGGTTTGGGAGGTGCTGTCGAAGAAGCCTTGGCGAGTTGCTGCAGTGCATCCTGTGGATGGTACACACTGCAGCCACAGTGCGCCGGTGGTGGAGGGAGTGAATGCTTACAGTGGTGGATGGGGTGCCAATCAAGTGGGCTGCTTTGTCCTGGATGGTGTCAAGCTTCTTGAGTGTTGTTGGAGCTGCACTCATCCAGGCAAGTGGAGAGTATTCCATCACACTCCTGACTTGTACCTTGTAGATGGTGGAAAGGCTTTGGGGAGTCAGGAGGTGAGTCACTCGCCGCAGAATACCCAGCCTCTGACCTGCTCTTGTAGCCACAGTATTTATATGGCTGGTCCAGTTAAGTTTCTGGTCAATGGTGACCCCCAGGATGTTGTTGGTGGGGGATTCGGCGATGGTAATGCCGTTGAATGTCAAGGGGAGGTGGTTAGACTCTCTCTTGTTGGAGATGGTCATTGCCTGGCACTTGTCTGGCATGAATGTTACTTGCCACTTATCAGCCCAAGCCTGGATGTTATCCAGGTCTTGCTGCATGCGGGTACGGACAGCATCATTGTCTGAGGGGTTACGAATGGAACCGAACACTGTGCAATCATCAGCCAACATCCCCAAATCTGACCTTATGATGGAGGGAAGGTCATTGATGAAGCAGCTGAAGATGGTTGGGCCTAGGACACTACCCTGAGGAACTCCTGCAGCAATGTCCTGGGGCTGAGATGATTGGCCTCCAACAGCCAATACCATCTTCCTTTGTGCTAGGTATGACTCCAGCCACTGGAGAGTTTTCCCCCTGATTCCCATTGACTTCAATTTTACTAGGGCTCCTTGGTGCCACACTTGGTCAAATGCTGCCTTGATGTCAAGGGCAGTCACTCTCACCTCACCAAGGCTGTAATGAGGTCTGGAGCCGAGTGGTCCTGGTGGAACCCAAACTGAGCATCGGCGATCAGGTTATTGGTAAGTAAGTGCCGCTTGATAGCACTGTCGACGACACCTTCCATCACTTTGCTGATGATTGAGAGTAGACTGATGGGGCGGTAATTGGCCAGAGTGGAGTTGTCCTGCTTTTTGTTTACAGGACATACCTGGGCAATTTTCTACATTGTCGGGTAGATGCCAGTGATGTTGCTGTACTGGAACAGTTTGGCTAGAGGCGCAGCTAGTTCTGGAGCACAAGTCTTCAGCACTACAGCTGGGATGTTGTCAGGGCCCATAGCCTTTGCTGTATCCAGTGCACTCAGCCATTTCTTCATATCATGTGGAGTGAATCGAATTGGCAGAAGACTGGCTTCTGTGATGGTGGGGATATCGGGAGGAGGCCGAGATGGATCATCCACTCGGCACTTCTGGCTGAAGATTGTTGCAAACGCTTCAGCCTTGTCTTTTGCACTCATGTGCTGGACTCCGCCATCATTGAGGATGGGGATGTTTACAGAGCCCCCTCCTCCCGTTAGTTGTTTAATTGTCCACCACCATTCACGACTGGATGTGGCAGGACTGCAGAGCTTTGATCTGATCCGTTGGTTGTGGAATTGCTTAGCTCTGTCTATAGCATGTTGCTTCCGCTGTTTAGCATGCATGTAGTCCTGTGTTGTAGCTTCACCAGTTTGGCACCTCATTTTTACATACGCCTGGTGCTGCTCCTGGCATGCTCTTCTACACTCCCCATTGAACCAGGGTTGATCTCCTGGTTTGTTGGTAACGGTAGAGTGAGGACTATGCCGGGCCATGAGGTTACAGATTGTACTGGAATACAAATCTGCTGTTGCTGATGGCCCACAGCATCTCATGGATGCCCAATTTTGAGCTGCTAGATCGGTTCTGAATCTATCCCATTTAGCACGGTGGTAGTGCCACACAACACGTTGGATGGTGTCCTCAGTGCGAAGACAGGACTTCGTCTCCACGAGGACTGTGCGGTGGTCACTCCTACCAATACTGTCATGGACAGATGCATCTGCGACAGGTAGATTGGTGAGGACGAGGTCAAGTAGGTTTTTCCCTCGTGTTGGTTCGCTCACCACCTGCCGCAGGCGAGTCTGGCAGCTATGTCCTTCAGGACTCGGCCAGCTCGGCCTACCAGTAGTGGTGCTACCGAGCCACTCTTGGTGATGGACATTGAAGTTCCCCACCCAGAGTACATTCTGTGCCCTTGTTACCCTGAGTGCTTCTTCCAAGTGGTGCTCAACATGGAGGAGGACTGATTCGTCAGCTGAGGGAGGGCGGTAGGTGGTAATCAGCAGGAGGTTTCCTTGCCCATGTTTGACCTGATGCCATGAGATTTCATGGGGTCCGGAGACAATGTTGAGGACTCCCAGGGCCACTCCCTCCTTACTGTATATTGCAAAGAAAATGTGCTAAAATGCAGAATGGGCTTTTTTGGTGATAAAGCATTTGGAAAATTTTAGTTGGCAATTGTTTGCAGATGAAATAGTTGCTCCTTATTGATTGCAAGAAACCTTGTCTGAATTGTCTAGTATGGGGGTTTCACTGCAATGTATCACTATTGGTGATAACTTAACATTTACAGTTAGTTTATCATGAGTCTAATCATCAGCCACCACTGGTTAATGGTTCCACCATTAGGTCTTCTTTACCTATTGACAGCTGCATTAACTGGAAGCCCGTACGAGACCATGCCTTTATACATCCAGGATAACGGGAGGAGGAGGCTCTGCAAACATCCCCATTCTCAATGATGGCGGAGTCCAGCACGTGAGTGCAAAAGACAAGGCTGAAGCGTTTGCAACCATCTTCAGCCAGAAGTGCCGAGTGGATGATCCATCTTGGCTTCCTCCCGATATCCCCACCATCACAGAAGCCAGTCTTCAGCCAATTCGATTCACTCCACGTGATATCAAGAAACGGCTGAGTGCACTGGATACAGCAAAGGTTATGGGCCACAACAACATCCCGGCTGTAGTGCTGAAGACTTGTGCTCCAGAACTAGCCGTGCCTCTAGCCAAACTGTTCCAGTATAGCTACATCACTGGCATCTACCCGACAATGTGGAAAATTGCCCAGGTATGTCCTGTCCACAAAAAGCAGGACAAATCCAATCCAGCCAATTACTGCCCCAATCAGTCTACTCTCAATCATCAGCAAAGTGATGGAAGGTGTCGTCGACAGTGCTATCAAGCGGCACTTACTCACCAATAACCTGCTCACTGATGCTCAGTTTGGGTTCCACCAGGACCACTCAGCTCCAGACCTCATCACAGCCTTGGTCCAAACAGGGACAAAAGAGCTGAATTCCAGAGGTGAGGTGAGAGTGACTGCCCTTGACATCAAGGCAGCATTTGACCGAGTATGGCACCAAGGAGCTCTAGTAAAATTGAAGTCAATGGGAATCAGGGGGAAAACTCTCCAGTGGCTGGAGTCATACCTAGCACAAAGGAAGATGGTAGTGGTTGTTGGAGGCCAAGCATCTCAGCCCCAGGACATTGCTGCAGGAGTTCCTCAGGGCAGTGTTCTTGGCCCAACCATCTTCAGCTGCTTCATCAATGAGCTCCCCTCCATCATAAGGTCAGAAATGGGGTTGTTCGCTGATGATTGCACAGTGTTCAGTTCCATTCGCAACCCCTCAGGTAATGAAGCAGTCCGAGCCCACATGCAGCAAGACCTGGACAACAAGTGGCAAGTAACATACACGCCAGAAAAGTGCCAGGCAATGACCATCTCCAACAAGAGAGAGTCTAACTACCTCCCCTTGATATTCAACAGTTTTACCATCGCCAAATCTGCTACCATCAACATCCTGGGGGTCACCATTGACCAGAAACTTAACTGGACCAGCCATATAAATACTGTGGCTACAAGAGCAGGTCAGAGGCTGGGTATTCTGCGGCAAGTGACTCACCACCTGACCCCCCAAAGTCTTTCCATCATCTACAAGGCATAAGTCAGGAATGTGATGGAATACTCTCCACTTGCCTGGATGAGTGCAGCTCCAACAACACTCAAGAAGCTCGACACCATCCAGCACAAAGCAGCCCGCTTGATTGGCACCCCATCCACCACCCTAAACATTCAATCCCTTCACTACCGGCGCACCGTGGCTGCAGTGTGTACCATCTACAGGATGCACTGCAGCAACTCGTCAAGGCTTCTTCGACAGCACCTCCCAAACCCACGACCTCTACCACCTAGAAGGACAAGAGCAGCAGGCACATGGGAACAACACCACCTGCACGTTCCCTTCCAAGTCACACACCATCCTGAATTGGAAATATATCGCCGTTCCTTCATCGTCGCTGGGTCAAAATCCTGGAAATCCCTACCAAACAGCACTGTGGGAGAACCTTCACCACACGGACTGCAGCAGTTCAAGAAGGCGGCTCACCACCACCTTCTCAAGGGCAATTAGGGATGGGCAATAAATGCTGGCCTTTCCAGCGACGCTCACATCCCATGAATGAATTTAAAAAAAGGCTTACCATGACTGGGCTGAAGCTTTGCACCTGCAACTGGTTCCGTACTCCAACTGGTGGAACCATCATTCAGTGAGATTTAGTGTGTGTCCATGTTAAAGTCAAAGGATGGTGTTAATGCACCGCTCTGATATTTTATGGGTAGCTATGGAAATCTGCTGATTGTCATAAATATTGAAGGCGTTCAAGGATCCTGCCTCCCCTATCTGGTCTGACCTGAGGGCAAGTAGGGATTGGCAATAAATACTACCTTGCCAGTGTTACCCACATCCCAAAAACAAATTTTAAAAATGGCCCTCCTAATACCTACTGCCCACATAGCATAAGCTCAAGCTCTGCTCTTGCCAGTTGCCTAACGACCAGCTAGTACCTATCCTGACTTGGGGAGAATGTAAGTGGGTCTCTTTGGGGTCCAAGATGACTCACCTGATGATTAAAGTTCATAACTAAGTCAACCACAATGGTAGACTTGGTAATCCAATACCTGAGCCAGCCACATCTGTAGTCTGTATCGTTACTGTTGATGATAAACCAGCCATCCTGGCTCACTAATGGAAACTGGAAGGGGTAGCCCTGTCACTGGTGCTTCCCACTTGGCCCTGGATAACCCTGTAGTCGAAAGCCTTAGTGGGTAGGATGGTCCCATTTGGATAAATAGCAGGACGCTAACCATTGATCTGCTCTGGTAAACTGAAAGGTTTTAGCTGGTTAAAGTTCAGTATCCCAGTGTACATTTACCTACTCTTAAAACTCTCTGGACTTAGGGAAGAGACAGGGAGAGAATGTGAGCATCATATTGGGCAAAATACTACAGGTGGGAGCACTAAGTGAGATGGGTCTGGAGGCGATTGTGGTTGGGGGACAGGGAGGGAAGCCCAAGGTTTCCTTGTGGGGCTTGGAGGAGCACTCCTGCTTACAAAAAGAAACCATCAAAAAATGAAATATTTAACCTCTTCAGGCCACGATCCTGCCTACCACTAGGTTTCATAGGCAGGCCTGGCATTGAGCATCAACTGTGATCGGCAGTTAAAATGCATCAGGGTCCAAATGACAATAGTGAACCCCGATTTTTAAATATTAATGGTGTCCCTGGCGGGCGGCCTCGATGCTGCCGAAACCCCGCAGATATAATAGCGGCGGGCACGAACATATCGGGAATGCTGCAGGAAGCAGCGCTGGGCAGGCAGGGTTAAAATCCGGCCTTTTATCTTTCTCTGTTTTCTTGGTACTATGATGGTCAGTGCTCTTGTTACTTCTAATCTCTAAATATGCCACCCTATATTGTTCTGCCTCCTTGCATCCTGACTGTATTAAATTCAAGACTCGTTACACAGTCTCCTACTCATTTGTTTCCCTGGATCTAAAAACTGTAGAACTCCTTATTTCTCCATATCTTTTATCCTCCTACAATTTTCAGACTTTTAAAACCCAAGCTTGGAGCCATCTAATCCTGAACTACATCATTTCTTTTACTCTTTTCAACCTTGGTGGTGCCTTTACCCTTCACCTTGGTTTCTCAATAAAAATAATTACTACTGCTCCTTACAGCCCAACAATATTAAATACAGCTTCGAGAGAATAACACAAGTTAATTAAAATACCAATTAAGATTCTTCGTTTTTTGACAGTGGTAAATAAAGATTGTTAACACCAAAAGTGCCTACCTACCACATCTCACAAAGGAGGACTCCAAACGAATATATGAACAGATAAGAGGACAGATTTTCTTGCCTTCCCCACCCTTGTGCTGGACAGGAGCAGCACACCAAAGGCACATTGCTCCTGTCCAGGCCTAGAAGCTCCAGGATTTCATATCCAGGCCTTTTTAAATGGCCTGGGGACATTCCCGTGCAGGCTTCCAAATCCCCAGCAAGGCCTAGCACTGGTAGAAGGGGCAGGAAAGTTTCAAGCTGCAAAAATCAACCTACCTGATAATCTTCAGCCTGCCCCCAAGTTTCCTCACGGAGCCTCCAGGAATCAGGGGTTTGGCAGCAGGCCACAGTGCCATATTTTCTGGGTGCCTCTGCACCGGACACCCGATGGGTGATAGTCCCAGAAAATGTGGCGCTAGGCTGGGAACGTTCTTTCTCGCCTCATCTGCATAGCTCTGATGGGCCTGCGACACTGTCGGCACAGGGCCGGCTCTGTCCCCAGGAAAGTCCTGTCATTCCTGGGCTATGGAAAAGGGGCAGTGACCCGATGAACTGGATCTCCACTCCTTTTTCCTGACCTCTATGCTGGGAGGTGGCATTTCCCAGGGACACGGGTCAGGAAAATTGGCCCTAAGTTGTCCAATCAGTTAACCAAATAAAGCATAAATCCTGATATTTGTACTTCTAACTACAAAATATCACCATAAGGATTAATATTTATGATTGTGTCTAAAATTGAAATGATAATATCAGTATCATTTTCAGGCTTTTTACAAAACATTGCTAGACGTCAGTACTGGTGAATGAAAAGCAGATACTTCAGAATTATCCATCTTTTTCTCCCATTTATTTGCACCAATGTTTTTATTTAAACTGGTCAATGCTTTTTAGATTCTCCATGTTACCGTGACACCGTGTTTACACGAGGGGTGGCAAATAAATCTTTGTTAAAATCTTTTTGTTCTGGTGCTGGTGAAGTCTGTCAAAGTACATGGAAGTATTTGCTGCTGACAAATCTAAAGCATGGCCCACTTTAGGATCCTCCAGTACACACCTGCATAATGAATTCTCAAATAACATTTCCCTTCTTTCAAGATTATTAGCAGAGCTGGTTGGACATAAATCAAATTATTCATGAGCTACCCAGCCTTACCTCAGCATTTTAAATCATTGAAGTTTGTGTAAAACTATTGTCACTATTCTTCAATAGCAAATATCAATCTTGTGATTAATAATAGTCTGAGACATTACAAACACTGGGTCATAATGGTGTGGCCTACCACAGTAAATGGAATGTCAAATTAACATTTATGGAAGAAAATGGCCCAATTAAGAGGGGATTGACTTCCTCCACTCTTCAATAGGAAATCCCTGATTACAAGTAATCAAGCTTCCGATGGTATACAAGACCAATGTGGCTATGTCCATTGGTATAAGGTGAATTGTATTACTATTAGAATTGAAATAGAAATATAAAGCTCTGGAAGTTAATATATTTAGATGACAATTCATTCTGATAATGGTCTATAGTATTCTCTTGAGCCTTGTCTGATATGACTATCAAACTGTAATTTTGATTGGCTTACATTGACTGCCTAGAAATCACAATAGCCAGACATATATACTTAGGTCAACTGATATTGTGCCGGTCTGGTGCCAGCAAGCTGCCTCGGGACACCGGTTTGGCACCCAAAGCCTGCTGCATATATGTTAATGAGGCCTGGCCCTCGAAACAGGCCGGGCCTCTTTCCAGCACACTCCACCAGCCGGCCACCCGATAATTAAAATCCACCCCACAGTCTCTTGTTTTCATCCCCATGTGCAAAGTCCACTTATGATAATTTATAGATAATTCACTTCATTAACAGATAACAGGGTAAATTTAAAGAATTTGCACACCTGCAGGGACGGAAAATCCTGTGGGACCTACTGACCTCTGAAAAGCTTTGTCCACCAGGAGCACAGATTCTTAAAATCTAACCTAACATCAAAGAAAATAACCTCTACCTACCCTTTGGAACAGAATTAATTCTGGTCAAGGGACTCATGACCATTTAGCTACCAGATTGCCCAGTTAAAACAATAGATATGTATCTAGGTCCAGACCCAAGCTGTAAATTAGTAACTTGGCTCTTGTGTCTTGTTCAATGTATATATTTAATCTAGATTATTATATCACTTCACTTAAATATTTTTTGGTAAAATAAATACAAAGCAAAATTGTGCTTGACTGTAACACTAACTCATTGATGTACCATTACGTCGATGGCAATGTTTATGGTTCCCTCATTAATAGAGAAACTATATAAGAACCATTCTATAAAAAGTGCCATGACTATATTAAATGCAAAATATGTCTCTGAAAGGCGATACAACATAGACAGTTGCCTATAAAACAACAGTGACTGCACTTCAAAAGTAATAAATTGGCTGCCCATAGGACATGAAAGACATTATATAAATGCAAGTTCTTTTTTGTTTGCAAACCCGTGACACGATGAGATAAATGGCAGTGATCCACATCATGCTATCAGTTGCATGTAACGTCATGGTGAAAAGGTTACAGGTCACTTCTTTCCCAAACAAAAAAAATCATACAGTTTTGATAAAGACAGTTACTCTTTAAATTAGATTTGTACAACTTTAACTGCTATACCTTGGAGCTCTTTTTGGTTTCCCATGATCCATCAGATTTATGAGTAATTTTCCCTTGGCAACAGTGGCATTCCATTACGGATGACTGAGCTGTTAATTTAGGGACTTTGCTCATCTGAGATGTACAGGAATCTGGATCATCTGTGTTTATTGCCAGCATTTTGCCTGGGTTGAATTTGTCACTCTTCTTCCATCTTCTGACCTATACAAAGATAATAACAAATTGAAGGCTATTTGCAAGGCCACTGGACTTTGTTTCCTGTTTCTTTAAGCTAAAGAATAGACCAACAAGAATAATTAGCTACATCAGACTCAGACAGTTCAACATTTGGCAGGAGAACATGGTGGACACCCCACATGATCTCCCCTGAACTAAATATTGCAATTAGGAGTTAATTGTTAATCCTTGGCATGCTAATCCATACACTACATGAAACTAACCTTTTGCCATGAACACAAGACAAAACTTATGGGAAAAGGCCAGAATTGTAACACATACATATTTGAATGCATGTATACATACACAGCATAAACAAGCAATGAACACGTGTGCAAGTCACATTAATGTGCATAAACAGATTATTTCAGTGTCCACTTCTTCAAAAGTTAATAACCATAATACATTTTAAATTATACTAGAACATGTCCTTTTGTTTCCCTCACTGTGCACTTTCAGCAGCTTTGTGGGCAAAAATGTTTTGAGCTGAAGGGTGCAGGAGCAAGTCTAACTAACGGCAGACAGAGTTAGATGCTCTGCTGCAGCAAAATCTGGCCCATTGTACCATACCAGCATCAGTAACTATACTGTCCAATATATAGCCTTTTAAAAAGTGAACTTGTTATGAGTGTGTTCCTGAAATCAATTGCCATTATATACATGAATGCACAAAATTATTCACTGCAGGAAAAGACTTGCCAAGATTAATCTGCATGTCTGTATTTAACTTTAGAGTCTGACACATTAATGATAATTAACAGCACCTGATTGCGCTGGCACCCATTCCAGAAAAATGGGTAGAGTTTCTGCTTTGGGCGCAATCGGGAAATTAATCCCAAAATGCACTTGAAATTGTGCTGGTTAGGTTAGGCTTCAAGTTTCCTCTAAAAATGCATTTGCATAATCACAAAAGTAAAATCTTCCATGAACGTGTGCAATCAGGCAGCGTAATGGAATGTAATAGTTTCTTTTTCTTTCTGTTAAATAGTATTCCTTGATGTATTTAAGAGTGGTAACCTGGTGCAGTTTTATTAATACAGCTGCAAATGGGTTTATCAACAAAAATAAGCATTTTTAATAAGGATATTGAGTCCTCTACCTGGGAGTAACCTGATTTTAAACCACTGAAAATGACTTAAAAAAAACTATACTGAACCATTTACTTTCATTGGTGTACACGAGTAAGTTTCTTGGTAAATTAAATATTTTTTGATATGAAAAAGCTTTTAAACGTGCCTAACTAGTGCCTATGATGAGCACAATTTGAAGAGCCTTCCTGAACCTGCGCAATTGGCAGAATCTCACAATTTCAACCTGCGGGCGTGGCCAGTTTTGTAGGCGGGGCCTGATTCGGGGCAAATCGAATCTTGAATCAGTGTAAAAGATTGCGGAAAACACGAGCGTAAGTGGTTTTAGGCGTAACTCACAGATGTTTAAAATTCACCGATTTTTTGAGCTGGTTTGTCCAATTCCACTCGGATTGCGCTGATATAACTGCTGGAAACTCAACCCCGCGGAATCTAATCATTCGTAGAACTGTTACGGAGGAAAAAAATCAGTCGAAAATGCTATGACTATATATTATATTGTTTCTCAGTGCATTAAATAAAAGGGTGCTAGGTGTCCTAAGTACACTTAGCCTCCCTGATTACTCATTGGATGTGTGGCACTGAAGTTTTATAGATCAGAAAGGCTCCAGAATCAATTCCTTATCTATGCTAATTTAGTCAATCCCAGCAGTGGAGTCACTGGGGGAGTTATAATTAGCTTTAGCATCTTTGAGCTAGATAAAGTGAACATTGGCCAGGGTTCCCACTTCAAATCATGTTCAGGTGATTCATGCTTGAAATACAAGTGTTGGATGAGAACAGAATTAGGCTCGGTTGTGAGCTCCACTCCGACAAGCATTAATCCAACCGCACGGTCACTATCCATGCTCATATATAAAAACCGGGTACTCAGGTGAGGTACGGGTGGGAGGGTGTTGCTGCACATCAAAATGTACAACAGTGTTGCTACTTTCAGAAGAGAAGTATTGGGAGAAAATGAAAGAACAGCAAAAAAACTATGTTTGGGCAGTAAGGTATCAGACAGAGTAGGTAGGTTGTAGCATAAAGCATTAAGTTAATATTGACAATGCATTTTGATTCTCCTATTTACGTACATTACTTTTCTACCAATGCTGTTTACACGTTTATATCTAATGTGATTCAATTGGAAATCAAGGCTTTACATCAAAGTTAAATCACTTAACCTAATTGTACCTTGCAAGCTTAAGAACAGTAAAGGAGAAAGTCCAAGATGGAATGACATAATATTTACAAAGGGCCGAATATTTCCAAGTTACAGCTTCGGTCATAACACCAAATGACATTAGAATCCCTCACACCTGGAACACAGAGCAAGCTGACATCAATATCACCATGGTTACATTTCTGAAAGTTTAGCCTTACAAACTACAATGCATTGTATAGTTTGAATGCATCCTATTTAACTGAGCTATGGAAGTCAGCATTAAAATTATTCTGAACCCTGTATTCTATACAGACCATCTATAGCTTAGCTGTCCCAAATATCTGAATCAAAAACAGACTGCATGTAAGCAGGAGGCTTAGAAACTCATTCACTCCCTTCTATTAAAATGCCAAGAAACACTCTTCTCCCTCCAGTCCACCAGAGAATAAATAACCCATAATAATGAAAGTAATCATTAATAAATTATTTTTAAGTTCAGTTTTTCTTTACAAAAGCAGCCACTGTTTTCAGCCTTGTAAAATAGTACTTGCACACATGGAGGAACTGGTAATGTAAACTGTCCTCTTTTTAATGTGTGATGTCAAGTCAGAATGGTCTGAACTGCAGGAAGGTTCATATTTTTGCAAATATTAGAATTTTGGCTCAATTCACAATATGTCAGGTTTGGTCCTTTTCCATTTTAGGATTAAATCTCATTCAACTATTTCAAACGTCTATGAAATTAGGATGTGGAAGCTTATTAAGAGCAGTCATTACTAGTGGAGCCTGAAGAGCTATTTACTCATTTCATGTTAACCTGAGTGTAGGACCCAGGTTTCCTGATAGATGTTGCACATTATAGTTTCTTTAATAAGGAAACTGAAGACCCAAGAGGTATTATCACTGCATGTGAAACACTTTATGGTCACGAGAAGTATGTGAGATTCCAGCACTTTTTAAAGCCGTACTTAAGATTTTAATCAGAGACTCCGTCCAATAAAGAGAACATCTCAGCTGTTATATTCTCCAAGTCTACCGGCTGATGTACCATTTTTTAAGATGATATCACAAAGAAACAGAAGGAAGAAGCTGGCTTAGGTTGCTCAATTCATCCTAATGAATTACCACTGGATACTTGGATCCCAATTTTAACACTGGGTGGGTTTTGGGTGAGTGGGTAGCAGGGTGAGTTAGAAACTTACCCTGCTACACTAGAAAATAGGCCCAGGAGTATTTGAAGTCCTGGGCCTCATTATAATCTCACGGGTGGGTTTCCAACCTGAATCGCTGACGGAACGGGAAACTCAGCCACGTTCCGAGTGCAATTTCTGGCGGGCCAGCCAGAGGCCTATTTGAAGCGGGAATGCACCTCTTCAAGTTTCCTTTTACAAGATTTTCCTTTGGAGGGGTGGAGGAAGTTTCAGCTCGAGTCGCAGGCGAGCCCGAAGGTTCTCGGAAGCCTCCCTGGAGGTGCTTCTTGGCGAGGTCAGGGTGAGGAGGGAAGCTCTCTTTCCAGCCAGTGGGAGGAGGATCCCGAAACATGGCATGGAGAGAGATCGCTGAGATTGTCAGCTCGAGGAGCACCACCCCCAGGACCTGGACCCACTGCAGGAAGTGCTTCAATGACCCCACAAGAATTGAAAGAGTGAGTACAGCTCTTTATTACTCCACCTCACCCAAGAACACATGGTAACACTCCTTTCCCCCCTCCTCCAGCATTACAAACACACACTCACCCCTTCCTTGCTCTCTATACACCAGCCACTAGCAGCATTCACTCCTCACTAGGTACTCTTTGCAGAATCATCAACTTCTTTCATGGCTCCTTCCTCACTTCACACTCCAGATACGTGCTTTCCATTCAACACCTCTCTATCCCGATTCCATCTTGCTTCTTCTCCCTCTCAGCATGCGCACAGCAAGCGGAATCCCCAGTCATCTGCGCTCCTATAAAAGAGATACTCACTAACACTCGCCCTCTATCTCTGCAGGACAAGACAGTGCACAAAATGGAGAGGAGTAAAACCAGGATAGGATCACCCAACATTATGAACCTCTCCGAGCTGGAGCAGCAAGCGCTGGAAATCAGAGGCCCTCCAGAACTGTTAGACAGGAGATTTTGAGGGCTGGTCTGAGTATTGGGACTGAGTATTGGGACTCTCCCTTCATGAACCTCTCAAAATTGCACAAGCAGGTCAGCTTCAAGCTGGATTGTGAAGACACCTCAGAGGAAGATAATCCTTCCCAGGAGGCACCCTCACATGTTCCCTCACTCTCAAGCACCAGCACAGAGACTGGGACCCCGGCTGGGTTAGAATTGGAGGAATCTGCTCTGGTGAAGCACTCAGTATTAGCAAACAGCAGCAGCTATTGGTGGCAGGGACAGCCCAGGAGATAGCTCACCAGAGGACGAGGTCCTCTCCCAGCTCCGCTGAGGAGGACAGTGATGAGAACCTCAGGGGCTCGGCAATGAGAAGAAAACCATTTGCTTCTCACAAGCAGTTACATCAGGTATTGGAAGGCCAGCCTAGGAGTTTCAGCACCATGGCTGAAAGTGCGGAGGAGCCCACTTCCAGCCTGTGTGGTGTCATCTTGCATGGCATCAGTACTCTGGAGTCTACTCTGGAGTCCAGGGACGCTGCAACTGGGCTCTCACAACAGCAGTCCATGTTCACAGCCTTTGCAGCTTCAGTGGAAGTTCAAACATCTGCCATGCAGGCTCTGGGCTCAAACATGTGCTCCACCTTCGAGTTATACATGTCTACCTTGGAGAGATTGGTGGAACAAATGGGTTTCAAGGGGTCACTCATCTTCTGCAGTCTGTGGAAGTGATGAGCCCCAGCCCCACTGGAGTGGCAGTGGCGCAGTGGGAGTGGCACTCTCAGGGTGTCAGCACATCTGCTCCCTCACCGCTCCCTCAGCCGTGCCAGGACTGCCCCAATAACAGTCAGGCTCTCAGAGGCTCCAGCTCCCAGAAGTTGCCGGCCACAAGCATCCCATGTGAGCAACAGCAGCCTTTCACCTGCTGCTTATCCTGGTTTTTGAGGCTGTTGTTCCTCTTCCTTCAACTGTTTGTCCATCAAAAGGATAAACAGCTGCCATGATAAGCAGTAGGTGGTTAATGAGAGTAGGTGAGGGGGGAAAAAATCAGAGAGAAGCAAATTGCAAGCTCAAAACTGCCTAGGAAATGCACTGCTCACAATAGCACACAGATCCCAATAACCCAAATCCCAGCAGGTGAGTGTCCCTTCAATTGCAACTTCCAGGCATGTCAATCAGTTTGCTAGGGTTGCCGCTGGACAGGACTTCTGATCCACCCAGTTAAAATTGCATCGGGGTCTTAATGACATCACAGGACCCTGATTTAAATGTATTCCTGAGGTCCCTGCCTGTTTCTGGTGAGTGCCTTTGCCACCTGATTCAGCTCCGGAGTTAAACTGCTGGTTGGCGGTTTTGTGATTTTAACCATTCACCTGCCCATTTCCTGGGGACGGTTTGGGTTAAAATCGGGGTTTGGATTCTGAATCTAAATTGGGTTGAAATTCTGATTTTTCTGCTTGCTCAAATTTGGGTCTGAATTGGACTGATGTAATTTGGCATTTGCTTCAGTGTTCCTCCATAGTGTAAAATAGGCAGTTCACACCATTATCAAGAAGATAACTGCAGTAAAGCAAAATGAAGTTGCTTTGGGGATTGGCGTAAAATGGGATTGCTATGGTGTTCAATGATTTTCCCTATTTCCTTCATTCCCATCCACTCCTCCTACCCCTCTACTCTCAATGCCTCCCCTACCTGAGTTCTGCTGCTATTTGAAATGATTCCAGTCAATGCATACTGTAGATGGGAATTCCTGTTATTGTTCCTGTCAGCATGAAACACTGATGTTTGGCGTGTACGCTTGGTATAAACAGGGGTTAAGTCTACCTATACATATGGTACACTGTACTATTAAAACTGTTTTCGGGAGTGTCTTAGTTGCGTGACTACAGTATAAATAATAGGCACTAAAAGGTTTGCAATCAATTACACAGTAATAGTTGACACAACTGCAATTTACTGGCAACTTTGTTTACTGATTCACAAATGTGCTGTTTTTCTGAAACCAACACTTTATCAAACACTCTTGGGCAAGAAAGGAAAGATTTTTAAGTTGCGTAACCTATAGCCTTATTAAACAAGGAACATATCTTGAAGATTAAATTTCAGAGTACCTTAAAAATTGCAGGAACAGGTAAAGCGTGCTGAGATAGAATTCTTGCTTATTCACAGAAAATAAGTAAAAGTTCTCCCCACAGACTTGAACACGCCAATCATTCATGATGTGCTTTTTTGTCCTCTCTCCTCCTTTCCTCCCCTCTCATCTCTCCTCTCCTCTCCTCTTCTGAAGGTGCTGACTCATGCTAGAGTACGGTTCCATATCACCAGAAGCTCCTCAATGTATTATCCAAGTGGCCATTCTTCACGCATCAGCCCAGTTAGTGAATGATAGCAACTCATTCAACCATAGGGGGCGTCATAGATGAGCCCAGTCCTGCCCTCATCTGGGGCTCGATTTTAGGGTCGGGTTACCTGCGGGTTTCCAGCGGGGGGGCCCCGAAAATCCCGATCTCCGATCACGTGACCGGATTCGGACGAAATCCCGGCCACTTCCGGGTACCGCGCTGACGTGCGGGGCTGCGCGCGCAAGCCCCGCTGGTGGGAATCCCGCAGGCAATTAAAGCCAGCGGGGTTCCACTTGAGAGTACTTAACTTGCTCGTTGTGGTCAGTTAATGAGCTGAAGCAGCTGTCAAAAGAGGAAGTGTGGGATTTTACGTTCAAAGCAGTCAGTTTCCCACACTGGGGGAAACAGGACCCTTCAAACCAGGCGTGTTGCAGCCAGCAGCCTGTGGCAGGTTCCAAGGTGCGCTCCACGGGGGAGCGCCCTCACCCACGCAGGAGGCCACCGCGTCACATAGGGCAACCCCTGCCCCCCACCACCCCCCGGCCAAGCCAGAGGACAGACCGACACGAAACCGCAGCCCCAGTCCGAGGACCCACACACCTACCCTGCACAACCCCTCAGACCAACACCTGCCAGTTGGGTGGTGTGTGGACACCCTCGGAGGACGAAGAGCATGACCACCACCAGCAGCCTCGCAGTCCACGCCGTCCGCCGCAGAGACGTGGATCCCCCCAACACGGTGTGGTTGCACGCCCACCTGCACAGCAGGAGGGAGGGCTACTGCAGAGAGAGACGCGTCGCAGAGGGCACTACCCTCGCCACAGGGTCCACACACCGAGGCGCAGCTCCCCGGACCTCTCCCAGCAGCAGTGCACAGGGAGGCGCAGATTCGCTCGGCATGTAGTCGTGGAGATCTGCAGCCTCTTTCATGCCGAGCTGCTCCTGGCTGGCCCCAGCACCAACTGCTTACCTGTCGCTGGCAAAGTCACCACTGTCCTCCACACCTTCTCCTCCGCATCCTGCCAGGGTGCAGCCGGCAACACCGCCGATGTCTCTCAGTTGTCTGCGCGGACGAGCCCTGCAAATACACCTGCACCTACTCTGCAGTAACACGATGGGTGGCATCAGTGGTGGGTCCTCATAGTGATACCCAGGAGCGGGCATTATTGGACACAATGGACAGGATTCGCGGAGACATGGCAGTGGTGGTGTCAATATAATGTGTGCTGTTTGTGGCTCTGAAATTCAATATGGGTAACACCCATGACAAACCCTCAGACACCCTTGTGCACCCCCTTCATGCTGACGAGACGTTTGCCTTACCCTGCCTACTGCACATATGTGATGCATGCCCTGTGGCTGCAGCACAGGTGGTGGCAGGTTGAGTGAGGCTGGCCGTGAGGGAGATGCACGAGAGGGTGAGTATGGGATGGAGCCATGAGATTGTATGAGGATTGGGTCGCGTGTTAGTGGCAGGATGAGTACTGGCGAGGTGAGTAGGTGGAGGTAAGATGAGGATGGGGTGTGAGTGGGCATGAAGGGTGATGTGACAGAATAGTGTTGGCGGTGCTGAAGGAGATTTGGGGTGGGGGCAGTGTTGTGGCAGACGGAGTGTAGGGGAAAGACTTCGTGTTCTCACTGTGGCTGACCTACTGCGGTCATTGCAGCGCCTCCTGCACTGTATGCAGGTGGGCGATATGTTGGTGGCGCAGGTGACCCCCTCTGCCACCTCGAGCCAGGCATTCTTGGTGGCAGAGGCAGGCCGCTTCCTCCCGCCCGCCGGGGGGAAGATCTGTGTCCTCCCCCTCCTCCTCACCCCATCTGATGATATCTGGGGTGAGGCATCATTAAACTGGGAGCAGCCTTCCCCCTGGGCTGCTCCATGCTGCAATTTGTCCCATTGGTTGCAGCATCTGTCAGTGGAGGACTGCCCCTTTAACTCGAGAGCCTCCAGCTGACAGATCATACTGCGCATGCGCAGCCCGCCCGACGCGCAGGCCAGCGCCGTGGACCCCGGAGGAGCAGGTAATTGGATCCTATTAGTGGATTGCCTGCTACGATCGCGTGGGCAACCCACTAATTTCGCCGTTCGCGTTTTCGACGCTCCCGGAGGACCACCCGCTGGGAACCCGCAGGCCTGCTAAATTCGAGCCCCTGATGTCCACACATGTACACTTTGACAGCAGGAGCCACTGGGTAATGATCAGGAGAAGGAACTCTGGCTGATTTTTCCCTCAGCCAGAAGACACTAAGGCCAAAAGGTCATTCTCCCATCATATCTAAATGTACGCAACATGCTGGCCTAAGCGACTGATTTTTAACCAAAAAGTCAATTGATTGCCTTAAATATATTTTTCTTCTCGCAGCAAATAGTTAAATTTTGACATTTTTTCCAGGCCCCCAAAAAATGCCTGCACTAATCTATTCGTCATTTGACTGAAATACAGAAACTGGTTAAAAAAATATAATGGAGCAGATTTTCCTGTTATTATACCTGGGCTTTTGGATTGCCTGGGTGCAGCACATAGATGAGAATTAGACAGGAAGGATCACAAGCTGATAAAAAAAATCCGCCTGATGTATGGGTGTTGCGATCCTCTCCGCCTGATTTCCTACCATGGGCTGTGCCCAGGCGATCCAATATAACCTGGTGCAATAACAGGAAAATCTGCCCACATATCGTCTCCTGTTTTAAAGCACCCCAAATACTCAACTTTGAAAGGTCCTAGTGTACAATTATAAGCTGAAAAATACTCCTGTGTAATAATACATTCTCGAGGAGATATGGTGAGTACAACTGTTCTAAAGTCAGGATTTGATTTTTTTCGGTATATCATGGTCTGGAATTCCCTCCGAGCTGCTCCTGCTCTGCAGCAATAACTTAGCTGGAAGTGCAGCAGGAAAGCCGTGTAGGCATGTAAACAGAGTTTCTGCCGCACTTCCGATGACGTTACAGCAGAGCAGGAGCAGCTCTGAGCAAACTCTGGGCCTACGTTCCTTTTCCTGTGGAATCATGGAATTTTACAGCACGGAAGGAGGTTATTCAGCCCATCGCTCTTGTGCTAGCTCTCTGAAAGAGCTATCTGCTTATTCCCAATCCCCTGACCTTTCCCCAAACCTTTTAGTTTATTTTCCTTTTACGAATATTTATCCACTTCTTTTTAAAAAGTTATTTTGAATTCTGCTTCCACCAATGTTTCTGGTGGGACATTCTATGTCTCTGTGTAAAAATAACATTTCCTAAGCTTTTCCTTCATTTTTTTGGTGATGAATCTAAATTTATACACTTTGGTTAATAGGCACTAATCAATGGAAATAGTTTTTCCCCATTTGCCTTATCAAAAACCCTTATAATACCTCTTTCAGATCTCCACTTAACTTTTTTTTTGTTCTTGTTATATTTTGGGATTTTTGATTATTGATGGGAAAGAGTTCACATTGATTATATTAAGATTATGCTACCAAGTTACGTTGAGCACATAAGGGGTTAAATCGATACAGCACATAATTTTCGGGAATGTGAATTAGATCCAGTTGAAGCATTTATCCAGAATGGTATTTCTTGCTTACCATATCAGTTTGAGACAATGAGATTCATTGACACATTCCAGAGAGGAAACTGGGTGTAATATTGCAATGGTCTCTCTTCACATAGCACAGCGTGTGCTCTTAGCTGACCAGGCCAGAAGATGCCAAACGAGAGGTGTCTGATTTGAAGGATTATACTTGATTGGCAATTCAGCTGGCCGATCCCTAAGCACAGAGAGCTGGAGGGAGGGTCAGAGGTCATGTCTTTGGCTTCCTGCTTAGTTGGAACACAACTCAATCTGCAGAAAACCTGGTGTGGAAGACAAACACAAATGAGAGAGAACCCGCTGCTTAAGGTTAGTGCTGACTAGTTTCAGAGATTTGCTCATCAGTAAAGTGAATTTAGGCCACCAACAAGGATAGTGTGGTGTACTAGGTTATTTTCTATGTAACGAGGATGCGTTATGAAATAGATTAAATTTCACTGTAAACTTTATTTTATTTGTTCATTTATTACGTGTAGAAAAAATAAACCACCAGTACCCTGCAACACTCTGGCAGATGTCAATTCTTTCTCTCAGTTTCAAATCTTTGTTTGCCTCTCTGTTGTTTACCTATCTCTATCCCTCCTAGTATACCCATATGTGTTTTTGTGCAATGCTACTAATTTAAGATGAATTTTGCCGCTCTATGACTTCGTATGTCTCTATGTCTTGCAGAAGCCATGAAAAAATACAAAATGGCCACCAAGGTTAAGTGAGTAGGACAGCTAAAGTTCAAAAGGGTGCAAGTTGTTAGTATTTGCTATTTTTCTGCCTAGTCAAGATCTTTACTAAGAATGGGGATTTCTGCAAACTTGGAACTACTCCGTTATTTCCCCACCCCAAAAAAAAGTAACCTGCTATTTCAAAAAGTGTTTCGCAATAATGTGGTAACAGCCTGTTATAAGGTCAGTGCACCAAGCAATAAAATCCAACTATGCTGAATCAACAGACAGCATGTAATCTATGCTGAACACATTTATCTTACAATGCATTTTATTGCTGCAACACTGTAACCTTTGGCAAAAGAAAAGATATAAAAAAATGAACAGTAGCTTTGAATTCTTGGGATCCATTGTCTTTGCCCCATTTTTAACGTTAAATTTTCCTGGTCGTCCAAACATGGGACGACCATAGCATTAAAATCGCCTCCGAAAACTTACCACTCTGTTCCAGCTCCATCCTCGCCCACCACCGCTTTAATTGGGTCCTGTTTTTGGGCGGCCAAGGTGCCCGTCTGACTTAGGCGAGAGCCTCATTAATACTTGTAAATTGGGCTGCCATGATGTAATTAAAACCCGAAAGGCATTTTAACTGCTGACGGAATGGGGTGCTCGCCATAGCCTCCACGCTCAGTAAAACCTATCGGGGGAAAAGCCGAGGCCCTAAAAGGTAAGTTTTACATTTTCTTTGTGGAGCCAGGAGGGACTTGCCAGCATGCCAGTGGCCAGCCACCAGGCAGCCCAACCTTTGCCAGCCAGCTGCCTCTTTAGGCCAGTTTGGGCAGGCAGCTGGCCGGCGGGATGTAAATGAGGACCTGGAGTTGGAATAGCTTAGGCCTCAAGTTGATGCCTTCGGGGCTGGGGGGGTGGGGTCAATGATCGCCCTGTCCCCGTGTCTGTACGAAACCCACTTCCAGTTAAAATCCCTCCCAATGAGGCAACGGTGCTAAAAACCATCCTTTCCAAACCTGCAGGCCCACAAAATCTAACAGGGCAGCCTAAGAAATAAGAAATATACGTATAAATAGGACTGAGTTGCTTGGACTTGAAGGGCTAGATTGCCAGAGCTTGGGTGCTATATGTGCTCTTGGCCCAGTTTAGATACCCTAGGCATCTGCAATGGTTCTAAGGGCTCATCACCTAGGTTATTATTACCCAGGATATGCAATAAGTGGATGAATAAGCCATGATAATTAAAAACAATTATTAGAACTTCCTACCACAAAACTTAGTAATGTGACAGGTAACGTCAGAAATGCCAGGGCACATTATGTAATTCCATTCTTTACCGGTGGTGGGCAAATTTTTGGAATCAATTCTGAGGGACAGGATAAGCCATCACTTAGAAAGGCTCGGAGTAATCAAGGACATTCAGCATGGATTTGTTAAGGGAAGGTCGTGTCTGACTAACTTGATTGAATTTTTTGAGGAGGTAACAAGGAGGGTCGATGAGGGTAGTGCGTTTGATGTAGTCCGCATGGATTTTAGCAAGGCTTTTGACCAGGTTGCACATGGCAGACTGGTCAAAAAAGTACAAGCCCATGGGATCCAAGGGAAAGTAGCAAGTTGGATCCAAAATTGTCTCAGCGGCAGAAAGCAAAGGGTAATGGTCAACAGGTCTTTTTGTGACTGGAAGGCTGTTTCCAGTGGGGTTCCACAGGGCTCAGTACTAGGTCCCTTGCTTTTTGTGGTATATATTAATGATTTGGACTTAAATGTAGGGGGCATGATTAAGAAGTTTGCAGATGAGACAAAAATTGGTCATGTGGTTGATAGTGAGGAGGAAAGCTGTGGAGTGCAGGAAGATATCAATGGACTGGTCAGGTGGGCAGAAAAGTAGCAAATGGAATTCAATGCGGAGAAGTGTGAGGTAATGCATTTGGGGAGGGCAAACAAGGCAAGGGGATACACAATAAATGGGAGGGTACTGAGAGATGTAGAGGAAGTGAGGGACCTTGGAGTGCATGTCCACAGATCCCTGAAGGTAGCAGAACAGGTAGATAAGGGGGTTAAGAAGGCATATGGAATATTTTCCTTTATTGAAAGAAAAAGCATACAATTCCATGAAGATTAATGGCAGGTCAGAAGATGGGTCAGAATATAAAAGACAGCAAAGAATGACTAAAAGAATAATAAGGAGGGAGAAATTAGAGTACGAGAGAAAGCTAGCTAGAAATATAAAAACAGATAGTAAGAGTTTCTACAGGTATTTAAAAAGGAAAAGAGTAAGTAAAGTGAGCATTGGTCCTCTGGAGAGTGAGTCTGGGGAATTAATAATGGAGAATAAGGAAATGGCGGATGAATTGAACAGTTATTTTGTGTCTGTCTTCACTGTAGAGGATACAAATAACATGCATAAATAATTATGAATCAAGAGGTGAAAGGGAGGGAGGAACTTAAAACATCTACAATCACCAGGGAAAGGGTTTTGAAAAAATTATTAGAACTAAATGCTGACAAGTCCCCAGGTCCTGATGGACTTCATCCTAGGGTCTTAAAAGAAATGGGTGCAGAGATAAAAGATGCATTGGTATTACTTTTCCAAAATTCCCTAGATTCTGGAAGGGTCCCATCAGATTGGAAAATAGCGAATGTAACTCCTCTATTCAAGAAAGGAGAGAGACAGAAAGCAGGAAACTACAGGCCAGTTAGCTTAACACCTGTCATAGGGAAAATGCTCGAATCTATTATTAAGGAGGTTATAGCAGGGTACTTAGAAAATCTCCATGCAATCAGGCAGAGTCAACACGGCTTTGTTAAGGGGAAATTGTGTTTGACTAAATTATTAGAGTTCTTTGAGGAAGTATCAAGCAACGTGGATAAAGGGGATCCTGTGGATGTCGTGTACTTGGATTTCCAGAAGGCTTTTGACAAGGTGCCACATCAAAGGCTACTACACAAAATAAGAGCTCATAGTGTAGGGGATAACATATTAGCATGGATAAAGGATTGGATAGCTAACAGGAAACAGAGAGTAGGCATAAATGGATCGTTTTCAATTTGGCAAGATGTAACGAGTGGAGTGCCACAAGGATCAGTGCTTGGGCCTCAACTACTTACAATCTATATTAATGACTTGGATGAAGGGACCGAATGTATGGTTGCTAAATTTGCTGATGACACAAAGGTAGGTAGGAAAGTAAGTTGTGAAGAGGACATAAGGAGTCTGCAAAGGGATATAGATAGATTAAGTGAGTGGGCAAAAATTTGGCAGATGGAGTACAATGTGGAAAAATGTGAACTTGTCCACTTTGGCAGGAGGAATGGAAAAGCAGTACGTTATTTAAATGGAGAGAGATTGCAGATCTCTGAGGTACAGAGGGATCTGGCTGTCCTAGTACGTGAATCACAAAAAGTTAGTATGCAGGTACAGCAAGTGATTAGGAAGGCAAATGGAATGTTGTCATTTATTGCAAGGGGAATGGAATATAAAAGTAGAGATGTTTTGCTACAGTTATACAGGTCATTGGTGAGACCACATCTAGAATACTGTGTGCAGTTTTGGTCTCCTTATTTAAGAAAGGACATAATTGCTTTGGAGGCGGTTCAGAGAAGGTTCACTCGACTGATTCCTGGGATGTGGGGGTTATCTTATGAGGAAAGGTTGGACAAGTTGGGCCTGTATAAACTGGAATTTAGAAGAATGAGAGGTGATCTTATTGAAACATATAAGATCCTAAGGGGACTAGAAGGGGTAGATGCTGAGAGGATGTTTCCCCTTGTGGGAGAGACTAGAACTAGGGGCCACAGCTTAAAAGTAAGGGGTCTCCCATTTAAGACAGAGATGAGGAGAAATTTTTTCTCTCAGAGGGTCCTGTATCTGTGGAACTCCCTTCCCCAGAGAGCGGTGGAGGCAGGGTCATTGAATACTTTTAAGGCTGAGTTAGATAGATTCCTGATTAACAAGGGAGTCAAAGGTTATAGTAGGTAGACGGGAAAGTAGGTTGAGGTCACAATCAGATCAGCCATGATCTTATCAAATGGCAGAGCAGGCTCGAGGGGCCGAATGGCTTACTCCTGCTCTTAGTTCGTATGTTCGTATTAGCCGAGGCACAGAATATAAGAGCAGGGAGGTTCTGCTGGAACTGTATGAAACTCTGGTTAGGCCACAGCTTGAGTACTGTGTACAGTTCTGGTCATCATATTACAGGAAGGATGTAATTGCACTTGAGAGGGTACAGAGGAGATTTACGAGGATGTTGCCAGGACTGGAGAATTTTAGCTATGAGGAAATATTGGATAGGCTGGGGTTGTTCTCTTTGGAACAGAGGAGGCTGAGGGGTGATTTAATTGAGGTGTACAAAATTATGAGGGGCCTAGATAGAGTGGATAGGGAGGACCCATTTCTGTTAGCAGAGAGGTCGATAATCAGGGGGCATAGATTTAAAGTGATTGGTAGAAGGATTAGAGGGGAGCCGAGGAAAGATTTTTTCATCCAGAGGGTGGTGGGGGTCTGGAACTCACTGCCTGAAAGGGTGGTAGAGGCAGAAACCGTCAACTCATTTAAAAAGTACCTGGATGTACACCTGAAGTGCCATGACCTACAAGGCTATGGACTAAGTGCTGGAAAGTGAGATTAGGCTGGGTGGCTCATTTTCGGCCGGCGCTAACACGATGGGCCAAATGGCCTCCTTCTGTGCCGTAAATTTTCTATGATCCTATGATTCATTTATAACCCTGGCACTCATGAAGGAGAGGTCAGAGAAATAAAAACCAAAAATAATAGTATTGCCAAGACCAATGTCATTCAAGACTAATCTTCTCAGTGTTGGTGCTACACAATAGGGGTGGAATGTGTTCAAGAAGCTTTTGGTATTTCCTCTCATCTTTGCTTACCTAGTACCTGTATCATACATACTGGTGCTTCAAAGTGGAGTAAATGGTGAAGAAGATGCAGAACTTAAGCCATGATTTTAACTCAGGGCGTGAGTTCGGCATGGAGGGGTGGGGGAATGTCAAGCCTGCACCAGGCCCAGGCCATTTTAACCCCCAGGTCTCCTCACCATCTTCAAGGACTGACTCCTACCTGAACCCAGCAGGATTGACAAGGAGGCCGGCAGGCAGAAGGAAGACTTTAGGTGGCAGGAGGCCACCGTCAGAGACCCAAGGGAATGGTCTCTGGCACTAAGGTCTATTGTCGGGAGGGATTGGGAGTGATTATGGTCACGGGGAAGAGCAGGGAGTCCTGGGACAGGCAAGGCCCAAGGTTTTCTTATGGGGCCCGGAGGAGCACTCCTGCCTCCTCCACAAAGAAATCAGTAAATCTTTAAAAGAAACTTATCTTACTGGGCCTATTCTGGCACTGGATCCATCTGCCGGCAGCTTTCCCTGGTGTGCTCGGCACTGTGCGCCACTCTTGCGGCCTGGCGTTAAAATTGCGTCAGAGTCTGAATGACGTTATCGGGCCCTGACTTGCGAATAATTATGAGCCCCTCACCTGCCCCGCGGTGAGAGCCTCACACGTCTCCCGAAACCCGTGGGCTAAACTGGCGCCAGGCAGGAGTGCGGCGCAAACAGAGAGGTAAGTACTCTGCCTTTATTTTAACTCCCCCCACATACCTCATTCTTGTTGGGTGCAAGGGGTTAAAATCTGTGCTTTAGATTTTTTTGGCTTAGCTGTGGTCCCAACCTGAAGGAAGGTGGGGTACAGATCACACCTTCCAAGAGGATGATGGAAATGGGGAAGTAGAAAGGCAGGCGGCAGCCGTGGGGTCGGAATGACATTCTGCTTCTCTGCATTGTTCCCTGCATTAACTGTCAGTAAACCATATCATAAAACCCTCACGTTACTCATTTTGCCCATTTATATGGGTGAGAAGATGAAACAGTGCAAATGATGGAAAATGCAACACACGACATCATGACACCATTTTCGACTCACTGGCACGCAACAGCCCAAAAACAGACAGGTGCTTTCTGCGGCCTCCAGAATAACAGAGGAAAATGCGATGGGCAAAAAAGTGGGCAGTGATCCAAAGGTAAATTGTCATCTTCACTGCCAGAGCTTTCATCTGGCAAAGAGCATCAACAACCCATTAAGGAACCCGCTCAATTTTCATTCCATTGATTTAGCAGCGTTTATGCTGTTTTTCACAGCTCTTCCACCAAAGTTATGGGAGACGAGGGGGGGGGCGGCCCTGCGGAATCTCACCCCCAAAGTTTTTGATTGAACAGAAATAAAACCTGTAATATGTATCGCAGATGTTAGTTAAAGCTAAAGCCTCTGAACCCAGAGATTAAAGTAACTGTATTACAAATTGGGAGAAGAGGTATTTGCAGGGTAGATGAACCTAGGACAAGAAGAAGATAACAGAAAGAAGAAGACAATCACCCAGAACGGTGGCTTGCCACACATTGTAGAGGAGAAGCTGAGCATGGTAGAGGAAGGCAGAAGAGCTCAACACTACAATAGCCAACCTACTAAAATGAATGTATGCTTTATCTTTGTATTATAGAGGAATAGATACATGCAGCAAATTTGTCTTGACTAAGAACTTAACATTGTCATGGTATTAGTTGTGTTAATCAAAGATATTGTTAAATAAAGTAGTGGTAATTAATGAATCATTTCATCCGACTTGTCTGTGATAACTCTAGCAAACAGGAGTTATATCTACTTCACTGAGTTCAAGTTGCCTTGCATAAAGATTAATATAATTTAGCTGCACTATGTGAGACAGTCCAAAAGTGAGCACTCCAGTTCCTCCTGGCTTCTCATTCAGGTAAGTAAAAAAATGTTAATTACCATTTTGCTGGCACCCTCCAGCCATCCCTTTTAAGGCCGCTGGTTTGGTTGCTTTTCGCCCAAGAAATCTGTCTGGAACCAATGTAGTAAAGTAAAGGCCCCCAATTTTCATTTGCAATGGGCTAATGCCAGTTTCTGGCGGGCGCCCTAGGCAACTACAGGGCACCCTGACCAATATGGCGTCATTGCATACCCAGCACTAAATTAAGGCATGCATGCAGCATTCTATGGAGGCCCCTCCAATGCCCGTTTTTTGCCTGAAAAACAGGTGCTGCACAATCCAATTTCTAGGCCCAGATGCGAAGGTCATGTTCCAATCCATTTTTCGATTTCAACAGGCCAAGTCTTCCTGGAAAATTATGGGTGTGTTAACGAAGCATGCCGTTATTAATGCGCAAATTGGCCAACAAGTTCAGGGGATGGAGAGGTGTGCTGAGTTGCAAATCTCCAGAATTTGCTGGTCGATTTAGACTGCTGCACTGTTTGCTTCGCTCAAACATCATCTCGCCCGTAACCTCCCCGTTATTTTTAAGAACTTGCTGGATTTGCACCTTAATTACTCATTAAATTCACCACAGAAAGTTAGGGCTCATAATTAATAGTGAAAGTACCCTATTAACAACATGATAATTGTTAATGCAATGCTACTCAATCTTCCCGGCCCAGAAAGAGAATAACTTAATCCCTTCAGGTGGTAAATTGTTGTTAGAGATTTAATTTTTCAATATTTTTCTTACTTTTCCTTTCTGTCTCTTTTTTCTCTCTTTCTTAATCCAATCTTCCCTCTCTCTCTTTCTCTTTCTGTACCTAATTTAACTCTAATTCACCCTCCATCTCTGTCGCTCCTTTGTTTCTATCTCAATCCTTAAATCTCATTGGGTTAAGGAGATAGACTGTTGGACCCGCCATTCACCGAGGTCCCAGATGCCCCATTGCCCTCACCACACTGTTATCAGCTCGCACTTCCAGCAAGTTACGGCACAATATATTTTCGAGGTGAAAGATGCCCCATTCCAGCAAGATTTGGTCCAACATGTTAGAAAGGGAGAAAAGATTTGATTAATATTAATTACCTATTGGGGTTTCTGATACAATGAGGGGAGCTTTAACACCCCAGGACAGGCGGGAGAGGGGCGGAATTAATAATTCAAAAATCTGAAATCTGACCCCAACCTGCCTCCAACGTGCACACTTCCGATTTTAACGGAGGTGGGTTAGGGGATCAGGCGACTAACCTGCTCTCCAGAGGTGGGTCCGTCATTTAAATATTTAAATGAGGTTGTGTGCCTCAAATTTTACCACAGTTTTAAATCTAATGGCTGCGGCCTGGGTTTCCCAGGGCTCAGGAAACCTGGCGAGAATGGCTGGATGCAACAGGTAAGTGTCTTTCCAGCACTGCTTGTGGGCCAGGAGGAGCAGGAGTGCTTCCCCTGGCCACTCAAGCAAACCTGCTTCCCACCCCGCGATCGGACAATTACACACTCGGACCCCCACCCCCACGCGATCGGATCTGCCTCGCCATGATTGGATCCTCCCCCTGCAATTGGACCTCACCCCCGTGATCGGACCATCCCTGTGATCAGATCCCCCTCCCTGCAATCGGACCCCCCCACCCCCCCGCAATTGGACACCCTCCCTGCATTTGGACCCACCCCACTCCCCGATGACCTCTCCTGCCCCGGATCTTCTCCCCAGCCTGCGATCTTCTCACCGGACCCTCCCTGCCCAATCTCCTCCACTGCCGCCCCCCCCACCACAATATCACCCCCCCCCCCCCCGACCCTTGATCTCTCCCTCCTTCCCTCCTCTCCACTCCCCAGCTGTGGCCTGGAGTCGCAGGCCTTCCTGCCCGACAGCCAGCCAGCCTCTCAATCTGGCTGGCTGCCGACTGGGAAACAGAGACAAGAAGTTTAAATGAGGTCCTGCCGTTAAATTCAGCAGGACCTCCGGGTTACCCGTATTTCCGGGTTTCCCGCCTGTTACAGCTCTCACCCCATTCCCTCCCCACCTCCCCATAAATATCAGGGCCAATATTTCTTACATATTTTATGGAATTTATTGATTAACAATCTTACACACCATTCTTCTGCTCCCTACACCCATCCAAATCTGCACCCGAAGCTATGCTAATGAACTGGTCTCAGAAAATTGGGTGCAAATAGCACACTTCAATTTGAGTCTGCCTTAAACCTGCCAATAGACATTCAGGTCTGATAATTCAATCAAGGCATTGTGAAGGTTACACTGGGTGACATTGGGATCTCGATAATAAAGAGAATAATTAATCAGTGACTGTGCCTTCCAGTCTTATGTTCATGAAAGAATTGCCATAACTCACTATCACCAGTGGGATATCTCCTGCTACTTCTGGGATAGCTGGTAATAAAACTATAATTGCTTGTAAAAAGCATTCCAAAAGCTAATGACAGCAATTCAAACTAATGACAGTACACTGTACAATGTACAGCTTCAATATAGATCTAAAAAAAAGGGACACCGTGCTCGTAGATGGCTCAATGTTCAATCCCCTGTTGTGCTGAGTTAGCTGATCTCAGCCAGGGTGCTGATAGGAGTACTACAAGTGGACTCAGTCACCCTGAGTTAGGGAGGAGAAAATCAGTACGGGTTCTCTCTCCTGATTGCCATCTTACTGGACTCCTACTGGAAGTATCTGTGTGGACGTCAACAGAGGGCAAGGTCAGGCTTAACAGTGATCTCCTCACCCACCCGTGCCAGCCAGCACTCTATGCCTAATCTCATTCATCAAGAATGGTTGTTTGCGAGAGTTACTGGAGAGTCTCTAGCACCAGTGGGACCATACCATAATGGAGTCAATGCCTTCAGGAAGAGAGGGGAGAAAATGGCAGAAAAGGGAGCCAGAAACATTAGAGTGAATTTTCTCTTTTGCGCTTTGCTGTTAAATAATCGCCTGTGCAGAGCGCATAGAGGTAAATTGAATGGGCTCTATTGCAGGCATGTGATTCTTTTGGCCCGCTTTTCCACTGTGTGCTCCACCAAGGAAGCACCAAACAGCATGTACGTGGAGAGTGGGAGGAAGAGGAGAATCAGAAGGATAGCGATCCATGGGGTTCCATTGGAATATCACCTAAGAGTTAAATCAGAGTGGTGCTGGCAGGTCTAGGAGTAGAAATTCAGCTTTAAAGAAAGTTTGCCAGTCTAGACTGTATGAGATCGACAGTAGCACATTGTACGATGCTAAAAGGTGTGGATGAACCGAGAAACCCAGGGGTACAAATATATCATTCCTTGAAAGTGCGACTGTGGAAAGATAAACCCTAAAAAGGCCAATGGCATTTTGGATTTTATAAATAAGGCAGAGAGTACAACAGCAAAGAAATAATGAGAAATTTATCCAAGGCAATAGTTTGAGTACTGCGTCCAGTTTTGGACACCCCGGGGGAGAAATTGGTCCCCGCGAAACTGGTTCCGCCAGGACCACTTAGCTCCAGACCTCATTACAGCCTTGGTCCAAACATGGATAAAAGAGCTGAATTCCAGAGGTGAGGTGAGAGTGACTGCCCGTGGGCTGCTGCCAGCTACGTGCTTACTCCCCTCCCCCCAGGATTCACCTCTGGAGCCGGCCAAATTTTTCAGGGCCCTGACTGGCAAGCTGCGCAGGAAGCCCAATTGGCGTCCGCCGCTTGCCAATGTGTATATGAGGCCCAAGGCCCCATTTCCAGTGAGCCTCGGGTGTTCACCTTCAGGTACACATTGCCGGCATACTGCCCACTTCGGCTGGTTTATGGCGCGAGACCAATTTCCCAGCCCCCATTATAGAAAGGGCATTAAAAACATAGAGAGCGAACAGTGCAGATTCACCAGGATGACACCAGGAATGAGAAACTATAGATATGAGCAGAGACTTAAGATATTGGGACTATTTCCACTGGAGCGGAGATCTAATAGGTTTTTTAAAATAGGTTTTGATAGCAAAATACTATTTCATCTAGTTGGAGACTCAGTGACAAGAGTTACCAATTTAAAATGGTCTCTGAGGAACTGAAGAGAAAGATTAGGAGAGATTTCTTTATGAGAGTTGAGGCAGAGACCATTGCATCATTGAAGAGAATAGCTGAAACAGAGGAAGATGCAGGGCAATAAAAGAAAGAATCACTTGCATTTATATAGCTCCTTTCACGACCTCAGGACATCCCAAAGTGCTTTACAGTTAATGAAGTACTTTTCTTTGAAGTGCAGTCACTGTTGTAATATAGGAAATGTGGCAGCCAATTTGCACACAGCAAGGTCCC
This sequence comes from Heptranchias perlo, assembly GCF_035084215.1. Classification (NCBI taxonomy): domain Eukaryota; kingdom Metazoa; phylum Chordata; class Chondrichthyes; order Hexanchiformes; family Hexanchidae; genus Heptranchias; species Heptranchias perlo. The sequence goes on along the minus strand of NC_090329.1, from coordinate 95,460,925 downwards.
ACAAACAGCAATGGGATAATGACCAGATAATCTGTTTTTAGTGATGTTGGTTATGGGCAGTGAGGTTAATTTTGGATTGCCTGAGCAAAGAACAGGAACAATGGTCCCAATGGCCTCCTTTTGTCCTGTAAACATTTGAGGTTCTAAGAGCAACCAGGTGAAACTTTGATATAAAGTCAGTATCAAAATCACCGACAAGTAAATTCATCGGCAGTCCTTGTTCCTTGACAGTACCTGGGTGAATAAATACATTCATTTTGAAACACTTGCCCGAAGAAAGCTTGTGATTTTCAAATAAAACAGTTGGACTATAACCTGGTGTTGTAAGATTCCTTACATTTGTCAACCCCAGTCCATCACCGGCATCTCCACAGTAAAGGAGCAGGCAGTGATGCTTTTGGGAAGACATGGGTGAAGGTTTCCTCTGTCTACTATTTGCAGTGAAATCGTAAGCCTCTTCTTTATAAACACGCTTGCAATTCCATCCCCCATTGTTATATTATTGGGCTGGCGATGGTGTTAACCACTACAAAACAGAAAAAATCACGCTGCAGAGTCCACCCTGCTGCAGGTATAGAATTTGCTGGGACACACACTTCACTTACCAGCCAATGTAAAAGTTTAAAATGAGCTTTTGGAGCTTGCTCAGATCTGCGCTCTCAGGAATTGAATGTGGCCAAAAACAATGATGCTGCTTCTTAAACTCTTAATTCCTGCCTAATTCCAAAAAATTGATTCCGATTGGGAAAAATTTGTAGCTAGAACAGAGCAGCAGAGCAGTCTCAGGTTAAACCAAACCTGTCAAATCCAGTGCACCTAGAGCTGGAAATTGCTAGCTATTGCCATCTCTCTCCTGCAGAGATATCATTAGGAAAAGTGAACATTTAGCACACAAAGCCACCCTCTCATCCATTGCCTTGATTGCATTGCTGTGTACCAATATAATTATGTCAGATTGGATGCGTGCCCATTGGCTGCTTGTAATGCAGGTCACATGTTTGGAAGTCGAAACAGCCTGAGTTGCTCGCTGCTGTTCTGACTCAGTACTCACCTTGTACCCATTGTGTTGGGAAGTCCTAAGTGCTCAGGAGAAGTGGAGGGGAGTGTGAACTCAGGGAGACAAAAGATGGGGGCAGAGACACAAGCTGACAGTCAGGCCCAGCAACAGCTGCAAAGTCAATCAGGTTTTTAAACAGAAGCTGCGAGGGCAAGCTTTTGCTGGTCTCAGAAAAAGAATGCAGGGGGATTGGGACTGATATTGTTTTAAAGCAGCAGCCAGAATACCTCCAGGCCTGAAGATCCATTGAGAGGCTGCAAAAGAAGACTTACCTTCTCAGGCCTCCCTTGAGTTATTACAAATACATAAAGGGCAAAAGGGTAACTAGGGAGAGAGTAGGGCCTCTTAAGGATCAACAAGGTCATCTATGTGCGGAACCACAAGAGATGGGTGAGATCCTGAATGAATATTTCACATCGGTATTTACGGTTGAGAAAGGCATGGATGTTAGGGAACTTGGGGAAATAAATAGTGATGTCTTGAGGAGTGTACATATTACAGAGAGGGAGGTGCTGGAAGTCTTAACACGCATCAAGGTAGATAAATCTCCGGGACCTGATGAAATGTATCCCAGGACGTTATGGGAGGTTAGGGAGGAAATTGCGGGTCCCCTAGCAGAGATATTTGAATCATCCACCGCTACAGGTGAGGTGCCTGAAGATTGGAGGGTAGCAAATGTTGTGCCTTTGTTTAAGAAGGGCGGCAGGGAAAAGCCTGAGAACTACAGACCAGTGAGCCTGACATCTGTAGTGGGTAAGTTGTTAGAGGGTATTCTGAGGGACAGGATCTACAGGCATTTGGAGAGGCAGGGACTAATTAGGAACAGTCAGCATGGTTTTGTGAGAGGAAAATCATGTCTCACGAATTTGATTGAGTTTTTTGAAGGGGTAACCAAGAAGATAGATGAGGGCTGTGCAGTAGACGTGGTCTACATGGACTTCAGCAAAGCATTTGACAAGGTACCGCATGGTAGGTTGTTACATAAGGTTAAATCTCATGGGATCCAAGGTGAGGTAGCCAATTGGATACAAAATTGGCTTGACGACAGAAGACAGAGGGTGGTTGTAGAGGGTTGTTTTTCAAACTGGATGCCTGTGTCCAGCGGTGTGCCTCAGGGATCGGTGCTGGGTCCGCTGTTATTTGTTATTTATATTAATGATTTGGATGAGAATTTAGGAGGCATGGTTAGTAAGTTTGCAGATGACACCAAGATTGGTGGCATTGTGGACAGTGAAGAAGGTTATCTAGGATTGCAACGGGATCTTGATAAATTGGGCCAGTGGGCCGATGAATGGCAGATGGAGTTTAATTTAGATAAATGTGAGGTGATGCATTTTGGTAGATCGAATCGGGCCAGGACCTACTCCGTTAATGGTAGGGCGTTGGGGAGAGTTATAGAACAAAGAGATCTGGGAGTACAGATTCATAGCTCCTTGAAAGTGGAGTCACAGGTGGATAGGGTGGTGAAGAAGGCATTCAGCATGCTTGGTTTCATTGGTCAGAACATTGAATGCAGGAGTTGGGATGTCTTGTTGAAGTTGTACAGGGCATTGGTGAGGCCACACTTGGAGTACTGTGTACAGTTCTGGTCACCCTATTATAGAAAGGATATTATTAAACTAGAAAGAGTGCAGAAAAGATTTACTAGGATGCTACCGGGACTTGATGGTTTGACTTACAGGGAGAGGTTAGACAGACTGGGACTTTTTTCCCTGGAGAGTAGGAGGTTAAGGGGTGATCTTATAGAAGTCTATAAAATAATGAGGGGCATAGATAAGGTCGATAGTCAAAATCTTTTCCCAAAGGTAGGGGAGTCTATAACGAGGGGGCATAGATTTAAGGTGAGAGGGGAGAGATACAAAAGGGTCCAGAGGGACAATTTTTTCACTCAAAGGGTGGTGAGTGTCTGGAACGAGCTGCCAGAGGCAGTAGTAGAGGCGGGTATAATTTTGTCTTTTAAAAAGCATTTGGACAGTTACATGGGTAAGATGGGTATAGAGGGATATGGGCCAAGTGCAGGCAATTGGGACTAGCTTAGTGGTATAAACTGGGCGACATGGACATGTTGGGCCGAAGGGCCTGTTTCCATGTTGTAAACTTCTATGATTCTATGAGTCTGAGTGGGTCCCAAGCACAAGACCTAAAGCCAGCTTCCATAGGCGACACTCAAATTGGGCACCCTTCCATTGAATGGAGAGGAAAATGAGGTGGGAGGGCAGAGTACACCCTCTCCCACCTCATTTTCATGACTATCCTTGCCCTGTGCCTGTTTTGGGAGCAAACCCAGATCTGCTCCAGTGGAAGCCTCATACATCCCAAGGCAATGTAAAGGGATGAAGATCTAATGTAACAGGCCTCCTCCTCCCTTTCCTGTCTGTAGCTCATGGAAATTAATTGTTCCTCAGACAGTACAGAGAGGCATACCAGGGCCTACTTTCCAACTGGAGTCACTGGATAGCAATGAAAAGCAGGGACTCTGGCTGATTTTTCCTCTCCTAGCCCAGGAATGCTGAAGCTGATTGTAACCTCGCTAGTGCTGCCTTAGCTGAGATCTAATAACTCAGCACAGAACACGGAACGAAATAAGGATTTTGCTGGTTTGTATGGCTCAGTTCCACACTGGATAGTACATTTAATCCACAAAAACACCAGAAGCCTGCAAGTTTCACATTATTGTAAAGCATTCAGCACCAAACCTCCATGAAAACCAAACAATTATGATATTCAGTCCAATACCATGGTGTGGATGTATGATAGAGACCACCCCAAGTGGGCTTACTGTTGAAGAATATTTTCACCATTCAGTGGTGGTGCTGGTAAATAGGCAGTAATGGATTGGCCGCCCGTTGCACACCCCGCCCGTTGCACACCCCGCCCGATTTTCCTTTCCATTGAAGTCCAAAGTTTAAATCACCCCTAACTATCTAGCTCTGATAATTTTATCGTGCAAATATGCTTAAAATAAATGTCAATATTGTCATATGAGCTAATTTTTGCATCTGTGTTCTCAAAGGCACAGTGCCTATCTTGATGATGAAAATTAAGAATTGGAATGATCGTAGAGTGCATTGGAGTGCTAATGTGCCATGCCATGGAATGATTGGATGTGGGTTTATTCCATAAAATTTCCCTCTGGGTGAGTTGTTGTAACACAGTAGCAGGTGCTGAAACAAGCCAGACCCTTACCCACAGAGAAGGAGACAAAAATTAGATGGAATTCATGCCCAGACCACTCTTGCCAACCTACTAGGGGCCAGTTCACAATGGCATAGACGGGAGTGGCACATGGCACGGGGATACCGAAGGAAAAGAAGAAAATAAATATTTGCAAAAGATGCCGTGTTACCGTTACAAGCAGTAAAAAGAGAAGAAAGGAAGGCATGAAAAGCTGGTTCCCGTTACAGTGTGTGAGCCAGCCTTCCATTCTTTCATAACAGGCCAGATTTCTTGAGCTGTATCCCAGCACTGCCCTTCGAATCATTCCTCAGCTGGAACACAGCTGATTTCTGACTTAGTTCCAATAAACGCTCAGCAGCATAGAATAGGTCAGGAAAATCTTACCCTGCAAAATATATTCCATATGTGTCGTTCAGCTGCGGGAACATCAGAAGCAATTTGCTACCATATGAGTCAAAATACTGTTATTGTGCTTTTGATTTTAGTGAAAATGAGTAATACAGGAATGAAATGTCTCAACTGTTTCTAAAGGTTACTTGTGAGAAGACTATTGAGGACAGTACTAGATATTTGGGAGTAGAAATCTGTCTTGGGTGGTCTCACTTAACGGGTGGTATTAATTCAGCTGCCAACTATATTGACGTCAGTGGCACTGAATATCAGTCAGGGCATATAACGGCAGGCCAATGCGATACCTCCCGTTTTGCATGACCACCCAAGACAAATTTCTACCCCCTTGTGTTGATCGTGTCAGGTACATTTACAAAAAGGTCTAAAACTCTGGACTATTCTTTACATGAGGCTCCAAACCCTGTAGCAGTTTAATAGATGGCTAGAGCTACATGAAGCGCGGGTGATGCTTTAATGCAGGAGAATCTCAATCTGAAGGAATATAGTATTTATTTTATTTTGTATGTTTGAGAAACTAACAAAGGTTTTACTTTGAAACAAACCAAAGGCTGGGACGTGGTAGAATGGTGTTAAGTTTTGAAACACTTACACTCATGACCAATGAGCAGGGACATGGGGGTAATTTTAACCCCCAAGAACGGGTGGGTCGGGGGCGGGTGGGCAGTAAAAAGAGTTAGTTTTTGGAGCAGGACCACGTCCCGGGTTTAACCTGGGGCGTTTGGATGCGCGCGCACAACAGAAACCTGGAAGTCCCGACACTGCCTAATGCAGGCGGGTGGATCGTTAACGGGGGCAATTTATTTCGTTGAAATAGTTAAAGCAGGTTTTTTTTAATTGAATGTTACTCATCTTTAAGTTTAATACCTCCAGGACGGCTTTCCCGCAGCTCTTGAATCTCACCAGGTGAAAGGAGGCGAGATGGGCCAGATTCATGAGGCAAGTGCCTTTATAGCACTGCTCATGGGTCAGGAGGAGCGGGAGTGCTCCCTCCAGGCCCAATAAGCTACCTATCGCGATCGGAACCCCGCGATCGGCCAACCCCTCCCCCCAACCCCCGATGGGAGACCCCCCACGATGTCCGACCCCCCCCCCCCCCCACCGCCGATGTCCGACCCTCCCCCCCCCGCCCCGATGTCGGACTCTCCACCCCCGATGTCGGACCCTCCCATCACCCCCCCCCCCCTCAATGTCCGACCCTCCCCACTGATGGCCGATACCTCTCAACCTCCAATCTTCTGCATGGCTCCAATCTTCTGCCGACCTCCGAACTTCTGTGTGGCTCCAATCTTCTGCCGACCTCCGAACTTCTGTGTGGCTCCAATCTTCTGCTGACCCGATCACCTCCCGGCCCGCGATCTTCCAATTGGCCCCTCACGTCTCCCCAACCACCACCCCCCCCCGCCCCACCACCATGTCCTGCACAGCCATGATCTCGCCCTCCCTTCTTCCTCTCCGATTCCCAGCTGCGTTCCCTCCCAATGGGCAACCAGCCTGTCAATCTGGCTGGCTGTCACGCAGGAAACCTAGAAGTAAAATTAATTGCCTTGAATTGAGTTGCGATCGCAGATTCTGAAGCCCTTAATTCGCTTTTGGGTCTCCCACACGAACATCTACCCACCTCAAAGGGGGTTATGCACCGCCCAATCTATCATCAAAGCCAATCAGATCAAAGACAAGGAATAAATTACAAGCAGAAAGTTTATATTTAAATTAAAAGTTAAAAAATAAATCAAAGTTGAATAAATATAGGATAAGTGAATTACAAGATAATAATTTCTTAGAATACTTACGGTTATAACACTGCCATTTAATTAAATAACTGCCTTCATCTAACATTTGTTATTTTTTACAGTAAATAGTCAACAGTTTATATTTTTGACGTGAAGGAATGATAAAGCACTAACAATAGGGAGTTAAAGACATATGACATCAGATGACTAGAAATTCTGTTTGTTTTCTAACAGATAATACTATACATGATACAGAGGAATAATCAATACCCCGGAGGGATTACCAAGTTATACCCTGAGATCAAAGCTTAAACAATTTGTAATTATCATTAGAACACAGCTGTGAACTCACTTCCTGGTATCTATTATATATTTTAATAATACATAAGCTGTTTGATTGGGGGCAGTTCTTAATTTTGCAGCTACTTCTGTGCTGGTGGCAGCTGTTAATGTACTGCTTGCACTTGATATGTGACGATATGGAAGGACTGCAATTCCCAGTGACATTGACTAAAGGTTATTAATGAGTTTTATTGCACAGCGGTTTACTACAATTTAACACTGCTCACCATATATGATATAATTACAGGAGGTACTGCAATAAATTATATTTAAAAGGTGATTTTTTTGTTGTTGCAATGATCTGTTTATTGTGCTTTAATTAATTTTCTTAATCAATGGATACCTTTTAGTGTGTGTCAAGGCTTGATTTAAAATTTGTGGGGGGAGTATGTCATAACAATAAACATCTAAAGGGTTTACAGCATCACATAAGGAACAGTTCAGAGTGGTAGTGTTTTTTAAATGTACTTGACACAATCAATGCATGACATCTATGACTGTAATGCTAATGTACATTTTAGTAATAAGGCATTTGGTGCTCAAACTTTTATACTGAAGAATGACTGAACGTGGGAGTAGTGGCCCACCTCTTTTTCAAAGGCCTGCTGTCAAGTTTCGGTTCTTGCAGGAAAGGGATAAACATGAAACACCTAGTGCTACAGTATAGTGAATATTAAGCTGTTTGTGGAAAGTGTCAGTAAGATTTTAAATTATTCTGATTGACTGGCTTACTTTGCAGCTTCTGCCGTTTTTCCGGGTTCCAAACTCGATGTCTTGTGTGATAGCCATAATTTGACAAACGTGGCATTCTTGACATGTAGAATGACATCTTAACTGTGGGTCTGCATCTTTTTGCAGTGTGGTCTTCACAAAGGCATCAGAATTGTTCAAGTGCGTGTGCTGATCTTTGTCCACATTGACCTTTGGACTCCTGATCCATCTCCTCACCTGCATATGGCAATCACAGTCTCAGAAACAATGTAGATTTATAAAGATTACAGAAAGGATACCACAAAGCTGCAATATTTAATGTAAAAATCACAATATATTACACTGTAGATAACGATTCATCAAATTAATCTCCAACATTTCAAGTGCTCAATGCTAGCAAAAGGCCTTACGATGTTAAGAAGGAGAAAAGACCATTCAACTCATCTAGTTTGCACTGTTGTTTAGATCCATGATGTTCAGGATTTTTTCAATTTCTTTATACTTTGGTGCCAAACGTACATCCCTTAACACCTCACTAAGTCAACAATCTGTCTACTTTTTTTCTGAATGAGGGAGGTAATTTTGACTTTGGGCGATAGTTTAAAACAGGCGATATCGCATCAGTCGAAGTCAATGGAAATGAAAATTGGGAGAGATGTATAATGGGCAGCTGATCCAATATCATTCATATTACACTATCATCCAAAGTCAAAATTACTCCCGATGTTTCAACCAGGTCTGCATCCTTAGTTAACATTCCCCTAAGTGTGAATTAGTTTCTCCTTAAGTTACAATTAACTTGTGATTTCTGTAAATTATAATTGAGTGCCCTTAGTTCTCCTTTTCTGGTTCAGCACAAAATATCCTCCTCACAATCATCTTAAATTATTCCTTTCTCTGCAATGTGGAATCAAACCTTCATCTTCCATGTGGCAGGTAGGAACATTCTGACATTGCTGACAGACTTCTATGATTCTATGATTTATCATTCCCACCCCCAACACACACGTAATACATACACACACTGTAAATAATTGGCACTGTGACAGAAACACAAATTTCTGCCTTTATTTTATGTGATTTTTGGTAGGGTAAATCCAAATTTTAAAAATGGCTTCATGTCTGTGTGATGATCCCTTTGTTCTATGGTCAGGTTAGTCTGTAGGTGACCAATATGCATAACTGGTTGTAAGCAATCAGACCTAGTCTTTATATTTAATAGAAAACATTTATTATAATGGGTTTTCCTTATCATTTCAACCTATGCTGAGGTCCCCCAAAAGAAGGCCCGTTGTTGTGGAGTTCCTCTGCATTGCTTTTCTATGTGAGTTCCTCTTATTGGCAGCTAGCTCAAAACATAAGTTCTTTCAGCATCAGGTTGAAACTAGTTTATCTGAGAAGAAGTGAACGCCATTGAGAAGAGAGACCTCTCCTGGACAATAGCTCATTGTTTGCTGTGATGTACCTGGTTAGAAACTGTTAAAGGTCAATCTTCAAAGGAACTGGTTTTACATCAAAGGAAAAAAACTTCCTAATAGACAAGGACCCTTTTATTGTCTGTAGTCTTCTACCAATCTAGCCTTTACAAGTATTGCAGGATCATAACAAAGTAAGAAATCATTTTATATATATAGGAGGCAAAGTGCCAAGAGCAGGTTGGCGAAGGCAGGACGTGGGAGAGCACAGTTACTTCCAGCTTCATGTGGAATATCAAAGTATTTAAATAGGCATTGACTCAGCCACTGTTTCTTTAAAGACCCATATGATTGTTCACACAGTTAAAAAGGTTTGTGTTTTTGACATCGTAAGAGTTGAGTTGGAGGACAAGGAAAACCTGTCAGAGGAGCAGCTGAGATCGTCCTAATCTATAAATCCTGTGGTATCAAAGTGTTAAAAACAAATGTCTTCTATGATGCCTCACTCTAAGTTCCTCCAATCTAATCTGTTCCATTTCCTCATTCTCTTCATCTTCATAACACAGGAAGAGAGGAATTCTTATTAGAAAATCCACTTCCCCAGCCGAAGAGCTAATTCTCTGCAGTACTCACTATAAATGACAAGAGAAGCCTTCAGAGAAGCTCCAGAGCATCAAACAGCAAAAATCAATGTCCAGGCAAAGTGTCGCAAAGATTCAGATGTATCAGCAAAGATGGCTTCCGGTCAGCGTTTCTCGACGTCACATTAGGGGTGCTAATTGGAGGAAATTGTGTAGAGACCTTGGCCACGTCAACCTGCCCAAATTCACATGCAACTGGGCAGGCGTCAGGCAGGCAGTAATGGCGACTGCTAGATTTTACCAAGGACAAATCTGATGGGTATTTTTGGGGTGGGGTTGTGGCGGTAAGGTACACCGCTCCATTTTACTCTATTTTACACCACAAAACCATCTGAAAACAGGCAATTTAAGGTAAGAAAATCCAGCTCAGAATGACACTTTCACAATAATATGACATGTTTTGATGTGAGTCCAGTTATTGTATTAAGCTTAAAGCACCTTAGTTATCAAGATAGGATAAAAGAGCTGGGACTCTACACTTTAGAGAAACGTAGATTTAATTGAAGTTTATAAGATAATGAAAGGAATAGATTGTGTTCCAGTTGACAGTTTGTTCCAATTAAATACATTAGGGAGCTCCAGGGGGTCACAATTTTAAGTTGTACAAGGCCAGATCTAGGTTAGATGTCAGGAGGTGGTTCTTTCCCAGAGAATAGTGGACCTCTGGAACAGGCTGCCGGCTCGTACCGTGGACGCCCATTCGCTGAATTCCTTCAAGCGAGAGCTGGACCTGTTTCTGGCTGGGGTGGAGATCACCTCTTACAAAAGGTAGGTAATGTAATGTATTGAATTCAGGGTCAGAGTGACCTCCTGGATTAGTTTCAATCGCCAAAGGGGTTGGAGAGGAATTTCTCAGACTTTCTCCCCCCAAATTGACCAGGGCTTTTGGCTGGTTTTTCACCTCTCTCATGAGGTCACATGGTGTGGGGTAGGGAGTGTATATATTGAGATACAGCTGGGTATCACGATTGTGTAGGACAGACTGGACGGACTAGAGGGTCTTTTCCTGTCCATTATTGTTCGTACGTTCATATGTCTTAGTATTTGGCAAACTCATATGGAAGGTTTTTCATAAAGTTGTTTAGTTTCTCCCTTCCCAATTTTTAGATTTCCCCCAGGGCATGTACCACTCCTCAGTTAGAAGGGCAAATTGGCAGCCTGTATTAATGCCTTTTCCAATGTTGTTCTCAATCTTATCATTAGGAGATGCATGGAAGTGGCCCAGAAGAAAGAACTTGCATTAATGTAGCACCTTTCACGAGCTCAGGGCATCCCAAAGCACTTTACAGTCAATGAAGTACTTTTGAAATGTTGTCACTGTTGTAATGTAGGAAACAAGGCAGCCAATTTGCACACAGCAAGGTCCCACATACAACAATGAGATAATCTCACCTCCTGACTCCCCAAAGCCTTTCCACCATCTACAAGGCACAAGTCAGGAGTGTGATGGAATACTCTCCACTTGCCTGGATGAGTGCAGCTGCAACAACACTCAAGAACTTGACACCATCCAGGACAAAGCAGCCCGCTTGATTGGCACCCCATCCACCACCCTAAACATTCACTCCCTTCACCACCGGCGCACTGTGGTTGCAGTGTGTACCATCCACAGGATGCACTGCAGCAACTCGCCAAGGCTTCTTCGACAGCACCTCCCAAACCCGTGACCTCTACCGCCTAGAAGGACAAGAGCAGCAGGTACATGGGAACAACACCACCTGCACATTCCCCTCCAAGTCACACACCATCCCGACTTGGAAATATATCGCCATTCCTTTATCGTCGCTGGGACAAAATCCTGGAACTCCCTTCCTAACAGCACTGTGGGAGAACCTTCACCACACGGACTGCAGCGGTTCAAGAAGGCGGCTCACCACCACCTTCTCAAGGGAAATTAAGGATGGGCAATAAATGCTGGCCTCGCCAGCGATGCCCACATCCCATGAATGAATTTTTAAAAAAATCTGTCTTTAGGTGTTGCTTGAGGGATAAATGTTGGCCAGGACACGGGGGAGAACTCCCCTGCTATTCTCTGAAATTGTGCCGTGGGATCTTTTACGTCCACCTGAGAGGGCAGACGGACTTAAATAAAAGTATATTATTGATGATTTTTCCTTCCAATATAACTCAAAACCGGAACTTGTCATGCAGGAACCAAAGGTACCAACTGTGATCCTACCGCTACGTGGCTCAGTGCACAGCAGCATTGTGCTGCACTGCATGGAGCTTTCTACTTGTTCTCATCACCTGTAGATCCTCACCTTGACTGCAAATGGCTGGTCCCCTTGCAGATTGTTACTGGCATTGAAGCACAGCAGCCATGGAAAGCTTAATTCATTTTCTTTTTCTTTCCAAAACTTGATGTGCAGTTGGGCTCTTAATATAAAAACACAACCCCTGTTCTTGAGAGTTTAACTAGAAGAAGGTGCTTCTAGCCAAGCCTGATTCATGTCGGCAGGCAGCACATGTGATCCTGGCATTTTACTCATTATTTATAATCAATGAATGCATCTGCAGCTTAAATCTTTGTTTAAAAATGTGCTTTTAGTCGGGACCACGAGAGGGATCGAAGTGTTCTTTGTAGCTGTGTTGCCTACCAACTCGGGCATTACAGAAAATCGGGCCAGCACACAGAAAGCATGCTTTAATATTCCTGGAAACCAAACACAGTCAGGGTGATACTTATTAGTTGTGTGTAACATTTCCATTACAAAGCACAGCTACAGTATATGTTGAAAAATATTTTTGTAATATGAATTTCTTCATTAAATCAATGTAACAATATATTATGATGATAAGAATGAGATTTTACATTGATTAGTATAAGTGTTTATAAATGTGCAAAGTCACCTACGATGTAGCTTTAGGTAAGAGTAACCCCATCTCCCTCTTTGCTTTTAAATGCTAGTGCCAATATAGAAAAACCCATCTGTTAATAGGTATGATTCCCTTTATTATTACTGGTGCAGCATAACACTGGGTGATTTATTGATTCTACACTGGACTGACTTCTTAGCCCCAAGCGCCTAGTGCTATTTGACGCTAGAATGAGGGTTCAGGTCAAAGACAACAAGAAACACCTGCAGTGACCGGCTATAAATGGACTGGATACCATACTGATTAGCCTTTACAACATTCATTCATAGAAACAAGTGCAAGTGACAGTGGCTGCTTTCATCCGAAATATGAGTCAGTAGACTCAAACAACATGTGCCTTAAAAAATAAACCATTTGACTATTTTATTCATAGGTTTGAGTGCAGCTAATTCATAGTTTATGAATATGAAGTTCTCATATGAATGTTATTAATATGAGCGGTAACTGGACATCCAGTAGGTATTCACACATTAGCTATTAAAAAATTCCAAATGAAATTCTTACAGTAATATCCACGCATTAGTCTGAAACTCAATCACATGAATGGGGAAGATCACTGAATATGTAAAATATAAAGAAAGACAGACAGAAAAAGAGTATATTGAACGCAACAGTGTACTGGATGAGATCTTTCACACGAGTCATCAATCATGCAACGTTCTATTTTAAACTATATATTTTTTTGAAAAATATGTATTAAAGTGCATTACACTACACAGGGCATTGAGTGATGTTAAAATACAGTTAATTGTCATTTTCATGTTCGCTGCAGTGAATGGCGACATTGGGTTATGAAGTTATCACTAAAGCTGCAACGCAATTATGACCTTTAAATCATAGTAAATAAATTACATAAAATGAAGTGGTTCTAATATTGAGAAGTTGTAATATGAAAGATTTCACAAGGAAAATCATTCACACGGATCAAATTATACAAAATCATAGTTCCAAATAATAATATTGCAAACTGGTTTGGAGGTTTAAAAATTAAAAAAATAGATCCTCAATTTTAACTGACACCTGAGACTAATAGCTTTTGTAACTCTATCCCTTGACATTTATATTTAACCCAGTTATTCTGATCCAGTGCCTTAGCTGTCAGATTAAAGCTGTGACATTGAGATAATTGCTCTTCCAAGGGAACTGCAGTATAATAAACATGAACTGAAATAAAATTAAATCTTCTTACCCGTTTTTTTAAAAACTGAAACGCAGAACATTTGGTGACAGAAAAGCCAGCTATTGTCCTGTTTTTCATCTTCAGAATCCTGCAATGAAGCAGCACTCCAGGTCCAGCAGCTTGTTAAATCTGCTTAGTCAGTACATCTGCTTTTCTCCATTCTCCACACTAACAGTCATTTGTGAAATGAAGAGAAAGTGCTCAGCAGTTGGTAACGTGGGACTCCCTGAAGCCCAGGTGATGTTCTTGCCTCCTCACGGCTGTATTGCATCAGTCTCTCATTCCACTCCTCAGCCCCAATGTGACAGGCTGTTAAGTCACAACACAGAGTTCATTATGAAATAAAATCACTATGCAGTCGGGTATGTGCCAGTAAAGTGGTTTTATCACCTCACTTTTAACAGGCAATGCAAATGAAGGCAGTTCAGGCTTCCTTGAACGCAGTATTGTTTACCTCATCATGCTGTGTTCTTACTGAGGATACAGCTCCTCAACCTCCTTCAGGGGCTTCTTGTGAGCCCCAGAGGTGATCGTGAGCAAAAACAACAACAAGCTGGAAAAGAAACAACATAACAAGAACATTCTGGAAATGCTATCAGATTCATTCAAATGGTATTCGTAATCTGTCAGTGATATATTCTAAATGATCCTTTCATTTAGCAGAGCCTCTCTATTGTTCCTGTGAGGACTTTAGGTCAATTCCTAAGGATAGTGCTGGCAGGTGCTTTCCATTTCTTTAAGCAGTTGGAGCAAAGTGCTAGTTTTAGCAGAAGATATCCTGTATGGCTAAAGAGCGACTAAATAGTCTGTCTCTCTTTCCAATTACAAACACATTGAAGAGACAGGTGTACTCAGTTTCTATTAAAGCCACAAACTTATTTCATAACTAACATGATTTGTACCCCCACAGCACCCACCTTCATTTCCTCTCTTTGGAATGTTCCCAGGTATTTATTGTATAATCAGAGACAACAATTATAATACTGCTGGGACTATTACACTGCCTCATCGTAATTCGTTATTTTGAAAAAGTATACTATAATAATCAAATAGAATTTTAAAAGTGAGCATGTACAATTTTTTTGGAAGCCTAAAGTGTGTTATAGAGTAAAATATGATATCAGGATTACTTGAAAATCTTCTGGTATGGCATGATCCAATCAGTTACTGAGCTAAACCACCGTGGTAAGATTCAGGCTCAGACTTAAGACTCCTGGGCTGGTATCTCCTGATCCCAGGAGGAGCTAGCTGAAAAGGGATCAGGCATTGCACACACGCACACTCTACTAGTACTAGCAAGGATAGGTTGCAGACCAGACTTCATCAGAAATGGCTGCAAATACAGGCAACTTAACATTAAGAAGCAAGTGCATGACCAGAGCTAAGGGAGCTTCACTCTGCGGCTGGCCATGCTACACTTGACCTGGGACTTCTTCTTTCAAACAATGGATGCATAAGTTGGAAAAATGTGCCATTCCCAATACTGATTTTGTTAACTTGATGAGCATAACAAAATAGAAAATAACACTAGATTATTAAACTTCCTCCCAAAAACACAGATAGTATCACTTCACATTAACTCTTTCGACATTTTACAAAGATTTAAATCTTCAAGAATGTTGGACTAAAAAAAATTGGAAAGGATTTCCTATGATTTTCTGATGGCCATGTACCCAGCATGCTTGCCCAGATGAAATAGGTGCATCTATTTGAAAGTGGTCTGGCCTGCGTTGAAACTTGTTTTAAAGCGGGCTTGTAGCTGTTTAATTTGTAATGCTTTCAGAAAGATTTATTTTTTTGGCTGTACATTTCTGGCTACCTGCATTGGATGAGAGTCTTTCACATTTGTGAAGGCTCCATTTTTGTTCACTTTAGCAGGAGGGGGATATTCCGCAAGCCTTTCTTGCCTGCAGTCCTGAGTGTCTTTACTGTTGTCCCAAGTGCAGTTAAGCAAGGTGGCAGGATGGAAATCCTTTTGGGAATTCCAATTGCAATGTATGACCTGGAAGAAGAGGATGAACTTATAAGGCCATACCATCTTCAGCCGCAAAGGCTCCTCAGGGGTTATGCACACTCTTGCCTGTAGCCCGGGACCAAGTCAGTCATCCTTGGGGATAACCGATGAGACCTGTTTCCAGTGCTTCCATGTTTCCAGGGATGCAACTGTACTACTTGTACCTGTAAAGGTATCAACTACCATAACTTTTTATGATACTGGATCCTTCCAGACCACAGGAGGGGCCATCACCCAAATCACCATATCCCGTTGGATAAAGAAAGCGACCATCAGTTTCCAAATGGAAAGGACCCAATAGCTCGAGAGGGCACAGAACTGTTTCTGAGGGATTCCACGAGTGCAGTTCCACGTTGTTGGTAGAAACTATGTGGTCTCCATATGAGAATCCCAACATTTTTGTGTTTTGTCCCTGTACAGCTGTGGGTTAACAATGAAAGCACAAACATTGTAACCCCCCTGAGGATGTCTATGTTCTATCCACTCAACATGAAGTGCCCTGGTCCTGTCCCGTACTATCACTAAGAACTTTTCAACCACCATACCCAAAATTTATTGATCAGCCCCTCAAGTACCCCTACATGTCCTAAGCATGTGCTTTCCCTTGGTGTCCTTACAAATTGTTTGTTCTACTCTTTAGCCTAAGATTGTAATAAAGTGCTCCCAGTGTGGAAAAAGCAACTCAGGTGTCAAATTGGTGTGGGAGAGATGTGGTCCTATTGGGATGGTCGTAGCCTGGATCCTCTGGTGCAGGGTCATGTGATGTCCCAACAATAGCTGGATCTATATGCACTGATGCTATGGCTGCCATTGCCTGCCCACCCTCTGACAACTCTACAATCCTATGAGGAGCCTGGCTTGAGGGGAACTTGTCCCATCTCCTTAAAAAGATGCTTCATGGGATCTTTGCATGCCATGCCTCATGATCTGCATAAGAGCAGTCCACAGGGTAGCTCCGATATAGGTGATGCTCATTGTCACAGCTGTTTCTTAAATGGTTACCCAGTGTCAATTCTGATACTGGGAGACTCTTATAACTAGATGCCTAGGGCCTCATTTGCACCAGTTA
Source organism: Heptranchias perlo (assembly GCF_035084215.1). Taxonomy (NCBI): domain Eukaryota; kingdom Metazoa; phylum Chordata; class Chondrichthyes; order Hexanchiformes; family Hexanchidae; genus Heptranchias; species Heptranchias perlo. The sequence continues at coordinate 95,444,301 of NC_090329.1, read as the reverse complement.
CAGTGTTCATGAGAGAACTCTATGTTGTGATTGGTTCTTAATGCTTTGAGACTCATCTGCACACAACCATGAAAATGTAATTCACTCTATTGTATTAATTTAAGTAAATCCCTCCTGCAAGAATGATGTCGGAGGTGCACTGCTGTACATTCTTTGACAGAGGTTTTGAGAATCTTCTGGTCCTACATTGACTCCCTTCTGAAGGCAGATCCAGTTGGATTCCAATTTCTTGCCCTTGCTCCTAGCAAACAGCATAAGTTTAATCTTGACTGGATGTTCTTCTTCCTCTCCTAGCACTTCTACTTGCTCCTCTTCACTTGTGCATTGTGCTTCACCCAGTTCCTCTTCTTCCAACTAATTAACAACACTCTCCATCTGCTAGTATCTGTGATGGTGCTAGGGGCAGGTGGACTAATGGTTGCACTGTTCTGTAAGGTTCTTGTACGGATGGTGCCACTGCCTCTGGTCTTCTTATCATGAGTGTCATCTCCTATTATGTAGTCAGTAGGACTGGCTCACTTTCTTTGTTTGTGCCCTGTGGTTGTGGGCTGCCTTGACCTCTAAACAAAGCACACTGATGAACATGTTAGCTTGTGAATCCATGATTGCAACAGTACTCTGTGTCCTGGGTACAATGCTCCCTTGCCCAGACTTCTCCCATTAATTTGTTTGTGGCTTTTCTTGTCAAAACTTTTTTGTGGATGATCCTGGAGATTGCATCCCCCAATATCAGTATGTCAAGCTTCTGTAGAATAAAGATGGGTGGCAACAAGGGGATCATACAGTGTGGTACCTTCACAGCTGTGCACACTGAAGGTCCAGCAAGTGGACAGTTATACTGGGGCCATGCCCTGTATGAAGGAAGAATGCTTACCTTGGCACTTTTGGTCCCTCAAAACGTTTTCTTTATTTGTTCCCATGTCTGCCTGACAGTATTAACTTGCCAAGTGATTTCTTCCCACACAACTTGAACCTCTATTTTTAGGTTGTGGGTCTGCCATGAGGAGGGATATCCTCCTTTGGCACATTTCTCTTATCTTGGCCTCCAATGCACCACAGGATCATTTAATGTACAGGATGGGAACAGATCACTTCGGTTTTTACCAGGGCCAGAATTCAAAAACAGAATGTACAGTTCACTGCATATATCCCTCAAATGATTTTCTCTTCAAATAACAGTTCAACTCCCTCTTAAAATTACTGGTGTCATCAACCTTGATCTCCTCCTTAGGCAGTCCATTCCAAACATTCACAATCCTCTATGTGAAAAAGTTATATCTGATCTGACTATTCACTTTCTCACTTCTGCGCTTCATCCCATGCCAGCTTGTTATTGTCCATTGGGGTGAATGCTGGAATCTTTTTAATGGCCATCATCTCACAAATTCCAGAGTCCTGCAGCTCCAAATTGAGCCAGGATGTATTTTCCCTTCAAGTGCCAGCTGCAGACCTTTAAGAGCTGCTGACTGGCCCAATTTTCCTATTGGCAGCCAACCAGCATTAAATCCTAACTCCCTACACATATTTTCCATGCACAGGGAGCTTATTCTAACAAGGGGGAGTCATAAAATCTGCCCCTACAGACACACCATTCGCCATGAGCATGTGCAAACGCAAATTTCCCGAACTCAGAAAATCAGAGTTTATTTGTCACGACTATGGTAACTCACTCCTACTCCTCCAGTATTTATAATGCTCTTTAGGGCATCCTTTTCTTGGCTGAGTAGAAGAGGGATGTTCATTGTTCCAGATAGCTGCATTAGCAAATTTCTCATAGTGAGATTGCACAGCACATTAGGCAGATCAGCGCTATTGTGATAATAGTTCCCAAGCAACCTCCTAAATATCAGGGGAGTGAATAAAGCAAAAAAACAGAAACATAACACAGCTTTTTCAGTTAAACAATAAGTCCATCTTTTAATTTCCTGTGTTCGCCTTCAATATTTCTGGGGTATAATTATTAGCATATTTAAGTGTCTTGCTGTAGCTATTAATATTTTTGTTGCTGTGTAGTTTCTGAATGTGTTCAATGTTGCCTCATCACCCACAAGACCATATACAAAATACATAGCTGATTAATGAAATAATGTATTTAATGTATTCATTATTTTTTCAGTCGTAAACTAGCTTCTGAATGATGATGGGCTACAAGGCTAAATGAGCAAAGTACTGAATTCATGAGTGTGTATTTGGGGAGGGGAATGAGAGAAACTAGTAAGACTCTCTACCAGCATAAAATCTTTGCCAGTAGAATTTTTGTTTGTGGTTTATCCGAGAAAATAGGTTAAACCTGATACCCAGCACGTCCCAGACTTGCAACCTGAAGGCTGCGTTATCTCTAAGTGGCTTAAAGCAATGACAAAAATTTAGCATATCAACATAAACATCAATAACAGACAGAACCTCCTTAAAATATTCTGGTCAGTGTTCCATCTGTCACAGGGACCAACCAAAGCTTTGAAGCTTCAAGTGCACTATTGGTTGGGTGAAATCAGGATTGAAGGAAGCTTAATCAATCTCAAATGTTATTGTCATCGATATCCGCATAAATTTGGCCATAAATCTGTAATATGACACCACCTCACTATTAATCTTGTCTTAATGTCCTAAACTGACAGGAAGAAAGAGGTGTCAGAATGCAGATTTATATTGCATCAGCTCAAGTATGTAACAAGGGCTGACTAAGTTTTACTTAAACTAATACATGTTAAGACATGCATAGAAACAGATCCATCTGCAAAAAAACCCAGAAAATTTCCATTAGAAATAAATCGGTCGAGTTGTATCAATAAGTAGATTTTAGTATGTGCTGACTGAGGCAGACACACGCAGGGTGCTTTGGTTTCTAGTGAAATTCAGAGTGCCATTATACACACAGAAGCATGGTAGGTAACTGTACGTGCACTGTGGTGCTCTGAGTTTTAGATTACGCAGAAGAAAGCAGGCTTCTGAATTTCACTCGAAACCACAGTGCCCGATATGTGCAGCCTACCTCAGCTATTCTTTAATGCTGCCTCATTTGTGTCTCTGGAACAATTTGTGTTACAAGCATAACTGCAGCAAAAGTGCTCAAATTAGGCCAGAAGGAGCAAAGTTAGGACTAGAGAAGTATAACCGAGCCTATGTATGTTTGAAGCAAAAAAAAGTTTAAAACCTTTTTTAAGACCCATCTTAAATTTAAAAACACGAGTTTGGTAATCTTCAGCCATTTATCCCCCATTACTCTATCACTGTTGTAATGACAGTATTACAATTTACCCTATGGATGTTTCATGTATTCTGTTCTGATTTAATATTTAGCATTTTATAGCCTGAAAATAAAGCAAATATTCATAGATTTCATACATAAGTTATGTATGTTGGGTCCTGTGTACTGCCAATTGCAGAAGTATTACCAGCGGCACAAAAGTTCCACATTCAGTAATCACTACAATCCACAACATCCATGTAAGCCTTCCATAAATTGAGAGGAATATCATGCATTAATGAAAGCACTTATTAAGGCAATGTTGTCCAATAGATTAGCCACTAGCCACATGCAGCTAATTGGGAATCCAGATGTATCTAATTGCATTTTTGATTAATAAATAAAAAATGGAGTAACAGACACTGTCGTTGGACATGTGATCTCAATACTCATTTTCACATGGCATCTGCATGTGCACTTTAACCTTTTTGTGCATTGTTGGCAAAATGGTAGGATGAAAAACAGAGTGGGTGAATATTTTTTGATCATTGTGTGTGCTTTACTTTCTTGGTTACTGCTTATTGGTTATTTGCCAAAACACAGGTGAAAACACCAGACTTCAGCAGCATGGAAACACCAGCAACATTGTATGGAGAGGGGAGCTATGATCATTGTCAGTTCGACCAATTGGAAGAAACGCTTCAGGCCAGTGGAAGAAAGCAAGCCCAACCAGTAAGAGCAGCTCCAACGGGGCACAATATAGCAAAGAACAAGCAGCATCCAACTGCATTCTGGGTGGAGAGCAGCAGTGGGTCTGGCGCGTCTCGTTTTGTGAGTCAACATTCTCAGCAATCCCCCTGATGAAGTCAAAGTACCTCTCACAACGCTCGACAAAAACCTAGAAGCTGCACTAAGATGTGCTGTGTCTGATAAATTCATGTCAGAATTCCAAACTTCGGTGAAAGAGAAAGACTGCAAAGTTTTGCACTGAATGGTGGTAGAGGTTTGTTAAGTAAATATACAGGCAAAGTACATTTACCTGTATTGTGTGTAAGGCGTTTTCTACTAATATGTGTCTTAAACAGTGTCACCGATTTCTGTTGGACAACACAGATTTAAGGTAATTATATAGGGGCATAACTACATAAAGTAAGTGAGAAAAGTATTCTCCCTTTGAAATTCCATCCAACCTCATCAGGATTAAAGCAGGGTTGGACATGATTGTCCAGACACGCAATCCCTTTAATCTCACATGAAAGGAATATTTATTGATGCTATGTGTCATAGCCGATTTTGAGGGAGGCGATGGAGGTTAGAAGATGAGGGAATCCTGCCCAGAGGATGTACAGGCCTGACTCACTGAACAGCTGGCTACAGCAGTTTTATCTTATCAGAGATGAATCACCAACATCTACCAAATGTCTTGATCCACCATCCCTGATTGCCACAGCCCTGTTAATAGCAATGAGGGTGGTCTTTATGCCACTGTTTGTAGGATTTTATGGCATTGCAGTCAACAGTGCTCAATTAAATTGATGGTGTGAAAGGTGCACTTTTACTGAGACATAGAGAGTAATACCTCCGAAGTTCAGCAGAATTGCAGATTGCTAATCAGTGCTGTTTCTACACATTGCTGAGGTCCCTGCGTGTTTGGAGTGGTGGACTGCATGCATGTGAAAAATCAGTGCCTCAAGGTACAAGTCTCTTTCATACATATTAATTATAAGGGATAATAATCTGTCATTGCACAGGTTGTCTGCAATGCTAAGCACCAAATAATTGGGTAACTGCGAGTTTACCTAGCTTAACCCATGATTCATTCACATTGACTAAGTATGGGGTGCTGGAGATGAGGGAGTTGAAATTCTGTGGGGGTTCCACTGGTCTCCAGTGATAAACTAGCAAAATCCCCAGGGATACAGCGAAATGAGTTGGGAGGTTATGAAGGTAGGCATAGACTAAAATGATCAAATACCCACAGGAAAGATAGTTACTGTGCTGCTGGAACGGGGGAAGGAAATGTTGTCTAAGAATGACAGTTGGTCAGGGTTGGATAGTGGATCAGTGAGGATGGATAAATATCCTGGAGTTCTGCATGGTTACCTGTTGAGATCACAGAGTTTTATGCAGAACTTTCCTTCAGGAGCTTAAATGGCTGGGGGACATTCCGTAACAGGGTAGGTGGGCCCATGGAAGGAGCAAGCTTGATGGGTTGAATGACCATTTCTCATTCCATGCTATCTATTCTTTTCAAACTAAAGTCTGCAGGTCGGGGGGTGGGTGGTGAAGGAGGTTTATGGCAAGATTCCAGGGGTCTGCAAGATCATTAGATTTTATCTGTTTGAGGCCATTGCATATCATGCATTGTAAGCACAGTGTCTGCACATTTCTTTATTCTATTTTTTTCTGTATTTGTTGACTTAGTAGGAAGTTATTTCTATTGCTGTATGCTTTCAGAAGTTAGAACATGCGGCCTGAGGATTGTTAGGGATTCTTATATAGAAAAGTTTGAAGACATGGTTGCAGAATCTGTCCACAATCCACAGGCCTCAGGTGAGATTACATATAATGGAGCACATCTGACATCGCAAATCAACACTGTCGAGAAAATATTTGTCACCTTAAGTGACAAATTCTATGATTTCAACCACTCATAACTTCGCTACCCAGAGTGCATATGTAGCAATAAATTAGGAGAGGACAAAAACGCTTCAGCAATCACAAAAAGGAGGAAGTACCCGGGGACCCAAACACCAGTATTATTGAGAAATAGTTTGATGGAAAAAAGCCACACTGTACGAATTTCCAAATCTTGCCATGGAAGCTATTTCTACCCCTGCTGTAGGCTATTGGCAAATTAATTTCAATATATACAAGTGTGAGGTGGTTCATTTTAGTAGGAATAATAGGGAGACCACATACTCCTTGGAAAATAAGAGTCTAAATGAGGTAGAGGAACAGAGGGGTTTATGGGGTACAGATACACAAATCACTAAAAGTAGTGACGCAGGTTAATAACACCATAAAAAAGCAAACCAAGCATTGGGGTTCATTTCTAAAGGGATAGAATTGAAAATCAGAAAAGTTATGCTAAACTTGTATAGAACCTTTGTTAGATCACACTTGGAGTATTGTGAACAGTTCTGGTCTCCGTATTATAAAAAGGATGTAGAGACACTGAAGAATGTGCAAAAAAGATTTACCAGGATGATACCAGAAATGAGAGGTTATCCCTATCAGGAAAGATTGAACAGACTTGGGCTTTTTTCTCTAGGATAGAGGTCTTTAAGATTATGAAAGGGTTTGATAGGGTTGACATAGAGAAGATGTTTCCACTTCCGGGGGAGACCAGAACTAGGGGCCATAAATATAAGATAGTCACTAACAAATCCAATAGGGAATTCAGGAGAAACTTCTTTCCCAGAGAATGGTAAGAATGTGGAACTTGCTACCACAAGGGGTAGCTGAGGCGACTAACACAGATGCATTTAAGGGAAGCTAGATAAACACATGAGGGAGAAAGGAATAGAAGGATATGCTGATTGGGTTAGATGAAGAAGGGTGAGAGGAGGCTCACATGGAACATAAACACTACCATGGACCTATTGGGCCGAATGGCCTGTTTCTGTGATGTACATTCTTTGTAATTCTTGTAAGTGACAAATGTTATATTTGCTCAGGAAACAAACTTCATGACTTTTCCAATGGAATGGATGCATCAACTGAACACAGTTGAGAGTTTTCACTCGGTGGTCATTTGTAGGCCAGACCAGGTAGGGGTTGCAGGCTTCTTTGTCTGAAGGATATTAATAACTCAGTTTGTTTTTAATCACAATCTGGGCACTTTCATGTCATTTTCTGATGCCATTGGATTTATTGAAACTATTTCACAATTTGCCATGATAGGATTGTGATTTCACAACCTCTGAGTTGCTAATCCATTATCATAACCATTACACTACCATACCCATGATCTAATGCAATGAAAACCATACACAACAATATACCGTACTGATTTGTATATCGAACAAAATGGTTGTGTATAATGAACCCCAGTGATTGCATTTCATGTGTCTACCACATGAAGCCCGTATAATCCTTCCCCATGCTTTCTTGAGGTGGTTCTGTTTGTGGTCCGTATGCATTGTCAGTTGAGACACTGCCAGAAGGGGCAACAGACTCATCCACTTGCATTCTGATTGAATGTGAACTGGGCTGATGGCTGTCCTATTTTAGGGGTATCATATCAAACTTTTCAGAGCAGGCATCTAGCTAGCTGAGAAAGGGTTGTTAATCTTTCATCCAGTGAGGATTGCAAGTCATCTTGAATATCAGTCATATCAACATCCAAAAGTGTTCCATATCTGTAGGCTAGAAATTACTAATTGTGATAAATGCTGATACATGCTTAATACATTCATATGAGATTGCTTTGTATACTATCTTAATGGGGGCATTAACCCTTTTAAAATAAACCCTGTATTTCAAAATCCACAAACAAAATGTTCTGTTACTAGTTGGGCTTCTCCAGATATTTTTTCTTGTGCCCAACACAAAAGTCAGTTCCCATAAGCAAGCTGCATCTTTTATCAACGGAAGTGAGACCATAGGGGAAAAATTTGATAGGGCCCACTTTCGGGCGTAGAAAGCATAATCCGCTATTACCCCGCGCCCGATGGCCCCTATGCAGACAGCCTCCTCCTCCTCCACCCCTGGCTCAGGGTCTTTTCCAATCATTGGTGGAAAAGGCTGGTCCCTCATGATGGTGAGGTTGTGCAGCATGCAGCATACCACCTCAAATCTGCCCACCCACTCAGAGGAGTACTGCAGGGCTCCTCCAGACCAGTCCAGGCAGCGGAAGCGTTGTTTGAGGAGGCCTATGGTGTGCTCCACAGTGTTGCGTGTGGCAGCATGCCTCTCATTCTCGGCCTGCTGTGCACGTGTGCATGGGTTCCTGACCGGTGTCATGAGCCACGGCATGAAGGGATAGCCCTTGTCGCCCAGTAGCCAGCCTTTGACTTGCCGAGTCGGATGAAAGGTAGCTGGCATGTTGGACTGCCGCATGACGAAGGTGTCGTGACTGCTCCCAGGATAGCGGACATCGACCTCCAAGATTTGATGCGTGTGGTCGCACACCAGCTGCACGGTGAGGGAGTGGAAGCCCTTTCGGTTGACGAAGACGGCCGAGTTGATATACAGGGCATGCAGGGCAATGTATGAGCAGTCAATGGCACCCTGCACCATGGGAAAGCCAGCAATGTGAGCAAACCCCCGTGCTCACTCGTTCTGCTTGTCTCTGTCAAGAGGGAACGTAATGAATCCGTTCCTCATCTGGTACAGTGCGTCTGTGACCTCCCTTATGCAGCAGTGCACTGCATACTGCGAGATGTTACACATGTCGCCAGCAGAGGCCTGAAATGCTCCTGAGTCGTAGAAATTCAGTGCCACGGTAACCTTCACAGCCACAGGCAATGCTGTCCTCGCCCTGCTCTGAGGCTGCAGTTGTGGCCGCACCAGTTGACAGATCTCAGTCTTCCTTGGTGAACCTCAGGTGTCAGATGCAATCCTCCTCGGTCATGTTGAGGTAAGACAATTGGTCACCGAAGGCCCTCATTGGATACGGCCGCCTGCTCAGTGCCCTGCGCTTCCTCCTCCATCCTCTCCTCGCAGCTTGACCTGGTGTGCGTGGCCTCTCTGCATGCTTCCCATCAGCTCATTGTCCAGCGGGAGCCCTAGCAGATCACCCATGGTTGCCAGCAATCTTGTTCATCCACGGTTGTAACTTTCCGACCCGTAAGGCAGTACCTGCCAAACCACTCTCAAATGTACTCTAGGAACTCTTAGTAAGTATAGGGAGCTTCAAAAAACACTTCCTATTCCACCAGCAGCCAGAAGCAATAATCCAGCAACTAACCTGTAAATCCTGCATGGTGCCTTTAAATAGTGCTGATGGGGGACCTCCAGACGCCCCAAGACATGTTCAGGTGTGTGTGATTAAGACTGCGTTGAGTTGAGCGTTAAGTTCCAAAATGGTGTCTATCATTTTAAATCAACGTTGCACACTGATTGCATGCATTTTCTCCCTACTTTACATGCTTCCAGCATTCGGTATTTGTGCATGTGCTAACTGCTATACCAAGATGGCGTCTGGCGCACGTCACGCTGGAAACGTGCGTGCGTAGCCAAGACGCCATCTTGGCAACTCAAGAGGCCGCGTGGCGCTGAAACAGCGGGTGCTATACGGCCCAATTTAGCGCCCCTTGTGCGCAGAGTATTCTGGGACATTGTGCCCAGGGCAAATAGCCCCATTTATTTTCTCTGGATTTCTACCTTGGATTTCCACTTTGCACTGTCACTTCAGACGATGATTAATATCAGCTACACCATGCACTTTTGTAATAGACTAAAACAGCCAAACAGATTTACTCAGATAAAGTCATTCACAGCTTATTGAAGTTGGTCCAAATAACAGCTACTCAGAACCAGGTGGTAAAAGAGTTCAACAGACGAACCATTCGGTTGAGTTAATCCAAATGGCTTTCTTTATGCATCTTTCAAATAAACAACAGGCAATCACTTCTTGGAAAAGGAAGCATCTGCCTGATCCCCACCAATTACAGTCTCTTAAAAAATTGCTTCGGCATTCCTGCTCGCATAGTAATGTCTATTACAACCAGCTAAAACCATAACTACTTAGCATATCAAAGATTGCTAATCCTTACCCTAAAGCCTTTTGAATTATAGTCTCACCTTTGAAAAGGCAATCTGTGACACTGAGACAACTTACTTGAACAGTCAGTTCCATCCAGTTATAAAGTGTAATTGTTGCTAACACTTGGTTGATTGTTTTCTTAAGTGCATATGTCTGGCTTCCTTCTAATATTCTCCAAGCAAAACCAAAAGAATAGAAGCCAATTTCCCAGCATGCAGTTGCAAAAGCCATTTTGAGGGTGGCAATCTTCTTAAAGGAACCTGGGGGTTGAATTGGACAAGGCCATTAACCGGGCCCGGGTACCGCGATCCACGACTAACCCGCGCCCGGTGCTTCCTGCGCAGGCAGGACGTGAACATCGTGCACCCAGTGCTACCCGCGCTGCTGAGAGACTGCACGCAGAATCAGGAAGCCCGAAATGGGGTGTGGCCAATGCTCATCACGGGCAGCCTGTTTAAAGGCACAAGTGCACATTTTAAAGGGCAGGTGCACAGTTTACTGGGAGGAGGGAAAGTTGGCAGGAAGGATGGGGGGACCGGTGCGAGAGCATGCCCCACGCTTCTCCGATGATGCACTGCAGGCCCTGGTGGAGGGGGTGGATGAAAGGAGGGCCAACATGTACCCGTAGGGCAGCAGGAGACTCTCCAGACACCAGCTCCGCATGCATTGAGAGGCTGTGGCCCAGGAAGTCAACGCCAGGAGCATGGCACCACGCACGTGGGTGCAGTGCTGAAAGAAGTTCAACAATTTGACACGAGTGGTCAAGGTGAGTGAATGCAAGTGTCAAATGGCACATCCGACCAACTGCACCACTGCTCCACACGTCACACCCCGTCACCCACCCACCAACAGACACTGCCCATCTGTACGCAATGCTGCACTTGGCATGCTGCATCTCATCCGCACACACTACCACACTTGCAGGCCACATAACCACCACTCACAGGTCACACACACTGGCAGCCATTCAACCATGACAGGCACATCACTTGCAGGATGCTCACTGATACTCTGCCCTCTGTCTTGCAGGAGAAGGTGGCGCATAACAGCCGGCAGTAGGAGAGACCTGAGTGAGGACGGGCACGCCTACACGTCCTCACCCCGCTGGAGGAGATGGTGCTTCGGATCATTGGACGGGCCATCTCTGCAGCCATGACCACTGGCAGCACTGGAGGTCCCAATGAAGGGGGTCTCTGCATATCTAATGCTCCTTCTCGTTTCCCACATCTCCCTCCTCCCATAATCTTTTCTGACTCACGTGCTGCAGATGCTGTTGGCACACACGTCTTACTTGCTCCTCTCCACGGTCCACAACTCAACCTGTTTCCCTTTGTCATTGCAGATACACAAAAACTGGAGCTGGCACCGTCCGGGGAGGAGGAGGAGGGGGACACTGAGGCTACACCGTCATTCGGTTTGACACTAGTATCCACCAGCTCAGAGACTGACACGGTGCATTCTTTAGAGGTTAGGTTAGAGGAGGGATCTGCACGTGGTGAGATACCGGACACGTGCACAGGAGCCGGGGCGGAGGGAACGGATACCACGGGTGTCAGCTCACCGGAGGGTGAGGTCACTCACTAGTTCTGCTGTAGAGGAGACAGATGAGGACTTTGATGGGCCAGGCTACAGAAGACAGCTGATGGGCGTACACCAACAAATGCTTGGGGCACTGGAAAGCCTGCCAGAAAGCCTGCGCACAATGAGAAGGGGCATGGAGGAGTCCAGCTGCAACTTGGCGCAGGGCTGTGCGCAAAGCTTGGAGCCCATCCTTTCCAACATGGAACGGGTGGTCACCTCCATCAGCGCACCTGTGGAACCCACCATGATGCAGCGTCTGATGATCGATGATCGATGTTGTGGCTTCCATTGCAGCACAATTCGATGTCATCAAAGGTCTGCAAGCTACGGTTGAAGCTCAGACTGCTGCTACCATGGAACAGGTCTCCCAGGGCATCACAGCACTCCAGCAATCTGTTCTCCAGCTGATCACCAGGATTGCTGAGGCACCGGCCCGTGCAAGTGCCAATGGCGCCATGGCAGTCGGACCTGCCGTCCGCTCTCAGGACGACAGCATTCCTGCTCCCACCCCTGCCATTCGCCAGTGCTCCTGTTGTTGCCTCTCGGCCAGCCAGGCCAGACTGCTGCAACCCACGCCAAGATGGCGCAGTCTGAAGCCAGGCCCTCCAGGCCCAGAGCTGCTCGAGGTCGTCCTCCGAGGCCATCTGCAGTCTCCTCATTTGAAGGTCAGCAGCCTTCAATTGAGGAGCATGCCGATGGCCTTGGAGGACAGGCACTAAGGGAATGCCCTTGCAGACAAGGTGTGTGTTCCGTGTTGCCCCCTTGCGTCTTCCTCCATTTCCTCTTCTGGATCCTCCCCTTCCTCCTCCTCAGCCTCTTCCTCCTCCTCCTCCTCAAACTCTTCCTTCTCCTCCTCCCCAACCTTTGGCTCAGGATCTTCTCCGATCATCGGTGGCAAGGGCTAGTCCCTTATGATGGAGAGTTTGTGCAGCATGCAGCATACCACCATGAACCTTCCCACCCACTCAGCGGAGTACTGCAGAGCTCCTCCAGAACGGTCCAGGCAGCGGAAGTGTTGCTTCAGGAAGCCTATGGCATGCTCAACAACGATGCATATGGCAGAATGGCTCTTATTGTAGGCCCGCTCTGCACGTGTGCGTGGGTTCCTGACTGGAGTCATGAGCCCCCACATAAGGGGATAGCCCTTGTCACCCAGTAGCCAGCCTTTCACTTGCCGAGTCGGGCATGTTGGACTGCTACATAATGAAGGCATCGTGATTGCTCCCAGGGTAGCGGGCATCGACCTCCATGATACGATGCGTGTGGTCGCACACCAGCTGCACGTTGTGGGAGTGGAAGTCCGTTCGATTGACGAAGACGGCCGAGTTGCTATGTGGAGCACGCAAGGCAATGTGCATGCAGCCAATGGCACCCTGCACCATTGGGAAGTCTGCAATGCGAGCAAACCCTTGTGCTCACTCGTTCTGCTTTTCTCTATCAAGAGGGAAGGTGGGGAACCTGCTCCTCATCTCGTATAGTGTGCCTGTGACCTCCCTTATGCAGCATTGCACTGCAAACTGCAAGATGTTGCACATATTGCCAGGAGAGGCCTGAAATGATCCAGAGCCATAGAAGTTACCTTGACAGCCACAGGCAATGTTGTCCTTGCCTTGCTCTGAGGCTGTAGTTGTGGCTGCAGCAGTTGACAAATCTCCATCACGACCTCTTTGGTGAACCTCAGCCATCGGATGCACTGATCCTCGCTCATGTTGAGGGAAGAGAATTGGTCCCTGAAGGTCCACATTGGATATGGCCTCCTGCTCAGTGCTCTCCGCCTCCTCCCTCCCTCTCCTCGCAGCTTGACCTGCTCTGCGTGGCCTCTCTGCATGCTTCCAGTCCAGCAAACTACCCATGGTTGCCAGGAATCTTCCACCGTAAGGCAGTACCTGCCAAACCACTCTCAAATGTACTCTAGCAACTCTCAACAAGTAAGTATAAGGAGCTTTAAAAAACACTTCCTATTCTACCAGCAGCCAAAAGCAATAATCCAGCAATTAACCTGCAACACCTGCATGATCCCTTTAAATAGCACTGGTGGGGGGGGGGTCCTCTAGGCACTTTAAGACATGTTCAGGTGTCTGTGGTTAAGACAGTACGTTGAGTGGAACGTTAAGTTCCAAAATGGTGTCTATCACTTTAAATCAGCGATGCACACTGATTGTACGCATTTTCTCCATACTTTACATGCTTCCGGCGTTCGCCTGCTGTGCATGCACTAATATCTTTACCAAGATGGCATCCAGCACACGTCACACTAGAAGCGCGCGTATCCAAGACTCCATCTTGGCACTCCAGGAGGCCACACAGCGTCGAGATAACGGGTGCTAGACGGCCCAATTTCTAGCCCCTTGTTTTTAAGCCAGGAAATGAAGTACGAAGAGAGAACCCGCAAATTCTGGACAAAAATACTCCATTTTTGTCACGCCTTCTAAGTTTATAACGTCTATTTGAAAAACCTGTTGAGTTCAGAAAGAAAGAAAGAGAGAAAGAAAGAAATTATATAGAATTTACAGCATAGAAACAGGCCATTTGGCCCGACAGGTCCTTGCTGGTGTTTAGTCTCCACATGAGCCTCCTCCCTCCCTACTTCATCTAACCCTATCAACATATCCATCTATTCCTTTTTCCCTCATGTGTTTATCTAGCTTCCCCTTAAATGCATCTATGCTATTCGCCTCAACTACTCCTTGTGGTAGCGAAAGAGAGAAAGAATTTACATTTTTAAAGCACCTTTCACGTCCTCAGGATGTCGCAAAGCACTTTACAGCCAATGAATTATTGTCGAGGTGTAGTTACTGTATTGGTCTTTCTTTCTTAATGCTAAAGGGATCAAGGAATATGGGGAAAAGCGGGAACAGGGTACTGAGTTAGACGATCAGCCATGATCATTTTGAATGGCGGAGCAGGCCCGAAGGGCTGAATGGCCTACTCTTGCCCCTATTTTCTATGTTTCTATGTTGTTTTGTAAACAAGAGCAGGAGCCAATTTGCACACAGCAAGATCCTACAATGAAGAAAATGACCAAATCACCTGTTTTTAGTTAAATAGGTTGAGGCCAGGACACTGAGAGAACTCCCCTGCTTTATTTTGAATAGTGCCATGGGAACTTTTACGTCCATCTAAGCAGGCAGACGTGGCCTCAGTTTAATGTCTCATCCAAAAGATAACATCTCCAACAATGCAACATTCTCTCTGTACTCCACCAAAGTGTCAGTCCAGATTATGTGCTCAAGTCCTGGAATGGGATTTGAAATCACAATCTTCTGACTCAGAAGTGCGTGTGCTACCACTGAGATGCCAAAATTCATTTGCTGGAGGTAGGGGTAAGCACGCCTCTTCATAGCTTTTTAACCTGGTTCTGTGGTCTGTATCTGCTTTGAATTCAGAAGGGGGACTATCAGCTGCTTCCTCTACTAACCTTGTACACCAATAAATGCTCATGTTCAGGTCTTTAAGCAGTTCTGGTGAGTATACATTTCGCTGGTGCTGCTGTTGTAATGTGGTTTATGATGGGATGGGCATGCTGCGATGAATGATATGCTATTGCTTCTTCTGGTAGCTGTTTGGGAGGATTCCAGCACAGATGGTGCCTTTGGATTTCCAGATGGTCCAAATTTATCTATTGAGAGAGATAATAAGTATGTTTTCAAAATATAATAATGGAGAATTCATATATTTTTATGTTTGCAATATGTATCACAGATATAAAATATCCTAAATAATTCAGGGTAAATTTTTCAGGTCTTCATCCACAGGGCGAGGTGTCAGAAAATCTATTCCATTTAATTCATAAGATTGTGTTGTTCAGGTATCTCATCCAACCACAAAAACAACCTGTGAATAAAAAGTGGCCCCGAGTTCTCCCTATCTCCTGCAATAACTTTGGTGATAGATTAGCACAACCCCCTAAAAACCAATGTAAAGAATTGATAACCAACATTAAGAGGGATATCAGGGCAATCCCTGCTGAAATTCAGTGACAGTGTCTTTAACAAAGCAAAAACATCTCAAAGCACTTCACAAAGTGGCAGCTGCCATGGCCAGGAGTAGGGAGAAAAGTTAGGAGAGATAGCAAAAGGCATA
This sequence comes from Heptranchias perlo, assembly GCF_035084215.1. Taxonomy (NCBI): domain Eukaryota; kingdom Metazoa; phylum Chordata; class Chondrichthyes; order Hexanchiformes; family Hexanchidae; genus Heptranchias; species Heptranchias perlo. The sequence goes on along the minus strand of NC_090329.1, from coordinate 95,428,738 downwards.
ACTAAAGACATAGGGATAGAAATTGGACCTCATTGTACTCATTTTGTAGGCGTAATGCGAGCACAACGAGAGCCCATTTTAGGGATCAATGTCAAAGGATGCCTGAAAGACATCTAACCCGATATTGGGTTGGGCCATTTTTCAAAAGTCCCTAGCGGCTATCTAAAACAGGCGTTAGGCCCCTAATTTTAACTCCGTAGGTTTTTGAGGGGATTTTTGAAGTTGGGGAGAAATGTAGCAATATGGAGGGATTAGGCTAGAGAATTGAGGGCAAAATAGCTGAAGGCTCTGCAGCCAATAGCAAATCAGGGGGAACAGGCAGAAAGTTTGAGTTAACCAAAATTGGAAGAGCAGAGTGTGCAAGTGGGGATGCAGAGGTAGAGGAGGCTGCAGAGGTAGACTCAACTGGAGGATTTCTAAACAAGGACAAGTGTATTGAAATCAATTCATTGGGGGACAGAGAGGCAGAAAGGTTGGTGAGGATTGGGGTAATAGGTGAAAGGGATGGCGTATGGGACAGGATGTGGGAGGCAGATTTCTGGATGAGCTTTAGTTTAAGTAGGGTAGTGCATGGGAGGCAATGAGTGTGCTGGAGGCTTGGTGGTGATTAAAGCTTAGGTGAGGGTTTCAGCTGCTGTGGGTGTTGAGGAGCAGATGGAGATGGGCGATATTTTGAAGTTGGAAGTAGGCTGTCTTGGTAATGGTCAGTTAAGTCTAGCTTGTTAAGTTTTAAGTTTAAATCACAGCATTGGGTGGATTTAGTTTATTGTCAACAACCGGAACGCATATTGGGAATCTGTGTGTAGGAGTCAGGGTGCCTCATATGATTTTCCATCCACTAAAATTAATCAGTGGAGAGTGCTGTGAGTACAGCAGTGTAGGTGCTGCCTCTTCACATCAATCTAAAGGCAGCTACTGCTGTCAAACCTGAACCATAACCACAGTGTAAGTTAAGGGGCTAAATACCGCCCCATGTTTGCTTTCAAAAAGTTAAATTATTATATTGGATTTCCGCTAGAAGCTTTTCAGCTTAAATAAATTTAATGCAAATATACTTTTGTCTGAGTTTAAAGCAGTTTAATAGCAAAACTGGCCCTTTCTGCCCCGGCACACCTTTTCAATGGCATTGCTACGAAGGACAATTTCCAGCACAGAAACAAGCTTGGTTCCTGGTGATATTTTTGAACCCTGCAGCGTAGTATGTACTGTCCTTCACTGGTACAATAATTAAACAACACAACCTGCTGTCCCATCACCTCATGCTGCACAATATTGTGTTATTGTACAGCATGTTCTGCTAAGGTACAGAACCTCTTGTTTGTTTAAATGGGCTGTGAATGCACCTGACATGACCGGTGAAGCAATGCTCAAGATTTCCCTTATGGAATGTGGTCATTGTTACCGAGTGCATTTCAATACAAACCTTCTGATAGGCCTCAATAGTTTTTGGCCTCTTCTTTCATGTTAAGGTGTTTCAAGCTGTCTACCCACACTCCCCACCCCACCTCCACCCCCAAGATATCAATCGATTATATTATTGATGTGCTTGATATTGTGGTTGGGAGAGGAGGTGTTGTCTTTGCACAGGTGTCTTTTTTTCCCTCGTATGGCTCCACAGACATCAGGAGCACTCCACTACCTCGCTGAGTTGGCATTTACTTATTTGTGAGCCTTGGCAGCGGGTTGTGGCAGGCTATTCTTTTTCCGTGGGCATCACATCTGAGCCCAATCCTGTCCTCACGTGATGTCCACATGTGTGCGCTTCCAGCAGGCACAACTGGATTGTGATCAGAAGCAGAAACCCCAGCCAGTTTTTCCATCCCTGAATCAATGGTACTGAGGCAAATTATAGCACCCCTACCACCACCTCAGCTGAGATCAACTAATTCAGTACGGACTGGGAGTTGAATCTGGAACCTTTCCGGCCTCTATAGCTCAGCTGCTGACTAAATAAACTCTAAACCATCCGTGAGGGAGGGGTTCCTCCTTTTCCTTTCATTTTTCCACCCGGATTTCCTCCTCTTCTCTGCCTTCCTAACCCGAAGGAGAGCAGGGGAGTTCTCCCGATGACCTGGCCAATATTTATCCCTCAACCAACATCATTAAACACAGATTATCTGGTCTTTATCACGTTGTTGTTTGTGGGACCTTGCTGTGCGCAAATTGGCTGCTGCGTTTCCTACATTACAACAGTGACTACACTTCAAAAGTACATCATTGGCTGTAAAGCTCTTTGGAACACCCTGGGGTTGTGAAAAGCACGATATAAATGCAAGTTCTTTCTTTTAAGAGAAACCTGAGCAACACATTAACATTTGCAGGATTTGAAAGAGTTTGAAGGCAGGCCGAGGATCACATCATCTGTGGGTAAGAGGAGTCCAAGCAGATTGATAGGACTGGGCAGGATGGCAGTGTCTGTGGGAGGAGGGAGTCACGTGTGACCGTTTTTTTATCTTTTACATTACTTGTCACCATACATAATTGACATTTCATGTAATTACACAACTGTCCAATAGTTTGGTAGTGATCCTCCTCTCATGAAGGTTCCCTTCTATCTACACTGCATCTTGTCTCTGTAAGTGCAAATAACATGCCAAGGAAATTTCTCTTTCAAATCTACAGCACTCCTACATCGCACGGTTTATTAAATTGACTCCAAGTAAACACTTGGAATGTGTACAAACCTCTTGTCCAATCAATCAACACACTAAAACAAATTAACTGGTCATTAGTTTCATTTGGTGTGTGTAGGAACTTACTTTGCTCAAATTGGCTGCCACGTTTGCCTATTAAAATAATAGTGACTACAGTTCAAAAGTAAATCATTGGCTGTGAAGTACTTTGGGACAGTCTGAGGATGTGAAAGGTGCCATATATAAGGTGCAAGCTCTATTTTTATTTCCACAACAGGGTTGCGTCTGACAGCAAGTGTGCATTTGAGAGCTACCCTGTATGTAAATAACTTGGCAGCTTGTATCTAATGAAGTACTCTGTTGGACATTTCTCTGAATGCCTCTGCTTTTAAAATTCTCATCCTTGAGTTTAAATCCTTTATAGCCTCACCCCCCTCTATCTCTGTAAAGTCCTCTAGCCCACAGCCCCCACCTCCAGAAATCTGTTCCTTTGACTCTGGCCTTTTGTGCATCCCTCCCTCCCTTCGCACTGCCGTGCCTTCAGCTGCCCAAGCCCCACACTCTAGAATTCCCTCCCTAAACCCCTCCACCTTTCCACTTCCCTCTCCTTCTTTAAGACCCTTCTTAAAACCCATCTCTTTGACCATTCTCTTGGACGTACCTGCTAATATCTCTTCTTTGGCTTGATGTCCATATTTGCTTGATTGCGCCTCTGTCAAGCGCCTTGGGATGTTTTTCTAAGTTAAAGGTATCATATAAATGCAAGTTATTGGTGTTGTTATTGACAGGTGGGTGCTGACAGTGGAAAAACGAAATGGCCTCTGCTGACAGCAGTTGTAACGGGTTCACAGTTTTGGGTCTGGCAGAGTGACCTTTCAATATTCCCGTGATTTCAACAACAAGATCACAATCTGAATTTGCACTTTCTGTGATATTTGTTCAGAAAACAATGCACTTTGCTACTTTGTCATGGAATTAATCTAAATGTCTATCTCTGTAATTCGTGGACGCTGTAAATAAATATATATTTTGAAATTGGCAAGCCAGGATAAAGCAGGAGTCTTCTTGTTACCGAGGTTCGGCAGTAGGATTGTCTGCCATTACGGGTACTAATCACATATTCCTGTTTAAAAAGTCATAGGATAAGTTCAAACAAAAGCCCTTCAGCCCCTTTAATTTCCACCTTCTGGGAAACCAACCTTACTGACTCCCATTACAGCATCTGCTTGTTTCATAAATGATTCCAGTGCCCTGACCCCAACCATCCTTCCTGGCAACCTGCTCCAGCTGCTGATTACTCTTTGTATAAAGAAATAATTCCAAACGGGGAGGGTCGAGGAAAATCGGGCAGGGAGGATTACATGCCCAAGTGGAGCCCGCCCGCTTTTCACCCATTTGCTCTGCCCAGATGATGCTTTGTGCCCAAGTGCTAAAGAGGAAAATGTGCCCCTTGATGCATTACTGCAAAGCTCAGGTGCTGAAAACACGCCACTGGAGACAGCAGTGTTTAAACTGTTCTTCAGGACAGAAAAAAGGCAGATGAAAGTACAATATTAAATTCCTAAGGGGATGTCAGTCATTTCTAGCTTGGTTATAGTTTCCACATCGTTCACCTGAGGAAGGAGGAAGCCTCCGAAAGCTTGTGAATTTAAAATAAAATTGCTGGACTATAACTTGGTGTTGTAAAATTGTTTACAATTGTCAACCCCAGTCCATCACCGGCATCTCCACATCATGGTTATAGTAAGGTTAAAGGGCTAATTCTGCGCTCCCAGCCAGGGATAGCACTTGCAGGGAGTGCATCATCGAAAATCATGGGCTGTGTGCCTGTTAGTTTCCATGATGCACTCCCCACAAGCATCGCTCCCCACTGGGAGTACAGGATCAGTCCTTATATCTTTCAGTATAATAAAGGATTGTCCATGATTAGTATCTGTGATATATTGGGTAATACAAGGGCTGCAGTGTATTTTTAAGTAACAGCACACTGAGAGGTTAGCAGATAAGATTACTGATTCCAATTATGGGAGTGGAGCTTAGGTAATTTGCCAACAAAACAGGGAAACATCCTACCAACACGTTCCAGTTATTCCTTACATCACATGTATACAGGGTTTTTGCCGCTAAAGGGTTTCATGGCAGACACGGATGGCAACTCTGCCATGTTGTTTTAACTTTATTGAGATTAAGTTTAACTTTAACTTATGATGCAGGGAAATACTCTATATATATTACACTGTGAGAAGTACAGGATACTCATGAGGAACTGTGGGATGCATCATTTATTTCACAGGTAGGGAAGACAACTCATAAATGATGATATAATGAGTGAGCTGCTAAGATTGTCTTCTCAAGAGGCTTGAACTATCTATCCCACAGTGAACTCCGCATCAAATATTCTATTTATGCATGTTTTTATTTTTTAAAGCTATATCATCATATTACCATCGTGTTCAAAATGAGCTGCCTCCCACCTGAAATGAAGAGTCATTGGGGCGGCAAGTGCATAGTGCTGGCCTGCCGGCACAAACTAGGTACAGGGAACAATCCTTGCACCCAAAGACAGAGAAGTTGATCCTCAGGCCTCGTCTAAATATTCAGGGCGAGCTGCAGCTCGACAGACAGAAGAATGCAATTTCGGGCCACCGGCCTCAGTAAATCAGGAGGGGAGAGGGACAGAAGGTTGGGGGGGGGGCAGATCGCGGCCAGTGGAAATACTGTGCAGCCAGGAGGAGCCCGCTCCTGCTCCTCCTGACTCCACCGAAATTTAAACTAAAGAATCATTTACCTTTACTGCCGCATCCATGTCCCATAAACCTGAGCAGAGCAGACCCGCTCAGGGCTGCCAAACTTCTTGTAAGGGTCCTGAAACAGGCATTACGGCCCTCATTGGCGTATTAAATGCCTGAAAAATACCCAGACCCAATTTCAGGTCAGAGGTTTTTCAGGCTTCTTTGGGGCGCAGGACATTGCGCCCTGAAATTGATCCTTCTTGCGCCCATTTTACACCTGTAAAATGGGCGCAATGAGGATCAACTTCTACCCCATTGTCTTTGTTAGGAGTGGTGAAGAATTATACTCACAAAATACGGTCTGCTGTTGTAGGAAGTCATGGAGGTAATGAAGGGTTTTAGCTTCATGAGTTGATGAAATGCCAAAAAGAATGGAACTGGAGCATGACTGGAATTAAAACTTTGTATTATTGCTTCAGTATCACAGTGACTAACCTCCACATGAATATGATGTGGAGATGCCAGTGATATGAATAAGTATTTTACATTTCTTGTCTTTACAGAGGGTCATGAAGCTAAATCATATTTTTACTTCTTGATTCAGTGGGTAATTCATTCAAGTTTGGGCCTATTAGGTAAATTTAATAAGGCTCCGCACTGGCACCAGAGTCTTGCTTGGAGCAGGATGAATCATGAGATTTGGCCTGGGAACCTGTGCACCCAGGGGATGATCCAAACCCATTTTGTAATAAAGAAGTTTCAGGCTGTGGGGGAGGTTGTGCTGTACTGCGGGCCTTGGGATACTTGAAAATTATGTAAATTAGTGGCTCAGCGGATTTCCTGTGTCTTCAGGGCCTCACAGTTCCGATGCTGACCTCACCCACGTAAAATGGGCCTATCAGTAACCCTGTGACCTAGGAACAAAGGAACTGGAGTAGGCCATTCAGCCCCTTGAGTTTGTTCCGCCATACAATTACTCATGGCTGATCTGTATCTTAACTGCATTTACCCGCCTTGGTTCCATAATCTTTAATACCCTGACCCAACAAAAATCTATCAATCTCAGTTTTGAAATTTTCAATTGACCTAACCTGGTCTACTCAAGTAGACTTCTTACAGGAAAATTATTTTGGTACATTTTGTTTTGTATCTTTGGATTTTTTACACTTTTGAAAATTGAATTTGAAGCGTTTTGCTCCATTCCTACTGGGTAGCACGCCATTTTTGCAATTTTTGTGTTTTTTTTCCCTGGCAATACTTTCCTTGCCTGCTGCTGCCATTCAAGTGGTGAAGATGGGAATTCCTTTGAGAGTTCTAACAGCATCCAATGATTTAGATGAGAAAGACAATTTCATAAAGGGATATCAAATGCAGGTGCAATGACACCTGAGGTGTTTCTTCCACATCCATCACTACCCCAGGACCCGTAATTACAGATCCCTACATGTACCTGGTGATGTTAGAGGAGACCTATCTTCACCGCTTCCATTTCCCAAGAATCACTGTCACAGAGATAACATTTGGAACAGGGACAGCTTTTCCCAGAGAAGAGAAGATTACCACAGCATTGAAGCTTTCATGCTACCAGGTCCTTTCAAACCACTGCAGGAAACATCTGCCACATCAGGCTGTCTACAGAGCCTATACTTAGCAAGCAAGTGACAATTGCTATGTTTTCAAGAGATAACATCTTCAGCATTTTCCCTGTGGGAAGGATACAGAGTTTATACCATGTGGCAGGGTTCTCTCCCGTGCAGAGATTCATAGATGGCACCCATGTGAGCATCGGTAATCCACATATCAAGTCCATCGCCTACATGAACAGAAAGAGCTGGCACTCATTTAATGTTCAGGTGGTATTTGACCATAGATACATCCTTTTGCACAACAGTGGCCATCATCCATCCCTTATTAGGATAAAGTAATTGATCCCTGAAGGTATGCAGAAGGGCAAAAGATTTGAAAGTAATGATTTTTGTTGGGCCCTTTCAAAGTCTTCTCCCTACCATCGGAGCAGCATGTTCAGAGAGGGCGCTTCAGGGGTGCCCAACCCACGTATGTAGATGACCTCCATCCCCGTAACTTGGGACTGGGTGTGGGCCTCTCCACTCGGGCATACTTAGGGGTTGAGCTTCCGCAAGGCTTCTCCCAATCGTCTGCTGTAACTTCGGCGGAAGATCTGAGGAAACTCCAGGGGTAAATGCTGCTTCCGCTGTTTCTCCGGGGTTTCCATGGATCGCCTGCTCAAGTTACGGCTGACAATTGAGAACCACCCCCCTCCCCCCGCGGACATTAGTGGCATTAGAAGCTACTCGGCCACTCTTGCACCAGCAGAGCTGTCCTAGAGCAATTCTGGGCCCACGCTATCAGGGCTTACACATAACAAATAAATAGCCACTTGGGTGAAGCATCAGAGGACTGCCAGTTGTACATGCACTATATTTCAGCAACTATTACTGCCTTCAGGAAAGAAAAGAGAGTATTAGGGCAAAAACAGATAGGCCTGGTCTCCAGATTTTCCTGGATGTATTGCATAACGTAACCAGTACTATACCTGCACTGTTTGCTCATTTAATTTGTGGTCTCTTTTCATTATTCAATATAATCAATCATTTTTTTAAAATGCCTATGTGTTTAAAAGGGTCATCTCTGTATTGATGTTTTTATTAGGAACCAAATACAGCAACTGCAAAGGAATGCAAGGCCTAGGTGGAGTAAATAATAAAGTAACTATTTTCACTGTACAGAACATGAGCAAGTGAAAAGACAATCTTATCTGTGACCTTGCTTCAAATTCGTTCCCATTGTCAGGAAAGAACTGGCAGCAGTTCACTGTTAACAGCTGCACTGATTAGGCTGAAATTCCTACACAGCAGGTTATAAATTTTCTGACAATAGGGAGCTGCAGGAAATCGGTACTGTATATAGCAAAGTAACGCTTTCCCTGCTTCAGTAGCCTATAAATTCTGTCAGGCAGAGCAGCACACATCACATCATAAAGTGCACAAGGCCGCAGCTATCACTAGCTGGCTCCTAACACTGAATAATGCAGACTTGTGCGAGTCTGGCACTGCAAAATCCTTGTTCAAATAAAACTCTGCATGTGGCAAATCTGGTCATTTTAATCCAGATGTGGAGATGCCGGTGATGGACTGGGGTTGACAATTGTAAACAATTTTACAACACCAAGTTATAGTCCAGCAATTTTATTTTAAATTCACAAGCTTTCGGAGATTTTCTCCTTCCTCAGGCAAACATTTGGCTGAGGAAGGAGAAAATCTCCGAAAGCTTGTGAATTTAAAATAAAATTGCTGGACTATAACTTGGTGTTGTAAAATTGTTTACATTTTAATCCAGTCATTATGCAGGCTCACAGTTCGCATTAGCACACCAGTGAGATGGGAGAACTTTAATTGCCTCTCAAGACTTCCTGTGTATCTAGACCACAAAAACCTTTCAGCTCCAGTTCCCCTTTAATTTGGATCTGATCCAGGTAAAACTTTCCATGTACACTGGTTGACACAGGGGAAGAGGTTCAATATGAGGCTGATGCTCGTAGCGTGAAGCCAAAGCTCCTGGGGCACTGCTGTAGCCTTTGATTTAAGCAGGCGGAGGGTCGCTGAAACAGTTTTCTGTATTTGCATAATATAATTTTTTTTTAAGTTATTACATGGGAGAAATCATTGCTGCATGAAATTAAAAAGGTAACTTTTAATTTAAAGAGGCCGAACATTAGAGTTCAACCTTTTCACTTCCCAGCTGCCCCTACATGCCTCTGGCTCCAGCTCCATCGCCCCCCGCCCCCGCCCCAGCTGTCTGCTCAGGTTGAATTAGGTGATGCGCAGCCCTGGCAATCTGCTCAACCCCCCCAGTTATCACTTTAACCCCACAACCTGTCAATCACCAGATTGTATTTTTCCTCCTCTGCAGCATTGCGCATTTGCGCCCTTGTATCTCTCCTGCTGCCAAAACCCTAATCCACACCACCAAGAACTCAAGAGACTGATTTCTCGAACACTTTCTTCACTCCTCCAACCTTCAAAAGCTTCAGTTAATCCAGAACTCTCCGCCCATCCAAACTCTGCATTATTGCCCATCATCTGATCCCTCTGCTCTGCCTACTCTGGATTATTGTCCATCACCTGATCCCTCTGCTCATCCATCTCTGGATTATTGTCCATCGCCTGATCCCTCTGCTCCTCCATCTCTGGATTATTGTCCATCACCTGATCCCTCTGCTCATCCATCTCTGGATTATTGTCCATCGCCTGATCCCTCTGCTCCTCCATCTCTGGATTATTGTCCATCACCTGATCCCTCTGCTCCTCCTCCTGGGTGGGTTAGGCTAAAATCAGGATACAATGCTTTGATATCTGCTGCTGCCACCGGTGATCACTGCTAAAGGCTCTGTAGATAGCTGCTTGGTAAAACAGGGCTCCAGTTACCTCCAGTAGAGAAACCCCCTAACACAAATTGTCCAAAGCCCCCATACATAAACTGTCCAACTCCCCCCCATACACAAACTGTTCAAACCCCCCTTACACAAACTGTCCAAACCCCCCATACACAAACAGTTCAAACCCCCCTTACACAAACTGCCCAAACCCCCCTTACACAAACTGTCCAAACCCCCCATACACAAACTGTTCAAACCCCCCTTACACAAACTGTCCAAACCCCCCATACACAAACTGTTCAAACCCCCCATACATAAATTGTTCAAACCCCCCATACACAAACTGTCCAAACCCCCCATACACAAACTGTCCAAACCCCCCATACACAAACTGTCCAAACCCCCCATACACAAACTGTCCAAACCCCCCATACACAAACTGTCCAAACCCCCCATACACAAACTATTCAACCCCCCATACACAAACTGTTCAAACCCCCCTTACACAAACTGTCCAAACCCCCCATACACAAACTGTTCAAACCCCCCATACACAAACTGTCCAAACCCCCCTTACACAAACTGTCCAAACCCCCCATACACAAACTGTCCAAACCCCCCATACACAAACTGTCCAAACCCCCCTTACACAAACTGTCCAAACCCCCCATACACAAACTGTCCAAACCCCCCTTACACAAACTGTCCAAACCCCCCATACACAAACTGTCCAAACCCCCCTTACACAAACTGTCCAAACCCCCCATACACAAACTGTCCAAATCCCCCTTACACAAACTGTTCAAACCCCCCATACACAAACTGTCCAAACCCCCCATACACAAACTGTCCAAACCCCCCTTACACAAACTGCCCAAACCCCCCTTACACAAACTGTCCAAACCCCCCATACACAAACTGTTCAAACCCCCCTTACACAAACTGTCCAAACCCCCCATACACAAACTGTTCAAACCCCCCATACATAAATTGTTCAAACCCCCCATACACAAACTGTCCAAACCCCCCATACACAAACTGTCCAAACCCCCCATACACAAACTGTCCAAACCCCCCATACACAAACTGTCCAAACCCCCCATACACAAACTGTCCAAACCCCCCATACACAAACTATTCAACCCCCCATACACAAACTGTTCAAACCCCCCTTACACAAACTGTCCAAACCCCCCATACACAAACTGTTCAAACCCCCCATACACAAACTGTCCAAACCCCCCTTACACAAACTGTCCAAACCCCCCATACACAAACTGTCCAAACCCCCCATACACAAACTGTCCAAACCCCCCTTACACAAACTGTCCAAACCCCCCATACACAAACTGTCCAAACCCCCCTTACACAAACTGTCCAAACCCCCCATACACAAACTGTCCAAACCCCCCTTACACAAACTGTTCAAACCCCCCATACACAAACTGTCCAAACCCCCCATACACAAACTGTCCAAATCCCCCTTACACAAACTGTTCAAACCCCCCATACACAAACTGTCCAAACCCCCCATACACAAACTGTCCAAACCCCCCTTACACAAACTGTCCAAACCCCCCATACACAAACTGTCCAAATCCCCCTTACACAAACTGTCCAAACCCCCCATACACAAACTGTCCAAATCCCCCTTACACAAACTGTTCAAACCCCCCATACACAAACTGTCCAAACCCCCCATACACAAACTGTCCAAACCCCCCTTACACAAACTGTCCAAACCCCCCATACACAAACTGTCCAAACCCCCCATACACAAACTGTCCAAACCCCCCTTACACAAACTGTCCAAACCCCCCATACACAAACTGTCCAAACCCCCCTTACACAAACTGTCCAAACCCCCCATACACAAACTGTCCAAACCCCCCTTACACAAACTGTTCAAACCCCCCATACACAAACTGTCCAAACCCCCCATACACAAACTGTCCAAACCCCCCTTACACAAACTGTCCAAACCCCCCATACACAAACTGTCCAAACCCCCCTTACACAAACTGTCCAAACCCCCCATACACAAACTGTTCAAACCCCCCATACACAAACAGTTCAAACCTCCCATACACAAACTGTCCAAACCCCCCATACACAAACAGTTCAAACCCCCCTTACACAAACTGTCCAAACCCCCCATACACAAACTGTCCAAACCCCCCATACACAAACTGTCCAAACCCCCCATACACAAACTGTCCAAACCCCCCTTACACAAACTGTCCAAACCCCCCATACACAAACTGTCCAAACCCCCCTTACACAAACTGTCCAAACCCCCCATACACAAACTGTCCAAACCCCCCATACACAAACTGTTCAACCCCCCATACACAAGCTGTTCAAACCCCCCTTACACAAACTGTCCAAACCCCCCATACACAAACTGTTCAAACCCCCCATACACAAACAGTTCAAACCCCCCATACACAAACTGTCCAAACCCCCCTTACACAAACTGTTCAAACCCCTTTACACAAACAGTTCAAACCCCCCTTACACAAACTGTCCAAACCCCCCATACACAAACAGTTCAAACCCCCCATACACAAACTGTCCAAACCCCCCTTACACAAACTGTTCAAACCCCTTTACACAAACAGTTCAAACCCCCCTTACACAAACTGTCCAAATCCCCCTTACACAAACTGTTCAAACCCCCCATACACAAACTGTCCAAACCCCCCATACACAAACTGTCCAAACCCCCCTTACACAAACTGTCCAAACCCCCCATACACAAACTGTCCAAATCCCCCTTACACAAACTGTCCAAACCCCCCATACACAAACTGTCCAAATCCCCCTTACACAAACTGTTCAAACCCCCCATACACAAACTGTCCAAACCCCCCATACACAAACTGTCCAAACCCCCCTTACACAAACTGTCCAAACCCCCCATACACAAACTGTCCAAACCCCCCATACACAAACTGTCCAAACCCCCCTTACACAAACTGTCCAAACCCCCCATACACAAACTGTCCAAACCCCCCTTACACAAACTGTCCAAACCCCCCATACACAAACTGTCCAAACCCCCCTTACACAAACTGTTCAAACCCCCCATACACAAACTGTCCAAACCCCCCATACACAAACTGTCCAAACCCCCCTTACACAAACTGTCCAAACCCCCCATACACAAACTGTCCAAACCCCCCTTACACAAACTGTCCAAACCCCCCATACACAAACTGTTCAAACCCCCCATACACAAACAGTTCAAACCTCCCATACACAAACTGTCCAAACCCCCCATACACAAACAGTTCAAACCCCCCTTACACAAACTGTCCAAACCCCCCATACACAAACTGTCCAAACCCCCCATACACAAACTGTCCAAACCCCCCATACACAAACTGTCCAAACCCCCCTTACACAAACTGTCCAAACCCCCCATACACAAACTGTCCAAACCCCCCTTACACAAACTGTCCAAACCCCCCATACACAAACTGTCCAAACCCCCCATACACAAACTGTTCAACCCCCCATACACAAGCTGTTCAAACCCCCCTTACACAAACTGTCCAAACCCCCCATACACAAACTGTTCAAACCCCCCATACACAAACAGTTCAAACCCCCCATACACAAACTGTCCAAACCCCCCTTACACAAACTGTTCAAACCCCTTTACACAAACAGTTCAAACCCCCCTTACACAAACTGTCCAAATCCCCCATACACAAACTGTCCAAACCCCCCATACACAAACTGTCCTAACCCCCCATACACAAACTGTCCAAACCCTCCTTACACAAAAAGGCAAGTCCCTCAAATACAAAAAGTGTGAAATCTCCATATACAAAAGGTTAAACCCTCCCCTCCCTCATCTTCCCCATCCCAGAAGCCTGAAAGCTTGCAGCCTTCAACCTCAGCTCTTTAGCCTGAAGGACTGGGACAGATTGATTTCTGATTGGTGAAAAGCAGCAACTCTTTGTTTGATCCAACTCCACCAATTAGGGAGCACCCTTTTCCAGTCTTCCGGGCCTGGGAAGTTTAGGAGCTGAAGTTGAACTAATATCTAAATTAACAAGCACACAAAGATGGAATAAACTGCCATGATCTTCTCCAGTTGCATAAAAGAAGCTTATGGGCCAGATTTGACCCCTGGGTCATATGTTGGATATCCCTTCTTTAAAGGAACCTGTTGCATAAAAGTTCAGGATAGTACCACTGCCAGTGCAAATGGTTGACTGTAGCTGCAAGTCTTCAATGGACAGGTGCCATCCCTCAGTCTCAGCTCCCTGCTGAGCCTGAGCCTTATATATCATACCCAGGTCCCTGACTGCTGTAGATTTGTTGTGTGGGCTTCTTTATGCTGCAAGTGGTATACCACCAATGCCTTTCACGCAACCAGGCTGCCTTCTGCTCAAACTCCTACTGTACTAAGGTACACCTGACAATTTTTTGTCTGATTATGTTGCTGTGAAGCACCTTGGGACATTTTCCTACGTTAAAGGCACTGTAAAAATGCAACTTGTTGTGGTTGTTGTTGAATGCATAGACAGATCAGCTTTTGACAAACTCTTCTGAAGGAATATATCCAGGCTGTAGACATGTTTGCTCCTGTCTCAGATACAGACTGAATCTGCCCTGATACCTTTCTCCAGTCACCAAGTATGCCCTGGAAAAGGCTCCACTCCAGTGAAAACGTGGAAGTTCAACCTCCTTCTCCATCCCATTCTTCCATTTTACACTGGTAGGATCATACAACATTGACACTGACGCTGGTTTTTTTAACCTCCCATGTTTTCAGGCAACATAGGATGTAAATGCGATGATTTGAAGTCACTAAATTGCCATGCTTGCTCTCTACTTGTTCAACTAGATTTCAGTCTTGAGGGTGGTACCTACTGAGTTGACTGGAACCAGGGTAATTATAGCAAAAGTCTGTCAAGTTTCAGGAAATGGAAGGTGAGCTGGCTTTCACTCATCCTGGCTGCTGGGGTACGTTAATCCTTGACCGAACTCTCATATGATCAGATCTTGAAGGTCACATTACACTCATTACATAATGAGCATTCATTTTCCAAATTTAGTTATTACTTTAATACATGTTTCAAGAAAAGAGTTCATTGTGCATTGTAAATGATCCTAGCTTCAAGTATTACATTTCAAGAGGGCCTCTTGCCATCAGTTCTCTTTTCAAAATGAAGCATTTATAAAGAAACTTTGTGACTTTCTTTTAGTTCCTGTCAATTTGGGGCTTGTTCATTGAAATTTTGTTCTTCAGAAAAAAAATTGAAAGAAAGAGGCGTGTGATAAATGTAAGGGGGATAATAGGGAGAAAAAAACTACGAAAAATATAAAAAATATAGAAGGGAAGCAAAAAGGCTAAGAGCAAGTGTGATAAAAGACTGGCAGTCAACGTAAAGGGAAATAGCAAAGACTTCAAAGGATAGTCAAAGACGAGGATGAAGGGTGCCATCTTGAAATTGAAAGTGAAGGCATGGCGGAGATCCTCAATAAGTATTTCACCTCAATTTTTTTTTTAAGAATCGTATTAAAATAATTGAATGGGACTGAAACGCAAAAGATCACCAGGCGCAGATGGTATGCATCTTAGAGTGATGAAGGAGGTTTGGGAGGAGACAGCAGATGCAGTAACCAGGGATTTCCACAAATCTTTTGAAATGGGAATTGTGCCAAAAGACTGGAGGTTGACAAATGTTACATCCCAGCCCAAGAAAGAAAAAAAGGATAAGCCAGGAAATTATAGGCCAGATAGTCTAAATTTAGTTGTGGGTAAACTTCTAAGGTTAATTTCCCACCCAGGGCAGAGTCTCACTAGGGGCCAGAATGCATCATAAAATGGGGCCTGCAAGCTTGTGCACCAGGGATAAAGCCATGCCACATGTGACGAAAACTTTTTTGGGACTGTGGGGAGGTTGCGCAGTGGATATGGCAAAACCTCATTAGAGGCTTGAAAATTGTGTTAAATGAATCATTCTCTGGATTCATGCCGGAGTGTGACTTCCCGCAGGAGTTCTCCTGCCTGTCCAGGGTGATTTCAGCAGAAGATGCGGCCGAAGATCGGAAGAATCCCATAGAAATTCAGGGCTCAGGTGTTGAACGGGAGCCGGCACTTGCAATAATATAATAATATAATAATAATATGGGTGAGACCCCCCACCCCAGGAAAGTCACCCCCGCTATTTTGCAATGCATGTGATTAAGCCTGTGGCATAGCTTGCTTAAGTGGGTCTCTTAAAGGTTGATTAATGTTACATGGTTGCTGTTAAAAGTTTAGATTTTTCCCAGTATTTGCAACCAGTTTTTGATACATTTTGCTCCATGCATGAGTTGCTTATTGGTGAGTAGCACACAATTCTTGTGTTTGTTTCTGCCAGCACTATTATTCCTGGTTGCTGCTGCCATTTAAATAGCAACATATGAAAGGGTGAGGATGGGAATTGCGATAGGGGTTCCAATAATGCTGCATGATCTAGATGAGAAAGATAAGTTCATGAGAAGGCAATAAGTTTGGCCGACATAATGCTTGAGGCACGTATCCACACCAATCATTGCCTCAGAACTTGTGTTTACGGACCCTGCCGTGCCTACCTACACATTACGGAAGATCTATCTTTGCTACTTCCTCCTGACAGCTAATTCATCTGCTGCAGGCTGATCTGCACACAACATCTACCATAGGCTTATCTATGGGTGTGCAACTGGATCCTTCCAAGCCTTCTAAGCCACTACCAATGACATATGCAAATTTAGACAGTCAACTATTCACAGATTTATTAAGCATTTGCAACAGGTAACATGTTCATCATTTTTCCATGTGGACAAGAGGCATCAGCTGGGCAAGACACAACATTTTGCAGTGGGAAGAGAGGGCGATTCCTCCACCCAACCTACCCCCCAAATCAAGTGAGCATGTCTGAGGGACTTCCCGGGCTATCCCAGGAATTCCACCCAGCACGAACTCACTGAAACTCTCGCCCTCTGAGAGCTGGCATGAGTACAGTTGAGGTCTTTTGAAGGACCCCAGACCTTACCCAGACTAAGGTAATCAGTCCCAGAGGGGATCGATTACCTTTGGTCTGGAGACAGATGGCTCCCTTCAGAGCCGAAGACTGTAGCTGTGTGTTTTTTCTCCAAACTTGACGGGCCTCAGGATGTCTGTGGATGACTTTAACGGAATTTTAAAAATCGGGAGAAATGTAGAACAGGCTGCCGACTCACTATCACCCATTTTACACTATTGCACACAAAGTCAAGATCTACTCTAATGAGTCAAATGGCCTTGTTCTGTGCTGTAATTACTATTCTATGTTAAATATATTTATTAAAACATTAAGTACCAATAGTATAATTGAAGGATTGGTATGGCAAAGTAATTAAGCCTGACGGTGCTGCAAAATTGAATTAATATATACCACTGAAATGACAATCACTGAATTCCCTCAGATTGATGACTATTTGTTACCTGGTATGAAGCCAGCTACTTCACACTGGGGGTAGAGGGTGTAGGAACTGTGCAGAGAGTGTAGGAAAATTGTAAACTCCTTCCTTATAGATGCATAGAGGAAATCTTTGCAGTATTGGAACATTTTGCAGTTCCCTGTGGCAAACGTATCCACAAAATTATCATTGTCATTGACTATTGACACGCTACTTCAAGATATCAGCCTCTGAATTATGGCTTCAGCGTGGCGCTCATGCTACTAGTTGAAAATGTTGCTGAACATGTGTGACCAGGAGTCTGCTGAAAAGAAACCAGACTTTAAAAAGAAATGATAAGATGGAAATGAAATCAGTGATAAGAATAAGAGTCTCCCATTAGCATAGCATAATGTTCAACCAATGTGCTGCATCGCAGAGATAGGCTGTGGGGTTATGCCCATAATTCCTTACCTGGAGAGTTCATGATCTTGGTCAGGTTGCCGAGTCAGAAGCTGAATGAGGGCAAGGTGCTTCTTCAGAAGGATGAGCGGAAAATCTAGCATGTAAGTTATCTCAAACATTGAAACACACCTCCTAGGAGTCGGGATCCAGTTGTCTTCCCTTCCTCGAGAACAAAGCATGGCACCAGGATGCAAAAAAAAATGTGAAAAATATTAAATAAAGCAACGCGGGTTGATTTCTTGTATAAAAAAAACATGGCAAATGGAATGCAATGTACAGTCATGGCTTTTGCTCAGTTTCAATTTGAGCTGAGAAGCTGGATAACCTTGGATTTGTTTAACCAAACTAATCAATTAGTTTAACAGAACAACAATTTCTATGCTGTCATTGAACTGATTGGAGGATGATTTCCTCTGGGGGCCATGTGTAGCAAAATTGTAAATCCTTTCTTCAATAAACAATTTGCGATTTTGTTACACTTGACTCATGGGGAAATCTTCCTCACTGTGAACTTATTATATGCTCATCTGCTTGCTTTCACATTAATCTGAATTTTGAAGCAATTGTGCTGATACTGTGATTCAGAAATCGGCGTATATTATTTTGTGTCCAAAAGTGAAACTTGTCAATATTTTGTTCTTTTAAAATGAAAAGATATGTATGTAGTACATCAAAAAGGATTCAAAACGGTGAAGTGAGGACTCAGCTTAAGGGGCATGATTTTAAAAGGGCGGCAGGATGGAAGCGGGTTTGGGGGGGGTGGTGAATGGGCCTGCGGGTAACCCGAATAATAAAACCTTACTGTTCACCACACAATCATGACGTAATTGGTGGCCCTTAACATTGTTTCCGGGTTTGCGCCCGAAAGCTGAGCAGCGGGTGGACTGTGCACCCGCATGACCTGCTGTCAGCTGGAGCATCTGGATTTAAACGGCCATTACACCAATGGATTTTGCTGGAGCAAGGAGCAAGGAGACAGAATAGAGCAGCAGAGGGGTAAGGCAGCTCCAAGATCCAGTGACACCTCACTTGAGGTGCTGCTGGCCGGGGTGAGGAGGAGGAGGGAACTATTTTACCCGGCCAACAGGAGGAAACGCTCTGCCACTGCCACCAAGGCAGCCTGGCCCGAGGTGGCAGAGGAGGTCACCAGCAGGAGCAACATATCCTGCACTTGGGTCCATTGCAGGAAGCGTTTCAATGACCTAACTAGGTCAGCAAAAGTGAGTACTTACTGATTCTCCTGCAGAAACTTTACAACTGAGGTTACAAGGCATCATACATGTCCTCCAAACTGTTCTCCAGCAGGGTGGTAGGAGTGATGTGGCCATGGCCCAGGAGAGGGATGATGGCGAAAGGAGACATGAAGTGGGGACACCACTCAAAGCGCTCCCTCTTCTCACCTGTTGCCCCCCCCCCCCCGCAACCAGTACCCGCAATGCTGCCTCCTCTCCAGGTGGCCGAGTCAGCACCTGCATAGGTGGAGCAGTCTTTGGCGGGGCCCTCAAGGGCTCCAAAACCCAGAGGGTGTAGGCTGAAAGCATCTAAGCAGTCAGGGCATGAACATGAGCAACCTGCCGCTACTTGTGCTGCATCCATAGGGGATGCACCATATAGATGTAGTTGGAAGAGACAGGCTATGGTTTTGTGATCACGAAGGGTATGCACAAGGATGTTTGACAGACTGTCATGTTTTTCATTTATATTTGGTTTTTTGTTAAAGTCACATTAAATGTTATCATTCTCACCACTACTGCCATGCCTTGCCCATTCTTGACTGCCTTTTGTGATAGGGCCCTTTCATGTGATTCATCATGAACATCAAGACTTGATGTCACCCAGTGGGTGAGTTTACAGTGAGTGTATGTGTAGTCGCAGGACTGTTTTGTGCAGTGTGGGGGGGATGCTGGTATTGGTGCTGCTCTTCCCAGGTGGTGTGAGGAATGGACTATTCTCACTTTGTGATCTCCTTATAAGAAGCGTTCAGATATTAGTGACGCCCTGGCCGCACGACCAGCCAGGTGAGCCGCTGCTCTGCCCATGGGTTTGTCCTCCTCCTCCTCCCGCTCCTCCTCAATGTTCATGGTAGATGTGGATGCTGGATGAGGGGATGGGGCCTCATCAACGGGTACCCCTCTCTGTTGCACCATGTTGTGCAGGACACAACACACTACTATAATTCGACCCACTCTCGATGGTGCGTATTGAAGCGTTCCTCTAGAACAATCGAGGCACCAAAATCACATCTTCAGCAGTCCTATTGCATGTTCAATGGCAGACCTAGTGGCGATGTGACTGTTGTTTTATTGACGCTGTTCCTCGCTGATGGGGTTCCTCAGAGGTGTCATGAACCACGTGTGCAGGGGGTATCCCTTGTCCCTGAGGAGCCAGCCCTTAAGGCTGTTTGGAGCATGGAAAAGGCCAGGATGTTGGATTCCCTCAGAACGAACGAATCGTGACAGCTGCCAGGGAATCTCGCACACATGTAAAGAAATCTTTTCCGGTGGTCATGAGCGAGCTGAGAGTTGATGGAGTGATATCCCTTTCTGTTGATGAACAGTCCTGGCTCGTGTGGAGGTGCTCAGATTGCTATATGAGTGCAATCGATTGCACCCTCTACACGTGGGAAGCCAGCTGCAGAATGGAATCCCACTGTCCTCTCCGTCTGGCTGAGGTCGTCCATGTGGAAATTGACGTATTGCGAGGCTCTGCAAAACAAATCGTCAGTGACCTGGCTTATGCACTTGTGGGCAGACGACTGAGAGACCCCGGCGATATCACCGGTGGCACCCTGGAATGACCCGAAGGCAAAGAAGTTGAGGACAGTGGTGACTTTAATAACGACGGGCAATGAGATGCCGCCAGGCTCATCCGGGAGCAGCTCAGCATGAAGGAGGCTGCAGATGTCTGCGACCACCTGGCAACTCAATCTCAGCCACCCTATGCATTGCTCCTCAGAGAGGTCCAGAAAGCTGAGCCTCAGTCTGTAGACCCTCTGACGAGGGTAGTGTCTCCTGCGACGTCAGTCCTTCTGTTATTCCTCTCTGTGCTCTTGTGCAGGTGCCTGTGGTGCAGCACTGTGTTGTGGAGCTACAAGTAGTGGAAGTGCACACCGTGCCTGGTGAGGGTGGTGATGTTCCTCGTCCTCGGATGTACTGGTGAATGCAGCCATCGCGCCCCCCATCCTGATGGTGTCAGTTTGAGGGGGTCCAAAAAGTAGGTAAATATGTGTAAACAGAACAACTCTGAGTGTAAGCCAAGAATTTTCAGTCCAAACACAAAGATCTCCCAGCCAAAAGTTTGTCTGAGAGAAATGGGTGCCCTGCTGCAATAACTCACCCTTTATCCCCAACTTTCAAACAGGAATTTAAACGTTCAAATGGCTACTGGCTGAAACCCGACTACTTTCTCATGCCGTGTTTCACACAGCAGGGGAAACACATTGACACAGCGTTGAAATTGCTTACCTTCATTGTTGATTGCATTTATGCACATTTCAAGTACTTATTGCTGCTTTAAATATCATCCCGCTGCTTCAATTGCCGGCCGGACTTCTGGGTTCGGGAACTGAGTGCAACAGAGCACAGAGTGAACAGCTGAGAGTTTGGTGACCGTGGGAGTTTGGTGAAGTGGGGGAAGGAGGTGCTGCTTTGCCTTGCTTTTACTAACTTTTTCCGTCGAGCGGCGGTGGACCTCAGCAGCAGAAGATTGAGAGTGGGGATAAAAGCAGCAGCAGACCTGCAACAAGAGAAAACGACTGTGCGACATCACAGGTGAGGCAGAAGAGTCCGAGAGTGGGAGAAGAGTCCAAGAGGTGAGCACAGTGTAAAAGGAGAGTCCGAGAGTGGGAGGAGAGTCTGAGAGGTGAACGCAGTGTAAATCTAAGGCAAGTCATGGCAGCACAGCTCGCACCCGTGATATGCTCCTCCTGCACTATGTGGGAAGTCATGGACATTACCAGTGTCCCTGGCGACCATGTGTACAGGAAGTATATCCAGCTGCAGCTACTGGCTAACCGCATTTCAGAGCTAGAGCTGCGGGTGGATTCACTGTGGAGCATCCGCGATGCTGAGACTATTGTGCATAGCACGTTCAGTGAGGTGGTCACACCACAGGTAAAGATTACGCAGGCAGAAAGGAAATGGGTGACCACCAGGCAGAGTAAAAGGACTAGGCAGGTAGAGCAGGAGGCCCCTGGGGCCATCTCCCTCTCAAACAGATATACTGCTTTGGATACTGTTGGGGGAGATGGCTTATCTGGGGAAAGCAGCAAGAGCCAAGTTCAGGGCACCACGGGTGGCTCTGCTGCACAGGAGGGGAGGAATAAGAGTGGCAAGGCAATAGTGATAGGGGATTCAATTGTAAGGGGAACAGATAGGCGTTTCTGCAGCCACAAACGTGACTCCAGGATGGTATGTTGCCTCCCTGGTGCTAGGGTCAATGATGTCATGGAGCAGCTGCAGGGCATTCTGGAGGGGAAGGGTGAACAGCCAGTAGTCGTGGTCCATATCAGTACCAACGACATAGGTAAAAAAAGGGATGAGGTCCTGCAAGGTGAATTTAAGGAGTTAGGAGATAAATTAAAAAGCAGGACCTCTAAGGTAGTGATCTCAGGATTACTACCAGTGCCACGTGCTAGTGAGTATAGGAACAGGAGAATAGATCAGATGAATGCGTGGCTGCAGGGATGGTGTAGGAGGGAGGGATTTAGATTCCTGGGACATTGGGACCGGTTCTGGGGAAGATGGGACCTGTACAAGTGGGACGGGTTACACCCGAGCAGGACCAGGACCAATGTCCTCGCGGGGGTGTTTGCTAGTGCTGTTGGGAAGGTTTAAACTAGAATGGCAGGGGGATGGGAACCTGAGCAGGGAGACAGAGGAGGGAGAAACAAGGATAGAAACATAAGACAGAAAGGGAAGAAGCAATAGTGGAAGACAGAGAAAACAAGGGCAAAAAACAAATAGGACCACAGTGCAAAATAATACTAAGATGACTAGCAATCTTAAAAAGACAAGTCTAAAGGCGTTGTGTCTTAATACACGGTGCACTCGCAATAAGGTAGATGAATTAACAGCGCAGATAGATATTAACGGGCATGATATAGTTGCGATTACGGAGACATGGCTGCAGCGTGACCAAGGATGGGAACTGAACATTCAGAGGTATTCAATATTTAGGAAGGACAGGCAAAAAGGAAAAGGAGGTGGGGTAGCGTTGTTAGTAAAGGAGGAAATCAATGCAATAGTGAGGAAGGATATTGGCTCAGAAAATCACGATGTGGAATCTGTATGGGTGGAGCTAAGAAACACCAAGGGGCAGAAAACATTGGTGGGGGTTGTCTATAGGCCCCCAAACAATAGTGGAGATGTAGGGGAGGGCATTAAACAGGAAATTAGAGACGCATGCAAGAAAGGTACAGCTATAATCATGGGTGACTTTAATTTATATATAGATTGGTCAAACCAAATTAGCAATAATACTGTGGGGGAGGAATTCCTGGAGTGTGTACATGATGGATTTCTAGACCAATATATTGAGGAACCAACTAGAGAACTGGCAATCCTAGATTGGGTATTGTGCAATGAGAAAGGATTAATTAACAATCTTGTTGTGCGGGGTCCCTTAGGGAAGAGCGACCATAACATGATAGAATTCCTCATAAAGGTGGAGAGTGAAGTAGTTGAATCCGAAACTAGAGTCCTGAATCTAAATAAAGGAAATTACGAAAGTATGAGGTGTGAGTTGGCTAGGATAGATTGGGGAACTTTACTAAAAGGGATGACGGTGGATAGGCAATGGCTAATATTTAAAGAATGTGTGCAGGAATTACAACAAATATTCATTCCTGTCTGGCGCAAAAATAAAACAGGAAAGGTGGCTCCACCATGGCTCATAAAAGAAATTAGTGATAGTATTAGATCCAAAGAGGAGACATATAAAATTGCCAGAAAAAGCGGTAAGCCTGAGGATTGGGAGCAGTTTAGAATTCAGCAAAGGAGAACAAAGAGATTGATTAAGATGGGAAAAATAGAGTATGAGAGTAAACTAGCAGGGAACATAAAAACTGACTGTAAAAGCTTCTATAAATATGGCAAGAGAAAAAGATTAGTGAAGACAAATGTAGGTCCCTTACAGTCAGAAATGGGGGAAATTATAATGGGAACAAAGAAATTGCAGAACAATTAAACACATACTTTTCACAAAGGAGGACACAAATAACCTCCCGGAAATGTTAGGGAACCAAAGGTCTAGTGAGAGAGAGGAACTGAAGGAAATCAGTATTAGTAAAAAAATAGTGCTAGGGAAATTAATGGGGCTAAAGGCTGACAAATCCCCAGGGCCTGATAATCTACATGCCAGAGTACTAAAGGAAGTGGCCCTGGAAATAGTGGATGCATTGGTGATCATCTTCCAAAATTCTATCGACTCTGGAACAGTTCCTAGAGATGGGAGGGTGGCAAATGTAACCTCACTATTTAAAAAAGGAGGGAGAGAAAAAACAGGGAATTACAGATCAGTTAGCCTAACATCAGTAGTGGGGAAAATGCTAGAGTCTATTGTAAAGGATGTGATAACAGAACACTTGGAAGGCATTAACGGGATTGGACAAAGTCACCATGGGTTTATGAAAGGGAAATCATGCTTAACAAATCTACTGGAGTTTTTTGAGGAGGTAACTAGTAGAATAGATAGGGGAGAACCAGTGGATGTGGTGTATTTGGATTTTCAGAAGGCTTTTGATAAGGTCCCACACGAGGTTAGTGTGCAAAATTAAACACATGGGATTGGGGGGAATATACTGGCATGGATTGAGAATTGGTTGACAGACAGGAAACGGAGGGTAGGAATAAACGGGTCTTTTTCCGGGTGGCGGGCAGTGACTAGTGGGGTACTGCAAGGATCAGTGCTTGGGCCCCAGCTATTCACAATATATATCAATGATTTGGATGAGGGAACTGAATGTAACATTTCCAAGTTTGCAGACGACACAAAGCTGGGGTGGAATGTGAGCTGTGAGGAGGATGCAAAGAGGCTCCAATGTGATTTAGACAAGTTGGGTGAGTGGGCAAGAACATGGCAGATGCAGTATAACGTGGATAAATGTGAGGTTATCCACTTTGGTTGTAAAAACAGAAAGCCAGATTATTATCTGAATGGTGATAGATTGGGAAAAGGGGAGGTGCAACGAGACCTGGGTATCCTTGTACACCAGTCGCTGAAAGTGAGCATTCAGGTGCAGTATGCAGTTAAGAAGGCAAATGGTATGTTGGCCTTCATTGCAAGAGGATTTGAGTACAGGAACAGGGATGTCTTACTGCAGTTATACAGGGCCTTGGTGAGACCACATCTGGAGTATTGTGTGCTATTTTGGTCTCCTTATCTGAGGGATATGGGGAAAAAGCGGGAACAGGGGACTGAGTTAGACGATCAGCCATGATGGGAGTGCAACGAAGGTTTTCCAGACTGATTCCTGGGATGGCAGGACTGACGTATGAGGAGAGATTGGGTCAACTCGGCCTATATTCACTGGAGTTTCGAAGAATGAGAGGTGATCTCATCGAAACATATAAAATCCTAACAGGACTAGACAGACTAGATGCAGGGAGGATGTTCCCGATGGCTGGGGAATCCAGAACCAGGGGTCACGGTCTCAGGGTACGTGATATGCCATTTAGAACCGAGATGAGAGAAATTTCTTCACTCAGAGGGTGGTGAACCTGTGGAATTCTCTACCACAGAAGGCAGTGGAGGCCAAGTCATTAGATGTATTCAAGAAGGAGATAGATATATTTCTTAATGCTAAAGGGATCAGGATATGGGGAAAAAGCGGGAACAGGGGACTGAGGTAGACGATCAGCCATGATCATTTTGAATGGCGGAGCATGCCAGAAGGGCCGAATGGCCTACTTTTGCTCCTATTTTCTATGTTTCTATGATTCTATGATAACAGCGCGCGCACCCAGAAGTCTCTGGGTCGTGCTAGTTTTTCAGCGTGTTAGAGCTGGGATTCCTTCCCGCTCCAGAAAATCCGAATTTTCTTTCCCCCCCTGCCCCCCAATGCACCCGCACTTTCATTTTAAAATTGTGCCCAAGGTTCTTACATATTTAGGCCAGAATATTCACAAATGCATGAATTCTGATTCAGTGATTGATATGAACATACAAAATTGATGGGCATGAAAAGACCAGCTGGTCCATCAAGCCTGCCCCACACCATGCTGGCCGGACCATCATGGCAAAACACTTAATATGGTTCAATTGTATCATTTACCTGCAAGTCTCCTAAATATGTCGGCCTTTTCTAAATATCCTTTTGTGGGTTAATGTGTATGTTTGATATCCATTCCCTCCTTCTACAATAACTGCACCACTGAATAATTTTGCACAACCATGCCTGTATATGTTCGGCTGCTTTTGCTACTTACCACAGACTAAAGCCCTCAATAAGATTCTGAATTCCTGGCCATTTTGAGGAACTGGCCTCTAGTGGAATAATGCAATAACGTGTCCTGTTTAACATCAGCAAAAAAAACCATTTGCTCTTGTAGATTCCAAATCAGACCAGTGGGCTGAATGGAGATGATTTATATATATATGTATATATATATATACTCCACGCCAAAGTTCATTCTCTGTAACATCAAAAAGACTTGGCTGTGGCTTTTAATCCTCTACAAGATCAGAGCAACATCACATGAGCTGCTGGCACCCAAGCCAAAACTCATGGGGAATTTTCCGCTCCAACATAATGGGAAATGGCACAGCCCCAGCTCATGATTATTCATCTATTAAAATTAATGGACAAAAGATTACCAGCTGTGGGGTATAACAACTTCCTGATAAGTGCTCGAACTAAAGTGAGAAATCTCTCCTTCCTGCTAAAAACACAAGGGCTACAGCAACTGCACTTCAAAATTCTCAATCAGTCTGAAGCATGTCTAAAGCTTCATACACCAAACTCTTGCAAGAAAGTGGCCCCAAAATTCTGCTGGGGGTTGAGGGAGTATTGCATTTGGGATACACCCGCCGGAGACCTCTACCATTGACCTGGCAAACTTTTACGAGGTCACATGGAGGACCCTTGTTTCGCATGGAAATGGCGAGCATCTGCACCACTGAGGAGGTATCTGCCATATTAGAGGGCCTGGAAAGTCTAGTGGAGGAATGCCAGGCCACGGTTCGGGCATCAAATCCCCACAGATGGAAGTTATAGATGCACAACCCCTTACAAAGGGGGCCACTTAAAAATATATATAATTTGAAATTTTTCTTCAAGGGTCCAGTCCATGTTCCGTGGGCCCGATTTCCACTCTTCACGGGTTTCACCCGACAGACCTCTGCTAATTCTATCCTAGGACCTCCTGAGGACTGGAGAAGTGAGAACATCAGGGAGTCCTCACCACCAGGTCCGCTCACTTATCCCCCAATGGCCTTATTTGGGGAAGGTGAAGGTTTAGCCCCACCCTGTGCATCAGGATTGCGGCCCTGCTGACAGAGTCCCACCAAAGTTACAGTAGGAGAATGTCAGAAGGGCCGCAGATTTTTTGAGCTCAATGTCTTTACCTGAAACTCTACCTTTGTATTTTTATTTGTTCTCGGGATGTGGATGACACTGACAAGGCTGCATTTCTTGCCCATTCCTAGTTGCCCTGAGAAGATAGTGGTGTACTTTCTGCTTAAACTACTGTAGCCCTTGAGATGATGGTGATTCCACAATGGTGTTGGTAGGGAATTCCAGGATTTTGAACCAGAGGTGAATGGTGATGTTTCCATCACACTCCTGACTTGAGCATTGTAGATGATGGATAAGTGATATAAGCCCAGGTGTGTAATATGGAGGGGAACTTTCAGATGGTGTGTTCCCATGGCATTGCTGCTGTTGTCCTTAGAAATACATGGAAGTTACAATGTGGAAACAGAACATTCGGCATAATCAGATCCTGTTGGCTGAGGTGAATGGTGATGTTTCCATCACACTCCTGATTTGAGCATTATAGATGATGGATAGGTACTGGGGAGTCAGGAGCACTCAGCCTCTTCCCTGCTCTTGTATATATGGTGTTTCTGGTCATAGATGATGCCAGTATGTTGATCATGGAGGACTTGGTAAAGATGCTGCCATTGAAGATCAGGGGAGGTGATTGTTCCTTTTCTTGTTGGAAGTGGTAAATGCTTGGCACTAATGTGGCATGAATTTTAGTGGCTTCTTGGCAGCCCCAAGCCCGGAAGTTGTCCAGGTGCTGTTTAGGCAAGTATGGGCAGCTTCATTATTGGAGGAGCTGTGAATGGCGCTAAAGACTGTAGAATCATCAGTGAACAGCCCCACTCCTGGCCTAATGACAGAGGGAAGGTCATTGATGAAGCAGCTAAAGTTGGTTGTGCTGAGAGTGCTGTCCTGAGGACGTTGTCCGGAGGAACTCTGTCAGTGATGTCCTTTGGCTGCAATGATTGGCTTCTAACAATCATGACCATGTTTCTTTGTATCAGCTATGACTCTAGCCAATGGAGAGGTTGCCCATTGTCCCCCATTTACCTCAGCTTTGCTAGGTACGATACACAGTCAATTGCTGTCCTGACGTTGAGGGCAATTACTCTCACCTCTCCTCTAGCATTCAGCTCTCACGTACATTTCTGGATCCAGACTGTGACAGGGTCAGGAAATGAATCGTTCTGGCAGAACTCAAACTGAACGATGAGATAACTGGTGAGTAGGTGTCATTTGATGTCACTGTTCATGAGTCCCTGCATAACAATGTCCCTGAAGTGGGTTCCGCTCATGATTGCCATCCAGTAACCCTGTTGGAGGTATGCATGTGTAAGCATTTAGTTTTATTGCATGGCTGAATAGTATGCTGACACTCACTATCTAGGCACACAAACAAAGAGTGCCTCCTTGTGTGCAATGCCTGAGAGATCCGAGTAACTGCAACCATATTCCAGCACGAGCCACTGCCGTCAGGAGACAATGAAGAAGAAGGGGAGAAAATTGGAAGAGGGAAGAAAAAAGAAAAATTATGGATTGTAAAAAATGTGATGAAAGGTAGAAAAATGGAATAAAAATCAATAATGAATAAGTGGTGTAAAGATGATGATTAACACTATCCATGGGAAACAGATGTTAAAAGAGAGCAGATTTGTGCAGTTTAAAAGTATGGCTCTACTCCCAGTAAAGCGTCATGGTCCATTTGTTCATTTCTGTTGCTGAGCAGCAATATTTAAATATTTAATAGGACACAAAGCTAAATGCAGTGGAATAATATATTATTGCAGAGAACCTTATGAGTTTGTGTCTATAGATGACATTTTTATATGTTTGCTGGCCTCATTCTCTTTAATTTACTGGTTTAATGTTTAAAAGCTTATATAACTCTATTGCATGCTGGAGTGGTTGATGCCACACAATAATTAATGACTTGTTCAGAAACTATTTATCTTTTCTACTATGTTGTGTATCCATGAAACGATTGTACAAACAACGACAATTAGAATTCACAAGAAGGGAAAGAGATACCCAAAACAAAGCTTCAGTATTAAAAGACTGACTAAGAAGTAAAAATACGTTGTTTGAGTGGATTACTGATTTGTGTGTACCTGTGTCATTTTCCAGCATTTTTATATGTTTGCTGGTCTCATTCTCTTTAATTTACTGGTTTAATGTTTAAAAGCTGATTGCAAAGGATTATAGAGTGATCAAGATGCCATTGCATAGGCTCCCAAACTTTAAAAACAAATTGCACTCACACACTGCTATTTTAATCAAAGGTTTAATAACTGGGAGGCTCAGTCAATTAACGGCTAGGTTTGGGCACCACAATTTGTCGGATTCAAATCTTGGCAGAGTTCACTCAACCGTTCATCCTTCTTAGATAGATGAGATAAGTACTCAGTAGTTAGGTTTGGGAGGAGGATAGATGAAAGAAAAGGAGTCTTTGCTGGATTGGGTCAAACTCTGCTACCTGGAGATTTTTCTAACTGGGACTGCTTTTCACCTGGTATTCTGTAGCTAGAATGGTTGTTTGGCAATGGAAACAAGGATTGTCCCAATAGCCATTTCATGCCTAACGGAGACTGAGCTTTGTGCATAAGCTTTCCTTATTAAGAGATTATGGGGCAGATTTTCCTTTCGGCTGCAACATTAGTAGAATATTCATCCATCCCATTCCTGTACCCCTGACCTCAGCCCATTTCCCAGGTTCAGGGTCATTTGAATAATTTTCTGCTGCCGTTAGGTCAACTGCGTTGGGCGGGTGAATGGTGATGGTGGGGGGGGGGTGCGGAGTGGAGAGAGGGAAATGACTGAAACACCTGCCACAGTACTTTTAAAAAAAAATAATTTAATATTTTTCCCTGTGATTGATCACATGAGGCAAGGAGAACCTAAAATTTTCAATTTGCTCTGCAGCTGCTTAGCTGAACACCAGGCACTCCCGACATTCCAGTACCCATCGTTGCTAAGGCACAAATGATGGGAAACACGTGGGGACGATTCTCATCCTCAGGTGTCAGTTCTAATTTGGTTAGCACTGCTTTAATAGCCCCTCTGAATCTTAAGTGCTAATAGCACTCAATTTTCTAATCTGAGCTTATTTTCATAGTCGTTCACAATTCCAGGGGCAGTCTCAGATGGGTCCACGGTTCAGATGTGGTTCTTTGGTCCATACAACGTTCACTTTAATGAATACTGCTCAGAGCGTATTTTTATGTTTGCAGAGATCCCCTGGTGACAGGTGGTGAGCATTCCCAATTGCATTAATTACAGATGTCACAATTAAGCAGAAGGTTGCATGATCTGCACAGCCTCAAATTTAAACTACAACACCCTTGCCAGCTTTCAAAAATTCAAACCTCGTTGTTTTATTTTTCCAGAATTTTACATACATGTGCATATTTTGCAAAGTAATTGTGTGTGTTTTGATCACAAGATGGAAGAGATGGTAAATAAGACTTGTTGACATGGTTGTGCATACACAAGGGGAAATGAATATTTTACAGTTGAGGCAATTTGTTTGATTAGATTTGGGAAAGGGAAGGAAAGAAAGAAAAGAGGTCCCTGCTGGGCTGGGTCAAACCCAGCTAACTGTAGATCTCAGTAGCTGGAGTTGCTTTTGATCCAGTAAATTACACTGTTCAGTTGAATTTAAGTGTGGTGAAAGTAACAGTTTGAAAGAAATTAAAGGAGCTCTGTTGCTGTAATGGTCTCTCTTCCAGTAAAATAATCAGTTTTGTTTAATGGTGCGTACTTCGAGCAGCAAGGAAATACCAGTGCAGTTTATGTCACTTATTATATTGAATTATTAGCTTCATTATTTAATATAATGTATATTTCTGGAATTAACTGCTCAAATAGACACTAATTTTAATCATATTTCATCGTACGTCTTACTCTGCATAGTCGAAGAATTTTATTTATCTATAAGTCTAATATTTCAGCTGAATGGAGTAGCTAATATAAATACAAGTTCTGTAGTAAGTCACCTTTACGATTAGGGCATCCATTTTGTGATGTTTACTGTCCACATGAGGTTTGGAACTTCTTGATAGACTGATATTTAAAAATGATGATTGAATATTAGCGCATATCCTAAGAGTGACAATACACATCATAAAGACAAAGTTTTATTCATGTTTAGAATTAGCATTTAGATTAGATGTTATCAGCATTTCCTAGCATTGTGGTGCTAAAGCAAAATTTATTCAGCAGCAAGATACAGAATTATCTGGTTTAATATGAATTGAGATTTCAATTATGCTTCTGGCAATGCTATTAAACAGGTTTCCAATGTTGTCAAGGTGCTGAAGTGCTGCTAGGGAATAGCCACAGTTAATTAAAGAGCTGTTCTCCCTACGGATTGATATCTAACAAAGCACCTGGAAAACAAATCATCCAAATACATAAATTTTTATGTCTCAAGGTGCCTGTAACAAAAATGTATTTTTGTCTGTATTAGATTATTTATTTGAATTCACTATTACTAACATGACATTACACGCACAGGGGAAGATTTTCCTTCCGTGCAGTTTTTGGATGGCCAACCAGCCCGATTGTGTCGATGGGAGGCCCGGTCCATTCTGAGGGCCAGGCTTCATCAACGTTGGGCAGACAAGCTGCGGGCAGAAAACAAACGCCGTGGGGCATCCTGCTGGCTCTGGACCAGCACAATATGGGGTGGCCCGGCCAGTCTCAGGACCCAGATCCGGGGGTTGTTCTGTCCGCAGAATCTACAGCATAGAAACAAGCCATTCAGACCAACTGGTCCATGCTAGTGTTTATACTCCACACAAACCTCCTCCTATTCTAATTACCTCCTGCCCCCATATCCCTCTCCGCCCTTCTCCCTCATGTACGCATCAAGCCTCCTGTTAAAGAATCAATGTTATCTGCTTCAACAGTTGAGTCCTTTAATGGCAATCGGGATCCTATGTACATCACAGTACACCAATTTACATATTAAATGGCCTACCGCCTGAACCAGGCGGGCAATTCTGCCACCCCACAGTAAGTTCTCGGGAACGGAGTGGTAAGTCATTCCCCACCATTTCAAGATGCTACTGCCCCATTTCCACCCGGCATGCAGCCACCTATAGCATTAAAATCGGTTATTACTAACTGTTGCCTGCAAACTGGAGGGACTTTACATTATAAACTGATATTCACACCTCAAGGCAGGCGTAGTTCAGGAAGTCCTTGGTATGCACAGTTGCTGTCTTTGTAAATGGATGAGAACCCATACAGGTTGGCTGAGTGGGTATCAATGAGGGAATGTTTATACATTAACAATGCTCTGACTGGTTCCTGATGTAAAATTATGCTTTTAAAATGTTAATGATGACTGAATGCAAAGGCTTTGGGTTATATCTGTCTTATTGTACCTTTAATAGCTGGATGGATGAAACATTATGTCCTAGCTACTGCACATACTTCAAACTGTGGGAGAAACATCCTGTATAATTGGCGAAGAATAGCAATTGTGAATAAAAGCCCTTGCTTGTTCATATCTTCTGTTGTGACATGTTTTCACAGGTTCTTGAATCAATAGCTTCAAGTCACCTGGTACAGATAAAAGAATCAGGACGTCCCAGGGTAGACACAACTATGTCTGGGGTGAAGAATGGGTCAGGTCTGCGGGTTGGGGCAGGACTAATGAATGCTTTTGACAGACATACCTGAGCCCGGGGTTTCCAATTATGGGTTTATATTGAGCTTACTGCACGTAGCACAACAGTTTACAATATCTACCAGCAGAAGAACTGGGTTAGTTGGACCCATGGCAGTGACTCACCATGTAAGAAGTGAACATCTGTTTCCAAGGTTCAATTTACATTGAGAGATAGAGGAAACATCTTTATTGTTTTAATATGTATGAAGGAGAATAGTTACTGTAAAACATAAGAGTAGATTTTCAACTTACTGTAAAACTGGTAACGCGAATCGGCCACCCATTATAAAAACCATCCAATTGTCATTGTATGGAGATGAAGATCAGGTAGTTTTTATAATGGCCGATCCGCAGTGCTAGTTTTACCCACAGGCAGCAAGTTGAAAATTTATCCCATAGTGTTTTTCACTGGATATTATTTATGTACTTGTTTTAAATAAGTTGTTTGTTGGTTTATAGCCTAAGACTTGATCTGAGTAAGCTGCATATGGTGGCAAGGGTGCTCTGTTCGATCCCTGCATCTCTCTATCATTTATCGTTTATCATTTATCATCATTTATCATTTATCTTGGGCAGGTAAAGGCAACTCCAGATCATTGAGGATCTGAGGTCCGCTTGTGGGAGTAGTGAGTGACACTGAATCCAGGAAGTATATCTAGTGTGAAACTCAAAAATGTAGCAGTGACCCTTTTCAATATTAAAAGCAAAAGCAACAAATAATAACATAGGCTTAGGAGTGTGCCTAATCTTCAATCTAATTTTGGTTTGCATTGAACGTTGACATCAATATAGGTCCACTATATGTAAATTGGTGTTTAATGATATCTCATTCTGAAACTCATTTACAAGCCCAGAGTTAAACAGTCACAGCATGACCATTGGAATTTTGAACAACTAAAATGGGAGTAAGTTAGCATCTGGTATCACAAAATAAAAGCAAAATACTGCGGATGCTGGAAATCTGAAATAAAAACAGAAAAGGCTGGAAACATTCAGCAGATCAGGCGGCATCTGGGGAGAGAGAAACAGAGTTAACATTTCAAGTTCTTTATTAGTTGTGACCCACTAAAAAGGGGATACTTTTGCTTGGTTTTTGTTTGATGACACTGGGGCAACCCAGTGTCTCCTTCTTGGTTTATTTATAAAAGGCATCAGATATCACAGGCCAACTGAACGTACAAATGAATTTAATCTTGTCTCCAATAAGGTAGTATGTATGTGCAGTCAATTGCTCCCAAGACAGTAGCACATCTTACAAATGAAGCTCATATTTGGCTTTTAGTTGCTGCTGGGTGGTCACAGGGAAAGAAAATATTGTTCTAACTATGAACCAATACAACTACACTGGACTAACATATTTAATTCTCAGTATCACCAGTCAGGACTAGGAAATCAAAGAGGTATAGAAAGTAAGAGCAGTTGTGCTCTCGGCAGCAAGGGAATAACTCCTGTTTTAATGGCTCTCCAGATTCCTCTTTAAGAGCTGATAATTAATGTCAACAATGCAAGATTTGTCCTCTTGGCAAATTTAGAAAATCACCTTTGGACAGGTACACATCCTTTAACTTCTTAAAGCAAATCAAAGGACAATGTTCCGGAAATCATCCTGGA
The DNA here is from genome assembly GCF_035084215.1 of Heptranchias perlo. Classification (NCBI taxonomy): domain Eukaryota; kingdom Metazoa; phylum Chordata; class Chondrichthyes; order Hexanchiformes; family Hexanchidae; genus Heptranchias; species Heptranchias perlo. The sequence goes on along the minus strand of NC_090329.1, from coordinate 95,394,318 downwards.
GAGGTACGTGTGTACATATTAATACACACTCACATATGCATTCATAATGATACAATTTATTCAAGAACCTTTGAGTCAGTTTGGCTGTAATATGAAAACATCTGGTATGAAGCCCTGCCAAAAAAATTGAATCTTTCAGAGTTAACATAAACTCTGGTAGCCTGCTCTATCATTGTTTTAATGATTGAAAATATTTGAGAAGATAGTCACTTCTGTTCAGTCATTAAAAGTCACACTGTCAGTGACGGGCTGGTGAGCAGTGCGTCTTTCATGAGTTGTGGAAACTATGGAGCTGGATCAGGACATAGGACTAGGGAGGAGTCAAGTGGGAGTAGGTGTGGAGTGGAGGGAAGGAAATGTTAGAAGAGGAAGAGGCAGCTATGAGGATGGCTTTGAATCTGGATACCAAGAAATCCATGGGCTCCTTACATTTTGTGTTAGGGTGAGGATGAATGGTAGGGGGTTAGGGAAATCCAAGGAGGTGGTTTGTGGTGGAGAAGAGTTTGGGGCTGTCCTTATTTTCCAGGATAACTCTATGGTATTGGAAGAGTAAGTCACAGAGAGAGCAGCAATATTACTTGAGGGTGTCAAGCCAGATCTGGTGGTGGACTGCCAGGCCAGTCATCTATTATGTATGCTCTAGTCTGTGGCCCAAAACTTGGGTTCACCAAGCTTCTATACCAGGGGAAAATGTGGGGGTGGGAGAAAGTAGAAGGATTAGGACCAGGCAATGAGGAAAGAAATGAAAAATTGATTGGAAATAGCCCTATTTGTGGTAGAAACCTTTGAGATGGCAAGGCTTTGTGCGATGTGGTCAAGGAGGTGGCAATGTGTATGGTGGGAGACTTTATCTGGGGGCAAGGAGGGCAATAAAGTCCAGCTCCTTACCTCCCTCTTCCTCAGCAAGAGAAAACAATGGGAAAGCATGAAGCTGGGACTTACTGACAGAGTGGAGACCATGTGGTTTTGCCTTGTTTTCTCTTGCTGAGCAAGAGGGAGGTAAGGAGCTGATTTCACTGCTTTCCTTACTGTCCAAATAAACTTCAGTGAGGTGGATGGGAGATTGCAATGTCATAACTGAGACTCTCTGTGAATGTAGAAGAATCAGTAGCCCTGGGTGTGCATGGAGACCAGAAAGGTTCCAGGTTCAACCTTTTATGTGCGCTGATTTAGCTGGGAAGTTTAAATTTGCCTTACTGTCCCTATACTGGGGAGGCAAAAATGTAAGGGTGCCCACTTCTGCTCATTAATCAGTAACCACAGTTATAAAATGTGTGGGTGTTAGGCAAGGATTAGGCGAAGTCAAATAGCCTACTGTCTAAGCTTGTTTTATATATTTAATTAGTTAAAGTTTTTATTCACTTGATATTTTTAGTTTTATTAACTAATTAGTTTATCTACTTTTAAGTTATTAATTTAATAAAGTAATAATTTTAGAAACCAGTGAAGGATGACCAAAAAATTGATAAAGATGGAGAAAACAGAATATGAGAATAAACTAGCAAGAAATATAAAAACAGATTGTAAGAGCTTCTACAAGTAGGGAAAAAGGAAGAGAATAGCGAAAGTAAATGTGGGTCCCTTAGAGGCTGAGACAGGAGAAATTCTAATGGTGAATAAGGAAATGGCAGAGACGTTAAACAAATATCTGTCTTCACAGTAGAAGACACAAAAAAATACCAGAAATAGCGGGGAACCAAGGGTCTAATGAGAGTGAGGAACTTAAAGTGATTAATATTAATAAAGAAAAAGTACTGGAGAAATTAATGGGACTAAAAACTGACAAATCCCCTGGACCTGATGACCTACATCCTAGGGTTCTAAAAGAGGTGGCTGCAGAGATAGTGGATGCATTAGTTATGATCTTCCAAAATTCCCTAGATTCTAGAATGGTCCCAGTGGATTGGAAGGTGGTAAATGTAACCCTGCTATTCAAGACAGGAGGGAGAAAGAAAACAGGGAACTATAGGCCAGTTAGCCTGACATCAGTCGTCAGGAATATGCTGGAATCTATTATTGAGGAAGTGGTAACAGGGCACTTAGAAAATCATAATATGATTAGGCAGAGTCAACATGGTTTTATGAACGGGAAATCGTGTTTGACAAATCTATTAGAGTTTTTTGAGGATGTAGCTAGCAGGATAGATAAAGAGGAACCAGTAGCATATTTGGACTTTCAAAAGGCATTCGATAAGGTGCCACACAAAAGGTTCTTACACAGATAAGGGCGCATGGCGTTGGGGTAATATATTAGCATGGATAGAGAATTGGTTAATGGACAGAAAACAGAGAGTAGGAATAAACAGGTCATTTTCAGGTTGGCAGGCTGTAACTAGTGGGGTGCCGCAAGGATCAGTGCTTGGGCCTCAGCTATTTACAATCTATATTAATGACTTAGATGAAGGGACCGAGTATAATGTATCCAAGTTTGTTGATGACATAAAGCTAGGTGGGAACGTAAGCTGTGAGGAGGACACAAAGGGCAGGATTTTATCATGGCGGTGGGATGTCAGTGGAGGGGGTCAATGGGCACGTGGGAAACATGAAAAAAAGTTTCCTACCTTTTCTCGAGCGATCGCGATGTAATTGATGGTCATTAATGTGGCTTCGGGTTTGGTGTCTCCAAGCTGTGCAGCGGGCGTATTGCACACCCGAATGATGTGCTGTCAGCTGGAGTATTTAAAAGGCCATTGCATGAATGACTTTTGTGGGAGAGAGAAGTAATTTATTAAAATGGAGCAGCAGAGGACCAAGCCGGCGCCAAGGTTCAGTGACTCCTCACTTGAGGTGCTGCTGACCAGGGTGAGGAGGAGGAGGAGGGACACACTCTACCCGGCCAACAGGAGGAAGCGACCTGCCTCTGCCACCAAGAAGGTCTAGCTCGAGGTGGTAGAAGAGGTGACCAGCAGGGGCACCATCTCATGCAGTTGGGTTCAGTGTAGGAAGCACTTCAATGACCGGACCAGGTCAGCAAAAGTGAGCACAGTTACTGATTCACCTGCTTTCCATGGTGCACATCACCCCCACCACCCCTCACACTTTGCCTTGTGAAGCTTACTCCATCACATCACTCCTCACACCCACTTAAGGCTCTTCGTCAACTTACCTTCATTTTCTGTGCCATTCCTCACCTCCTCATTTGTGAACCCACCACTCCCATTCACCCTAATCCTGATGCAATGTGATAAATCTGTCATGCAGTCACCCTTTGATGCATCTCTTTCATTGTCAGCCTCACCCAAAGCAACTCATCCATTGGGTGACCACTTCACCAACACTCACTCACACGTCTATACTTTCTCCCCTTGTAGGAGAAGAAAGCTCAGAATGTACGGGAGAGGGCGAGGACTGGAGAGGGGGGCCACCGCAAATAGTGCTCCTCACAGTGGCGGCGGAAGATGCCCTGGAAATTAGCCAGACGGTCGAGTGCCTGTCCCACGGGAATGCCGAGACTGGCACCCCACAAACATCTGGTGACAGAACTTTAACATTCATCACACACAACATGAATTGATGTTATTAATGATTGACATGTTGCTCACCTCAGTATGCTCATCGCAACATTGCATCTGTGATGGTTCTTAATATTGCCTTGTGTTCTCTTCCAGGTCCTTCAAGGACAAAAGTTGTGGAAGAGGGCGATTCCTCAGAGGACCTACCAACCTCTGAGGGCACACCGTCGCAAATTAGCGAGCCATCCACCAGCACAGATACTCACACCTCAGTGGGTCCTAGTGGTCAGTTAGTTGAGTTGCTACCTGGTAAGCCACGACACACAAGTGAGCACGAGCAGACACTGGTGGCAGGAGCAGCTGTGGAGTGTCCGTGTCGGTGGGCACACTCCTCTCCAGGCTCTGCTCAGCTGGACGCAGATATTGAACCCCGGGAGCCACCCTTGAAAAGGAGAATGATCAAGGGACAGCTGCACCTTTGCAAGATACTGGGAGATATGCCACGCACACTCTCCACAATAGCGGAGGAGATGGAGGAGTCCACCTCCAACATTAGTGGATTGGGACACAGGTAAGTGCGGGAATGCCTGCGATGGAGAGAAGGCCAGCCTCCATTGAGCTTCAAGCTTGGCTCACAAATGAGTCCATTCAGGCCCTGATAAAGGCTGTGCGGACTCTGGATGCCAACATGTCTGCCGCCTTAAACAGGCAGACAGATACTTTAGCCCTGGCCTTAGAACGCATCACAGATCTGCTCCAAGTTGTTGTCCAGCAGGGTGGTAGGAGTGATGTGGCCGTGGCCCAGGAGAGGGATGATGGCGAAAGAGGACATGGAAGTGGGGACTCCACTCAAAGCGCTCCCACGCCTCACCCATTGCCCCCCTCTCAACCAGTAGCCGCAATGCTGCCTCCTCTGCAGGTGGCCGAGTCAGCCCCTGCTCAGTCACAGGTGGAGCAGTCTTTGCCGGTGCCCTCCCAGACTCCAAAACCCAGAGGGCATAGGCCGAAAGCATCTAAGCAGTCAGGAACATGAGCAACCTATCACTGCCTCTGCCGCAGTCACAGGGGATGCACCACGTAGAAGTAGTAGGAAGAGAAAGGCTAAGGATTTGTAATCACCAAGTGTATGCACAAGGGTGTCTAACAGAATGTAATGTTTTTCATTAATATTTGGTTTTTGTTAAACGTACATTAAATCTTATAATTCTCACCACTGCCATGTCTTGCCCATTGTTGACTCCCTTTAGTGAAAGCACCCTTTGATGTGCTTCATCATGAATGGCGAGACTTGATGCCACCCATTGGGTACATTTACAGTGGGTGTATGTGTAGTTGTAGGAATGTTTTGTGCGGGGAGTGGGGGCTGGGGTTGGTATTGGTGGTGCTCATTCCAGGTGGTCTGAGAACTTGACTATCTTCACTTTGTGATCTCCTTATGAGAATCGGTCAAATATTAGTGGCTCCCTGGCCTCCCAAGCAGCCAGGGGAGCCGCTGCTCTGCCAATGGGTTGCCCCTCCTTCTCCTCCTCCTCCTCCCCCTGCTCCTCCTCCTCCTCCTCAATGTTGATGGCAGATGCGGTTGCTTCATGACCGCATGGGGCCTCATCCACCGGTAACCCTCTCTGTTGAGTGATGTTGTGCAGGACATTATAATTCTACCCAATCTCACTAGTGAGTATTGAAGGGCTCCCCCAGATCGATCCAGGCACCGAAACTGCATCTTGACTATTCCCATGGCTTATTGAATGACAGACCTGGTGGTGATATGACTGTCGTTGAACCGCTACTGTGCCTCGCTGGTGGGGTTTTTCAGAGGTGTCACGAGCCAAGTCTGCAGGGGGTATTCCTTGTCTCCAAGGAGCCAGCCCTTAAGTCTGTTTTGTGCATGGAAGAGGACCGGGTTTTTGGATTCGCACAGAACGAAGTAATCATTGCAGCAGCCAGGGAATTTGGCAGAAACCTCTTCCGGTGGGCGCAAACCAACTGCACATTGATGGAGTGATATCCCTTTCAGTTGACGAACAGTCTGGCTCATTTGGAGGTGCTCGGATTGCCACGAGTGTGCAATCAATTGCGTCCTGTACCCATGGGAAGCCAGCCAGAGAGAGGAAACCCACTGCCCTCTCAGTCTGGCTGATGTTGTCGATGGGGAAGTTGACGTAGTCGGATGCCCTGGCAAACAATCCATCCGTGACCTGTCATGCAGACTTGTGTGCAGACGACTGAGAGACCCTGGTGATGTCACCGGTGGTGCCCTGGAAGGATCCAGAGGTGAAGAAATTGAGGGCAGTGGTCACTTTAACTGTCAGAGGCAATGCATTGCCACCAGGCCCAGCCGGGAACAGCTCTGCATGAAGGAACGTGCAGATGTCTGCGACCACCTGGGAACTCACTCTGAACCTTCGTAAGCACTGCTCCTCAGAGAGGTCCAAGAAACTCAGCCTCTGCCTGTACACCCTTTCACGAGGTTAGTGCCTCCTGCGACCTCGGCCCCTCCGTTGGTCCCCTTTCTGCTCTTCTGCAGCTCCTTGTGGCACACCTCTGTCTTGTGTAACTGCAACTCCCAGAACTGCACGCCGTGCCTGCCGCGGATGCTGTTGTGCCTCCTCCTCAGACGTACTGCTGAATACAATCATTGTGCCCCGCATCCTGATGGTGTCAGTTTGTGGGGGACCAAAATGTAGGTAAATATGTGTGAACACAAGAATTCTGAATATGAACAAAGGAATCTCAGTCTAAACACAAAGAACTCCCAGCCAAAGGGTTGTCTGAGAGAACTGGTTGCCCTGCTGCAATAACTCACCTTTTATCCCCTCATGACAATCACTGGTTTTAAGTTCCAAATGGCTGCCGACCTCAACTTGCTTCCATTTCTTTGGCGTGCTTCAGAGGCCATGGAAACACGTTGAGGCAGAGTTCAAATCCTCGCCCTGCCTCAGTACACAAAAAATTAACCACTTCAGTAAGTTTAACTATCTTAATTAATGCTTTAAATATCGGCCCACCGGCTTTAATCATTGGCGGGACTTCGGGCTTCATGAAGCGAACACCCAGATGCCTCTGGGTCAAACGCGAAAGTCGATGGATTGGAGCCAGAATTCATTCCTGCTCCTGAAATCAGCTATTTTCGTTGGCACCCCCCCCCCCCACCCTCCGTCCACCCACCCGGACTTGGGGCTAAAATTGTGCCTGAAGGGTCTGCAAAAGGGATATAGACAGGTTAAGTAAGTCGGCAAGAAGGTGGTAGATGAAGTATAATGTGGGGAAATGTGAGGTTATTCACTTTGGTAGGAAGAATAGAAAAACAGAATATTTTTTAAATGGTGAGAAACTATTAAATGTTGGTGTTCAGAGAGTCTTGGGTGTCCTCGTACAGGAAACATAGAAAGTTAACATGCAGGTACAGCAAGCAATTCGGAAGGCAAATGGCATGTCGGCCTTTATTGCAAGGGGGTTGGAGTACAAGAGTAAGGAAGTCTTACTACAATTGTACAGGGCTTTGGTGAGACCACACCTGGAGCACTGTATACAGTTTTGGTCTCCTTACCTAAGGAAGGATATGCTTGCCTTAGAGGCGGTGCAACGAAAGTTCACTAGATTGATTTCTGGGATGAAAGCGTTGTCCTATGAAGAGAGATTGAGTAGAATGGGCCTATACTCTTTGGAGTTCGGAAGAATGAGAGGTGATCTCATTGAAACATATAAGATTCTGAGGGGGCTTGACAGGGTAGATGCTGAGAGGTTGTTTCCCCTGGCTGGAGAGTCTAGAACTAGGGGGCATAGTCTCAGGATAAGGGGTTGGCCATTTAAGACTGAGATGAGGAGGAATTTCTTCACTCAGAGGGTTGAGACTCCTTGGCATTGTCTACCCCAGAGGACTGTAGATGCTGAGTCATTGAGTATATTGAAGACTGAGATGGATAGATATTTGGACTCTAGGGGGAATCAAGGGATATGGGGATCGGGCGAGAAAGTGGAGTTGAGATCAAAGATCAGCCATGATCTTATTGAATGGCGGAGCAGGCTCGAGGAGCTGTATGGCCTACTCCTGCTCCTATTTCTTACGTTCTTATGCAAGCCCACACATGAAGAATGATTAGTTGGGCAAGTTACCAGAAAGTTGCCATTGTCCATGAAACCATACTGAGCAGGACGCAGTCCTTTCATGAAACGAGGGGGGAAATTTGGTGAGAAAATAAAAGAAAACAACAGAAGCGGGAAGCTTTTTACAGGAAGGTCTTTTGCTGATAAGCAATATCCAGACTAGTGTTAAAAAATACCCCAGGGAAAATGATTAAATCTCATTGCCATGCTGTAACATTTTATGATAATAGATCGATAGTAAATGCTGAGTGGCTCAGAAAATTGGACACTTAGGGAAAGGGTTTCCATGTAAACAAATGAGAAAGAAGGGAATAATGTATGTGGGAAATACACTCAAGCAATTTATTTTTCAATTTGATTTAGGCTGTTTTACATATCAAATGTGCATTGTAATGATGTCTTATTCAGCTCATAAAAATGACATCTTTAAATTCTCAACATTATTATTACCAGAGTACAAGATACGGCTCAGATGGGCTGCAGTGAAACGTGTACTGTATGCGCCTGTGCCCAGCCAAGCTGACTTTGCTCATTATGGACGGTCAGCACATTTAAATATTTTTATGGCTACTCCCAGTGCCTAGTACATGATGGACTGAGAGGAACGTGGGGTCAGGAGCCAGAATGTTGAGTGCCAGCAACGAGTGAAGGGCTTTTGGCTGCACTTAAAGCATAGAAAACCAAAACATTAAAGAAGTGTGGCCTTGTATAGGAAGAAAGACACCCGTTTTCAACAGGCACTAATTAGGGGGTAATTTTAACCTAACTCGTCGGGCGGTAAACCCACGGGATCGGATGGAATGCCAGTTTTGCACCCCGCCCAATATCACTCTTTGATCCAGATTAAATTCAGGCGGGCTGTAAAACCAGCATTGCACCAGAACCCACCAGTTTCCCGACGAGTTGGTTAGGTTAAAATTGCTCCCTGAATGACTGGAGCTATGCTCGGGCACCCCATCCACCTTATGGAGACGACCTATAATTTCAACACAATGTGAAAACAGTTGGCAGGATTTTCCCCCCTGACACAATTCCAACGGAACCCTCATCGCACCCCTGGGATTTTCCACCAGCTTGACAAGGGATATAGAATATACCCACCCTAATATAGGCGGGTGTTTTATAAAAGGATACGAATGATGAGAATACATCATAAAACGTATTTTCCATGAGTTGCACCATATCAACACCGGGCACTAGGAATGCTGGTACTTTTGTGGCATCTAGAGTTGCTAGTGGTGGAGGGGGTCCTTTCAAATTTAACAGGCCTACCTAGACTATGCAATCAATCACAGGGAATTGATTGTAATGGCCAAGGCAGCATTTTGGCATAATTTTAATAGAATAAGTAAATCTTAGGAAAAATTCCAGAGACTGGCGGCTACACTAACATGCGTCAGGCATCCCAAGGCCATCTGGAAACATCTCCCCCTTTCTCCCCGCAACCTCATCTGGACTTTCCAACGGAGGTCGGAACCTTCGAATAATGTGTGACTCACACTCACCCTGGATAAACTATCACGGTCAGAGGTCACCGTCATGGGTGGGCAAAATTCCCACCCCAGCCAAATCATGGCAGGATTCTACCAAAGCAAAAAAATCACACCCAGTCAATGCACAGGCTGCTAGAGCACATGGTCCTTCCTCCATGTATTCATCACATCAGCCACATAGTAGGCCTCTACCCTGTGCGCTGATAATACGAGGAGCCAATACTCTATGCACCTTAACACTTTAAGTATCTGCTGTTGCATTATCAGCCCCAGAGTTTTTCTCTAATGATGCCTCCTGAATAAAACTAAACTTAAGAAAGCTAGCTGAAAACACTTTGTAGCTGCAAGGTTATTTTTCTGACTATAAGGGATAATGCATTCAGAAAATATTGGATTCTCCTCATTTGCAACAGGACAGACATCCCTCACATAGTTGACTTTTTGAGCTGGTTATAGTTTTGTGCAGTGCAGCAGAAACAGACCCTCTGAACAGTAATTTACTTTCACTTTAGAAATTGAGGAGTCAGCAGCTTCTCACCCCCTTGAGGAAAACTCCAAAGTCAAGGCATTCAGATGGGAGAGTCAGCTATGAAAGGGAATATTAAAAAATACTGGATTCATTGATACCAGTGACAGAGGGAGTCTTTAGCTTTAAATTATTTAATTTAAAAATAACTGTTTTACTCGAATGTAAGCTGCACCAAATTCACAACCAGGAAGAACCTAAATTGAAGCATTTATATCAATTTGCAAAAGTCAGTTTGGCCTGTCCCTTTAAAATTTGTGACATCAATGTTTCAGTGAGCTAATGCACTACATGTTATTGAACCACAAAGAACAAGAAAGGCCAAGGTTTGATCTCGAGCCAATGCTGAGTGAACCTATCTCAGTGCACGGTGCGGTAAAATTGCCTAGAGTGTCCTCAGCCGAGAGAAGGGTAAAAAACACACTCCTAATCACAATCCCGTAATTGCTACTGGGAGTGCAGCCATGGAGGTGCCAGATGACCCCAGGATTCAGCTTGACTATGATGCCTCCCACAATCAAATAGCCTGTTGACAGTCAGGTGTCAAAATTCATTGGGGGTTCCACCAGTCTCCCCCCCACCAGAACTCTTGTGGCAGTCCAGGATCAGGGGCTCCCTATATGGGAAGTTCCTGCTCCAGTCGCTCAGTCTGGATCCAGTGTTTCTTGGAGACTGGTACACCCTGTGAGGTGAGGTATACCCGCCTCCATATTGGCCGCTGTGGGATCCACCGGTGAGTAGCACGTTTTATCTTTTAAAAAATTTTTCAGGATTGGCCCCATTACAAAGGGGGCTGAGGGGGATCATGGTCGGGGGAGGGGGGTGGGGGGCGGGAGGGTTGGGAACACCCCTCCCCAATAGTGGCCGGGCGCCAAATTTTCTGGTCACATAAGGTAAGTGGACGCCTGCCTACCCTATTCAGTCCCCAACCGCTGACCCACTACACTCCTGGGGTGGTGGGGGGGGAACGCTGGCAAACGCCAAAAGGCATGACCCCAGCATCAGCAGCAGGATCAGATCACAAGGACATTGTCTAGAATCAGCATGAAGATCAAATACTTAGGTGATGTGCTGGAGAGCTGCCTACGCTCCTAGAACCATATACCAATTTAAGTCAGCACCATCAGGAGAGGAAGGCAGAAAAGTCCATATAATCGGTGGGGGAGGGAAACCTGCTTCTGGCACGGAGATGATTGTCCAAAATTTCTGATTGAGCCGCTCCATCACTGAAATTGTGGTGGAGTGGGACTTCGAACCAACCATCTGCCTTTGTTCTGAACCTGTTCCACATCCAGGGGACGGGTCATTTGAACACCTGCACCTAACTAGCGGTCCTGGGACCTCTGGAGGCTGCTCAAAAAATATCGCCAAAGCTTCCAAAGCAGGTCCTTGCCTCCGTCCCAATGTCCCCTTCTCCCCCTTCTTCAGATTTACCTGTGGGCCTTGGCACAGGCCAATATTGAATAGGCCCAGACAGGCGAGCTGCATCGGGTCATCTGATTGACGCCCACAGCTCGCCTGACCTATGATGATGATGCCCAATAACAAGTTTAAGAATTATGCCTGGCTTGTATCACAAACGAATTTAAGTCCCACATTCATCTTTACATATGGTATTATTTCCACTGATCAGCTATCATACGTATTTGTGTTAGGCTGGTTTTCTGTAAGTAGTTTTATTTTTATGTCAATGCTGTTTCAAAGCTAGTGATCTATAATTATTGTGTAATGATCTGTTGCTATTGATTATGGTTGTTTTATAGGTCTTGTTGTCCTGTTGTTGGTGTCTGTGTGGTTTGTAGACATAGACATAGACATAGAAAATAGGAGCAAGAGTAGGCCATTCAGCCCTTCGGGCCTGCTCCGCCATTCAAAATGATCATGGCTGATCGTCTAACTCAGTACCCTGTTCCCGCTTTTTCCCCATATTCCTTGATCCCTTTAGCATTAAGAAATATATCTGATGAATTGGCCTCCACTGCCTTCTGTGGTAGAGAATTCCACAGGTTCACCACCCTCTGAGTGAAGAAATTTCTCTCATCTCGGTTCTAAATGGCATACCCCGTATCCTGAGACTGTGACCCCTGGTTCTGGACTCGACAGCCATCGGGAACATCCTCCCTGCATCTAGTCTGTCTAGTCCTGTTAGAATTTTATATGTTTCGATGAGATCACCTCTCATTTTTCTAAACTCCAGTGAATATAGGCCTAGTCGATCCAATCTCTCCTCATACGTCAGTCCTGCCATCCCAGGAATCAGTCTGGTAAACATTCATTGCACTCCCTCCATGGCAAGGACATCCTTCCTCAGATAAGGAGACCAAAACTGCACACAAAACTCCAGATGTGGTCACACCAAGGCCCTGTATAACTGTAGTAAGACATCCCTGTTCCTGTACTCAAATCCTCTTGCAATGAACGCCAACATACCATTCGCTTTCCTAACTGCTTGCTGCACCTGAATGCTTACTTTCAGCGACTGGTGTACAAGGACACCCAGGTCTCGTTGCACATCCCCTTTTCCCAATCTATCACCATTCAGATAATAATCTGGCTTTCTGTTTTGACAACCAAAGTGGATAACCTCACATTTATCCACATTATACTGCATCTGCCATGTTCTTGCCCACTCACCCAACTTGTCTAAATCACATTGGAGCCTCTTTGCATCCTCCTCACAGCTCACATTCCACCCCAGCTTTGTGTCGTCTGCAAACTTGGAAATGTTACATTCCGTTCCCTCATCCAAATCATTGATATATATTGTGAATAGCTGGGGCCCAAGCACTGATCCCTGCGGTACCCCACTAGTCACTGCCTGCCACCCCGAAAAAGACCCGTTTATTCCTACTCTCTGTTTCCTGTCTGTCAACCAATTCTCAATCCATGCCAGTATATTCCCCCCAATCCCATGTGCTTTAATTTTGCACACTAACCTCTTGTGTGGGACCTTATCAAAAGCCTTCTGAAAATCCAAATACACCACATCCACTGGTTCTCTCCTATCTATTCTACTAGTTACCTCCTCAAAAAACTCCAGTAGATTTGTTAAGCATGATTTCCCTTTCATAAACCCGTGCTGACATTGTCCAATCCTGTTAATGCCTTCCAAGTGTTCTGTTATCACATCCTTTATAATAAACTCTAGCATTTTCCCCACTGCTGATGTTACGCTAACTGGTCTGTAATTCCCTGTTTTTTCTCTCCCTCCTTTTTTAAATAGTGGGGTTACATTTGCCACCCTCCAATCTGTAGGAACTGTTCCAGAGTCTATAGAATTTTGGAAGATGATCACCAATGCATCCACTATTTCCAGGGCCACTTCCTTTAGTACTCTGGGATGTAGATTATCAGGCCCTGGGGATTTGTCAGCCTTTAGCCCCATTAATTTCCCTAGCACTATTTTTTTACTAATACTGAGTTCCTTCAGTTCCTCTCTCTCACTAGACCCTTGGTTCCCTAACATTTCCGGGAGGTTATTTGTATCCTCCTTTGTGAAGACAGAATCAAAGTATGTGTTTAATTGTTCTGCCATTTCTTTGTTCCCCATTATAATTTCCCCCATTTCTGACTGTAAGGGACCTACATTTGTCGTCACTAATCTTTTTCTCTTGCCATATTTATAGAAGCTTTTACAGTCAGTTTTTATGTTCCCTGCTAGTTTACTCTCATACTCTATTTTCCCCCTCTTAATCAATCTCTTTGTCCTCCTTTGCTGAATTCTAAACTGCTCCCAATCCTCAGGCTTGCTGCTTTTTCTGGCAATTTTATATGTCTCCTCTTTGGATCTAATGCTATCCCTAATTTCTTTTGTAAGCCACAGTTGAGCCACCTTTCCTGTTTTATTTTTGCGCCAGACAGAAATGAATAATTGTTGTAATTCCTGCACACGTTCTTTAAATATTAGCCATTGCCTATCCACCGTCATCCCTTTTAGTAAAGTTCCCCAATCTATCCTAGCCAACTCACACCTCATACTTTCGTAATTTCCTTTATTTAGATTCAGGACCCTAGTTTCGGATTCAACTACTTCACTCTCCATCTTAATGAGGAATTCTATCATGTTATGGTCGCTGTTCCCTAAGTGACCCCGCACAACAAGATTGTTAATTAATCTTTTCTCATTGCACAATACCCAGTCTAGGATCGCATGTTCTCTAGTTGGTTCCTCAATGTATTGGTCTAGAAATCCATCATGTACACACTCCAGGAATTTCTCCCTCACAGTATTATTGCTAATTTGGTTTGACCAATCTATATGTAAATTAAAGTCACCCATGATTCCAGTTGTACCCTTCTTGCATGTGTCTCTAATTTCCTGTTTAATGCCCTCCCCTACATCTCCACTACTGTTTTCAGGCCTACAGACAACCCCCACCAATGTTTTCTGCCCCTTGGTGTTTCTTAGCTCCACTCATACAGATTCCACATTGTGATTTTCCGAGCCAATATCCTTCCTCACTATTGCATTGATTTCCTCCTTTACTAACAATGCTGCCCCACCTCCTTTCCCTTTTTGCCTGTCCTTCCTAAATATTGAATACCTCTGAATGTTCAGTTCCCATCCTTGGTCACGCTGCAGCCATGTCTCCGTAATCGCAACTATATCATACAGTTAATATCTATCTGCGCTGTTAATTCATCTACCTTATTGCGAATGCTCCATGCATTAAGACACAATGCCTTTAGACTTGTCTTTTTACGATTGCTAGTCATCTTAGTATTATTTTGCACTATGGCCCTATTTGTTTTTCGCCCTTGTTTTCTCTGCCTTCCACTATTGCTTCTTCCCTTTCTGTCTTTTGTTTCTATCCTTGTTTCCCCCTCCTCTGTCTCCCTGCTCAGGTTCCCATCCCCCTGCCATTCTAGTTTAAACCTTCCCCAACATTCTTGTTGAGAGCCCCAGGTTGAACTGATGATTGCCCACTTTTTCTTTGGTAATATCAGGTACTTGTAGGCACTGGTACGTCAATCATGCTCCATAATGGAGAGGAACGCCTGACAGAGCATGGAGATTGACACATATTCAAGAGTCCTCTATACTTAGTCTACTACAGTGCATTTTTCGTTCTGATTGGTCTATTTGGGTCACGTAAGATGTGCAGATGAGACCCAAATTTTCTATTTAAAAAAAATCTAAAAAAAAATGGTGGTCTCCCAGATCTAAAGCTAAATATCAGACCCACAGCAGGAATATAAATTCTACCACATACTGAACATCCAAAATCAGTCACTTATCTTGCTGGGGCAGGAACTCACAATCTGTCAAGAAAATTCAATTAAAAATGCTCAATTATATTTGATTGAGAATGCAGATATTGGGGGCAAGGGACTCCCCTTGTGAATTTTGACAGTAGTTGTAAAAGTTTTTGTTCAATTTCAAATTGGCAAATATATTCTAGTTTGGAAGGATCATTTCTGAGAGGAAGTCGGAGAATGTTACATCAACGAAGATATTGTAGTCTGTTGTGTTTTGTTTTGCTATGTGCATTTGTGAGATTTCTAAATACTGTCCTATACTGTATTTTTATGTTTTAATTAGTTTATGGTGTGGTTTCCATAAAAATATTTGTATGAAGTCAAAAACAGGGTGTGTGCACACAAGGAAATCAAAACCACTTACCTTTCTGGGCCTCTTCTGGCCTCTTGCCAGCAGGTTAGCCTGGCAGGGAAGTCACAATGGCTTCCCCACACAGACCTCCAGTTAAAATTGCAGCCGGGTCCCCATGACATCACTGAAGCCTAATCTGTATATTTAAAGATGGACTCAGAAAATCTATGGGCAGGATTAAAATCGGCCCTCATGCCTCCAAGTGCATCAGTCTGTGGGTTCCAAATAAGAGAGGCTGGGAGAGTGGAAAATGTGGGCCCCTTCCTAATGGCCCTGCAAATAAGAAAAGCAGCACGCAGTTCCAGTAAAATGGTGACAACGATGGTTGAAGGTCGCAAATCTCCATTTGAGCACAGCTTTCCTGGAGCCCGACACCAATATAAAAGTGGCTAAAGATCTGTATCTATCCACTGAAATCTGTGGAGGTCTGGGGAAGAGTGATAGAGTTGCCGATATGCTTGCAGGCATCTGTTGTCTTTTGGAGTGTGATGTATGGATTTAATTATAAAAGTCTAGCAATTACTGTCCATGATATCAGTAGACGAATGGTTGACTCATTTGTGTGACATTCCTCCGTCTGTTATTTCAGCAGAAGTTTTAACCCACTTAAAATAAACAGATTAACGCCTCCAATAAAATAGAAGAGAGAGGAGTTGATACACACCCATTAGGGTTCAATTGCTAACAGTAATTTCTGGGCTCTGGTGTAAGTGGTTTCACCATCTAAGGTGCTTCATGCAACATGTGCTCACGGTAATTTCATGCATGACTGCAGACAAACATCTTTTTGTTTACCAATTTTTCTCCCCTACCCTTTTCTCCTTGCTGAGATACAATTCCACAGGTACCAGGCACCCTTCGGTATCTCACCCAAGTCGTTTCTGAGCCTTCACAGTGTATGTCAACAGGCTATTTTGCCATGGGGGCATCACAGTCAACCCTATCACATCCGATTCTCACTCGATTTTTGCAAAAAACAGAAAATGCTGGAAATGCTTAGCAAGTCATGCAGCATCTGTGGAGAGAAAAACAGGCCTTGCAGACCAATGACCTTTCATCAGAACTGGGTAAAAAGTGGTGCTGAATTCTATTTTTTTGCAAAAATGAGCAAAGATAAATGTCAGTCACCTTGGCTCAGCTAAACACTGCATAAACTCACAGGGCCATTGATCAGCCAATTGATGGAAGTATATTTCAAAGTCCCTGACAGTGTGAGCCTTGGCTCAGTGGTAGCATCCTTCCCTCTAAATCAAAGGTTATGGGTTCAAGCTCCTGCTCCAGGACTTAAGCATACAATCTAGGCTGACACTTCAGTGAGGTACTAAGGGAGCACTGCATTGTCAAAGCAACTGTCTGTCAGTGCCAAGACATTAAGCCTATCTGCCCTCTCAGGTGGATGTAAAAGAATTCCACCTGAGAGGGCAGACAGGCTTAATGTTACGAATCAACGAAGAGCAGAGGGGATCTCCCAGGACCTTGGCTAACATGTATCCCTCAACAACACCACCAAAACACAATAACTGGTCATTCTTCTCATTGATGTTTGTGGAACATTGCTGTGTGAAAATTGGCTTCTATGTTTGCCCACAAAACGACAATGACCAGATTTCAAAAGTCACTCAGTGGCTGTGAATTGCTTTGAGACATCTTGAGGAGGCAAGGGATGCAATACAATTACAAGTTCCTTCTTTCCAGTAATCCCTCCTAGTTCAACCAATTGACATTCTACTTATCTCTGTAAGAGTGTGTTAGAAGAAATTTTAAAATTCTTAACCCATTTTATGCATAAATTTGTTTGCAGCCTTCAAAATTCTCAGAATAGTAATTGGGGGGGAGAGAAAGAGTTGTGCCTGTTTTCCAAAGAAACACCTCCTGATCTGTGACAAAGCAGTTGGCATTTTTCTTATCACTATCACTCCTCTCCCTTATCAATATCACTCCTCTCCATTATCACTATCACCCCTCTCCATTATCACTATCACCCCTCTCCCTTATCACTATCACTCCTCTCCCTTATCAATATCACTCCTCTCCATTATCACTATCACTCCTCTCCATTATCACTATCACCCATCTCCATTATCACTATCACCCCTCTCCCTTATCAATATCACTCCTCTCCCTTATCACTATCACTCCTCTCCCTTATCACTATCACCCCTCTCCCTTATCACTATCACCCCTCTCCATTATCACTATCACCCCTCTCCCTTATCACTATCACCCCTCTCCATTATCACTATCACCCCTCTCCCTTATCACTATCACTCCTCTCCCTTATCACTATCATTCCTCTCCCTTATCACTATCACTCCTCTCCCTTATCACTATCACTCCTCTCCCTTATCACTATCACCCCTCTCCCTTATCACTATCACTCCTCTCCATTATCACTATCACCCCTCTCCCTTATCACTATCACTCCTCTCCCTTATCACTATCACCCCTCTCCCTTATCACTATCACTCCTCTCCCTTATCAATATCACTCCTCTCCATTATCACTATCACTCCTCTCCATTATCACTATCACCCATCTCCATTATCACTATCACCCCTCTCCCTTATCACTATCACTCCTCTCCCTTATCACTATCACTCCTCTCCCTTATCACTATCACCCCTCTCCCTTATCACTATCACTCCTCTCCATTATCACTATCACCCCTCTCCCTTATCACTATCACCCCTCTCCATTATCACTATCACCCCTCTCCCTTATCACTATCACTCCTCTCCCTTATCACTATCACCCCTCTCCCTTATCACTATCACTCCTCTCCATTATCACTATCACTCCTCTCCCTTATCACTATCACCCCTCTCCCTTATCACTATCACCCCTCTCCATTATCACTATCACCCCTCTCCCTTATCACTATCACCCCTCTCCATTATCACTATCACCCCTCTCCCTTATCACTATCACTCCTCTCCCTTATCACTATCATTCCTCTCCCTTATCACTATCACTCCTCTCCCTTATCACTATCACTCCTCTCCCTTATCACTATCACCCCTCTCCCTTATCACTATCACTCCTCTCCATTATCACTATCACCCCTCTCCCTTATCACTATCACTCCTCTCCCTTATCACTATCACCCCTCTCCCTTATCACTATCACTCCTCTCCCTTATCAATATCACTCCTCTCCATTATCACTATCACTCCTCTCCATTATCACTATCACCCATCTCCATTATCACTATCACCCCTCTCCCTTATCACTATCACTCCTCTCCCTTATCACTATCACTCCTCTCCCTTATCACTATCACCCCTCTCCCTTATCACTATCACTCCTCTCCATTATCACTATCACCCCTCTCCCTTATCACTATCACCCCTCTCCATTATCACTATCACCCCTCTCCCTTATCACTATCACTCCTCTCCCTTATCACTATCACCCCTCTCCCTTATCACTATCACTCCTCTCCATTATCACGATCACTCCTCTCCCTTATCACTATCACCCCTCTCCCTTATCACTATCACTCCTCTCCATTATCACTATCACCCCTCTCCCTTATCACTATCACTCCTCTCCCTTATCACTATCACCCCTCTCCCTTATCACTATCACCCCACTCCATTATCACTATCACCCCTCTCCCATATCCCATATCACTATCACTCCTCTCCCTTATCACTATCACCCCTCTCCATTATCACTATCACCCCTCTCCCTTATCACTATCACTCCTCTCCCTTATCACTATCACTCCTCTCCCATATCACTATCACCCCTCTCCCATATCCCATATCACTATCACCCCTCTCCCATATCCCATATCACTATCACCCCTCTCCCATATCCCATATCACTATCACTCCTCTCCATTATCACTATCACCCATCTTCCTTATCACTATCACTCCTCTCCCTTATCACTATCACTCCTCTCCCTTATCACTATCACCCCTCTCCCTTATCACTATCACCCCTCTCCCTTATCACTATCACCCCTCTCCATTATCACTATCACCCCTCTCCCTTATCACTATCACTCCTCTCCCTTATCACTATCATTCCTCTCCCTTATCACTATCACCCCTCTCCCTTATCACTATCACTCCTCTCCCTTATCACTATCACTCCTCTCCCTTATCACTATCACCCCTCTCCCTTATCACTATCACTCCTCTCCATTATCACTATCACCCCTCTCCCTTATCACTATCACTCCTCTCCCTTATCACTATCATCCCTCTCCATTATCACTATCACCCCTCTCCCTTATCACTATCACTCCTCTCCCTTATCAATATCACTCCTCTCCATTATCACTATCACTCCTCTCCATTATCACTATCACCCATCTCCATTATCACTATCACCCCTCTCCCTTATCACTATCACTCCTCTCCCTTATCACTATCACTCCTCTCCCTTATCACTATCACCCCTCTCCCTTATCACTATCACCCCTCTCCATTATCACTATCACCCCTCTCCCTTATCACTATCACCCCTCTCCATTATCACTATCACCCCTCTCCCTTATCACTATCACTCCTCTCCCTTATCACTATCATTCCTCTCCCTTATCACTATCACCCCTCTCCCTTATCACTATCACTCCTCTCCCTTATCACTATCACTCCTCTCCCTTATCACTATCACCCCTCTCCCTTATCACTATCACTCCTCTCCATTATCACTATCACCCCTCTCCCTTATCACTATCACTCCTCTCCCTTATCACTATCACCCCTCTCCATTATCACTATCACCCCTCTCCCTTATCACTATCACTCCTCTCCCTTATCAATATCACTCCTCTCCATTATCACTATCACTCCTCTCCATTATCACTATCACCCATCTCCATTATCACTATCACCCCTCTCCCTTATCACTATCACCCCTCTCCATTATCACTATCACCCCTCTCCCTTATCACTATCACTCCTCTCCCTTATCACTATCATTCCTCTCCCTTATCACTATCACCCCTCTCCCTTATCACTATCACTCCTCTCCCTTATCACTATCACTCCTCTCCCTTATCACTATCACCCCTCTCCCTTATCACTATCACTCCTCTCTATTATCACTATCACCCCTCTCCCTTATCACTATCACTCCTCTCCCTTATCACTATCACCCCTCTCCATTATCACTATCACCCCTCTCCCTTATCACTATCACTCCTCTCCCTTATCAATATCACTCCTCTCCATTATCACTATCACTCCTCTCCATTATCACTATCACCCATCTCCATTATCACTATCACCCCTCTCCCTTATCACTATCACTCCTCTCCCTTATCACTATCACCCCTCTCCCTTATCACTATCACTCCTCTCCATTATCACTATCACTCCTCTCCCTTATCACTATCACCCCTCTCCCTTATCACTATCACTCCTCTCCATTATCACTATCACCCCTCTCCCTTATCACTATCACTCCTCTCCCTTATCACTATCACCCCTCTCCCTTATCACTATCACCCCTCTCCATTATCACTATCACCCCTCTCCCATATCCCATATCACTATCACTCCTCTCCCTTATCACTATCACCCCTCTCCATTATCACTATCACCCCTCTCCCTTATCACTATCACTCCTCTCCCTTATCACTATCACTCCTCTCCCATATCACTATCACCCCTCTCCCATATCCCATATCACTATCACCCCTCTCCCATATCCCATATCACTATCACCCCTCTCCCATATCCCATATCACTATCACTCCTCTCCCTTATCAGTATTGCTCCTCTCCCTTATCACTGTCGCTCCTCTCCCATATCACTATCACTCCTCTCCCTTATCACTATCGCTCCTCTCCCATATCACTATCACCCCTCTCCCATATCCCATATCACTATCACTCCTCTCCCTTATCACTATTACCCCTCTCCCTTATCACTATTACCGCTCTCCCTTATCACTATCACCCCTCTCCCATATCCCATATCACTATCGCTCCTCTCCCTTATCACTATCGCTGCTCTCTCTTATCACTAGTGATTTGCATAATTCCTCAATCAAAAGTAATTTGCAGACAAATAACGAACAAATAATAGGTTGCGAGTACTTTTATTAAATTGCAAATGTTGCATGAGGTTTTTGTTTTGAAAAAATCCTTTAGTCCAGTGATTGTTTTTAAGTGAGCTTGCTCAATATATTTGTATTTTCAGACAACACAGCAAAAGAGTTTGATTCAGCACTTTATCCAGACAGGTTTAAAGTTCAGAGACTGGGTCTGACACTGATTTTAAAGATGGGCATTTTTTTCACTACCTTTCCAGACAGTAGATCTCTTTGTATTGTAAAACAACAAACAGTGATGACTCTAATGTATGCTTATGACACAAGGATTAATCTAACCACCATTTTTTTCTCTGTCAACAGACTTCTCATGCTTATTATGATAAATACGGCAAAAATCTCCTTTTTACACTAAACAGACAAAACTGGACATGTGCCAGGACCAGGGATCCTTAACAGAACTCCTATTCACTGCTTTGTAATATCATTAAAAAATATCATTGTGGTGAATGACTTATGCATTCTTCACATGTAGGGGCCCATATCATTACTGAATAACCTGATGAGAATACAACAGGCATGCTGCAACATCAGAACAGAACCAGGCTTCTACAAATCATGCAAAGTGCCTCCTTCCTGTTTGTAACTATTAGTTTCACCCCTGAAGTCATGTACCTATTATGCATTGTGGACATTTTAAACCTATCTTTCAGGAAAATTGATTTTTTGAAAATATATCAGAATGAAAATATTATTATATCTAATAATATGCTTTGAGAGCTTCTGTACACTTCAGAAATCATATTTCAAAGTGCTAGAAATATATATGTAAAAAGAGAAAGAATGGTATTTTCTTTTCTGATCTAGAGCAGGAACTTTACAAACACTTTCTAAGCTGCAAACTCACCAAACAAAAATTAAACTCTGAATGACCTTGACTGCACTTACTTACAGCAATTAGACTTTGTGGCCTTAAAGGGACACACCATCTTAAACACAGCTCTACCTTAGCAGCAGATTAATACATTGCATCATGATCTTATCATTATAAAGCAGCCTACTTACCATTAGCAACACCACAACTACCCGCTGGTGTTATAAATTAGGCTATTCACATTGAATGAAACAAAGCCAACCAGCCCATCAAGTCTATTCCCTCCACAGACTATGTGCAGTCAGTCCCATCATTGCCTACTATACAACAGTGACTACACTTCAAAAGTATTTAATTGATCACAAAGTGCTCTGGGATGTCCTGAGGATGTGAAAGGTGGTATAGAAATGCAATTCCTTCCTTCCTTCCGATCATAGACTTTCATAGATATTCAGGGCCTGTAGTTTTACACTGACACTTCAATTCTATTATGGAGTTACTGGTCAGCATGGCAAGTGTTGAAACCTTTCATGCGATAATTAAGACTAATGGACAATTTAAAAGTTCTCAAATGAGAATATTGAAAATCAGACTTTCCCGAGATCAGTGATCCCATCAGTTTTAAAATTAGCTGGAGGATATCTGTGCTTTCTTTCAATGAAACTTTAAATGATGATACTGTTTTAGTTTCTGGCATTTTCTGGCTGTAATCCGCTGTGAAATTGAACATGAAATCCCTTTTATCTATAAAGAGACACTATTCAAACAATACCATGAACTTATCTCCTCAAATATTTGCACTGTTTCAGCACCATTTATTGAACAAAAAAGACCGCTGCACATGAACCAAAGTCAGTTATGTTTTCAAAGTGTTTTTATAATTTGGAAGCTGGTTATCTATTACTGCAAGTACATTAGGCCAAGTGCTGAGTATAATGGCTTTGAGAGTGAATGCACTGCTGGTTGGCACATAGGGTCAAATATTGAACTGAATCGCAAAATCCGAGGTGATGTGAATTGGGATTTGATTTGTGTACCCAGTGTAAGCTAAGCCATAAAGACAAGGAAGGTCCAAGTTTCTATCTCTGGCCTACGCTGAATTAGCTGATATCAACTTGGACAAAAGCAGTGTTACAATTGGGTCAGTATGCTTGGGCTAGGAAGGAGAAAAATCAGCCAGCGTTGTAGTAGCTGTGAAGTGATCTCCATTGTAAAGTGCACAGGTATGGATTTTGGGTGAGGACATGATTGGGCTCGGCAGTAATGCTCTTGAGGTTTTCTGCCTGTCATCACCCCAGTTCATGGCTGGGGTGGAGGTCATGTCTTATAAACAGTAGGTGAAACACCAGACAATGTAAGTATGGTTAATGTGGGCTTCTGGACTCGTTGCTCAATGCCATTCGTTCACTGGCCTGTAAAGCACTCTGATTAGACACAAGCTTGAAGAATGGCCATTTGGGCAAAGTCCCATTAGGATGCCTGGGACCATAACTCAGCATGAGCGCTCCATTTCCATGAGCAATATCACCTCCTATGATGCAGTGTGTTAGCATACCACGCCAACATACCACTAATCTGCTGTTAAAGCTGCTCATTTAACTGAGTCATGATATAGCATTGGCTCATTGCTGTTATTACCTGCTGATGCACCGATAATATGAGGAAAGGAGCCAATGGTTCCTGATTGTCACTGGAAGCTTGTAGATGGATCAGTGCAAGTCTAAGCTGGACCTTTCCTGAAATCAATTTTATTGAGGCGTTTTCATTTGACAGATTTTGTTCTAACTCCATTTATAGTAACCACCATAGGAAAGAAACAGATATCACTTTCCTGTATCTAATTATTCCTGAGATATTTTTAAAATATTTCTATCAAGTTAAGAATGTCACTGGTAATTGCAGATTCAGCTTTATCTCCCCATGCCATAACATATCATATAACAAAAGTAGTAATGATGCCAATATCTTAATCCCATTGGAAGCACAGGGCTACATTTCCTATATTAAACAAAATGTCTGCGCCTCGGTGCAGTGCCAAGCTGCAACCCATGCACCCTCCACTCCCCCAACACTGACCTACTTCTCGTTCCCCACTCCTTCTGCTCCATCAGTATGTTACTCCTTCAACCACACTGACCCTGCCTAGTGGAACTCCATCCTTCAGCACCTCCATCTTGTGACCTCCTCTGCTGACTTCAAAAAATTCTTAAGGACCCAATTCTTGAGGGTGTCAGCCTTGGCTTAGTGGTAGCACTCTCGCCTCTGAGTCAGAAGGTTGTGAGTTCAACCCCACTCCAAAGACATGAGCACATAATCTGGACTGGCACTCCTGTACAAGAGAGGGATTACTGGACTGTTGGAGGTGCCGTCTTTCAGATGAGACGTAAACCTGCCCTCTCAGGTGGACGTAAAAGATCCTATGGCACTATTCGACAAAGAGCAGGGGAGTTCTCTCACTTTCCCAGGCCAACATTTATCCCTCAACCAACACCTCAAACAAATGATCTGGTCATTTATTTCATTGTTGTTTGTGGGAGCTTGCTGTGAGCAAATAGGCTGCCGCGTTAGCTACATTACAACAGTGACTACACTTCAAAAGTATTTCATTGACTGTAAGGTGCTTTGGGACATCCTGAGGTCGTGCTAGGTGCTATATAAATGCAAGTCTTTCTTTTCTTTCTACGTGCTTTTACGCTCTCCTAACTCCTCTCTGTTGCTCAATGCCACTCGTTCACTGGCCTGTAAAGCACTCTGAGACATCCCTCTGTTTGTGAGGAGTGGTGTTACAGGTTTTGAGTCTGCTTTAGATATTCTCTCGAGTACAATGGTGCTCGGTCACTCCTGTAAGTGATCCAAACATTTTACACAAACATACAAAAATTAAGAGTCGTTAAAGACCATGTGGTCCATCAGGCCTGCCCCACATAGCCGTGGTGCCTGAAGCATCATGATTAGACACCTTCTACTCACCAGCAGCCATGTATCTCCTGGGATGGGCAAAAAAACAAGATACAAACCCATGGCCAATTATGGAGGGGGGAAAATGAAAATACCTTTACGACCCCCTTAGGCGATCGAAAACGAGTCCAGAAGCCCACATTAACCATAATTACATTGTCTGGTGTTTCACCTACTGTTTATAAGACATGACCTCCACCCCAGCCATGAACTGGTCCAGCTCTCTTCTAAAGGTTTGCAGAGAGTCAACACTCACTGCACAAGCCTGACACTTGTTCCAAATGTCTACTGTCCGCTGGGAAAAGAAGAACCGCCTAACTTCTATCTAGCCCAACCCTTGCATAACTTATAAACATGACTCCTGGTTTTCCCCAATCTATTAAATTGAAATAATCTATCAGTAGGAACATAATGTAGTCCTTTAATGGTTTTATGTACACCTATCAATTCACACCTAAGTCTTCGGATCTCTGCAGTGAATAGACACAGTTTTTTAAGCCTCTCTGAGTAACTAAGGTTTTTTAAGCTGAGAATCATTTCTTGTGGCCCTCCTCTGAACCTTTTCCATAGCCTCTATATCACCCACCATATGAGGGGACCAAAGCTGGACACAGTATTCTTAATACGCTGGTCTAACCAAGGTCTTTACAGGGACAAGATGGTGTGCATTGTTTTATATTGTACCTTATTTGCTTTGGCTATGGTTTCTCATGATTGGTCATGAACATTTAGTGAATTATGGACTATAACACCAAGATCCTTTTCTCTCTCAACTGATTTCAATTCTGTTCCATGTAAAATGTAAGTATACACAGTGTTGCTCTTGCCCAAATGCATAACACTGCACTTACCCAGGTTAAATACCATTTTCCAGAGTTTGGGCCATTCTCCCAGCGCATCTAACTCTGCTTGCAGAGATTTGTTCTCAGCAGTTCCAACACTTGTACACATTTTCATGTCATCCATGAACTTACGGACCATTCCCCAAACACCTATATCTTGGTCATTTCTGAAAATAGTAAAAAGCAGTGGCCCTGTATGACATCATTGGTAACCGACCTCCGGGAAGATCCACAGCAATCAATAAAACTCTCTGCCTACATGAATGTAGCCAATTCTTAATCCACTGGAACAACATCCAAGCCATAGAGAGCACACAGCCTAGATTTACCAGGATGATGCCAGGGATGAGCAACTATAGTTACAAGGAGTGACTTGAGATACTGGGACTACTTTCACAGGAGTAGAGAAGGTTGAGAAGAGATTTAATAAAGGCTTTTAAAATTATAAATGATTTTCATAGGGTGAATAGGGAAAGATTATTTCTGCTGATTAGTGGGTTAGTAATGAGGGGTCCTCAATTCAAAGCTGTCACTGAGATTGAGGAGAGAAGTTAGGAGACATTTCTTTACCCAGGGAGTTGTTAGAGCATTCAATGCTTTGTCACACGTAATATTTGAGGGAGAAATCATTGGGGTGGCCAGAGACTCATCAGGGTGGAAAGGGGGCGGTGTACTGAGGGAATAAAGGAAGGGACCGGCAAGGAGAAATTATAGGAACGATGTTCAGGGGATTGCCTCTAGGGAAGTGAGACAATCAGGGGAGGCACCAGGAAAAGTGTAAAGGACAGTTAGGGTGACTGCTGGAACAGAACTATTGCCAAGATGAAGGATGCCTAGATGGAGATAGAGGGAGGAAGTAAATCTTCTAAGAGGGATGAGAGCAAGGAGTTCACAGGGACTTAGTAGCAAGCTCTTGACTCTCTGCCCTCTCTCTAATCACCCTCTCCTCTGTCTCTGCCTTTTTGTGTGCACAGTGGAGAACAGATTAACAAAAGTTAAGACAGTAAACTAATTAAATTGGGCAACTGGGTTTTGTCCAAGAGTGAAAAATCCTTACTTTGTTGCTGAGGTTATCAAGCTGATTAGAAGTTAGGACAAATGGTTGTCTATAACAAAAAGTGTTTTGCAGTGAATGAGAGGAAAGCTATAGGAAGCCAATTGAAGGGACAGGATAATATGATAGATTAGCATTTTGTCCTTTCATTGTTGGATCCCTAATTTAGCCAAATGGAGGATGGAAGCCCTCTTTCTGATAGCTTTAATGGTACGAAGCAAAATAACTTAGGGCAGTCTCAACCCAGCTTCCAGTAGGAATAAGTCAGCAGCACAAAACTGCCCATAATTCAGAGCTAATTGGTAATCTCACTCAGAGAGGTCACAAGGATAGTTGGTATGCTTAATGGGAAAATTCACATTGGGTGAATTAATTGCTTCATGCAGACAATGGATGCTAAAAATTTTTAAAAGTGGCCCATTTCCCCACACTAATATTCCTCAAATGATTTTGAAGTAAATCATCCAATGATTTAAATTCATAGATAGCTGGTATAATAGGATGTGGGTGGATGAGCTGAGGACATTCAATCCATTACTGGTAGGTAGAGGAAAATCAGACTGAAAGCTACCCTAGCCACTTTTCTGCAGCTGGATTCAGATGACATTGGTGGAAGGCTGGGGATGAAAGGGTAAAAAAAGAAAAATAAGCCCCCAAACCCTTGCCTTGTCTGTCAGTCAGAAATGGCACCTGGTATATGAAGATCAGAGATTGAGGAAAGGGTAGAAAGTACCACTTAAAATAAAAGAGAATGGACAATTGAATGTAAAAAGAACAAAAGCTTACACAGAAAAAGAATTATTAAACTCAAGGCTTTGATATGGTTAAAAGCTCGAAGTACATTATTTAACAGATTTGAGTAACATGCAATCCATTTTCTCCAACCTCAGTTCTTGCCTCATGCTATAAATTCTGCACATCTTTCCCAATGTCACTGCTACAAACATAAAAATTAGCAGTGGCCTGTTCATAGTTATGAGAAAGTTCATACTAACAAGTCTCAGTCATGTCATTGGTAGAGACCATTGGGCAGGGGATAGGCACTTTCCCACTGGAGAAGAGAAGTTCAGAATAAAGCATGGATTTGAAGCCTGGAAAAAAAATTATATCTGTCATCTTGGTGGGAAGTGGCTTTATTGGAGGAACATCCAATGCAATAAACAGAAAGAATACTCCATTACACTGCCTGCCTTGTGACAAAGTGAATCAAGTATTGACTGCACTGTAACTCCTATACGCCCCACTCCCACCCCATGCTAGCACCATATTAGTAAGTGTAAGGAATACGATTTCTAGACCAAATCATAATTCTGTATCCCATTCTACAAAGCTTCAGACACTTGGCTAAAAAGCGAAGCGCAGGACACATTGAAGGCCAATTGTCAGAAACAGATAACAAAACGTCCCAAGGCATAATCAAAGACTCAGGACCTGGACACAGACTAATCCTGTTATGTTAATTGCAGGAACTTTGCTCAGTTAATTAGGTAACTTTTGTGATTGGCATATACAGGATGAGACATCTTAAATATCCGCATCCGAACAATCAAAATACATGGAAAGATAAGGGCATGTCCCTCCCCCATAAGATAGATAGAATGTAAACAATTTTACAACACCAAGTTATAGTCCAGCAATTTTATTTGAAATTCACAAGCTTTCGGAGGCTTCCTCCTTCCTCAGGTGAATGTTGCCCAGCATCTGTGAAGAAAGAAACAGAGTATATTTGAAAATACTGCGGATGCTGGAAATCTGAAATAAAAACAGAAAATGCTGGAAATTCTCAGCAAATCCGGCAGCATCTGTGGAGAAAGAAAGAGTTAATATTTCAGGTTGATGACCTTTCGTCAGAACTGGCAAAGGGTCATCGATCTGAAACGATATACTCTGTTTCTTTCTTCACAGATGCTGCCTGACTTACTGAGTATTTCCAGCATTTTCTGTTTTTATTTCATTTCTCTGAAATTTTTTTTAAAATTTATGCAAGTAGATCTCCCATGGTGTTGGTGAAGGTTGTCTAGAGCTCTCTGTACACAAGTTCCATTGGAAGGCTGGTGCAGGTGATAAGATGGAGCATGGGCCACAAGGTGATTCCTGGGAATTGAAGTCTTATTCTTTGCCACAATTCCCAGGCCCTGGGATGGGCTCTCTTTTAAAAAGGTGTTAGTTATTAAAGGCAATATCCTGCAGTATTGTTCGCAGATAAAATTGACAGGTTGATAATAACAGAGATGAAGTTAAAAAATAATAAATGAAGATGCTACCTGATTATTTATCTTCAAACCCCTCCCCCCCCCAAACACACAAGGCTGGCTTCCCAACAGAAGTGGGAATCCCACCATGAGCCCACCCATAATGTGTTAAATAGCCTGAAAATCATCTAGGATCTGGAGCAGGCGGAATTCCTGCCCCACTGACTACATGCTGAGATTCCACCAGAGCAGAAAATGCCAGTCTGAGTTCACACATGAAAAGTTGTTACTTGGGCAAGGCAGCAGAAGAAGAACAGCACATCAGTGAGAGTCAGCACCTCCAGGGCTGGGGTGGCGGTGGGGGGGGAAGAAAAGTTGGAAACATCAGAAAGAAAACCAATTCAATTAAAGTACATTGTCTTTATATTAAATGAGGATGAAATGTTACAAATAAACAACTTGAATTCCAGAAATGTGAAGTTAGGTGATAAACTAAGTGGCAATAGATAATAGCTATGCTCGTTGTCCCATATTCATAGAGCATGTGTATTGACGAGCCATCTATGAAGATATACAAGAAATACTTTAACAATTGGCTTTGGTTTATGGCTCACAAATATCACAGGAACCTTCCCCTTCCTTCCCATGCACTTAAAATTTACTGTTCAATCTTTCGCTAGATTATAATATAATTGCTGGTGAAAAGTGATCTCAGTGATTTTAGCTGTCATGTGCTAATACGTCACTAGAGTGGTATAAATAATGCTGAGGTGGCATATTTTCAGTTGTTAAAGTGGTAAATTGTCATTTCAACTAACTCATAATCAGATGGCAGAATTTACTATCAAAATTAAATTGAAAGTTGAGTAGAAAGGGCCCATACTCTCTGGAGTTTAGAAGAATGAGAGATGATCTCATTGAAACATGTAAGATTCACCCTCACTGCCAGACCACCACCAATTCCTGCTCCGGCCCACTGACCATGAGTGATACAGGTCAAGAGGCAGCCATTTGGAGCGATATTTGAAGGAATCTTCTACTGTTCTTAGGTTATGCCAAATTTCCCCTAAGGTTCCCCGCTTTAAGATGCTCCTTAAAACCTACCTCTTTGACCTCTGTTCCTAATACCTCTTTATGAGGCTTGGTGTCAAAATTTGTTTGGAAATCGCTCCTGTGAAGTGCCTTGGGACATTTTACTACGTTAAAGGCCCTGTGTAAATGCAAGTTGTTGTTGTTGTTTAGGCTGTCTAGAGTTTCTGGAGACATTTTTCTTGCTGTAGGATGAGTTTTTTCACCCTAAAGAATTTGAAAGTGCTTGTAGTTGCTGTTGTAGGTTCTGAACTCATGCTGCCTGCTGGTCCACAGTGTTACGTCTCCCTGTGTCTCACAATAAATGTACCTCCCATTTAAGCAACTGCTGCGGCCCCTTGAGAAGCAGCCGCACCACCCGTCTCCTGCCTCCAAATCGGCGAGCAGCCTAACGGGAGTGTGCTTCAAGCTGGCCGCTCGTCTACTGCATATTAATGAGGCCGACCGGGAAAATTGCACAGGTCCCCCGTTGACTCCTCTAGGTGATCACTGCTCTCACTCCACTCACTGCCCTCCCATTCACCACTCAGACATGAAAATCAACCCCCACAAGCCTGAAAAGAATCACAAATGACTTCAGTCCATGGCTGTAAAATCAAAGTTATAAAGGATGTCTCTGTGGTAACAAATGGTCATTAAGTGGTCTTCTTAGGTCCATGTGCCATTAGATTTTAAGGGTCTGAGATTTGCAGTACTGTGAATTTCATTAACCTAAACCTTATGGCTAAAATAAGCTTATTGGAATCCCTCCAGATAGTAACAGAAATTAAGCTCATTGCTGAGTTCCAAGTTTGACTGACTTTTCCCACAAGCAAGAAAGATTGGGTTCATATGGGAATTGTTCAGTTTATTCCTCTGTGCAGCCACAATTTCTAATCTAATGAACAAGTTCAGCATCTTGTTTCTCAATTACTGTATTTAAGGCATAATGGGGATTAAATTCGATAACCCCCGTAACCGGGCGCGGGTATTGCGATCCGCTATTAACCCGCACCCCGTGCTTCCGGCGCAGGCAGCACGTGAGCATCGTGCTGCCTGCTCATTAACATGATTTCTCCGTGCAGCCATGCTACCCGTGCAGGAGGCCCGAAATGGGGCGTGGCCAGCGCTTGTCACAGGCAGCCTACACCTCTTAAAGGGGAGGTGCACAGTCTACTGAGAGCAGTGCAGGATGGCAGGAAGCATTGCCGGACCGGCAAGAGAGCACGCCCCACGCTTCTCTGATGACGCACTGGAGGCCCTGGTGGAGGGAGTGGACAAAAGGAGGGTCATCCTGTACCTGCAGGGTCCCCTCCAGACACCAGCTTCACAGGCAGTGAGAGGTTGTCGCCCAGCAAGTGAATGCCAGGAGCATGGCACCGCGCACATGGGTGCAGTGCCAAATAAAGTTCAATGATTTGACACGAGTGGTCAAGGTGAGTGAATGCAAGTGTCAAGTGGCACAATTCTACCAATTGCACCACTGCTCCATGCACAATACCCCCTATCACCCACCCACCAACAAACGCTGCCCATCCATACGCAATACTGCACTTCACATACTGCATATCACCCGCACATAGTACCATACTTGTAGACCACACAACCTCCACTCACAGGTCACACACACTGGCAGCTATTCAACCATGATGGGCACATAACCCAGACACCTTGCAGGATACTCACTGACACACTTCCCCCTGTCTTGCAGGAGAAGGTGGCACATAACAGCTGGCAGCAGGAGAGGCCTGAGGGAAGACGGGCACACCTACATGTCCTCACCCCCCTGAAGGAGATGGTGCTTCAGATCATTGGGCGAGCTGTCACAGCGGCTGTGACCACTGGCAGCGCTGGAGGTCCCAATGAAGGGGATCTCTGCATATCTAATGCTCCTTCTCATTTCCCACATCTCCCTCATCCCATAATCTTTTCTGACTCAGGTGCTGCAGATGCTGTTGGCACGCACATCTTACTTGCTCCTCTCCCCACTCCACAACTCAACCTGTTTCCCTTTGTCATTGCAGATACCCAAGGACTGGAGCTGGCCGCAACTGAGGAGGAGATGGGGGGGGTGGGGGAGGACACTGACACTGAAGCCACTTTGTCACTCAATCTGACACTCGCATCCACCAGCTCAGAGACTGACACTGCGTGTCCTTTAGAGAGTAGGTTAGAGGAGGGATCTGCATGTGGTGAGACACCGAGCACAATTGCACAGAAGCCGGGGTGATGGGGAATGGATACCACAGATGCCGGCTCGCCAGAGGGTGAGGTCACTCACTAGTTCTGCTGCAGAGGAGTCAGATGAGGACTTCGATGGGCCAGGCTACAGAAGACGGCTGATGGGCGTACACCACCAAATGCTTGGTGCACTGGAAAGCCTGCCAAAAAGCGTGCGCAAAATGTTAAGGGGCATGGAGGAGTCCAGCTTGAACTTGGCACCAGGCTTTCCGCAGAGCTTGGAGCCCATCCTTTCCAATATGGAACAGGCGGTCACCTCTACCAGCACACCTGTGGAACCCACCATGATGCAGCAGCTGATGGCCGATGTTGTGGTTTCCATTGCAGTACCAACAGCTGTCATTGCAGCACAAATCGATGTGATGAAAGGTCTGCAATCTTCAGTTTGAGCTCAGACTGCTGCAATGGCAGCTCAGTCTGCTGCTATTGTGGCTCTGGGGACCACTGTGGAACGGGGCTCCCAGGGCGTCACATCACTCCAGCAATCCGTTCTCCAGCTGATCACCAGGAGTGCTGACGGGCCGCCCCAGGAGAGTGGCAGTGGTCCCATGGCAGTTGAACCTGCTGTCCTCTCTCCAGTCGACAGCATTCCTGCTCCCACCCCTACCACTCCATCAGTGTCCCTGTTGTTGCCTATCAGCCAGCCAGGCCAGACTGCTGCAGCCCATGCTGAGATGGTGCAGTCTGAAGCCGGGCTCTCCCAGTCCAGAGCTGCTCGAGGTCGTCCTCCAAGGCCGTCTTCATGCTCCTCCATTGAAGGTCAGCAGCCTTCCACCACTCATGCTCCAGCCATTGGGGATGCACCTTGTAGGAGCACTAGGATGGGTAAAGACACACGAACAACAGACACTAAGGGAATGCACAAGGGTGAAGAGCCTCCTTTTGTTTTCATAATTTCATTTGTTAATTTCTAAATGTGACTTTGAATTTGCATTTGGTGATGGTTTCTATTTCTGTGATGTGATGGGAGGGGAAAGCAATGTGTACTCAGATGGAGACTCAGATGGTCATGTGGGAGAGGACAGGTGGGGAGTGTAGGTATGTTGGTGACTTGGGAGGTGTCATTCACATTATTGACATCGCTCACAGGTCGGCACCCACAGAGCCCTTGCAGACAAGGCCTGCGTTCCTTATTGCCCCCTTGCGTCTTCCTCCACTTCCTCCTCCATCTTCTCCTCCTCCACCTCAGCCTCTTCCTCCTCTTCTTCTTCTGGCTCAGGATCTTGCCGGATAATCGGTAGCAAGGGCTGGTCCCTTATAATGACGAGGTTGTGCAGCATGCAGCATACCACCACGAATTTTCCCACCCGCTCAGCAGAGTACTGCAGGGCTCCTCCAGAACGGTCCAGGCAGCAGAAGCGATGCTTTAGGAGGGCTATGGTGTGCTCGACGACATTGCGTGTGGCAGCATGATTGTCGTTTTAGGCCTGCTCTGCACGTGTGGGTGCATGCCGCAATGGAGTGATGAGTCACCGCATGAGGGGATAGCCCTTGTCACCCAGTAGCCAGCCTTTCACTTGCTGAGCCAATTCAAAGATAGCTGGCATGTTGGACTGCCGCATAACGAAGGCGTCGTGACTGCTCCCAGGATTGCGGGCATCGACCTCCATGATACGATGCGTGTGGTCGCACACCAGCTGCACACTGTGGGAGTGGAACCCCTTTTGGTTCATGAAGATGGCTGAGTTGATATATGGAGCACCCAAGGCAATGTGCATGCAGTCAATGGCACCCTGCACCATGGGGAAGCCTGCAATGCGAGCAAACCTTTGTGCTCACTCATTCTGCTTTTCTCTATCAAGAGGGAACGTGATGAACCTGTTCCTCATCTTGTACAGAGCCTCCGTGACCTCCCTTATGCAGCAGTGCATTGCAAACTGCAAGATATTGCACATACCGCCAGCAGAGGCCTGAAAGGATCCAGAGCCGTAGAGTTTCAGTGCCAGTTACCTTGACAGTCACAGGCAGTCCTTGCCTTGACAGTCCTTGCCTTGCTCTGAGGCTGTAGTTGTGGCTGCAGCAGTTGACAAATCTCCGTCACGACCTCTTTTGTGAACCGCAGCCATCGGATGCACTGATCCTCGCTCATGTTGAGGTAAGAGAATTGGTCCCTGAAGGCCCTAACAGGATATGACCTCCTGCTCAATGCCCTGCACCTCCTCCTCCTCCCCCCTCTCCTCGCAGCTTGACCTGCTCTGTATGGCTTCTCTGCATGGTCCCAGTCATGTTCTTTGCTCAGTGGAAGCCCTAGCAGACCACCCATGGTTGCCAGGAATCTTCTTTAAACACTGCTGTAAAGTAAACTAACTGTGAGACAGTACTGCCAAACCACTCTCAAATATACCATAGTAACTCTCAATAAGTATAAGGAGTTTCAACAAACATGTCCCATTCTACAAGCAGCCAGAAGCAATAATCCAGCAACTAACCTGCAACATCTGCATGATCCCTTTAAATAGCGCTGGTGGGGGGTACTCCAGGCACTTTAAGACATGTTCAGGTGTGCGTGGTTAAGACAGTTCATTGGCTGGACTGCTAAGTACCAAAATGGTGTCTATCACTTTAAATCAGCATTGCACATTGATCAAACGCATATTCTACCTACTTTACATGATGCCGGCATTCGTTTTCTGTGCATGCGCTAAACGCTTTACCAAGATGGCGTCCAGCGCATGTCATGCTAGAAGCGTGCGTGCGCGACCCAGACACCATTTTGGACATTTGGGAGGCCGTGTAGCGCCGAAACAACGGGCGCTACATGGCCCAATTTAGAGCCCTAACTGACTGCATCAAAGATATCACAAAGTACATTGATGTGTAATAAACAGTTCCATGCAGTTAGCAATAATATTCTAATATACTTAATTTCATTTTCGATCAGCGACAGGACTATTCGAGCAAAGATTGCACTGGCAGCAGTTATCAGGCAAACTTGTTTCTGTAACATGTGCCAAATAAATACACCACAAACAGTGTTATTAAACAGTCTGGGCAGTGTTCAAGTTACAGATAGGCTCCATGAACGAATATTGACTCAAAGGGATAGGTCTTGACTTTGTGCGATAGTGTGAAACGGGTGATAGCGAATCGACAGCCCGTTTTACATCGCTCCTGATTTTTATTTCCATTGAAGTCAATGGGCTGCTAACTGCCTACCACCCATCTTACACTATTGCACAAAATCAAGATCTAACCCAAAGAGCTTATTCTCAATCTCTGTAATAAGTGTGATTTACCAAAAAGTTTTAGTTGCAGGGTAGGGTAGGTGTTAGTAGTGTTCTTGGCTTTAACCAGGGGTAGGATGGAAGTTGAGTATACTTTGGCAGAGGAAGAGTCAAAACTGGGAGTTTTGAAAAATTCAAAGCTTGAGGCCACACTAAGGTTTTCCCATGGAGCTCTTAGCTATTTAATGTTTTTAATGATGATGAAGTGAAATAAATGTGTATAGGGATTGGCCAAAGTTTCCAGGGCAGTGCTGAACTGGAGGAACGATTGGCACTTTTATCAAGGCAGAATATCATTAGATGTTGCACCCTGTCTGTGTAGAAACCAACCTTTCCCAAGTCACCATCACTCATCCCCACACAGAATGGGTGTGTGACAGGTAGCATTACAATTAACAATGTACTTAAACCTGAATTTGATCCTGTCTTCGTCCAGTGTCCACACATTCCACTTTCCAGCAGGATCAGTAGATAGTGATCAGGACCAGGCATCTGACTGACTCTCCTCCCTACAACTGAAGCTAAGTGTAATCCCCTTACCATGACAACAGCTAACTCAGTGCTGAATGGAACCTTTGTATGGCTCAGCATCACACTAGACAGGCCCTTGGACAAACCAAGGGAGCCAGTTTTGTTCTGCTTTTTAACGATGCTCCTGAAAAATGATTAAGAACTATTCAATTATGATTAATTATCATTACTTCAACAGGATGCTATGTTATCTTTTACTTTGGGAACAAAATTCCCCAAGCATTTGCCTGGCATTGTGCTGTACCATTTCTTCCATGCCATCCATCAGAATTCCAGTGCACTGGTGTGACGCTGCATTGGAAATCCATGCAAATGAGGAAATTAATGGGCCAGGTTTTGCTATCAAAATAACGGTGTGGCTAATGGCACTCGCCATTATTTATGCACAAATGGTACAAAAACATCAAGGGAGGAGCAGATGAGCAGTTAAATGCCACTATCCAAAAGTTCCTGTCCAAGTTGCGTCACTCTACTGTTAGCTTCACGAAACTTCACCATTGAAATGCATCGAATGGTGTGAAGTTGCTGTATTTGCACGGTAGATACAAACTAAACTCGCCACAGAAAGTTAAGTCTTGTCATTTCAGTCTAAGTATCCTTTTAACGATGTGCTAAGTGTTAATTACTGCCAATCAACCTCTCTGGCACTGAAAATTAACTATTATAAGTGTCGGGTTTCATTCCTTCAGGTATTAATTATTGTTGGAGATTGTAAAAACGTAAAATTTAAAATTTAATTTTTTTTTAACTTTTCCTTTCTGTCTCTTTTCTCTCTCTCTCTTAATCCAATCTTTCTTTCCCTCTCTTTATTCCTCTTTCTGTACCTGATTTGACATTGAATTCACCCACTCTCATTTACACTTCCTGCTCAGTCCTTGTGATGCTTATTTATCAATCCTTCAATCTGATTGGTTAAGGAGATACACAGTTGCTTGCCCTGTTCACTCAGGTCCCAGATGCCCTGTTTCCCTCGCTGCACCGTGATCAGCTCACACTTTCAACAACTTGTCACACAAAAAATTTTAAAACCTAAACATGCGAGGGCACGTCTAACTAATGGCAGATGCAGGCATGATGCCCTGGTACAGCAAAATCTGGTCCAAGCTATTTCAATGGCATGAAACACTACTTTATGCCACTGAGTAGAATCATTACAACAGTGCTTTGGTGAAGTAATGATTTAATTCGAACCACCGTCCACACCGAGACCACATTCCAAATTAAATTTCAGTCCAACATGCAGGGAACAATTTGTGCTGATCTATTTGGGAGGCGTGTAGAGGCACATGTCTAGTGGAATTGAAGCTTTGTGTTGCACCTGCAACAGGCAACACTGTGACCTTTTGCTTGTGTTATTCAAATGCTATGTCATTGTGATGCAGCAAGTGCTTAAAAGAATGTGACCCACATATGCTTTGTACAAGGAGAATCAATATAGGATGAAGGCGGTCAGATTCTCTTCTTTTCCCCTCTTATCTTATTGTGTAGAACGCCTGCAACATTCATCATGGATGGGTGTGTATCAAAACAGAACTGGTTGATGCTGAGTGACCTAACTGCAAGTATTGCAAAACTTTAGTTAGTGCTGCCTTCAGAATAATTTGTACCATGGACTGCGTCACTCAGTACTTGAGATAACATAACAAACAATCCACATGAAACTGTTTTCATTCATTTCAGCCAGACTTGAAAGGGGAAAAATGGATGAATGTATCTAGTGGGACCTGTCCGCAGAACTATCGACTGTTACTGCAGAATGAGCAAAGACGTCAATAATGTCGCTCTCAGGTTCTCCCATGAAACAGACTGGGGGATTAAATCACATCAACATAGATTAGCATAAAAATGCTTTAATGTGCTGACAAGAAGTTCTTCTGACCACCAGTTTAATGGAGGCATCAACCCATTTATTTTAAAACAATACCCCCAATTAAAGAGAAGTCCGTTGGATTTCTTATAGATGTGCTAACATGTTGCTATGCTAATATCACAAAGCACACTTTTACCACTTTGGTAATATATTGATAATGCCACAGAATCAAAACTCTGTGCAAATATTGGCTTACAACTGGATTCAGCCTTTGTTATCTAACTTTCTAGCATTGTATCTATTGACTGCTTTTCTCTTAACCACCATACTTGAATGACAATATTACTAACTCAACAGTATAACAACAGCAACAATTTGCATTAATATTGCACTTTCAGCATAGAAAAACATCCCAAAGCACTTTACACAGAAGTATTCAGAAAATGGATGCTGAAACAAAGAAGGGAATATTTGAAGGGGTGACCAAAAGCTTGGTCAAACAGGTGGTTTTAAGGAGGGTCTTAAAGAAGGAGAGGGAGGTGGAGATGGGGAGAGAATTTCATAATGTGAGCCTAAGTTGCCAAGGGCATGGTCACCAATGGTGGGGCAAAGGTTAGATGAACCGAGTATTTGGGGGGGAAATTTTAGGGCTGAAGGGATTTAGACACAGGGATGAGGATTTTATGTTTGAGGCATTGGCGGTCCGGAGCCAATGTAGGTCAGTGAGGACAGGATGATGGGCAAGCAGGTGGAGACGTAGAGCTGGGTGTTATCAGCATACATGTGGAAGCTGACTTCATGTCTGCAGATGGGGTAGCATGTAGCCGAGAGGAGGGGGGCCAAGGATAGATCCTGGAGAGACTTCAGAGTTAACGGTGTGCTGGGTGAGAAGAGAAGCCATTGCTGGAGAGGCTCTGGCTACAATTGGATAGATAAGAGTTGAACCAAGTGAGTGCAGTCCTACTTAGCTGGACAACAGAGGAGAGGCATTGGAAGAAAATGGTATGGTCAGCTATGCATAAGGCTGCAGAGAAGTCAAGGAGGGATAAAGCACCACAGTCAGAGTCACAGAGAATGTTGTTTGTGACTTTGGCAAGGGCTGTTTTGGTGATGTGACAGGGGAGGAAACCAGATTGGAGAGATTCAAACAGGGAGTTGTGGGAGAGATGGGCACAGATTTGGGAGGTGACAACACATTCAAGAACTTAGTAGAGGAAAGGGAGATAGGGCAGTAGTTTGCAAGGAAAGAGGGATTGAGGGTTTGATTTGTTTTGAGCAGAGGGTTGATGACAGTGTTTTTGAACTGGAGGAGGACAGTACCTGAAGAGGGTTGGGGACCATTTACAATGTCAGCTAATGTGGGAGCCATGAAGGGTAGTTCGGTGGTCAGCAGTTTTGTGGGAATGGGGTCAAGAGAGCAGGAAGTGGGTTTCGTGGATGAGATGCGCTCAGAGAGAGCATGAGGGGAAATAGGAGAAAAGCTAGAGAGAGAGAGAGCTGGGGGTTCATAGTTGTGACAGCAGGGCGCTTGAGGGGAGATTTGGCTTGGTGGGCAAGAGGAAAAGGAGGAAGCAGCAGAGGTAGCTGAATGGATGGTCTAATTCTCAGTAACACAGTTCTCCCTGAGCTCTGTGGACTAGTTGGATGTGAGAGTGTAGGGCATAAGGGAAAGGGGTAAGTCTTAGCTTCATAAAACTTGAAATACTTCAGACTACAGCTATGATTTTATAGGTAACATTGATTGTATTAATTATATTAACCAGAAAACAGATGTCCTGCAATCTTTTTGAAACAAATGGTTTTACTTGAATTTCATCTGATAGAGCACAAACCAAGGGAGCCAGTTTTGTTCTGCTTTTTAACGGTGCTCCTGAAAAATGATTAAGAACTATTCAATTACGATGAATTATCATTACTTCAACAGGATGCTATGTTATCTTTTACTTTGGGAACAAAATTCCCCAAGCATTTGCCTGGCATTGTGCTGTACCATTTCTTCCATGCCATCCATCAGAATTCCAGTGCACTGGTGTGACGCTGCATTGGAAATCCATGCAAATGAGGAAAATAATGGGCCAGGTTTTGCTATCAAAATAACGGTGCGGCTAATGGCGCTCGCCATTATTTATGCACAAATGGTACAAAAACTTCAGGGGAGGAGCAGATGAGCAGTTAAATGCCACTATCCAAAAGTTCCTGTCCAAGTTGCGTCAATCTCATGTTAGCTTCACGAAAATGGCATTTCACTGTCTGCTTCACCATTGAAATGCATCGAATCGCGTGAAGTTCCTGTATTTGCGCGGTAGATACAAACTAAACATGCCACAGAAAGTTAAGTCTTGTCATTTCAGTCTAAGTATCCTTTTAACTATGTGCTAAGTGTTAATTACTGTCAATCAACCTCTCTGGCACCAAAAATTAACTATTATAAGTGTCAGGTCTCATTCCTTCAGGTATTAATTATTAATGCATTTGCATAAAATTGTTTTGCCCACTATTTCAACACATTTGTTAACCCATTTGAAATAAAAAGATTAACAACTGTTTTAAAATAGCCCATAAAATAATTTCATATGAACACATTAGCCAGAGTGATACCCGAGGAAATTAAAGCCCCACAAAAGGTCAGACCACCTTGGTTTGAACTGTAAGAAGCAGTATGCTGAAATATATTATAAGGCAGCAGATTTTCAGTCAGTATGGGGTTACATTAAATATAATTTATACACATCATTCTGCAGAACAGTCCGGTGTCAGTTGCATAAGCAAAGTGCCATGTCGTGACAGTGTTGATGTTTCACTGCAATATCATTAGCATAATGTTTTCATGGCTACCAATTGACTAATTTGTTACTGACTCCTATCTCATTGCAATGGTCAGACTTGGATCAGACCCTATCCTGGATTTGATCCTAAGTCAGAGCATCTCCAATGGGGGAAGGGTCTGGTCTGAATTTAGCATCTAGATACTCATCAGCAACCTGCCTTGACCCTTTGAAAACTACAGCAAATAATACCATGCCGATTGTGCTGAGATTGCCTAGGGCAACAGTGGGGTGAGTTGGGGTGGGTGCCTACATTTTGTTCTTATTGTATTGTGTAACAAGCAGCATTAGGATCTTCAAGAATATTATTTTACAATGAACCATGAGATCAAAATTTTCTAGAAAGTAAACAAAGCCTTGTATTCTTCAGTGGAGGAAATAATCCTGTCCCAGGGAGGACCATTTAAAGGGACAGTATCAACTGAAATGTTTATAGTGTGAGACAATTAATATTAGAAAATGTTTCTGAAACTATAGTCCGAGCTGTTCCATCGATTGTTAAAAGAGCCAATTTAATGTCCTTTTTATATTGTAGGACCACTTCAAGAAGCTTGAAAGTTGTGATTTGAAGCATTATTTTCTGACTGCTGGGCCTTCCCCAGTTCTAGAAGAAAGTAAGAAAAGCGAAAGACAAGAACAAGCCATTTGTTCCATCAAAGTTCGTGCCTCTAGTAGCCTAACTGAGCAGTTGGCCTATCCATAGCGAGAAAGGTTGCTGGTCTCACTCTCCAGCAGCCGTGTTTATTTTCATTGCCAGGTTGCTGCTGTCAGCAGATAAACTGACAAAACCACCTTTTTCTGGGTCCTTGCAGCACCTCAATGATATAGCATGGTTGCTGGAGGTGAGGCTAACACTAGTAACAGTAATGTAAAAATGAAAGGGCACGTAGTATAGGTTTTTTTATATAGCTAATTATAGAAACTACATTAAGGGCCTATGGTGTAATCGGACTGAAATATGTGGGCAGCGACAGATCCAGGAAGAGCCTGTCCAGCAAGCAGTTAGGATAAGGACTGAACCAATTTTAAACCTAACGCGAGCCACAGCAAGCTATTTCAGTCTCATCCTTTCAGACCCAAATTTAGTTCCTTCAGTGAAACTATTCTCTTTAAAAATAGTGACCTGCACATTCAGAGGGATAAAATGTACATGTGCATTACTATTTTTATTGTCCGTCTATTACTTATTTGTCATCATAGGAGTTCTCTTTGGAATTCTCTATCCCAGAGGGCTATCTTTGGAATTGTCCACCCCAGAGGGCTGAGGATGCTCAGCCGTTGAATTTATTCAAGACTGAGATCGGTGGATATTTAGACACTAAGGGAATCAAGAGATATGGGGATGGGACGGGAAAGTGGAATTGAGGTTGAAGATCAGCCATGATCTTATTGAATGGTGTAACAGGCTCGAGGGGCCGTATGGCCTACTTCTGCTCCTATTTCTTATGTCCTGTTCTTATAGCAATTAATGGGTGCAACCTGGGGGAAAAAATGCAATATCAATGACCAGGGTTCAGATCTTCAGAGTGAGACATGAGGAAGTAACCTGCAGGATCTAGTTAGGACTAAGTAGACCTTGGAGACTGTGTTGTTTTCAGCAATACATTTGAACTGTTCAGGATTAAATTACTGCAGCCGATATCAGCAGATGAATGCTTAGCAAGCTTGTATGATATTCCTCTGTCTACTCTTTTAAGTGTCAGCCTTGGCTCAGTGTCGCCTCTGAGTCAGAAGGTTGTGGGTTCAAGCCTCACTCCAGAGACTTAAGCACATAATCCAGGTTGACACTGCAGTGCAGTACTGAGGGAGTGCTGCACGGTCAGAGGTGCCGTCTTTAGGATGAGGCGTTAATCCAAGGCCCCATCTGCCCTCTGAGGTGGACATAAAAGATCACATGGCAGGGGAGGTTCTACCAGTGTCCTGACCAACATTTATCCCTCAACCGATACCTAACAGAGATTATCTGGTCATTATCTTAGTGCTGACTGTGGGACCTTGAGGCGCACAAATTGGCTGCCATGTTTCCTACATTACTACAGTGATTATATTAGTACTTCATTAGCTGTAGAGTGCTATGGGACATCCTGAGGTCATGAAAAGCGCTGTATAAATGCAAGTCTTTCTTTTTTTCTTTATTTTAACACAGGTATTAACCCTTTATTTTAAATGGGTTAGTGGCTGCACTAAAATAGCAGACAAAGCGAAGTCATGTGGATGCATTGTGTTCAACTAGTGACGCCAACAGCAATTTCTCAGCTTGTGTCCTGTATGTTTGTTCACCAGTCAAGTGGCCATTCATCATGTGTCGATCTAGGCAGTGAATGTCAGCAGTTTATTCAACCAACCATTGCGGACATAATCTGTCCTCACCTGACATCCACAACCACATGTCCTTCCTGGCAGGAGTCAGGACAGTGCTCAGTATGTAATCTAACAATACTGCTCATTGCTCTAAATATACAGCTAACTCTTGGCCTGGAAATGAAGAAGAACTGAAACAATACCTGAAAAAATGAACACAGTAGGGGCAATGTCCTTCTGCCTTTGACCCCGATCATGTTGCAAAATGGGGGGCTAGGCAGGCGAAAATTTAAAAACATATCTCCCGCCCATTGGCTGCCCGAGGCTTGGCTAACTTGATTTTTGAGCGGGCCTCAAAATGGGTGGCCACGACCTCCTGGCCCGACAAAATTCTTCTTACCTGATGCCAGCTATTCGGTGCCCCCCTGGCATTGCCTCCCCACCCCCACCTTTTATGTTTTGACTTCCTGCTCAGCTCCATGGAGGAGTAGCTGCATTTCCAATTCCCCACCCATTGGTGAGCATTTGCTGAACCCTGGCAGCTCACCGAAATGATGCAGGTGAAGCCCAACCATGAAAATGGATCAGACCTCTTGCTGGTGCCATCAGGCGGGAGATGCAATCGCTCTACCAACCGCCCACTATAAGGCGTTCTGTTCCCTTCCGCCTTACACTGGTTCTTAGACCTCGGAATTACAAGAACAAAATTGCGCGCGACAAACAGGCTTTGGCTCAACCCAAACTTGTTAGTTTATTAGACCAACAAAACCCCAGTACAAACCCTTCTATGATTTGACTGAAACGTACAATCACCCATGCGGCTAGTCATTACCGATGCTGATCGTAGGCCTGGACCTGGAAATGACCGGTTTCCGTCCTTCTTCTCTTGACTGCAGCCTCCGCAGTGCAAACCCCTTAGTGGTTTGCCTGGAACTTACAATCACCCACGTGGCTGGTCGTTACCGATGTTGACCGTAGGCCTGAATCTGGAGGCGACTGGTCTCCGTCTGTCTTCACCTGACTGCAGCCTCCACGTGCTGCTGTTGTACCTTCTTATAGTGTTCCAGTCATGCAAACCCCCACCTGGGCCTCATCCGTGGTTTCAGCTATCAATCTGTTGGATTGCTTGACATTCACACCTCTTCATCTGGGCATCTCGGTGATTCAAAACTCCTTAGTTGTGCAGAGGTGTGAGGTCAAGAGACAACTCCTTATCTCCTCTCCCGCTACCTGCACACCATCAGGGCAATGCGGTATTCCTCACTGTGATGGGCCCTTGGCTCACAGCATTGTTTAGGTGTGAAAGGCCTTCCATTCTTGTCCGAGATTGAGCACGGCTTGGAGGCTCAGTATGATTATATATTGTCTCGATGTTAATGTGTCTTCGCCTGGGGATCATTGTTTGATGTAAATGAGTCTCCGAAACTGATCATGGGCTGGAGTCTCTTTGACTGGCACCTGGGGTTAACTGTTTCATATCTTGCAGCCTGGTTCATGTCTTGTAGTTTTACAGTGTTTTTACAGTATTTTCCATATTTGTAGTCTTACAC
The DNA here is from genome assembly GCF_035084215.1 of Heptranchias perlo. Taxonomy (NCBI): domain Eukaryota; kingdom Metazoa; phylum Chordata; class Chondrichthyes; order Hexanchiformes; family Hexanchidae; genus Heptranchias; species Heptranchias perlo. The sequence goes on along the minus strand of NC_090329.1, from coordinate 95,349,651 downwards.
CACCTCCTACCACCTGGCCGATGTGTGCCCAACCTGAACATCGTCCTCATTGTTTTCCTACTCAGCTTCAAAAATGTAGTTCACCTCTCCGAGCAGTATTTCTAATTCCAGAACCAGTTTTAAAGCATCAACTTATTTACCAAGGAATAAAAGTGACCTTCACTGAAGGATCATAGCTGACTGCATTAAGACTACTGCGTACTAGGTACACGTTTGAAAACAGCGGATCTGAGTCTATTTATTGCGAGTGAATCATTTAACTATATTTGCTTTAGATGTGAGTATCCTGATCTGCCACAACATCTGATATTTCTTGAAGTTATTTGCAGCTCCCTTTCATAGAAAGGATACATATTAAATACCTATTTAATATACCTTTTTTTCCATAACATACTTCTGTGTAATTCCCAAAGCTTGTTCTAGAGAAGGGGGGTCGTTTACACCTTCGCTGAAGTTAATGGGATGAAAATTTGGACAGATTCTACGACGGGCGGATAATCCACTCCACCAGGTTACTGCCCAGGCGATGAAATTAAAAATTAACCCCAAGATCTCCTGAACTCATGTCCTGTGAATAAAAATATAGAAAGCAAGAAAGAAAGACCTTGCATTTATATATAGCCATTCACATCCTCAGGACATCTCAAAGTGCTCCACAACTAATGAGGAACCATTGAAGTGTTGTCACTGTTATAATGTAGGAAAATGTGGCAGCCAATTTGCTCATAGCAAGGTCCCACAGCAATGAGATAAATGACCAGATAATCTGTTTTAGTTGTGTTGCTAAATTTGTAAATTAGGGATAATGTGCCACAAAAAATATTAACAGAAGCCACAATAGGAACATCTTACAGTTCTTCAAACTTCCATTGTGCAGTAATTACTGAAATAGACACTGGTTTTATTTTATAACTATTCACAGGGGGCCAAGATTAAGTGAACTATTCAGGTCGAGCAAGATTAGAGAGATAATTGGACCAAGGTGAGAAGGGGGAGCAGGAAGGAAGAAGGTAGAAGGAGGGCAAACCAATGGAAGGGGAAGGTTAAGGCCAGAAACCTGTGCCTGCAGGGGAGGGGATGGGGATATGGCCAGTAAACTGTATCAATGGGAGGGGGAGTTGGAAAATGCTTGTTGACTCATTGACTTACTTTAGGATGTGTGCTGGAATGCTAACAGTGGCCACCAATATGACTTCAGGGTCTGTCTGGATAGATATTTGGCCCTAAAACAATGGGTCTGCTGGCCCGGGAAAACTTTACTTCCCTCTTCCCCGGGCTAAAGGATTCATTCTCTGATTGGCGGGATGCAACATGTGATGTTCCCCAAGTGTCTGCACTGGGACCTCAGCTTTTCACCATATTTATCAATGATTTAGATGAAGGAATAGAGAGTTGTATATCCACATTTGCAGATGGTTCTAAGTTAGGAGGCACAGTAAATTTTGTGGATAGAAGTAGAAAGTTATAAAAGGGACATAGACAGATGTGCGCAAAACTGTGAGAGGTAGAATTCAATGTGGGGAAGTGTGAGGCCGTCTACTTTGGATCCAGGAAAGACAAATTGGAATATTTCATTAGTGGTGAGACACTAGGAGGTGTGGAGGAGCAAAGGGATTTGGGTGTCCAAATATAGAAATCACTAAAAGCTAGTGGACAGGTACAAAAAGTAATCAAAAAGGCTAATGGAATGTTGGCCTTTATCTCAAGAGGGCTGGAATACAAAGGGTTTGAAGTTATGTTATAACTGTAAAGAATCTTGGTCAGACCCCATCTGGAGTACTGTGTTCAGTGTTGGGCGCAACACCTCAGGAAGAATATATTGGCCTTGGAGGGGGTGCAGCCCAGATCCGTCAGAATGATACCAGGCCTTAAGTGATTAAATTATGAGAACAGGTTGTAAAAACTTGGTCAATATCCCTCGAGTTAAGGAGATTGAAGGTAATCTAATTTAGGTGTTTAAAATGATTAAAGGATCCAATAGGGTAGATACATAAAAGTTATTTCCTCTGGTGGAGGAATCCAGATCAAGAGGACACTATCTTAAAATTAGAGCTAGGCCATTCAGGAGTAAAATCAGGAAGCACTTCTTCACACACAGGGTGGTTGAAATCTGGAACTGTCTCCCCAAAAGGCTGTGGATGCTGGGACGATTGAAATTTTTAAGAATTAAATCAACAGATTTTTATTAGCAAAGAGTATCAAGGGATGTGGATCAAAAACAGGTAAATGGAGTTGAGGTACAGATCAGCCATGATTTAATTGAATGGCGGAACAGGCTCAAGGGGCTGAATGGCCTACTCCTGTTCCTATGTTCCTATGATGGAGATCAGCTAACTTAGTACATGTTGGAGATCAAGCCTGGAACCTTCCTTGTTTGAAAGCATCAGGTACTCACTTAGAAATGTATTTAGCAACCGTGCTACCAAGGCATGCTGGGATATTTAAAGTACTGTCCTTATGAAACCATTGTTTCGTCATTTTCTGCTACTGTGTTTGCAAAACTCTGAGCTGCAGCGGCATAAATTATCTCAAAACAATTCAGCGTGTTGTGAAAATATTATTGTGTTGTTTTTAAATTGAGAAACCAAGGTGAAAGACCAAACCCTTTAGTGTAGGCAACATCAAGATTAAAGAGGGTAAAAGAGAAAACAAGGTAAACAGAAAAGTAGTGATTAGTGCCTATCAAGCCTGTAAATGGAGGTAAGGAGTGCCACATTTTTCAGGTAATGAGAAAGAATGAGTTAGAATAGGAAAAAATGACATGAAAGCTACCAGATTGTCACGAAAATTCAATTCCAGGTAAGGGACCTTGTCACTCCTACTTGATCCAGCCTACACCAAATTCTAGTCCTTCAAAACATTAAAAAATTGCACTTACCCAGGCATCTTCTGGCCACGAACCAGCTATGTGACAGGTTTCACCAGACAGGTCCCGCACTAGGCCGCTCTGCCACTATCGGCAGTTGACATGACATCGGAGTACAACTGGCGTCATTGAACCCCAACATTTAAATATTGATGAGGCCCCTGCCTGCCTGTAGTGGGAGCCTTGGCCGCTTGGAAAGTTGGCAAAGATAAAATAGCATCAGGTGGGAATGGGCCAACATCAGGCAAATTTAAAGGGATGGGGCGATTAAAGGGAAGTGTGATAATGAGAGGACATGAATTCAGAAAGCTTTTGAAGAGCTTTAAAAGGCACCTCGACCCATCAGCAGCCTTTGCCAAGACGGTAAGGGCAGGGAGATTAAGAAGTGCCAGGAAAAAATGAAGTAAAATGAAATCCTAGGTGCAGACATGAATCTGCAGATAAGTGATGGCACAGCTCAGCACCTAACCCCTGGTTTGATGCTGCTGAAATTGAGGCTGTGCTACATTAACTGCTTGCCCTCTGTGCCACTCCACGGACCCCTCCATAGGTCAGTACAACAGTACGGCTATGAGGACATACAGTCAAGTTTCTGGCCACAGCTAACTGTTACTGTCCCTCCATAGGAATATAGGAACATGAGTAGGCCATTCAGCCCCTCAAGCCTGCTCCACCATTTGATAAGATCATGGGTGATCTGTGATCTAACTCCATATACCTGCCTTTGGCCCATATCCCTTAATACCTTTGGTTGCCAAAAAGCTATCTATCTCAGATTTAAAATTAGCAATTGAGCTAGCATCAATTGCCATTTGTGGAAGAGAGTTCCAAACTTCTACCACTCTTTGGGTGTAGAAATGTTTTCTAAACTCACTCCTGAAAGGTCTGGCTCTAATTTTTAGACTGTGCCCTCTAGTCCTAGAATCCCCAACCAGCGGAAATAGTTTCTCTCTATCCACCCTATCCGTTCCCTTTAATATCTTATAAACTTCGATCAGATCACCCCTTAACCTTCGAAACTCTAGAGAATACAACCCCAATTTGTGTAATCTCTCCTCGTAACTTAGCCCTTGAAGTCCAGGTATCATTCTAGCAAACCTACGCTGCACTCCCTCCAAGGCCAATATGTCCTTCCGAAGGTGCGGTGCCCAGAACTGCTCATAGTACTCCAGGTGCGGTCTAACCAGGGTTTTGTATAGCTGCAGCATAACTTTTGCCCCCTTGTACTCTAGATATAAAGGCCAGCATTCCATTAGCCTTACTGATTATTTTCTGCACCTGTTCATCACACTTCAATGATCTATTTACCTGAACCCCTAAGTCCCTTTGGACATCCACTGTTTTTAACTTTTTACCATTTAAAAAGTACCCTGTTCTATCCTTATTTGATCCAAAGTGGATGACCTCACATTTGCCTACATTGGATTCCATTTGCCACAGTTTTGCCCATTCACCTAATCTATCAGTATCCCTTTGTAATTTTATGTTTTCATCTACACAACTTACAATGTCACCAATCTTTGAGTCATCGGCAAACTTAAATATGAGACTTTCTATGCCTTCATCTAAGTCGTTAATAAATATTGTGAATAATTGAGGCCCCAAGACAGATCCCTGCGGGACTCCACTAGTCACATCCTGCCAATATGAGTACCTACCCATTATCCCTACTCTCTGTCGCCTTTCGCTCAGCCAACTTCCTAACCAAGTCTGTACTTTTCCCTCGATTCCATGGGCTTCTATCTTAGCTAACAGTCTCTTATGTGGGACTTTATCAAATGCCTTCTGGAAGTCCATATAAATAACATCCATCGACATTCCCTGTCCACTACTTTAGTCACCTCTTCAAAAAATTCAATCAGGTTTGTCAGGCACGACCTACCTTTCACAAATCCATGCTGGCTCTCTCTGATTAACTGAAAATTTTCGAGGTGTTCAGTCACCTTATCCCTAATTATAGACTCCAGCATTTTCCCCACAACAGATGTTAGGCTAACTGGTCTATAATTCCCTGGTTTACCTCTCCCTCCTTTCTTAAAAAGCAGGGTGACGTGCAATTTTCCAATCCAGAGGGACAGTTCCTAAATCTAGAGAACTTTGAAAGATTATAGTTAGGGCATCCGCAATGTGCTCACCTGCTTCCTTTAAAACCCTGGGATGGAAACCATCTGGTCCTGGGGATTTGTCACTCTTTAGTGCTATTATTTTCTTCATTACTGTTGTTTTACTTATGTTAATTTTATTGAGTCCCTGTCTCCGATTCAATATTAGTTTTCTTGGGATTTCCGGCATGCTATCCTCTTTTTCTACTGTAAATACTGACGCAAAGTAATTATTCAACATGTCCGCCATTTCCCCATTGTCAATGACAATATCCCCACTTTCAGTTTTTAAGGGGCCAACACTGCTCCTGACCACCCTCTTTTTCCTAATATAACATAAAAGTTTTTCGTATTGGTTTTGATATTCTTTTCCTACTCTCTTTTTGTAGCTCTTACTATCTGTTTTGTGACCCTTTGTTGATCTTTGTATCTTTCCCATTCGCCAGGATCTGTGCCATTTTTTGCCTTTTTGTATGCCCTTTCCTTATATCTTATACTGTCCCTCACCTCTTTAGTTGTCCATGGCTGTTTTTTTTGCCAAGTGGAGTTCTTGCCCCTCAGGGGTATAAACTGGTTCTGTATCACATTAAATGTTTCTTTAAACTTTTCCCACTGATCATCAGTCGTTTTACCCATTAACAGATTTGCCCAGTTTACTGTGGACAGTCTCACGTGCCAGCCTTCTGCCATATGGTAGCCATAGGTGTCCTTACAGCAAGTGGCACAGGTTTACAGCTGCCTCTCTGCTGACTCAGACTCTAAGAAGATCCCACAGTCATTAACAAATGTGTGCACCAGGCCTGCAGAAAAAGGTTGGTGGCTTCTTAGTCGCTAGGGCCAATGAGGCAATGCTGGGTTTTGATCACCTCAACATGCCTTCTTTAATGCAGTATCAGGTAAGTCATGCTGTGATTGGAGTGCTTCCACACAACCATCAAGCATAATAGTTAGTTAAGCTTTCAAATATTGTAACAAAGCCACCACGGGGTCTACTGGTGCCACTTCCATTGGGAAGAGGAGTGTCCAACAGTGACATCTCTGCAATTTCAGCTCTCTCTCCAGTTGTTGGTTGCCAGGTGTTGCCAAGAGGGGATGGACCACCTCTCAGGCTTGGCCCATCTGGTATCCCTTGGTGCCAGGAAAGAAGGCCAGGGACAAAAAAAAAGTCAATAAGAACAGGCACAAAGGCTCATGAAAGCCAAAGTGCCAGTGTTGAAATAAATCCTATAGCCAAAAAAACACGTACTCACTAAATGCAGTGCTTTTTATTTGACATCTCGCCTATGAACATAAAAGCATAAGAAATAGGAGCAAGAGTAGGCCATACGGCCCCTTGAGCCTGCTCCGACATTCAATCAGATCATGGCTGATCTTCAACCTCAACTCCACTTTCCTGCCCGTTCCCCATACCCCTTGATTCCCCTAGAGTCCAAAAATCTATTCATCTCAGCCTTGAATATACTCAACGACTCAGCGTCCACAGCCCTCTGGGGTAGAGAATTCCAAAGATGCACAACGCTCTGAGTGAAGAAATTCCTCCTCATCTTAAACGGCCGACCCCATATCCTGAGACACTGCCCCTTAGTTCTAGACTCTCCAGCCAGGGGAAACAACCTCTCAGCATCGACCCTGTCAGGCCCTGTCAGAATCTTATATATTTCAATGAGATCACCTCTCATTCTTCTAAACTCCAGAGAGTATAGGCCCATTCTACTCAACCTCTCCTCATAGGACAACCCTCTCATCCCAGGAATTAATCCAGTCAACCTCTGTTGCACCGCCTCCAAGGCAAGTATATCCTTCCTTAGATAAGGAGACCAAAACTGTACACAGTACTCCAGGTGAGGTCTCACCAAAGCCATGATCCATCTCGGCCGCCTCCCAATATCCCCACCATCACAGAAGCCAGTCTTCAGCCAATTCGATTCACTCCACATGATATCAAGAAACGGCTGAGTGCACTGGATACAACCAAGGCTATGGGCCCCGACAACATCCTGGCTGTAGTGCTGAAGTCGTGTGCTCCAGAACTAGCTGCGCCTCTAGCCAAGCTGTTCCAGTACAGCTACAACACTGGCATCTACCCGACAATGTGGAAAATTGCCCAGGTATGTCCTGTCCACAAAAAGCAGGACAAATCCAATCCGGCCAATTACCGCCCCATCAGTCTACTCTCAATCATCAGCAAAGTGATGGAATATTTCGTCGACAGTGCTATCAAGCAGCACCTGCTCACCGATGCTCAGTTTGGGTTCCGCCAAGACCACTCGGCTCCAGACCTCATTACAGCGTTGGTCCAAACATGGACAAAAGAGCTGAATTCCAGAGGTGAGGTGAGAGTGACTGCCCTTGACATCAAGGCAGCATTTGACAGAGTGTGGCACCAAGGAGCCCTAGTAAAATTGAAGTCAATGGGAATCAGGGGGAAAACTCTCCAGTGGCTGGAGTCATACCAGCACAAAGGACAATGGTAGCGGTTGTTGGTGGACAATCATCTCAGCCCCAGGACATTGCTGCAGGAGTTCCTCAAGGCAGTGTCCTTGGCCCAACCATCTTCAGCTGCTTCATCAATGACCTTCCCTCCATCATAAGGTCAGAAATGGGGATGTCGCTGACGATTGCACAGTGTTAAGTTCCATTCGCAACCCCTCAGATAATGAAGCAGTCTGAGCCCGCATGCAGCAAGACCTGGACAACATCCAGGCTTGGGCTCATAAGTGGCAAGTAACATTCGCGCCAGACAAGTGCCAGGCAATGACCATCTCCAACAAGAGAAAGTCTAACCATCTCCCCTTGACATTCAACGGCATTACCATCACCGAATCCCCCACCATCAACATCCTGGGGGTCACCATTGACCAGAAACTGAACTGGACCAGCCATATAAATACTGTGGCTACAAGAGCAGGTCAGAGGCTGGGTATTCTGTGGCGAGTGACTCACCTCCTGACTCCCCAAAGCCTTTCCACCATCTACAAGGCACAAGTCAGGAGTGTGATGGAATACTCTCCACTTGCCTGGATGAGTGCAGCTCCAACAACACTCAAGAAGCTCGACACCATCCAGGACAAAGCAGCCCGCTTGATTGGCACCCCATCCACCACCCTAAACATTCACTCCCTTCACCACTGGCGCATAGTGGCTGCAGTGTGTACCATCCACAGGATGCACTGCAGCAACTCGCCAAGGCTTCTTTGACAGCATCTCCCAAACCCGCGACCTCTACCACCTAGAAGGACAAGAGCAGCAGGTGCATGGGAACAACACCACCTGCACATTCCCCTGCAAGTCACACACCATCCCGACTTGGAAATATATCGCCGTTCCTTCATCGTCGCTGGGTCAAAATCCTGGAACTCCCTACCTAACAGCACTGTGGGAGAACCTTCACCACATGGACTGCAGCAGTTCAAGAAGGCGTCTCACCACCACCTTCTCAAGGACAAATAGGGATGGGCAATAAATGCTGGCCTCGCCAGCGACGCCCACATCCCATGAACGGATAAAAAAAAGCCCTGTTCAATTGTAATAAGACTTCCTTACTCTTCTATCCAACCCTCTTAGCAATAAAGGCCAACATGCTATTTGCTTTCCTAATTGCCTGGTCAGCCCCAGCAATCCTGAACGGCAGGTTTCCCCTGCATGCTTTGGTATTGCACCCATGGACCACAGAATACAGCAGGGGCTTCCCCTGCTTCTATTAAAAAGGTAATGAAGCTTCTGTCCACTTCAGAGGGAAGCTTCCAACACCCACTCCAGCCCCAATCACAAAGTGGCATGAAATGGGCAGAAATCAGGCAGAATGGATTTCCACCTAATCTTGTGGTCCAGTACACCCTGCCTATGTCCCAAAACAGACAGAGACAACTAAAACTGACCCCTATAAATTCCATATTCTGAAAAATGTAAAGTCACAAAATGGGACATTCTTTCATCAAAACTATTGCTTGAATAAATCCCCAAATAAACATAATTATGTGTTGGTACAAAAACGTAGCACTGAATGGGTTAAAAGAATTGTGTGCAGGAAGTGCTATCCTGGGCAAAAGTTGGTCAGAGTTGCTTAGTCAGTAATGGCCGAGATAATGTAGCAGGTGCAGCACTTTGAACTTGGCCACTGAAAAATCAGCTGACCCATTAAACCCTGTGGCGCAGACTGCAATGTCAAAGCACCCTGCCATCATGCTTCATCTGTCAGCACAGATAATAAGTAAAATAAAATGAAATAAATGGTGAAAAGAATGCTGATTTGGAAAGCGCTGGTGCATCTCACAGGACTGTCGCAGCGACTCCAGTGTGGATGTGTAAGCCTGTGCTAATTACAGTCTGCACAGTGTCCTTTTATTTCTTGCTCCTGAAGTCATTTGAAATGATCTCCAATGCCATGAGGGTGCGGTGCTAGCAGGAGGTGGGGTCGGAGCAGCCAATGATATCCCTGTGTAAGTTCACACAGGATATTTAGTGCTGATGATCCACTGCTGTTCAAACAGGACGGTCTTGGCTTTCCCTGCTGATGAGGTCACTGAACTCGGTACCACTGTCTGTCAGCTGGACGTAGAACTTGCATTCTTCAAACCCTCTTCTGCTCTATACAAGTAAGGTCGGGTACGGTAGCATAGTGGTTATGTTCCTGGACTAATAATCTGGAGACATGAGTTTAAATCCCACCGGTTGGCAAATTAAATTCATTTAATTAAAATAAAAATCTGGAATAAAAAGCCAGTATCAGTAATGGTGACCATGAAAAACTATTGGATTGTCGTAAAAACCCATCTGGTTCACTAATGTACTTTAGGGAAGGAAACCTGCCGCCCTGACCCGGTCTGGCCTATATGTGACTCCAGATCCACAGCAATGTGGCTGATTCTTAACTGCCCTCTGAAATGGCCTAGCAAGACACTCAGTTGGATTGCAGCAGTTCAAGAAGGTGGCTCACCACCACCTTCTCAAGGGTAATTAGGGATGGGCAATAAATGTCGGCCTTGCCAGTGACGCCCACATCCCAGGAATGAATTTTAAAAAAGGAGTTAAGGGATCACATTCTCAAAAGCACCAGTCCAATAGTCCTTATAGCATTTTAACAAAAACGGAATTGTCTCAAGAGAAGGAATGAAGGGCTGGATTTCCCTCACCTCCCACCCGGGCGCGAAACAGCAGCAGTGCAGCAGAAATCCAGCCCTGCCATCACCTGGCTTTCCTCTCACGGGCCTAGTGCCTGCAGTAGGGCCTGGAAGATCAGGGGTTTCCCCTCTGACCTTCTGGCTGCCATTGAAGTTTAAACTTCTGGGGGTTAGTCCTAGAAGTAAAACTCACAGCCTATGTTTTTATTCTTCAGTCTGCCCCCAGGACCCATGTGGACCCTCTGGTTGATGGACATTTGGTGGCAGAACACAGCACAACCTTATCTGTGGACCCAAAGGAAAAGAAGGTAGAAGGCCTATCATCCCTGCCTCGTTTAAATGGTTCCTTCTGACTCCCGCCTACTTTGGGTGCAGGCCAAGATCCATTCCCTCAGAAATCCCATGGCTGGGTTAAAGGGACAAAGACACAGCAATCCAGGTATTTGTTCCTTTTTCCTGGCCTTTGCAGCTGGGGAACACTGTGTCCTTGGGTGCAAAGGCCAGGAATATTTTCCCTTAAACCTTTGCAATCCATATACTGGACACAAAACTTCTCAGTTAATTGGACTGTGAATTATTTATTGACATACCTGCAGTAATGACATCTTAAACTGTTAATGCCTTTGTGCTAACGTGAAGAATGTGGTACACATTGAAAGTTAGTATTTAAAGTGATAGCCACTGGCAGAAAAATAGATTCAAAATTAAATAGTCCTCCCTATATGGGGGACTGAGGGGTGCCATAGATTAGCAGTCTGGCCTTTTACTTCTACGACATTGGTTAGAACCCAGCCTCTGTCGGCTATAAGAGTCCTATGTATTAATGAGTTTGGCAGTTTCAACCCAGTTGCTGGTTAGCATAAGAACATAAGAACATAAGAAATAGGAGCAGGAGTAGGCCAATCGGCCCTTCGAGCCTGCTCCGCCATTCAATAAGATCATGGCTGATCTGATCCTAACCTCAAATCTAAATTCATGTCCAATTTCCTGCCCGCTCCCCGTAACCCCTAATTCCCTTTACTTCTAGGAAAATGTCTATTTCTGTTTTAAATTTATTTAATGATGTAGCTTCCAAAGTTTCCTGAGGCAGCAAATTCCACAGACCTACTACCCTCTGAGTGAAGAAGTTTCTCCTCATCTCAGTTTTGAAAGAGCAGCCCCTTATTCTAAGATTATGCCCCCTAGTTCTAGTTTCACCCATCCTTGGGAACATCCTCACCGCATCCACCCGATCAAGCCCCTTCACAATCTTATATGTTTCAATAAGATCGCCTCTCATTCTTCTGAACTCCAATGAGTAGAGTCCCAATCTACTCAACCTCTCCTCATATGTCCACCCCCTCATCCCCGGGATTAACCGAGTGAACCTTCTTTGTACTGCCTCGAGAGCAAGTATGTCTTTTCTTAAGTATGGACACCAAAACTGTATGCAGTATTCCAGGTGCGGTCTCACCAATACCTTATATAACTGCAGCAATACCTCCCTGTTTTTATATTCTATCCCCCTAGCAATAAAAGCCAACATTCCATTGGCCTTCTTGATCACCTGCTGCACCTGCATACTAACTTTTTGATTTTCTTGCACTAGGACCCCCAGATCCCTTTGTACTGCAGTACTTTCCAGTTTCTTGCCATTAAGATAATAACTTGCTCTCTGATTTTTCCTGCCAAAGTGCATAACCTCACATTTTCTAATATTGTATTGCATCTGCCAAATCTCCGCCCACTCACCCAGCCTGTCTATATCCCCTTGTAGGTTTTTTATGTCCTCCTCACTCTCTACTTTCCCTCCCATCTTTGTATCATCTGCAAACTTTGATATGTTACACTCGGTCCCCTCCTCCAAATCGTTAATATAGATTGTAAAGAGTTGGGGACCCAGCACCGACCCCTGCGGAACACCACTGGCTACTGGTTGCCAGTCCGAGAATGAACCATTTATCCCAACTCTCTGCTTCCTGTTAGATAACCAATCCTCCACCCATGCCAGAATATTACCCCCAATCCAGTGATTCTTTATCTTGAGCAATAATCTTTTATGTGGCACCTTGTCGAATGCCTTCTGGAAGTCTAAATACACTACATCCACTGGTTCCCCTTTATCCACCCTGTACGTTATGTCCTCAAAGAACTCAAGCAAATTTGTCAGACATGAGTTCCCCTTCGTAAAGCCATGCTGACTTTGTCCTATTAAATTATGTTTATCTAAATGTTCTGCTACTGTCTCCTTAATAATAGACTCCAAAATTTTACCCACCACAGATGTTAGGCTAACTGGTCTATAATTTCCAGCCTTCTGCCTTCTACCCTTTTTAAATAAGGGTGTTACATTAGCAGTATTCCAATCTGCCGGGACCTTTGCCGAGTCCAGAGAATTTTGGAAAATTATTACCAAAGCATCCACAATCCCTACTGTCACTTCCCTCAAGACCCTAGGATGTAAGCATCAGGTCCAGGGGATTTATCCGCCTTGAGTCCCATTAATTTACTGAGTACCAATTCCTTAGTGATTTTAATTGTATTTAGCTCCTCCCCCCCAAAGCCCCCCTTTTTTTTTTATTCGTTCACGGGATGTGGGCGTCGCTGGCAAGGCCGGCATTTATTGCCCATCCCTAATTGCCCTTGAGAAGGTGGTGGTGAGCCGCCTTCTTGAACCGCTGCAGTCCGTGTGGTGACGGTTCTCCCACAGTGCTGTTAGGAAGGGAGTTCCAGGATTTTGACCCAGCGACAATGAAGGAACGGCGATATATTTCCAAGTCGGGATGGTGTGTGACTTGGAGGGGAACGTGCAGGTGGTGTTGTTCCCATGCGCCTGCTGCCCTTGTGCTTCTAGGTGGTAGAGGTCGCGGGTTTGGGAGGTGCTGTTGAAGAAGCACTGTTTGTCCAGTGTTGGGATATCCTTAGTGTCCTCTATCGTAAAGACTGAAACAAAATATTTGTTCAGCATTTTTGCCATCTCCATGTTTCCCACCATTAATTTCCCGGTCTCATCTTCAAAGGGACCTATGTTTGCCTTAGCCACCCTTTTTCTTTTTATATAACTATAGAATCTCTTGCTATCTGTTTTTATATTTTTTGCTAATTTATTTTCATAATCTATCTTCCCTTTCTTAATCAATCCTTTAGTTACTTTTTGCTGTCTTTTGAAGACTTCCCAATCTTCTATCCTCCCACTAAGTTTGGCTACCTTATATGTCCTTGTTTTTAGTCGGATACTATCCTTGATTTCTTTACTTAGCCACGGGTGGCTGTCATTTCTTTTACACCCTTTTTTCCTCAGTGGAATATATTTATTTTGAAAGTTGTAAAATAACTCCTTAAATGAACACTACTGCTCATGTACCAGAGGGTTAGCAGAGGGTCATAAAACAGAACTGGCATTAAATTAGCAGTCTCTCACAGATCATAGGATGGCTAGTGTGAGAAAATAAATTTGTCACAACACTGTCATAAGGGATACCCTTCTGAGGTTAAAGCTGAATTAAAGAAGTCTTACTCTGCGGTTAACCCATGATATGCCTTACCTTGGCAGGGCTTGTTGCTGGGATGCCCAAAATTGGAAATTGTAATGTTTTTCTGTGCTAACTTCCATCACCCTAAGGAGCATAAAAATTAGCCAAAAATTTTGATAAAGGAATAAAATCTCCTACTTATAAGGACAAATTCACCAAAGCTTCACTCCTGCAGTGGAGCCTCACTAGACAGGGGTGCGCATTAGTGCTAGTTTTATAACCTGTGCTTTTTTAATGAGCAGAGCCTCGCTCAAATTAGTCTATAAACAAGCGCCTTGGGACATTTTGCTATGTTGAAGATGCTATATAAATGCAAGTTGGTGATATTGTTGTTATAATGAAAACTGTGCATATGTTAAAAACCGAGTACTGTATGGGAGAATGATTCCAAAGTTATAATCTACTAATCTCATAATATTTCGATAATATTTAGTAAGCACCAAAGCTTCGCTCTTGCAGTTTATCTGATGTCATCTGAACTCCTCAATTAGATTACAACCTTCTAATCAGTTGCAGAGACCCATCATTCTGCATCAGATTCTGTTACAAGCTCAAGGGGATTGTTTGAGTAATGTTTGTTTTCATTTCACTGAGGTTTGAACTTCTATTTCTGGGCATTTTTACATTGATAGGGTGTGGTCTACAAAGATCGCATGGTACTCCCTCAGTCAATGGCAGGTGCACAGTACTCCTACCATCAGAGGCACACTTTAATGTAGACAGCTCACCATCCCTTGCTCCCAATGGCATTGTGTCCCATGAGTGGAGCTTGGAGGTGCAGAAGACAAGAGCCTTTTCCCATTGGAAAGCCAACAGTCGTCAGCAGCATGCTGCAAAATTTAGAACGCCAGAGCAGGGCATGAAAGTCAAATGTCTTCACTTTAACGCCACTCTCCAGACTCCTGCGTAGAAATGTAAGAGTGCCTGCACTTTAATTAAATTTCACTCACGATTAGAGAAATTTCACTCATGGCTGGGGACCTTTCACTCTTGACTAGAGAAAAGGTTCATTATCACAAACAATGTGTACTAAGCACAAGGGTGTAACAACGAGGTTAGATTTTGTCCTGAAAGTGGAAGCAGGTTTCTGCTCATGGCACCAGTAGACAGTTTAAATCTTGCCCGATCTCGAGGTTTTTCTCACCTGCTGGGAGCAATCCAAATCCTGGCAGTAACTGAACTGTTGCTTCTCCCAATAGGTTAAAAATCACAAACCATCAGGTGACGATGCTGCCCTGCATTAACACCATCATGAAAATTCAGCTCATACTTGTTATTTGAGGATGTTCTACTAAATATGTGGACTTGCAACTAACTCTTGGTTCTTGCAAGCTTCTCCTTCACTTATTGGTTTGTCGTAGCTGTACAGCACATATTAGAACACGTAGGGTTTAGTAATGCAATTGCCTGCTACTATCAAGATTATTACAGTGCATGTCTGAACAGAGCTCTTTCCGCAAGAGTGACACAACGATTTTTAGTGTTTGGTGTAGCAGGTCCTCTATCTTGTGTTATAAAGGGAGGGGTTGGGAGGATCACAAAAACTCCATGAGAAGTTATACTGATGATGAAGACACTGGGACTGATTTTTATTGGGATTGCATTTTGCAGGCATTCCTTGTAATATGATCATGACATTTTTGGTATGGCACAACTTTGCTGCATTCAGCCTTCTTTTGTTGACTTGGAAATTTGTACCACATCAATATTTGAAATATCTAAGATGAGTAAAGCGTAGATGAGCACGCATTTGTATTTTTTTTTTGCTTACATTGCCACAACATTAAAATAACTTCACAGGGACAGTTCAGTGGCATAGAACATTGATGCAGTAATGTTTCTCATGGATTAGTGGGATAGAAGCTTGTGCTTGCAGTTGTCCACACACCATAAATACCCAATTTCAGACGGGACACTAGCAGGATGCTCTGAGTGCATGTGAGGCTTGGGAACATCTCAGGGTGATTCAAACTACATTGCTGTTGTGCACCTCAAAACAGCTGGTTCACAGGGCATTGATTCAGGCAAAGGAACAGATCACCTACTCTTCTACGCTTGGAATGGTGAATGGTTTGGGGGGAGGGCAGCAAGGGAAATAACAAGTGTGAGAAAACGAGAAATGGAAATGGAAATTAAGATAAACACCTATTCTGCAACTCTAAAAGTGGAATAACATTTACTACCGCCACTCCCCGCCCCTGTCCCACATTCCTCCTCATAGCAAAGAGCTGCAGCTATTGGACCAAGATGGGGGGGAGGGATAATTTTGCTCGCCCACCCCGAACATTTTCACTAGTTTTTAAAAGAACAGCTTAAAGCTGGTAGAGTTCAGTAACGCTGTTACAAAGACTGACTAGCTCCACCTCTATAACATCTCCCACCTCTGTCCCTGTCTCAGCCCATCTGCTGCTGAAAGTTTTATCCATGCCTTTGCCACTTCCAGATCCCACTATTCCAATGCTCCCCTGTCTAGCCTCCCATCATCCACCCTTCGTAAACTTAAACTAATCCAAACCTCTGCCACCCAAATCCTACCTTGTGCCAAGTCCCACTCACCCATCATTCCTGTTCTTGCTGATCTACACTGGTTCCCGGTCCCCCAATCCCTCCAACTTAAAAGTCTCATCCTTGTATCTAAATCTCTTTATGGCCTCACACATCCATATCTCTGTAACCTCCTCCAGCCCTACAACCCCTCTAGAACTCCCCGTTCCTCCAACAATCTAAGCCCCACGTCCTGGAACTCTCTCGCTAAGCACCTTCCCTCCACCCCCGACCTTTCCACCTTCCTCTCCTCCTTTAAGACCCTCCTCAAAACCTACTTCTGTGACCAAGTGTTTGGTGACCCCTCCTAATATCTCCTTCTTTAGCTGGGCTCGGCTGTGATGCACCTTGGCGCATTTTTCTACATTAAAGACTATATAACTGCAAGTTGTTGACAATTTGAAAATCAGACAAATGATGCAAATAATTTTTGTCGTTGCAAAAAAACACCAGAAAAGATGCAGGTGTCGCTATAAACATACTGCAGCTGGAGCCTGGTGTTTTCAAAGCATACAATTCTTTCTCATTTATCACATGCTACATTTTAACTGTTCAGGATATTGAAGCTGAAACAGATGGTGTTAGCAGTCTTGCTGAAGTCCCTCTAGTGCAAATCATGTCAGGGTAAAAGTAATTAATTAGTTGTTAGCAGGAGCTGGCTTGGTTTCTGATTTAGATAAGCGCAGCAACCATTTTATTTCATCTGTACCCCTTAATTGTTGCTGTATGAAATGATTTTTATGTTTGGATAATTGGATCTCGAAGTAAGCGATGTGGGAAATCTTGCCAGGATATCTGTTTCGTGCACCTGCTTTAGATTTGTTATTAACCTGATACCACTAAGCCACACGCAGTCCATGATTCTTAATGAGGTTTTATGCTTGTATAGAATAAAATGTTTATGGATTAAAATTAAAATCAGCGCATACCCTCTCTCATTAATTTCAGCATTAATAAATAATGTAAATAAAAATTGCTTCCGTCAAAGCAATAGCTGCTGTTGAGTAACTTGTGCCTTGTTTATGCTGCCACACATAAACCAGAATTCTTCCATGAGGCAACCCATTTCTTCGACGGCGTTACATCCAGCAGATAATGCTCTGGGTTGTTTCTGTAACAAAGTATCTACCAGAATGGATTCAGTACAACTGCATTCCAATGCACATACTTTGGAAAGTAGTTCAATACCGATTAAGCAGGCATGGTAATTCACCCCTCCCGCTCTGGGTGCCCTAAAGGTACAATACTCTTACTGTATAAATAGTTTGAGTTTGACACCAAAGTGAACATTTGATCTGCACCACACATCCCCAGGCAACACAAGATGAAAGTGGCTATGACCGCATTGACATCCTCACTCTGCACCTACATAATTGGATTCACAAAGGCCAAGAACCGCATCAGTGAAAATACTGTAGACCCTGTGTCGAGTTTATATTAGAGAACTGCTTGTAATAGAAACAGTTCTGTTAAGGCACTTTTACACTGTTGCTTGTTTAGTGCGGATTAAGGGAGACCAGTATCAGTGTGTCAGCTCGCCACGTTTGCACTGCTAAATCATGAAAAAGTGTGTCTCTGATTCTGCTTGCCAGGATCAGAGAGCTGTATTTAGCAACATAAACGCAGGGAGCTGGCACACAGGCGCACATCTTCTGTGATCTGAACTAAACAAGGGCCTGCTGAGGCTCACAGTGATATGGAATTCGGACCTTTACATTCACTAGGCTAGCAGCAAAACAAAAACAACTGCTCAGAGGAAATTACCCCACCCATTAAGCTGTATTTCTAGCACATAATTGGCACTACCCTTGTGCACAGGGCATGCACATTCTACATACATTTGTATGCTTTCCCCTCTTGGAATGGCAAATCATCTCACACTGCAGTAGATGATTTGTTGCCCCTAGGAACTGCACTCCTTAATTCTGCTTGCATTTCTTGTGGGTCCCAACAAATGCAGCACACACCTCAGTTTGGAATTGCTTCACCTTCTGGGAATTACTGTTTCAAGTATTGTGCACAGCCATTGCCCTCATGCACACATTCTTAAATTGTGCCAAAGTTGTAAGCCACCCTTTTTTTTGATGGTAGAGGCGCCAGCCAAGGGAATGAAAACTGGTGCTGAGGAATCCAAACTGAGGTGCTCCTCTGCTGTTGGAGGGTTTCACAGTGGGGTCAGCAGCCATGGATGCAGAGATACTCCTGATCTTCTAACAGGACTATCATCCACCCAGTGTTTCTTCTCATTCAAATAATGCAGGCACTGTGGTCTATCACGCAATGAGGGCATCACAAATAATGGCCGCTGATGTACATAATGATGTTTATGAAAGTTTTCTCCCTGGCAAACATAGCATTTGTCTTTTTGCCTGATACAGGTGTGCACTACAGACTGTCCGATGTGGTAGATATCCCCTGTGGTAGAGTGGAAAGCTTCATCTTGTGGTAAAGTTCCCATCTCTGATCCAGTTGTTCACTGCAAGTTATCCTGCATCAGAGGATACAGCTCTATAGCAAGCACTCTTGTGAAGCAGAGGCAGAGAAAACGAGCCTTCTCTGATATATCCAGGTAGGCGTGAAGCGGGTCTGTAAACGTAGGTCCCAGTAAAGTGATGGGTGAAGACGAAACACCTCGGGTATCGTTGCACCTGCATTTGTTAGCCCCTTATTCCTTATCTAAATCATGGAGTATGTTCACAACCAGCTGCTCTCCCCACCCCCACAAAGGAATACGCATTTTCACCACTTTTTACAGTGGGACATAATTGCCAGATGCAATTAAGAATGATGAAGGAAAGCATTGGCAGGAAATAAACCCAACATAGCAAAAACTGGCAACCTATCCAGCAAAGCCAACTTAAGCATGGAGAAAAGTTAAACAAAATATAATGGTGAATTAGTCGGGTTAATTAGCGGGTGCTCAATTTTCCAAACTGCGCCGATCCCCGGCAGCGCTTTGCACCAAGGAGCATCAGAAAATCTTATGTGTTAAACTTGCTGCGGTAATGAGGATATATTTACACATATGACCTGCACTAGATGAGATGAGATATCTTAGCCAAATCAATGTGTTTTTAACACATTTTAGCGGCTAAAAGTTGCAAATTATAAACGTCATATATATACTTTGAATGCTGAAAAAGACTCATGACATTGTGGGGAGTAAATGCCACAAGCATTCTGCATCCTGTGGCTCAGTGGGTGAGTGCACCACTTGATGTAGTACTAAACCATACTGAACCAGGTTCAGTTCCTGGTCTGTGCTGAGTTAGCTGATCTTAGCCAGTGATAAGCGTTACAATTAACTTCAGTGCTCCAGGCTAAAGGGCAGGAAAATTAGTTCCTTTTCCCACTCCTGATCAATATCCAGTGATTCCTCCTGGAAAATAATGTCTGGGTAACGGATGGGATTAGAAATAAGCTTGATTATGATGCTCCGCTATTGTTGTGCTTACTTTCCATGCCTAGGCTCATACAAGAAGCATGTTTTTGGGTGAGGTGTTGGAGTGCTGTCAGTGCCCGTGTAACTGTGTCCCATAACGTATCACCACCTTCATGAGAGAAGGGAGAAAAGTGGAAAAGTACAAAAAGATTCCAGTTTGTTTACACTCCCGTTGTGCTGACTTGAAGTACATGCAGATGTTTTTGCTAAGTCAAAGACTAAAGGAAAATAAATTAATCTCAACAGCTACTCTCCCTGGAGAACAATATGATTGTACAACAACATGTAGTCAATATGACCTCCTACTTACTGCACATAAGTCAATTATGTTTAGAGAAGCAACATAATTGTAATAGTTGTATAGTACAAGCCAGCTATTGGATACCCTGTCAATGAAATTGTGTCATTGAAGGGAATATGCATTTAACTGACTACATGCTTAGAGTGAATATTTTTTAAGGTTTAGATGTCTAAACATACTGCAGATGGAAACAAATGATGTTGCCTTATTGGAGCAACTTAGTTTAGAATCACTGTTTAATGAGCATTCAACCGATTCAGTCCTGAAATAGCAGATTTCTCAGTGCTATGTGAAGGGCAGGTTATTATTCAAATAGGTTTTAGATAATCTCCTCTGTTGACATATACCAGAGTATCCATTCCCAGTACTAAAGAGGTCAATGGGAAAATGTTATATTATTTTGTTCGGGTGAAGTGAATACTTTGCTTTCACTATGGATTCCTCGATGAGAGACTTTCCACTACCAGTCACATCTCATTATTACAAGTTTGTGGGGTCCAGCAAAGTAGTTACTTAACAGGTGCTCATCTCACTGAGGTTTGAGCTCCTCTGGTGACTGCAATGAAATTTCCACCAGGAAAAATGTTCCAACAAGAGCTGGTGATAGTGAGGTTACGTTACATTTATCTCTCTGAATTTCTGATCAAAAACTATTTGTCCCTATATTACCAGCACTGTTGTTATCTTCCAATGGGTGGTTTGGCACCATTTTGGCAGAGTACCCAAACCTGCCAAATACCAAACTTTATCAGCAGCTGGAGAATAGTGCCTGGCATAAGGGGGTCCAAAGAAAGAAACAAAATAACAAAGGTAATGGCTACAGTAGACAGGCGGAAACATTTTGTAGATCAGGGCGTGTGTCAGTGCTCTCAATAATGGAAGCTTCTCCACTGTCATTTCTACCAGTGAGTCTATGGACTAAGGCGATGAGGGCATAGTGAACTTTGAGGCCCACAAACCAATGATGACCACCATCTGTCAACATTAGATGAATTCCAGGTGTGAGAGTTTCAGTTGCAAGCCATTTTCCTGTAGGATGCCTTAAGTCAAAAACATAAACATGACTAAAAGTGGCAAGTTGCTTCCATCAAACAGGCCACAGTTAATGACAAAAATGCCATTAATATATTCCTCGCTCTCTCTCTTATCCTCTTTTCCTCTCTTTCTATTAATTTTAATTTCTGTCTTCCTCTTTCTCTATGTCTCCCTGTTCTGTATTTCTCTTTCTTCACAGCTTGACTGGTTATGGGATTTGTGAGTGTCTTCTCTCACTCTTCAGTGAGGAAACACAAGAGATGTGCCATTGTATAGGCTTGTGAGCTTGTGATTCAGAAGCAGCAGGGCAGGAATTTCTCACCCAAACTTGGAGAGTCAGAGGGGCCGATTGTACAGTATGGAAGGTGCAGAACACATTGCAATAAATAGGAAGCATTCTAACTATAGCAGTCTACATCTTGTTCTGTTTCTATAAAATTTTAGCTCATAACTTTTCATGTAAAGTCCATGCTATGTTATTAACAGTGCTATAGCAATCATCTCATTATAACTACTGAAATTCTTAGTTTTCAAAGATTTGGTTATAACAAAGTTGGAGGTGAATAAATGTGGAACAGACCCAAGAGTTTCATTAAATTAGACAGAGTCCAACTTTGTCTGATTACATTTCTGTGAAGCATGTTGGGACATTTTTCTATTTTAAAGGTGCTAAATAAATCCATGTTGTTGTTGTTGTTGTTGTTGTTGTTAGATCAGTGCACAGTCTCCTTAACTCAGTTGTAAACAATTTTACAACACCAAGTTACAGTCCAACAATTTTTATTTGAAATCTACAAGCTTTCGGAGGCTTCCTCCTTCCTCAGATTTTATAAATGAAGTAAGTAAAGTTTAATGTGCAATTTTTTTATTATTTGTAATGTCTTTCAACAAGGTTTCTATACACAAGCAGCTTACATACTCAAGATACTGTTAATTAGCATCTTGCAGGCTTAGCCATGTTTAATTTTTGAAAGAGCTGTTAAAAAAAAGAAATTGTCAAAGACAAATCAATTAATCTACTTAAGCAAATATTCAGCTCAATTAATGTATTTCTTATATTATGGCCTTTGACTAGTTAATTGAAACACTGGCTGTCTCCTTTGACACCATGTGTATAACCCTTTACCTTCACAAAATGTCTTGTATCCCATTATATTTCCACGTAATAACCATGTCGTCCTATTCTAATTGAGGGAATGTGACATTGGCCCTGCAGAACGTCAAGTGAAACATTTTTTATGTAGACATTTGTCTCAGCCAGAGTGACGACTGGTACTTCCTGAACTTTGAAGCCAGCTAGTGCAAGGTCTGCACATTTTCAATCTCCTGACAAGTCTTTGAACCCAACAAACTAAAAGAACTCCAGTTCTGGACACAAAAAAAAGAAACAATAGCAGGTCAAGGGTCACGTTGCATGGCACAATTACTTTAGCACTTAAGGAAGATATTTCAGGGATGGATGAAGTAGGGCACAATTAAGGGCGGTTTTAAAATATGAGAACATTCTGATATTGTTCGTGCCACAGATAACATTTATTGTGCAGCTCAGGACAAAGGTAAAGTTATTTTTATTTCACTTCAGAGCCAAATTTTATGGCCCAACAAGGCAGGCACAAATCAACTACAGGTTAAATAGAGATTTACCCTGGAAACCAGGTGATGGAAAAATTCTACATGCTGGCCTTCATGAATTGGAATTTAACCTCTTCATAGTAATCCAGTTGGATTTCACAATCCCGAGCCACACCAGCATAAACTCTCAAGCAATTAGGAGATTAAAATTTAAATCATGTAGTTTACAATCTTACTCAAGTTGGTCTTTGTAATTTACATAGCTTCTGCTTATCCTAAGAAATTAAAATGTTGTTAGTTTTCTTTTTAAAAAGTAACACATCGAAACATACCAATATCTCCTTGAAGTAAAGAGACTTTTTAATTGCTGTTGTCTAGCTCTTTTATTCATATATAAATTTCAGTGCACCCCACCCTTATTAGGAGACATAACATAACATTGCTACCAGGTCTCTGGCTCAGGACTTACAACTTCTTCAGGTTATGTTTTTCTACTGTTATAGATTATCCATTATAGTTTACAACTCAGCAAAAATGCTGAGCTCCTAGGGAAATGTGGCTCAGTGGGTTTTCATCTCCAAGACCTCTGTCTTCAACCCATAGTCTTTGCTGGCTGTAAGGGTCCTGTGTGAAATGAGGTTGGCAGTCTCAATCCACTTCCAGTAGTTGTGGACACCCAACTAAAAACTTGTCCGTGATTCAAAATAAACTGTCAGCAAAGGCCTCACTGAATGAGATTGAGGAAGATAGAGGGCTATGGGGAGAAAGCAAAGCAGTGGGATTAGCTTTGGATTGCTCTAGAAAAGAGCTGGCAGTGATACGATGGTCCAAATGACTTGCTTCTGCACTATAAACATCTATGGTTCTAAACTTCTATGGTTCTGAATGAGAGATGTCACACTAATACTGTTCTGAGGTTGGGGTCAAGCTATATTGGGGAAAGTTTTCCTGATGGAGTACTGAACTATACAGACCAGGTTGATTTCCTGCTCAATGCTAAAATTTTTTTATAATTCATTCTCAGGCTGAGGGCGTCACTGGCAAGGCCTAATTTATTGCATGTTCCCTGATTGCCCTGAGAGCTTTTTTACATACAATTTACAGCACAGAAAAAGGCTATTTGGCCCAATTGGTCCACGCCGGTCTTTATGCTCCACATGAGTCATTCTTGAACCGTTGTAGTGGTTTGATACAACTGAGTGGCTTAGTAGGCCACTTCAGAGGGCAGTTAAGAGTCAACCTCGTTGGTAAGAGATTGGAGTTATATATAGGCCAGAACGGGTAAGGACAGCAGGTTTCCTTTCCTAAAGGACATTAATGAATTCATTGCATTTTTACGACAATCCGACAGCTTGATAGTTGATCTTTAACTGATACCAGCTTTTTGTTTCCAATTTTTTTTTAACTGAATTCATTCCAGAAACTGGTGGGATTTGAACTCATGTTCTCTGGATTATTAGTCCAGTAACATAACCATTACAATATCATGCCTGGCATAATGAGATTGTAACTCCACTATTTATAAATGTATTTACAATTTGCTAGACTTTTCACACAGAGGAAAACTTTCCCCATTAAAGAAACTTTACTCTGCATCTTACTGTGCTATGACCTGACCGAGAAAAATTAGCTCCCAAGGGCAAAATTAATGTATTTTGAAAACTAAAGGAATACTACATAGTGTGCATCACATATTAAGGGTTATTTTCTGGGTGACACTGCACTGGTGTGTGTCTGATGCTGCACAGTATATATCTGAGGTTATAAACACCAATATAAGTGATACATTTATGAACATAGACATTTGTAGAACTCAGTACAAATATCTGGTCAGAAAGCTATGAGCAAAAGGACACAATGAATGTCAAATCATGTATTTCCTACTAATTGAAAGTATAGTACAGAAAAATACAATCTGCAATATAACAAATCATAGTTTCCAATATACGGCAATTCAGCTCTCATTTCTCTTTTACTACAGTTTTTTTTTAGATTACGGGAAAAGAACCTTTTGGAAAAATGCTCCATTAACAGTTGAAAGTTGCAATTATTGCGATTTGGAACGAAGTGACAAGGTTCATTGAGCAAGGTCATGACACAGACAAAGTAGAAAAGTGTGTGCTATATTTAGCAATTATCAAACAGATTGGCTGATTGTCTTGGCAGTGGAAAGAGATTCTGAGTCAGCAATGGAAAAACACATTCAGAAATCCAGCACATGTACTTAGGTTAATGTTTTAGAATTTGAAACATTTTCTTTTTCATTTTTAGTAAGCTATCTCGTATTCCTTTCCCTTGTCTCCCCACACCACATGCCATATCCCAACTCAGAGAGGAGCAGTAAGCTTGTCCCTAAGTGTCTTCCTATATCACACAGTGACTGCAACATCCAAATGTAATTGCTTTGATATCATTTCCACACTGACAGGTACCTTTCCTCAGGACCTTCTCTGTTGAAATAGTCGTGATACATAACTCATTGCCTGGGCTATTACACAGTCTAGAATTCAAGCACGTTGGGAAAGGAAAATGTGTGAGATATACAAAAAAGAGAGGAGACAGAGGGAAAGAGAGACTTACAGAAAGACTGGGAGAAAGAGCAAGGAAACTAATTGGTTTTAAATGGAGGGATGGACACCAATGCAGAGAGTGACACGGTAAAAAGTAGATAAAAAAGAACAAGAGAGACAGTTCCAAGAAAAGAGACATTTTATTTTTTATTTTTCCCCATGAGCAACATTTGGGGAGATCAACTGGTATAATAATAAAATTACTAGATTCCTACGCAGGGAGACATTTAGGCAGTTACAAGGCACAGTAAGTTTAGTGATTGCATTGTATTTTTATTGCAACTGTCAGCACATTACTAATGCCCTGGAAGTCTACCAGACCATTTATGCCCTGGAGTTGCCATTTCCACTCAAGGATCATATCCAGCAGTGACCCCACGATAAATCATGTGCAGTCAACTCACTTATAACCCACTGGCATTGGCTGAACACAACTCCCATGTGACATGGGAATACTGCACTGGAGGGATTGCAAATTGCAGGTACAGTGATATTGATTGAGGGATAAATTGTGACCACAGCACCAGGAGAATTCCCCTCCTCCTCTTCAAATTGCAGATTTCCTTTAGGATATTACCCTCCCCCACTTCCCAAGATAAAATAGCCAGCAAGTTGATCAGGAAATATTCATTAATTTTCTGAATCGGCCGCAGTATTAATCAATAACCTGGTACAGTATGAATAGCTGTCAGCCTCGGCTCAGCGGTAGCACTGAGATATTTTACATTAACCTGAGAGGAAATACTGGACATACTGGGCCTCACTTTTATAAGTCATCTCAGTGCAGCACTCCCGCAGTACTGCACTGAAGTGTCAGCCTATATTCTGTGCTCAAGTCCCTGGAGTGGGACCTGAACCCACGACCTTCTGGCTCAGAGGTATAAGTGCTACCACTGAGCCGAGGCTGACAGCTATTCATACTGTACCAGGTTATTGATTAATACTGCGGCCGATTCAGAAAATTAATGAATATTTCCTGATCAACTTGCTGGCTATTTTATCTTGGGAAGTGGGGGAGGGTAATATCCTAAAGGAAATCTGCAATTTGGTGGCTCTTTAAGTTTTTGCTAGTCCAATAATTAGGATCAGTTGCAACACTGTATGAAAAGAAACAGGGTGTTATTGAATAAAGAAGACGTGACATCTCGCTGCAAAAAAGTGAATCCATTCACGGGTTATATTTGCAGATTAGACTGGCTGCCAAAAAGATTATGAAATATCAGGGGGGCAGAAATTGCTCGGAGCAACGAACCAACAGTACTTACCGCCTCGTAGATTTATACTAACCCACTAACTTACGTCCTTTCTTCGGCACTTCCTCGAAAGGGAGGCGGAGAAGAGCCCAACGTCAGTTCAAGCGAAGCTAGGACCCTGGGAGAAGCGAGAGGCTCACAATCTCCCCTCGACCAATCAGATCGCAGCATTTTTTGACCGCTACGTTCACTGTCTCTGCAGGCTTGGAGCGTTAAACCAGGAAGTGAAAGGTACAACAATTTAAGTCAAAGTAAAAACAGTTATAGACACCAAAGAAAAGAGAGGTAAGAAATAATTGAATTAAATAAAAGTTAAAAAAATGTTCAATTTTTTCATGTTTCATTTTCATGATAAAATGTTCAATTTTTTTTAATGATCAAAATCTATTAAAATAAGGAGTAATGAGACTTCAGGTTTTTAAAAGTTAATTTTTAGTTGTTTGGCAGTCATTAAGACCTACCGCATTGTTAAAACTTAGTTTAGATCTGTATTTATAAGTGTACCTGTTTGGTGGTGTAATTAGTTACTTTCCAGCTGGGCTGATAAGCAAGTTTGCACTTTGTCAATTATTTCTCTGATTGGAGTGTGCGATATCCCTTTAACTCGAAGCTGTCATATCGCCGGTGAATCACTAGGAACAAGTTCCAGATTTCCATGTTTCACGGCGCATGTGCGAACGCCCGAACTTGCTCCTCCATTTCGCCACTAACAACGGAGAGCGCTGTTGAGCTCACCGTTATTTCGCAAGCAATTTCTGCCCCATGATCTTTTCCCCTGAAAGATGTCTTTATACCTCAAGCAACATTGATAGTAAAGACGGTAATATTGCGTATTCTACGACCATCAATTATTCCATAAAAAATCTCAACCAGAGCCCTGTTATTGCTGCTGCTGCTCCTGCAAATTTCACACGTTGGCAGCCTGTGGAGACTGCAGCTGGGAAGCTCTGCTTTGCCTGTCGCTTGACCCTGTTTCCCAGGCAACCCACAGTTGAGCAATAGATGTGATAGGCCTAGTATCTATCACTCCAGTTAATCTAGATGGGACCAATTGGTTTGGGTGTGCTTGACTATTACACATTTTTTAAAAATTCTATACACGTTTAAAAACAGTGTGTTAGAAAAGGATGAGGGTACCTTCTTATTGTTTCTAATAAATAGGTGTCGCATTGTTTTAAAGCTTGACTGTGTGGAAGATGAATGTGTGTCCATTTGGGGACAGGTAGAAAAAGGTTTACTTAACAAAAGAGGTTAACATCTGAAAAAAATCTTCAGTCAGTCTCCAGTCGAAAAGAAGAAAACTGCACAGGGGTGCAAGTTAGCCCATGTGGCACTTGCAGCTCACTGGCGGCATGCTAATGACACCCCGCCCTCAAAAATGGACTGGGCCTCCCGCCAGCAGGATCGAGTGACCGGCCGGTATACTCCGCTGGTCGCTCACCCAGTTCTTCAGATCTACCTCAAGGAGTGTACGCACATCAGTTCTACGTGTCTTTTAAAACAAAATTCGTCCTTTCTTTTCCTCACTTGAAGGCACTGGCCTAAAAATTCGATCACACCTGAAAACGGGCATGCAGGAGTGAGGGTTAAGATTTTTTTAAATTTAAGCTTACCTTTTGGTCCTCTTCCTCACTGGGTTGGCCTGAATGGGAAATTCACTGCCGTTTCCCCTCAGGCCTATTAGTAAAACTTGTAATCAAGTCCCGATATCATCGTTGGCATATGCTAAACAGGATCCTGCCGACTTTGGGTGGGTGCCCTTGCCGCCTTTGTTGAAAATTCAGGCGGCTCCAGGGTGGGTAACTGACCCAGGGGATTTTAACTGCCCACTCATCCAGTTTCCGCCGGGTGGGTAGAGATAAAATCACCCTCGTGGCTTTTCCCCTATTAATAGTAAAATTTAACTCCAGAAATCCCCTAGAGGTTATGATTTACCACGTACCCTTCTGTTCTGACCACAGTACTTACTAATAACACAGAAAGCAGAAGTTGCAACAACATTAGGGCTCCTATTGCTAAAGAATCTTTACTATATGACAATATACACTTTTTACAATCCTCTTGGGTTCAAACTAAGACAATAATACTGATGGACTCAAAGGGCAAGTAGAACAAAGCAGGGATGTTGTCATCACTTTCTGCAATTTCCCATTCAGGCGAAGAAATCACTGAGCTAACAACTTTTTTCCATCCAGTTCCCATTTCTTTTCCTTGGGAATTTCAAAATCACAACCATGACAAAGGCTATAACAATTAATACAAGCTTGTGTCCATTTAAAGTCTGACATTTTGGAGCTCATTTTGGTTTCATATTGTCAGCCTGCACTTGCTTTATGGTTAATTTATTATACTGTGAAGAGCCTGTAAGGAACACTAGACCATTCATCACATCATCAATATGGAGGTGTCAGTGACATTCAATCTACTACCTTCTCATTTTTATAAGAGGGAATCATTTAAATAATAATTGATGGCCCCATCATACAGTGGGCATTAATTGAGGTTGAAGGTTGAGAATGAAGGTTACAAACTTGCCTGTCTTTGATCCTATTTTGGTATACAGCTGGCTCGGCATTATTTCTAGTCACTCTCAATCTGAAGAAATCTCTATATTATATATCTCTACATTAAAAATATTGCAAGTGGCACGGACTTCATATCCACAAACCTTATTTCCTGTTGTCACAATTTTGTCACACTTTTTATGTCAATATTTAACATTGAAAATTCCTATGTATATACAAATAATGGGAAAACCCTATCTAAATATACGAATTGCTATGGATAAAAGAGTGTGCCCCCTCATCCTGTGAGGATTCGAGAATTTATTTGCTTTATCCAAAAGACTTCAAAAGAAACTGGAGATTGAATTCTCAAAGTTTTATTTCAGGCAGGTGATGACATTCTATTGAGAAATGTTGGGGGAGAAATCGAACATTGTTACCCCTGTTTTTTGGGTAAAAAATCAACGATAGGGGGACGAATTTCAAGTTGCACACTCCTGCCAGTGCCAGTGTGCCAGTGCCTAATTTGAAGCTGGCGTCTTCTAGTGTGTGGGGCAGCTGGCTCAAACAGGCATTAGGTGCCTTGAATATGCAAATTAGGGTCCTAATGCCAGTTGCAGGACCCCAATGCAAAGTTGGTTATCAAATGGGTGGAGCTTACGCCATGCATGCTCTGCTCAGTTGTTCCGGGTCTTAAGCGGCCTAACCAGTGTTCCTTAAAGGGACTAATGGAGGCCGCACATAAAAGGGTAAGAATACTTTTTTTATAGTTTTCTTTCTGTGGAGCCAAGAGGAGAAGGTTCCACAAATATACTGCAGGCCACTACTGGCCTGGGCCTGAGACCCTCCACTTCACCTCCCCTCCCCCACATCAGACCTACCCAACTGGCCATTCGCATCTGGACTCCCAATTTGTATCCGCAGCTTGCCGGTTTCGTGCAAATGTGGCGCCAGGGCCAATTTCGATCAGGCCTGGGGCCGACATCTGTGCGCACGTGATGGGATCACGCTGCCCATTTCACGCCGGAAACCGACACGAGTTGAGGTTTCCGTGTATTGTTTTCTGTTATGAACTGTTTAAATGGACAATATCCATGAGAGACAGCACCTGTGAATAGCAACACCTGTTATCATGCTTTCATTGCTGATGGTTAGAAAAGATAAGCGAACAAAGAGATTGTTTATACAGAATGGATTGTTGTTTATTGCTATGGAAAATTCAGTTAAAAAATCTGAACCATTTTTGAGGTTAACGGAATTTTTATCTAAAAACTGCATAAATGATGATCTTCTGAGTTCTTTACCAAATCATTTTTATTTGTTTATGGAAATTTATGTTTATTAAAGATTGTATAAGTCAAAAAACCCACTAATCGTGCAATTAAAGAATTACTGGCATAGGCCAGAAGCACATTGGGGGCAAAATTGGGCCATGCAGCGCCCGTTTAGTAGGCGCTACGCGAACACCTAAGCCCCGAAAATGGGGTCCGAGATGCGCGCGCACACTTCTGATGCAGGACTCCATCTTTATAAAGGCGTTTGCATACGTGCACCTAACGACCACCGGCAGCATGAAGAGTAGGGAGATTATTACAACCGGCAGCATTTTGGAACTCCCCACTCCAGCCACACAGCTGAACAGGACTTAAACCGCATGGAGGACCCTCCAGCAGTGCAGGGGTTACAGGTCAGTTGCTGGATTATTTCTTCTGGCTGCTGGTGTAATTGTAAGTGTTTTTGGAAGTTCCTATAATTGGCCAAAATTTCAATATCCTAAAGAGAGTGGTCCGGCTGGTCTTGCAGTACTGTTAGTGGCATTTAAAATATTGTGCTGAGAAAAGTTGCTTCCAGACATGTGTGGCCTGGTCGGGCTTCCTCTGGGAATTGAATATGGCTGGGAGAATGAAGAGAGGCCACGCAGAGCAGGACAAGCTGCTAGAAGTGGGGGGAGGAGGAGGAGGAGGGCACTCAGTAGGAAGCCATATCCAAGGAGGATCTTCAGGGACCAATTCTCTTACCTCAACTTCAGCGACGAACAATGCATTAGACGACTTCAGTTCACTAAAGAGGTCGTGACTGAAATTTGTCAACTGCTGCAGCCACAACTGCAGCCTCAAAGCAGGGCAAGGACAGCATTGCCTGTGGCTGTCAAGTGCTTAATTTTTATGGCTCTGGCTCCTTTCAGGCTGCTGCCGGAGATATAAGCAACATCTCGCAGTTTGCAGTGCACTGCCGTATAAGGGAGGTCACTGAGGCTCTGTACACATTTAGAAATGGATTCATCTCATTCCCTCTTGCCAGAGACAAGCAGCAGGAATGAGCATGAGGGTTTGTTCGTATTGCAGGCTTCCCCATGGTGCAGGGTGCCATTGACTGCACGCATATTGCCATGTATGCTCCACATCAGAACTCGGCCATATTCGTGAACAGAAAGGAATTACCTCAGTGTGCAGCTGGTGTGCGACCGTACACAGCGCATCATGCAGGTCAATGCCCACTAACCCGGCAGCAGTCATGATTCATTCATTCTGCGGCAGTCCTCTGTTCCACCTGTATTTCACCCAGCACCGCAAGTCAAAGGCTGGCTACTGGGCGACAAGGGTTATCCCCTCATGTCATGGCTCATGACTCCAGTCAGGAATCCAAGCACACGTGCACAGCCGGCGTACAAGGAGAGCCATGCTGCCACACGGAACATCATGGAGCACACCATAGGCGTCCTCAAGCAACGCTTCCGCTGCCTGGACCGGTCTGGAGGATCCGTGCAGTACTCAGCTGAGCGGGTATCAAGATTTCTCACTGTATGCTGCTAGAGGCACAACCTCGCCATTATGAGGGAGCAGCCCTTGTCACCGCCTATCAGGCGACAACCTGAGGAAGAGGCGGAGGAGGTAGAGGAGGAAGTGCAGCAGGAAATGGAGGAAGAGGCAGGGAGGCTACAAGATCGACAGGCCCTGTCTGCCAGGGCTCTGCGTAATCAGATTATTAATGAGTGATACCAGTAATCTCAACGACACCTCCCCATTCACCAACAGTCCCACACTCCTTACCTTTCCTCTCTCACATGACCATCAAATCATCCTCCTTATGATTATACATTGCTTCCTCCCTCAGCCCATCGCAGAAATGAAAACCAACACCAAATACAAATTCAAAACCACATTTATGGATTTAGACATGAAATGATTCAAACAGACTGATACTATTCACCCTTATGCATTCCCTTAGTGCCTATTGTTCATGCCTTTACCTTTCCTAGTACTCCTGGAGGTGCATCCCCAGTGGCTGGAGCATGGGTGGTGGAAGGCTGCTGACCTTCAATTGAGGAGACTGCGGATGGCCTTGGAGGATGACCTCGAGCAGCTCTGAAGCGGCTTCAGACTGCACCATCTCGGCCTGGGCTGCAGCAGTCTGGGCCAGCTGGCTGACTAGGAACAGTAATGGCACTGTCAGAGTGGCAGCAGTGGGAGCAGGAATGCTGTCATCCTGAGAGGGGACAGCAGGTTCGTCTTCCATGGCCCCACTGCCACTCTCCCGGGGTGGCGCCTCAGCAATCCTGGTGATCTGCTAGAGAACAGGTTGCTGGACTGCTGTGGTGCCCTGGAAGCCCCTTTCAACAGTGGTACGCAGAGCCACGATAGCAGCAGTCTGAACTTCCATGGCAGATATTTGTGCTGCAATGGAAGCTGAGACATCGATCATCAGATTTTGCATCATGGTGGGTTACACAGGAGGTGACCACCCATTCCATGTTGGAAAGGATGGGCTAAAAACTCTGTGCAAAGCCCTGTGCCAAGCTGGAGCTGGACTCCTCCATGCTCCTTCACATTGTGCGCAGGCTTTCTGGCAGGCTTTCCAGTGCACCAAGCATTTGGTTGTGTACATCCATCAGCCTTTTTCTGTAGCCTGGCCCATCAAAGTCATCATCTGACTCCTCGGCAGCAGAACTAATGTGCAATTTCGCCCTCCGGCAAGCTGGCACCTGTGGTATCCTTTCCCCCACCCCGGCTCCTGCGCACCTTTGCCCGATATCTCACCACGTGCAGATCCCTCCTCTATCCTAGCCTCTAAACTACACACAGTGTCAGTCTCTGAGCTGGTGGCTGCGAGTGTAAGATCGAGTGACGGTGTGTCTTCATCATCTCTGTCGTCTGCCTCTGCCTGCTCTGACTGTGTAGGTTCCAGTTCTTGGGTAACTGAAATGACAAAGGGACAGGGGTTGAGTTGTGGTGAGGGGAGAGGAGAAAGTAAGAAGTGCACGCTCACACCATCTGCAGCACGTGAGTCAGAAAAGATTGTGCAATGAGGGAGACATGGGAAGTGAGAAGGAGGATTAGGTATGCAGAGACCCTCATCATCGATCCATCCACCACTGCCAGTGGCCACAGCCTCAGCGATGGCCTGTCCCATGATTAACAGCACCTATCTCCTCCATGGGAGTTAAGACATGTAGGCGTTCCTGTCCTCCTCCAGTGCTTTCTTGCTGCCTCCTGTAATGCGCCACCAACTCCTGCAAGAAATGGGGAAATGTGTCAGTGAGTGTCCTGCAAGATGTTTGGGTGATGTGCCTGTCATGGTTGAATAGCTGCCAATGTGTGTGACCTGTGAGTTGTGGGACTGCGGCTTGCAACAGTGGTAATGTGTGAGGGTGAGAGGAAGCATCTGATTGGAAGAGTTGAGTACTGATTGAAGGAGTTTGTTAGTAGGTGGGTGATGGGGGTGTAGTGCTTGGAGCAGTGGATGCGGCTAGTGGTGCAGTTGGTAGGAGACACCACTTGACAGTTGAACTCATTCACCTTGACAACGCATGTTAAATCATTGAACTCCTTCCTGCACTGCATCCATGTTCTTGGCGCTATGCTCCTGGCATTGACCTCATCCGTTATTTCCTCCCAATGCCTCTTGAGCATTTGTCTGGAGGGCCTCCTGCACCACTGTGGATATAAGATGCCCCTCCTTCTCTCCACCTCTTGCACCAAGGCCTCCAGTGGATCATAGGATCATAGAATCATAGAATCATAGAAAGGTTACAGCACGAAAGGAGGCTATTCGGCCCATCGAGTCCGTGCTAGCTCTATGCAAGAGCAATCCAGCTAGTCCCATGCCCCTGCCCTATCCCTGTAGCCCTGCAAATGTTTTCCTCTGAGAATCCTGGTGCATGCTCTCTCACAGGCGCAGATATATTCTTCAATATATCGCAGCACAGGTTCACTTCACAATTGACTTCCACCACTTCCTGCAGCCACAGTGCACCTCTCCTTTAAGAGGTGCAGGCTGCCTTTAAGTAGTGCTAGCCATTCCCGATATCGGGGCCCCCTGCTGATGTGTGCAGCCAATCAACAGCACAGGTAGCACTGGCTCCACGCAGCAATCATAGAAATCACCAGGCAGCACGAATGTTACGTGCTGCCTGCATCTTAACCAACGGGCTCGGGTTAATCACACACTGTGATCCCAGCTCCCGTTTTCGGGGATTATCCAATATAACCCCCATAGTGTACCCCCAGCCCATGATATTCCATCCAGAAATTTTCAGAAACAAAAACCATAATTGTTTTAAGGCAGGAAGTAAAGACAGGAACTGGATGAGAATTAGGAAAATGGGGGAAGGAACGTAAGGGTGCAAAAGGGGCCTTCTGGTGGGTTGAGGAGGAGGTAGAAGGGCAGAAATACGGTGTAGGGGTTTGGGGCCTCATGATTAGAAAAGAACCAAGGGAAGTTTGATTCCTATTCTGCTGGGTACCCTCCAACAATGCTGCGACTCCTCCAAAACTTCCAGATTCCAGCAGTTCCCAATACTGCCAGCTCTGGCGACCCATGCTCTAAACCTCGCTCCGCAGGCCTGCTGGACCCTAGCACTTCCCCCTCACTCTCCACTCCCAGATTCTGGGACCCCCTCTCAGTGCTCACAAAACACTAGATTGCATTCATGGTGTTCCCTGATCACAGTACCACTTCAGTGCTCCCAAACCCTGAGATCTGCCTCCCCAATGCTCTCAGATTTCAGGATACCTCGCCCAGTGATCCAAGATCCCAGCACCTGCCCCAATGCTCACAGAATCTCCCTCTCCAGTGCTTGTGAAATCTCAGGACCCCCTCCTATTGCTCCCAGACCCTGGGACCTCCTCGCGAAGTATGGCCAAACCCTGGGACCCCTTTCCAGAGTTTCCAAATCCCGAGTTGCCACCCAGTGAGCATGTCAGTGTCCCTGGTAATACTATTTGGTATAAAACCCTGGTACTTAGAAAACTTCCAACTCATCATGAACAATGTCATAGCAGATTTGATTGTAAAAGTGAAAAAAATACTAAATATGGTGTTTTTAAATATACACCTGAAGTAAAATATCACTTTAATGCTTCATCCAAAGGCTGACTCTTCAGGCAGGGTCTGCCCCGCCATGTTACCGCCAAGGCGGAGAAGTTGAAAATTACCCCCATTATGTATAAGCGCAGTATTTTCAGCTATACATAGCTCCTGTATAAGACCATAAGACCATAAGAGATAGGAGCAGGAGTAGGCCATTCGGCCCCTCGAGCCTGCTCCGCCATTTAATGAGATCATGGCTGATCTGATTTTTACCTCAACTCCACTTTCCCGCCTTTTCCCCATATCCTTTGACTCCCTTGCTGATCAAAAATTTGTCTAACTCAGCCTTGAATGTATTCAATGATACAGCCTCCACAGCTTTTTGGGGTAAAAAATTCCAAAGATTCACAACCCTTTGGGAGAAGAAATTCCTCCTCATTTCCATCTTAAACGGCGACCCCTTATTCTGAGACTATTCCCCCTAGTTTTAGATTCCCCCATGAGGGATAACTTCCTCTCAGCATCTACCGTATCAAGTCCCCTCAGAATCTTGTATGTTTCAATAAGATCTCCTCTCATTCTTCTAAACTCCAATGAGTACAGACCCAACCTGTTCAATGTTCCCTCATAAGACAACCCTTCCATACCCGGAATCAACCTAGTGAACCTTCTCTGAACTGCTTCCAATGCAAGTATGTCCTTCCTTAATTAAGGGCACCAGAACTGTATGCAATACTCCAGGTGTGGTCTCACCAGCACTCTACAGTTGTAGCATGACTTCCCTGTTTTTATACTCCATCCCCCTAGAAATAAAGGCCAATATTCTGTTTGCCTTTCAGATTACCTGCTGCACCTGTATGTTGACTTTTTGTGTTTCATGTACAAGGACAGCCAGATCCCTCTGTACCACAGCATTTTGTAGTATTTCTCCATTCAAATAATATTTTGCTTTTTTATTTTTCCTCCCAAAGTGGATGACTTCACATTTTCCCACATTATATTCCATCTGCCAAATTTTTGTCCATTCGCTTAACCTGTCAATATCCCTTTGCAGACACTTTGTGTCCTCATCGCAACTTGCTTTTCCACCTATCTTTGTATCATCAGCAAATTTGGCCACAAGACAATCTGTTCCTTCATCCAAGTCATTGATATATATTGTAAATAGTTAAGGCCCCAGCGCTGATCCCTGCGGCACCCCACTAGTTACAGATTGCCATTTTGAAAATGACCCTTTTATCCCGACTCTTTGTTTTCTGTTAGTTAGTCAATCCTCTCTCTATGCCAGTACATTACCCCCAACACCATGAGCTCTTATCTTGTGCAGTAATCTTTTATATGGCACCTTATCGAATGCCTTTTAGAAATCCAAATATACTTCATCCATTGGTTCCCCTTTATCCACCCTGCCCGTTACTTCCTCAAAGAACTCTAATAAATTTGTCAGACATGATTTCCCCTTCATAAAACCATGTTGACTCTCCTTGATTGTATTATGAGTCTCCAAATGTCCTGCTACTACTTCCTTAATAATGGATTCTAGCATTTTCCCAATGACAGCTGTTAGGCTAACTGGTCTATAGTTACCTGCTTTGTGTCTCACTCCCTTCTTGAATGGGGGTGTTATGTTTGCGGTTTTAGGAACATAGGAACAGGGGTAGGCCATTCAGCCCCTCGTGCCTGCTCTGCCATTTGATAAGATCATGGCTGATCTGTGATCTAACTCCATATACCTGCCTTTGGCCCATATCCCTTAAAACCTTTGATTGCCAAAAAGCTATCTATCTTAGATTTAAATTTAGCAATTGAGCTGGTATCAATTGCCGTTTGCGGAAGAGAGTTCCAAACTTCTACCACCCTGTGTGTGTAGAAATGTTTTCTAATCTCGCTCCTGAAAGGTCTGGCTCTAATTTTTAGACTGTGCTCCCTACTCCTAGAATCCCCAACCAGCGGAAATAGTTTCTCTCTATCCACCCAATCTGTTCCCCTTAATATCTAATAAACTTCGATCAGATCACCCCTTAACCTTCTAAACTCTAGAGAATACAACCCCTATTTGTGTAATCTCTCCTCGTAACTTAATCCTTGAAGTCTGGGTATCATTCTAGTAAACTAACGCTGCACACCCTCCAAGGCCAATATGTCCTTCCGAAGGTGCGGTGCCCAGAACTGCTCACAGTACTCCAGGTGCGGTCTAACCAGGGTTTTGTATAGCTGCAGCATAACTTCTGCCCCCTTGTACTCTAGTCCTCTAGATATAAAGGCCAGCATTCCATTCGCCTTATTGATTATTTTCTGCACCTGTTCATGACACTTCAGTGATCTATGTACCTGAAACCCTAAGTCCCTTTGGACATCCACTGTTTTTAACTTTTTTCCAATCCATAGTTATATAACTATAACAGGATCAGCCTTCTTTAATGGAAGGAGGACATACTGTGATTGATGGGCTTCTGAGGATGCATTCAACATCATGGTTAGTCAGGCATTCAAATATTTGCTGTCCTAACAGTGTGAGTACTAGTAGGCACAGAACATCTCTCCTGCAGTCTAACTTGCCTGACACCCTTCGATTGGTCTTCCTCTTTTTTCTCTAAGCATCTCAGATAGCAGTTTCCCATTGGAAAATCTGTTGGTGCCGGTAAAGATGCCGGCAGGTAAAAAAAATCAGAACAATTGGCACAAAGTTACATGACAATCTAAGTTGTCATGAAACGGGAAAGTAGAGTTGAGGTCACAATCAGATCAGCCATGATCTTATCAATTGACAGAGCAGGCTCGAGGGGCCGAATGGCCTACTCCTGCTCGTAATTCGTATGTTCGTAAGTGTCAGGAGAAAAATAACAAAAAGGAATGAAGAAAATCAGTTAAGAATGACTGAACACACCTACATTACTGGGGGTAATCTTCACTTTCGGTGGTGGTGGTTCAGCCGCCCGTTATACAACCTGCTCAATATTCCTTTCCATTGACTTCAATTTTAAAAGTAACATTTTTATTTTAAATTTCTATTTCTGTTAAAATTTTAATTTTTTTATTTCAAATTTCTGTGGGAAAATGCCTTCAGGAGTGGAGGGGAGATAAGTGAGAGAATTTGCATGTACGTTGTACCACGTTACAATTTTAGCATTGATGCTAAACCTGTTTAGTGTAAATCAGGTATTAAGGCCCGAGCTGGCTCCAAAACGCTGCAGTTACTATAAATGCCCCTAAAATACAGCTGGCTCAATACGGCTGTCATTTTGAAGATTTTGCCTGGAAGGCTTGAAATATTTTCCAATATTTTCATGATTGCACCTGCGTTCCGTTAAGAAGTAGGACAAGTTGAAAAACATGCAGATGCCGGAGTTGTGCATATTAGCAAGTCACCATTTTACTAATATATGCTTGAGGAAGCTAGTGAAGAAAAGAACCATTGAGACATTCGAAAATATCCTAAACAAAACCAAATGTGAGTCAAGGAAAGTAGCAGGCATTCAAGGAAAACATACACAAACAGCCAGCGATATGTTACAACCGTCTCTTTGTGAGGAATCACAAAGTTCATAGTGAAAGCAAAGTCGCAGACACTGCGGTGCTGTGTCACGTTCTTGGCCAGTCGCCCTGTACCACCCACTTGCCTCCAGGAGATGCCACGAGATCCTATCCACCCAAAAAAACCCGATACGATCAGGGACAATGAGTGTTTATTATGAGACACAGCTGTGACATTGTTCCTGTGGCACGAGAAGGGCCGACAAGAGATCCCTCAACTGTACGGCCCTACTTTGTCTTCCAACTACAAACAGGACTTCAGAATTCCACTCTTGGCAGGATGAAGGGAAGTAGGTTTAACAAACAATCCCATTTCAAAGGAGCCTTTAGGTCGGTGGGCCTGGCCAGAGCTGTTACAGGCATCAGGCATAACTGACCATTGTTTTCGAAGCACAGCCGCCCTGACTGAATGTGAAGCAATTGAGATTACAGCAAATGTGCTTCAATGTAAGACAATTAAGGGAAAGGTAAGTCATATAGGAGGGCTGGTAGGATTTTTTATTAAAATTCTACTTGTACGCATTTAGGCACGTTATTGTACTGCAGGTTTGAGATCAGTATCTGTGGTGAGTGACTCAGCCCCTACGGACATGAGTTACACTGCTGGCTCCACACTGTTTTCTGACTGGGGCAAAGGAGTGTGCAGAACTTTGCTAGCCAATATACAGATGTCAGTTGAATTTCAGCATTAGCATTGAGCCAACTGCTTTGTTGGCTCTCAGGCAACTTTATTATACTCACACAGAGATATAGGATAAAACTCTCCGAGGCCCCACGCCACCAACAGGCCTCACGTCCAATGGGCAACTAATCAGAAAATTGCGGTTACTTTGCTTATGGTGCAGGGCCTCGCAAAGGCCATAACCTTTAGCAAGATAGGTAATAATATAAATCATTAAGAGGTTCCTCTCCACATCTACTCAGCATCAAAGAAGGATCCAGCTATCTTGCACGCTCTATCCATTCCCAAGAAAGTTGAGATTGAATATTTTTGAAACTTGACAGTTATGAAACAAGCATCGGTCAGCATGTCACCAAGGCCAATCTGTAACTATTGTACAATTGCTTGTACCTTAAAGCTGCCATGCCCTGTAGCTGCCCCAGAATTAGCTGTTCCTCAAGTGTAAGAACGAGGATATAGGTTTCCTCTACTCTCCACAATCTTCAGCTCATCCAAAACTCTGTTGCCCATATCCTATCCCGCAACAAGCCCATCACCTCTTCCCCTCACTGGCCTACAATGGCTCTTGGTCCCCAACATTTCAAATTTAGAATTTCCCTCCTTGTGTTTATGGCCTCACCCGTCCCTATCTCTGTAATCTCCCCCAGTCCTACAACCCCATTCGCCCCTAACTTCACCATTTTTCTGACATTGGCCTTTTGTGCATCCCCACTCCCTTTGTCCCACCATCGGTGGCCATATCTTCAACCACCCATGCCCCACACTCAAGAATTCCCTCCCTAAACCCCTCCAACTCTCCACCTCCCTTTCCTTCTTTAAGACCTCCTTAAAACCTACCTCTTTGACTAAGTTTTTCATCACCTTTCCTAATATCTCCTTCTTTGGCTCAGTGTCTGTTTTTTTAATTATGCCTCGATGAAGTCCTTTGGATGTTTTTCTACGTTAAAGACACTATATAAATGCAAGCTGTTGTTGTTATTGCAGTAGTTGTAGTATAGTCGGCCCATTGAGCTACTCTTTCCAACAGACATATATCATTTGTCATGTCATGGACGTCTGCCAAATTATTTAATCTCTTGAGCACCTACAAACATTCACAAGTAAAACTTCCAAGAAAGTTTAAAAAAAAGATTACACGTCCAAATATTCAAAAGTCACAATCACAACTATAAAGCAACTGTGCATGTCTGACTTTTTACAACTGATGTGCAGTTACTCCCATGACTATGTTTCTGACAATGGGCCCTCGTCAGTATTGGGGGAAAGTCAGTCTTGGTCACCATAAAGCTGTACCACCACCAG
The DNA here is from genome assembly GCF_035084215.1 of Heptranchias perlo. Taxonomy (NCBI): domain Eukaryota; kingdom Metazoa; phylum Chordata; class Chondrichthyes; order Hexanchiformes; family Hexanchidae; genus Heptranchias; species Heptranchias perlo. The sequence goes on along the minus strand of NC_090329.1, from coordinate 95,309,003 downwards.
TAACCATTTACATTTGTCTGCAGTGGCGGGGAAGAAACTGACTGCTAAGGTGGGTCTGTGCGTCACTGAAGGCACTAAAGCTGCCTTGATCCTGTTACAGCAGTGCAGCGAGGCTTGAGGCCGCCTCTGGAGGCAGCACTTCAATACAAATGCAGCATAAGTCAGCGCAGTAACCTTGACAACCAAAAATATGGCTCCCTGGGCTTGCATGTTGTCAAGGAAACCTAGAAACTTGTTGATAAATCTCCTGGCTTCCTGTATACACCACATATCAGGTCGTTCCAGTGTTTGTCATTAGCACGATTCTTGTTGATGTTATCAACTAATCTTGTGATTATATGTGAACAGGTCAGTCCTATATTTTGTTTTTCAAACTGATCTGAGGTTGATGTAAACAATCAAATTGTGGTCATCATGTGTTCATACGTAGTGAATGCACTGTTCTGCTGACACCTTGGTCAGATTTACCAGCTTGTTCATAATGCGTGAGAACAGGATTTTTCTGGCATGTTTTATAAAGCATTTTAAAGTTCAGCTTCCTTAAACATTCATTTTACAGAGATTTCAAAACAAATCAATCAGTTTATAATTAAAATTCCTTTAAAACTAAACATTGCCCAAAATGAGCCAGAAGGGTCAATATTGCATTTTACACAGTAATTTAAACACTTGATGTTGTGGAAGTATTTAAAGCAAATAGCGGTGACATGGTTCTGTGTTTTCAGTAGGATCATTAAATTGAGTCTTTTCAATATTCCAACCTTATGAGAAAAAAGCACAATGAAAAGAAGACAGATGGAGAATGAGTGGCACAGTTCATTAGGACACTGTCCTTTTTCCTAATGAAGACTATTTCAAATCAAATCAAATCAGCGGGTCCTCAGCACAAAACCACCCACAGTTCCAGCATAAATGAACAATCTCAGTCAGCAAAGCCACAAGCATGGCTGGTGTGAAAAATGGGAATGTCACACTAGAGCATTAGGCAGTGTTCTTGTGAGATTGGGGTCAATGTACACAGTTATGGTAAACTAGAGGGAATATTTGATACTGACACCGTGTATTGCAAGTGGGAATATTTACCATTCACCAGCGCTGACATCCCTCACCTTAATGAGCACAGAAATATACCACAATGCATAATTTAAAAGAAGACTGTCATGTTAATGAATACACTGATGAATAAAAGGCTGAAGAATGAATTGTCTTCCTGCAGTGTGGGACACAACATTCATTTTTCAACCCTCGGCATTTCATTCAGGAGACATCACACTCAATACTTGAAAATACATCTCTAAGTCTCATGAGATGTCAACTGAGACTTTCCCCTCATCAGACAGTAGCACATTATCTGCATACGGCATGGGGTGGAAGTTGAACGACTGTTTTTGCTAATATTTCCCCAATAGTTGTGAAACAGATTGCGTTCAGTATTGTATATAGCAGTATGAACCACCGAACAAATATGTAAATCTTAATTTAACTCTACTTCTGCTGCTTTTTCTTCACTCCGTCATTCTGGCCCCCAACTTTGAAGGGCCTTGGGACAATATAGTTGCTATATAAATGCAAGTTGCTGTTGCTCTCCTGCAGTAATTAAAGGGGTTATTATTGATCCGCAGCTAAATACATTCTCCACATGGATGTTAAGTGCAGAGTCTCGGCAGGTCCCAGATTAAATACTGGAGTTGCGATGGGGACACTGCAGTCAACATCACAACCTCTGGGTGAGGTGGAGGAACAGTCAAATAAGATTCCTGCTTCTGGTAACTGTCCAATGGCCTCCTGCTGGAAGCTGTTTGTGCCCCTAAGGCTCCACAAATTTGGAAGCTTTTGTGCCGCATCCACAAATTTTTTCTCCAGTTCCTCACCCCTCCCACCCCCCCACCCCAATCCCCTTCCCATCGCTCCTCTCCTAAAGGTATTGAATCTTTCACAGGTTTATAGTTCCATTGGCAGTGGTCACCCGCCAGTACCCTGTACCTTCCTGGGTATTGACAGTGAATGCCAACAGGCTATCTGACTGTGGAAGATACCACATCGGAGCCCAACCCTGTCCTCTCCCAGTGTCCAGTAGAGATTGTTAGACTGTAGGCAGGAGCAGGGACCCAGGCTCATTTCTTCTCTTCCTAACCCAGGGGAGCTCCAGTCAATTGTAGAAACTTCCAATGCTACCCCAGCTGAGATTATCTCACACCACAGCCTGAGAATCAAACCAGGGATATTCCTAGTTTGTATGGACTCTCATATTATTATCATACTTTATTTTGCCTCACCACCGTGCATTTTCTCACTGTTTCACCATGATTCCCTATCTAATGGGAAGAAATTGAATTGGATAACATCAACAACTTGCATTTATATATAGCCCCTTTAACGTAGTAAAACATCCCAAGGCACTTTACAGGAGCATTATCAGACAAAATTTGACACTGAGCCAAAGAAGAAGATATTAAGACAGGTGACTAAAAGCTTGGTTAAAGAGCACCTTAAAGGAGGAGAGAGAGGTGAGAGGCAGAGAGGTTTAGGGAGGAAATTTACAGAGTTTAGGGCCTAGATGGCACAGCCTACAATGGTGGGGTGAAGCAAGTGAGGGACTCAGGAGGTTAGAGTTAGAGGAACGCAGAGTTCTCGGAGGATTGTAGGCCAGGAGGATTTTTCAGAGATGGGGGAGGTGAGGCCCTAGGGGGATTTGAATTCACGGTTGAGAATTTTAACATCGAGCCGTTGTTGGACCGTGAGCCAATGGAGGTCATCGAGCACAGAGGTGATGGATGAACGGGACTCGGTGCGAGTTAGAATATTTTAGGTCCTAGAAGCTTTGGGTTGACACAAGCCAGTTGTTCACTCTGCTGAATACAATAACATACCAATAAATCAAAGGCCCGATATTCTGATTAGATCCTGGGCAGATCTGGGCTGCATCATCTAACCGGGAACCGGAAAAGTGGGGTGGAACCAGGCGTGCCTGCATTTGCTGAGCCTTTTTAGTCCAGCCATTTTCCAATGGCGAGCATCTGTAAGCTGAGCTTCCCCCACTCCCGTGTGTTAAGAGGGCGTGTCCAGGGGAGTTCTCGGGTTTCCCAAAGAATTCTGCCCTTTAGGCCCCAGACCTTGCCGGAAGTAAGGTAATCAATCCCAGAGGATGCTGCAAATGTTATGATTCATGGTGGAGCCAAATATCCTTTACTGCTGCTTTGTCTTCACTCAGGGAAGGGCCTCAGAGACAATCTAATGGAATTGGGTGCTGCTCCACCTTCTGGCTGTTAGTTTGGGGCAGGCACCTCTGATGCATCCTTAAAAGCATGGGTCACCCAACCCCAAACATGCTAATGACCCCACGTTTTGAGACGGGGACAGCATCCTTCAATTTCGGTGGTGGTAGATTCTGTTCCTCCTCACTTGCACCAGCAGAGCGGGTTCATTGGAATTTTGGCCCCTAAATAATAAGTTTAAATATAATTAAAAATGCAGTTGCTTGTTCAAAAATGAGGGTGTCAGCCTCAAAATGAGGGGAGGTAGTCCTCTCTCTCGACCCAAACCATAGCTGCCAATTTCAAAAGCTAGCATGCAAAAAATTAAGACAATTAAGCAAATTAAGACAGTTAGAGAAAATGGTTTTATATCCTAACGCGACTATATTCTGGATCATTGTTACTATTTAGTTTAAATATTTAACAGTTGGCACTTGCTTCATATATGCATATGGATTGAGAATAAAATCTCATGGCTTAGCCTCATCCATAGATCAAGAATGGTTTGTTAATTAATGGCAGTGTTATCGAAATAATTATGTGAGCTTTAGTTATGGTGCCAAAGATAATTTTACATTTTTTCCCACAGCCAAATCTCTCAAAGGTTATGGAAAAGTTAGAAAAATGACACTGTGTGCAGCTTGACTGATGTTCAAATATAAAATAGTACCCCCAGAAGTCAAGTTTATTTAATGATGTTCAAGGGACTTATCCTGGGATCAATGGCTTACGGTCTTATTGTCAGGTGAAACAGACCAGGCTCTGCACCGCAGGTTTTTTCCTGGTCTGAGTGCTGATGCCTGGAATTACACAGTGAAGGGATCTCCATTAGCAAAAGTAGGAAAGGAAGATGAATTGATAGTGATTATCAATCATCCACTGAAACTTTCTAGTCAACATGAGGCTGTTATCACCAACACTAATCAATTACTAGGGTGCACGTCAAGAGCATTTGACTATAAATCAAAACAAGTTATTTAACATTACAGAGATCGTTGGTGAGGCCACATTTGGAATATTGTCTGTAGTCTTGTGCATCCTACTTTCAAAAGAACATTACTACATTCGAGAAGGCTCAAAGAAAAGTAGCAAGAATGTTCTGAAAAGTGATTCATATGAATGAACCTGTTTTCATTAGATAAAAAGGGTTGAAAGGGGACATGATCTAGGTTTAGCTATTGCTGGTGCAAATGGATTATTTAAACTCAGAATGTGAGGGCAACACTAAGTCACCTGGTCCAGCTGGGAACTTTTTTTAGTGGTTTTGATGAGAAATGCCAGCAATATATCTCAACCCATCAGCGCATAAGAAATCATGTGTGGGTATACAAATGTGAATATGTGTGCATTGGGTGAGGGGGTTTAGAAATCTACTGAGTATTATGTATATCATCCACATCAGGGTTCCCTGTAATGTGAAATAAACAGGGAAGGATATGAAAAATAATGTGAAGATGGAACGTTTGTATTCTATCAAATGCAGTTTTTCTTGTCAAATCTGTGGAAAATCACATACCCAGTTGGACACAAACACTATTACTGTGTTTACACTGACAGGATGCAATGATGGACTCCTCATGTTGCCATGTCTGTGCTGAGTCTAAACACATGTAAACAATACACATCAGCGGCACATTTTTCTGTACTCACTCAATGAGGGAACAAGATATTAAGAGGGTTCCAAAACCATGATTCAAACCTGGGCCTTTTACATTTATTTGTTGTAATCGTGTGAATCATATTTTCCAGGAGCAACCAACATAAACAGCAGCTCATGCTCAAGAAAAATTATTATTTCATCAGTAACAGTGCTCTGCCATGCCTTCATCCATCTGGAATTCCTTAGATGATGTTGCCAAGAGCAGCGTGTAAACGAGGAAGAGGGGAGAGCCAGGGATAGATCCTCCAGGGACTCGTGGTGCAGGAGCAGGAAAAGAAGCCATTTCTGGAGATGTTTTGTCTTCAATAGGATAGGTAAATTTGGAACCAAGCAAAGGGAGTCCCAGCAAAATGATCAATGGAGGACAGGCATTGGAGGAGGATGGTATGATTGACCATGTCAAAGGCTGCAGAGAAATCAAGCAGGACAAGAAGGATAATACGCCATGGTCACAGTCAAAGAGAATGACTTGAGAGGGAGCCAAGATGGGTGGCGCACCAAGGGGTAAAGTCCAGGATGGGAAACAGTGAAGGTTTTGCTGGGAACATGGCATCAAAGGTGGAGCTGAAGAAGTAGTTCACCAAATCGACAGCTGCAGAGGTATTGTGGTGAATGGAGGGCTAAAGGCTGGACAGTTGGGAGTTTGAAAGCGCAGTTGTAAGCAGTGCGGAGTTTTCTCTGAGAGGGCGCAGAAGGAAGTGGGCCTTGTTTGCGAATAAACAAAGATTCTGAAGGGAAATGCAGAGAGGCGTGGTGATTAGTGATCCGGTGGCAGAGTCCAAGGAGGCAGTGATGGGTGGGGTGAGTGGGACGGGAAGCAGGTTGCTGCAATTAGTCCCCAGGTGCACTGGATGGAAGGTCGGCGAGAGAGGAGGGTGGTACAGTTGGAGGCAGCAACTTGTGCCTCGAGGCATCTTTCGGAGAATGCCAAGAGAGACAGAGCGTAGCCGTGGGCTTATTCACAGGAATTCAAACCCAGAATGGCAGCAGGAGAGTAAGAGGCCAAAGGAGTAGTGATGGATTGGTAGTGATGGAAGGTAGAGGAGAAGTGATGGTTGCTTATGTGGAACTATAGACAGCGGGGTGACTTCCATGTCGTTACTGCCCCGTTTTTGCTTAAGAAAGGGGCAGTATCAGAACAAAATCAAGTGGAGGACAGTCGTGTCAACTTACTGCTCCGTTAACATTTGTCCCGGCTTTTGAGGCAGTCCTGCATCCTGGGAACCTGAAGTCCCATTGGAAACAGGCTGGAGCCTCATAGATATATGCAAATAGCAGCCAAGTGACACAGTTAAGACCCCAACACCATTTATCGACTCTGCCCACCTGACTACCTCCGGTTCTTGTTTCCACTCATCAGCTGTCGGCAGTACAAGTCGGAGGCAGTTATGTTTAAAGCGAACCCCAGCTGCTTACAGGCAAAGCTGGATGGAGTTTTTGGAAACCATTATTTGTGGGTTTTGCACCAAAGTGCATCTGAAACGTTAAGCAGTTGCTGCTGTAGGTTCTGCACACGTTGCTTACCGCTCAGTGCTGCTTCTTTCTTGATCCCAACACTAAATACACCTCCCCTTTAAGCTGCTGCTGCAGGCCCTTCACGTGACCGTCCTGCCCAATTTCCTATCTCCAAATCAGCGATCTGCCTATTGGGGAGTGCTGCTCACCAACCACATTATCATGAGAACCCAGCAGGACCCTTCAGGCAGCTGCTCATTTAAAGCGCCTCTGAGTATTAGAGAAGACTATTTGGCTGCGTGGGGCTTGAATGTACCTTTCTGAAGGATCACTGGGTTAGCAATCAGGGGCGGGAAGCTGGCTAATATTTTCTTCGCTCCCTAATCTAGGAGCACTGAGGCCAATTGCACAACCGCCCACTGCTGAGACCAGTAAACTCAGGATTTAAATTGGAGGGGCCTTCCTGAACAATATGGCTGATTATTACACCAAATAGTGCATCTACCCACTGAACTAAATTCAAATATTTTAAACAGAAAAAAAAATACAAATAAAGTAGACTTAAAGATTAGGAAGATCAGAGCAATCTCTTGAATTCATGTTAATTATAATCATGTTATATTTTTGATTTTGATTTTAAAATGCAGCTGCATTCCTTGCGTGGTTAAAATGGTAATTGGTGTCAGAGTTTACCCCCCAACCTGCTGGCACCAGAGTTATCCTTCAAATTCACCTGACATAGAAAACTATTTCCTTAGCCTGGAATTCACTATTGATAATATTAGCTGATAGTTAACGCCGCCACTAAAATAGCAGACAATGGATATCGAACGAACATGTTAAGCCTTTGTACACTGATATTGGCAGCAGGAAATTACAAAGCTCATAAATTCTGTTATTTCGATTTGAAATTCAGCTAATGGCAATAACAATGGATGACAACTTTTGTCATCAAATTTGATGTCCTGTTGATAACAGCACACAGGTTACTTAGGAACATAGGAACTGGAGTAGGCCATTCAGTCCCTCGACTTTGACTGAGCAGTGACATGGGCAGAGGAGAAGGACGAATTTACCAGACTGCCATTCTGAGCATAAGCAGCAAAAAGCATGGCATGATTTCAAAAAAAATTCTTATTGTTGAAATCAAAGGGTCTTAACCAGAAACATATACGCATTATTCTGGGTGGGAACAAAGAGTTAAAAATCGAATGGCTGTTATTTGATTTGTTTCATTTTACATTTATATAAAGACTAGCTAATGAACTCCAGCATGAGTCAGAGAACTACCCATTTTTTCCAAGCCTTCCTGGAATCTTGTAAAGCGATGGTATACCACCCATACAACATGTTTCACATATTACATTTTGGGCTCCAATTTCATTTCCTGTTCTTACTGACCTCATTCAGAAAATCCTTCAACTAATCTTCCAGTTCTGACGAATTGGGTGACTCACTTCTCCCCGCATGCTGGAAGAATCCCTTGTATCTGCCTCCCACTTCTCTAGAAAATGAGATTATGGGAGTAATTTTAACCCTCAAAGACGGGTGGATTGGGAGGCAGGTGGGAAGGTAAAATTTGGAAAAATGTAAAAGGGACTCCAACTCAGCTCCAAGCTGCCCACGTCTAGTTTTAATGGAGGCTGGTCGAGGGCGGGCAACCAACCCGCTCTCAGGAGGCGGGTCGGTCAGTAAAATCTTTTAAGGTGGCTGAGGGCCTCCATTTTGACAGGTTTTTTGATTTTTAACTCCTGAGGGTCGGGATTCCTGGGCCTTCTACTTCATGCCTCATGAGAGGAGGCGAGAAGGCCCGGATCAGCAGGTAAATGCCTTTATTGCACTGCTTGTGGGCCAGGAGGAGCAGGAGTGTTTCCTCCAGGACCAATCAGCCTACCTGCCGCAATCCCACACATGCGATCGGCTGACCTCCCCTCCATGTCCGACCCCACCCCACGACCTCCGACCCACCCTCCACGATCTCTGACCCCCCCCCCCCCCCAGGATCTCCAACCCCACCCCCCCATGTCCGATCCCCACCCCTACAATCTCTGGCCCCTCAATGATCTACGACCACACCCCACCCCCCCGATGACCAAACCCCCTCCCCCAACATCAGGAAATCCAGGAAAGCTGTACTTCCGGGTTTTCCATCTGGAAATACCACCCCCCCCCCACCCCGCCGCCACCCTCTTCCCAGCCCTGAGGAAATATCGGGGCCTATGTACCTTACTTGTAATCTGGTAACCAGTCACCTCACAGTGGTCTCACAGATACCAGCCAGAGCTCATGGCTTACAGAGGCATTTTGGGTCCCAACAAACATAGAAACAAAGAAACATAGAAAATAGGAGCAAGAGTAGGCCATTCGGCCTTCGGGCCTGCTCCGCCATTCAAAATGATCATGCCTGGTCGTCTAACTCAGTACCCTGTTCCTGCTTTTTCCCAATATCCCTTGATCCCTTTAGCATTAAGAAATATATCTATCTCCTTCTTGAATACATCTAATGAATTGGCCTCCACTGCCTTCTGTGGTAGAGAATTCCACAGGTTCACCACCCTCTGAGTGAAGAAATTTCTCCTCATCTCGGTTCTAAATGGCATACCCCGTATCCTGAGACTGTGACCCCTGGTTCTGGACTCCCCAGCCGTCGGGAACATCCTCCCTGCATCTAATCTGTCTAGTCCTGTTAGAATTTTATATGTTTCGATGAGATCACCTCTCATTCTTCTAAACTCTAGTGAATATAGGCCTAGTCGACCCAATCTCTCCTCATACGTCAGTCCTGCCATCCCAAGAATCAGTCTGGTAAACCTTCGTTGCACTCCCTCCATGGCAAGGACATCCTTCCTCAGATAAGGAGACCAAAACTGCACACAATATTCCAGATGTGGTCACACCAAGGCCCTGTACAACTGCAGTAAGACATTCCTGTTCCTGTACTCAAATCCTCTTGCAATGAACGCCAACATACCATTCGCCTTCCTAACTGCTTGCTGCACCTGAGTGCTCGCTTTCAGCGACTGGTGTACAAGGACACCCAGGTCTCGTTGCACCTCCCCTTTTCCCAATCTATCACCATTTAGATAATAATCTGCCTTTCTGTTTTTACAACCAAAGTGGATAACCTCACATTTATCCACGTTATACTGCATCTGCCATGTTCTTGCCCACTCACCCAACTTGTCTAAATCACATTGGAGCCTCTTTGCATCCTCCTCACAGCTCACATTCCACCCCAGCTTTGTGTCGTCTGCAAACTTGGAAATGTTACATTCCGTTCCCTCATCCAAATCATTGATATATATATTGTGAATAGCTGGGGCCCAAGCACCGATCCCTGAGGTACCCCACTAATCACTGCCTGCCACCCGGAAAAAGATCTGTTTATTCCTTCTCTCTCTGTTTTCTGACTGTCAACCAATTCTCAATCCATGCCAGTATATTCCCCCCAATCCCATGTGCTTTAATTTTGCACACTAACCTCTTGTGTGGGACCTTATCAAAAGCCTTCTGAAAATCCAAGTACACCACATCCACTGGTTCTCCCCTATCTATTCTACTGGTTACCTCCTCAAAAAACTCCAGTAGATTTGTTAAGCATGATTTCCCCTTCACAAACCCATGATAACTTTGTCCAATCCCATTCACATCCTCCAAGTGTTCTGTTATCACATCTTTTATAATAGACTCTAGCATTTTCCCCACTACTGAAGTTAGGCTAACTGGTCTGTAATTCCCTGTTTTTTCTCTCCCTCCTTTTTTAAATAGTGGGGTTACATTTGCCACCCTCCCATCTGTAGGAACTGTTCCAGAGTCGATAGAATTTTGGAAGATGACCACCAATGCATCCACTATTTCCAGGGCCACTTCCTTTAGTACTCTGGGATGTAGATTATCAGGCCCTGGGGATTTGTCAGCCTTTAGCCCCATTATTTTCCCTAGCACTATTTTTTTACTAATACTGATTTCCTTCAGTTGCTCCTTCTCACTAGACCCTTGGTTCCCTAACATTTCTGGGAGGTTATTTGTGTCCTCCTTTGTGAACACAGACCAAAGTATGTGTTTAATTGTTCTGCCATTTCTTTGTTCCCCATTATAATTTCCCCCATTTCTGACTGTAAGGGACCTACATTTGTCTTCATTCATCTTTTTCTCCTGACATATTTATAGAAGCTTTTACAGTTAGTTTTTAATGTTCCCTGCTAATTTACTCTCATACTCTATTTTCCCCCTCTTAATCAATCTCTTTGTTCTCCTTTGCTGAATTCTAAACTGATCCCAATCCTTAGGCTTGTCGCTTTTTCTGGCAATTTTATATGTCCCCTCTTTGGATCTAATACTATCCCTAATTTCTTTTGTAAGCCACGGTTGAGCTACCTTTCCTATTTTATTTTTGCGCCAGACAGGAATGAATAATTGTTGTAATTCCTGCACACGTTCTTTAAATATTAGCCTTTGCCTATTCACCATCATCCCTTTTAGTAAAGTTCCCCAATCTATCCTAGCCAACTCACACCTCATACTTTCGTAATTTCCTTTATTTAGATTCAGGACCCTAGTTTCGGATTCGACTTCTTCATTCTCCATCTTAATTAGGAATTCTATCATGTTATGTTCGCTCTTCCCTGGCGGTCACTCATTTCCTTTCTGCCTGCATAACCTTTACCTGCGGTGTGACTACCTCACTGAACGTGCTATCCACGATAGTCTCAGCATCGCGGATGCTCCACAATGAATCCACCTGCAGCTCCAGCTCAGAAATACGGTTGGCCAGTAGCTACAGCTGGACACATTTCCTGCACACATGGTTGCCAGGGACACTGGTAGTGTCCATGACTTCCCACATAGTGCAGGAGGAGCATATCACGGGTGCAAGCTGTGCTGCCATGATTTGCCTTAGATTTACACTCCGTTGTCCTCTCAGACTCTCCTCCTGCTCTCGGACTCTCCTTTTATACTGTGCTCACCTCTCGGACTCTCCTGCCTCACCTGTGACGTTGCACAGTAGTTTTCTCCTGTTGCAGGTCTGCTGCTGCTTTTATCCCCACTCTCAGTCTTCTGCTGCTGAGGTCCGCCGCTGCTCTGCAGAAAAAGTTAGGAAAAGCAAGGCAAAGCAGCACCTCCTTCTCCCACTTCACCGAACTCCCACACTCACCAAATTATCAGCTGTACACTCTGTGCTCTGTTGCACTCAGGAAGCAGAAAGAGAAAGTAAAGGTGTTTAAGGTGATTGGAGGAATTGATTGGGTAGATAGAAAGAAACCATTTCCCTTGGTGAGGGAGCCCAGAACAAGGGGGCATAACCTTAAAATTACAGTTAGGCCATTCAGGGGTGATGCAGGAAGCACTTTTTTCACACAAAGTGTAGTGGAAATCTGAAACTCTCTCCCCCAAAAAGCTGTTCAGGCTAGTTCAATTGAAAATTTCAAAACTGAGATTGATAGATTTTTGTTAGGATTAGTATTAAGGGTTACAAAACCAAGGCGGGTAGATGGAGTTAAGATACAGATCAGCCATGATCGAATTGAATGGTGGAACAGGCTCAAGGGGTTGAATGGCCTACTCCTGTTCCCTAATTCCTTTGTTCCTGGGCAAGCACGACTGCTCTTTTGCATACATAAAGAACCTACAAACAGCAATAAGAATAATGACTAATCAACCTGTTGCAGCCTAGTTATCTGGGTGTCACTCTGTCAGCTATCTTCTGCTAGGTGATGTTCGGCACTGTTCAATGTCACAGAAGGCAGCAAGGTTCTGGAAGAAAAGGCAGTTCAAATACCAGAGGGGACCAGCATGGACAAAGATGCAGTCTGTAGGTCACAGAGCGACTGTGGTTGTACGGGACTCTTTGATTAGGATAGTAGATGGCTATGTGAGCCGGAAGGCCAAGGCCCAAAGGATGGTGAGCTCGAGCAGTACATATCAAGAAAAGGTTATACAGGACACTGAAGGCGCTGTGGTGATAGTCCGCATAGGAGTTAAAGACATAGATAAAAATGGTATTGTCCAGTGGGTCGCAGTGGTACAACTGAGGTGGAGGCCGGAATTCGGAGCAAAACATGATTTCGCCAATATTCCACCATTGATGCTGGCCAGCAAAATTCTCGTTGGGTGGAAGAGAAGGCGAGTTTTCCACCCCCAACACATCAAGGAGGATATGTCTGGGGGAGTTCCGGGCTACCCCAGGAACTCTGCCCATTATGTCCTTGGTACATCATGATGGAATTCTCACCAGCTGTGTGTGAGTTCCGTGAAGTCCCTTAGGAATGGCGCCAGACCTTGTACAGATCATACACACCTAAAGGTTCCCTTAGGAGCTGACATTTTTTTTAATGTTCAGCCAGGAAAAGATTTGAGGTCCACCCACAGCTTTGGACCACTTTGCTCTCTGTCGGCAGATCAGGGTGTGTGCCGCTGGCGAGCCCTTACAGGGCTACCCGTCCTGTCTGTAAAAATAACCCTGTCTCCTTAATTTAGGACAGGGTCTGGGTTGCCATCAATGGCAGACTTACAATCCATTCCATCGGAATTCCAGGCCCATACAATGCTGGGTTTACTGTGCAGCAGTTTGATTTACAGTACACAGATTAAAATTCTCAAGAAATGGAAACTCCACAAGTTCAGCCTGAATTTCTCAGAAAGAAGCAAGTCAGTCACTCAATTGACACCAAAAAATATGTTTCCAAGTCTCTTAATCTCTATCAATGATCTTGGAATCATCTTCCAGTGCATAGACTTCAACTAGTAATCTGCAAGAACAAAGTCAGACTCTCAAAGACGAACTGGGTGGGGTTTCCATAATCATTGCAAGACCTTTTAATCAGCAAAAGCATCAGTCAGGGCAAATTTCATAATTTCTGTTTTCAATACTAAATGAGCAGTTTTATTAGGTTTTGAAATTGCTTGTAACCTACCTGACAATTTGTGTGACAATTTGCAAGATGAGGCACATCAGGCTGGATTGTCTTCTGGATTGATGCTAATGGGTTTTACCACTGCTGCCCACAGTGCAATCTTCTCTCTACCGCTGGGTCGCAGTGATCGGACTTGTGACCTCAGCCGTAGATCATCCTGATATTTAACTTTGATTTTGCGTTTGATTGCCATCTTCAAACCCGGTTGAAGTCTTATCCCAGGGATGAGGGTTACTCCAGCAATTAGTTTGTCTGATTATGTTTCTGTGAAGCGCCTTGGGGCATTTTTCTGTGTTAAAGGTGCTATATAAATGCAAGTTGTTGTTATATATGATGTGAGTAGTGTGCAAAAAGCAGTAAATGGTTACCAATGTAAAGGGATAAGGTCAGTTGTTAGTTTATCCACCGGCAAAGATCCACCCGAGATAAAAGGGGAAAACCAGGCACCTGTGAGATTAAGTCTGATTCTCCCCTGAACATTAATAATGCCTCTCCAGCACTAGAGAGAGGGAGGAGAAATTTGAAACCTGGTTATAGCCCACTTTTCCCATTGCTGTCGAGTTACTGCTGGCAGTCACACCAGTCTTAACTAACAGTCAGTAGAAATGTCACATTGTTTTCAAGTATCTAAAGGGAAAATGTCCTGACATTGGAACAGGGAGCACTTATCCAGCACCGCAGAACAGCATCTGCACAAACCAAGTTGCTGGTTCAATCTTTATAATGATATCACTAAAAATATGTGGGGAGAAAAAAAATCAATGAAAATCAATTTAAGTTATCACTTCTCTCTGAAAAATTCAGGCTGAACTGGTGGAGTATCGGTTTCTTGAGAATTTTAATCTGTGTACCGTAAATCATATTACTGCAGAATGAACCCATACACTTACTTTAAGCTTCCTTTTTGTAAAATTGCTTTGGGATTTTAGTGTTGTCCATCACATTCACCCTGTGGTCTGGTAGCAGCAAAGGCTCCAGGCCTAACTCACCCACCCATCTGATGAGAAATGTGTATAGGTAAGAAGCCTTATAAGAAAGATAAATGGGGTAGAGAGAATCAGGCCAAGAAAATACAAATCCTACACTGACTGGATAGTGTTTATTACTATATGCTCTCTGAAACTATTTATAACATTTATTTAAGCATTTTTAGGGGCTCCCCTGATGGTTTACTGGATAAAAGCATCTCGCAATGTGGTACTAAACCACACAAACCAGGAGAGTCCCAGGTTTGATCCCTGCTCAGTGCTGAATTTGATGGTCTGCATTAGGGACAGGGGTCGGGTACTATAATTGACTTTGGTGTTCCCGGGATAGGGAGGGAAAAATAAGCCAGAGTTCCTGCTCCTGTTTGGGTGGACCTCAGGTGAAAAGAGGATTGGGCTTGGCTATCATGCCTTCAAGTCAATTACCTACCAACATTCAAGCCTAGGCTCACACATGAAGTTGAGGCACCAGAGATGTGCCAGTGCCCACAAAACTGTAGCCCACATATGTCAGGAGTGGAGGGAGAAAAACAAGGAAGCCTAAATCAAATATCACAGACTTTCAAAACCTTTCAGGGCTGTATTCCCAAAATTGCCATTCCTCCCATCACTATATGTCAATACACGATTTAAGTACAGTGTCAGCCATGGCTCAGTTCTTAGCATTCTTGCCTCTGAGTTAGAACGTCATGGGTTCGGAGTCCCACTCCAGAGACTTGAGCACAAAATCTAGGCTGACACTCCAGTGTAGTACTGAGGGAGGTGCTGCACTGTCGGAGGTGCCATCTTTCGGATGAGATGTTAAACCAAGGCCCCATCTGTTCTCTCAGGTGGACATAAAAGATCCCATGACGCTATTTTGAAGAAGAGCAGGGGAGTTCTCCCGGTGTCCTGGCCAATATTTATCCCTTAACCAAAATCACTAAAAACTGATTATCTGGTCATTGTCACATTGCTGTTTGTGGGACCTTGCTGTGCACAAATTGGCTGCTGCGTTTCCTACATTCCAACATCGACTACACATCAAAAGTGCTTTGGTTGTGAAAGGCGCTATATAAATACAAGTCTTTCTTTTATTGTCAAGTCATGTTTGCAAGCATGCATAGAGTGGTTTTCATTGGGCTCAGCTTAAAGCAGGGGCTAACTTTTGTTCCTGGAGGCTTAAGCAGTGCTTTTTGTATCACGATTGGTTTAAATCAAGGGCAAAATAGGACACATTTGGGATGCATGCCAATTTGATCCTGGAAATTCAGGAATAACTGGGCTCTCTGCATAATATTATAGCAATCATATAGTTTTATCATGCAGCTACACTGGCCTTGATATTAGCGGGGAGGAGGAATGGCAATGGGGAGGTGATTGGGTGCGTGGGTAACCTGCCCAATAAAAAATGTCCATTCCCCACACGATCGTGAGTCAATTGGAGCCACTTAACGTGGCTTCCGGGTTTGCCATCCGAAAGCTGCGCAGCGGGCAGACTGCGGACCTACATCACAGGCTGTCAGCTGGAGGAGCTCTATTTAAAGGTGCAGTCCTCCAATGGCTGCTCCTGGAGCAAACACCCACACAGCACAATGGAGCAGCACAGGGGAAAGGCTGCTCCTAGATTCAACAATGCCTCACTCCAGGTGCTACTGGATGGGGTGAGGAGGAGGAGGGATGTCTTCTACCCGGCGGACGGGAGGAAGTGGCCTGCCTCTGCCACCAAGAAGGCCTGGCTCGAGATGGCAGAGGAGGTCACCAGCAGCAACATCTTCCGCGCCTGGATCCATTGCAGGAAGCGCTTCAATGACCTAACTAGGTCTGTCTTCCACATCACCGCCCCCACCCCCCAACTCATTCTGCACTGCCAACACTACTCAATCACATCACTCCCCACACCCACTTAAGGCTCATCCTCAACTTACCTGCATTTCCTCAGCACTTCTTCACCTCCCCATTAGTCACCCCACCACTACCACTCAACCCAATCCTCATACAATGTCATGGCTCTGTCTCATACTCACCCTCTGATGCACCTCTTTCACAGTCAGCCACAACCAAACCAATGCTTTCACCGGTTGGCCACGTCACCATCATTGTACTTTCTCCTCTTATAGGAGGAGAGCTCAGAATGCACCGGAGAGGGAGAGGACGAGGACCGGAGAGGGGCCTCAACAAATTGTCGTCCTCAGAGGCGGAGCAGGAGGCACTGGAGCACAGCCGAACCCTCGAGTGCCTGTCCATCAGGGACGCCGAGAATGGCACCCGACAAACGTCTGGTGACATAACTTTAACATTCAGCAAACACAATATGAATTGATGTTAACATGCCTTGCCATCTTCAGCACCTCAATATGCTCATCACAACATGACACATCTGTGATGATGCTTAATATTGCCTTCTGTTCTCTTACAGGCCTTCAGCGACTGCTGTGACGGCAGAGGGCGATTCTTCAGAGGACCAGCTGGCCTCTGAGGGGCACCGTCACATCTGAGCAAGCCATCCACCAGCGCAGATACTCTCACCTTGGTGAGTCCTAGTCCTCAGTTAGTTTGGTTGGCACCTGGTGAGTTACCACACACATGAGCACAAGCAGACACTGGTGGCAGGGGCAGCTGTGGAGAGTCCGCGTCGGTGGGCGCACTCCTCTCCAGGCTCTGCTCAGCTGGACGCAGATGCTGAACCCTGGGGGCCATCCCTTAAAAGGAGAATGATCGAGGGACAGCAGCACATCTGCCAGGTACTGGAACAGGTGCCATGCACACTCTCCACAATCGCGCAGAGGATGGAGGAGTCCAACTCCTGCATGAGTGGAATGGTGGCACAGGTACGGGAGGGAATCTCTGAGATACTGTCACAGGGACCTGAGCAACTCTCTGAGATAGTGTCACAGGGACGTGAGGGCATCTCTGAGATAGTGTCACAGGGACGTGAGCAACTCCCTGAAATACCGTCACAGGGACGTGAGGGCATCTCTGAGAGAGTGTCACAGGGACGTGAGCAACTCTCTGAGATACTGTCACAAGTAAGTGCGGGAATGTCTCCGATGCAGAGAAGGCTAGCTTCCATTGAGCTTCAAGCACCGTTTACAAATGAGCCCATTCAGGCCCTGACAATGGCTGTTTGGACTCACAGTGAACAACATTTTGCCGCCTTAAACAGGCAGGCAGAGACACTAGCAGTGGCCTTACAAGGCTTCACACATGTCTTCCAAACAGTTGTCCAGCAGGGTGGTAGGAGTGATGTGGGCCTGGCCAGGGCATGGATGATGGCGAAAGAGGACATGGAGGTGGGGACACTTCTCAAAGCGCTCCCACGTCTCACCCATTGCCCCCCTCTCAACCAGTACCCATAATGCTGCCTCCTCTCCAGGTGTTCGAGTCTGCCCCTGAACAGGTGCAGGTGGAGCAGTCTTTGGAGGGGCCCTCACGGGCTCCAAAACCTAGAGGGCGTAGGCCCAAAGCATCTAATCGATCAGGGCATGAACAAGAGCAACCTGCCACTACCTCTGCTGCAGCCACAGGGGATGCACCACGTAGAAGTAGTTGGAAGAGAAAGGCAAAGGTTTTGTTAGCACAAAGGGAATGCACGAGGGTGTTTGACGGTTGGTCATGTTTTTTATTTAGATCAGCTTTATGTTAAACTCACATTAAATATTAGTATTGTCACCACTACTGCCACATCTTGGCCGTTCTTGACAGGCTTCTGTAATAAGGCCCTTTCATGAGGTTCACCATGAACAGCGACACTTGATGCCACCCATTAGGTCACTCTACAGTGGGTGTATTTGTAGTTGCTGGACTGTTTTGTGCAGGGAGGGGTTGGGGGTGCTGCTCCATGCAGGTGGTGTGAGGACTGGACTCTTCACACTGTCTGATGTTAGGAGAACCGTTCACATATCAGTGACTCCCTGGCCTCACGAGCAGCCAGGTGAGCCACTGCTCTACCCATGGGTTGCTCCTCCTCCTCCTCCTCCTCCACCTCCTCCTCCAACTCCTCCTTCTCCGTCTCCTCCTCCTCAATGTGGGTGGCAGATGTGGATGGGGCCTCCTCAAGCGGCACCCCTCTCTGTAGTGCCATGTTGTGCAGGGCACAACACACGACTATAATACGTCCCACTCTGTCTGGTGTGTATTGAAGCGCTCCCCCAGAACGATCAAGGCACCTAAATCGCATTTTGAGCAGCCCTATAGCATGCTCAATTGTAGACCTGGTGGTAATGTGGCTGTCGTTATATTGATGCTGTTGCTCAGTGATGGGGTTCCTCAGAGGTGTCATGAGCCACAAGTGCAGGGGGTATCCTTTGTCCCCGAGGAGCCAGCCCTTAAGGGTGTTTGGTGCGTGGAAGAGGGGCAGGATATTGAATTCCCGGAGGACAAAGGAACCGTAGCAGCTGCCAGGGAATCTGGCGCACACGTGAAGGAATCTTTTGTGGTGGCCACAAAAGAGCTGAGTGTTGATGGAGTGATAGCCCTTCCCGTTGATGAGCAGTCCTGGCTCGTGTGGAGGTGCTCGTATTGCTATATGGGTGCAATCGATTGCACCCTGCACCCGTGGGAAGCCAGCCACAGTGTGGAATTCCACTGCCTTCTCCGTCTGGCTGAGATCATC
The DNA here is from genome assembly GCF_035084215.1 of Heptranchias perlo. Lineage (NCBI taxonomy): Eukaryota > Metazoa > Chordata > Chondrichthyes > Hexanchiformes > Hexanchidae > Heptranchias > Heptranchias perlo. The sequence continues at coordinate 95,290,140 of NC_090329.1, read as the reverse complement.
CATGGGGAAGTTGACGTGCTGCGAGGCCCTGTGAAACAAGCTGTTGGTGACCTGCCTAATACACTTGTGTGCAGACGACTGAGAGACCCCTGCGATGTCCCCGGTGGCGCCCGAGAATGATCCGGAGGCAAAGAAATTGAGGGCAGTGGTGACTTTGACATCGACAGGTAAGGAGATGCTGCTCAGGCCAGCCGGGAGCATGAAGGAGGCTGCAGATGTCTGTGACTACCTGGCAACTGACTCTGCTCCTCAGAGAGGTCCAGAAAGCTGAGCCTCGGTCTGTCGACCCTGTGGCGAGGGTAGTGCCTCCTGCGACGTCGCTCTCTCTGTTGTTGCCCTCCGTGTTCTTGTGCAGGTGCCTGTGGCGCAGCACTGTGTTGTGGAGCTCCACGTAGCGGAGGTGGACGCCGTGCCTGGTGAGGCCGGTAATGTTGCTTGTCCTCAGATGTAGTAATGAATGCAGCCATTGCGCCCCTCCCCCCCCCCCCATCCTGATGGTGTGAGTTTGAGGGGGTCCGCAAAGTAGTTAAATATGTTTGAACTGCAGAATTTTGAGTGGAAAGTAAGAATTTTCAGGGCAAACACAAAGATCTTGCAGCCAAAACTTTGTCTGCAATAACAGAATGCCCTCCTGCAATAAATGACCTATTCTCCCCATCTGTCAAATAAGCATTTGAATCTCCCACTGGCTGCTGGCTGAAACAAGTCTGTTGCAACATGGAGCGTTTCCTACAGCACAGGAAACATGCTGAGGATGCTTCAAAATCGCACCCCTACCAAAATGTGGAGAAAATTAAGTACTTCAAGTACTTAAACTACCTCAAGAACTGAGTAAATGATCATTGCACCGGTTTTAATTGCCAGTGGGACTTCAGCATTCGAGAGGCACACGGGCACCCAGGCGTGTCAGTGGCAAACCGGGAAGTCTGCGGGTTGGAGCCGGGCTCCAAACCCGACCGGGATTTCCCTGATTTTCAGAGCCCCCACGCACCCGCAATTGCCCAGGAAAATCGAGCCCACTGTGTTTAATCATTTCTTTCCTTATGACCAGTCACCATTTACTGCTGGCTAAACCGTAAGACCATTAAATATTCTAAAACTCCATTATTTGAAAAAAAAAGATTTATTCTTTACAGTCAAAATCTTTTTCTTAGCCATTACTTTCACTTCATTAAAAGAAAACCCAGTAAGAACATTCCACGAGCAATTAATGTTTTGCTATTGAACACTGCAATGTGATCATTAACTTTTTTCTTGCTTTGAGTACAGTTACGGGCAGATTAATGTACCACCTTGATTTTCATTAACTACTGATTCTATAGCTTATTACACTGACTCATTCTGCTGCTACCAGGCATGCCGCCAGGAACATTCAGTTACTGGGGAAGGAGAGCTTTAATTTTCTTTTAAAAAGTGAACAAGGGCAGCTGAGGTTGGGTGTACGGAATGTATCTCAGGTGATGGAAGGTGTGCCAGTGTTTTGTGTAATTAGGCTCATGCTGTGCTGCATTGACGTAAATAATGGCCAGGTTGCAAGGATGTTTACATTACTTCACAATTTCAATTCTGTATTATCTGCTGTGTAAATAGTTTTAGACACCTGTTAAATATTTGAGATGTTTCATATCTCAGTCTATGTTTTTTCCTTACTGGTAAATCACATACTAAAAGGTGTGAAATCCTGAATACTCGAAGCCACCACTAATGGTAGACAGCTGTTAAATTGGAAGGTCTAGGGTAAGACAGCTCTTACATTGGTAGGTGTAGGGTAAGACAGCTCTTACATTGGTAGGTGTATGGTAAGACAGCTCTTACATTGGCAGGTCTAGGGTAAGACAGCTCTTACATTGGTAGGTGTAGGGTAAGACAGCTCTTACATTGGCAGGTCTAGGGTAAGACAGCTCTTACATTGGCAGGTCTAGGGTAAGACAGCTCTTACATTGGTAGGTGTAGGGTAAGACAGCTCTTACATTGGCAGGTCTAGGGTAAGACAGCTCTTACATTGGCAGGTCTAGGGTAAGACAGCTCTTACATTGGCAGGTCTAGGGTAAGACAGCTCTTACATTGGTAGGTCTAGGGTAAGACAGCTCTTACATTGGTAGGTGTAGGGTAAGATAGCTCTTACATTGGTAGGTGTATGGTAAGACAGCTCTTACATTGGCAGGTCTAGGGTAAGACAGCTCTTACATTGGTAGGTCTAGGGTAAGACAGCTCTTACATTGGCAGGTCTAGGGTAAGACAGCTCTTACATTGGCAGGTCTAGGGTAAGACAGCTCTTACATTGGCAGGTCTAGGGTAAAGACAGCTCTTACATTGGCAGGTCTAGGGTAAGACAGCTCTTACATTGGTAGGTCTAGGGTAAGACAGCTCTTACATTGGCAGGTCTAGGGTAAGACAGCTCTTACATTGGTAGGTGTATGGTAAGACAGCTCTTACATTGGTAGGTGTAGGGTAAGACAGCTCTTACATTGGTAGGTCTAGGGTAAGACAGCTCTTACATTGGTAGGTGTAGGGTAAGACAGCTCTTACATTGGTAAGTGTAGGGTAAGACAGCTCTTACATTGGCAGGTCTAGGGTAAGACAGCTCTTACATTGGTAGGTGTATGGTAAGACAGCTCTTACATTGGTAGGTCTAGGGTAAGACAGCTCTTACATTGGTAGGTCTAGGGTAAGACAGCTCTTACATTGGTAGGTGTAGGGTAAGACAGCTCTTACATTGGTAGGTCTAGGGTAAGACAGCTCTTACATTGGTAAGTGTAGGGTAAGACAGCTCTTACATTGGCAGGTCTAGGGTAAGACAGCTCTTACATTGGCAGGTCTAGGGTAAGACAGCTCTTACATTGGTAGGTGTAGGGTAAGACAGCTCTTACATTGGTAGGTGTAGGGTAAGATAGCTCTTACATTGGTAGGTCTAGGGTAAGACAGCTCTTACATTGGTAGGTCTAGGGTAAGACAGCTCTTACATTGGTAGGTCTAGGGTAAGACAGCTCTTACATTGGTAGGTGTAGGGTAAGACAGCTCTTACATTGGTAGGTCTAGGGTAAGACAGCTCTTACATTGGTAGGTCTAGGGTAAGACAGCTCTTACATTGGTAGGTCTAGGGTAAGATAGCTCTTACATTGGTAGGTCTAGGGTAAGACAGCTCTTACATTGGTAGGTCTAGGGTAAGACAGCTCTTACATTGGTAGGTGTATGGTAAGACAGCTCTTACATTGGCAGGTCTAGGGTAAGACAGCTCTTACATTGGTAGGTCTAGGGTAAGACAGCTCTTACATTGGTAGGTCTAGGGTAAGACAGCTCTTACATTGGTAGGTCTAGGGTAAGACAGCTCTTACATTGGTAGGTCTAGGGTAAGACAGCTCTTACATTGGTAGGTCTAGGGTAAGACAGCTCTTACATTGGTAGGTCTAGGGTAAGACAGCTCTTACATTGGTAGGTCTAGGGTAAGACAGCTCTTACTTTGGCAGGTCTAGAGTAAGAAAACTCTTACATTGGTAGGTGTAGGGTAAGATAGCTCTTACATTGGTAGGTCTAGGGTAAGACAGCTCTTACATTGGTAGGTGTAGGGTAAGATAGCTCTTACATTGGCAGGTCTATGGTAATACAGCTCTTACATTGGTAGGTCTAGGGTAAGACAGCTCTTACATTGGTAGGTCTAGGGTAAGATAGCTCTTACATTGGTAGGTCTAGGGTAAGACAGCTCTTACTTTGGTAAGTGTAGGGTAAGACAGCTTTTACATTGGCAGGTCTAGAGTAAGAAAACTCTTACATTGGTAGGTGTAGGGTAAGATAGCTCTTACATTGGTAGGTCTAGGGTAAGACAGCTCTTACATTGGTAGGTGTAGGGTAAGATAGCTCTTACATTGGCAGGTCTATGGTAATACAGCTCTAATAGGAACAGGTCTACGATAATACAGACTAACAGGCAGATCTAGGGTGACAGCCATAATAATGACAGGTCTGGGATAAGACAGGCCTCACATTTGAAGAGGATGAATTTCGGCCCGCCAGCAGTGCTCCTCAGGTAAGTTCTGGATGGGGGAAGGAGGGTCAATTGGAGAAGGGCAGGTTGCAGACTAGCAGAGATCCTGGGGCGTGCTATGGAGCTGGGTGAAGCACTCCTACTCCTCCAAACTCAAAACAAAATGTAATCACTTTTTTGTTGGTGGTCGCTGCTTGGCCACAGTGACGATTCCTGAGCGGAGCAGGCCCGGCACCTGCTCCACCCAGCGCCGGCCAATTTAATAGAGGTGTCCTTAAACAGGAGTTAGGCCCCTCATTTACATATGTAAGGGGCCTGACGTTTTTAGGTGGCCTCCAGGGACGACTGAAAAATCGCCTGACCCAATTTGGTATTGCCCCCAGAAATTGGTACATTTTGCGCCCGTTTTCCACAGGTTTAACAAGGATCGATGTCTACACAGCGACCCAAGATATGAGGATAAAAGGCCATGGATTGGAAGTGGGAGAAGTGGATTTCTCACAATTGAATTGGCTGATAGCGAATATAGTCAGCCGGTTGTATGTAATCAAGCAGAGGAGATATGAAAACAATAACCAGCTGTTTGATGGGACATAACAATCTCTGAAAGTTATCATTCTTCTCACATAACTCATGAGAAACTTTCCAAATGTTTTGAGAATTTTCCCAGTAACGATTGAACCTTTTCTCTTCCCACGTTTCATTTCAGTTGTGTGGTTGCTCTGTGTGGGTATTTTTTTTTACAACTATCATTCCAAATACCAGCAAATGATAGATCCTTGTTAAACCATGGAAATCGGGTGCAAAATGTACCAATTTCTAGGGACAATGCCCCGTGCCCGAAGGACGCCTGAAAGGTGGTTGCATCCAGCAGTCCATTTAAGGACCACTGGATAAGTCACATTCGGATCCAAAAAACACAAGGCCAACACTGCTCAGCACCAACAAATTTTATGGAAGGGTCTCTAAATAGGCATTAGGCTCCTTGAATATGTTAATGAGGGGCCTGACACCTATTTTAGGCATCCGGCATGGGAATATCACCCAACCCAATATGGGGTCGGGTGTATTTTAGGCGCAATTGGAGCGAGGAATGTTTCACCCCTATATCGGTCATTTTTGGCCCCATTTTCTGCCCAGAAAACAGTCACGAGGATCAATTTCTGCTCCTCTGTGTCCTGTTGCAACCAAACCTCCAAACATCCTCTCAAACACAAAACACAAACAAAAAGCAAATTTAGTTTGATCACTGGATTTCATATCATGAAGTGCTTTTACTATGCACATTAATATTTGCAGCAATTGTTTACTGTGCACATTAATATTTATAACAAATGTTTCCTTCTTTCAACATGTTCCTCTAACACCTGAAGCTTCCCCAGCACACTCGTACTCTGTGACATGTGAAAAATCCTCCAGACTAGCGAGAGAGAGATAACGGGTGAATGACAGTGTGGGTGATGGGGCAGATGTTGTTGGGGCAGATATGGAAGGGCACTGCCCACTTCCAATTTCTTCATCTTCCCCCTCCTCCATGATATCTCACTGTGACTGATCCAAGGGGGGAACAAAGCAAGGGGCATTCGAAGTATAGGCTGTTTAATGGAAGTCTTATCAGCTGTATTTGCATGATGCCAATAAAGTTTCTTGCATGAGTGCCGCATGATTATGGAAAACTCTTGTCAAACCTGCAGCTGCCACAGGCCTCCCCACATAACTGTCCTCAACTGTGCCTGCTGTTTGCCTTCCCAGCGTCTGCAAGGCTTCTTTCCACTATGGCATCAAGGGTCAAATGTCAGATAGTTCTCCATCTGAACTCTGCGATTTTTGTGTACAACCCTCTCCTGTATTAGTTGTCTGTTGACAGGAGGGCAATGTGGTTTTCTGAAAGGCCACCTCCCATTATCTTCAGACAAGGGCTGAGACCTACATTGCTGAAGTGCTGGCATTTGGAGGGGTATGATGATGTCTGTCATTCCAAGAGGGAGGGTTATTCTTAGTGTTGTCATTTCTGCTGGTTACCGATAATGATGCGTACGTGGGATTTTATCCATATAACACAGTGAGGATCAATGAAGTGGCTGTCACTGACATTTAAATGTAGTTCACCTAACACACATGTACCTTGAGTGCAAGGAAGGGTTATAGATTGCACGTACCTTGCCTTTGCTGTTCTGGTGAGGTCATTACATTTCTTCTGGCACTGGCGAGGACTCCTGGGTATGACAGATGAGGCATTGAGTGCCACTGCAGTCTCCCGGCACATTGCCTTGGATTCCTGTCTTAGAGTTCTCCTACTCCGAACTCCAAACAGCTGGATCCTTCTTCTTCTAATCGCTTCCCACAAAATCTCAACTTCAGACTCCCTGCTGCTGTGTCAGGCCTTTGCCTCTCCCAAACAGATTCGCCCTTCCCACTTGTGTTTCAACTACTCAGGGTACATTTCTTACTTAACTCCTGCCTCCCCATCTATTTCCCCCCCCCCCCCCCCCGCACCCCCCATCATGACACAGGCATTACAAACTGAAGTTACATAGAATCACATAGAATATACAATACAAAAACAGACCATTCGGCCCAACTGATCCATGTTGGTGTTTATGCTCCAGAATACCCTCCTCCCACCCCTCTTCATCTAATCCTATCAGCATTGCATTCTATTCCTTCTCAAGTGGAAATATCTCCTCTTCGTCCACCCTATCAAACTCTTTCATAATCTTAAAGACCTCTATTAGGTTACGCCTCAGCCTCCCTTTTCTAGACTCAGGCACCTTCCTGCTGCTACCCCAGGGAATACCACCAGGCTTCACTGGGTGGTTCCAGGGAGTGGTAGTAAGAGGAGTGGATAGCAGGGAGGCCCTGCCTCCCCAATTGTATTTGCATGCAGCTCGTGTGGAGCCAGCAGTGGACCTCACCGCCCGATTTTCTCTGCTGTTTCTGCTGCCAATCCTTCTGATTTGGGGTGGGATAGTGGAGGAACATGCAGGCTATAGTGTAGAGAGAAATGGGCTGATTTTCAATTATAATGCACATCGGGCGAGCAGCGGACGGAGCAATCGCAATGCCCGCCTGATGGTTCTATCGACAGGCCCAAACCTTGGTCATGATCAGGCCTCATTTGAATCTGTTCAGTAAACTGCAAGCACTCAACAAGTGCTGACAGGCAGGTCGCCAATTGGGGAGGGGGGCGCGGGTGGGAAGTGGGGGGGGGGGGGGGGAAATCCAGCGTCTCCTCCAGGGGGCCGAGCAGCAAGTTAAACCTGAAATGTGGGGGAGAGGCAATCCCGGGGGAAGGTACACTGAGTGGCCAGCAACAATGAGAAGTAGGTAGCATAGAAGAGTCTGCCCCATTTTCGGAGTGGCCTGCAGCGGCCCCTTTAAGGACTGCTGGTTAGGTTGCCGTATGTCCAGCACCAGTGGATGGAATGTTCACACTGTACGCTCCATCCTGGTACCTGAAAATTGCATCCGGATCCTGCAACTGGGATTGGACCTGATTTAAATATTTAAATAAAGCTCATTGCCCGTTTTGGATGGGAGCACGGCCGCCCATTTGGAGGGATTCGAGTAGTCAGCGGGCAGTAGGTTTGTTCTAAATTGTCGTCTCCCAGCAGGCTCATTTTTCAGCGAGAAAGAGGCAATAGGTGAATGGAAATCATCCCCGAAATCTCTGTCCTCACTCTCACGGTAGAACTCTACTGGGAAGAACTTTTGTGAGTTATTTTTCAATAATCACTATCTTCAAGTGTCCCTTTAGTTGTCTGGTTGCTCCAATACACAGAAACACGCTGACTCACGTGAGATTTTCACATAAATTTTGATTCTTATTATCGGTTGGAGCTTTTTGACTTTTTGCTGAAGTAAAGCAATTACTGAGTTAAAAGTTCAGTTCTTGGCAGACAAGTCCAATCTGACTTTGAGTTCTTTGGTCTGCTTCATTGCACACCCATAGGTCGTAAGTGTTCACTTCAAGGTCATTGATTGAATTGCCTAACACCTGCCATTCCTCAATTCACATTGTTTTATGGCTTCAAATTGAAGTTGTTGTAGATATTTTAGTTTCTGGGCATTATTCCAGCACAGAGATAATCTCCAGTTTTCTAAAGAGGATAAAAGTGCCAGAGGAAAAAAACATATTTAATGCAATCTATGTTGTAGGAGTAAATAACTGATTATGCTTATTCATGCGTATCAGGATATAGGAGAAAGGTCAAGATGAGGAATTTGTTTTACTCTATTGATTGCTTAACTTCTTACCTAGTATGTTGTTCAAGAAAGAACACATTTCAATGTAACAGATGTAAATGCCCTGTAAAATTAGCTCTGAGCCTTATTCAGTCTGTGCTAGTAAAAAAAGCAAGATTTGGTACTTGCAGATCAGCAATGAATATGATTGAACAGCAAAAGGACTCTGTCTAATGCACTGTGTTTAATGAATGTAACATAAATGAACTACAGATGCAACTCCTTTCACAACACTCTATTTAAAATGTAGTTAAGTAAAAAGGTAAAAAGAACTAATGGAATACTGGGTTTTATGGCAAGTGATTTACAATATAAAAATCATTGTGCGATAGTGAATCCATATAAAACTTTAGTAAGGCCTCAGTTGGAGTACTATGTGTAGTTTTGGGCTGCACTCTATAGGAAGGATGTTGAGGCAATAGAGAGGGTGCTACGCAGATTCACTAGGTATGAGGAAATGCAAATACAAAGGCAGACTTGAAAATTGGGGGCTTTTTTCATTCGAACAAAGGAGATTGGGTGGTGATTTGATAGAAGTGTTGAACATTTTGAAGGCGCAAGATAAGGCGAATAGAAACAGACTGTTTCCAGTGGTTGAGGGATCTCAAACAAGGGGATATAGATATAAGATTAAATGTAAGAGATTTAGGACAGAGAGCAGGCCAACCTGGCACAAAGTGGATCCAGGGCCAGAAGAGGCCAAAGAAGTTAGTTATTTATATTATTTTTTTGTTTCCTTGTGGGAAGGAGTAGAAGTGCTCCTTCAGGCCCCACAAGGAAACCTTGTCTTTGAATCATTGGAATTTGTCCATTTGTGGTCTCATTAGGAACAGTAAGCAAAACTAGTTCCAAAATCTAATGAGTCAAAAGATATCTACGCATTTTAAAACTGACAGTTAATGTTGGCTGTATTAGTGGATGAATGCTTAATGTGTTCGCATGACATTCCTTGGTTCACTATTTTAGTCTTACGGATTTGGCAGCTAATATTGGCCACAGTAATTTCTGGGATCTATTCCTTAAATTAAGTGTTTCACTACTTAAGTAACTAAGGGAAGAAAATCAGGCATCTCCCACCTGTAATGGAGCCCACCCAATTTTTGAACCACTTAAATTAGTGTCTTATCAATTTGATTGAATTTTTTGAATAAGTCACCAAATGAGGGCAACCCATTAGGCATTGACTACCTGGGCTTTCAGAAAGCTTTTGAGAAGGTAACTCATAAGAGGCTTATATTTTTTTTTATTCGTTCATGGGATGTGGGCGTCGCTGGCAAGGCCAGCATTTATTGCCCATCCCTAATTGCCCTTGAGAAGGTGGTGGTGAGCCGCCTTCTTGAACCGCTGCAGTCCATGTGGTGAAGGTTCTCCCACAGTGCAGTTAGGTAGGGAGTTCCAGGATTTTGACCCAGCAACGATGAAGGAACGTCAATATATTTCCAAGTCGGGATGGTGTGTGACTTGGAGGGGAACGTGCAGGTGGTGTTGTTCCCATGTGCCTGCTGCTCTTGTCCTTCTAGGTGGTAGAGGTCGTGGGTTTGGGAGGTGCTGTCGAAGAAGCCTTGGCGAGTTGCTGCAGTGCATCCTGTGGATGGCAAACACTGCAGCCACTGTGCGCCAGTGGTGGAGGGATTGAATGTTTAGGGTGATGGATGGGGTGCCAATCAAGCGGGCTGCTTTGTCCTGGATGGTGTCAAGCTTCTTGAGTGTTGTTGGAGCTGCACTCATCCAGGCAAGTGGAGAGTATTCCATCACACTCCTGACTTGTGCCTTGTAGATGGTGGAAAGGCTTTGGGGAGTCAGGAGGTGAGTCACTCACCACAGAATACCCAGCCTCTGACCTGCTCTTGTAGCCACAGTATTTATGTGGCTGGTCCAGTTAAGTTTCTGGTCAGTGGAGACCCCAGGATGTTGATGGTGGGGGATTCGGCAATGGTAATGGCATTGAATGTCAAGGGGAGGTGGTTAGACTCTCTCTTGTTGGAGATGTAAACAATTTTACAACACCAAGTTATAGTCCAACGATTTTATTTTTAATCCCACAAGCTTTCGGGGGCTTTCCCCTTCCTCAGGCAGTGTGGAAAAGACGAGATTCAGGTGATTGACCATCTCCATGTTTGGACCAATGCTGTAATGAGGTCTGGAGCCTAGTGGTCCTGGCGGAACCCAAACTGAGCATCGGTGAGCAGGTTATTGGTGAGTAAGTGCTTGGTGAGTGTTGGAGATTGAGGTGAGAGTGTTGGAGATGTGTTGGAGATGGTCATTGCCTGGCACTTGTCTGGCGTGAATGTTACTTGCCACTTATCAGTCCAAGCCTGGATGTTGTCCAGGTCTTGCTGCATGCGGGGACAGACAGCTTCATTATCTGAGGGGTTGTGAATGGAACTGAACACTGTGTAATCATCAGCGAACATCCCTATTTCTGACCTGATGATGGAGGGAAAGTCATTGATCAAGCAGCTGAAGATGGTTGGGCCTAGGACACTTGGTCAAACACTGGCATCGACCCGACAATGTGGAAAATTGCCCAGGTATGTCCTGTCCACAAAAAGCAGGACAAATCCAATCCGCCAAATTACCGCCCCATCAGCCTGCTCTCAATCATCAGCAAAGTGATGGAAGGTGTCGTCGACAGTGCTATCAAGCGGCACTTACTCACCAATAACCTGCTCACCGATGCTCAGTTTGGGTTCCGCCAGGACCACTTGGCTCCAGACCTCATTACAGCATTGGTCCAAACATGGACAAAAGAGCTGAATTCCAGAGGTGAGGTGAGAGTGACTGCCCTTGACATCAAGGCAGCATTTGACCGAGTGTGGCACCAAGGAGCCCTAGTAAAATTGAAGTCAATGGGAATCAGGGGGAAAACTCTCCAGTGGCTGGAGTCATACCTAGCACAAAGGAAGATGGTAGTGGTTGTTGGTGGCCAATCATCTCAGCCCCAGGACATTGCTGCAGGAGTTCCTCAGGGCAATGTCCTAGGCCCAACCATCTTCATCAATGACCTTCCCTCCATCTTAAGGTCAGAAATGGGGATGTTCGCTGATGATTGCACAGTGTTCAGTTCCATTCACAACCCCTCAGATTGAATCCACCTCCAACACCCCCCTCAGGCAGTGCATTCCAGAACCTAACCACTTGCAGTGCAAAAAAGTTTTTCCTCATGTCACCTTTGTTTCTTTTGCCAATTACCTTGAATCTGTGCCCTCTGGTTCTTGACCCTTCTGCCAATGGGAACAGCTTCTATCTATCTGTTCTGTCTCGACTGCTCATGATTTTGAACACCTTTATCAAATCTCCTCTCAACCTTCTCTGCTCTAAGTAGAACAACCCCAGCTTCTCCAGTCTATCCACATAACTGAAGTCCCTCATCCCTGGAACCATTCTAGTAAATCTTTTCTGCACCCTCTCTAAGGCCTTCACATCCTTCATAAAGTGCGGTTCCCAGAATTGGACACAATCCCCCAGTTGTGGCTGAACCAGTGTTTTATAAAGGTTCATCATAACTTCCATACTTTTGTTCTCTATGCCTCTATTTATAAAGCCCAGGATCCCATATGCCTTTTTAACCGCTTTCTCAACCTGCCCTGCCATCTCCAGCAATTTGTACACATATACCCCCGGGATTCTCTGTGCCTGCACTCCCTTTAGAATTGTACCCTTTATTTTATATTGCCTGTCCTCTTTGTTCCTACCAAAATGTATCACTTCACTCTTCTCTGCGTTAAATTTCATCTGCCACGTTTCCGCCCATTCCACCAGCCTGTCTACGTCCTCTTGAAGTCTATCACTACCCTCCTCACTGCTCTCTACACTTCCAAGTTTTGTTCATCTGCAAATTTTGAAATTGTGCCCTGTACACCCAAGCCCAAGTCATTAATATATATCAAGAAAAGCAGTGGTCCGAGTACTGACCCCTGGGGAACATCACAGTACACCTCCCTCCAATCCAAAAAACAACCGTTCACCACTACTCTCTGTTTCCTGTCACTTAGCCAATTTTACATCCATGCTACCACTGCCCCTTTTATTCCATGGATTTCAACTTTGCTGACAAGCCTATTAGGTGATACTTTATCAAACACCTTTTGAAAGTCCATATACACCACATCAACTGCATTGCCCTCAGCAACCCTCTCTGTTACCTCATCAAAAAACTCAATCAGGTTCATTAAATACAATTTGCCTTTAACAAATCCGTGCTGGCTTTCCTTAATTAATCCACACTTGTCCAAGTGACTGTTCATTTTGTTCCGGATTATCGTTTCTAAAAGTTTCCCCACCACTGAGGTTAAACTGACTGGCCTATAGTTGCTGGATTTATCCTTAGACCCTTTTTTGAACAAGGGTGTAACATTTGCAATTCTCCAGTCCTCTGGCACCACCCCTGTATCTAAGGATGATTGGAAGAATATGGCCAGTACCTCCACAATTTCCACCCTTACTTCCCTCAGCAACCTAGGATGCATCCCATCCAGACCTGGTGACTTCTCTACTTTAAGTACAGCCAGTCCTTCTAGTACTTCCTCTTTATCAATTTTCACCCCATGCAGTAATTCAACTACCTCCTCTTTTACTGTGAATTTGGCAGCATCTTTTTCCTTGGTAAAGACAGAAGCAAAGAACTCATTTATTACCTCAGCCATGCCCTCTGCCTCCATGCATATGTCTCCTTTTTGGTCCCTAATTGGCCCCACCCCTCCTCTTACTACCCATTTACTATTTATATGCCTATAGAAGACATTTGAATTCCCTTTTATATTAGTTGCCAGTCTATTCTCATACTCTCTCTTCGCTCCTTTTATTTTTATTTCCTTCTTCACTTCCCCTCTGAACTTTCTATATTCAGCCTGGTTCTCACTTGTATTATCAACCTGACATCTATCATACGCCCCCTTTTTCTGCTTCATCTTACTCTCTATCTCTTTCGTCATCCAGGGAGCTCTGGCTTTGGTTGCCCCACCTTTCCCCCTCGTGGGAATGTAACTAGACTCTACTCGCCCCATCTCCTTTTTAAAGGCCACTCATTGTTCGATTACAGTATTGCCTGACAATCTTTGATTTCAATTTACCCAGGCCAGATCCATTCTCAACCCACTGAAATTGGCTCTCCTCCAATTAAGTATTTTTACTCTAGATTGCTCCTTGTCCTTTTCCATAGCTAATCTAAACACTTGACTATAAAACAACTGTCACCTGCATAGTCATCACAATTGTCATCTACATTGTTTGTCATCACAAGCAAAGGGTAATGGTTGACGACTGTTTTTGCAACTGGAATGGTGTTTCCAGTGGGATTCCGCAAGGCTCAGTATCGGGTCCCTTGGTTTTTGTGGTCTATATTAACGATTTGGACTGAATGAGGGGGGCTTGATCAAGAAGTTTGCAGATGATACAAAAAATGGCCGCATGGTTGATAGTGAGGACCAAAGCTGTAGACTGCAGGAAGATCTCAATGGTCAGGTGGGCAGAAAAGTGGCAAATGGAATTCAATCCAGAGAAGTGTGAGGTAATGTATTTGGGGAGGGCAAACAAGGCAAAGGAGTACACAATAAATGGGAGGATACTGAGAGGTGTAGAGGAACAAAGGGACCTTGGAGTACATGTCCACAGATCACTGAAGGTAGCAGGACAGGTAGATAAGGTTGTTAAAAAGGCATAAGAACATAAAAAATAGGAGCGGGAATAGGCCATCCGGCCCCTCGAGCCTGCTCCGCCATTCAACAAGATCATGGCTGATCTTCTACCTCAACGCCATTTTCCTGCACCATCCCCATATCCCTTGATGCCTTTAATATCTAGAAATCTATTGATCTCTGTTTTGAATGTACTCAATGACAGAGCATTCACAGTCTTCTGGTGTAGAGAATTCCAAAGATTCACCACCCTCTGTGTGAAGAAAGTTCTCCTCAACTCAGTCCTAAATGACCTACCCCTTATTCTGAGACTGTGACCCCTGGTTTTAGACTCCCCAGCCAGGAGAAATATCCTCCCTGCATCTACCCTGTTGAGCCCTGTAAGAATTTTGTATGTTTTAATGAGATCCCCTCTCATTCTTCTAAACTCTGGAGAACACAGACCTAGTCTACTCAATCTCTCCTCATATGACAATCTTGCATTCCCAGGAATCAGTCTGGTCAATCTTTGTTGCACTCCCTCTATGGCAGGTATATCCTTTCTTAGGTAAGGAGACCAAAATTGTACACAATACTCCAGGTACGGTCTCACCAAGGCCCTGTATAATTGCAGTAAGACATCTTTACTCCTGTACTCAAATCCTCTTGTATTAAAGGCCAACATACCATTTGCCTTCCTAATTGCTTGCTGCACCTCCATGTTAGCTTTCAGTGACTCGTGTACAAGGACACCCAGGTCCCTTTGAATGTCAACATTTCCCAATCTCTCACCATTTAAAAAATACTCTGCATTTCTGTTTTTCCTACCAAAGTGGATAACTTCACATTGTTTTTCCACATTATATTCCATCTGCCATTTTCTTGCCCACTCACTTAGCCTGTCTATATCCCCTTGAAGTCTCTTTGCATCCTCCTCAGGCTAACAGGTCTATGGTCCCCTGTTTTCTCTCTCCCTCCTGTCTTAAATAGTGGGGTTACATTTGCTACCCACCAATTTGCAGGAACATTCCAGAATCTTTAGAATTTTGGAAGATGATAACCAATGCATCCACTATCTCTATAGCCACCTCTTTCAAAATCCTGGGATGTAGATCATCAGGTCCTTGGGATTTATTGACTTTCAGTTCCATTAATTACTCTAGTACAATTTTTTTTTTCTAATACTAATTTCTTTCAGTTCCTCATTTTCACCAGTTCCTTGATTCTCTAGTATTTCTGAGAGGCTTTTTGTGTCTTCTCCCATGAAGACAGACACAAAGTATTTGTTTAATAAGGGATACTTTCCTTTCTTAGCCGAGGCATAGAATATAAGAGCAAGGAAGTTATGCTAGAACTGTATAAAACATTGGTTAGGCCACAGCTTGAGTACTGCGTACAGTTCTGGTCACCACATTTCAGGAAAGATGTGATTGCACTAGAGAGGGTACAGAGGAGACTTACAAGGATGTTGCCAGGACCGGAGAATTTTAGCTGTGAGAAAAGATTGAATAGGCTGGGGTTGTTTTCTTTGGAACAAAGGAGGGTGAGGGGAGATTTAATTGAGGTGTATAAAATTATGGCGGGACTAGATAGAGTAGATAGGGAGACCTATTTCCCCTTGCAGAGGGGTCAGTGACCAGGGGGCATAGATTTAAAGTAATTGGTAGAAGGATTAGAGGGGAGCTGAGGAGAAATGTTTTCACCAAGAGGGTGTTGGGGGGTCTGGAACTCACTGCCTGAAAGGGTGGTAGAGGCAGAAACCCTCAACTCATTTAAAAAGTACTTAGATGTGCACTTGAGGTGCCGTAACCTACAGGGCTACGGACCAATTGCTGGAAAGTGGGATTAAGCTGGATAGCTGTTTTTCGGCCAGCACAGACACGATAGGCCAAATGGCCTCCTTCTGTGCCGTAAATTTCTATGATTCTATGAAGGCAATAAATGTTACCAAAATCCCAAGAATAAATATATATTTTTTTAAATGTATTCTGTGACATATATAAATTCCATTTGATTCCAGATGATATTGGACCACAACAACAATAACCTACATTTATATAGCACTTTCAACATAGAAAAAACATACCAGCGTGCTTCATAGAGGTGTAAGGGAACAAAATGGATGCCGAGCCAAAGAAGAAGATAGTAAGAGGGGTTACCAAAAGTGTTGGTCAAATAGGTGGGTTTTAAGGAGGGTCTTAAAAAAGGAGAGGGAGACGGAGAGTCAGAGGGGTTCAGGGAGGGAATTCTAGAGGATGGGGTCTAGGTGGCTGAAGGCACAGCCACCAATGGTGAGGCGAATGGAGAAGGGACGTGCAACAGTCTGGTCATAGAATCATAGAATGATACAGCACAGAAGGAGGCTGTTCGGCCCATCATGCCAGTGTCGGCTCTCTGAAAGAGCTATCCAATTAGCCCCATTCCCCTGCTCTCTCCCCTAGCCCTGAAAAATTTTCCCCTTCAAGTATTTATCCAATACTCTTTTGAAAGTTGTTATTGAATCTGCTTCCACCACCCTTTCAGGCAGTGCATTCCAGATCATCATAACTCACTGCATAAAAACAATTCTCATCTTGCCTCTGGTTCTTTTGCCAATTACCTTAAATCTGTGTCCTGTGATTACCAACCCTTCTGCCAGTGGTTACAGTTTGCCCTTATTTACTCTATCAAAACCCATCATGATTTGAGCACTTCCATCAAATCTCCCCTTAACCTTTTCTGCTCTAAGGAGAACAACCCCAATATCTCTTGTTTCTCCATGTAACTGAAGTCCCGCATCCCTGGTACCAGTCTAGTAAATCTCCTCAGCACTCTCTCTAAGGCCTTGACATTCTTCCTAAAGTGCAGTGCCCAGATTTGGAAACAATGCTCCAGCTGAGGCCTAACCAGTGTTTTATAAAGGTTTAGCATAACTTCCTTGCTTTTGTACAATATGCCTCTGTTTATAAAGCCAAGGATCCCATATGCTTTTTAACAGTCTTCTCAACTTGTCTGGCCACCTTCGAAGATTTGTGTGCATACACCCAGAGGTCTCTCTGTTCCTGCACCCCCTTTAAAATTGTACCAATTAATGCTTCCCCTCATTCTTCCTACCGAAACACATCACTTCACACTTCTCTGCGTTAAATTTAATCTGCCATGTGTCTGCCCATTTCACCAGTCTGTCTATATCCACCTGAAATCTGTTACTATCCTCCTCACTGTTTACCACATTTCCAAGTTTCGTGTCCTCTGCAAACTTTGAAATTATGCTCTGTATACCCAAGTCCAGGTCATTAATATATATCAAAAAGAGCAGTGGTCCTAATACCGACTGTTGGGGAACACCACTGTATACTTCCCTCCAGTCTGAAACACAACCGTTCACCACTACTTTCTTGTTTTCTGTCACTTAGCCAATTTCATATCCACACTGTCACTGCCCTTTTAATCCCATGTACTTTAATTTTGCTAAAAAATCGATTATGTGGTACTTTATCAAATGCCTTAACAAATCCGTGCTGGCTGTCATTTATTTACCCATATTTTTCCAAGTGACAATTAATATTGCCTCAGGTTATTGTCTCTCAAAGTTTCCCCACCACAGACATTAGGCTGACTGATCTGTAGTTGCCGGGTTTATCCCTCTCCCCTTTTTTGAACATTTGCAATCCTCAGTCCTCTGGCACCACTCCCATATCTAAGGAAGATTGGTAGATTGTGGCCAGAGCCTCTGCAATTTCCACCCTTACTTCCCTCAGCAACCTAAAATGCATCCCATCTGGACTGGGTGACTTTTCTACTTTGAGTACTGCCAATCTTTTAAGTACCTCCTCTTTATCTGTTTTTATCCTATCCAATGTCGCTACTACCTCCTCCTTTACTGTAACATTGGCAACATCCCCTTATTTAGTGAATACAGGTACAAAGTATTCATTTAGTACCTCAGCCACGCCCTTTGCCTTTAAAAGATCATTTTTTTTGGTCTGTAATTGGCCCCACCCTTCCTTTGACTACTCATTTACTGTTTATATGTTTATAAAAGATTTTGGGGTTCCCTTTTATGTTACCCACTAATCTATTCTCATATACTCTCTTTGCCCCTCTTATTTCCTTTTTCAGTTCTCCTCTGTACTTTCTGTATTCAGCTTGGTTCTCTACTGTATAATGAGCCTGACATTTATCATAAGTCTCCTTTTACTGTTTCATTTTAATCTCTACATCTTTAGTCATTCAGGGAGCTCTAGCTTTGTTTGCCCTTACTTTATGCCCCATGGCAGATACAATTTAACGCAGGGAAGTATGAAGTAATGCATTTTGTTAGGAAGAATGAGAAGAGGCAATATAAACTGGTGTGAGATGAAAGGAGAGTTTGGGGGAAGAGAGGGTTGTAGAGCTGGAGGAGGTTACAGATAATGAAGCAGTCCATGCCCACATGCAGCATGCAGCAAGATCTGGACAGCATCCAGGCTTGGGCTGATAAGTGGCAAGTAACATTCGCGCCAGATAAGTGCCAGGCAATGACCATCTCCAACAAGAGAGAGTCTAACCACCTCCCCTTGACATTCAACGGCATTACCATCACCGAATCTCCCACCATTAACATCCTGGGGATCACCATTGACCAGAAACTTAACTGGACCAGCCACATAAATACTGTGGCTACAAGAGCAGGTCAGAGGTTGGGTATTCTGTGGCGAGTGACTCACCTCCTGACTCCCCAAAGCCTTTTCACCATCTACAAGGCACAAGTCAGGAGTGTGATGGAATACTCTCCACTCGCCTGGATGAATGCAGCTCCAACAACACTCAAGAAGCTTGACATTCAGGACAAAGCAGCCAGCTTGATTAGCACCCCATCCATCACCCTAAACATTCACTCCCTTCACCACCGGCGCACTGTGGCTGCAGTGTGTACCATTTACAGGATGCATTACAGCAACTCGCCGAGGCTTCTTTGACAGCACCTCCCAAACCCACGACCTCTACAACCTAGAAGGACAAAGGCAGCAGGCACATGGGAACATCACCTGCACATTCCCCTCCAAGTCACACATCATCCTGACTTGGAAATATATCGCCGTTCCTTCATCATTGCTGGGTCAAAATCCTGGAACTCCCTACCTAACTGCACTGTGGGAGAACCTTCACCATACAGACTGCAGTGGTTCAAGAAGGCGGCTCACCACCACCTTCTCGAGGGCAATTAGGGATGGGCAATAAATGCTGGCCTTGCCAGCGACGCCCACATCCCATGAACGAATAAAAAAAAGATAGAGAATAGTGAGGTAATGGAGAGGTTTAAATAAAAGGATGAAAATTTTAAATTTAAGGTATTGGGGCACCAGGAACTAATTTAGGTCAGCGAGAACAAGGGCGATGAGCGAGCGGGAATAGGTGTGGGATAGGTACAGGCAGCAGGGTTTTGGATGAGCTTAAGTTTACAGAGGGTGGAGGATGGGAAGTCAAGCAGGAGAGCATTGGAATAGTCAAGTCTGGATGTGACAAAGGCATGAATGAGAGTTTCAGTGTCAGATGGACTGTGATAAAGGCAGGCAATGTTACGGAGGTGCAAGTAGGCGGTCTGTTTGTTGGAGAGAATATGAGGTCAGAATGCCAAGGTTGTGAACAGTCTGACTCAGACTGACACAGTCGCCGGGGAGGGGGAAGGAGTCACTGGCAAGGGTATCGAGCTTTTGCTGGGGGCTAAAGGCATTGAGCCTGAATTTGCTGAAAATTTGCACCACAGTAATGACGTATCTATGGCGTACGCCATTATTATGGTGCAGAAATTCCAGGAAATGGTGATGTGATTGACTTGTGCCATTATGCACCCCACACTATAATTTCCTGGGACTTTTGCACTGCTCCACAGAGGCCCTCACTGACAAAGTTGAACATCTAATTATCATAGCACTGCCCCCATTAAAATCAATGGCGAGATCAAGTTTGCTGAATCAACGCTACAGTGATCACCACGGCCCTCTTGTGCCTCATCTAAATGGCCATTATTAACTTGTGAGCCATGACAGTGAGTGCCAGGAAGCTATCGAACCACAAGATCTATCACGACCAAGTTAAACCTCTCCCTATCCAATGCCCATATACATGCATTTCCAGCAAGAGTTGTTGTGAAACAATGAGGAGTTGGAACCTAGCCAATTTTCCATCCCTCGCCCAGGGGCACTAAAGCCCATTGTAACACCTCTACTGAGAGCAGCTAACTCAGCACAGACCAGGGATTGAACCTGGGACCTTCCTTGTTTGTTGCTTAATTTCCAATTGTAATTCCTCATGTAAGTCTGTGTTACATTTTATCTCATTCTCAAGCAACCAGTTTGCAACACAATGGTAAAGCACAGTGCATTGTGTAATTCCTTATAGTAACCTACCTCATTCCATTCAATGTTAATCAATTTGCAGCAGCAGCAATTGTCTCATGTTCTGAAGTTACTACAGTCTGTCCATTTACAATTCACAGCTTTTGTTACAAATTAACCTGCTTGTTGTGTATTTAGTTAACCACAACCCACACCTTGAAATGATCCTATTAATCTGCTGTGCACTTTGTTACAGTTTAATTCAGTTGGAAAAGCTTTGCTTATTTACAGACATGCCTAGCCTTGTAGGCTCAAAGCGTTGCAATCATTCCTTGCTCCCTTTATGTGGTTGGAAGTAAAGCTGTGTTGGGGACTCTTCCCTTACTTTCTGTAACTGAGAATTCTCCTCCATGATTCCACCCAAATTTCCCTCCTATCTGCCCCACTTGCCGAAGCCGCCATGTGGAAGATGATTGTAAACAATTTTACAACACCAAGTTATAGTCCAGCAATTTTATTTTAAATTCACAAGCTTTCGGAGACTTCCTCCTTCCTCAGGTAAATGTTCAGGATTTCCTTGAAGCCTACGCATTTATACATATAGAACAATACATGGTGTTTACAGACT
Organism: Heptranchias perlo; assembly: GCF_035084215.1. Taxonomy (NCBI): domain Eukaryota; kingdom Metazoa; phylum Chordata; class Chondrichthyes; order Hexanchiformes; family Hexanchidae; genus Heptranchias; species Heptranchias perlo. Next base: position 95,269,371 of record NC_090329.1, on the reverse strand, counting down.
GCCCCTGCAACTGCCCGTTGCCAAGGCAATCACCGTGTTCAGACAGAGAGGTGTCACCTGCAGAACCCCCGAATACACATTCAACAAAAAAACAAACAGGGAAAAAAAACAGAGAAGAAAAACAGAGAGAGGCAGAAACATCCGGAAGGCAGAGAGAGCCAGCAAATGACCCATTATATTAAAAACAGATAACATTTGTTCGCTGGTGGGGTAACGTGTAGCGTGACATGAACCCAAGATCCCGGTTGAGGCCGTCCTCATGGGTGCGGAACTTGGCTATCAATTTCTGCTCGACGATTTTGCGTTGTCGTGTGTCTCGAAGGCCGCCTTGGAGTACGCTTACCCGAAGGTCGGTGGATGAATGTCCATGACTGCTGAAGTGTTCCCCGACTGGGAGGGAACCCTCCTGTTTGGCGATTGTTGCGCGGTGTCCGTTCATCCGTTGTCGCAGCGTCTGCATGGTCTCGCCAATGTACCATGCTCTGGGGCATCCTTTCCTGCAACGTATGAGGTAGACAACGTTGGCCGAGTCACAGGAGTATGAACCATGCACCTGGTGGGTGGTGTCCTCTCGTGTGATGGTGGTATCTGTGTCGATGATCTGGCATGTCTTGCAGAGGTTACCGTGGCAGGGTTGTGTGGCGTCGTGGACGCTGTTCTTTTGAAAGCTAGGTAATTTGCTGCGAACGATGGTCTGTTTGAGGTTGGGTGGCTGTTTAAAGGCGAGTAGTGGAGGTGTGGGGATGGCCATAGCGAGGTGTTTGTCCTCATTGATGACATGTTGAAGGCTGCGGAGAACATGGCGTAGTTTCTCCGCTCCGGGGAAGTACTGGACGACAAAGGGTACTCTGTTGGTTGCGTCCCGTGTTAGTCTCCTGAGGAGGTCTATGCGATTTTTTGCTGTGGCCCGTCGGAACTGTCGATCGATGAGTCGAGCGTCATATCCCGTTCTTACTAGGGCGTCTTTCAGCGTCTGTAGGTGTCCATCGCGTTCCTCCTCGTCTGAGCAGACCCTGTGTATTCGCAGGGCCTGTCCATAGGGGATGGCCTCTTTGACGTGGTTAGGGTGGAAGCTGGAAAAGTGGAGCATCGTGAGGTTGTCCGTGGGCTTGCGGTAGAGTGAGGTGCTGAGGTGCCCGTCTTTGATGGAGATTCGTGTGTCCAAGAAAGAAACTGATTCTGAGGAGTAGTCCATGGTGAGCTTGATGGGGGGATGGAACTTGTTGATGTTATCGTGTAGTCTCTTTAGTGATTCCTTGCCGTGGGTCCATAGAAAGAAAATGTCGTCGATGTATCTGGTGTATAGTGTTGGTTGGAGGTCTTGTGCAGTGAAGAAGTCCTGCTCGAACTTGTGCATGAAAATGTTGGCGTATTGGGGTGCGAATTTGGTCCCCATGGCTGTTCCGTGTGTTTGGGTAAAGAACTGGTTATCGAAGGTGAAGACATTGTGATCCAGGATGAAGCGGATGAGTTGTAGGATGGCTTCCGGAGATTGGCTGTTGTTGGTGTTGAGTATTGATGCTGTCGCAGCGATGCCGTCATCGTGGGGGATACTGGTGTATAGTGCCGAGACGTCCATCGTGGTGAGAAGTGTTCCTGGTTCAACTGGTCCGTGGGTACTGAGTTTTTGTAGGAAGTCTGTAGTGTCGCGACAGAAGCTGGGGGTTCCCTGTACGATGGGTTTCAGGATGCCCTCGATGTATCCAGAGAAGTTCTCACACAGGGTTCCGTTGCCTGATACGATGGGACGTCCGGGTGTGTTGGCTTTGTGTATCTTTGGGAGGCAGTAGAAGTCTCCCACGCGGGGATTACGTGGGATGAGAGTGCGTAGGATGCTTTGAAGGTCTGGATCGAAGGTCTTGATCAGTTTGTTGAGCTGGTGGGTGTGTTCTTTGGTCGGATCTGCGGGTAACCGTCTGTAGTGTTCCTGGTTGTCCTATGGACAGGCCCTGCGAATACACAGGGTCTGCTCAGACGAGGAGGAACGCGATGGACACCTACAGACGCTGAAAGACGCCCTAGTAAGAACGGGATATGACGCTCGACTCATCGATCGACAGTTCCGACGGGCCACAGCAAAAAATCGCATAGACCTCCTCAGGAGACTAACACGGGACGCAACCAACAGAGTACCCTTTGTCGTCCAGTACTTCCCCGGAGCGGAGAAACTACGCCATGTTCTCCGCAGCCTTCAACATGTCATCAATGAGGACAAACACCTCGCTATGGCCATCCCCACACCTCCACTACTCGCCTTTAAACAGCCACCCAACCTCAAACAGACCATCGTTCGCAGCAAATTACCTAGCTTTCAAGAGAACAGCGTCCACGACGCCACACAACCCTGCCACGGTAACCTCTGCAAGACATGCCAGATCATCGACACAGATACCACCATCACACGAGAGGACACCACCCACCAGGTGCATGGTTCATACTCCTGTGACTCGGCCAACGTTGTCTACCTCATACGTTGCAGGAAAGGATGCCCCAGAGCATGGTACATTGGCGAGACCATGCAGACGCTGCGACAACGGATGAACGGACACCGCGCAACAATCGCCAAACAGGAGGGTTCCCTCCCAGTCGGGGAACACTTCAGCAGTCATGGACATTCATCCACCGACCTTCGGGTAAGCGTACTCCAAGGCGGCCTTCGAGACACACGACAACGCAAAATCGTCGAGCAGAAATTGATAGCCAAGTTCCGCACCCATGAGGACGGCCTCAACCGGGATCTTGGGTTCATGTCACGCTACACGTTACCCCACCAGCGAACAAATGTTATCTGTTTTTAATATAATGGGTCATTTGCTGGCTCTCTCTGCCTTCCGGATGTTTCTGCCTCTCTCTGTTTTTCTTCTCTGTTTTTTTTCCCTGTTTGTTTTTTTGTTGAATGTGTATTCGGGGGTTCTGCAGGTGACACCTCTCTGTCTGAACACGGTGATTGCCTTGGCAACGGGCAGTTGCAGGGGCAGTCTGTAAACACCATGTATTGTTCTATATGTATAAATGCGTAGGCTTCAAGGAGATCCTGAACATTTACCTGAGGAAGGAGGAAGTCTCCGAAAGCTTGTGAATTTAAAATAAAATTGCTGGACTATAACTTGGTGTTGTAAAATTGTTTACAATTGTCAACCCCAGTCCATCACCGGCATCTCCACATCATGTGGAAGATGGCAATAGACCCCAGAAAGTGGTGGTAACATAGCAACATAGGAACAGGCGAAGGCTATTCAGCCCCTCGAGCCTGTTCCGCCATTCAATTAGATCATGGCTGATCTGTTTCTTAACTCCATCTCCCCGCCTTGGTTTCATATCCCTTAATACCCTTACCTACAGCCTCATGTTTTCCTAATGGTGGAAAAGGGCCTTGTAGCAGCCTCCTCTCTCTCCAGTCGGCCCCAAAAACTTACCTACTGCAGGACTCGGGCTGGGCCAAAATCTTCGTACCATTGTTTGGCACACTTCCGCACCTTTACGTTTCCTCGAAGTCTCTCTGGTGCTGCAGCACTGCTGACGTTTCCTAAGTTGCATTGGTGGACTCCTCTCGTCAGCAGGAACCCCATTAAGAGCCCTCCTTGTATATGCAATGAGCCCTGCTTTCTCCCTCCCCAAGGCCCCGATCATCCCTCCCCCCCCCCACTCCCGCCAAGCCCCGCGACCCAACCCCGTCAGTTACCCATGGGCCGCAGCCCAAACTTGCAACACTTGCCTGTGTAACCTCCTCCCGCAGCGCCGTCTCCAGTCTAATCAGGTCTGAGGCCCAATATCCGGGGCGCCTCGGACCTTACCGTTTGTGCGCAGGGTAATTCCCAAAAAATAGGCCCCCCCAAATTTCTCCCCCATAAAGTGCAATAAAAATACTTACTAAAGGCACATTAATAATAAGAGGGTCATGAAGGGGTGGAGCTACTACATGGAGACCAGCTTGTAGTGCACAGGGGAGGAATGGCAAAAAAATTAAATAAATATTTTAACTCCATTTTAGAAAAGGAGGTGAATATTAAGGTCACAGAACTACCCAAGATAGATGCAGAACAGTTTGTGGAAGTTATTATTCAAAGAGAATGGTACTAAATAACTTATTCAATCTTAAGGCCCTAATGGTCGGCGTCCAAGGAGTTAAGGAGAAAGGGGAAAATGGCAGATACGCTGGCCATACCATTCCATAATTCCTTGGAAATCAAAATTGTATCAGAGAACTGAGGGTGGCAAATGTGACCTCATTTCTGAAAAAAGGAGACAGTGATAAACCAGGAAACTCTAGGCCAGTTAGTCTTACTTCAGTTGTTGATAAGCTACTAAATCCCTAATTTTCTGCTGGCTTTCTGCCCAACTTTATGCGTATCAGGGTGAGAAGGGGAAGGAAATTAGCCAGGGAGCCAGTGTGCTAGCTCCATGGGAATCAGTGTCCCTTCCGGGATTTCCCACCGGAATGGACAATGAACATTAAACATCTTTGAGGATGTAACTAATAGAATAGATAAGGGGGAACCAGTGAATGTGGTGTATTTGGATTTTCAGAAGGCTTTCGATAAGGTCCCACACAGGAGGTTGGTGAACAAAGTTAGAGCACATGGAATTGGGAGTAATATACTGGCATGGATTGAGAATTGGTTAACAGACAGAAAACAGAGAGTAGGAATAAACGGGTCTTTTTCAGGTTGGCAGACTGTGACTCGTGGGGCACCGCAGGGGATCAGTGCTTGGGCCCCAGCTATTCACAATCTATATCAATGATTTGGATGAGGGGACCAAATGTAATATTTCCAAGTTTGCTGATGACACAAAATTAGGAGGGATTGTGAGTTGTGAGGAGGATGCAAAGAGGCTTCAAGGGGATATAAACAGGCTGACTGAGTGGGCAAGAACATGGCAGATGGAATATAATGTGGAAAAATAATGTGAAGTTATCCACTTTGGTAGGAAAAACAGAAATGCAGAGTATTTTTTAAATGGTGAGAGATTGGGAAATGTTGATGTTCAAAGGGACCTGGGTGACCTTGTACTTGAGTCACTGAAAGCTAACATGCAGATGCAGCAAGCAATTAGGAAGGCAAATGGTATGTTTGCCTTTATTACAAGAGGATTTGAGTACAGGAGTAAAGATGTCTTACTATAATTATACAGGGCCTTGGTGAGACCGTACCTGGAGTATTGTGTACAATTTTGGTCTCCTTACCTAAGAAAGGATATACTTGCCATAGAGGGAGTGCAACGAAGGTTCACCAGACTGATTCCTGGGATGACGGGATTGTCGTGTGAGGAGAGATTGAGTAGACTAGGCCTGTATTCTCTAGAGTTTAGATGAATGAGAGGTGATCTCATTGAAACATACAAAATTCTTACAGGGCTCGATGGAGCAGATGTAAGGAGGATGTTTCCCCTGGCTGGGGAACCTAGAACCAGGGGTCACAGTCTCAGAATAAAGTGTAGGCCATTTAGGACTGAGATGAGGATAAATTTCTTCACTCAGAGGGTGGTGAATCTTTGGAATTCTTTACCACAGAGGACTGTGGAGGCTCAGTCATTGAGTACATTCAAAACAGAGATCAATAGATTTCTAGATATTGAAGTCATCAAGGGAAATGGGGATGGTGCAGGAAAATAGCATTGAGGTAGAAGATCAGCCATGATCTTGTTGAATGGTGGAGCAGGCTCGAGGGGCCGGATGGCCTACTCCTGCTCCTATTTCTTATGTTCTTATATTCAGAGTGGGTGGTAATAACAGAATGATGTCACATGTCATATTTCCTGTCATTACCATCGTAGCAACACTGGATGCAAGAGATAGCTGCAAGTTACTGGTGTCCAGAGTATTTATGGATTTCATGAGGAGATTTGAAATTTAAATCATCCCCCACCCCCCAGAGGAATGTAATTGATCACACAGCAAAAATGTTAAAAGTTTTGGAAATAAAAGGCCGTACCCTTCAGCTGCGCTGGAGGCAGCTGGCTCTGCTTCACTGCTGCAGGGGGCTCAAGGCTTGCGCTGGAGGCAGCTGGCTCTGCTTCACTGCTGCAGGGGGCTCAAGGCTTGCGCTGGAGGCAGCTGGCTCTGCTTCACTGCTGCAGGGGGCTCAAGGCTTGCGCTGGAGGCAGCTGGCTCTGCTTCACTGCTGCAGGGGGCTCCAGGCTTGCGGTGGAGGCAGCTGGCTCTGCTTCACTGCTGCAGGGGGCTCAAGGCTTGCGCTGGAGGCAGCTGGCTCTGCTTCACTGCTGCAGGGGGCTCCAGGCTTGCGCTGGAGGCAGCTGGCTCTGCTTCACTGCTACAGGGGGCTCAAGGCTTGCAAAAGCTGTACTCGCCCCAGAAGTGAATTTCCAAGCTCAGATGGGTATCCTGCCAGGTGCCTACCCAAAATGTTACAACGACACCCGGCCTGGGAAATATCCCACGTTCAGCAGTGGCCGAGCTGGGCAGGCACAAAGCCCCAACACACTGACTTCAGTGAAAGCAGAAAATCCCAGTTCTACCATCCATAGTGCGGACTGAAATGACTCAGCACTTGGAGAAACCTGAGTTAATCAGGACCAGCCCGTCTGGATCGTTAAAAGGCAGGTCTCACTTCACCAACTTTATAGAATTCATTGAAGAAGTAAAAGAGAGAATAGATATACGATAAAGACATAAAAGATAAAGTGGATGTAGATGATATGGATTTTAGAAAGCATGTGATAAGGCTACCACGTAAGAGACTTATGGCAAAGATGGATGGCACATGGAAGTAAGGGGAATGTGGCCACATGATAAAGAGATGGTTGGGGGGGAAAAGCAAAGATTAGGGGGTGAAAGGATGATTCTTGGAAAGATATAATGAGTGGTATTCCACAGGCACCTGTGTTCAGGCCACTCTTATTTACTGTTGTAACAAGTTGAAGCAGGCCCCGGACCCAGTGGTCAATTAGACACGCAGACCAGAGCTTAATGGTTAAAACAAATCAGGTTTATTCACCCACACCAGTTGCATCTTTAAGTGCAGCGATGAACAAAACGTTAACAGGGATTACTTTCCAGCAAACACCTTCTCACTCCCATTTTCTTCCTCTCCCCAAATGAACCATTGCCCTGCCCTTATCCTTACAGGCTAGGAGACATTCCTGATTAAAGGCAATTAAGGTCAACAGTTTCTTAAAGCTATATCATCTTGCCCTGGTCATTCTGACATTTTATACCACTTCTTAAAGCTGTACCTCAATCGCGGATGCAGAGCTCTCAAAAGTCTATGGCTCACATATCATCCCTTTCTCACTCTGTTACAGTATTTACATAAATTATCAAAATTTGGAAGCATGGCAAATTGTGACAAGAATTGGGAAAGACTGCAAGAGGGCATTGACTGGCTTGCAGGATAGGCAGAAAGGTGGCAGGTGCAGTTCAATGTGGAAAATGTGAAGTAATATAATTTACATGTCATAATAGGGAAAAGAAATCAACCTTAAATGGTAAGATGTATGAAATGGAATGGAGGAGCAGATATGCATCATTATAATGGAATTATTAGAGATGGCCATAAAAAAGGCAAATGGAATCCAGGTTTCTGCCAGGCAGGGGGATTTAAAATTAACCCCATTGTTTCCATCTTTCGGTGACACAGTAATAACTTGGCATAAACTTAAAATAATCACAAAAGAAATTAAAGAGGAGGTTGGAAAAATGTCTTTCCACAGAGGACAGAGAGAATGTGGAATTCTCTGCCACAAACTGTTGTTGAAGCAGACCCCATAAATTCTTTAAAAAGAGAATTATTGTCATCTTTAACTGAGTTGAGGAAAAACTGAGTTCCTGCTGATCTCGATCAGGTTTATCTTTAATGCCCTATCTTCATGATCAAACAGCCTGCAGAGATTCACTGCAAACAAGGCACTAAATGGCAGCCAGTGCCACATTGTTCACCTGACGAAGGAGGAAGCCTCCGAAAGCTTGTGAATTTAAAATAAAATTGCTGGACTATAACTTGGTGTTGTAAAATTGTTTACAATTGTCAACCCCAGTCCATCACCGGCATCTCCACATATGGAGGGAAGGGAAGCAAACAGAACATAATTGGTGGGGGAACAACACACTGAGTGAGTATCTGATGCAGATACTCAAAAATAAAGTACATGCCTGTTAATTGGCACCTAATGATTAGTTGCTGACAATGTTAGCTCCCCGTAGATTTTAATAGCAAACTTCTGGTTCGCAGCGACAGCTTAAGCTAGAAATTACTTCTTCCAAGGCATGAATCTAGATCAATACTGCAGCTGAGCCATTAGATATAAATCAAACTTTTATTGCAGTTGATCGAGTATTGGATTTGTGATAAGGGCTGATGAGGCTTCCACAAGTAAGTGTGGTCTAGATCATATCATTGAGTCCATTTTGCAGAACTTTTGTGATATCCTACAAGAATACCACCCCTAAGGAGAGACGGGGGGAAACGTCATACCCTTTCCCCTCCAAAGTCATTGAACAAATTGTCTCCTAAATCCATGCCCATCTTTCCCACAACTCCATGTTGAACCTCTCCAATGAGGCTTCTGCCCCCCCCCAGAGGACTTAAACAGCCCTAATCAAATTCACAAATGACATCCTCTATGACTATGGCCGAGGTGCACTATCCGTCCTCATCTTTCTCACCCAGTCTGCAGCCTTTGACACGGTTGACCACATTATCCTCCTCCGACTCCTCTCCTCCATTGTCCAGCTGAGTGGGACTGCCCTTGTCTGGTTCCACACTTACCTATCCACTCGTAGCCTAAGAATCACCTGCCATGGCCTCTCTTCCCCCCACCCCCTCCACCCCATTCACCATTATCTCTGGAGTCCCCCATGGATCTATCCTTGGCGCCCTCCTATTTCTCAACTACATGCTGCCCCTCAGTGACATCATCCAAAAATACAACATCAAGCTCCACATGTTGATGACAGCGAGCTCTACCTCATCACTACCTAACTTGACCGCTCCACTCAATCCTTCTCCAACACCTCTCGTCCTCTGTTCAGTTTAGTGGGACTGCCCTCGCCTGGTTCCACTCTTACTTATCCAATCGTAGCCAGATTTTGACTAAAATAAGTCAAGATCTGAAACGTCAACTCATCTGAACTTGGTTCTAGGGAATGAGGTGGGTCAAGTGGAGCAAGTGTCAGTGGGGGAGCATTTAGGGAGCAGCGATCATAGTATCATAAGGTTTAGAGTAGCTATGAAAAAGAACACGGACCACTCTAAAGTAAAAATACTCAATTGGAGGAGGGCCAATTTCAATGGGATGAGAACAGGTAAATTGGAATCAAAGATTGGCAGGCAAAACAACAGATAGGGAGAAGGAGCAAATGCAGTCTTTAAAGAGGAGATGGTTCGGGGACAGTCTAGGCACATTCCCATGAGGCAGAAATGTAGGGCAACTAAAGCCTGAGCTCCCAGGATGACAAAAGAGATAGTGAGTAAAATAAAATGGAAAAAAGGGGTGTATGACAGATGTCAGGTTGATAACACAAGTGAGAACCAGGCAGAATATAGAACATTCAGAGGGGAAGTGAAAAAGGAAATAAGAGGGGCAAAGAGAGAGTATGAGAATAGACAGGTGCCCAACATAAAAGTGAACCCAAAAGTCTTCTACAGGCATGTAAACAGTAAACAGGTAGTAAGAGGAGGGGTGGGGCTGATTGGGAACCATAAAGGAGATCTACTCATGGAGGCAGAGGGCATGGCCAAGGTACTAAATGAGTACTTTGCATCTGCCTTTACCAAGGAAGAAGATGCTGCCAGAGTCTCAGTAAAGGAAGTTTGGTTGAGATACTGGATGGGCTAAAAATTCATAAAGAAGAGGTACTTGAAAGGTTAGCAGTACTTAAAATAGATAAGTCACCCGGACTGGATGGGATGCATCCTAGGTTGCTGAGGGAAGTAAGGGTGGAAATTGCGGAGGTACGGGCCATAATCTTTCAAACATCTGTAGATACGGGGGTGGTGTCAGAGGACTGGAAAATTGCAAAATGTTACAACCTTGTTCAAAAAAGGGTGTAAGGATAAACCGAGCAACTATAGGCCAGTCAGTTTAACCTCAGTGGTGAGGGAACCTTTAGAAACGATAATCCGGGACAGAATTAACAGTCAATTGGACGAGTGTGGATTGATTAGGGAAAGCCAGCACGGATTTGTTAAAGGCAAATCGTGTTTAACTAACCTGATAGAGTTTTTTGATGAGGTAACAGAGAGGGTAGATGAGGGCAATGCAGTTGATGTGGAGTATATGGACTTTCAAAAGGCGTTTGATAAAGTGCCGCATGGTAGGCTTATCATCAAGATTGCGGCTTGTGGAATAAAGGGGGCAGTAGCAACATGAATACAGAGGTGTACAGGGCACAATTTCAAAATTTGCAGATGACACAAAATTTGGAAGGGTAGTAAACAGTGACGAGGATAGTGATAGACTTCAAGAGGATATAGACAGGCTGGTGGCTTGGGTGGACATGTGGCAGATGAAACTTAACGCAGAGAAATGCAAAGTGATACATTTCGGTAGGAAGAACGAGGAAAGGCGATATAAACTAGAGGGCACAACTCTACAAGGGGTACAGGAACAGAGAGATCTGGGAATATATGTGTACAAATCGTTGAAGGTGGCAGGGCAGGTTGAGAAAGTGGTTAAAAAAGCATCCTGGATCCTGGGCTTTATAAATAGAGGCATAGAGTACAAAAGTACGGAAGTCATGATGGTCCTTTATAAAACACTGGTTCGACCACAACTGGAGTATTATGTCCAGTTCTGGGCACCGCACTTTAGGAAAGTTGTGAAGGCCTTAGAGAGGGTGCAGAAGAGATTTACTAGAATGATTCCAGGGATGAGGGACTTTAGTTACGTGGATAGAGTAGAAATGCTGGGGTTGTTCTCCTTGGAACAGAGAAAGTTGTGAGGAGATTTGATAGCGGTATTCAAAATCATGAAGGGTCTATGATGTGGAGATGCCGGTGATGGACTGGGGTTGACAATTGTAAACAATTTTACAACACCAAGTTATAGTCCAACAAATTTATTTTTAATTCCACAAGCTTTCGGAGGCTTCCTCCTTCGTCAGGTGAACGGTATGGAAATGACATTTTCGAATCCTTCGCATTTTAAAATCACAGAACAATGCCTGGTGATTACTGCCCGTTGCCAAGGCAATCACAGTGAGCAGACAGAAAGGTGTCACCTAAAAAGGCCACCGAATATACAAACCCCCCAAAAAAAAGAGAGAGAGAGAGAAGGAAGACAGTCAATGACCCGTTATATTAAAAACAGATAACATTTGTTCGCTGGTGGGGTTACGTGTAGTGTGACATGAACCCAAGATCCAGGTTGAGGCCGTCCTCATGGGTGCGGAACTTGGCTATCAATTTCTGCTCGACGATTTTGCGTTGTCGTGTGTCTCGAAGGCCGCCTTGGAGTATGCTTACCCGAAGGTCGGTGGCTGAATGTCCATGACTGCTGAAGTGTTCCCCGACAGGGAGAGAACCCTCCTGTCATCCGTTGTCGCAGCGTCTGCATGGTCTCGCCAATGTACCATGCTCTGGGGCATCCTTTCCTGCAATGTATGAGGTAGACAATGTTGGCCGAGTCACAGGAGTATGAACCGTGCACCTGGTGGGTGGTGTCCTCTCGTGTGATGGTGGTATCTGTGTCGATGATCTGGCATGTCTTGCAGAGGTTACCGTGGCAGGGTTGTGTGGTGTCGTGGATGCTGTTCTCCTGAAGGCTGGGTAATTTGCTGCGAACGATGGTTTGTTTGAGGTTGGGTGGCTGTTTAAAGGCGAGTAGTGGAGGTGTGGGGATGGCCATAGCGAGGTGTTCGTCATCATTGATGACATGTTGAAGGCTGCGGAGAACATGGCGTAGTTTCTCCGCTCCGGGGAAGTACTGGACGACGAAGGGTACTCTGTTGGTTGCGTCCCGTGTTAGTCTTCTGAGGAGGTCTACGCGATTTTTCGCTGTGGCCCGTCGGAACTGTCGATCGATGAGTCGAGCATCATATCCCGTTCTTACTAGGGCGTCTTTCAGCGTCTGTAGGTGTCCATCGCATTCCTCCTCGTCTGAGCAGACCCTGTGTATTCGCAGGGCCTGTCCATAGGGGATGGCCTCTTTGACGTGGTTAGGGTGGAAGCTGGAAAAGTGGAGCATCGTGAGGTTGTCCATGGGCTTGCGGTAGAGTGAGGTGCTGAGGTGCCCATCTTCGATGGAGATTCGTGTGTCCAAGAAAGAAACTGATTCTGAGGAGTAGTCCATGGTGAGCTTGATGGTGGGATGGAACTTGTTGATGTTATCGTGTAGTCTCGTCAGTGATTCCTCACCGTGGGTCCATAGAAAGAAAATGTCGTCGATGTATCTGGTGTATAGCGTTGGTTGGAGGTCCTGTGCAGTGAAGAGGTCCTGCTCGAACTTATGCATGAAAATGTTGGCGTATTGGGGTGCGAATTTGGTCCCCATGGCTGTTCCGTGTGTTTGGGTAAAGAACTGGTTATTGAAGGTGAAGACATTGTGATCCAGGATGAAGCGGATGAGTTGTAGGATGGCGTCTGGAGATTGGCTGTTGTTGGTGCTGTCGCAGCGATGCCGTCATCGTGGGGGATACTGGTGTAGAGTGCCGAGACGTCCATCGTGGTGAGAAGTGTTCCTGGTTCAACAGGTCCGTGGGTACTGAGTTTTTGTAGAAAGTCTGTAGTGTCGCGACAGAAGCTGGGGGTTCCCTGCACGATGGGTTTCAGGATGCCCTCGATGTATCCAGAGAGGTTCTCACACAGGGTTCCATTGCCTGATACGATAGGACGTCCGGGTGTGTTGGCTTTGTGTATCTTTGGGAGGACTACAGATCACAAACCCACTCAAGTCCACATACAACTCGGATTACGCTGAGAGACTCTGCCGCCGTACCTCTCGCACACTCCACAACCATCTCATACAGCTACTCTACAGCAGACGCCGCAACCTCGAAACTAAGATAGAGTCCATACTCTCAACCTGTACTCAGGACACAGCAGACCAGCTACGATATACCGCCAAACAGACGAGGAAACGGAACTACGCTGCCTACATGAAAACCAAGAGCAGGAAGCTTGAGAAACTCGGCATCACCACCAGCATCGACCAAGCTTCCCCTGGTACCACGGTTGCAACCACAGGGAAGTCTATCGTCAATTTGTCCGACCACACCCTTCAACCAGACGAAATCGAAGTTCTCAGCCGAGGGCTCAATTTCTGCCCCACTACCAAAATGGACCCCACTAGTCTCGCGGCAGACACAGAGGAATTCATCAGGAGAATGAGGCTCCGGGAATTCTACCACAAACCACAAAATTTCAGCAGCGAACCCAATGAGACAATCGACGATCCGGAACAGCAGACAGAGGGATCCGCGGTACAGCAACCGAAGAGGAAAGAGTCTCACCGGACTCCTCCAGAGGGTCGCTGCCCTCAGCTTGACATGTATGCTCAAGCTGTCAGGAAATGCGTCTATGCCAGATTCATCAGCCGCACTCGGAAGACAGTCCAGAATGTCACCCGAGCACAACGCAACGCCATCAAAGCTCTCAAGACCAACCGCAACATCGTCATCAAACCAGCGGACAAAGGAGGAGCCATCGTCATACAGAACAGAACGGACTATTGCAAAGAAGCATACCGACAACTGGACAACCAGGAACACTACAGACGGTTACCCACAGACCCGACCAAAGAACACACCCATCAGCTGAACAAACTGATCAAGACCTTCGATCCAGACCTTCAAAACATCCTATGCACTCTCATCCCACGTACTCCCCGCGTGGGAGACTTCTACTGCCTCCCAAAGATACACAAAGCCAACACACCCGGACGTCCTATCGTATCAGGCAATGGAACCCTGTGTGAGAACCTCTCTGGATACATCGAGGGCATCCTGAAACCCATCGTGCAGGGAACCCCCAGCTTCTGTCGCGACACTACAGACTTTCTACAAAAACTCAGTACCCACGGACCTGTTGAACCAGGAACACTTCTCACCACGATGGACGTCTCGGCACTCTACACCAGTATCCCCCACGATGACTGCATCGCTGCAACAGCATCAATACTCAACACCAACAACAGCCAATCTCCAAACGCCATCCTACAACTCATCCGCTTCATCCTGGATCACAATGTCTTCACCTTCAATAACCAGTTCTTTACCCAAACACACGGAACAGCCATGGGGACCAAATTCGCACCCCAATACGCCAACATTTTCATGCACAAGTTCGAGCAGGACCTCTTCACTGCACAGGACCTCCAACCAACACTATACACCAGATACATCGACGACATTTTCTTTCTATGGACCCACGGTGAGGAATCACTAAAGAGACTACACGATAACATCAACAAGTTCCATCCCACCATCAAGCTCACCATGGACTACTCCTCAGAATCAGTTTCTTTCTTGGACACACGAATCTCCATCAAAGACGGGCACCTCAGCACCTCACTCTACCGCAAGCCCATGGACAACCTCACGATGCTCCACTTTTCCAGCTTCCACCCTAACCACGTCAAAGAGGCCATCCCCTATGGACAGGCCCTGCGAATACACAGGGTCTGCTCAGACGAGGAGGAACGCGATGGACACCTACAGACGCTGAAAGACGCCCTCGTAAGAACGGGATATGATGCTCGACTCATCGATCGACAGTTCCGACGGGCCACAGCGAAAAATCGCATAGACCTCCTCAGAAGACTAACACGGGACACAACCAACAGAGTATCCTTCGTCGTCCAGTACTTCCCCGGAGCGGAGAAACTACGCCATGTTCTCCGCAGCCTTCAACATGTCATCAATGATGACGAACACCTCGCTATGGCCATCCCCACACCTCCACTACTCGCCTTTAAACAGCCACCCAACCTCAAACAAACCATAGTTCGCAGCAAATTACCCAGCCTTCAGGAGAACAGCGTCCACGACACCACACAACCCTGCCACGGTAACCTCTGCAAGACATGCCAGATCATCGACACAGATACCACCATCACACGAGAGGACACCACCCACCAGGTGCACGGTTCATACTCCTGTGACTCGGCCAACGTTGTCTACCTCATACGTTGCAGGAAAGGATGCCCCAGAGCATGGTACATTGGCGAGACCATGCAGACGCTGCGACAACGGATGAACGGACACCGCGCAACAATCGCCAAACAGGAGGGTTCTCTCCCTGTCGGGGAACACTTCAGCAGTCATGGACATTCAGCCACCGACCTTCGGGTAAGCATACTCCAAGGCGGCCTTCGAGACACACGACAACGCAAAATCGTCGAGCAGAAATTGATAGCCAAGTTCCGCACCCATGAGGACGGCCTCAACCGGGATCTTGGGTTCATGTCACACTACACGTAACCCCACCAGCGAACAAATGTTATCTGTTTTTAATATAACGGGTCATTGACTGTCTTCCTTCTCTCTCTCTCTCTTTTTTTTGGGGGGTTTGTATATTCGGTGGCCTTATTAGGTGACACCTTTCTGTCTGCTCACTGTGATTGCCTTGGCAACGGGCAGTAATCACCAGGCATTGTTCTGTGATTTTAAAATGCGAAGGATTCGAAAATGTCATTTCCATACCGTTCACCTGACGAAGGAGGAAGCCTCCGAAAGCTTGTGGAATTAAAAATGAAGGGTCAAGACAGAGTAGATAGAGAGAAACTGTTCCCATTGGCGGAAGGGTCAAGGACCAGAGGACATAGATTTAAGGTGATTGGCAAAAGAACCAAAGGTGACAAGTGGTTAGGATCTGGAATGCACTGCCCGAGGGGGTGGTGGAGACAGATTCAATCATGGCCTTCAAGAGGGAACTGGATAAGTACTTGAAAGGAAAAAAATTGCAGGGCTGCAGGGATAGGGCGGGGGAGTGGAATTAGCTGGATTGCTCTTGCATAATGCCGGCATGGACTCGATGGACCAAATGGCCTCCTTCTGTGCTGTAACCTTTCTATGATTTCTATAATTCTATGATCTTTTCCCTCCACAGATGCTGACTGACCCCATTGAGTGTTTCATTGAGTTAAATCGAAACAACAGCACAGAAACAGGCCATTCGGTCCAACTGGTCTATGCTGGCATTTATGCTCCATACTAGCCTCCTCCCTCCCTTCTTCATCTAACCCTTTCAGGATACTCTTCTATTCCTTTCTCCCTCATGTGCTTAATTAGCTTCCCCATTTGCTATTTGCCTCAACTACTCCTTGTGGTAGCGCATTCCACATTCTTACCACTCTTTGGTTAAAGAAGTTTCTCTTGAATTCCTTATTGGATTTATTAGCGACTATTTTATATTTATGACCTCTAGTTTTGGACTCCCCCACAAGTGGAAACATATTCTCTACGTCTACCCTATCAAACGCTATCATTATCTTAAAATCAGGTCACCCATCGGCCTTCTCTTTTCCAGAGAAAAGAGCCCCAGCCTGTTCAGCCTTTCCTGAAAAATATATCCTCTCAGTTCTGGTATCATCCTTATGAATCTTTTTTGCACCTTCTCCAACGCCTCTTTCCAGCATTTTGTTTCAGATTTCCAGAATCTGCAGTGTGTTTCTTTTAGTTTTGTTAAATGCAAGTTGTTGGCGCTGTTGATTAAAGAACTGTTCAATAAACTTTTTCATTTACAAACACCTAAACCTCATCAAAACATAACTCTACTTATACGTCATGACATTGTTATTAAGAATGCCACTTAGCTTTCCTAGTTCTTTGCCTTCTGCTGAACTGCTTTGCACAGTTGGTCCGACTCTGTTTTCTGAGTAAGAAGAATTGGGTTCAAGCCCCACTCCAAGAACTTGATCACATAACCTAGGCTGACACTCCAGACATGCTGTCCATCGGATGAGCTGTTAAACCAAAGCCCTGACTGCCTGATCCAATGGTTCGGATGGACAATAAAAATCCTACTGCACTATTTGAAGATGATCAGTGAGTGTCCTGTCCAAGATTCCTTCGTCAACCTACACCACCAAGATAAAATCAATTGGTCCTTCAACCCAATGCAAGTTATGGGATCTTTCTGTATGGCAAATAGCTGCTGCATTTTCCTCCATATCTTAAAAGTAATTCATTGGGGGTGATTTTAAACCCCAAGAACGGGTGGATTGGGGGCGGGTGGGAGTTGAAAATAGTTGCTTTTTGGGTCACGACCGCAACCCGGCTTTATTTCCGGTTAACGTCGGCGCGTAAAAGTACAGGCTTCCCACTGGGAATGCCAAGTCCGAAACTTTTGCGGTTGCAACCCAAAAAGACAACTATTTTCAACCCCATTCGCCCCCAACCCACCCGTTCTTGGGGTTTAAAATCACCCCCCTTTATGTGAAGCAATTTGAGATGTCTCTAAAAGAATTGAAAAGTGACTATATAATTATTTCTTTTTCTCCAAGCAAAACAGTTGGTTTGCCAAATGCCTTTTGATGAAGTCAGTGTACCTTTAAATATATTTTATATCTGGGCACAGTAATAAGGAAATCTTACATCACTTGTGAATCATCCTGTCCTCCTGATGCATGATATGTTCAGTTTTCTATAGTTTCCCACTGAGTATCCTTCACAACTATGTGTTTCCATATCATTGATTTCTTAGGAATATATATTTCATGCTGTCTCAATGTTAGTTCAGGTGACTCATTTGATTTAGGAGACACTGCACTTAGGTTTAAAGCATGAGGAAGCATTGCCATTTGCAATATGCTGATATACTCATATCTTAGAATGTTATCTACTTCAACTTTAAATATAGGCTGGCAGGACTGCTTCATTATTGGAGTCCTTAACTTTAAGCCAAAAATAATTTAATAACTTGCTTGTTGGAAATAACCCCAACTTTGAAGTAAAAGCTTGCGAGAGTGCATTTTTAAAATGGATTTTTTATTTTTGGGAACCATTTAAAAGAATGAGATTAAATTTTATGATCATCAAAGTGATGGATGTTGGTGGTGGTAAATGGACCAGTTTTGTACTTTTCATTCCCAATGTCAGCAGTTCTCCCAGGTCTTGATTTGTTTTCCTATTTACTCCATTTACTTTTGCTGAAGAAAAACAAATCTGAGAAGAGACATGATACAGCTGTCAAACAAAATGAATTCCTTTGAATTGGCTTATATTTCTTGAGTATAGTAGGTTGCGGGGTGATCTGATTGAGGAGTTTAAAATGTTAAAAGGATTCGATCGGCTAGACACAGAGAAACTATTTCCTCTGATGGGGGAAATCAAGAATGAGAGAACATAATCATAAATTAGAGCTAGGCCATTCAGGAGTGAAATGAGGAAGCAATTTTTCACACAAAAGGTAGTAGAAATCTGGAATTCCTTCCCCCAAAAGGTTTAAATGCTGGGAAAATTGGAGCTTTCAAGACTGAGATTGATAGATTTTTGTTAGGTGAGGGTATCAAGGGATATGGAGCAAAGGCAGGTAAATAGGGTTGAGGTACAGATCAGCCATGATTTAATTAAATGGTGGAGCAAGCTCGAGGGGCTGAATGGCCAACACCTGTTCCTATGTTCCTATGAAAGGGAGAGTTCAGAAGGAAGGGGTACTGTAGTGTAATGGTACTGGACTAGCAATCCAGAAGTGATGATTTTCAATTCCCACCATGGAAAGTTGTGAAACTGAATTTAATAAATCTCCTGTTTTTGTCATATAATCCCAGCTGGTTCACTAACTGCTTGCTTAGTCCAACACTTAAAGATATTAATCATGCCAACAAGCAACATCTATTTATTAATAACTTGCTCGCTGACACTCAGTTTGGGTTCTTCCAGAACCACTTCATCACAGCCTTGGTCCAAACATGAACACATGAGCTGAATGCCGAAGGGGAGCTGAGAGTAGCTTCTCCTCACACCAAGGCAGCATTCTGGGCCAAGGGCAACTGGGGATGGGAAATAATTGCTGGCCTTGCTAGCAAAGCCCATATCCTGAGAATGTGACTTAAAAAATTCTACTGAGTGTGACACTCAGAAGCCCAACAAAACTGAAGTTAAAGTGAAAACCCTCCAGTGGCAAAAGAAAATAGTCGTAGTGGTCAGAAGCCAGACATCACAGCAGGAGTTCCTGCCAGCAACCTCCCCTGACCCTACCAGTGACCTCCCCCTGACCCTGCCAGTAACCCCCCCTCCTGACCCTGCCAGCAACCTCCCCCAACCCTGTCAGTGACCTTCCCTCCTGACCCTACCCGTAACCTCCCCTGACCCTGCCAGTAACCCCCCCTCCTGACCCTGCCAGTGACCTCCCCCAACCCTGTCAGTGACCTCCCCTCCTGACCCAGCCAGTGGCCTTCCCCTGACCCTGCCAGTGACCCCCCTAACACTGCCAGTGACCTCCTTTCTTGACCCTGCCAGTGTATGTGGGGTCAGGGGAAGCCACCCTTGTGCTTGTGTCATTAGGGACGTATCTCAGGCCTGAATATGACAGAAGCTGGCTGTTCTGGAGGAAGTGGGTGTTGGGTCTCCTCCAAAAAAATGACTGAATCGATGTTCCAGTGGCTCCATTTTTAAGTGGCCTGTGAAATGAAAGATGTTCTCATGTTTTCTTGGGGTGTCCACTTGCGGCATGGCGGGTATGTCTTCTTTCACCTGGCATATACTAACCATTAGTCTTATACCGGGCCAAGGAGAAGCAAACTCCCAGCCTGGGAGTCTCCTCTCCTGAGCCAAGCCCCCTCTGATGCAGCTGACCTATTTTGGGGTGAACATAGGTTCTGCTCCATACAAGGCCTCGTAGGCTTTTTACAGAGGAGATAGGGGAATTAAATTGGTGTTCCATGAATTACAGTTGATGTGGGAGGGAATTCCATGACAGAGTAATCATACATGAATCCTGGACAGAGTGGGCTTTATGGGCTGTGAATGGCCTCTTTTAAATCTGAAAATAAATGAATTAACAAGTCAACTAAATTAGCAGGAGGGGATTTCAAATGGCCTCGTTGGGGTACATTTTTGTCCTGGGCATTAAGAACCACCTGGGCAGAGCACAGAGATGAAAATCTGATGGGGAGGATTTCACACCGGTGACAGAACCCACCTGATTTGCCTTCCGTTTAAATTAATGGAGGGAAAATCAGACAGGTTATGTAAAAGCCGTGCAATCATTTTATAAATTTGTCATGGCCTTAAATTAAAACAAGTAAAGAAAAAATAGAATGAATAGAGATGTTTCTAATAATTCAACAGATGATAATTGAACGGCAATGAATGTAGAAGTTAATGGTAATGTGGTCCTAATACCATAAATATATTGGGGGGTCAAACTGGAGCACACAATGGGCTGATAATGAATCAGCAGCCCATTTTACACCATGGCCAATTTTCCTTTCCATTAAAGTCAATGCCGACTCACTAACAGCCCATTTTGTGCTACTGGTGTTGGCCAATTTCACCCCTGTGGTTTTCAAGCTTCATTACATCAATCTCGTCCATTTTTGAAACAAGTAGCCTGCAGTCATTTTTTTTTAAAGTATTCACGTCCCAGTGAGTCATAAGGGTGTTAGAAGGAAAAGGACATAGCCAAGTTACCAACAACCCTGATATATCCAATTTCATTCCAGCTGGGGTGAAAAATTAATAATAGTGTTTGACAGCGATGACGTATAACATAAAAGAAAAATGACAATGGTATTCATAGGCTTTTGAGGCCAAGCAGTCAGTGAGTCATTGTTTAGTATTCCACTGTGGTATAGCTCTAATTCAATGAGTGCAACTTCTGCAATGCCTGCTTTGATTCAACACGACATTCCACTTCAACCAACACTCTGTGGAGAAGCAATCTGAAGTAGGACGAGCTTTATAAAACATGAAAAAAGACCATGAATTACTACACAGATTATTTCTTAATTTGGGAATAGAGTATGCTTGCTGTCCAGTAACAGACATTTCACTGTGACACTCTAGTCATTCTCTCCTGCTTATTGCCCCTCAGAGCAAAACCTCCACATCCACATTCTGAATTTCTTCCTTACGTCTGACCTTGAGTACATAAAAAATGAGCCTGGCAATACCTACACAGTGAACAATCAAACACATTAAGCAAATTTGCATTTTGAATTTTCTAAGAAATGATACATCTTTTTTGGCACACATAAAGCCACACTTCTTTCCGTGAATGTTGCCATTAGATCCTTCTTATCATGTTACTTTTGTTGTTTATTATTTTTGTCAATGTTGCCACACACTTTGCCATCTGCCTTTGTGCCACTTGTCGAGAGTTTGCATTTGCTCCTTCTCCCTATCTGTTGTTTTCAGACAGGACTTCAAGAGGATATAGACAGGCTGGTGGCAAGGGCGGACACGTGGCAGATGAAATTTAATATAGAAAAATGCAAAGTGATACATTTCGGTAGGAAGAACAAGGAGAGGCAATATAAACCAGAGGGCACAATTCTAAAGGGGGTACAGGAACTGAGAGATCTGGGGGTATATGTGTACAAATCGTTGAAGGTGGCAGGGCAGATTGAGAAAGCAGTTAAGAAAGCATACGGCATGCTGGTCTCTATAAAAAGAAGCATAGAGTACAAAAATATGGAAGTCATGATGCACCTTTATAAAACACTGGTTCGGCCACAACTGGAGTATTGTGTCCAGTTCTGGGCACCGCACTTTAGGAAAGATGTGAAGGCCTTAGAGAGGGTGCAGAAGAGATTTACTAGAATGATTGCAGGAATGAGGGACTTTAGTTACGTGGTTAGACTGGAGAAGCTGGGGTTGTTCTCCTTGGCACATAGAAGATTACGAGGAGATTTGATAGAGTTATTCAAAATCATGAAGGGTCTAGACAGATTGGATAGAGAGAATCTGTTCCCATTGGCGGAAGGGTCAAGAACCAGACGACATAGATTTAAGGTGATTGGCAAAAGAACCAAAGGTGACATGAGCAAGTGGTTAAAATCTGGAATGCATTGCCTGAGGGGGTGGTGGAGGCAGATTCTTTTTTATTTTATTCGTTCATGGGATGTGGGCATCATTGGCAAGGCCAGCATTTATTGCCCATCCCTAATTGCCCTTGAGAAGGTGGTGGTGAGCCGCCTTCTTGAACCGCTCCAGTCCGTGTGGTGAAGGTTCTCCCACAGTATTGTTAGGTAGGGAGTTCCAGGATTTTGACCCAGCAACGATGAAGGAACAGGGATATATTTCCAAGTCGGGATGGTGTGTGTCTTGGAGGGGAACGATGCAGGTGGTGTTGTTCCCATGTGCCTAATGCCCTTGTCCTTCTAGGTGGTAGAGGTCGTGGGTTTGGGAGGTGCTGTCAAAGAAGCTTTGGCGAGTTGCTGCAGTGCATCCTGTAGATGGTACACACTGCAATCACAGTGCGCCGGTGGTGAAGGGAGTGAATGTTTAGGGTGGTGGATGGGGTACCAATCAAGTGGGCTGCTTTGTCCTGGATGGTGTCGAGCTTCTTGAGTGTTGTTGGAGATGCACTCATCCAGGCAAGTGGAGAGTATTCCATCACACTCCTGACTTGTGCCTTGTAGATGGTGGAAAGGCTTTGGGGAGTCAGGAGGTGAGTCACTCGCCGCAGAATACCCAGCCTTTGACCTGCTGTTGTAGCCACAGTATTTATACGGCTGGTCCAGTTAAGTTTCTGGTCAATGGTGACCCCCAGGATGTTGATGGTGGGGGATTCGGCGATGATAATGCCATTGAATGTCAAGGGGAGGTGGTTAGACTCTCTCTTGTTGGAGATGGTCATTGCCTGGCACTTGTCTGGCACGAATGTTACTTGCCACTTATCAGCCCAAGCCTGGATGTTGTCCAGGTCTTGCTGCATGTGGGCTCGGACTGCTTCATTAGCTGAGGGGTTGCAAATGAAATTGAACACTGTGCAATCATCAGCGAACATCCCCATTTCTGACCTTATGATGGAAGGAAGGTCATTGATGAAGCAGCTGAAGATGTTTGGGCCACGGACACTGCCCTGAGGAACTCCTGCAGCAATGTCCTGGGACTGAGATGATTGGCCTCAAACATCACTACCATCTTCCTTTGTGCTCGGTATGACTCCAGCCACTGGACAGTTTTCCCTTTGATTCCCATTGACTTCAATTTTAGTAGGACTCCTTGGTGCCACACTCGGTCAAATGCTGCCTTGATGTCAAGGGCAGTCACTCTCACCTCTGGAATTCAGCTCTTTTGTACATGTTTGGACCAAGGCTGCAATGAGGTCTAGAGCCGAGTAGTCCTGGCGGAACCCAAACTGAGCATTGGTGAGCAGGTTATTGGTGAGTAAGTGCCGCTTGATAGCACTGTCGACGACACCTTCCATCAGTTTGCTGATTCAATCATGGTCTTCAAAAGGGAACTGGATAAGTACTTGAAAGGAAAAAATTGCAGGACTACGGGGTTAGGGCGAGGGAGTCGGACTGGTTGGATTGCTCTTGTATAGAGCCGGCACAGAATCGATGGGCCAAATGGACTCATTCCATGCTGTAATCTTTCTATGATTCTGGACAAACAAATTTAGTACAAAGCATTCTTGGAAAATGTGGCCAACTTCCCTTACCTGACCTGGTGAGGTCATTAAACTTCTTCCCACACTGAGAAGTAGTGAGTGGGGTGGAGGACTTTGCACTTCCAGCCCTGCACACCTGCCTTCACTAGCCCTGAACTGCTCTGACCTTTCCATCGTTCTATTCCAAAGACGGACTATCTTTTGCCCTGTGCTTCTTTCTGGAGCATTTCCACGTTCTGGGGGCACTATACCCTGCAGCAGAACTTTAAATATCTATGCAGCAGATTTGTGATCAGTGTGAAAGACTTCTTCTAAAGGCCGCACCTTTACGCAGCTGCAGGTGTTTGAAGCCTGCAGCAGCATACCATTTTCTGACCCCTCCCATATGGGCGAGCTCGCATTCAGAGGCAGGTACAATGTCTGGGGTTCGCCTGCATTATTAAAATCACTCTGACCACAGAAATTCCTGCGGGATCGGTACAGGTACCATCAGGGAGGTGGAAGTCCCACCTTGCCATACACACACTGGGGATAATGTGAAAAATCTGGGCTCAAATGACTCTAGCATCTAATTGACTTATGGAGTTACCCTTAAAACAAAGTGGAAAAAGGAAAGGAAATCAGCCCTTTCCCCAACTTACCATGAGCAGCCCCACAAAAGATCTGCTGATTTTTCAAAAAGACATTAAAATCACCTCAATGCCTACTTTCAAGCTGCAATTTTGTGTGGTAAACATGCAGCTTTAGATATATTCATAGCCTGGTATTTCTTTCCCTTACCTGATAATGAAGGAAATAGCTGATAGTTTGAAATTCTTACTGGAGTAAGTATAGCAGGAGAACCTCACCCAAAGTGATTTGATAGCCCAATGTAATATTGTAAGTGATTGTAATTGGGATATTAACATTGTTTCATGTAACTGGTCAACAGAAAACATCAAGCACTGGCCACTGCAAAGATGACAATTATCAACTCTTATTTCTCATTATAATTAAAGTGTCCATCCCTTTCTTTGATGACAATTGAATTATCAGGCAAAGTATCCCCAAGGGCTGAGTCACATAAGGTCAATGGCAATAACCCATCAGGCTGACACTGTGCATTGTTTGGTTTTAAGTGTGTAAAAGGATCAGGATGAAAGGCACACAAGGAATGTCCCTTCAGGACTCATTTTTTAAAGTTTGACATACATGGGCAGCCAACAGATAACAGCTGTTTCTGAAATTCTAGATGCTTCAGAAGCAGAAGTTGACAGCCTGAGAATTCTTCCTGACAAGAGTAACAAACTGCATCTACATTCAGTCCACACAAACATTCCCACAGTATTTCACGTCTGATTAGGAATTCAGTAACTGCAAATACCAATGTCATTAGAGTGCATTAGACTCGGAGGCATGGAAAGGATATCTTCATTCATAAAAATTATTTTTCCCATGATGCCATGGTTTTAAAATGTCGTGGCATCCTTGGCAGAAATCCTATTGGGAAGGTCAATGCTTCACGTGCTGTCATAAGGTTTTGGCAACATTCTCAATGACTTCTTTTTCTTGCCTAATTTATTTATGTTTCAAAATAATAAGCTGATGCACATCCTCAAACTAGAGATGGCTGCCAAGTTAAAGTATGTATCTGACATGGCCCAAATGAACCACTTTAAATAAATTCTGCAACTAACCGGTGAAACCAGGTGATCTGTTATAGGCATTGATTTAGTGGCCGGCATTTCATTTCCTAGCAGCTTAGCTAGAGGGATAAGGAATATGCCCATGGCCTCGAAAAGGTTGTGTAAAGATAGAAAGAACTTGCATTCATATGACGTCTTTCATAACCTCAAGATGTCCGAAAGCGCTTTACAGCTAATCAAGTACTTTTAGAAGTGTGGTCACTGTTGTAATGTAGGAAATGTAGCAGCCAATTTGGCGGCACAACAAGGTTCCACAAACAGCATTGTGATAATGACCAGATAATCTGTTTTAATGGTGTTGATTGAGGCATAAATATTGGCCAGGACACCGGGGAGAACGCCCCTGCTCTTCTTCGAAATAGTACAATGAGATTTTTTACATCTACCTCAGAGGGCAGTCGAGGCCTCGGTTTAACGTCTCATCCGAAAAGATGAAAGAGGATGTAACGCCCTCTGGTTGTCAGTATCAGGCTATGCTTTTGCGGATACTTCCACGTTAGTTCATTGAAAATCAAGATTAAGGGAAGCAAAATCTGAATGCTGACCCCCAAGGCAGAAGAGTCCAAAACTTCAGAAAACAGTGGTAATTTCTTATTTCAGTGGAATAAACTGAATAATGAATTATTCATCATTGACTTCTTAATAACTCAATAACTTAAATGCACCATGTAATGTGGTACTGAGTCATACATACCAGGAGGGGCCCAGGTCTGATTCCTGGTCTGTGCTGAGTTAGCTGATCTCAGTCAGGGCAGTAAAGGGGGAAAAGATTTCAGCCAGGTTACCCACCCCTGATAGCTAGCTTTTCACTCCCACTGAAATGTACCTATGTATGGGCTCCAGATGAAGCAGGACTCAGCTTGCTCAAAATTAGGGCCTTTTATGTTTTTTTTTATTCGTTCACGGGATGTGGGCGTCGCTGGCAAGGCCAGCATTTATTGCCCATCCCTAATTGCCCTCGAGAAGGTGGTGGTGAGCAGAACTTTAAATATCTATGCAGCAGATTTGTGATCAGTGTGAAAGACTTCTTCTAAAGGCCGCACCTTTACGCAGCTGCAGGTGGAGAGTATTCCATCACACTCCTGACTTGTGCCTTGTAGATGGTGGAAAGGCTTTGGGGAGTCAGGAGGTGAGTCACTCGCCGCAGAATACCCAGCCTCTGACCTGCTCTCGTAGCCACAGTATTTATATGGCTGGTCCAGTTCAGTTTCTGGTCAATGGTGACCCCCAGGATGTTGATGGTGGGAGATTCGGCGATGGTAATGCCGTTGAATGTCAAGGGGAGGTGGTTAGACTCTCTCTTGTTGGAGATGGTCATTGCCTGGCACTTATCTGGCACGAATGTTACTTGCCACTTATGAGCCCAAGCCTGGATGTTGTCCAGGTCTTGCTGCATGCGGGCTCGGACTGCTTCATTATTTGAGGGATTGCGAATGGAACTGAACACTGTGCAGTCATCAGCGAACATCCCCATTTCTGACCTTATGATGGAGGGAAGGTCATTGATGAAGCAGCTGAAGATGGTTGGGCCTAGGACACTGCCCTGAGGAACTCCTGCAGCAATGTCCTGGGGCTGAGATGATTGTCCTCCAACAACCACTACCATCTTCCTTTGTGCTAGGTATGACTCCAGCCACTGGAGAGTTTTCCCCCTGATTCCCATTGACTTCAATTTTACTAGGGCTCCTTGGTGCCACACTCTGTCAAATGCTGCCTTGATGTCAAGGGCAGTCACTCTCACCTCACCTCTGGAATTCAGCTCTTTTGTCCATGTTTGGACCAAGGCTGTAATGAGGTCTGGAGCCGAGTGGTCCTGGCGGAACCCAAACTGAGCATCGGTGAGCAGGTTATTGGTGAGTAAGTGCCGCTTGACAGCACTGTCGATGACACCTTCCATCACTTTGCTGATGATTGAGAGTAGACTGATGGGGCGGTAATTGGCTGGATTGGATTTGTCCTGCTTTTTGTGGACAGGACATACCTGGGCAATTTTCCACATTGTCGGGTGGATGCCAGTGTTGTAGCTGTACTGGAACAGCTTGGCTAGAGGCGCAGCTAGTTCTGGAGCACAAGTCTTCAGCACTACAGCTGGGATGTTGTCGTGGCCCATAGCCTTTGCTGTATCCAGTGCACTCAGCCGTTTCTTGATATCACGTGGAGTGAATCGAATTGGCCGAAGACTGGCTTCCGTGATGGTGGGGATATCGGGAGGAGGCTGAGATGGATCATCCACTCGGCACTTCTGGCTGAAGATGGTTGCAAACGCTTCATCCTTGTCTTTTGCACTCACGTGCTGGACTCCGCCATCATTGAGAATGGGGATGTTTGCAGAGCCTCCT
Source organism: Heptranchias perlo (assembly GCF_035084215.1). Lineage (NCBI taxonomy): Eukaryota > Metazoa > Chordata > Chondrichthyes > Hexanchiformes > Hexanchidae > Heptranchias > Heptranchias perlo. The sequence continues at coordinate 95,241,888 of NC_090329.1, read as the reverse complement.
CCTCCCATTAGTTGTTTAATTGTCCACCACCATTCACGACTGGATGTGGCAGGACTGCAGAGCTTTGATTTGATCCGTTGGTTGTGGAATCGCTTAGCTCTGTCTGTAGCATGTTGCTTCTGCTGTTTAGCATGCATGTAGTCCTGAGTTGTAGCTTCACCAGGTTGGCACCTCATTTTTAGGTACACCTGGTGCTGCTCCTGGCATGCTCTTCTACACTCCTCATTGAACCAAGGTTGATCCCCTGGCTTGTTGGTAATGGTAGAGTGAGGAATATGCCGGGCCATGAGGTTACAGATTGTGCTGGAATACAATTCTGCTGCTGCTGATGGCCCACAGCGCCTCATGGATGCCCAGTTTTGAGCTGTTAGATCTGTTCTGAATCTATCCCATTTAGCACGGTGGTAGTGCCACACAACACGTTGGATGATGTCCTCAGTGCGAAGACGGGACTTCATCTCCACGAGGACTGTGCGGTGGTCACTCCTACCAATACTGTCATGGACAGATGCATTTGCGACAGGTAGATTGGTGAGGACGAGGTCAAGTAAGTTTTTCCCTCGTGTTGGTTCGCTCACCACCTGTCGCAGGCCCAGTCTAGCAGTATGTCCTTCAGGACTCGGCCAGCTCGGTCAGTAGTGGTGCTACCGAGCCACTCTTGGTGATGGACATTGAAGTCCCCCACCCAGAGTACATTTTGTGCCCTTGCTACCCTCAGTGCTTCCTCCAAGTGGTGCTCAACATGGAGGAGGACTGATTCATCAGCTGAGGGAGGACGGTAGGTGGTAATCAGCATGAGGTTTCCGTGCCCATGTTTGACCTGATGCCATGAGATTTCATGGGGTCCAGAGTCAATGTTGAGGACTCCCAGGGCCACTCCCTCCTGACTGTATATCACTGTACCGCCACCTCTGGTGGGTCTGTCCTGCCGGTGGGACAGGACATACCCAGGGATGGTGATGGAAGAGTCTGGGACGTTGGCTGAAAGATATGATTCTGTAAGTATGGCTATGTCAGGCTGTTGCTTGACTAGTCTGTGGGACAGCTCTCCCAATTTTGGCACAAGTCCCCAGATGTTCGTAAGGAGGACCTTGCAGGGTCGACTGGGCTTGGTGTTTTGCCGTTGTCGTGTCCGGTGCCTAGTGGTCCGATGCCGGGTGGTCCGTCCGGTTTTATTCTTATTGTGACTTTTCGTAGCGAGATTTTACAACTGAGTGGCTTGCTAGGCCATTTCAGAGGGCAATTAAGAATCAACCACATTGCTGTGGGTCTGGAGTCACATTTTGGCCAGACCGGGTAATGATGGCAGGTTTCCTTCCCTAAAGGACATTCGTGAACCAGATGGGTTTTTACGACAATCTGGTAGTTTCATGGCCATCATTACTGATACTAGTATTTTAATTCCAGATTTTTATTTAATTAATTGAATTTAATTAATTAATTAATTGAATTTAAATTCGCCAGCTGCCGTGGCGGGATTTGAACTCATGACTCTGGATTTTCGTCCAGGCCTCTGGATTACTAGCCCAGTAACATAACCACTATGCTACCGTTACAAACCAGGTCTCCCTAAAACATGCTGCCACTCTCCCTGTGAATCTGTGGCAAAATGGAAACACAGCTGCAGGCTGCCTGTGACATTTTGGCCAGTGTTGAATGTTGACATTATGATGCAATGTCATGATATTACCACCAAAACATCACAGCAGCACATTTACCAGCCTCAGTAAGAATAGCGGCAACCAGGAAAGCCCAGTGAAAAATCGTTCCTCCTTATCACCAGTCTGGAAATTATGATTATCTTGATGTGGCTGCTGGCTGTGGGCTACCCAGAGTATGGGAGGTGGCGGCCAAAAAATCAATATGAAATTGCCTATTGATACTCACTGTCCAGGCTCACACATGAAGCATGGCCATTTGGTGAGGTACCTGCCACCGCCTGTGCGATTGCACTGCAGTTGCCATGTTCGGGAGAGGAGGGAAAAGGCATCTGAGCTGTGAGAAGAAATCGAAGACAAAAGCAAAATTCTGTGGATGCTGGAAATCTAAAATAAAAACAGAAAATGTTGGAGAAGCTCAGCAAGTCAGGCAGCATCTGCGGAGAAAGAAACAGAGTTAACGTGTTCAGACGAAAGGTCTTCAACCTGAAACCTTAACTCTGTTTCTTTCTCCACAGGTGATGCCTGACATGCTGAGCTTCTCCAGAAGTAATTGAAGAGCCTGGGATTGTTTAATCTGGACACGAGAAAGTACATTGTGTTCAAGTATTCAATGTTCTTAAGGCACTAGATGAATTGAACTCCCATAATATATTGGAGATTGTCACAAAGTCTAGCAGCAGGGGCACAGACTCAAGTTAAAAGAAGGTGCACGGTCAATTTAGATTGAACTACTTTACGATAGTGAGTGTGCAGAATGAATTGAGTGTTTACTTCAATGTCCTTTGCTGGTCATTTGTTCCTCTTTACATTTTGGATGAATACGTTAGGTCTGACTTCCCATTTTAATCTTAACTTCCTCATGCGTCGCCCGATATTTGAATGTGTGCTTTCCAAATCAGAATCGATCCAAACGGGATAAATTCAGGTCGCTGAATGAACCTCAGCTTGTGCCAATCTGATCTGTTCAGAACTGAATGAAGATGCACATATAAATTCAACTGCACAGTACCTGTAATTTCAATTTCAGTACCTTGTTTCTGATTTATGAGCATTCCTGACCTTAATTTTTAAACAAAAATGCGGCTTTGGTAAGAGTGGGGTCGATTTCCTTTGGCTGCTATCCATTAGCAATATTATAAACAACAGGGTAAACTTCCTATATTCACTATTTCTATGAATTGTAGAAGTGTTCCAAAGAGCACGTTTATGGTTTTGTTAGAAATAACTCTCAGAAATTCTTATCCCACTGGTGCATGTAAGAGAACAATGTCTTTGTCTAGTTGCAGATCCTCCATTACCCAGTGTGTTTCATTCGATGATACAAGTTTAAAACACTAAAGAGCTGATGTTCCTAAATGAGAAACATATTGTAGCAATCCTTCAGAGTCTCAGCCTGTCCCTGACCCTACCGGATTGTTTATCCCACATTATGCTAACATTAACATGTGAATGCTTTTGAATACTTGAACGCTACATCTGAAAATAATTACTAAATCTCCTGGGTATAGTTTTGTGGGAAGGTTCAAAGCACTAAGATAGGACGTACTAATGAGAGAACAGTAATGCAACCACTCTCTGATGGTTTAAAAAGAAGACAGTTTATTTTTCTCTTTTCCCTTCTCCTGAAGGCAGCGAGCCATGGTCAGGTATGGGCCCAAAGATTCAAACTGCCTTCTGTTATCTCATCCAAGTGGCTGTTTTTCATCTTTGAGCCGAAGCAGTGAGTATCAAGTCGGCTTTTTGACCATGGGGGCATCGTGGCACAGCATAATCCGATTCTCATCCAATGTCCGCACACCCGGATCACAGTCACCTAGCTTTCAACTGCTCCAGTTGGGGTCTGCTAGTTCAGTACAGGCCGAGATTGGAGCTAGGATCCCCCTGACCTGGATGGCTTAGTACAGGCCGAGATTAGAGCTAGGATTCCCCTGGCTCGGATGGCTCAGTACAGGCCGAGATTGGAGCTAGGAACCCACCGGCTCGGATGGCTCAGTACAGGCCGAGATTGGAGGTAGGATCCCCCTGGCCCGGATGGCTCAGTACAGGCCGAGATTGGAGCTAGGATTCCCCTGGCCCGGATGGCTCAGTACAGGCCGAGATTGGAGCTAGGATTCCCCTGGCCCGGATGGCTCAGTACACCTGGCATTGCTTTTTTTTCCCACTGAATCATTCAAGGAACAGCTGATAATTATTTATGCTGTATAACAAATGATTTATTTGTTGGGAGGTCTATGTTTGCACTTAATTACAAAGGTAATGAGTAATCAAAATGCTTCTTGCCTTTTCTCCCCTGCTACCCTGAAGACGCTGAGGTCCACCCCCACAGGCACTGGCAGCATACCAGCAGCTCATCCAAATGGCCATTTTTCACGTAAATGAATGTCTCCAGCTACTCTTGGACTGCTGGAGCCTGTACCACTTTGCCAGCTTACTTCAGATAAAGAATGTACTGGAAAGTTTGAGAGAGTTCCAGTCGGAACCTGTATCCTGTTATTCCACATGGTAGTTAATTTTTCTGTGTGACTCAGTAAGAGTGATTATCAACTGCCACCCACCTGATTCTCAGCTGAGACCCGGGCGGCCAGCGGAGGAAAATCAGGGTGGGGGAGCCTCAACCACCCTTGGATGACCAAGGCCTGGCTGATGCTATTTTGGGCAGAAGTTTAAAACTCTCCCCTCCGTATGCGGCTCAAATCAGTGTAAAGGTTATTCCTTTTGATGGTGAAATTATTCCATGTAAATGTAATTGTTCATGTGATGCATGATTTTTCCATATATTCAACCAAGCAACACAGCTGTGTGCATATAACTAGTTCCAGCAAAACTTATTTGTAGATTATTAAATGTCTTGACTTCATAAGAATGTAGGGATGTATGATTCCGCTTGAATAAATACCCTTTCAACCAATCAGGTCCCAGAACTTAGACCATTCTCCCTTCAGCCAATCAAATCTCAAAACGAGGAACCAATCAGTTTCCAGACCAAGCAACTAGAAACAAATCAAATCTCAGAACCAAACAACCAGGGACAAATCAGGCTCCAGAATCCTCTCTGCCGTGTCACTTCCAAGTATCATACCCCAAAAATGACCATGACCATGACCAATCATATTGTACAAAAAAATACATTTTGGTAGCATACAACCACGATTACACATTCCAAGTGCTGGTAAAAGTAAAAGGTAACTTACAACATTATTTAAAAGCAACATTTATTTACTATTCATATTTTAATAAACTACACAGTTTATTAACTGAAATAAATAAATCTTATTTTAAATTCATGGCTTCAACTCACATAGTGGGCCACACCAGGCCCACTACAGCCTCCTTGCTACTGATCGCTTCCAGCTTCCACTCCAACTCTGTGACAGACTTTGCGCGAGGAAGAAAGAAAGAAAGAACAAGAGAAAAAAAGAAAGAAAGAATGAGAGAAAGAAGAAAGAATGAGAGAAAGAAAGAATGAGAGAAAGAAAGAAAGATTGAGAGAGAGAAAGAAAGAGAGAAGAAAGAAAGAACGAGAGAAAGAAAGAGAGAAGGAAAGAAAGAACGAATGAACGAATGTTTGCGAGAGCTCAGCAACACAATGCGTTGACCATCTGGTCATCGGTGAAGCTGAATGACTGAGTAAAATTAGTAAAATGAAACAAAGGGCTAGAATTCCCTCTGTTTTGCTACTCAGGTTGGCCAATGGAGAAAAATTGGGTGGTGAAGTCCGGTGCCAGACTCTGGCTCCTAAAACCTCACTGAGCGTCGCCCATGTGTCCCTTTAAATTGCAATCATTACATCATTAGGATCCCAATTGGCATGGGAAAGAGGCCGGCCACTTATTTCAGGCACGTGCTTTGGCCTCCCAGCAGCAGGCCTCTGTGAAAGTTACTGCGGGCTGATTATTAAGGTTAATGGTGCGGTAAGGCTGCTGACCCCATTTTTAGGCCCTTGTCGCCCTGCTAACGTCGGTGTACCCAAGTGAAAATCAGCCCCATGATTTCTAAAATGTGTAGTTACCTATTCTGAGTCTCCACGTGGGTTTAGGCTGTTACTACTTGCGGTGCCCAGCATGACAGCACCTATTAGGTAGCTGCTGCTTTGTGAACACTTTGCAAGTTTCAATCATCATTAATATTGAAAGCAGAACTCTTCCTGTCTTACAAGTTATGTAAGAATTTCTTTTATGACCTCAACGGGTTGGATAATATGAAATGTTTTTAAAAGACACTTTACAAAACTGTGACATTGATCACTACAAAATATAAATGTTACAAAACAATTCTTTCCTAATTATGTATAGAAGAATAAATCACAAGCCTCGAGGGGTTCAGTCAACATTCTAAACCATAAAGTTCCCTGCAGGCAGAGAAATTAAAAACATTTATTATAATATTTAAATAAATATCATAGTGCCTCAATGTTTTGTCATTTTTTTTAATATCTGTCTCATAATTTTGAACACTGGACTTTTTCAATACTGTATAAGAATAACAAGAACACAAATTAAAATTTCACTCTTTCAATTCAGAAGATACATTCTGGAGAATTAAAGAAAACAAATCTTTCAGTTTAAAGTCCAGGATTTAACACTCTGAAATCCAAGTGAAAGCTTTGGCTGTAGAACTTTCTGCATCCCGAGAATATATGGAAATGCCATCTGGGAACAGCTGAGACAGTTTGTCTAGGTGTGGAGACAATGCACGAAGAGTTTCAGCCCTCTGCCCTCGACCAGCTGAATGCAGCCCAACTGCATACACTCCCTGCCCATCCCCGGAGCCAGTGCAGTCAAAAAATAAATTGTACCATCACAGTGTCAAATCTGAAATAGCTCTAAGCCTAATTACAATGTGCAGTACAGGAAACAGGCCTTCCTACTGCCGACTGCATCGGATGGACCTTGGAGACACCAAATTTTAGTTCAGACGGAGTACGCCTGGAGCCAAGTTTACTCACTTCAGAGATGATGAGAAACAGAGCAGTTAGTATTTAAAAAGTGCCATTTTCTTCCTGCCTGTATGTAGGATGTGCTTAAATTTTACTCAATTTTAGATAACCTGGAAGCGATATCTCAATGTTCTGTTAAAAGAGATAAATGCCTGGGATCCACTTATTGTCTTTTTAAATGTGTGTGTTTATCTATCGTGCTTTTTCCACTCCAATTATCAGCTTAAGCTGGAGCACAGGAAACAAAAGGACCATATTTAGCAATGTCTGCATTGGGCAGGCCCCCAAAATGTGCTCAAGAGGGTGGGACCGGAGTTGACGTGTATTTGTGGAACGTCTGGTGGGTTGCCCGAGCCGCAAAAAAACACAGAATATTTTACACAGGATGCCGTTTGGCCATTAACATGGTTACATTACGAGCATGAGAGACTGATATAAGTGCAGTGATGCAAGTGAGTCATGGAGGTAGATCTCCATCTTCACTGACTCAGCTGTAATCTGGTGGGGCAGATTAAAAGCCCTTTATAGAAACCGCCTGACTTTTATTAATTAATTTTGATGGTATGAATATCAGACGGGTTCTACAAAGGGTGCGCGATCCGCCCCACCAGATTAACACTCAGGCGTTGCTGATGGAAATCTACCCCAATGGTGTCTTCTAACCTTTACGGAGACATGAGCCACTTACTAGTAGATCTCCTGTGGTGCTGTTCATGTGTAGGTCGGGACCTGGATTTCTGATGTCTAACAAGGTCCCGCAGCAGCCTAAATATTGCAACAGTTCTCCAATTGCTGCAATATATTAACGTTACTGAAGCAATGCATCACATGGATGACATGACATTTACCTGGCACATTAGCAAACTTGCTTAAGATGCAAGTCATTTTGTTCTTCCCTCTCCGAAACCTCTTCCTCTCAGTTATTTATATTACAAAAAAAAATTGTCCTACACCCCACTGTAGATTGACAGTGAAAATGACAAATCTTCTGTGGGAAACAAGGAGGAGGAAAAGTGGCCTAGAAATCCGATCACACCCCACCTATTTCACAGGTGTAAAATGGGTGCTTAAGGATCCAATATGGCGGGCGACCTGCGCGTGCTCATTTTGTGTCAGAAGTGTGCCGCCCGTCGTATTGGATCGGGCTCCTCCATAGTCATTTAGGGCACGTGCCGGAAGTGCTAGAAAGCCTCATTAAAATATTTAAATAAGCATCTTACGCTCAGTCACCCCAGACCACCCTCTGGTAGGGCACTCTTCTCCCATTTGATGGAAATAGGATATTCATCTGCAGGAAAATATCAATGGACTGGTCAGGTGGGCAGAAAAGTGGAAAATGGAATTCAAACCAGAGAAGTGTGAGGTAACGCATTTGGGGAGGGAAAACAAGGCAAGGGAATACACAATAAATAGGAGTGTACTGAGAGGTGTTGTGGAACAAAGGGACCTTGTAGTGCATGCCTACAGATCCCTGAAGGTAGCAGGACAGGTGGATAAGGTGGCTAAGAAGGAATATGAAATACTTTTCTTCATTAGCCGAGGCATAGAATATAAGAGCAGGGAGGTTATGTTAGAACTGTGTAAAACACTATTAGGCCACAGTTTAAGTACTGCATACAGTTCTGGTCGCGACATTACAGGAAAGATGTGATTGCATTAGAGAGGGTACAGAGGAGATTTACAAGGATGTAGCCAGCACTGGAGAATTTTAGCTCTGGGAAAGATTGTTTAGGCTAGGGTTATTTTCTTTGGAACAAGGGAGGCTGAGGGGAAATTTAATTGAGATGTATAAAATTATGTGGGGTCTAGATAGAATGGATAGGGAGGACCTATTTCCCTAAGCAGAGGGGTCAATAGCAAGGGAGCATAGATTTAAAGGATTGGTAGAAGGATTGGAGGGGAGCTGAGGAGAATTTTTTTCACCCAGAGGGTGGTGGGGGTCTGGAACTCACCGCCTGAATGGGTGGTAGAGGCAGAAACCCTCATCACATTTAAAAAGTACTTGGATATGCGCCTGAAGTGCCGTAACCAACAAGGTTACAGACCAAGTGCTGGAAAGTGGGAATAGGTATGATAGCTCTTTTTCAGCCAGCACGGACATGATGGGTCGAATGGCCTCCTTCTGTGCCGTAAATTTCTATGATTCTATAATTCTATGATCCTCTTTCTTAATTCCTCAACAAAAGCCTCCAGGGCCTTATCGGAGAATTTTGGCGCTCTCCCAGTCAACACTTTTTTGCCTTCCAGTCAAGTAGCAGCCTTCAACTGAGCTCCATATTGGGCACTGCATTTCCCCTTTTAGAGAAGCAGACCACCAGGAACTGACATCGGGCCCGCCCAAAATCCCTTCCCACAATGAGCAGACTGTCCTGTTAATAGCCTGAATCGTACTGACAGCTTGCCCATCAAATTTAAATGAGGCATGAACCCGACATGATCGCCCACTCACTTCATGCCCGTTTTGGGCATCAGTTGTGAGTTCCCCCCATTGTGTGTAAAGGAGAATTTAATGGTATCTGTCCTATAATGACCTTTTACTAGATTGAACCTGTGTCCCTCAGTTCTGCTCTTACACATTAATTTAAGGTAATATTAGAGGTTAACTTTATCTTTACCCTTAACAACGTTATGTACCCCTGTAAGATCACCTTGCAGACCCCTCCTTTCTAGATTGAAAAGTCTGAAGTTTCTCCAGTCTTTCCTCATATCTGGGACTCCTAACACTGGGAATCAGCCTAATGGCTCTTCCCTGCACTGCTCCAAAGTGTAACTGTCTCTCTTGTTTCTTGACGACCAGAACTGGACACAATATTCAAGGTGCGGTTCAACCAGATCACTGTACAGTTTGAACATTACCTCCTCTGACATATATTCTACTGTTTTGGCTATGTAGTACAGCACCTTATTGGCTTTGTTGATTGCTGCTCTGACATTGATTAGACATGTTTAGTGTTGAAATTACTAAGACTTCTCACCACGTTCAGGAGAGGAGGGGAGAGAATTGAACAAGACAAAAAATAGCACCATTTTTTAAATAGAATTTTCCTTTAATGCCCAGCTTCATGTGCTTCAGTTGCAATAGTAGATTTTCTATTAATGAAACTCCAAAAGGTAAGACCTACAGTTGCCATGAAATGACTCCAGAGCCCAGAGCTCTGATTGCCATCTTTAAATGAAAGGATTGAGGCAGATAAAGTCAAATGTTGCCTCCGTTTACTCAGGCCTTTACGAAGCTGCGAAGGGGAGGAAGTTTCTCTCAGTTCTCGTACAACTAATAAAAATGTTACATCTTCAGATCTTGTTTACTTTACTGTAGCAGACTAGTGCCAGTGATTATTCTCTGCTGCTGTTTGATTCCTATCCTGTTTATTTTGGCTAATCATAGATTATGTTCTTCATCCTCCTGTCATTGTGCAATACAGTCTAACACACAGACACACAGATTATGTCAACCAGATTTTCAAGATCAAATAAGTGGAAACCATTTTTAATTAAGTTCCATTTTCCCTGAACCCCTTTTTCATTTTCTTTAAAAAAACTTTGAATTTAAAGGGACCACTGTCTTCACTTTTTTTTAAGTATTTTGCAAACCTTAGTTTGTTTGAGAATAATAGATCATTTATGTCATCATGTCAGATATTTGCACAGGAAAGATTTATCAAACACTTTTTTGAAAAGTGTTCCTTTTCTAGTTCATGAGCCACTCTTTCCAAAATCAAAGCTCCCATCAATTACAGCTCATGCATGCTATTTTACTAAATCCAGATCTTTGCCATTTGCAAAACAGCTAGAGCATTTTTCCAATGTTTGCAACATTACAGAATAATTAAGTTAAAATTGATAGTAACAGGAACAATACTGATGACTATAGAGTGGTGTATTCCGATGGTAAAGCAACACGGAGTAGTAAGACATAGATCAATGCCTGCTTTTTACTGCAAAATATGTTCCCAATATTAATCATGCTAGTAGGGGAGGTGAAAAATGGTGAAAAGATGCATCCCTGAAAGAAGAGATGAAAAATCAGTGAGCACCACAGCCCAATCTGCTCCATGAACATTCAGCTGCAGCCTGGTCTTGGTGTGGGTTAGTGCTGGTTGTGGGTTACCACATGCCTTCTCAGCCATAACAGGGCACAAATAGAAGGTCAAAATTCTTCCTATCCTGAAGGTGCTGACTCCTTGCTCACCTAATATTAGGCATGCCTTTGGCATTGCTCCAGTATCACACCCAAGTGGACACATTTCATATGTGTGTCTAGACAGGGAAAGTTGGCATGCGATCCAACTGTGGAGAATATCATAGCCAAGCCTGCCTCTGTTCACACCAGGGGTCTGTACACTCACTTTCCAGCTGGATAATGATCAGGAGCAGCAATGCTGAATAATTCCACCCCCCCCCCCCCCCCACTCCTAGCTCAGGGACACTAAGGCCAAGGTAGGAACCTTGCAACTGCTCTGGTTTTCAATCGCCTAACTCAACACAGACCAATGACTGATGTTGGTGCCTTCCTTGTCTACATAGCTGAAAATGACACCAAATGCTGCATTTACTCACTGAGCCACAGAACAGTCGAAGTTTACAACACAAAAGGAGGCCTTTGGTGGCTTTTTGCCAAAGAAACCTAAAACTAACCCCCCCTGCCCTGCTTTCACAATTTAGCCCTGTATCTTCCTCTGATTCAAATATTTATCCAATTTTCCCTTCAAAGATGCAATGGTCCCTGCCTGAACCACTGCCTGTGACAAAGCATTGCATGGTCCAACAAACCTCTGTGTAAAGAAGTTTCTCCTAACCTCTTTCCTCACTCTCCTAGTGACAATTTTAAATCAATGACCTCTCGTCACTGACTCTTCACTCAGAGGAAATAGTCATTCCCTATTCAGTCTATAATGGTCCGTTATAATTTTAAAAATCTCGGGGTTGATTTTAACCCCATCCGCCTCTTGGAAACCAGAGTTAAAATCGACCTGGTGACTTACACCCAGATATCCTGTCTGGATCACGGCGTCTTTGATTTTAACCTGGTGTTCTGACTAGGCGCCAAAGGCACCCGCCTGAAGTCAGCGGGGTCCTTCTTTGAATATACAGATCGGGGACCAATGACATCATCAGGCCCCAACCACGATTTTAACTCTGACCACAGGCAAAGTTTAGGCCCTCTCTGCCCTGGACTCCCTCCCTTTCCATACACCCTCCGCCAGAGCCCCAGTCTCCACACTTACCTAAGCACCGCGGGCCACTGAGGGCCATGCAAATTTCCACAAGCCGATAGCCGATTCCAGCCCACTTCTCGCTACGAAACAGGCAGGAAGTTGGCCAGCGGCATGTTAATGAGGCCTGGCGGTTAAAATCGCCGTGGCCTCATTCTGCCGCAGACGGGCGAGAATCTAATTGAAACCAGCAGTTTTCTGCCAGAAACCCACTGGCGGTTAAAGTCCTCCCCCCACCATCCCCCTCCCATTAAATCTCCTCTTAGTTTTCTCTGCTCCAGTGGAAATAGTCTCAGTATCTCACGTCTCTCCTCACAATTATAGTTTCCCATCCCTGGCATCATCCTGGTCAATCTGCGCTGTAAATTTTCTATGGCTTTAATATCCTTTTCATGATGGAGGACCCAAAATTGCATACAGTCGTCTAACTGTGTCCTAACTGTTGATTGGTACAAATTTATTATTACTTCTGTACTCTATTCCTGTATTTATAAAACCCAAAATGCAATTGGCTTTTTTATGACTTTATCAACGTGCATTTACATTTTCAGGGAGTTATATATTTGAACCTCAGGACTCTCCCTTCATCCACCCCCGCAGCATCTCTCCTTTGAGTGTATACTCTTATTTTTCTTCCCAAGGCCTCACACTTATCCACATTAAATTCCATCTGCCACCTGTCTGCCCATTCCATTGACCTATGTCTTCCTGAAGTTTTTTATACAATTCTCCTCACTGTTTGCCAAACCTTCTACTTTTGTGATGTCAACAATTTTTCAGTTTGTGTTACCTCTGCTCAAGTCCAAATCATCTCTACATATTTATAACAAAAATGGACCCAGCACTGACCCCTGGGGTACACCACTTCCAACCCATCTTCAAGCTGCACAACAGCCATTGATTCTAATCCTTCTATCAAGTAGGGAGCGGGAAATCAAGAGAAAACTATGCAGCGTTTACCAGAGCAGAAAAAAAACAGCAAAAATAGTTGTTACCAAATATTTTTCATTCTACATTTTTGCTGCTGTCTCAGTTTTACATTAAATGTTTTATATTTAAACACACACTGTATGAATTGTTAGTTCAAAAGGAGGAAATACAAGAAGACAAGCCACAGCAGCTCAGTCAGAGTTCCAGTAGATGCAACAGTTACATTTTCCATCTAATCTGGGATCTTTGTTGGCCTCTTACTCAGCATTACAAAGTGCAATGTAAGAATTCTTTTGCAAGTTCAAAGACATTAAACCTCTTCTAACAGAATTCCCTGTGAAAGCAAGAAATGCAGGTTCACTCTGGATTCAGCAAGTGGTACAACCTGCATGGACAGTATGTACAGAACTCCGTCAGGTATTAAGTAGCTGTCAAATGGAGCGTGTAATACTGTTTAACGTGTTATGTTGTGCACACCTTGATGTATTGGATAATTCAATACTTTAGGATTATCCTTGCTAAATATCAGAACATTTATCAAAATTTTTTATGTCTATTTAATTTTCTACGAATACTTGGACATTATATCAGGGTTAGTTGTGGATGTCATTGGTGCTGTCTGATATATTTACAGAGGATGCTTTGCTTGACATCAACATTACCTCTCCATCTTCCCACCATAGCAAATGGTGACAGACAACAGCATCATGCTGAGGTGCTGTCAAAGTAGCAGTAGAACATGTTCATGAATTTGTTAATTATCCATCCTTTGCCACTGAATTTAAAAATAAAACCCACATATAAATAATATCTTTTTTTCAGCTGTTTAATAGTTTAAGGTGTGCTCCTGACAGGAAATAAGACATGTGACAGTTTTTAATGTCATTCTTTTCTCTGGGTACGACTATCTTTCACAGGCTCCAGTGCAAACTGGAGCAAGCAGTCAGTTTGTCATTAAAAGGAATCTGCTGGAAGTGTCTGATGCTTGTGCCTGCGGTTGTGGATCAGTTTTCATTTGCCCGACTTTCCTATTATTCAGGCAGTGATTTAATAACTGTCAGCAGTAATACTTAAATATGTACGTAATACTGATCTGGGTTTTGCGATGTAAAAAAAAACTGTTCCAAAATAAAAACAGAAACTGTTAGAAATACACGGCAGGTCCAGAGGAATGCCAGGTTAACGTGTTAGTGCGGTCGCTTGTTCAAAACTATTCCACTCTTCTAGGATCACAGTTGTTTGGTACAAGCAATCACACGTAAAGGAAAGATGAGCTCCAAACGCA